>NC_139515.1:17093240-18500740 GCF_947247035.1 Vipera ursinii | reverse complement strand
AAGACTTACCTCTAAACAGACACTGAAAATTATATCTTAAGTAGCTTGAGGACTGATAAGGTATACTGAAAGTTTATTCGAATATTTCCACTGGATGTCACCATTGTTTGAAGAAAGGTAACAAATCTCTCTCTCTCTCTCTCTCTCTCTCTCTCTCTCTCTCTCTCTCTCTCTCTCTCTCTCTCTCTCTCTGTGTGTGTGTGTGTGTGTGTGTTAGTTTGTTTGTGTGTGAGTGTATGTGTGTGCATGTTCATAGGAATCTCATCTACTACCTGGGAACATTTGTTATGCTCTATTTTGCACAAGGAGTATGACCTTTCTCCTACTTATTCTTTACAACCTAACAAAGGGAAGACAATAGAAGCAAGAAGAAAGTTGAAGGGAAAGGATGTACAGTTACATACTTCAGTCTGATGGACTTGATCTTATTTACAGTAAACTGGAAAATAACTAGAGATCCTAAGATTTGTAGCTTTTGGTAACAGAATCTAATCCTGCCCTTTGGATCTAGTCCTTCAAAGGTTCTTCCTACACCATTCAGCCACCAGTAACTCTGTTCCATCTGTTTGCCCATCATGATGGTGCTAATGTAGGACATTTATTCTTGTGGAGCAACAGCTCTGGAGATTAGAAGTGATTAAAAGGCCAGATGGATTTACTACATAAAGGAAGAAAGACAAATTACAGTGTATATGGAACTACTGTAGACCTATAGAGTGAAAAAGAAGGTAAAGAATTTGGACAGAAATAATTTCATGAAAGTAAAGAAAGCATAATTTAGTCCAGGAATATTAGGGCCAGACTGCAAGAATATTTACACAAGGTTATGAGTCTAGCTACTTCAGATATATATATTTGGACTGGAGTTGATAAATTAATGAAAGATGCTTTACTGAAGTCTCATTTAACACTGTTTCTAGTTGTGAAGTTGCTCAAGTACAAGGTTCCCTCCAATGAATTAGATTAATTATTCACATTGGATTTTACTGAATTGCTTTTGATTGTTGTCTTTAGAGCTTGGAAAGCAGTTTTAGTCTTGTATCAGTAAATGAAACAGAACTCTGCTCTTTCAAAACAGCTTGTTCCTTAGAAATACCAATGCCATTCTGGAGCAGGTTGACCCAGGAATTCAATCTGGTCGGATGAAACTGTCAAGCACTAGAAAACAGTTAGTCTAGTTTTCATTTCCTTTATGTGCCATGAGTATGTTGGTGAGAGTTTGTATCCCTGCCTGGTGGTTACATGATATGTTGATTTCCAACATTAAAAACCCAAGCAAACCTCTGGGCTGTTCTTAGAGTCCACAATATGTAACTATAGTTTTGATTGCCCTGTAAGATGTTTTTCAGTTTTATTTCTATACCTAATCTCAATTAATTATTGTACCTCCTCAAACAATACTTGTCAAAGCCATTTTAAGATTAGGGAAGCCCAATGCAAAAATGTGTTTAGATCTTTCATATCCATACAACACTAGATTAATGCTGGAGATGGATTCCTGCAAAAGGAGATGTTAAAACAATGTACTGAAAATAGAATACTGATAAAGAACTCACAAACTAAGATTAAAAGATGTAACTAGGGGGAATATATTGGATACAAAACTAGATGATGAAGATAATGAAAATGATGATGAGCTACTTCTTAAAAAACATTTTTTCCTTAATAAGGGAGAAAATGTTTTTATTCTGAAATGCTACTTGCTTTCTTTTTCTTTTTGTAAATTTCTACAAAATTATTTTAGCAGCTGTCTTCATTTCAGCTGCACAAAAAATCAGAATGATAGCAAAATGATTCCTTCCTTCCCTCCCTCCCTCCCTCCCTCCCTCCCTCCCTCCCTTCCTTCCTTCCTTCCTTCCTTCTTCTCAAACTCCAGTGATGCTATAATGATGATAGGCAGAGAGTTATGTTATCAAGCAAATGCTGCCATTATGTGCAGGTAGCTGCATAATGATATATAAGTGACTAAAATAACCCACTTGAATAATCAAAGGAGCAAAATGCAACGAAGCTGCAAGATCTCTGCATAAAGTGGTACAATTTACTTCCTCTTTATATGTGGCTGAAGAAGCAGCATACTTTTTTTTCTTTCACATGCAATTTTCTGTTTTTTCTCTTTATATCCGTACTTTTTTTTTCTATTGGACCTGGCCTGCAAAATTCTAGATGATTTGAGAAATTATGACACTTCAAATGTCTATGTAGCCAAATGTCACTCCAGCTGAATGAATCTGTTGGCTGTGAAAAAATCTAGAGTTAATCCCAGTGGGACCTCTAGTGAAATTCTTTTACTCACTAACCCTTAATTATAGTTCTTTTCATGTGTCAATTTTGCCATGATGAGTATATCCAAGGCAAGTTACTGTTTCAAATCAAATGAAATCTTTATTGTTGTGGTCCGAAACCAGTTGTTGTTGTTAGCTGCGAAGTCGTGTGTGACCCATCGCGACCCTATGGACAATGTTCCTCCAGGCCTTCCTGTCCTCTTCCATCTTCTGGAGTCCATTTAAGCTCACGCCTACTGCTTCAGTGACTCCATCCAGCCACCTCATTCTCTGTCGTCCCCTTCTTCTATTGCCCTCAATCTTTCCCAGCATTAGGCTCTTCTCCAGTGAGTCCTTCCTTCTCATTAGGTGGCCAAAGTATTTGAGTTTTAGCTTCAGGATCTGGCCTTCTAAAGAGCAGTCAGGGTTGATCTCCTCTAAGACTGACCAGTTTGATCGACTTGCAGTCCAAGGGACTCCAGCACCACAGTTCAAAGGCCTCAATTCTTTGGCGCTCAGTCTTTTTTATGGTCCAGATTTCACTGCCATACATTGCAACTGGGAAGACCATAGCCTTGACTATACGCACTTTTGTTGACAGGGTGATGTCTCTGCTTTTTAGTGTGCTGTCTAGATTTGCCATGGCTTTCCTCCCGAGGAGCAAGCATCTTTTAATTTCTTGGCTACAGTCCCCATCTGCAGTGATCTTGGAGCCCAGGAAAATAAAATCTGTCACTACCTCCATTTACCGAAACCAATGTACTGTACATATAAAAATAAGACTAAACTAAAACTGTGATAGAGCAAGTTACTATTTTGTAGTATTATTTATTTATTTATGTGTTAAATTTATATCCTAATTTTTTTTCAAGTGGTCAAGAAGGCATATTCTCTACTCCTAGTCCAATAACTTAACCACTGTACCATACCAGTTCTCAGTGCATCCTTATGTGAGAGAATAGTATTGCCATCTCTGAAAATGGGAGTGGTATGCTCCCTCTTCATGAAAACTTGACTCACTTGTATTAGAAAATTTTATATTTGTCTTCAACCTTCCCATTGGTAGTTGAAAAGATTGCATACTTGCAGTTATGTAAATCCTTGGTCTACATCTTCACTCTTTTACTAAAAGCAATCTGTGATAGCCTCCATTAACCAAAACCTAACAGATGACAACTATGGTATGCTCAAGATTATAATTTAGAATGTATGAAGCTAAATAGCAAAGTCCATAAATTAATTAAGAGATGGGGAGAGGGAAAGGTATGGGAGGAAGAAAGAAGGGGGGAGGATGTATATTTTGTGGCAGTGAAACAAGGAGAAATGAGAAAGATAATACACATGAACAAAAATGCTGTAATTTTGTTGAGTGGACTTGATGAATACATGCAGGGAAATGAAGGTATAGGTTAATTCTGAATAAAAGGACTAAAATCTATGCCTGAAACTATGAATTAGTGTCAACTGCATAATTTTGAGTACACATCAAAGTGAGAATTTGTAGGTTGGTGATTATTGGCTGTTACTTACCAGTGAAAGGTGATAATGGAAGAATCAGGGATGAATTTAAGGGAAAATTGTTCTGTATTCTGAATGAATACAACTGAGGGGACAAAAAATATTCTTTTAAGTAACCCTAACGGATGTGTAGGAACAAGATGAGAAAGTACAGAAAAATTGATTAGGCTATTCAGAGATAAAATGGTGAATGAGCATAATGACTATTTGCCAAGCACCTGGTTAGAAAAAGGTTTATTTGATTCAAATATGAGTTTTAAGTATAAGTCTGTCCTCTCAATAAAACAAATGGAAAAAGGATGAGAAGGCTGGCTGGAACAGAGTGACAATAATTTTATTACAGAGTGTCACAGAAATATGTGATTATGTGAAAGAAGTGGTAGTTGAAGAAAAATGAATGCATAAGATTCCTGCAAAACAATGTAGGTTAGTAAAACCCTGGATGACTGCAGAGGTACGAACACTCCTGAGAGCCCGGGGTTCTTCCTTTAAGGCAGGGGACAGGGACACATACAGAGAGGACAGGGCAAATCTCAGAAGAGGCATTAGGATGGCGAAACAACAATATAAACACAAGGTGGAGAACCACCTAGCAGACAACAATCTGAAGCAAGTGTGGCAAGGACTGCAGCACCTAACCAACCACAAGGGCAATATGAGGAACACGGTTAATACCAATGCCTCATTGGCAGAGGAGCTGAATAACTTCTTCGCTCGCTACGAGATGAAAAGACCAGACCCTGTAGCTTCTGCTGGCCGACCTTCTGATTCTCAGCCACTCACCCTGTGTGAACACCAAGTGAGAGCTGTACTGAAGGCTGTGAATCCCAGCAAAGCTGCAGGCCCAGATGGGGTGCTGGGGATAGTGGTTAAGAACCTTGCCAACCAATTATCAGGGGTCCTGACAAGGATCTTTAACATCTCCTTGCAAATGGCCTGTGTACCATCTTGCTTGAAAGCAGCTACCATTGTCCCAGTCCCAAAGAAAACAGCAGTTGAGTGCCTGAATGACTACAGACCTGTTGCATTAACATCCGTAGTGATGAAATGCTTTGAAAGACTGGTTCTCCAACATCTTAGGACATACCTCCCACCGGACTTTGATAAACATCAATTTGCCTACAGGGGGAACAGATCGACAGATGATGCCATAGCTACTGCTCTACACTCTGTAGCAAGCCATCTAGAGAAACCTGGAAGCTATGTCAGGATGCTTTCCATTGGTTACAGCTTGGCTTTCAACACCATTTTGCTGAGCACTCTTATTGAAAAGCTGACTGACTTGAATTTCCCCCCTCCATCTGCGATTGGCTTAAAGACTTTCTCAGGGACTGGCTACAAACAGTGAGGGTTGGGTCTGTTTTATCCACCCCCCTGAAGCTTTGCACCGGCTCACCACAGAGCTGCATGCTTAGCCCCTACCTGCACTCATTGTACACATATGATTGTGTATCATCTGACCCATCTACTGCGATAATTAAGTTCGCAGATTATACCACCGTAGTGGTTCTTATTACAGGTGGAGATGAAACAGCATATAGGGGGAGGTACAAAAACTATCCATATGGTGTTCACAGAACAACTTGCACCTGAACATCGGCAAGACAAAAGAGATGGTGCTAGACTTCCAGAGAAAAAGAGAGGAACCTGCCCCACTTTATATTCGGGGGGGGGCTGTGTGGAGAGAGTTTCCTCCTTTAAATTTCTGGGAGTCTACCTCTGTGAAGATCTTACCTGGAAAGTTAATACAACCCAGGTGGCCAGAAAGGCCCAACAGAGACTCCACTTCCTCAGGGTCTTGCGGAAGAACAGGGTAGAACAACGGCTAATGACCTTCTTTTACCGGTCTACTATAGAGAGCATCCTCTCACACTGTATTGTGGTTTGGTATGCTGGCCTGACAGTCACGGATAGGAAAGTACTACAGAGGGTGGTGAGCACAGCACAAAACATTGTGGGTTGTCCCCTGACACCACTGGATGACATCAACAGGGCTCGCTGCCTTGGAAGAGTGAGGAAAATTCTCAGGGACGACTCACACCCTGTTTGGCAGTTCTTTACTCTCCTACCATTGGGTAGGAGATACAGGAGTATAGCCAGCTGTACCAACAGGGTGAAGAACAGCTTTTATCCATGGGCTGTTAGGTTCTTGAACGGGAAATAATTTTATAATTTTATGTATGACTGACTTGCAAGGCTGGTGTGTTGTGCAATTAGCTCACATGGTGTAACAAGATGGTGGGTTTGTTGTCACTGTGAGTTGTGGTGGGGCATGAAGGGAGGCTCAGCCAATCTCAATGTATACATGGTTGTACTTTGACAATAAAGATTCATTCAAAAGGTATCCTTGTGAGAAAAATATAGTTGTAAGAAAGTAGTCAAAAAGAGCAAGAGATTATTAAGATTTAGGAAGCAGAAAAAATGCCAACTAATTTTGATGAAAAATAAAAATTGTTTGAAAATGGTCAGGAAGGGTTGTTACGAATAAAAGAAATGAAATAATATGAGATGAAATTTAAACGTAAGAATGTCAGAAGGAGCATTTTAGAGATTTGTATGGAAATGACAGTGAAGAGTGAAACTGAAACAAATGTCCTAAATGTTTGTGCCCAATGGGAAGATAATGAAATTAAAGTAACAAATGTTATGAGAATGTTGCAAAATCATGAACTAGAGATATAATGCTGTAACTAGAGAAACATTAAAATGTAAATATGGTTCCCTTATGGAAGGCTAGGTGACTTGTAGAAAAATACTGAAAGGATGCAATTATTATAATTTATTAAGGTGCATTGCTAGATAATAACCAAACTTCCATCTGCATTCTAAGTGCTATCAGCTGAAATTTTGAAATAATTATGTGAATACTTTGCAGTGGTTTGATCAGAAAGCAAGGAGATTGTGTGCAATTGGGAACATTACCTTGCTTCTGAAAGTTCATGCCTGATCCATTAATAGGAATTGAACCTCTTAGCCAATGTTCACTATTAAGGAATTCAGACACATGTAGCTTTTTGAATTCCCAAGGGGAGGGATGGAATGAGGGAGCTGAGGCAGAGGGAGAGGGACAGAGATGATGTTATTATAGTGCATTGTGAATATATAGAAACATGCAGTCACTGTGCAATCAGGGATTCCTGTCTAAAATATTCTGGACCTTAATTGATTTTGGGATGGAAATGGCTTTACTGGTTAAGAACTGTTTTTCCCAAGAGCTAGAGAACAGAACAGAACAAAAAAAAACAGAGAAGGGACCTTGGAGATCTTCTAGTCCAACCCCCTGCTCAACCAGGAGACCCTATACCATTTCAGACAAATGGTTTTCCAATCTCTTCATAAAAACCTCCAATGATGGAGCACCCACTGCTTCTGGAGACAAGCCATTCATTCCACTGATTAATTGTTCTCACTATCAGAAAAAATTCTCCTTAATTCTAGATTGGTTCTCTCCTTGATTAGTTTCCCTCCATTGCTTCTTGTCTTACCTTCTGGTACTTCGGAAAATAGGTTGACCCTCTCTTCATTGTGACAGCTCCTCAAATATTGAAACACTGCTAACATGTCACCCTAGTCCTTCTTTTCACTAGACTAGACATACCCAGTGTCATGTGAACTTGATTCTATCCCTCTGTTAATGCAGTCTAGGTTCACATTGGCTTTTTTGGCTGCTGCATACTGCTGGCTCACATTTAAGTGATTGTCCACTAGGAATCCAAGATCCCTCTCATAGTTACTGCTATTGAACCAGGTTCCACCTATTCTATATTTGGTTTTTCTTGCCTAAGTATAAAACCTTACTTTTCTTACCACTGAATTGCATTTTGTTGGATAGCCAGTCTTCAACCTGTCAAAATCCTTTTTTATCTTGAGTCTATCTTCCAAAGTGTTGGCTATTTTGTTATTTTTTTTAAACAATGCCCAGTGTTCAGGTCTCTTGAGAACCTTCTAGATCTTGAGCCTATCTTTGTTGGCTTTTTCCTGCCAGCAAATTTGATGAGTTCCCCTTCTATTCCCTCATCTAAATTGTTTATGAAGATATTGAAGATATTGGGCCTAAGACAGAACCTTTGGGTACCCACTGCTTATTTCCCTCCATGTAGATGTAATTCCATTAAGGACTACAATGGAGTGCAGTTTGTCAGCCAGTTACAAATTCATCTGGTGGTGATGTTGTCTATCCCACATTTTTCTAATTTACTAAGAAATATTGTAGGTTGTGGTCTACTTTGTCATATGCCTTACTGAAATCCAAGTATACAATGCTCACAGCATTTAGCTGATGCATTAATTTAGTCACTTTGTCAAAGAATTAAATAAGATTAGTTTGGCATGATCTGTTTTTGACAAACCCATTTTGGCTGCTAGTTATAACTTTATTTGTTTCTAGGTGTTTGCAGATTTGCAGCTTGATTATCTTTTCCAGGATCTTCCCAGGTATTGATGTCAGGTTGATTGGTCTGTATTTTTCTGGATCCTATTTTTTTCTCCTTTTTTTAAAGATGGGAACCGCATCAGCTCTTTTCAAGTCCTCTGGTAGTTCACCATGCTCCATATCATGTTGGATCTGTTGATTTCTCTATAGTATTGAATATCAATAATGGTGGTGCCTTCTTGAACTCTTGGAGATTCTATGTTTGGAAACTTCCATCTGCATTCTAAATGCTATCAGTTAAAATTTTGGGATAATTATATGGAATGATGGCTTTGATTATTACTGGAAGGCAAATTCAGAATCCAACCTAGTGTCTTCTACATGTTGTAGACTACAGCGTTTTTGGTTCCTGCAATTGCTTACCTCACTTTTGCCTATGGGTTTCGTACTCCAAATTTAAGGTTATCAGATTACCCATCTTCCTTCTTCTAAATTTGTAGGCAACCTTGATTTTTGTGTCTAGGAATCAAAATGCAATTATATTTGGTAAGATGTTAAGAAACTTAAGGATACCAACGTGGAGAATTGAAGTTCTGCTTTCTCTTTGTCAGAATGCAGAACATAATGGATCCTGCGTAAGCAGATAGATAATATAATTCAAGACCTGATTTAGATGCACTGAGATGTGCTTATGTAAGCTAAAGTGCAATTTGTATTCTTGCCCATAGGGCAATTTATATGTCTGCTTTCAGATACTAATCAATAGGGGGATATGCAGTCTTCCAGCACCAGCAATTTCAGATTGCTTATTGTATTGTGGTTGTGCATTTTACTCACATATTGAAACAAAAGTCTCTTCTTTAAAGGCAAAGGAAAAAACCTCGAGGGTATTGTAAAAAGTATTATAAGCCTTTTACAGACAATTGTTTCATATAAAAATGAAATAAATATTTGCAGTGGATTTCCTTTTATTAAGTGCGTAGTGATGTCAAAAATGTGAGCAATTCCCTCTGTGCAGCGGAGGTTAAGAGGAAATCTTTTATTTTCTTGCTGAGAGTTTTTGTTTAATCATAGTATTCTTGAAAGCTTAGATTCAAATTTTTGACTCAGTCCATTAACCATCAGAGCAGTCTGACAATTTGTGGTGTGATGTTATACTGCCTAATCTCTTCAGATTAGTTTTTATCACAATTGATATGCTATGCTATTTGATAAAATATTTTTGAATGGGAACACTGTCTAGCTATTCAATGAATTGCCTTCTATTGATTTAGTTTTTAATTCATGTAGTACATCACTGAATTGTGCTCAAATCCATGTGCAAAATATATTTATATGCATTTTTTCTTTTGATATGCTCTAGGTTTTTTCATCAACGATAATGAAATCTGTTAATACTGTAGTTTATTATAAGCATCAGACCTTCACTGAATAAAGGAATCTTTTGAATAAATGGCAATAGTTATCAACTATCAACATAATCTTTATCATTTTCAGCTGCTAGAGTTCCTCTGAGAATTATAACTGTTGTAACCAACATTAGTTTGATTCTCAAAGAAACCTTAGGAAGAAAAATGATGGTGGACAGATATAGGCTAAGACAGTTGCTTTTTTAATTAGTTAAATACAGAAATAATTTTAAAAAGCTATAATCTCTGGTGCATTCTAAATTCTTACAAAGTTAGAAATTAGCAATACTTGCAGAAGCTTAAATAAATCTTTTGGTATCACCCAAGGTACGCACGGCTCCCATCTCCAAAAGCTTTTGGAGTTAAGACTTGTTTCTTTCACAACAAGGCTTGGGTAGCCTATGTCAAATACCCTTCTCACTCCAGAGTAGTAGAAGCAGTGCTTTTTTTGTAAAAAGAAAAAGGTGCCGGAACTCACACATGTCATACAACCCACCTTGCCTACCCTACAAGGTTCCATCCAAAAAAGGCACCGGAACTCCGTTCTGGGCGTTCTATGAGAAAAAAAGCCCTAAGTAGAAGCCAAGTTGCTGAGAGACAATTTGAGGCCGAGTAGTTAGGGCTGCACAGGAAAGAAAGAGGGAAGGGTTAATGACAGAATTGGTACTTCAGCTTTGCAATGCAAACATTGCTTCTTTTGTAATTACCTCATATCACACACAAATCATTAGGGATAGAGCTTGCATCATAATGGTGCAATGCACGTTGATGAGTGCTTCATTTGCTGTGGATAGCCATGCTATTTGTAACAATCGACCTTTCATCTTGATGAATCTCACAAAAAAGGAAAAAATAATTAATATTAACATGAATTCATACAGAATTTAAATATAAAGCAGCAGTGCAAGAGATAGTAGACCAATACAAAAGGTTCACACCCCACTAGGGAGGACTTCTTTTCTTTTGTTTGTTCTTATGCCATCTTCACTTGCCTTTTTTCAGCAAACGTACACCAGATGAGACAAGAAGAAGCAAAACTCGTAAATGCTTTGCCTTTTTCCATGGGAGCTACCGCTGATTAAACCTAGTATGAATCATCATAAACATCAATTATGTGGAGAAAACTGGTTATACTTAAGGAGAAGGGACTACAGGAAAAATATTGCTACACAACCCTTGAGTCAGGGGCATGACAGACACTTTTACTCCTAGCTTATCCTCAAATCCTTTTATTATTTTATACCATATTTTAAATGAGAAAGGTGACATTAAATTGCACTCACTTCCACTCACATCAGTCCAGATTTAATCCTGATTTAGTTTTCTATCTTTGTGAGACAGAGGGATGGGGTTTTTGCCCATTAAAAATAAGTGACACAGTTGTAGATTTGTCTGGGGAAAAAATCATCTTTATTTCAAGTACTGTATCATTCAGTAAAATAGGAAACTACTCTGTATAGACGTAGTTTTTGACTCACCTACTTCCAAACTGTCTACAATAGACTTCCATTTCTTTCTTTCTTTCTTTCTTTCTTTCTTTCTTTCTTTCTTTCTTTCTTTCTTTCTTTCTTATTTATTTATTTATGGGACTTATATGCTGCCCTATCTCCCGAAGGACTCAAGGTGGCTCACAACAATAAAACAGCTATAAAAAACAGTAATACAAATATAAAAAAAGAATTAAATTACAAAGCCCCATAATTAATTACTAAAACCAATAAATTAAAACAATATTAAAAACCCCCATCCAGTCAGAACACATTTTCAGCCCAAGAGATTTCTCAATAAAATAAGACTATGTCTTACTATTTTGCTCATTGTATTTTTATTAAATATTTTTGAGAAAGGAAAGAAAGAAAAGAACAAGGAAAAAATAGAACACACAAAGTAGAACACAGGGAATTTATAAGCATGACAGAACTGATTCATGGGATGGGTGGAAAATAAATTTGATAGAAAGATAGATAGATAGATAGATAGATAGATAGATAGATAGATAGATAGATAGATAGATAGATAGATAGATAGATAGAAAGAAAGAAAGAAGTTTCAATATGTAATTAGTTTTTTATAACTGATTTTTTTAAAAAATGGTTCATTGTTAAAATCTAAGTTTTTATATAAAAATTGTAGCAATTTCTGTCACAGCAATGAAAGATCTATATTTATTTATCAGATTATTGAAAGTTAAATATCAAGAGTTTCATTTTAAGGGAAACCCAAATCCATGTGTAGAATGATAATCCAGAATTGCTTTCCAAGATAAATTAAATTCTATGTACGTTGAAATGTAATATTACATACTTTGGACATCAAGATGTAGTTCTACAACTTAGCAAAGTTTTCTGCAGAAGGAACTGTACATACTTTGCAAGAAGCATAAATATTCCTTAGAACAGTTACCCTGTATTAAACTATAAGCTGTAGTAATATTCATATACAAAAAAAGGAAAAAAAAATCAGTTTTTATAAGTTGTGCAACTCTATTATAAATCATTTTGTAAAATTGCTGATCTATACAACATTGCCACAAATATAAAAGAAAAATAATCCAATTTGATTGTTATGTTTCCAACAATTTTTGAAAAATAAACTAGCCATTTTAGCAATCTATACTGGAGTAATATAACAGCAATAAAACATATGGCAGTGTGAATTTAATATTTTCCTTCCATTGAAATTCCCATTGCTATATATGAATTATTGTATTTTCAGTCCCCCAGTCATATTTCACAACAGCTTATAAATAGGTCTCAGGAAATGCTCCAAATTTTGTTATATATAAGGTTTTCAAATACATATTAATTTTTTTAAAAAACATTTATAAAACCCATCTTGTGTCTGGGCAGCTCCCAAGTAAAGTCTATTAAGTACACCCTACCCTTTTTTGCAGTTCTTTTAAAACCATTTCAGTTATTTTAAGATTCCAGATCTGGTTAGATAGGTCGGGCCATTGAAAACAGAAAATCTCAAAAGATTTCATCTTTGTCGTGTTAATAATTAAATTTTGTAGTAAATATGTTTTATCTCTGGCTGAGCAAATTTCTTTGTACTTTCTTCTTCATGACAACAAATATTTAATAAGAAGGAGAGAGGTGATAAGCCTGATTCCTTTTCTGTATGCATCACAGACTTTTAATACTGTGCTTATTATTACATAATCTCTTATAAGCTGTCTATTTCTGTTCTGTGTCAGTCCAAAAATAATTGTGCAAACCATATGAAAATCCTTCTTTCTCAGCAGAGATATTCCAGTTATATCCAGTATATAATCCAGGTTAGACAAGTAGAATGGGCATACAGTTTGAATATGGGATTTGTGTCTATCAGGAATTATTTGGAATAGAAAATTAAGCCTTGGTAGAATGTTGATTTTAATAGCTGCTGTTTTTTTAAACCAAGACAATTTTAAATTGTCTTCATTTTAAGATATCTGCTATTATTTTGTGAACTGTGAGCAATTATGTCCAAACCTGTTATTTTTGTCAAGCAAAATTTTAAGTAAATACTTGAACTTTTTAGCAGTAATATTAGACCCTATAATTTGGTTCAAATATTGTTTTTCTTCCTTAGCTAAATTCCATGTCAGCATTTGACTTTTACCTCTATTAATCTCATATGCTGATACTGAATTGACTTCTATATTCATTCCATTATTAATTCTAAAGAATCCTCTAGCTGAAGGACACATATAGTTTTAATTTATGTTCTTGAATTGCAAATTTAATTTCTGAAATTTTCTTTTTTTTTGATATATCTTCTTTACCAAAGGTTCTAATGCTGATAAGAATGAGGAAGGATAAGCATAATAAGAATATACCTGACTTATTTCCTTTTTCCAAAGTATTTTTCTTTAATAACATTATACTTCTTTGTAAGTTTTATTACTTCCATTAAAACTAACTGGTTGCAATTCATTTTAGGATTTTGTACTAAGTCCTAAACTTATTGTGCTTGTGTCTTAATTCTAATTGCTTCAGTTCATTCACTAGTATGTCCTTCTGTTTCTGCATAGTTTTCTTTCTACCTCAGGGGTGTCAAACTGCCGGCCCACAGGCCGGACGTGTCATGCAGAAGCCACACCCACCCCATTGCCGGCAATGGCAAAACTGTCCCAATGTGTTGCATGATGTCACGTGATGTTGCGAGTTTGACATGTCTGTTCTAGATGATCTCAGAGAGATAAACAATCTATTCATGAATGTTTTGTTGGAGTCCTATTTGGCTGAGAAAGAAAATCAGGTTAAATTGATTTTGGGGAAAAAATCTTTAATTACTTCAATTTGATGTTCTCTTACAATAGTACAAGAATGTTAGGTCCTCAGTTCTTCATTCTGGAAATTGCCAAATTGTTTAATCATACAATAATTTAGTTATGCTCTGTATAAATAGAAGCTACAAATTTTATGTATTTAGTTAACACTGAATAAGAAATCTACCACATAGCTATTTTCAAGTAAGTTTTACAAATCTAATATTTATTAATATTCTGCAGGTATTTTCACGTAACAAAAATAAATGTTAATGACATATGGCCTAGGTCCCTAAGACATTTGAAGGGTAATTTTGCCAGAGTTCCTTTTAGATAGAGCAGAATTGTCAATATAGGGAGGGGAAAAAGCCACCATTAAGATCTTTAAGAACCAAAATATCTCCTGCAATTTTAAAAAAAAATTGGAAATAAACATAGAACTTGATTTTGGTATTATTTACAGCTGGGTTGTCAAACTCGCAACGTCATGTGATGTGTCACAATGTATCGTGACTTTTTTTGCACTTGCCGGCAATGGGTTCAGCATGATTTTGCTATGATGCATCTGGCCCACGGGCCGGCAGTTTGACACCCCTGATTTAGAGCATAAATAGAAGCAACTGTTATTTCCCCAAGTTCAGCCTGATATTATAATATTATAAATACCTGTCTTTCATCTTGAATTAGGTAGGTTCAAATTCCACAGTAATTTTTTCACATGTATAGTTGTTCTAATTCCTATTTTCCACAGTCTGCATTTTTTTAACCAAGATAATTGTATTTTAATACGTTCACATTACTTTTTAAAATGCGAATCTATTGAAGATATATATGTGAGCTTTCCTTTTTTTAGCTTCATTATTTGTCCTTTTAAATGGATTATCATATTGATATAAATTAAAGCCATTTTAATTGCTCCATGAGTCAATTATATCAGAAGTGTATCTGGAAATATCTCCAAATCTTTAAAAAAGTATCAGTTCATTTTAATCCTAATATTACTTTTTTGTCTTGTGATATATGACTTTATTCATACATCACAATATACATTATCTTTGTGTTGTCCATAAATTTATAGATTCATCTATGACCAAATCAAAATAATTTCCAAGTATTTTTTGAATTTCTTTAAATCTTATTCCCTCAAACCCTCAAGTACTATCTACTCTGAACCTTGGCTGATTTTTAATGTACTTCTCTTTCAGCTGTTTATAATCACTTTAATGTTAAAGTATTACAATTTTTGTGAAATTTTAAAGTTTCTTTTTTAAAAGGCCAATCTTGCATCTGGAATATTCTCATTTTATGATAACGAAATACATATGATACATAAGTGTAAAAACCCAGACATTCTTTTCCTGGGGGCCTTCACTTTGATACAAGACAGAGGCAGCCACTCAGTACTTGGATAAGACAGCAGCTGTAAGCCATTTCCAGGGCTTTGAGTCCTGTTATTTAACGAGCTGATGAGTCACAAAACACCATCTGAAACTACTTGTCAGGAATGTTAAAGTTTGTATGGCAGGTATTTCTTCTGTATCAGACAAAGCCATACATGAAAGGCACAGAGGTTGTGAGAAACTAGACTTGGCTCTACCCAGGCAGATGTCACGATTAGCCCATCATTCCCTTCTCTTGTCAGTGGTTCCTAGTTGATTGTGGGCCAGAATACACATTATCTTTATCCAGAAGATGCTGCAAATGCACTGCCTCCTCCTGATGGATGATTTCCCAACTCTGAGATCATATTCAGCATGACTTAGCACATGGATTAATGGTTACTTTTTGTGATTAGAATTTCCTTCCCTTGTCAACAATGGCTGGGAATGTACGATGGAGAGAGAGAGAGAGGAGACCCATGATGTTATGGCCACAGTCCAGGGCACAAGTAAGCTTATGATGTAGAAAGGAACCATTCACCGCAGAGAAGGCTTTTGGAAGCATTCCTGTGGTGAGTGTAATGCATACTTTAGACCTTAATAAATCCAGGTTCACAAAATAGGGTTTGGCATCCTTCAACCTCTTTACTGTTTGTTCTTCATTACATATTAATATAGTTACAGCACTAAATGCCCAACTATACTCTCTCTCAGCCATACACTGTAGCACAAAATATATCAACATCAGGGCAATACTAGATTCATTAGTAAACATCTCAGAAGGAAGCAGCTGCTATTTCTGTTCTCTAATTGAGGAAATGGGTTACTCTTGCTTCACCATTTTATTAATAAACATTGCTTCAAAGTGATCTAAATATTATTATTTTTCCTTCCAGTTCTACCATTTATATGAGTGACTGGGGCTCAATCCTGATACTGCATGCGTGGTAACAAAAAAGTCAATGATCAACAGGAACATATCAATATCCCAAATGAAATGCATAAGAAGAAGGTTGCATTCTGATTGCCTTAAAGCAGAGTTCCCCAACCTTTCCGGCATGGCAGCCTGGAAGGAAAGGGAGCAGCAGGGAAATGTGCACGCGTGCAGTCGTGCGTGCATGTGAAAATGGTGTGTGCATGACGGCAGCACTAATGTGCACATGCATGTGCAAATGGGCAATGTGTACCCACAGCACCGGTGCTCATGCACAAATGGGGCGCTGCCACCCATGTGATGCTGGCAGCGGTACTAGGGTTCCCACTCATGCTCAAATGGGACCACTAGTGCTACCAGGAGTGGGTGGGGCTCACCAGCTATTCCCGGGGCCCAGTGAACAAGTGGCCATGGCCCAGTACCATAGATTGGGGACCCCTGCCTTAAAGCACAGGTGTCAAACTTGATCTCATTACGTGACATATTGCGACATTTTTTGCCTTTGTGGAGCCAGAGTGGGTGTGGCTTGTGTTTGATGCATCCGGCCCGTGGGCCACCAGTTTGATACCCCTGCCTTAAAGCTATTTCACAAATTACTTTTTCAGCAATACAAATTGGCCATCAAACTCCCACCTGGATAGTGTGGCTACATTTAGCTACTTAATACAAAGAGTCAAATATAGAGATCCATTTTTATTTCTATAGTTGTTTTTAGACACCAGTTGCTTTAAACTAGGCTTCAGAAGAATTCATTTATTCACTCACTCACTCACTTTAGGAGCTGCTCAATTATGCAAGCATCTCTAGATGACATACATTATTAAAACAAAACAATGGCAGAAAAAGCAATGAGAAGTCAAATAACAGTAATTTAAAATATTTAATTGGGGAAAGGATATACCATGAATACAAAGAAATACAGTTCCAGTATCAGTGCAAGGTCAGTCACCTAATGCACATATGAGAGGCTTTTGTAAGTGAGAGTAAGATAGATTTTGCAGACTTATGAGGAAAGATGCTCTTATGCATAGCAGGAGCAGCCACAGAAAAGTCCCATAAAATGATATAACTTCAACAATGGGATTTGAGGTGTGTCTGCTGAACTAATCGTAGTGGGTTGAGGAGATACATCTACAGACAGTCCTCAGGTTGCTTCATTGGCCTTTAATAAGGTCCTGGATAAACATATGGTTCCTATAGATATGCAGAAATATTGCGCCAATCAGTGGATGCAGCTGCTAGGTAAACTGGTTACAAATATTAATGAAGCTAGAACTTACTTGCAGATATAGTAGCTGGACATAGCAGTGTCTCTGTTTAAAAAAGAAGAGCAAATACTAGGAGACTAGGTGTGTCTAGCCTAATGAAAAGAAGGATTAAGGGTGTCAAGAACCTGACTTCTAGTACCTGAGGGGCTGTCGTAGACAAGAAGGGATAGACAAGAGGACAATAAGCAATAGGTAGAAGATCATTAAAGAAAGATCCAACCTGGAACTAAGAGTTCCTGATAGTGAGAACAACTAATCAATGGAACAGCTTGCTTCCTGGAGTTGTGGGTGCTCCATCAATGAAGGTTTTCAAGAAAAGATTGGACAGCCATTTGTCCAGGATAGTATGAGGTCTCCTGCCTTGGGCCAGGGATTGGACTAGAAGTCCTCCAAGGTCCCTTCAAGGCCTTTGATTCTATGTAATTCTATGTAAGAAACTCAAAATTACTAACCAGTCCATTTTCTGAAATTTTCAGCTAAACCTTTCATTTCTGAGGGACTGTTGCCTCAATATTGTTTCCAAATGCAATTCTTGCTCAGTGAGTGCATGTTAATGGATACAAGTGCTTTATCCATTATAGTTCTAATGAGTTCTAATGCCATAAATTTAATCACAGCTCAGGAGAAATTGAAAGTGTATAAAAGATTTAATGTATTTTGTCATGTATCTTTATTATGCAGCCACATGTTGTGGAATACCATGGCTGATTAGAAATGCAAGATAAGTAGGAATGCAAGTTGAAAGATAAGATGAGATTTTTCATAGTTGCATTTTAGCATAGTAACACAAATAAACACATTACTGAGTTTCTCTCTGGAATTCCTTTCCTTCTTTCCTGAGATATTAAAAACAAACATTGTCAAACTGATTCAACACTCACTTCCACCAGTAAAAGGGGCATCCTGGTCAATGGTGGTGATGGTCAAAATCTGCAAGGTGGTGAGTCAAATGTTGGGATCTGGGATCCAAGACCCATCCCTTTTGTACACTGTGTGTGTAACATACTGATGTATAAAAAGGGGCATCGTTTGAAGTACAATATGGTACTCCATTTCTTGCAGATTTTGAGACCCTCCATAGCAAGAGCACTTATACTTATGTATCACTTGATAGTGCTTTTCAACACTGTCTAAGTGGTTTACAGAATTAACAGATTGCCTTCCAACAATCTGGGTCCTCATTTTACCAACCTCATAAGGATGGAAGGCTGAGTCTTCAGCTGGTCAGCATTGAACTGCTGGCAGTTGGCAGAGTTAACCTGCAATACTGCATTCTAACCACTGCGCTACCACAGTTTTTATAGATGTTGCTTGCAGTAATGTTTTTAGAGTGGGATATTGTCAGCCCTGTGAGGCAGTCCAGACAAGAAGCACAGCCAGGAGTACCAGATCTATCTTTATTCTCAGGTTATCTTGACCAAATTTTGTAATTCTGAAACTATATCTGTTACCTTCACTTTACAATCAATGAGATTTTTTTTGAGATATTTCTCTCTCATACACATTATTTCTGTGAATTCAGCTGCTTCTTACCTAACTTTTGTCTAGTTTGTGCCTCTTCTTTTTGTCTCCCAGGGTTATTCCCGCATACTGTTACAAATACAAAAACTCAGCAGTGCAAGAAAGCAACAAATGCCTTTCAAAAGCAATGTGAAATAGCCTGAGAATAAATACTGAGAGCAAATAAATCAGGAGAACAAACCAAACTGTGATACTCTGCTATGCAAATGAGTTACATATCAAAGTACCAGGGTAAATCTTCAGCATAGATGTGGTCCTCCTTTTTGGTTGTTAAATATTCATAAGGAAACCTTGATAAAAATGTAGCAATAGTAAACTCTGGTTCAGATTTTATCGATGCTATGAGAAAAACAAAAGCCAATTCTTTTTATTATTTTATTCTTTAAACCATATTTTATACTAATATTTGAACACAAAAAGCAGTATTTAAGCTCCTCAAAATCAAGATATGAAATTAGAGTCTTGTGTTGCTTGATTCAAGTTTTTCCCAGACCAACAAACCATTAAATAAACCAATAAACCAGGTTCCGTAAAACATTGTTGAACTAGCTGAATTATAACCAACAGATATACCAAATTGAAATCATTTGAATATACAAAATGATTCTGATTAGATCTGAAATAATGCTGATAAATAAGGGATTAACTGTTTCTGCACTCATTGTGATTCTTCCAAGTCTGTGATATTTTAGAGAGCCAGCTTGATGTAGTGGTCAAGGTACCGGCCAGAAACTGAGAATTCTGGTCCTTTTTAAGGCATGAAGCCAGCAGGATGATCCTGGGCTGATTTCTTTCTCTCAGCCCTACAAAGCAGGCAAAGCGAACCACTTCTGAAAACTTGCCAAGAAAAGCATAAGTATTTGTCCAGCAGTTGTCAGGAATCAAGACTGACTCAAAGGATGGACACACCTCTCCCCTGGATTCATTTTTAATATATATTTAAGTCATACTGTTCATCCTCAAAAGTTCAGACTTTTGAATTTTTGAACAGAGTTCTTCCTCCAGTATTATCCTAACAACTCTGTGAGATAGGCTAGGTAGAAGGAGAATGAGAGAGCCAAAGGAGAGTAGCTATGTACACCTGTTCTTCAACATGGTAGCCATGGCCACATCTTGGATGTTGCAATTAAACAACGTGAAAGGGATGTTTGTGCTTAATCACATTTCCTTAATCCAGCTCTTTTTATGAATTGGTTTAATGTTTAGAAAAGACACACACACACACACACACACACACACCAAAGGAATGAATGACAGATGGGAATATCAAAGAAAACCTTTAGGTTGTGCTCTATATTTATATTTGTTATATGGATGTGTAATATCTGTGGACTCTGGAGATAGATAGATAAGGGTGGGGGTATGGATGGATAAAGGAAAGGCAAGAGTAAAGGTAAATCTTGCAAAGCAGAAATTACCCCCATAAAATATGAACATTTGTCAACCTGTCTGACAATTGCCATGCAGCTTTGTGCTTGCAGCTGTGTTATGGAATTTACATTCTTTTCGAAGATAATTCTGCTGGTGCCAGACTACATCTACTGAGGAACAGATGGGATTAATAGAGCATATGTGTAAGATTTAAAAGCAGCAAGAGAATTTACCATGCATTACAGAATCATAAATGTATTACATTGCGGACTTCAATTGGATTAAACTAAAGCTTTCTATAGCTTGAACACTTTATCTGAGAGCTGTTAAGGCGAGCAACATATGCTTCTGGAATTGTGCTGCAGAGAATCTGGAAAACCTCTTTGTTCTTGGGGGTTAAATAATGGGGCTGATCTTCATCCCACTTTGTAACACTGAATGATATTAAAATGGCAGATGTTAAACTGCAGACTGCATTTTATTTGTTTTAGAAGGTTTCAGGAAGACAGTAAAGGTTCGCCATGTTTGGAATTAAGCATAGGCAACCCAGATTAAAAATATGATTCTTTTTTTGTCTCCTTAGAATAGTGATAAGGAAAGACCAGGGCTTTTTTTCCTCATAGAACGCTCAGAACGGAGTTCCGGCACCTTTTTTGGATGGAACCTTGTAGGGTAGGCAAGGCAGGTTCTATGATGTGTGTGAGTTCCGGCACCTTTTTCTTTTACAAAAAAAGCACTGGGAAAGACTATTATTTATACTGCTGAGTCATGGGCTCTGCACATTTCAAAAATCTGCAACGTCTGTGAGATGAGAGATGACACTGAGAGCAATCAACCAATGGAATAGCTTGCCTCCAGAAGTTGTGGGTGCTCCATCATTGGAGGCTTTAAAGAAAAAGACTGGACAACCATTTGTCTGAAAAGTACAGAGTCTCCTGCTTGAGCAGGGGGTTGGACTAGAAGACCTCTATATTATTTTATGTTCTATGTTAAGGTAAAGCTAAATGTTCCCCCGCACTAGTCATTACTGACTCTAGGGGCCGGTGCTCACCTCCGTTTCAAAGCCAAAGAGCCAGCACTTGTCCGAGGATGTCTCCGTGGTCATGTGGCCAGCATGACTAGACACCAAAGGCAAACGGAACACTGTTACCTTCCCACTGTAGTGGTCCCTATTTTTCTACTTGCATTTTTACGTGCTTTCGAACTGCTAGGTTGGCAGAAGCTGGGATGAGTAACAGGTGCTCACTCTATGTTAGGAGTTGGCAAATCATTACAATTGGCTGCAAGGTACTTTGAATTTTCAACTTGTTGAGTGCTGTAATATAAGACCCAGGTAATTCAGAACTTAAGATTCAGACTCTTAGGATTTGAATTCTGTTCATGAGAGAACTAGCAATCTCCGTCTCTCTCTCTCTCTCTCTCTCTCTCTCTCTCTCTCTCTCTCTCTCTCTCTCTCTCTCTCTCTCTCTCTCTCTTCTCTCTCTCTCTCTCTCTCTCTCTCTCTCTCTCTCTGTGTGTGTGTGTGTGAGAGAGAGAGAGAGAGAGAGCATGTATGTGTTGCAGTGTTGATTCCTGCCAACACCAAGTATGCAATTTCTATCAGTGTAATAGCCCTACCAAGCTTTGTAACATCATGTTACACCTCAGCAGTGTTTTTCATTTTTCATTTTAACAGATAATGAAATGGGAGCCTTCAAGCTAAAAAGAATCACAAAGCTTGATCAAGTATAGTTTAAATTTTTAAATTTTCTTTCTAAGTACTTCTTTAATTCCTGTATACCTGGGTCAGTGTGGACAATGTATTGTGAGATATATATATAATTGTGTTATACTGAAAGTAGTTACAATCACTAGCATATTCAAACAATCAAAATCAATTGAATTGAGCTAGAGCAAGGCTGTCCGGCCTTCGGAACTTCAAACATGGCTGGCCAGGGAATTCTGCAAATTGAAATCCACTAGTTTTACAGTTGCCAAAGTTGGACACTCTCAGTAGGTGATTTCAATCTCTTTTCAGTGCCTTTTTCCCAAATGTTTGAGGAAGCAGCTGTTTCTCTGCCAAACCAATATACAACATTGTGATATTATTACTACCATATGATTGGTATTGGTGACTCAGTGGGTTAGGATGCTGAGCTTGTCGATCAGAAGATCGGCAGTTTGGCGGGTTGAATCCCAAGTGCCGTGTGGCAGAGTGAGGGCCTGTTACTTGTCCCAGCTTCTGGCAACCTAGCAGTTCGAAAGCACGTAAAAATGCAAGTAGAAAAATAGGGACCACTACGGTGGGAAGGGAACAGCCTTCCATGTGCCTTTGGCGTCTAGTCATGCCGGCCACATGACCATGGAGACATCCTCAGACAAGCACTGGCTCTTCGGCTTTGAAACGGATATGAGCACCAGCCCCTAGAGTTGGAAACAACTAGCACGCATGTGCGGGGAAACCTTTACCTTTTTATGATTGGTAGTGCATGTAATCCTTGAATTACAACCATTATTTCAGCAAACATCGTCAAAGTTATGGCCATTGCAATGATCCCATGGTCACATGATCAAAATGCAAATCCTTAGCATCCCACCCTTGCCTGTCTATCTTTACTCCATCTATGTCTTTTTGCCCTTCTGTACTCCATGACCGCTGCTACCCTAGCTGACTTCCTCCATCTTCTTGCTTCCACTGCTGACCAGACATATCTTGTCCAACCTTTCACAAGGCAGCCACTGGCCTCACAAGGCTGTCTTCTCCAGGCTTCATGTAGATCACGGAATCTGGAAAGATGGTTGTTACACCACACCATCTTCCAGTGCTGGGTGGCTTAAACTTTCTGGGCATTGTGGCTTTGAGCTGTACTGCTGGGACTCCTGGGACTTCCAAGGGTAGCTGCAGCTTTGTGCTGTAATGCAGCTCAGGGCTTCTTGCAGCCTCTGAGCTTTTGAATGCCAAGAAGCCTGAGGACCATCAGGGCAACTAACCTCAGAGCTGTGCAGTTCTGGGGCTGATTCCTGCCCCACAAGGCAGGGTACAAGGCAGTCAAAAAGGCAGAGATGGGGGGAAGACAGGCAGGTGGGGAGAATTGGAGGCAATTCCTTACCTTATGTAAGTTTGGGGCTGAGAGGGTCCAAGCCTGAAATGGTAGATTGGGATGGGTCCTCAGTTAATGACCAATGGAATTTGGTTAATAGTGCAATGGGGATTGCTGGCATTTCCATCACTAAGTGATGCAATTACATGACCTCACACTTTACAACTGTATCACTTAGCAACAGGAATTTCTGTCCCACTTCCCATCATAAGTCAAGAGCTATCTGTATTTTTTAAAAAAATAAAATAAACCAAGAAACATAGAAAAATTTAAACTACTTCAAATATTATACAGCCAAGTGATCTAAATGGACAGGATGAACATTCCAGCTAGAACATGTGATGCGTATATGTGAAAAAAGGAAAATAAAAGAATGCATCTCATGGAAATCCATAACCATTGAAAAAAAATAAAATCAAGGAAACTTTATCATATTGCTTCAATATTGTCTTCCTTCCCCCTCTGTCAGTGGATAAGAGAACAGGTTTGAACAGAAGATTACTGCTCATCAGATTTAAAATTATTTTTCTATAGTTTTCTTGGCCCCCTCTCCCACATTCCTTTGGAGGGAATAATGTATGTGAGGCAGTGTAATCATTCAAATATGTCTCTATAATTGTTAAATGTTATATTTAAAAAAGCCTTTTTGGTCTTTGTAAATGTCCCCACTGGGGGAAAGAAATCAGTTGACGTGTTTGTGGCTTCTGATTGTCAGTATGTTTATAATTTCCTTTCATTATTGGTGGAATTTCCCCTGAATCTAACTTTGATTGTGTATCTTTGATTGTGTGAAAAAAGCGTAGAATAAAGATCTTTGTCTAAAATATGGTATTATCTTTAATGTAAAATTTCTATTATTTGTAACTTACCATTGTGTATTACTTGTTGGTATTTTACATTTAGTAAAGTTAAAGGTAAAGGTTCCCCCGCACATGCGTGCTAGTCGTTTCCGACTCTAGGGGCCAGTGTTCATCTCCGTTTCAAAGCCGAAGAGCCAGCATTTGTCCGAGGACATCTCCGTGGTCATGTGGCCGGCATGACTAGACGCCAAAGGCGCACGGAACGCTGTTACCTTCCCACCATAGTGGTCCCTATTTTTCTACTTGCATTTTTACGTGCTTTCAAACTGCTAGGTTGCCAGAAGCTGGGATGAGTAACAGGTACTCACTCTGTTACGCGGCACTTGGGATTCAACCTGCCAAACTGCCGACCTTCTGATCGACAAGCTCAGCATCCTAACCCACTGAGCCACCGCGTCCCTTTAGTACATACAGCCTATTTTGGATCCCAACATTTTGGGGAATCTTTCTATAAATCTGAGGAATGAATTACACATTCAATAGGTGAATAATCCTTGCTGAATATATCTGAAGATTAGGTTTTAATTCTGAAATGCACAAATTTACATCACTGAATTGTTGTTTTATTTTTTTTTTGGTCTAAGTAAATGCATCTGTAAATCCTCATAAGGAGCAGCAGAGAAGATCTCAGGCCCAAACAGGAGATAGATTTAATAACGATTATACATTTGAATCAGCAGGATAATAAGAATCAATTTATGCTTAACAAAAGCTGTTAGAAAATCTTTGCTTCACATCTGTTAAAAATTAGTGTAATAGACAAAACCAAAAACATGTCCATGAGCTGCTGTGGTTAAGCAAGAACAATATAATGAAGGTTGCATTTAGACATACAACTGAGCCAAACAGATTATTAAATTTGAAATTGTGATTCAAGCAACAGTGTTCTATCTCTGATTTGTTCTTATCATGTAATTCATAAGCCATTGAACAAAAGTGGCTGACCATGTTATCAGAGTAAGAGAGCCATTACAGGAAGCTGATTTGGGATGCAAAGAAAGGGCAATAAAGTTAGACTATAATGGCTAGGGAAGGAGAGAGACATACAATATTTTTTGTCTTGGTACTAAAATAGTTTGGTTGGCCTTGAGCAAAAGGGAAGGGAAAGGAAGGGAAAGGAAGGGAAGGGAAGGGAAAGACTGGCCTTCACTTTAGGGAAGAAAGAAACAATTTCTGCTTCTGAAAAAAATATTCCTTAGGCTAGTTGCAATATGGTTATTTGAAAAAAGGGGGTAATGCCCCATTTTATGACTTTTCTTGCCATGTTTCTAAAGTGAATCACTGCAGTTTTTACATTAGTAATAGGGTTAAGTAAATCTGGCTTCCCCATTGACTCTGTTTGTCAGAAGGTCGCAAAAAGGGACCACATGACTCTGGGAAATTGCAACAGTTATAAATATGAACAACTTTTCAAGCATCTGACTATGGGGATGCTGCAAGTGTCATAAGTGTAATAAATAGTCATAACTCACTTTTTTCAGTGCCATTGTAACTTCGAACAGTCACTAGATGAAGTGGTGTAAATCGAGGACTACCCGTACTAGGAAAATTCAGGGCTATAGGCAAGATAAGGAAATTTTAAAACTTCCAGGAAGAGGGGTGTATCAAATAATTCCCTTTTTATTGCCAAGAAAACTACATGGATATGCTCTTGAAATCATCAGGAATTGAGTTTGACTTAAGGGGAACTTTACATTTACTTAATTGATGGAGGAGAGGAAGGGAAAAAAATAGAAATTTTAGATGTGCCTATTGTAGATTTAGAAATTCAAGCATCATGCTGGATCTTTAACTGTGGTTAACACCAGTGGTCAAACCAAACCATATTTAACCAAAGAAATACTGTTGGCCACTGCAGCCACATCAAGCAGAGCAAACATACATAGGATCCAGGTTTTGATTTTTCAACCATTAGTGCAAGGTGGCATCGAACAGACTTAAACTTTACTAGCCAGAAAATGTGAACTCACAGAAAGTCAATATATATTGCTCAAAAAAATAAAGGGAACACTTAAACAACACAATGTACTGTATTTAATAGTAGGATGTCTTATCTTGTGTTCCCTTTATTTTTTTGAGCAGTATATTTACAATATAGATAGTTGGATGAACACAAATATAGATCATCAATGTGTAGGTTTGGAAAAGTTAAATGCACAGTTTTGCACTTTGGTTCAATTATGCTATTTTTCCAAGTTGTTCTCTGCAAAGGATACAAAAGGTTCGCCTACAGAAGACCTTAAGAATGGTAAATAAAGTATTTATTGTTTTTCTAATAAAACAGTATCTCTGATTTTACACATCTATTTGCATTATTTAAGTCAATGAACCAAAACAGTCAAATGCAATGGAAAATGTAAAAATCCATTCATAATATTACCATATTACCAAGTGAAAATATATTTATTTTAAAATGCTTAAGATTTCACTGTCTCTTCTGTTACATTTATTCTGGAACAGGTATTCATGCTTGGCAAATTAATTATTTGCAGAATTCTTTCTAATATACCATTCCCCCCCCCAGTGGTCAAGGCCTTTGATTCACTTCTTACAACTGGATATTACCATCTGCTCTTTGGCATATTTTATCCCTGACACCAGATTTTCTCTCCTGAAACATGAAAATATTCATATTTGTCTTAATCTTTGAATTTCAAAATTTTATTGTTATTTTACCCAACTAATCTAAACATAACCAACCAGTTCATCAGCATGATGAAATACAATATCATTATAGGTGAGACAAGAGGAACATGTAGTTTATATTATATTTCTGGAATGAAAGATTAATCCATGTATGTATGCATATGTACTGTACATATATGTGTCTGAGCATCTGTTCAGAATCTCATTTTCCTCATTGCATTTATAAAAACATTTGAAAATTGTTGATAAGCCAACATAAAAATACCTAACCAGAACAGAACTCTAAATAATCTACAAAGAACTGTAGATAGCATAAAGGTAAAGGTAAAGGTTCCCCCGCACATGCATGCTAGTCGTTTCCAACTCTAGGGGCCAGTGCTCATCTCCGTTTCAAATCCGAAGAGCCAGCGCTTGTCCGAGGACTTCTCCATGGTCATGCGGCCAGCATGACTAGATGCCAAAAGCGCACGGAATGTTGTTTCCTTCCCACCAGAGTGGTCCCTAATTTTCTACTTGCATTTTTACGTGCTTTCGAAGTGCTAGGTTGGCAGAAGCTGGGACGAGTAACAGGCGCTCACTCTGTTATGCGGCACTCGGGATTTGACCCGCCAAACTGCCGACCTTCTGATCGACAAGTTCAGCATCCTAACCCACTGAGCCACCACGTCCCTCGTAGATAGCATAGGAAGAAGCAAAAGGCAGCACTCCTAATTCAATATCATACACATTTGTTGAATTCAAACAAAACCTAAACACTAAAACTTCAAAGACCTTTTCATATGATCAGGTAAATATCAGTTCTCTTTTCTCCACATTCAAATATTGTAAATCTCTTTCCTTTTTGGTTGCAGAGATATTGTAAATATTGGGGAGTTTGGGTTGAAAAAAATAAAGTCTATGAACATTTTGTTGAAACTTAAATGTAGCATAGCATGTTATACTGTGTAACAAAATGACTTTGCAAAATAATATTCTATACGTTTTCTCAGAAGTAAAACCATCATGATCTAAAAATATACTGTATAAAATTGCTATCTAGTAATTACTTTCATAAACTTTTTTTCCCCATCTTTGGTTTTCTATTTTTTTTCAATTGGTGTATGTCTAACGTGCCCATTAACTTAAGTTTTCTTCATGGATTACAAGATTACTAAAACATGAAATACAGAGAAGAAAAGAAATGCAGTGGAAAAAAATTGAAATAATAACATAACGTTAATAAGCAGCACAGAAAGATATGAAGCTTCAAAACACACTATCCCAAGGTACACTGGACACTTAAATTAAGTTGGTCACAAAAATACACAAAGAAGACACTCTTTGATAGGCTGTGCCATTCTTCATTTGGCCTAAAATAGGGGTGTCAAACTTGCAACATCACGTGACGTGTCGCGAGATATCGTGACTTTTTTGCCATTGCAGTTTGACACCCCTGGCCTAGAAGAAGGCTTGAACAGCCTGTACATATAATAGAAAAACATTCCTAGATTTCTCTAGTTTTGAGATGTTCAGCACTTTTATTATTAGCATCAAAATCTAGAATTACACTTAGATATGGCAATTACTTTGTAGTTCCATTTCAAACTAATTTAAACATCAATTGTTTCCCAGGGTATCCCAATACATAACACTTTGCAATAATGTAATTGTGCAAAAAAAAGGAAATATTTTTGGAAGATAAAACTCAGATTTGCTTTTAAGTAAGGGAAGAAACAGTGGTAAAGAAAGAATGCAGGCTTACTCTGAAGTCCATTCACACATTATTTTTCCAAGATAAATTGATGAAACAGATGACAGTCAGCTATTTCACCTGTGAGTGGTTATCAAAAGTAATGTCTAGCTGATCTTAAATGGCTTCACCAAAACAACTTTCCTGGGCTTTACTAAAAGAATAGAGGTTAAATCAGTTTAATTCTGCCATGCTCAACAGATTGATCATGCCACTTTCACTGGCTCCTGGTTTGAAAATGGCTGACCCCGTGACAGGAACATTTAGCTTGCTTATATGGTACATGCAAAGCTGAGCAGTGATTCATGGTTTGTCATGCTCCTTGAATGAATCACTTCCCACTTGTTCACGAGATCTGCCTTTTCACCCCCCTTGGTTCACCATTGGGATTCTATATTCATTTGCTTGTAGCATCATCTAATTTCTCTTTCACTAAGTAGACTGGCCCTGCAGTCAAGTTTGACTGATTTTTGAATTTACAGCCAAATGCAAACTCTTTTTCTGCATCTTTTCTGAGCTATGCTGTCACAGAAACAGTGAGATACATCCAAAAGGAAAGATGTCTTGTTCAAAATATTCAGAAGCCTTAACACTATGGAGTCTTTAGCACTCACTGAGAATTTGTAGTTTTCAACAGCCCCCCAAAAAGAGTTCATTCTAGATTATGATGAAACAAAATATAGATGGAATAATTTTATTCAAAGGATAGTCAGCTATTTATAATAGCAGAAAGAACGAGTGCCTGGGATATCAGAAAAGACAACATGCATACTGTATAATGTTATCATCACTCAGAATATGTGGCTATCTATTGATGCCATGATGTCTGATGCAAACAAACAAATCACTTTATTTGCATAATGAAATCATTACATTAGCCTCCTATGCACCCTTGGCAGATGTCCATGAGTAGTAGCGATCATTATTTTTCCTACTGCTTCTGCTGCCAGTACAATTACTATACACCTTTTTATAGGAGGTTCAAAAGCAAATAAGATTGATCTGTATCAGAGATCTTATAGTTTAAATTTCAAGCCATAGGGAAGACAACAGAGAAATGTCTGGCACAATTTTACCAGAACGGTAATTCACAGAATGGCAATGGGATACAGAATAACAGAAACATATTTCCTTAGATGAGTCAGTTTATCATTCAGACACACTCACATGAGACTCATGTACTTTGGCTTACCAAAATTCATCTTAAAGGTTTTGTTCATACATGTCAGACACCATGCAGATCCTTAAATAATCAAAATATACACCCACATACGTATGACAGGCTTATGTGAATGTTTTATTAACACAAATATGTTCCTATATTCTTTATTATGGATGTTATAGTAAAAGATCTGAGTCTTTGCATAGAATTGAACTGATAAAAAGGCATGCAAATACATGTGACGTATGTAACATTCAGATTATCTTCTTTTTTTTATTGGTAGCAGGATTATGTCAGTCGACACTTTAATAACCATATTAGCTACCAGATTTTAGAACTGAAAATAGTGAAAACTGCAGTGAAAATTCTAAAACACTTAAAATAGCTAAAAAGAGTGAAGATTTCAACAAGCTCTGGTGAACTTTCCCATCAGTGTTTTATACGGACCCGCAGTACTAATTTAACAAGGAATAGCAACAATTGCAGGAGAAGAGGGATAATCTATTACAGTTCCAGAAGAAACATAATTTTTTAAGATTATTTGAAAATATCCAAACAAATGGCCTACTTGTAATTTGTTTTGCTTATCTTTTATTCTCACCCCCTTGCCTTTAAGAGATGTCAAAGGAGCAGCAGTCCCTGTCCTCTGACTGCCAAAGGCATGATTAATCCCTTTTTACTTCTTACTCAGAGGTGTTTGGAATTTCTCCTTTACCTTGCCTCCTTGAGGCCAGACACTACTTCTATCTATGCTTCTTAGTTAAATGTATCTATTTATTGAATCAGCATTCAGATGCAACAAATAGTTTGGATCCTTTGAACTCATACAATATCTTGCTCTTTTGAACTCACACAAGAGCCTGCTATCTATCTCTTCTGTTCATAAATTGAAATCTAATGTTTCGCTTTGCCTTGTGCTTTGATGATTATTTTTTTCCTGTATGACCCTTGTGGAGTCTGCAGAAATGCAACTATCATAGTTGCTTTACACCTGGAGGAGAATGCATCTTTTCTGTGATTTCAGTAAGCTTATAGAATGACTTACAAGGCTTTACTATCACTTTTTTTTAATTTTAATTCCATTTATATCCCACCCTTCTCCGAAGACTCAGGGCAGCTTACAAACTTAGCAGTAGAAAGAAAAGAAGTTGAAAGAGGTGCTTCAAGCTTTTTAAAAAAATAGTTTTGAAAGGGTTGAAATAAAGAGGGAGGAGTGGAGTTGTATGTGTGAAGAGGAGAAAAAAAAGGAAAGCTGGATAATAGCAGATTTACCAAATGAATGAAGGTGAAAGACTTTGTAGGTATAAGAACCTGGAACTTGCCTCCTACATGGGCCATTGGTGATAAATCTACAGTTAGTCCATTTAGGTGGGCATTATGAGGTGTTGCATTCATGCATATATTGTTTTGGAATGGAATGATTAACTGTGATTTCCAGACCTGTGCAGTCAGCTAGGACCAAATAATTCAGGCAGAGAGGGGAACATTTGTTCAGTTGCTTCATCCATGAATCCATCATCAAATCATTAAGCCTGCGCTGGGGCAAATGTAGAACATGATTTTAGTTTAGAAAGATTTACTTTGATCCCAAATTCTACTGGATAAGAGAAGATGGTTAACTGAAAATGAAGTTCTCCTCCTTCTATAGTAGAGGGGAAAGCAAACAGTTACTTAGATAAGAAGCCTACTAATCATTCAGATAAGTCTGAGAATAAAGTGTGGCTTGAGGAGAATGGAACTACACATGTGGTATTTGAAAATAGTTGCGTATAGATCTGCTCACTCATTGAAGAGATAATAAAAAATTAAATCTGCTCAGCCAAATAACTGTATTGCTTAGAGGCCACATTTTCAGTAAATTGTACCTTATCAGACAGACTTAACTTTCATTCTTATCTAACTTAGTTCATGGATACATGATGAATATGGCAGTCCTAAATGATGGCCACATTTTTGGGCTTTTCTCCAAAGGTCAAAACATCTTCCAAAATAGTGGAGATATTTAGTGAACTGAGTCTCAATCATTCTATCATGTGGAAATTAGTTCAGGATCCCTACTAGCTTATTCTGTAGTCATCCATCCACTGTGTTAGAGTAACACTACTGAGCATATTTAATTCAATGAGGCTGTAAAGTTTGAGTACAGAAATATTCTTAATCTCAGCTTGAACATTTGGTTGTGAAGGTGAGCAGAGACTTTTGTATAGTGCTGTTCCCTGCTGATTTGATAATGACAGTAGGTAAACATAAAGAAAACCTTACCGGAACTCCTTTTGTGGTAGAGTCTGAGATTCTTAGTAATCCAGAGGTACTAACCACTCAGGAGCAAATAAAAAAAGCTTTCTCTTCCAAGATATCTCTTCATATAGACTTTTGGAAAGAGTTTTATAAAATTATTCATTATTCATGAATGTAAGATAAAAAGTCTCAGTGGTTCTTTCACTAGGGAACAATGTCATATTTCATGAATTCCAATCACTAACAAGAATTTCAATGGGGTGGAAAATAATAATGTTCTTTTTTCCCCTCTAGTCTTGGGGGCAGGAGTGTGCTATTTTTTTCAGGCCAGGGGCCACACACAGCTTTTAAATGGTATGCTGGGAGCCAGAATGTAACACAATTTTACTTTGATTTCATTTATATTTGCATGTAATTAAAATTATACATATTGCAATTATTCTCTGGTCATGTATATAATTGTAGGGTTGTGAAAAGTGTTGAAAAGATGTTTTGCAACTGACATTAACATGAATGAAATGCCTCTTAAAAATTATTAAAGCAGCCGCTACCTATGTGTAATTATGTGTGGGATCTTGGGAGATCAGGCTATAGAAACACTGCCTAGGGAACAATCAGATAAGAGGAGCATAAACTATAGCTGCATAATGCATGGAGCAAGAGGCTTAGGAATAAAAGTTCAGTAAATGTGACAGTGGGAGAACTGTATTTTCATATTAGCAAGATTCTGTTAATGTGGCTATATAATAAAGTAGAATTAATTTATTCAACTGTTTTTCATGTCTGACCCACCTGGTAAGGCTGACTTCAACACTGCTCTGCCCACTAAGCAGCTGTAGACTATGCTTCCTCTTATCTGACCATTTTCTTTGCCTGGACTCCCAAGTGATTTCCACACACCATTATACTTTGTGAGGCTTGTAGAATTTCATCAAATACTGTCCCCATTTGCCGACATGTAGACAACACATCCACTGGGAACACCAGTAAAAAGGGTGTGCATTCACATATAAGCACAGCCTTTCTAGCAAATTCATGAGCCCAGCAAAAAGACAAGGCTGCTTTAATGATCATAAGAGAATTGCTTTGCTCATTGCTAATATAAAGCCCTAAATGGCTTGGGTCCGGGATATCTGAGGGAACACCTGCTGCCGGCATCAAGTTCCCTTCGTCCAGTGCGCTCCCACAGGGAGGGTCTTCTCAGGGTGCCACCGGTAAGAGATTGCTAGCGGACGACACCCAGGGATAGGGCCTTCTCAGTGGGGGCGCCTGCCCTTTGGAACCAGCTGCCAGTGGAGCTGAGGACTGCCCCCGACCTCCGTTCATTCCGCCGGGACCTGAAGACCTGCCTCTTCGAGCTCTCTGGCCCAGGCTGAGGATTAATCTTAATTTTAACTGGGGTTTTATTTATGCAGGGACAAATATAATTTTTTTTAATTTGTTATTTAACTTTTGTATCTTGGTTTTTTAATCACCCTGTAAACCGCCCTGAGTCCTTCGGGAAAGGGCGGTATATAAATGTAATAAAATAAATAAATAAATAAATAAATAAATAAATAAATAAATAAATAATATTCTGTGCAATTTTTGAAGCAATGTTTGCTTTGAAAATGATTTTGAAGAAATGCTTCAGTCTATTCACAAGTCTAAATACAATGTCCTTCTGCTTTTCATTAAAGCAATTGGATTTCCCCAAGGAAAGCTCCATGCAACATTGAATTTCTTTCAGACTGGTGCAGAGAGGTGGCCTGTTTGCATGAGTTCACAATCACTCATTTGGAATCATTTTCTTCCTTTGTCCCTTTAAATATTACAATATGATAATAACTTCTATTGTTCTCTGGATGCCAAAGATTTTTTGGGAAAGGAGGTCAGATATAATCCTAGAATTTTAAGCTTTATATACTACTATAGTGGTGATTGAGTTTCAAAAATGTTAGTTTCAGAATAATTGAGTTTAAAAAATGTTAGTTTGCCAAGAAATATGGAACAATATTTTGCTTCAAATGTTTGCAGTCTAACTCTCAACTATATAAGAAGTTTGAATCTTTACTTCCTATCAAAAATTATCCTAAGGGGGATTTCTAGAATGAGCAAATGAAGAAAGCAGCATCATACCATTGTGAAACTTTCAAAATTGTTTGTACAAGCATCAAAATATCACATGTGTAATTACTATTTATTTATTCAGAAAGTTCATATGGGTCACCCAACTCACAGTCACCCTGGGTGATTTATAGAAATAAAACTACATATATAAAACCCAATAAATCCTCAACCTTCTGGCAACAGCAATCTGACTATTTATTTATTTGTTTGTTTGTTTGTTTGTTTTATTCCAGAACATCTTACATTAAAAAGAGAAAATATGATATTTAAAATTAGTATAATAATCCAAACAATGCAAACTTTCAAGACAAACCACTTGATGTCCTCTGTATCACCCTGGGATCCTCAAACCCACTGGCAAAACATTGTCTGCAGAGCCTTTTAAAAGAGTATCAAAGTGGGGGGGGGGAGGCAATGTTATCTCTGCAGTGAAAATGTTCCATAGGGAGGGAGCTATCATGGACAAGGCCTTTCTTCTTGATGGACCTCCTTAATGAAGGGGGGAGCATAACAGAGACGTTCACAGTCGGTGTTGGCAGGGGGGCAGAGGTAGACCTTGAGGCCTCTCATTTGTGGAGTCCCTCAGGGATTGGTCCTCTCGCCTCTCCTGTTCAACATCTATATGAAGCCGCTGGGTGAGATCATTCGTGGTTTTGGAGTAGGGTACCCAGCTTTTTCCCCTTCATGGATTACTGCCTTGTCGTGGCGAAGGGGCTTGCGTAATTCAATGAAGCTATGAGCTATGCCGTGCAGGGCCACCCAAGATGGACAGGTCATAGCAGAGAGTTCTGACAAAACGTGATCCACTGGAGAAGGAAATGGCAACCCACTCCAGTATCTTTGCCATGAAAACCCTATGGACAGTACCAAAAGGCAAAACGATATGACGCTGGAAGATGAGCCCCTCAGGTCGGAAGGTGTCCAATATGCTACTGGGGAAGAGCAGAGGGCTAGTACTAGTAGCGCCAGAAAGAATGAAGCGACTGGGCCAAAGCCGAAAGGACGCTCAGCTGTGGATATGTCTGGTGGTGAAAGGAAAGTCCGATGCTGTAAAGATTTTTTCTCCATAGGAACCTGGAATGTAAGATCCATGAATCAAGGCAAGCTGGATGTGGTCAAACAAGAGATGACAAGACTGAACATTGACATCTTAGGTATCAGTGAACTAAAATGGACAGGAATGGGTGAATTTAATTCAGATGACCATCAGGTATACTACTGCGGGCAAGAATCCCTCAGAAGAAATGGAGTAGCCTTCATAGTCAATAAAAGAGTAGGAAAAGCAATACTGGGATACAATCCTCAAAATGACAGAATGATCTCAGTTCGAATCCAAGGCAAACCATTCAATATCACAGTAGTCCAAGTCTATGCCCCAACCACCGGTGCTGAAGAGGATGAAATTGACCGGTTCTATGAAGCCCTACAGCACCTTATAGAACTAACACCAAAAAATGATGTCCTTATCATCATGGGGGATTGGAATGCTAAAGTAGGAAGCCAAAAGATAACCGGAATAACAGGCAAGTTTGGCCTTGGAGTACAAAATGAAGCAAGGCACAGGCTGATAGAATTTTGTCAAGAGAATACGATGGTCATAGCAAACACTCTTTTCCAACAACCCAAGAGACGGCTCTACACATGGACATCACCAGACGGTCAACACAGAAATCAGATTGACTATATGCTCTGCAGCCAAAGATGGAGAAGCTCTATACAGTCAGTAAAAACAAGACCAGGAGCTGACTGTGGCTCAGACCATGAGCTTCTTGTTGCAAAGTTTAGGCTTAAACTGAAGAAAGTAGGGAAAAGCACCAGGCCAGTCAGGTATGAATTAAATCATATCCCCGTTGAATATACAGTAGAGGTGACAAATAGATTTAAGGAATTAGATCTGATAGACAGGGTGCCTGAAGAACTATGGACAGAGGTTCGCAACATTGTACAAGAGGTAGCAACCAAAACCATCCCAAAGAAAAAGAAATGCAAGAAAGCAAAATGGCTGTCTGAGGAAGCTTTGCAAATAGCTGAGGAAAGGAGGGAAGCAAAAGGCAAGGGAGAAAAAGAAAGATACGCCCAATTGAATGCAGAATTCCAGAGAATAGCTAGAAGAGATAAGAATGCCTTCTTAAATGAACAGTGCAAAGAAATAGAAGAAAACAATAGAATAGGGAGGACCAGAGATCTTTTCAAGAAAATTGGAGAGATGAAGGGAACGTTCAATGCAAAAATGGGCATGATAAAGGACCAAAATGGCAGGGACCTAACAGAGGCAGAAGAGATTAAGAAGAGATGGCAAAATTACACAGAAGAACTATACAAGAATGAGCTTAACGTCCCTGATAATCACAATGAGGTGGTCACTGACCTCGAGCCAGACATCCTAGAATGTGAAGTGAAGTGGGCCTTAGAAAAGCTGAGCAACAACAAAGCTAGTGGAGGTGACAGTATTCCAGCTGAGCTATTCAAAATCTTAAAAGACGATGCAGTAAAAGTGCTACACTCAATTTGCCAGCAAATTTGGAAAACTCAACAGTGGCCACAGGATTGGAAAAGATCAGTTTACATTCCAATTCCAAAGAAAGGCAGTGCCAAAGAATGTTCAAACTATCACACCATTGCACTCATTTCTCATGCTAGTAAAGTTATGCTTAAAATCCTACAAGCTAGACTCCAGCAGTATGTGGATCGAGAACTACCAGAAGTACAGGCAGGATTTCGAAGAGGCAGAGGAACTAGAGATCAAATAGCCAACATACGCTGGATCATGGAGAAATCTAGAGAGTTCCAGAAAAACATCTACTTCTGCTTCATTGACTATGCTAAAGCCTTTGATTGTGTGGATCATAACAAACTGTGGCAAGTTCTTAAAGAGATGGGAGTACCAGAACATCTTATTTGTCTCTTGAGAAACCTATATGCGGGCCAAGAAGCAACAGTGAGAACTGGACACGGAACCACTGATTGGTTCCAAATTGGGAAAGGAGTCCGGCAAGGCTGTATACTGTCGCCTTGCCTATTTAACTTATATGCAGAGCACATCATGAGAAAGGCAGGGCTAGATGAATCAAAAGTTGGAATTAAGATTGCTGGAAGAAATATCAACAACCTAAGATACGCAGATGATACCACTCTAATGGCAGAAAGTGAAGAGGAACTGAAGAGTCTCTTGTTGCGAGTGAAGAAGGAGAGTGCAAAAGTTGGGTTGAAACTAAACATTAAGAAAACCAAGATCATGGCATCCAGCCCTCTCAATTCCTGGCAAATAGATGGGGAAGAAATGGAGGTAGTGACAGATTTTATTTTCCTGGGCTCCAAGATCACTGCAGATGGGGACTGCAGCCAAGAAATTAAAAGACGCTTGCTCCTGGGGAGGAAAGCCATGGCAAATCTAGACAGCACACTAAAAAGCAGAGACATCACCCTGTCATCAAAAGTGCGTATAGTCAAGGCTATGGTCTTCCCAGTTGCAATGTATGGCAGTGAAAGTTGGACCATAAGAAAGGCTGAGCGCAAAAGAATTGAGGCCTTTGAACTCTGGTGCTGGAGAAGACTCCTGCGAGTCCCTTGGACTGCAAGGCGATCAAACCGGTCAGTCCTAGAGGAGATCAACCCTGACTGCTCTTTAGAAGGCCAGATCCTGAAGCTAAAACTCAAATACTTTGGCCACCTAATGAGGAGGAAGGACTCACTGGAGAAGAGCCTAATGCTGGGAAAGATTGAGGGCAATAGAAGAAGGGGACGACAGAGAATGAGGTGGCTGGATGGAGTCACTGAAGCAGTAGGCGTGAGCTTAAATGGAGCCCAGAAGATGGCAGAGGACAGGAAAGCCTGGAGGAACATTGTCCATAGGGTCGCGATGGGTCAGACACGACTTCGCAACTAACAACAACAACAACCCAGCTTTTTATTTTGACCCCAAACCACCCCAGTGATGCCCTCGACGTGTTGTCCCGTTGCCTGGAGGCGGTCCGGGTCTGGATGGGGAGGAACAGGCTTCGACTCAACCCTGACAAGACTGAGTGGCTGTTCGTGCCAGCATCCTGGGAAATTCCGATTATTCCATCTCTTGCCATGGGGGGTCAGCTATTACTCCCCGTAGATAGGGAGCGAAACTTGGGGGTCCTTCTAGACTCACAGCTCTCTTTAGAAGAGCATATTGGAGCTGTGACTAGGGGGGCCTTTGCCCAGGTTCGCCTGGTGCACCAGTTGCGACCCTATCTGGACCGGGATGCCTTGCGTACAGTCACTCGTGCGCTCGTGACCTCTCGTCTAGACTACTGTAGTGCTCTCTACATGGGGCTGCCCTTGAAGTCCACTCGGAGGCTCCAACTGGTGCAGAATGCAGCCGCGCGAGTTGTGCTGGGAGTCTCCCGATACTCCCATGTTACACCTTTGCTCCGCAAGCTGCATTGGCTGCCGGTTGTCCTCAGGGTGAGATTCAAGGTGTTGGTAATGACTTACAAAGCCCTACATGGCATGGGTCAGGATTACCTACGGCAACACCTGCGGCCGGCGTCAACCTCCCCCCGTCCAGTGTGCTCCCACAGAGAGGGCCTCCTCAGGGTGCCTCCGATCAAAGAATGTCAATTGGTGGCCCCCAGGGGGAGGGCGTTCTCTGTGGGCGTACCAGACCTATGGAACCGCTTGCCGGTTGATCTCCAGATGGCCCCCCACCTTCGCTCCTTCCAGTGCAATCTAAAAACATATTTATTTGAGCAATCTGACCTGGTTTGATGGGTTAGGGCTGGGGTTTTAATATGTTCTTAATTACTGTTTTAAACTTGGGCATCATATTTAATCGTTTTTTAACTTTTGTATTCTGTCTTTATATTTATTGCCCTGTGCACCGCCCTGAGTCCTTCGGGAGAAGGGCGGTATAAAAATATAATAAATAAATAAATAAATAAATAAATAAATAAATAAATAAATAAATAAATAACATACTCTGCCTCCCCGCTGTGATGGGTTATGTACATGTAACTGGGAAAAGATTGTCCTTCAAATAACCTAGCCCCAAGCCATGTAGGGCTTTAAGGGTGACAACCAGCACTGTCAACAGATATCTGCACACGCTGCTGCCATCCCTATGCCCTGTATGTAAAAGGAGTAGAATTTGCAACATGAAATTTTATCAGTTTGAAGAAATTGTCAAATCCTGTTAGTCACCTTGTTTCCAGTCCTGTATCATCCAGTTCGAAAACCTTGGAAGTACATTTCATTTTCAGTCTATGTAAAAATAGTAACAACCAAAGGATAATTTCAGTACATCAGCTGTCAAGACAGACTTTGGTTTATTTTTGGTCATAGACTATCTGGCAGGTAGGGTAGCTATGAGATAATGACATGGAACAGAAAACACCAATAATGTTGATAGGAAGCTATAAAATACAGGAGGAAACTCCTTTTTCAAAACTCTTTCAAGGTGATTAGAAACCACCCGGGAAATGATGCAGAAAAACAGAGGTCTCTTTTGCAGGAGAAGGAATCTATGGGGGAAATTGAAGAACACATTCTAGTGTCAAATTATGGCAGAGTAATTGCACATAATGCCTTAATATACTGATTTGTGGAGTGGAGGGAAGGAGTAAATTCCTGAAGCTATCCAAATCTTTGAAACAAAGAGCCTTGAATCTTGCTATGAATTTTATCCCTCTGTTTCTCCTCTTGTCCCAATGAGCAGTGATGTCCTGATGATTGTGCGGATAAAGAAAAACAGAGACCTAGACTGTAATGGACTTCTTTATATCGTATGACCTTATATGATGTAGATCTGATACAGTGTTTAACTTATGACCTGACCACCTAATTGCTAACTGTATGGAAATCTACTGTAGCTTGGTAATTGCCACCATTAATTTGTTCTTGGCATGAAGCAATAATGCTTCTAGCTTGGCTTTATTTTCCAAACTTTGATGAAAGAGCAATTTAGAAATTAATGAGAGGTTACAGAAGAAGTTTCAGAATAAAATTATAGGCATGGCTTGTTGATGTTAAAAATACACTTTTGGGGATAATTTTTAATTCTGTATCATTCTGCCCTACTGTATTTTTAAATCCCAATAAGAATGTACCCTTAGTCTCCATTGTCATTAACATATATTATTGAGTTTGTTTTTCCTACTATGCTGCCATAAAACATGCATGTTATGTTTGTTTGTTTGTTTACATTTTATATTTCTTAACTGCCCATCTCCTTCTTTGGGAGGTGTACAATATAATCAATAAAATTTAACGTTAAAATCAGAATTAATTTCAGATTAGACATTTTTAAAATTATAAAAATAACATTTTAAAATTTCAAAAGGTGAAAAATTCCAAAATGGGGGTTTAGTGGTTGTGTGGGCTTCTGTTCACTCACAAGGCCACACTTTGTTAATCCCTATTTAGAAAAAAAAGGATTTTTGTTGGATTTCTTTTTTGTTGTTGCTGCAATCAACTTACAAATATAAAAGTATAATTTGAGTGTTGAATATCAAGCTTTCTGAATTTAGCATTCTTTCCCCACTTCTATTTTTGTTCAGTCTTGTATATAGAATTTAGACAGCAAGTTCATTAATACTAAGGGGAAAAACTCTAATTAAAGCTGAGTAAATATACATATCAAATTAAACATATCCTTCTGATCATAGCTGATTGAGAAATTCTACTGATGATCTTTGTGCTGATCTCAAGATTTTGATTTATCTTCTCAGAGTTATAGTTCTTTTGTTGTTGTTGTTCACTTTGGCACATACAATTCAGTTATGAAAAAGAGGACAAATATTTTTTATAGTGTGATCCCAGGTTCTATTTCTGACCACATTAGAATGTTATATAAATGTTGGAAACTGGGTCTTATATTTACCTTTCTCTGATGCTGAATTCAGGATTAAAATCAGAAGAGAAGCTTGAGTAGAGGGGGAGGATCCTGATGCTATGCGGAATTCTCAGTACAAAAAGTTACTCTTTCATGGAATACTTCAAGTAAGCCCACAGTTCCATAGTATCCTGCAAAAGATGGAATTGCTTGCCAATTGAAAAATAGTAAAGGGAAAAGTCTATATGTGTGTTTTATTAATAGAATGATGGGGAATGAACAAGGCTATCAGAATTGCTTTCAATTTATAAAAAAACTGCAAGGTTAGCTGGCTGATTGTGGCTCTCCCACTTGGGGACCTATTCAGGCCTACAGTCTTTGGCAGATACGTCTTTGTTCTCCTTTCTTAAAATCTTCCCTACTAAGCCCTGCCTTTTCTGTTCCATTCTTGAGCATTTCAGTTTCCCATTCCTATGCTGTGGACCTTTATGGAGGGGAAACTGTTAATCTATAGCAGACATGTCAAACACAAGGCCCGGGGGCCGGATCCGGCCCGTGAAGTGGTTTCATGTGGCCCGTGAAGCCATCCTGGAAACAGTGAGGGAACGGCCCCCACTGCCTTGGCCATGGTCCAGAGACCCTCCTTCTGCCAGAGACCCTCATATCTGTCCCACTCCTGCCCAGGCCCCCATAGGCACCCTTGATGCAAACAATGTAGAGCTGGCCACGCCCACCCAGTAGGCCATACGCACTCTAGCCAAGCCCACCCAGTAGGCCACGCCCACCCTGGCCATACCCACCCGGCCCCTTGAGGGCAACCGCAATGCTGATGTGGCCCTCAATGAAATTGAGTTTGACACCTCTGGTCTATAATGGCAAAAAACCCAGGAGGAGTTTGGCAGCACCTTTCCCAACTAACAAATTGTGAGCTGTGAATTGCGGCTTTTGAAATGAGCTCCTGATTTTTTATTTTTATTTTTGCCGCTGCTATGTTAGTGGTTGAGGATATACTACAACATTTATTATATAAAAGGTAAAGGTAAAGGTTCCCCCGCACATGCATGCTAGTTGTTTCCGACTCTAGACGCCAAAGGTGCATGGAACGTTGTTACCTTCCCACTGTAGTGGTCCCTATTTTTCTACTTGCATTTTTACGTGCTTTCAAACTGCTAGGTTGGCAGAAGCTGGGACAGGCGCTCACTCTGTTACGCGGCAGTTGGGATTCGACCCACCAAACTGCCGACTTTCTGATCGACAAGCTCAGCATCCTAACCCACTGAGCCACCGCATCCCATATTTATTATATGCAGGAATTATATTCTGCCCTAAAGATATAAGCACAATGCTAGGGATAACAGGAAAAGATTGCGGGTGGGTGGGTGGGTGGGTGGGTGGGGAAACATCCAATTGCCAGGTGGCAAAACATTGACTTAGAGAAGCAAAATGCATTCTTCAGTGTTTACCCAGGCTCGGATTTCTCCATAGATATATAGTGCAGCAGATTTCATGGTGCACTGATTCTATTTCTATAAGAGCTTAAATTAGCTTACACAATATTTGGGTTAAACTAGGGTGATGAAATACAGAACAGATGATACTTACAAGGGAAACAATCTAATTGAGAAAAACTCCTGATGATATGGTTAAGGATTACTCCCTTGCCTTTGATATATGGAATTTGTCCTCCATCTGTTCCTATAATTTACTTAGCTATGAGCTGATGAAGGAGCAACTTTGGCCAAGACTATCTCTTAACATCCTTTAACATCTTCATCTGGCTGGGAGATTAGAATTTCATCTTCAGATTACTGGCCTAGATAGGTTTATATTTTAGTACCTTCAACAGGCTAGGCAACTCTTTGGATTGAAGATAAAAAGAAATATAATCACAGTGCTTAAAAATACTACATCTCTTTGATTTTCGGTAAGGTCCTTTTTTACTTTCTCAAGAAACCTTGTAACTGAAAATGCTAGGAACTGACCCTGGGACATATTTTGGCATATAAAGATGGTATCCAACCCCTGAACTATGTCCCACTGCGTTATTTGGTTTGAGTCTAGGAATCTCTAGGAATGTCAGAAATGTTAAAAAGAAGTCCTTGCATAGGCCAGTACCAGAATTCTGTCTACTGTCCCTCTCTTTTTTCAAAACAGTGTATTTCTTTAGCTGCTTCTCCCTCTTAATGATGTAGATCAGGGGTGTCAAACTGCTGGCCCGGGGGCCAGAGCATCACGGGGAAACCGTGCCCATCCCATTGCCGGCAATGGGGAAAAGTTCCGATACGTCGCATGATGTCACGTGACATCGTGAGTTTGACATGTCTGATATAGATGATTTGCACCTGGAACTGTCTAACTTAGGAATGTCACAGTTGAGTTAGGTTCAGAATCAGTTTTCCATTTCATGTTTCAGTTCCTAGATCAACAAGTCTCAGCTTCAGACTTTGATTTCAGTTGACCTTCAGAAACTTTGCAGATCAGAAGATATTAGGAATAGTGCCATCCTACACGCATAATAAAATTCCTTGTTGAGATCAAATACTTGAAGAAGTCATATAATAATGCATAGCTCCTCTCCATTCCTTTCCTCCACTCAAACTACATGCAAAGACCAACGGCAGTAGGCTAACACAGAACACTCAGCAACCATTTCTTTAATAGTGGAAAAGGAAAGATGTATTAGATAGCAATAGCAGTAGTGCTTTACAACCCTCTCTAAGCAGTTTACAGGGTCAGCATATTGCCCCCAACAATCTGGGTCCTCATTTTACTGAGGTCAGAAGGATGGAAGGCTAAAGTCAACCTTGAGCAGATCAGAATTGAACTCCTGGAGTGAACAGTGAGCTAGCCTGCAGTACTCCATTCTAACCACTGCACCACCACAGCTCTCAGCCTTTTACATGCACCATGAAAATGAAAACATGTCATGTAAATTTGAGGAAGGAGATTATTCTTGCCCAAAGATCTCATAACTATGTTTTCTAAGAAGTTCTGAATTACACAAAGCTTTCTTGAGAGGAATAAATAGGCTGTGGTACAGACAGCCATATCTGCTCAAAATCTGCAGAGCTTAACTGGAGACAGGCCTTTGTTTGGTTATTTAAACATTTATAAGCCACTTCTCCTTTGTATAATCTGAAAGGCATTCAACTGCATTACCAAGATGCCATATAAAAAAGTAATAATTACAGGAAGTAATTGTTGGGTAGCAAAAAAAGTAGGAGAAAAATATTAAACACAGGAGTGACTTGAAGAAATGTGAAAGGCAGTGTTTAACATATGCCTGAAAATGAACAAAGCACAGTTATTAAAGAATAAACATCCTTGAACTCAGTCAGACCTTTGAGAGATGCATTGGATTGCTGTTCTTTATATGCAAGGAAAAAAAACCCCTGAAATGCCACTTGTATCCTGTGAAAAATTTACATTTCTGATCATAGGAGAGTGAATTTGTGTGTGCGCATGCATGCATGCACGTGTATGTGAATATGTTGATCTACTTCATCAGCACAGAATTACAACAGTTTGAAAACTTGGCCATAGAAAACTAATTACATCTTTTATGTGGGAGGCTCAAAAGATGTCATTCAAACCATGTAAATCTGTCTGGCTAGTCCTGTTCTAGTATAAACAACTGTCTGCACATTACTGTTAATTTTAGGGCTTTTTGATGAAAAGTGGTAATGCAAACTACATTTGAAATTTATTGAAATAATGCTTTTCATCTTGCTTTGGAGCTATAGATGCTGTGACATTTATTTTAAAAACTCAAGCAGGTTATGTTATCCAGGAGAGAAATGGGATAGGCAGCAATCTCTTGTTTAAGACTCACATTTTGGGAAGGGACATCTAGTATCAAGCAGGTGTATTTTGGTTTTCTCCCACATTTATAGGGTATGAATTGCTATGTTTTTCATTTATTTCATTCATAAAGAAGCATGCAAATGTGACATGCTGTTCCCTAAACTGAACCAAACATGAACCTAAGCCATAAAAACTTCCTGAGTTCAGCTGATTCTAATGTGGAGAGGAACCTGCTGCAGAGCTGGTGTAAATGAGGAGTGGGGGGGGGGGTAGAAATAAAATTTGCTGTTGTAATCTAATTTCAGCACTACAGCCCCAATGGCAATAAATGTTCAATCTTTGTCCTTGAAAGGATAAGCATCCTGTCTGCACAGACAAATCTCTTTATTTGGGGATTTTTTTTCCTCCAAGTTTTTTTATTTTCACTTCCAATACTTCTTTTAAAGAAACTGAGTTTTTGATAAGCAATTTAAGTATATGTATATTAAATGAGAAGCTATTAAAATTCACGCTCGCATAGATAGCCAACGTGCAATTCTCTTCAAGTTAAGTAACAGCACGCCAAATGCAAGAACTGGTAAGAAGTAGCAAGCAAAAGAGTACCGAGTACCTTGGGGACCACCTGCTGCCGGCGTCAACTTCCCTCCGCCCTGTGCGCTCCCACAGAGAGGGCCTCCTCAGGGTGCCTCCGGTCAGAGAATGTCGGCTGGTGGCCCCCAGGGGGAGGGCCTTCTCTGTGGGCACTCCGGCTTTATGGACCCAGCTGCCAGTTGAGCTCCGGACGGCACCGGACCTGCGCTCCTTCCGACGCGGTCTGAAGACCCATTTATTTGAACAAGCTGGCCTGGCCTGATGGGGGAAGTTAGGGTTTTTAATTGGGTTTTTATATTGTTACTGTTTTATCTGGGTGATTATTTCATTCTTTTTTAATTTTTTTATGCTCTATTTATATGTGCCCTGTTCACCGCCCTGAGTCCCTCGGGAGAAGAGCGGTATACAAATTTAATAAATACAAATACAAATACAAAGAAATTAAAGGCAGGGCATAAGGGGAAAGAAAGGGAAGCATTATAGGATCTACAGGTAGCCCTGTAACTACAAGTGAGACAGACAATTCTATTGCTAGGCATCTAGGTCATTAAGCAAGACATCACGTGAGTGCAACTGGCTTACAACTCACTTCTGCTGGCCTCTCATTGGCTCTGCTTATTGTCTAAACAGAGGCCCTATGACCTCAGGATGCTGCATGTGTCATAAACACTGATTGATTGCAAATCAAAACTTGACCACATGACCATGGGGACACTGTGGTGGTCATAAGCTCAAGGTCTGCTTGTAAAAAATTGACTTTTTCAGCACCATCATAATTTGGAATGGTTGATAAACAGGACAGTCACTAAATGAGGACTACCTATAGCCTACCTCAACACTGTTCTCTACACCTTTCCTTATCTTTCATTCCTTAAGTTCAATATTTATTTTTGTCATGCCTGAACCCTTGATAAATATATTGTTATAGATATGCATGGACTTAGCATCAACTATGTTTAGTTATATTTCCCTTCTCCTGTTTTATCCTCTGCCTTCAATCTCTATTGCTTTTTATTTTAGCTGTGAGCTTCAGTCATAATACCCCATCTGCCATCTTGCTCATTTTAACACTCTACCCATGTCTAACAAAAGTTTCTGGACATTTATAAATTATCAGTATTTTTTAAAAATGTGGTGTTTTTCTCTTTGAAGTGGAAATGAATGGATAGTAACTATTACCAGGTGTGAAGTTCTTGGGAGGGGGTAGGAGATCATTAGGACGCTGAACTTGTCGATCGGAAGGTCGGCAGTTTGGCGGGTCAAATCCCGAGTGCCGCGTAGCAGAGTGAGCGCCTGTTACTCGTCCCAGCTTCTGCCAACCTAGCAGTTCGAAAGCACGTAGGGACCACTGCGGTGGGAAGGTAACAGCGTTCCGTGCGCCTTTGGCGTCTAGTCATGCCGGCCACATGACCACGGAGACGTCCTCGGACAAGCGCTGGCTCTTCGGCTTTGAAACGGAGATGAGCACCGGCCCCTAGAGTTGGAAACGACTAGCACGCATGTGCTGGGGAACCTTTACCTTTACCTTTTATGACACCCTGACAAATTAGTACCTATTGCTCTCTAGTCTGGGGATGGAAGCAAAGAAGGAATAAAAGTGTACCATTGACTTGGCTTTCAATATTATGAATTTTCATTTATTGTATTATATTCAAAACTTCTCCCAAAACTCTTAGGTTGACATGTGTTTAAATTCAAACTAGCCTTCCAAAGGTAGAGTCAACTGATGGATCTTGGTGAATAATTTTCTTGGTTAGAAATTTGTAAATATGGATTTGAACTAGAGTTTTCAAACTTAGTCTAGAATTCAAATTGTTACACCCCATTATCTGTGCTTTTGAAAGAGGAAGAACCTTTAGATAAAACATCATCTGTTTTCATTCCTTTATTTATTAAAGATATTCCAGAATGCTTCTCAGATTCCTTAAAAAAAATCAAAATATATGGAAGTGGCTTCAATAAACTGAAGTGGAAAGAAATCAAAATGTATCTTGCAGAAATTGTGCAGCTGTTATAGCAATTAGGGCAATTTTTATATATGAATGTTTTAAGAATTCTTTATGATATTTCTAAATAGACCTTCTCAGCCATTCTGGTCTTTTGTGTACTGTGTAATTAAGACATACACTACACATAGGAAAATATTTACAACATTTGTAGAAAAAACATACTGCTTAGTTTCAGAACAGTTCCAAGAACTGCTCACTTGTGGTTTTCAATATCACACAAACCACACATGAAAATTTGGTAATTCAAGCGACAGACAGGCAAAGGAGTCATTATAATTATAGAAAGAACCTCATAATGCCTGCTTTTCAGCAACTCCTTTCTCAGTTTGTAATCATTTTCTCAAAGGTTTACAGTGAAAATATCCACACTTGGTTCTCATGTTTATAGAGTTTCTTGAAATTATTTTCAAATTTAAGTGATATTTTTTCCATGATTGAGGAATGCTTTTAGGATGCTTACTTTATTTCCTTGCAGCCCAATATGTAAATTCCACTTACCAGACTGGATTCCATTCTTTCTTTCATGTGGACCATTATATCATTATCAAAAACTTTTCCAAATCATTATGGGGATTGGAAATATGGCATTACCAATCCAGTGATACAGATACCTTGTATTATGTCTGAAACGATCCTCAACTTTTGGAATTGCTCACCTGGTATCTCATAAGATTTGGGGCAAGAATATCAGTAAGTTGTGGGATTGGTGATCTAGTGACACTTTGTTGTTGTTGTAAGCTGCGACGTCATGTCCAACCGATCGTGACCCCATGGACAATGTTCCTCCAGGACTTCCTGTCCTCTACCATCTTCTGGAGTCCATTTAAGCTCACGCCTACTGCTTCAGTGACTCCATCCAGCCACCTCATTCTTTGTCGTCCCGTTCTTCAATTGCCCTCAATCTTTCCCAGCATTAGGTTCTTCTCCAGTGAGTCCTTCCTTCTCATTAGGTGGCCAAAGTATTTGACTTTCAACTTCAGGATCTGGCCTTCTAAAGAGCAGTCAGGGTTGATCTCCTCTGTTGTTGTTAGTTGCGAAGTCGTGTCCAACCCATCGCGACCCTATGGACAATGTTCCTCCAGGCCTTCCTGTCCTCTACCATTTTCTGGAGTCCATTTAAGCTCACACCTACTGCTTCAGTGACTCCATCCAGCCACCTCATTCTCTGTCGTCCCCTTCTTCTATTGCCCTCGATCTTTCCCAGCATTAGGCTCTTCTCCAGTGAGTCCTTCCTTCTCATTAGATGGCCAAAGTATTTGAGTTTTAGCTTCAGGATCTAGCCTTCTAAAGAGCAGTCAGGGTTGATCTCCTCTAGGACTGACCGGTTTGATTGCCTTGCAGTCCAAGGGACTCGCAGGAGTCTTCTCCAGCACCATAGTTCAAAGGCTTCAATTCTTTGGCACTCAGCCTTTCTTATGGTCCAGCTTTCACTGCCATACATTGCAACTGGGAAGACCATAGCCTTGACTATACACACTTTTGTTGACAGGGTGATGTCTCTGCTTTTTAGTGTGCTGTCTAGATTTGCCATGGCTTTCCTCCCGAGGAGCAAGCGTCTTTTAATTTCTTGGCTACAGTCCCCATCTGCAGTGATCTTGGAGCTCAGGAAAATAAAATCTGTCACTACCTCCATTTCTTCCCCATCTATTTGCTAGGAATTGAGAGGGCCAGATACCATGATCTTGGTTTTCTTAATGTTAAGTTTCAACCCAAGTTTTGCACTCTCCTTCTTCACCTGCAACAAGAGGCTCTTTAGTTCTTCTTCACTTTCTGCCATTAGAGTGGTATCATCTGCATATCTTAGGTTGTTGATATTTCTCCCGGCAATCTTAATTCCAACTTTTGATTCATCTAGCCCTGCCTTTCTCATGATGTGCTCTGCATATAAGATAAATAGGCAGGGCGACAGTATACAGCCTTGCCGGACTCCTTTCCCAATTTTGAAATAATCAGTGGTTCCGTGTCCAGTTCTCACTGTTGCTTCTTGACCCGCATATAGGTTTCTCAGGAGACAAATAAGATGGTCTGGTACTCCCATCTATTTAAGAACTTGCCACAGTTTGTTGTGATCCACACAATCAAAGGCTTTAACATAGTCAATGAAGCAGAAGTAGATGTTTTTCTGGAACTCCCTAGCTTTCTCCATGATCCAGCGTATGTTGGCAATTTGATCTCTAGTTCCTCTGCCTCTTCGAAATCCGGCCTGTACTTCTGGTAGTTCGCGATCCACATACTGCTAGAGTCTAGCTTGTAGGATTTTAAGCATAACTTTACTAGCATGTGAAATGAGTACAATGGTGCAATAGTTTGAACATTCTTTGGCACTGCCTTTATTTGGAATTGGAATGTTAACTGATCTTTTCCAATCCTGTGGCCACTGTTGAGTTTTCCAAATTTGCTGGCAAATTGAGTGTAGCACTTTTACTGCATCGTCTTTTAAGATTTTGAATAGCTCAGCTGGAATACTGTCACCTCCACTAGCTTTGTTGTTGCTCAGTTTTTCTAAGGCCCACTTCACTTCACATTCTAGAATGTCTGGCTCGAGGTCAGTGACCACCTCATCATGGTTATCAGGGATGTTAAGCTCATTTTTGTATAGTTCTTCTGTGTAATTTTGCCACCTCTTCTTAATGTCTTCTGCCTCTGTTAGGTCCCTGCCATTTTGGTCCTTTATCATGCCCATTTTTGCATGAAACGTTTCCTTCATCTCTCCAATTTTCTTGAAAAGATCTCTGGTCCTCCCTATTCTATTGTTTTCTTCTATTTCTTTGCACTGTTCATTTAGGAAGGCATTCTTATCTCTTCTAGCTATTTTCTGGAATTCTGCATTCAATTGGGCATATCTTTCTTTTTCTCCCTTGCCTTTCGCTTCCCTCCTTTCCTCAGCTATTTGCAAAGCGTCCTCAGGCAGCCATTTTGCTTTCTTGCATTTCTTTTTCTTTGGAATGGTTTTAGTTGCTATCTCTTGTACAATGTTGCAAACCTCTGTCCATAGTTCTTCAGGCACTCTGTCTATCAGATCTAATTCCTTAAATCTATTTGTCACCTCTACTGTATATTCAACAGGGATATGATTTAATTCATACCTGAGTGGCCTAGTGCTTTTCCCTGGTTTCTTTAGTTTAAGCCTAAACTTTGCAATGAGAAGCTCATGTTCTGAGCCACAGTCAGCTCCTGGTCTTGTTTTTACTGACTGTATAGAGTTTCTCCATCTTTGGCTGCAGAGCACATAGTCAATCCATTTCTGTGTTGACCGTCTGGTGATGTCCATGTGTAGAGCCGTCTCTTGGGTTGTTGGAAAAGAGTGTTTGCTATGACCATCGTATTCTCTTGACAAAATTCTATCAGCCTGTGCCCTGCTTCATTTTGTACTCCAAGGCCAAACTTGTCTGTTATTCCAGTTATCTTTTGGCTTCCTACTTTAGCATTCCAATCCCCCATGATGATAAGGACATCATTTTTTGGTGTTAGTTCTACAAGGTGCTGTAGGGCTTCATAGAACCGGTCAATTTCATCCTCTTCAGCACTGGTGGTTGGGGCATAGACTTGAACTACTGTGATATTGAATGGTTTGCCTTGGATTCGAACTGAGATCATTCTGTCATTTTGGGGATTGTATCCCAGTATTGCTTTTCCTACTCTTTTATTGACTATGAAGGCTACTCCATTTCTTCTGAGGGATTCTTGCCTGCAGTAGTATACCTGATGGTCATCTGAATTAAATTCACCCATTCCTGTCCATTTTAGTTCGCTGATTCCTAAGATGTCAATGTTCAGTCTTGTCATCTCTTGTTTGACCACATCCAACTTGCCTTGATTCATTCCAGGTTCCTATGGAGAAAAAATCTTTACAGCATCGGACTTTCCTTTCACCACCAGATACATCCACAGTTGAGCGTCCTTTCGGCTTTGGCCCAGTCGCTTCATTCTTTCTGGCGCTACTAGTACTAGCCCTCTGCTCTTCCCCAGTAGCATATTGGACACCATCTGACCTGAGGGGCTCATCTTCCAGCATCATATCATTTTGCCTTTTGGCACTGTTTTCATGGCAAAGATACTGGAGTGGGTTGCCATTTCCTTCTCCAGTGGATCACGTTTTGTCAGAACTCTCTGCTATGACTTGTCCATCTTGGGTGGCCCTGCACGGCATAGCTCATAGCTTCATTGAATTACACAAGCCCCTTCGCCAAGACAAGGCAGTAATCAATGAAGGGGAGTGACACTTTAGTTACTACAAAATAGTGCTTAGCATTGGTACATATTATCTATTGCACATAGATTGGGAACCATTGAGTAAAATGTTACAAAATTTCCAAAAATATATAGTATAACTATATGGGACTCCTTTCACTATGCAAATTACTAGAAACTTTTTAAAAATCTTCTTCCATAACAAGTTAAATTTAATTTCTAGAGGTTTAAATTCATTCTCCTTTCTCATACTGTTTATCATTGTTTGGGTTATAAAAACCTCTTTCTCCTTCAGGCCAGCACATATACAACCACTCACACTTATTACCCTTTACTTTAAACTTTAGTCTTTTTTCTTAGAACTTAAAACTTAAAATGTTGCAAGAGAGGAAAGGAGTGATGGCAATCGGACTGGCATTTTCACAGATGAAGCTAGTTTGATATCTGTCATACAGGTTAATTTGTGCTGTTCCTTCCAGAAAGTGTAAGAGTTACGAACACTCAAATATTATGCATTTGTTCACTAGCATATAAGACAATTTATTTTTAATTTCATTTACCCATTTGTGGGTGACTAAATGCTGAAACAACTTTTTCAGAAAACTATAGGAATGAAATTTGGGGATAAATGATGTCCTTCATTTCTGATACTCCTTGTAGTAGCTGCATCCCATAAGTGAAGCTCAAGCCCCAGCTGCATTCTACAAAAGTAGATTTTGAAAGGGTTCCCACCTGATATCTTATCCATTCCCATTCCCATTTCCACTAAACCTTCTGTGTGAATCTTCTGAATGAAGATGTATCATTGTCCATGAAAGTACTATATGCATACGTGAGTAAAAGACAAATAAGAAGAGCTTGTCAGTCAAGAAAATACATCACTAATACTTAAAAACACATGACGTAGATGTTGATAATCCTCCTACAAGGTTTAAAGCTTGTATTTTTCAACTTTCATCTTATCACTTGTGAACATATTACTTGAATCATTCAGATTCTACCTTCACAGATTGCACTAATGAAAACAAGAAATTCCAGTCTGTTGGGTTCTTGATGCTTATGAGCTTTGTTGTTTTCTTGCAGATGTTTCATTATTAAGCTTGGTAATATCATCAGTGTGTGAGAGAAAGTTGATTATAGGCCGTTGATATATAGTGGCTTGCCCTGTCAGTCTTGGTGGAGATATGACTTTCTCCTTGATGGTTCTTCCACCAAGTAATGTTTCTTTCATAACAATTATCGGGTGCTATTTGTTGATCATGTGGGTGTTTTTCTGTTGAAGGGGTGTAGTCTGAGCCATTTGTTTCTTTCTCAGGCTTTTGATTATTTATTTTAAAAGATTTGTAAACGTGATTTATTTCTATGTGTTTATTGATGTTAATAACAGTTTCCCTATTGAAACTGTGGTTGAGTCTGTCTCTGTGTTGCAAGATTAAGGAGTTTTTATCATTTCTTCTGATTATCAGTTGCTGTTTATAGTTGTGGTTTGCTAGTTTTCTACTTGTCTGCACAGTGGTTCGTACAATCCTCACATTATTTGTAAGGATGATACATTTTTCTTCTTTGGTTACTGGGTCTTTTGGTTTGCTTAAAATATTTTGTTCCTTTGTGTGCTACTGTGATGCCAAGTGGTTGTAGTTGTCCATTAGTTGTCTTGGAGGTTGTATAGGTGGTCTGTTTTATTTTTTGGACATTCTAGTTTAAGACTGTGTGTGTTCTTCAGAATAATGTTCAGAGGAACTGTATAAGAACATTGTACAGATGAGTAGAAACATATTGCAATAACTTGGTGCACAAAAAAGAGAAAACTGCCTAATAAAACCATTCAAGTAAAATAAGATCTGATCATAAGACCATCATGAGAAATTGGTGAAGTAATCTTACATCCATGGAAGGAGCTAGGATTTTCATTTATTTCCCCACATTTTGAGAGGTAATGTTAGGGGGTATTGTTTTTATTTTTTTGAAAAGCTTCTTTTAGGAGTTCTACAATATTTCCATGTGTTTTTCGTGCTGCCCAAATAATGAACAAACATATTGTCAGTTTCTACAATAGTTATTCAGGGGAATTCTGAGAGTGAATGCTCCAACACTGGAGGTTTTTAAGAAGAGACTGGGCAGCCATTTGCCTGAAATGGTATAGGGTTTCCTGCCTGAGCAGGGGGTTGGACTAAATGACCTTGGTCACCACGATGTAAAAAAGATGTCGAGACTCTAGGGTACAGAGAAGAGCAACAAAGATGATTAGGGGGCTGGAGGCTAAAACATATAGGGAATAGTTGCTGGAATTGGGTATGTGTAGTTTAACGAAGAGAAGAGTGAGGGGTGACATGATAGCAGTGTTCCAATATCTCAGGGGCTGCCACAAAGAAGAGGGAGTCAAGCTATTCTCCAAAGCACCTGAAAACAGGACAAGAAGCAACGGATGGAAACTAGGCAAGGAGAGAAGCAACCTAGAACTAAGGAGAAACTTCCTGACAGTTAGAACAATTAACCAGTGGAACAAGCTGCCTCCAGAGGTGGTGAATGCTCCAACACTGGAGGTTTTTAAGAAGAGACTGGACAGCCATTTGCCTGAAATGGTATAAGGTTTCCTGCCTGAGCAGGGGGTTGGACTAGATGACCTCCAAGGCCCCTTCCAACTTATTATTATTATTGTTGTTATTGTTATTGTTACCTCCAAGGTCCCTTCCAACTTATTATTATTATTATTATTATTATTATTATTATTATTATTATTATTATTATTATTATTATTATTATTATTAGCTGCAAAAAGTGGCCTTAGAACTAAAGGCTGTCTACCTCTGATCTCTCTCTCTGTGTGTTTATGTATAAAATATAATATAACCTACACATAATTCAAAAGAAAAAAATAAATGAGAAGACATCCTCATTTTAGAAGCACTACCCAGATTTCTAAATCTTAATCTACTTTTTATTTGCATACATTTTTATTTCCACCTCAAGTCCTTATTTCCCTACATAATACTGCACTTCCCATGTATATTATTGCCTTTGCCGGCTATCCTATCTTATTTAAAAAGAGAAAAATTAGAAAGAAAATAAATAAAAACCATTTTTCAGTTTTTCCACTTTTGCTGTACTCCTTGCTGTGAAATCTGCATGCATTTTAATTAAGGTGCCTTGGCCTTGAAGCACATGTCTGGTTTATATGAGAGACAAGCAAACATATGAGGTAGAGGCGGTAATGGAGTTTATTCATTAAGTGCTTTTCCCCCAAATTCCTAACACTTTAATTAATTTTCAGAGGTGTTTACTGAGTCGGGGTGGGTGGGTGGGGAATAATCATTGATGGAAGAATGTTTCTATAAATAGCACATTAAAATAGTTACACATTATTGCTTGCTAATTCAGGAGGCTAAGTATGTATACTGCCATCCCACTTTCCATTCTTTACATCTAACTCAAAAAGTAGTTCTTCAGTTTATATTTGAAGATACAGGTAACAACAGCAGCAGCAACAGCAGCAACAGGGGTGAAATTTCTCCCCAAGGCCAAATAACAGTAGTCCTCAACTTATGACCACAGTTGAACCCAAAATCTATGTTGTTAAGTGAGAAATATATTAAGTGAATTTTGTCCTATTTTATGACTTTTCTTGCCACATTTGTTATGTGAATCACCACAATTATTAAATTAGTTACACATTTGTTAAGTGAATCTGGTTTTCCCATTGACTTTGCTCGTCAGAAAGTCGCAAAAGGGGATCACGTGACTCTGTGACACTGTAACCGTCATAAATGTGAGTCACTTGTCAAGCATCTAAATGTAAATCTTGTGACCATGGAGATGCTAGAATAGTCATAACAGTGAAAAATGGTCATAAGTCACTTTTTTCAATGCTGTTGTAACTCTGAACGGTCATTAAATGAATTGTTGTAAGTCAAGAACTACCTGTATTTTCTGCAAAGAAATGTGCATGGGGGGGGGGGGAAGTGACTACAATTTGTTTTTAATTTGATCTTTATCAGGTGGCTTTGATTTGTCTCAATGAGATACTGCATGCTGCCTAGACAAGATGCTCTGGCTCATCTCAGTGTCCACCAACATTCATGAAAGCCAGAGAAGGTTTTGGCTTGTGCTAAAGCCTCTTTTAATAGTCCCAGTAGTTAATCAATGGTTACATTAAGCATAACTTTGAGGGGGATGTTTTGGTTTTACTCTTCAAGGTGAGAAAGTTGTGTGGCATCTTCAACAGATTGCTTTGCTTCAGCTTTTCCCACAGGGAAGAACTTCACAACCCTTGAATTTAATAAAGTTAAATTTAAAATTAATAATTTTTAATAAATATAAAAAGTGACAGTAGTGCTGTAATTAAGAAGTATGATACCAGGTCTGGATAATCCAAAGAATAAGTTGGGCTACAAAACTAAACATATCTATAATCCCATTTCTTGTTTTCAATCCACATCAATAAACCAAGACTGAGACACCTAGAAAGTTTCTGTGGCTTAGGATGTACACTCCTTGGTGTCCACTCCAAGTCCTTTACTAGGGCCCTAAAACTGACTCAAAAGAATAAACAGAAGACATTTTCACACCTTACATCGCATATAATTGCAAAATCCTTTTAACCATATAAAAGATTTTTTTCTCCTATCAAAATGAGTGAAGAATGGGAAAGGAGAATTATATTATGACCTTTCACTATAATACATACAATAGAAGCTCATACAGTATTCACATGGGGATTTATATATTATAGAGGTGAAAGCTCTGTTCATTTGGTACAATTTGAGAATGTTGACAGTTACTTCTTTGTGCATCACTATACCTACCAGCTCTGATTTTTCCTTCTCTATTTATTGGCTTAATATCCAAACTAAAAGTCTTTTTATGCTTGATTAAAGTGTTTGGTTGGCCTTTGTAGCAGACAATGTGCTAGAATAGATTATCTTTGACAATGGATGGAAAAGAATTGCAGGCCAGTTTCCACTGAACTTTGATGTGGTTATTCAGTTCCCGCTGGACTTCAGAATGACGTGAAGTCTGGCATGCATTACATTTTTGCTGATCAAAAATAAGCTACAATCAGTTTTGGAAAAAGGGTTTCTGAAAGTTATGTACAGAAATTGTTAAATTTTAAAAGTCATGGGGAAATTGTGTTTAAAATACCTCCATCAGCAAAATGTATGTGTCAATGAATAAAAGGATGTATGGAAAATGTACAATAACAGTTACATTTTTTTGGTCAGATTGGAAGACAAGATTTTTACCAATTCTCATGCACAGACATTCAGTCTGATCCAGCAAATTTGATTTTCACATTTTTGGGGAATTGTGTCTTTTTAAGTACATAGATATATAATTTTAAAGAACTAAAACATGCTTCTTTGAAGGAACTTTGAGAACAATTTTCTGAGGGTTCTCATTGCAATAAGTTGCTACATGTTTATTAAACACCTTTTCATTATTTTAGTTGGAATGAGAATTCTACTCATATCTCTCTGTTGAGACAAATTGGTGTATCACAATTGGAATTGACAAGAATAAGCAACTGAACAGCTCATCCTAGGTAAGTTTAATTTTTTTAAAAAATTGTTATCCATTTTCATAGACACAGAGTATTAAAAGAAAAGCAGAACAATCACAGGAAATTATTTTAACAATAACAAGTCTGATTAAAGTCTAGTCAAATACACTAATAAAATCATTATGTTCAATTAGAAACTGTCAGCTGCTGGTGGTTTTGGTAGAATGCTGATAATTTATTCCTCTCTCCAATTGTTCATTAAAAATTCATTGAGATAAGAAGAACCAGACACAGAGGCAGCAACATTAATGGATGATATACAGCACAAGGAAAATGCCTTGGTGCAGATTATAGGAAATAATCAAAAAGCAAACATTGGCTTCCGGTTTGCATGCGCAGTGCTGGCGGATGTGTCTGGAGAAGTTCTCCCTTGCCGTCTTTCTCTCTTGGAAGACCCTGCAAAGGGTCCTGGAGGGTGACCACCATGAGGAGGCTCTCTGTGCAATCATGGAAGGGGGGCAGCCCTCTCTTTGATTCAGAGTTACTCCTCTGGTCCGAAGAAGAAGAGATCGGCCATTAACATGGCCAATCACTAATCAGTTCCCTGCCGAAAGCCAAAATCACTATCAAGCACAACGAAACAATCCTTAGGATTTGGGTGATACCTTACCTCTCTTACTTCCCTAATTACTTTCCTGTGGGACTTTATTGAAAATCTTTTTCCCCCTTCTTGAAAGATTGGCGACTGCTTACTTGGGGATTTACAACCTTAAAGCCTCAAAAGATATCAAATGACAAAGCTAAATAACTAAGCAACTTATTTGTACCTCTGAAATTTTTGGGCCACTAAAAAGTTTTTATTGCTGTCTTCCTAATTCTCAGATCTCCACTTGCATAATGGAATATTCATCAGGGTCAATGGCTTTAAAGGAATGATGTTTTACAGTGTCCAGGAATAATGCAACTACCCACAATCTTTCTCTTTATTTCTAGGTGTTGTTTTTTCCATTTTACAAGAAGCCTCCATTTAACATATTCCCATTTATCCTTAAAGATGGGATATAGTGGAACAAAGTGCGATTGGGACATCCCACTGAAGTAACAGATAAGTGCCTTTTGTGTAATGACATAATTATACAAATAACATAACTTATCATGTCATACATTTATGTTTAATGGATATTTATGAATGTTAGAAGTTCCTTTCCACAAAAGAACAAACTTTCAATGTAAAACCAAAATACTACTACTACTACTACTATTACTACTACTACTACTACTACTACTACTACTACTACTAATAATAATAATAATAATAATAATAGTGATGTTGCTGTTCTTCCTCTAGGTGTTTTCTTTAAACAATTATTTTTAGGTCTACTTTTTTATTTTGAAGGCACTTTAACTATAATATTTTGGAACAAGAATGACAAATTCTTCTTTCCAAATATGATGCCTGTTGTGTAGCTGGTTCTTTGCAGGCAACAAGTGAGATGAGAGGTTTCAAACAGGAACATTGCTTTATTGAGCCAAACAGGAACAGAACTGAAACAGAGGCTGCTGCGCAGCTACTTATATAGTTGGCCACTAGGCGGTGGCCAATAGATTTAAAGGAACCCATTCCTGCCCCACATCATCCAATGATCTTCTTGGAGACAGCAAGTCTGGCTTAGTCAGTGACCATTACACAGACACACCATTGAGCAACCATAAGCACCATTCAAACAGACACGTGAACAGTTCAAGTAAAGATCCCAGTACATAACACCTTCAAAATAAAATGTCCCCTTCCCATTGCTTATTTGTCAGTAGAAATGAAACAGAACTGTTCCAACCCAAGACATTTTGCAGATTGTGAGATAAATATTTTAACCTTGCTTTCTGGCTTCTTTTATTCCAAACACAATGTTTTGTGCTTTAATATGAAATCAAGAGTCTTTTTCAGAGTCCGAAGAAGAAAATAAGAGAGTTTTTTTTATAGAAGCTGAGCAGTTAGGAAGCTTTTCAACTTCTCTGAATTAACCTACAAAAAATGGCAAGGACTCTTAAAATGTTCTTCAGTAAAATAGACTCCTTCCTTCCTTTCTCTCCCACTCTCTCACTCAAACATATCAATGTAGCCTATGTTGTAACTGTTATTGTAAGTCCTGTAACAGCATTTATACCATCAACTTTATATTGAAAACCCTTCAAGAACAAAAAGACCTTTCATAAAACATGCTAGAGGCAATGAAGAAAATATGCTTAGTAGTATGGTCTCTTAGGGAATCTTATCTACAGGAGTTCCTACAGACGTAGTGTTGGATATTCTTGTAAGAATCAGTGCTATACTAAGTATACTTTACACAGCACATTTAATGGACAATAGCTCTGTGTTCACACTTTTATTTGGTAAAGTTAATGTAAGTTAATACAAACATTATAGAAAAGAGATTGTCTCCACACACTCAGGCTCTGCTTATAAGACTGGTAAAGATTAGCTGAGATACAGGAAAAGGTCTTTGTGGTGATTTCTCAGCATAGAATTGCTCCTTATTGAACATTCTCCTAATCATTTGATCCAGTCTTTAAAACACTTCTTTTTAAGGCTATCCCTAACCCACAGGGCGACAACCCGTGGCTATGGAGCTGCATGCAGCTCTTTCAGCCTTCTCCTGTAGCTCCCAGTCAGCCATTTGCAGAGAGAGACAGAGACAGAGGGAGGCACTTGCGCTTGCCTCTCTCTCTCTCTCTCTCTCTCTCTCTCTCTCTCTCTCTCTCTCTCTCTCTCTCTCTCTCTCTGTGTGTGTGTGTGTGTGTGTGTGTGTAAAAAAGAGAGTCGCCTCACACTGTTCTCTGAGAAGCTGACAAGCTTATTGGGCAGGGTTCCTGCCTTTGCTGCATCTCCACAGGAAACAGGAAGCAGCAAAAAGCAGCAGCTCTCAAGGGCAGGAGAGCCAGCCCAATAAGAATGTCTGTCAGCTTGTCCGAGAACAGCATGAAGCCAGCTTGCCAGGTGAGCAGAAGGTCAGAGAGAGGGAGAGAGAGGGGGGGAAGGGAGGGAGGGAGGGAGGGAGGGAGAGAGAGAGAGAGAGAGAGAGAGAGAGAGAGAGAGAGAGAGAGAGAGAGAGAGAGAGAGAGAGAGAGAGAGAGAGAGAACTCATGCATAGCAGCCTCTATTTCTGTTTAATTAAACTCTTCAATCAAGCTCCCTTCCTCGTGTGTGTGCGGATGAGTTTTGCAGCTCCCAGGGTTTTTTTCCTCTGGGAAATGGGTCCAAGTGGCTCTTTGAGTGTTTAAGGTTGCCGACCCCTGCCCTAACCTAAAGATGGCCAATATGATGCTGATGACATGTAAGATAAGTGGGTTCGATGTTCTTTTCATAGTTATTGCTCTTTATCTTTCTAGTTCCAAGATATACATCACTTGAAGTTGTGCACCACTCTTGAAGAGAGAAATGCAACCCCATCCAAAGTTAAAAATGGAATATCTCCAGATATAGGTGGCTCTAATACCCACAGCCATTTAGTCCTAGTAGAATGGGAGAACATGTTTCTCAACCATGCCTGAATAGACTCCAGGTACTGGGACAGAACAAAACCTCACTTGTCCAGTTTTGGTCATATCTGCATACTGAGGATATTGAATTCTAATGGATAACCTTATCCACTGTTTTCATATAGATGTTGAATAGGAGGGGAGAGATCATCAAGCCCTGTGACAAAGGGTGGGCTTATTGAACTCTCACCTCCCATCTAAGCCATCTAGAACTGATCCTGAGAAAGGAAGAGAATCAATTGTCAATGCTGGAACTGGTCCAGAAGATCACCGTGGCCAAGAAACAAATTGATGGTTGTACCACCTCCATTCCAACTCCTCCACAGATCATCTACAAGCATGACAATGCCTGTCTTCATCCTCATCTGCAACTTGACTGAAATAGATCTAGATAATATGCTTCCTTTAAGGCATCTCAGTAGCTACAGTTCCATAACTTTTCCAAGAGTGGAATGTTAGTTATATACAATAATTGGTTTTCAATATGGCCTCTTGAGGAGGGGTGAATTATGACCTTGTTCAAGGCTGGAGGCACCAGTCCCTAACCTACAGAGGCCTAGCCACAGCGTGGGCCCAATCACAGACCACTTTCTTGGCTGTCTTCACAATCCAGGAGAGACTTTGTCCAAAAAAATGAGTGGCTGAACTAATACAGAGACAACCCTGTTCACATCCTCAACAGTTAAAATTCATCCCAGATCATACCTAGTGATTGGACCCCAGGATATTTGCCCAGTCAGAGACCCAATTTGGCATAGGTCTGACCACGTTTATCCATCAGATAGCTAGAACATACCTTACAGCTTCCCTTCAGATGCTTCTGTGGCCTATCTCTGATTGATATGGATGGAGAAAGGCATTGGAAGAACCATTCAGCAATAAAAGCAATTATCCAGAGTGGTGTTGGGTTCCACTTTCCTGTTTGTATTCAGGAAGAAGCTAACAGCCATCTGTTGATTGGATTCCTGAACTGAGCAGATGGCTGTACTTAACAATTTAAGTGCCCCCTTCCATTTCTACTATTCTATGCACTATGTATTTCTCCTATGGATTTTTAAATAAAGTAAAATGGACAATATTCATTGTTACTACCCTTTGCTGCAGCAGAGTGTGTTTTAGCAAATCACACTAATACATTCCATGGATTTCTTTAGATATCTTTTTGTTTCTAGTTTAAGAATAAAAAGATTCTTCTCTGTAAAGACCTATTTTGTTGCTATATTGTTACTATTGTGTTTTCATATGACAGCCATCAGTAGATCATTATATGTTGTAATATAATTATATATATATATATAATGTATATATTATACATTAAGGGACGCGGTGGCTCAGTGGGTTAGGATGCTGAGCTTGTCGATCAGAAAGTCGGCAGTTTGGTGGGTCAAATCCTGAGTGTCGCGTAACAGAGTGAGCAGCGCCTGTTACTCATCTCAGCTTCTGCCAACCTAGCAGTTCAAAAGCACGCAAAAATGCAAGTAGAAAAATAGGGACCACTACAGTGGGAAGGTAACAGCGTTCTGTGCACCTCTGGCATTTAGTCATGCCGGCCACATGACCACGGAGATGTCCTCGGACAAGCGCTGGCTCTTCGGCTTTGAAACGGAGATGAGCACCGGCCCCTAGAGTTGGAAACAACTAGCACACATTTGCGGGGGAACTTTTAACTTTACCTTTATTATACATTAAAATATTGGGGAACAGGTCTTAAAGGCTGAACATGCTTCTGTGAAAATAATATTCTATTGGCATCAGTATGATTCACTGGCAGAGGAAGTCAATTATGATTGAAGACTGTGATATCTAGCAGAAAGTGGCTTTTTAACGATCAAATTATAAAGACCATACTCCATTAGAACTGCATGATTATACAGCATACAAAACCTTTTGTTTTCTGTCTCTTGTCAGATTTTATAGGCTTAACATAGCTTAGCTAATGTAACCATCCCATGAAGAGTAGCTATATTAGATTATGGAAATCCTATTTATCTCCATGAACTGAAAGCATAGGTGCAAGAGATGAGAAACTCTCTTATGATATATCACACTGGTTTACATTGCAGTGACATTCAGAGAAGCATTTCTGTGCTCACTATAAGGGTTTGGATGACTAAACACTGAGAATACGCACACATTATATCTGCATCAAGATCTATTTAAATGCATGAAAAGGAATTCAGTCAGGTATTGCTCAGCAACTTAACTGTTAGAGAAGACGGGTAATTATTTGCCATGATCAGAAATGAACATTTATTTCTCAGGGATTAGAAAGCTTCTGGAGTACAACATCTATTTGTTTCTTCTGATTCTTTCATGTACTGGAGAGAAGAAAAATGAGCAAAGACTAAAGCCCCAGCTAATACAAACAGAAAGATAGACCAGTTGCCTTCAGCATTATGTTCCTTGCTTATCATTTGCCATGTAATATTAGCTTCCCTTATTCATTAGATCATAATCAAAGTGCCACAGCAGTAACAATTGGCTCCAAACTATCAATTCAGTTTAGATTGTCAGTTTGATTTTATCTGATGATTTCGACATCCTGGATTTTATGAACTGATTAAAAGTGATCCTGGATTAGACAATTTGAATAATCTTTTGGGTTCTGTCAACTTGATTCAGAGATTTGATCAAATGATCTTCAAGCTGTGCATCTACATAGACATATCAAACACTTTCTCTGGACAAGCACCATAAATCTGAAAGATGAAGTAAGCTTTGTAAGATTCACTTTGGAGCTGAGTCATGAAGATAAGAACATAAAAATAGCCATGGAGCAACAAGCTAAGAACGAAATTAGTCCAGCATCCTATTTCTCACTGTGTCCAACCACATGCCTTTAAGGTGTTCTCATATCCCTCTCCCACCAGCCATGGTATTTATAGGCACTCAGCCCCCATTGAAAGATAACATGAGGGACCCTAATAAAGGTAGTAACACAAGTTGTGGGAGAATAGATGAGAATGAGTAGTGACAGTGGGATGGTGCTTGAAGACTTTTTTAAACGTTAGCTTTAACCAACAGGGTTCTTTAGAGAAAGTACTTATTTCTTCTTCTTCATCATCTTAAGATATTGCTCCCAAAGGTGTTATCTGAATTAAGCAAGAACTGGTTCTGATTGTAATTTGTCATGGTAGCTGTTCAAAATGATGAATATCAAAGTGATGATATATTAATTCATCTTGAAAACAACTGTATTATTTCCAGAAAGATTAAAACAACCCCCCCCCCAATGTCTCACAATGATACCAACACAAGTTATTGTCATTTTGTGGTAAATGTTCTAATATGAAGACTAATATTTTTCATCCCTTGATATCACACACTAAGAAATAAATAATAGGATGAACTTTCCTTATGAAGAATTATATGAATTTCATATGAAGAATTTTCTTTATTTGCAGGATGCATTGTTTGACAGTAGTTCTTGTTGCTTTAGAAAGATATAAATATAGTTGTGAGAAGAATAAGAAAAGAAAAGAGATTAGAGAAAGTGCTTGATATGCCTTTTGAACATAGACAGTGAACATTTTTTAACTTCACTGCCCCTTACTAATATTATGATATGATACACAGATAGTTAACATAGCCATAAATACTTTATTGGTGAAAAGATATCAGCTGCAATCTTAAACTGCTTACTTTCTGCTCAGAGTTGGGTTGAAATAATATAGTTTGGTCCCAGAAACCTACTGAAGAAAACAGATATATGAATACACAAAAATGTAAGGGAATATTTCATCTATAAATCACAATTATGCAATTACATTCATATGAAAAAGAAATAAATAGAAATTATGTCCTTGATTCCCAGTATTTCAATACAATTAGAGGCAAGTTAGAATCTCACATTTATCCCACTTTGCCTGGACAAGTTGCTGTTCCAGAAAAGCTGGAATCTGGAGGCTGTGACTTTGCCTGTGTATGCAAACCTTGTAATACACATTCCAGACTGTCCTTCCTATTCTGTTCAAATAACTAGGAAGACATTGAGGTTTGGCTTAGCTGTGTGCACAATTTAAGCATCTAGTTCAAATGAATGTTGATTAAAAAGAAATTGATCATGTGCCTACTACACTAATAGGAGACCCCAAGAAAGAGAAAATAGGAACACCAGATAATTCTAAGAGAAACACAGTTGCCATTTATGGTGTGAAAACAGGCACATTTTTTGGAATGTAGCATAGCAGCTTTGATATACAATAGTTATCAAGGCTCTAATATTTTAACAAATTGACCCTATACTTCACTGGAGAAGGAGGGAGCGATAAGAAAACAAAGCAATGTACGTCCTTGAATCTATTGTCTGGATACAAATTTTCTCTGAACAAGAATTCTTTACTTAAAGGGATCGTCAGAACACTAAAACAAAAAGCATTAAGCAAAAAGTGTTACATAATAGTATAATTAATTTAGCTAAATTCTTATTCCAATCACCACAGAGTGTTAGATTTAGGATGCATTTTTGTGGTCAGTGGTCAGTGTTTGCCTTACATCTATTTATTTATTGCTGGGTTAGAATTATAGTAAATAAGCTTATTGGTATGAGAATGAAGTAAGGGTTGGAATAAGGGTTAAGATAATTAAATTTAGTTTGCATGATGCTCTGTTTTGGCTCAGTACTGAAGCTTGTTAATATGTCAGTGCACTTTTGAACTATATAGCAAAAATCTGCAATGTATTACTATATGAAGAACTGACTTGTTATACAGTACATACATATGTTTGTGGGTGTGGATGTGCTGGTTATAACCTTAGTTCTATAATATGTGTTTACTTTTTGTTTATAAACTCATTCTGTATCAATACAACAGAAAGAGCTGATCAATATAACTGGTTAATTGGATGTTAACTGGGTTGCGTTTCTCTACATGAAATATATGTTGATTTTTTTGTTTTGTTTTCTCTGTATATGTTATTGTAGTTTTGCCTTTTTCAATTTTTCTTCTTTTTTCTATATTAAACCATAAAAATAAATGACTAAGCTCAAATATTCATAAGAAATAAAAAAGGAATTATGTTTCATTTGAAGCAGATTTTTACAGCTTTGATTTTTTTCTGGATCTCAAACTGTAAGACCTCTCACATAAAGTGGATGAGAATTTCATTCCATTCATGTACTTTCAAATAATTTATCAAAATCTGCATTTTTTTCAGAAAGAAAGAAAGAAAGAAAGAAAGAAAGAAAGAAAGAAAGAAAGAAAGAAAGAAAGAAAGAAAGAAAGAAAAAGATTATGTGTCCATTTTCTACTTAAATATCTTGGGATAAATTTACTGTTTTTAAAAGCAATAAATTCAGGTAGTCAGGTATATCTTCTGAATAATTCTGCTTCCATTGTGAATATTATAGTTTGTATTGCATTATATATTGTGCTACATTGTACTATTTTATCTTTGTGAGCAGTGAGGTTGTTAGACTGACTGATAATGAAAGGCTCACAATCTTTCAACAATTTTCATAGATGACTGGGATTTGAATTTTGATATATCCAATATCAACTCTGCTAACATGGGATGTTCTTGCTTTGACAACAGATGGAGATGCAGCCATTTTCTTTATTGCTTTTTAAAATTAGTTGCTGCTGGGAGGGGGAATAGGCATGAGAGCCCAGCTAGTCATAACAATAATAACTTAGTCATGGGAGCCCAAGGTCATTGGCCCCAGAGCTGATAGTGTTTTGGTGGGCTAGAGAGCTGGGGAGCTGGGGAGAAAGCCCGCGCTCCAAGCTAATTGGAAAATGTGATTTAGGACTCTTTTTGGAGGACGTAATTGCACTTTGTTACCTTGTATCCAGAGGAGGGGAATTTAGTTTCTGGTTTCAACTATGTAGTGCTGATATTTTGTTTCTTGAATAAAAGATTCTTTAAGGTAAACAATGCCTCAAATTTCTTTTGAATAGTTTCATCTGTCAAAACCATGACATCCAGCTCATGAAATTTTCCTAAAATCAAAAAAGTGAAAGCTATTTGAAAAGGCTAATGTAGTACAGTCTTTGGTTACAACATTTTCTCCATTTGTGTTACATCTGTTGTAACATCGCTGATAAATGTCTACCCAATCATTGTTTAAAGCTCCTAACAATGGAGGTTCTATCACTTTCTGAAACACCATGTTCTACTTTTCAACAACTTATCCCATCAAATAATTCTCAGTGATGGCATTATAGCTGTTTTTAAGTATTTAGCATTCAGTGACCCACACATTTAGTACATGATAATCTTTGTGATAGTATATTCTTTTTCTTATCCTTTGTTAATCCAAGGTGGCATTGAGAAATATCATATATTCTTATATTAAGAAATACCATATTAAAAGTTTTTATGTAATAGATTTTATCAATTATTCCTGGCTTTAAAAGAGCAAAAAGAATTCAGGAATTCTATATAGCTTTATCTGCACTGGATTTTTCAAATCTTGGAAAACATGGTTATATAATATAGAAAGCTGGAAAGAGAGGATTTGCTGTTTTAAATTGGAATTCATGTTATCTTTTATTCACATAAAGGGACTGAAGCATATTTTGCAATTTGCTACTGACAGCTAAAAGTCTTGTTCGTGGAAGATGAGAAGATGCAGTAAATATATATTTGATCATGTTATAAACAAAATTAAATGATACAAACACATAAAGAATTACAGACACACTTTTCATAAAGACACTATGTTTTTGGCACTGTTCCTTGAAACAGACTGGTTAAGGCTGAATCTAAGCTTAATGCACTCAAAAAGATCAACAAGCATTTTGGATATTACACTTGCTCTTGCACTGATGACATTGCTTTTTAATGATACTGGAAATGTTTGGGGTTCACATTTTTAAGGACTGTGTCAAGTTGTCCACAGATTAATGTGCCTTGCCAGTAATTTAAGGACTCCCCTATTTGCCATCCCTGGTAGACTATTCCTTGGCACTCTGGACATCTTTCTTCTGATTTAAATGGTTGATCCATTGGAAGTCCAAATCTGAATCAGGACTGTACCAAAATACGTATGGAGGACAGCAAAATTTAAAGCCTTTTGCACCTTCTTGTTAAGATCCTAATCCAATCCAAATCACAATCACTACTTCTATAAAGAGTGTCACATCAATTGAGATCCTATCATAAATGCAGTTTCACTACAAAGCACAAATGGGGTAGTTGTATTTCCAGTCTCATCCTGAACATGTTTCCTGTTTCATCACCATTTGAGTGGCATATTCAAAGCTGATATACAGAATTTGAGTGGGTATGAAGAAATGAAATGTTCTTATGATAGTGACTCCATATAACTGATATCTATAATACAGATCGGGCTGTACATTGAACCTAGCTATGAAAATTATACATTCAGTTACCTCACGTCAGCTCAAGAATAAAGGATGCTAACAATTAACATTAAAGCTCAAAATTAGCTGATCATTAATGTAAATAGGCTATTTTTCATTGTCTTGATCGATTTGATATTTTCGTCTTCTGAGTCTGCTCTTTCTCACCTAAGGCTAATGTCACCCATATGGCAGGGTGGGTATCTGCTATTTAAAGAGATTGAAGGAAGCATCATTTAATGAAAACAACATGAGCTGGGCCCACCTCTGGCGAATGAAGTTCAAATGCCAAAGCTATGTTAATCTATCGGATTACATTTTGGCTTTCCTTCCGTTTTGAGTCTCAAAAAGAAAAGAAAAAATCTCTTGATATAAATGGCATCTTCCTTTGTGATGTGCTTTTCTTTCCTCCTACAGTTATTACTGTTTGAAGAGTAGAGTCTAGGAGACTGTAGGATAGCTTTTTTTTTTAAAGAGGTTTCTTGGGGTAAAGATGGCTATATTGCTTTGAATCAGAGACAGTGTAATAATAATAATAATAATAATAATAATAATAATAATAATAATAATAATAATAATAATAATAATAATAATAATAATAAGTTGGAAGGGACCTTGGAGGTCATCTAGTCCAACCCCCTGCTAAGGCAGGAAACCCTATACCATTTCAGACAAATGGCTGTCCAGTCTCTTCCTAAAAACTTCCAGTGTTGGAGCATTCACCACTTCTGGAGGCAGGTTGTTCCACTGGTTAATTGTTATAACTGTCAGGAAGTTTCTCCTTAGTTCTAGGTTGCTTCTCTCCTTGACTAGTTTCCATCCGTTGCTTCTTGTCCTTCTTTCAGGTGCTTTGGAGAATAGCTTGGCTCCCTCTTCTTTGTGGCAGCCCCTGAGATATTGGAACACTGCTATCATGTCACCGCTCATCCTTCTCTTCATTAAACTACACATACCCAATTCCAGCAACCGTTCCCTATATGTTTTAGCGTCCAGTCCCCCAATCATCTTTGTTGCTCTTCTCTGTACTCTTTCTAGAGTCTAGAGTGTACTGTATTTTTTTCTTGTCTCCTACGGCTTTGTAAATCAAGTCAGAATGTGTCCTTGTGTGTCAGTTTTGCCTACTTGCACTTGAAAATGCCATCAGCATCCTGTGATCACAAAGGAAAAAATAGTCATGCTGTAGTGAGCAATAAATGCATGACCAGAGGGATGAGATTATTTTCATTATCAGCAGTGGTATCAGAATACACAACTCCTCAACAGGAGCTGTTTTTAAAACAGTTCTGTTTGCTTACTCATATCTTGTCTGTTAGAAGAAGGAAGAAAAAAAGCCAAAGGCATTATTATTATTTTTTACAATCTAAGAATTCCATCTATCTGCAATAGAAGGAGCACTCAGAAGTTTGATAAATCTATCAGTTTTGCTAAAATTTAGCTTGGGGTAGGCAAGTATTGCTGAACTATAACTCCCAGAATCCTTTATCTTTTGCCATGTTTCCTAAGGATTCTGGAAGCTACAATTTACCAACAGCTGGAATACTATCTGTTACTTGCTATAGGTTAGCTTGTTTGTGCTCTTTTCTCTAAACTACCGTGCTTCCCCAAAAGCATGCCCTACCCTGAAAGTAAGGCTAGCTTGACTTTTGGGGGTGGGCTTAATATAAGCCCTACCCCAAAAATAAGCCCAGTATGGCCAGCACAAGCGGCAGTGAGCGCATGGGGGCCAATGGTGTCCAGCAGCAGCCGCAGCCCACCTGCCCCTTGGCGCAGCACAGGTAAGTCCAGAGCGGAGGTGGGAGGCAGGAGGAAGATGATCCAGATGCACCATGTACTTTTCAGAGAAATGGAGGGACTTGCTCCATTTCCAACCAACCCATTTTCAAGCATACGAAGTTCCAGTCTCTATCAACAGCAACAGCAGACTCCCCCCCCCCACTTCTGGGACAGAGCACTCCGCCGCCATTGCTGCTTCCCCCTTGGAGCTGCAAGACAGCTCTGAAGCAGCACTGTTTCCTTTAAGCCAGTGGCAAAGGTGGAGCTTGGAAGGCAGTGGCAGGGCATAGCCCAGGCCTGGCACAGCAGCAAAGCAACAGCAGATACCCCCCCCCCGGATGGCCTCACTGGCACCAGCTGCCAGCTACCAGTATTTACCAGTAACATTAAGCACCCAGACTGAACTGTGGAGCTGGAGAGCTTGCCTCACTACTGCCCAGAGGTTCTCACTTCCCCAGAAATTCCTTTGCTTACCTAACTTTGAGCCCCATTACATTCCTCCACTGGTGTGCACAGTCCCAGAAACAAAAGAAGTTGTGGGACTAAAAAAAAAAAGTTCAATCAATCATTTCCAACTTCACGAGATTTTTTTATTTTTCGTGAAAAGTTGGAAGGGTCTGACTGAACTCTTTTTTAGTCCCACAAATTTCATTTGCTTTCGGGAAGAGATAGGAGCTGGGCGGTGATGCGCCAAACTCTACAGCAGCACCAGGAGGAGAAGCGGCAGAAAATGGGGCTGGCATTTCCAGAACAGAGAAGGGAGAAATGGGGTGATGCAGGGCAGCAAGCAACTGGAGCCACTCCCCTCCCCATTCTCCATTCTCTCCAGTGGCGGTGATGGAGGGCTGGCTGAGGATGGGGGAGGGCAGGAGAGGGCAGGGGAGATTTGAGCCACCTAGTCGTGCAAGCCATAGGAGAGCTTATGGAGAAGGAGGTGTTGGCTGCCACTGGGCAGGTGATCTGTGGGGGCAAAGCACAAAGAAAGCCCCTCCAGCAGCACATAGCAGCAGTGGAGACTTTCACCTGGCTCCAAAATGGTGGAGTGAGACCGGGCCTACCCCGCCCATTCTCTGTAGCATGGCAGTCTGGCTCAGGAGGGCTGTGAAAGGGAAGGTTGATGAGTAAGGAATGGCCTGACTGGGAGGGGGCTGAAGTAAGTGAGTGTGGGGCATGTGGGGCAGCTCCACTCCCTCCCCAATTTGCCTTGTTGTGATCTTCACAGCCTCCTTCTGTGAGCAGCCACAGAAGACGTCAGCCGGCAGCCACCTGGGCTCCTGCTGGACAGGGCTGTTGGTGCCACCGCCACAAGGCGAGGCAGATGTCCCCCAAAAGATAAGACATCCCCCCAAAATAAGACCTAATGTCTCTTTTGGAAGCAAAAATAATATAAGACCGGGTCTTATTTTCAGCGAAACACAGTATTAGCTAATAGCAGCTACTCCATCAAGATGCAGAAAGAGAATTAAAAAATAAGCACAATCAATCCTGATTCCTTGATAGCCTGCTGTATGATTTGGCTTCTTTTCTCTAAAATTTTTCCATTAGAGTCAGTCATTATGAGAATTACTGTTGATGCCCAAGTTTTCTTATGTTCCTTGTCCTCTACCATCTTTTTAAATTGTGATATGTATTTTATATTGTGAAGTGACAGAATGGGGCTGTCTTGAATCCTTCTGCTTCCCCCCCCCACTCTTTAATTTGCTTTGGTTGGAGGTTAAGATTGTCCTTAGAAACAGAAAACCTTGCGAGTTTTCTTTTTCTCACTGTCTAGACAATGTACCATTGATAAGACTGAGTTTAGACACATGGAAAAGTGAAAGGACTCCCCAAAAAGTCCATAAATATTGCATGATTTATGACATCGAGATTCCTATGGGAAAGGCATCTTCTCTTTGTTTCTAAAATATACTACTGCCCTGAACGTTATTTTGTACATCATAGTTCAGAAGAATCAGAGAAAACACCATGCATACATTTATTATGTGTGAAAAGCCTGCAGACATTTATTCTCATTCTTTGTGTATCCATTTTGAGTAGATAGCTGACACCAAAGGTGCTGTATATCTGTATATCACATTCTGTATAACTATAATCATATAGTGCACTATAACTATAGAGACATTAGGGGAAATCCAGATGTCATCTCCTCTCCATCACAGAATATGATGATTCTAAGCCATTCTCTCAGTTGCACAACTAACCTCATGAGATTGTGATACCAGATGATAAATAAAAATGCAAAAATGCAGTAAAATAAACCCCTACGTACAATGATCTACTGTGTATAGAAAATGCACACTCTCCTGTCCACTCAAGTGTAAATAATCATACGAAATAGTCTTGAGGTCATGATGAAAAGGCAACTTTTCATAAACAGTTATATATTTCTAATATTTTTAATGGCTGCCAGAAGATTGTTTTTTTAAAAAAAGAGTTATGAGTTAGTTGTTGCTTACCTTGGATTATGGCAAAAAAGAGAATACCATAACAATTAAGCAAATGTGATGATAAAATAAAATGTCAAGGGCAACCACATGGTCCATTCCTGCAATTATTTTAATATCATTCTTATTTATTACAGATGGTTGAAAAGCAATGATTAGAAATTTGTTTGTGAGGCTATGAGTTGTTATGGTTAAACTTTCTACTTTTTCTCAGATACTTAAATGCTGGGTAGAGGACATTTATAAGACAAGGATGGTGGTAGCTGATCATATATGCAACCCATCCTTTACCAGTTTTTTTAACCTGGAAATTCTGCTAAACCCTTTACTTTTCCTCATTTTCTTTTCTTGGAACCTAAGCTGAAGAAAATAATTAATAGTCTCCACTGAGGGAATTGTGATAAAAACTTCTCCCTAGCCTGGCCTTGGCGAACGTATGGTTAGGAATTCTGCATTTCTCTCACAATTAGTTCCCAAAGCTATTAATATAATCTACTAATTCTTCTTTACCTTTTCTTGATGGGCTTGACAAGACTTCATTAAAGAAGAATAGTAAAACATAAGGGATTTGATGCTTTAAAATTCTATCCCAGTCTATATCATCTTGCTTTTGTTCTTTCTTTTATTGGGTATTGGCTTATATTGGATATGCAGTTACTCTGAATGCTTCTGTAGCAGACATGATTGGATTTAGTAGTAGAATACTATATTGCTTTAATCCAATAAACCCTTCTGTGCTGGACATTAGGGATTCACAGCAATCTGCTACTGATGTAAGAATTAAAATATTTGAAGACATGTAACTATTTGGCAATTTGGGCAACCCTTTCTAATAAGACCATGGCAGCTATTTTGCAAACCAAAATTTATACTGCCAATTTATCTTTAGAGAGGATGGCCCTGCTCTCTCCCCCCACCTGGATCTATCCTTCTTTCCATAATATCTTGGATAGAATTCTAGCCTACATTCGCACTGTACATCAGGAAGAGTTAATCCATTTTATGTGATGAACTAGAACTCTCCCATGGAGCCAGTTATGTGAGAATCAAACATTCATAGAATCACAGGACTGGAAGGGCCTCAAAGGGCCTCTAGTCCAACCTCTACTAATGCAGGAGACTTATATCATCTCAGTCAAATGTTGTGCAGTCTATTTTTTGAAAACCTCCAGTGATGGTGTAATATATGTGTAAAGGGGATTTTTATAGTTATAAACACAGTTCGCAGGTTTGACAGTTCTTTGACAGCTGACAGCTCCACATGCGGCTCCCTCTGACAGCTCGACACGCGGTTTCCACTGACAGCTACCGATAACAGCTGCGACCTGACAGCTCCGCATGCGGTCAGCCGGGATTGGTCGAGCGGAAGCGACAGGAGAATCCCCGAGCCAGGATTGGCCAGAAGTCCACCAGCAGGACTATATAAGGGGGTTTGAAACACGCTTAAGTTGTTCCTGTGAGGCGAATAAACAGCTGATCTCACTCACGCCTGCTGTCCTTTTTCTAACCGGGAACCCGCCAAAAAATACAATGGAGAGCTCCCAATCCCAGGAGGCAAGCTATTCCATTGATTCATTGGTCTTGCTGTCAGAAAATTTCTCTTTATTTCTAGGTTAGATCTCTTTAACAATCTTCCACCCATTACTTCTTGTCCTGCCCTCTGGTGCCTTTATTGAAACAAATTTATATGGCTGCCTAACATATGTGGGTGACATATATCAGGTGTCCCCAACCCCTGGGTCGTAGACCAGTACTGGGCCACAGCATGTCAGCAACTGGTCCACACAAACAAGGAAAACCCATCCACAGCATGCAGGCAGCACACAAAACCATGCCCCCTTTGGTCTGCGGAAAAATCTCTCTCCATGTAACCTGTCCTGGTGCCCAAAAGGTTGGAGACCTCTGACATATATGGTGGAGATTGACAGCCAGATAATTGGTTGTGTTTGGTGAAACTTCTCCAGAGAAAGGAGAGCTTGTGAGACTGGCCACATGTACTCTGAATAGCTGATCCTTCTATATAGATTACAGGAAGCAAGATTTTTGTAGTCGGTTTGTAAGTTGAATACATGGGATTCTATCTGGGTTCACAGTTGTAACATAGCCTTTGTTGTTGTTAGCTGTAAAGTCGTGTCCGACCCATCGCGACCCCATGGACAATGTTCCTCCAGGCCTTCCTGTCCTCTACCATCTTCTGGAGTCCATTTAAGCTCACGCCTACTGCTTCAGTGACTCCATCCAGCCACCTTGTTCTCTGTCGTCCCCTTCTTCTATTGCCCTCAATCTTTCCCAGCATTAGGTTCTTCTCCAGTGAGTCCTTCCTTCTCATTAGGTGGCCAAAGTATTTGAGTTTTAGCTTCAGGATCTGGCCTTCTAAAGAGCAGTCAGGGTTGATCTCCTCTAGGACTGACCAGTTTGATCGCCTTGCAGTCCAAGGGACTCGCAGGAGTCTTCTCCAGCACCATAGTTCAAAGTGTGTTATATACGTAAACAATCCCCTGAGAGAGATGTATATATGTTAACTGTTCAAATAATACGGCAGCAGCAAGCGTATAAACTAAAAGCAGCCTGACAAGAAAACACGCGGGAACTTTGACAGCTGTCAAAGTTCCCCGCACCGCGCAGGCGCCACCACTGACAGCTCGCGGCTGTCAAACGCCGGACTACGAAGAAGCCTGAGCTGTCAAAGCGTCCACCGTACAGCGCAGGCGCAACCACTGACAGCTCGCGGCTGTCAAAACACCAAGACACGCGGAAGCCGGAGCTGTCAACAAAAGACGACGCGGATTGGTCCCTGCCTGACAGGGCGCCAAAATGAACACCGCTGATTGGTCCTCACTACCAGCTGCCGGCTATAAAAGCCGGACGAGTTATTCTATGTTTGCCTTTGCTCTTAAATAAATCTGTTGTTACTAGCCTGTCGTCCCGAGTGGTCCTTGGCTACTTCACTGGCGACGAAGGTGGGATCGCTCCGGAGCTGAAGTCACGGCCGAGGAAGGGAGTTCCCGGCAAGAGCTGTCACGGAAGTTTTAACTTCCATCGGAGCAACCCAGGACCGGACGACATGGCAAACTTCGGACGTGTGAGGGAGTTTGATACCCGCCATCCCGAGAGATGGCAATCACACCTCGGCCAAGTCGAGGGATTCCTCCTCGTCAGTAAGATCACTGACGACCGAGCAAAGGCCGCCGCTCTGCTGTACATCAGCGGGCCCCCGGTGTACGATGCAGCCGTCGGGTTGTTCAGCCCAGTGCCCATCACTGAAGTCTCCTACGCGGACTTGGTGGACCAGCTGAGCAAATACTACATGCCGGCTCGATCAGAACTATACTGGCGGGTGCAATTCGCGCAAAAGAAACAACGGCAGGACGAGCCCGCCAACGAATTCATCGCCGGGGTCAGGCATGCCGCAAGGAACTGCTGCTTCCCCGACCTGGAAGACCGCATCAGAGACCAGGTGGTGATCGGTCTGAGGGACGAGAAGCTACAAAAAAAACTGACGTCCAAACCCGACATGAACCTGGCCGAGCTGACCAGGGAGATCATGGCATACGAACACAGCCACAAGAAGAAGCCGACCAACACGACCCCAGAGACCCCCGCGACCGTCTACCAGGAAAGCGCAGCCTTCAGCGACAGCGGAGAGTCGGTAGATTTCACCGACGGAGAAGCCCTACAACGCCGAATGGAGCACCGACAGCCGAGAAGGGGAAAGACGTCGGACCGCCGGGGAGCCAGGAACCCTCCACCGCCACCGCGTTATGAGCAACGAGCCGCCTGTGCCAGCTGCGGGGGCAATCATGCCCGAGGAGGTTGCCGTTTTAGGAACGCGAAATGCCACAATTGCGGGAAGACCGGCCACATCAAGCCGGTGTGCCGCAGCAAGGGCCGGGACAACATCAATGAGGTGGAGGCAAACCCCCCAGGTAGGCCAGCTGCCCAGGCCAGCAGAGAACCCCACCCAGGGCCCCTGGTAGAGATTGTGGACAGGGTAAACAGCATAAGCTCCAAGGTTAAGATCTGGGTCAGGATTCAGGGGGTGCCCTGCCACATGGAAGTAGATTCCGGGTCGGCAGTTTCCTTAATTTCTCTAACAACCTATCAGGAGATCTGTCAGAAGGGCCGAGGACAAATCCCCCTGAAACAAACTCATGTACACCTAGCTGACTTCCAGAAAACCCCCATTCCGGTGGAAGGAAAAGCCAGGGTCGTAGTGCAGTACAAGGGGTTCAAGGGGCCCCTGGAGGTTTTAGTCACACCAGGGAACCGCACCGATTTGATAGGACTAAACTGGTTCAGTCCATTAGGTATCGCTTTAACTGGGGTTAACACCATCCTAACACCCAGCCTAGAAGCCGTTTGCGATAAGTTCGCCGACGTTTTCGATGGCACTTTAGGGAAATACACGGGTCCCCCCATCTCCTTACAGTTAGACCCTGCAATCCAACCAGTTAAGATAAGAGCCAGGAGGGTACCTTTTGCCCTTAAGGAAAAAATCGAAAACGAACTTGATCGCCTCGTAGGACTAGGGGTGCTTGAGCCCACAGAAGGGGGAACCTGGGAGACCCCTATCGTCACCCCAATCAAACCTAATGGGGAAGTGAGACTGTGCGCTGATTATAAGGCGACAGTCAACTTAGCCCTCAGCCCCCATGCCTACCCGGTGCCAGCGGTAAGGGACGTATTTGCTTCCATCCGCTCGGGCACCCTTTTCGCCAAGCTCGATCTCGCTCAGGCGTACTTACAGCTACCTGTCACTGAGGACACTGCGGAGGCCCAGACAATTGTCACCCACCGCGGTGCCTTTAAGGTAAAGAGGCTCCAATTTGGCATATCGGCGGCCCCGGGTATATTTCAGGGTATCATGGAGAAGACCCTGAAAGGAATACCCGGGGTCTGCCCCTACTTCGACGATGTTCTCATCGCCGGAGAAAACGAAGCGAACTTAGCTGACAGGCTGTCAGCTGTGCTAAGCCGGCTCAGAGAAGCCGGCCTCAAACTTAAGCGGGAAAAGTGCTCTATTGGAGTCACATCCACTGAATTCCTAGGGTACAAAATAGATAGCCAGGGCATCCACCCCACCTCAGAAAAACTACAGGCTATTCAAACCGCACCCAGTCCTAGGAATAAGCAAGAGCTGCAATCCTTTTTAGGATTGTTAAATTTTTACCATGCCTTCATCCCCCATAAGGCCACTATTGCGGAGCCTCTGCACAGACTCCTAGACAAGGGTACAACTTGGTCCTGGACCAAAGAACATGAGAATAGCTTCCAATCATTAAAAAAGATTATCTGTCACAGTTCAACGATCACCCTTTTCAGGGAGGACACCCCAATATGCATCGCTTGCGATGCCTCTCCCTATGGAATCGGGGCTGTCTTAAGTCACATATTCAAGGACGGCACACAAAGACCCATAGCCTTCTATTCACGCACTCTAACCAAAGCTGAAAGAAACTACGCCCAAATCGACAGGGAAGCCCTAGCAATAGTAGCAGGGGTCAAAAAATTTCACGATTACCTGTATGGAAGACCATTTACTATAATTACAGATCACAAACCCCTGCTAGGCATATTCACGTGGAACAAAACTACTCCACAAATTCTCTCCCCGAGAATGCTAAGATGGTCAACCTTCTTAGCAGCCTATTCCTATCAACTAATACATAAACCAGGTAAAGAATTGGGTCATGCTGACTGCCTCAGCAGACTGCCCATACAAACCAGGGACCCAGACCCAGCCCCAGCCAGCCAGATTTTAGCAATCTCCCAACTTCCAGAATGCCCCCTGACTGCAAACATCATAGCTAATAATTCTGCCAAAGATAAAATACTTGCCAGAATCCTCAAATGGGCCACAACAGGATGGCCAGCTCAAAATCCACAACCTCAATTCCAACCTTATTATAACAGAAAAAATGAGATCTCAACACATAGAGGATGCCTGCTGTGGGGAAATAGGGTCATCATACCAGAGAGAAACATAGACCAAACATTACAAATTTTACACGAAGGACACCCTGGAATTGTAAAAATGAAGGCGATGGCTAGAAGTTATGTGTGGTGGCCAGGCATAGATAAACAAATAGAAAAGTACGTAGGTGGGTGTTATACCTGTCAAGAGACCAGGAATGAACCACCCCAGGCTCCAATCCATAAATGGGAGACAACAAGAAACCCTTGGTCACGTATACATGTAGATTTTGCGGGACCCATCCAAGGCCAAAGTTTCTTAATTGTAGTAGACAGCCACTCAAAATGGCTGGAAGTCACCCCCCTTAGAACAATAATGTCCCAAGCCACTATTCAAGCTTTACGAAAAATATTCGCTACGCACGGCTTACCTGACACCATAGTCTCTGACAACGGGCCTCAATTCACCTCTCGTGAATTTCAGATCTTCGCTATGAAGAATTGTATTAGGCTGGTCACGTCGGCGCCGTTCCACCCTTCGTCAAACGGAATGGCTGAAATTATGGTACGATCCACGAAAGAAGCATTAAAAAAATTCGTTAAAGGAAACTGGCAGAGGCGCCTCAGCCAGTTCCTCTTAGCACAACACACAACACCATGCTCTACGACCGGCAAATCACCAGCAGAATTAAGATGGGGGAGAAGGCTAATAACACGTCTGGACAGACTGCACCCTGACACGTATCCAGAAAAAGAACCACACCCCCACCCTACCCGCACACTCAACCCAGGTCAATTGATTTGGGCACGATCATACACAGATAAAAACAAGTGGGTCCAAGGAACAGTAATAAAACAAACAGGGCCCATCTCATACCTTATAGCTACGCAAGCACAGGGCAACATACGCCGCCATATTGATCAGCTCAGACCCAGACAACCACCACACAATTCTGGGCAACCAACCAATGCCAGCATACAGCTCCCACCGGAAATGCTGCCTATTCCAAACCAGGAAGAAGAACACCAAAACGAAGACCCGGAACCTCACCACCCTCCACCCCTTCGCCACTCAAACAGGAATCGAAGACCACCCACCTACCTAAAAGACTATCAGTGGGCAGGTTCAAACATCCAAGAAGACGGAAACGCACCAGGGGAGGGGTAAGGGGTGTGTTATATACGTAAACAATCCCCTGAGAGAGATGTATATATGTTAACTGTTCAAATAATACGGCAGCAGCAAGCGTATAAACTAAAAGCAGCCTGACAAGAAAACACGCGGGAACTTTGACAGCTGTCAAAGTTCCCCGCACTGCGCAGGCGCCACCACTGACAGCTCGCGGCTGTCAAACGCCGGACTACGAAGAAGCCTGAGCTGTCAAAGCGTCCACCGTACAGCGCAGGCGCAACCACTGACAGCTCGCGGCTGTCAAAACACCAAGACACGCGGAAGCCGGAGCTGTCAACAAAAGACGACGCGGATTGGTCCCTGCCTGACAGGGCGCCAAAATGAACACCGCTGATTGGTCCTCACTACCAGCTGCCGGCTATAAAAGCCGGACGAGTTATTCTATGTTTGCCTTTGCTCTTAAATAAATCTGTTGTTACTAGCCTGTCGTCCCGAGTGGTCCTTGGCTACTTCACAAAGGCTTCAATTCTTTGGTGCTCAGCCTTTCTTATGGTCTAACTTTCACTGCCATACATTGTAACTGGGAAGACCATAGCCTTGACTATACACACTTTTGTTGACAGGATGATGTCTCTGCTTTTTAGTGTGCTGTCTACATTTGCCCAGGAGCAAGTGTCTTTTAATTTCTTGGCTACAGTCCCCATCTGCAGTGATCTTGGAGCCCAGGAAAATAAAATCTGTCACTACCTCCATTTCTTCCCCATCTATTTGCCAGGAATTGAGAGGGCCAGATGCCATGATCTTGGTTTTCTTAATGTTAAGTTTCAACCCAAGTTTTGCACTCTCCTTCTTCACTTGCAACAAGAGGCTCTTTAGTTCTTCTTCACTTTCTGCCATTAGAGTGGTATTATCTGCAAATCTTAGGTTGTTGATATTTCTTCCGGCAATCTTAATTCCAACTTTTGATTCATCTAGCCCTGCCTTTCTCATGATGTGCTCTGCATATAAGTTAAATAGGCAGGGTGACAGTATACAGCCATAAAGCTCAGCTGAGCCTCATTTCTTAATCACGTACTCTTTTTTTTCTGCTTTTCAAATATTAAGCACCTTCAGAATGACAAGTTTTTTATTGCATTCACTGAATAAGTTTCCTCCTTAGTGAAATAATTTTTAAGAAGGACTTTAAAGACTTCTTAAAAGGAAAAAAACCCTTTGGGAATAAACACTAAAGAGTGTTTAGAATGTTGATTTTGGAAGTTAAAAACAGTTTACAAAGGTCCAGATGGATTTGAAATAAGACTTTGAAATTAATTAAAAGAATCCTTCCCATGGGAAATTGCTGTTGTTTTAAACCCTGGGGGAGGGCGGGAATGATAGGATGGGACTTTGAATGTTGGACATCACACAGAACTTGAAGAAACTAAAGATCACATTTAAAAGAGAAGAACATTTAAAAACTCATTAACACAGAATGGAGTAAAGTACATTAACATTGCATATTTTGAAGAATACAGATAGTTTTTGAATAACGATCACAATTAAGCCCAAAATTTCTGTTGCTAACTGAAACATATGTTAAATGAATTTTGTCACCATTCACTTAACAACTGTGGCATAAATTTTCTTGCCACAGTTGTTAAGTGAATCACAGCAGTTGTTAAGTTAGTAACACAGTTATTAAGTGAATTAAGTTGCTTGCCAGAAGATTGCAAAAAGTGATCACATGACCACAGGACACTGCAACTGTTATAAATATGAGTCAGTTGCTAGGTATCGGAATTTTGATCATGTGACCATGGGGATGCTGCAATGGTTGTAACTGTGGATTTAAAAATGATATCACTTTAAGCGTGATATGGGAAAGTATGATATGTTCAATATCCGAATAAAACCAGTCAATATTTTCATAATTAAAATGAACATACAAATAAAAAGCCAGAAGAGTGATTTGGATAGCTTTTTTTTTACACATACTGGATTTAGAGAAAGACTGGCTAAATTTTTCTGAGAAGGAACAAAGGAAAAAATGGAAAGAAAGCAAGTTCTAGGACTTGGTTTGAAGGGATTAAAAACTGAGATTGCTAAAAATGAGAGTGCACTTTTGAACCATAGCAGATAGGGTTGTGTGGAGAAGTTGAATTCATAGAGAAAACTTAAGATAGGACCAGGTGGTTGGCTTCTGAGCATGTATGAATGGCAGCATCACTATAAAAAAGAGGCACTTTCTTCAAACAGTGTCCTCAGCCTCATAACGTTGACCAAGCCAACTAAGGGAAAGGAGCAAGTCAGGTAAGATTTGTTTACCATTTTAAGACTACAACCAGGCTCTGTGAATTTACAGGTATGAATGACAAAATTTTCACATCGTGTTCGATTGTATTTTCCAAGGGAATCAGATTCACTGGGTAACAAAATGATTTCAAGACAAGGGAGAGGGGGAGCAGTCACATAAACCCATATATAGGAGTGCATGGCATGATACAACATCCACATTCCTATCCCAGGACTCCTCATGAGAAGGCGAACTGGATATACCATTCTGATAGTGTTCTGTACTAGCCTGCTACCGGCCCTGCAGAAAAGGCAGGGACAACCCCTTTACAAACGGCAAGAGGCTGGAATAAAGCCTGCCAAATTTATTAACATAAAACAGACACCAACCATGAAACAGGAGCTATGAAACAGGAACTATCCAAGCAGTTGCCTTCAGCAAACCAGCCCTCCCACTCATTCCCCCTTAAATACAGCTCAGGGCGTGGCTTCTCTCTGCCTCCTTCTGAGGTGCCCCATTGCCTTCCTCTGTTTACTCCTGATTCACTGCCTCCTGCGTCAGGCGTCCTTGAACAGGGCCAGCTGTGGGTCATCTTCATCCACGCTGTCAGGCTCACACAGCTGGGTCTCCACCAGGTGGGAGGGGCCTTTCTGAGGGCTCTGCGGAGCCTCAAGGCCATCATCAGCAAGCTCTTCATACCCCCTCCTCCTCCTCTGAGTCGTCCGACCCAACTGCCGAACCCACAGGCTGACCCTGAATCACAACAGATAGCTCATACAGTTTATTGTATGAAGTTGAATTCATAGACAAAACTTAAGATAGGACATACAGAAAGAATTCTTAGTTTGGAAAAGAAAACTGCTAGCTGACCTCATTTTTGTGGCATGTGATGGAAGCTGCTGAAGAAAAACTAAAAAAATAGAGAAAGGAAGAGAGAGCCAGGAGTTGCCAGACAGAGTAATGATTCATTAATAATTTGTCAAAGAGAAAGAATATATTTTCTCCTTTTTGCATCTATTTTCTGGGCTAAGAGAAAGAATGAGGCGGTTCTTCGGCATAATGATAGGTACCGTAGGACTTGGCCAATAATTTCCCTAAACAAGAATCTGAAATAATTGGATTTAACAACAGGAATAGGACATGACAACTTGGAAGTACATATTGTTTAGATGTTTCTTTCATATTTAATATCAGAACAGTAAGAAGAGTATGTCTCTCTCTGAGTATGTATGCATGTGTGTACATACTGCGCAGAAACAGTATGTACCCTGTCTTTCCCTTCTTGCTTAAATAAGGAGATACAAATCAGCAACAATGTTGCTTGTTGAATATTTCTGTGACTTTTGCCCTCAGCCAATGTCTGCAATTTCATCAGGATTAACAGAGGAATGAATGAACGACAAGATTAATAGCATTCATCAGGGCTACTTACAAAAGCTGAGGACATTTCTTGGCCCCTGTCCTGCCTGAATTTCAGTGTTGGAGAGCATCCCATGTGTCTCCGCTAAGCCAGAATGGAGCCTCTCTTTTCAGTTGCAAGCTGCTTTTATCAAAATCTGCTTGAGCTTTCGAGCAATTCTTCCTCTTGGCAATCAGGCATTCTGCAGTGATATGTGCAGGGTAGCTGCCAACCACTTCACCTCCTCCTGCTGCTTATGCGATACCTTCCATGGCCAACATTATCAGTAAATGCCATGCTAAAGGTCAACTTCTGTTAGGGTTCACCCGAGAACTTAAAAAAAAATATCAGTAATTCTTTAAACTTTTGCCAAAATATGACAGACTAGTCATCTGACAAGTTTAACACTTCCTACAGCTAATTTAAGGAGCTCTTGCTGTAAATAAATCTTTCAAGGGCAGAAAGGGGCAAATTGACGAGAGATATCTGATATAGAGTGTGACAGTCTCTGCATTGTGTATGTGTGTAAAACTACATAGGTTTACAAAAACGCCATTGCATTGTGACGCTAGGCTTATGGCTTTTGTACATATGCTTTGATGTTGTGTACAACATCAGCAACTAAAGGACTTGTGGTCCAGTGATGCAATGCTGCTTTTGTGATTTGACGAAAGCAGCCAGTGCTGTAGTCACTTACAATCCTAGGTTGCCATGAAAGAAGAGGGAGGAATGATAAATCCTTGGGCAGTACCAATCCCATAATGAATGAAGTGAAAGCTAAGTCAAAAGGTCAAATTGTAAGAGATGCAAGTTAAGTTGTTGGTTTGGTTATTAAAGGAGCTAATGCAGGAGATTGCTCCTTACTTACTTTACTGGGGGGGAAAAGATACATGAAGGCCATCACAAGACAATTGATGTCATTTTTAGCAGCAAAATTTTCCTGTAAAAGTCAGTCTTTAATGTCACTTTTTTTTTTGCTCTATTTCTGCTGGAATTTTGGTAAGCTGGAGGGGCATTCATTGAGGGCATCCTGCTTCTCTGCCATCCCTTCTCAAGCCACCTTGACCAGGTGGAATGGCAGCATCACTATAAAAAAAGAGGCACTTTCTTCAAACAGTGTTCTCAGCCTCATAACATTGACCAAGCCAACTAAGGGAAAAGAGCAAGTCAGGTAAGATTTGTTTATCATTTTAAGACTACAACCAGGCTCTGTGAATTTACAGGTATGAATGACAAAATTTTCACATCGTATTAGATTGTATTTTCCAAGGGAATCAAATTCACTGGGTAACAAAATGATTTCAAGACAAGGGAGAGGGGGAGCAGTCACATAAAACCCTATATAGGAGTGCATGGCATGATACAACATCCACATTCCTATCCCAGGACTCCTCGTGAGAAGGCGAACTGGATATACCATTCTGATAGCTCATACAGTCAATTGTAATCTGGCTGGAATATTTTGGAAATTCAACCTTTGCAAATACCGCCGGAAACTGACATGTAGGAGACCTTATCTACTGCTTCCATATTATGTAGGGAGTGGTACTTAACTACAGGAATAGTGTAAAAATTTATCTAATTGCTTATACAGTTTGCACTTCCAGAACCTATGCCCAAACTAACATAGAGCTCTGTACAGAAACCACATTTTTCTAAATTAAAAATGAAAGAAAATTGTTTACAGCTAGTCCTAGACTTACAACAGTTCATTTAGTGATTGTCTGAAGTTACAACGGCACTGGAAAAAATGACTTATGTCCATTTTTTACACTGATGGTGGTTGCAGCATCTCCATGGTCACATGATTTACATTCGGATGCTTGACAACTGGTTCATATTTATGACAGTTGCAGTGCCCTGGGGTCATGTGATCCTCTTTTGCCACCTTCTTGACAAGCAAAGTCAATGGGGAAGCCAGATTCACTTAACTATCAGCAAGATGTACTACACTTAAAAGAGAAAATTATGACAAGTTAATGGACCAAATTATAGTAGACCTAGATAGATGGAAAAACTTGCAGCTCTCTTTTATGGGAAGAATAGCAACAATCAAGATGAATATACTGCCCAAATTACTCTTTTTATTCCAATGTGTACCAATTAAATTAGGTAAGGGTTTTTTTTTAAAAAAATTTAAATAGAATTACATCTAAATTTATCTGGCAAGGTAGAAAACTGAGAATCAAGTTAAAATTATTACAGGATGCAAAGGAAAGAGGAGGGCTCGGCCTCCCAGATTGGGAAAAATATTATCAAGCAGCAATAGCGGAACAGAAGACTACTAGCATTAGAAGGTCATGACATACAAATTGGGTGGCACGCTACAATGTGGGATGGAAAATATAAGGCTCATCAGTACTTTCAGAATCATCATATTAGACGAGCACTATTAGATGTGTGCATAAAAATTAAAAAATTAACTATATAGAATTCCCAATTGGCTATCTATATTAGAGATTTTTATGCACCCAAATTTATAAATCTAGGAAGTGTAATTACATATAAAGATCTCTTAGATGAAAATGGAGACCTGAAAACAAGAAAAAGATTATCAGAAGATGGTGTAGAGTTGGAATGGTGGGCATATTTACAAATACAGTCATGATACAGAAAATATAAAAAAAAGAACCAGGGATAAAATTAGAGCGTACACAATTAGATAAAATTCTTCTAGGAACAGAAGATCGAATGATAAACAAAAGATATATCAATATTTATTAGAACAGGATTTGTTAGAAGAACAGGTAAAAGAAACAATGTTAACCTGGAGTAAAAATTTTGGTTATAATATTGACTTAGATAATTGGCAATCACTATGGGATAGAAATAGGAGGTTAACGCTAGCCACCTCCTATAAAGAGAATTTGTACAAGATGTTTTATAGATGGCACCTTCCCCCTACAAGGTTAGCAAAAATCTCACAAACGTGCTGGAAATGCAGAAGGCTTCCAGGGACTTACTATCATATGTGGTGGGAATGTTCAGAAGTGCAAAATTTTTGGCAGCGGATAAAAAATTGGTTGGAAGAAATATTACGACAAAAAATTGATTTAAAACCAGAAATCTTTTTATTAGGGATTATTAATCATAATCTCAGTAAAGCATCTCTCTACTTATTAGTACATATCTTAACCGCAGCAAGACTGGCATATGCCCAAAAATGGAAAAGAAAGGAAACACTCACTGAAGAAGAAATAATAGATAAAATTTTATCCTGCGCTGAAATTTTATTTATTTTTTATTTTATTTTTATTTTTATTTTTATTACATTTATATCCCGCCCTTCTCTGAAGACTCAGGGCGGCTTACAAGCTTAGCAGTAGCCTTCATTCTATGTATATGCCTGCTTATTAGGGCTTTCACACACACCCCAAGCGGCATTATTACAAAGTCAGATTAATTGCCCCCAACAATCTGGGTCCTCATTTTACCTACCTCGGAAGGATGGAAGGCTGAGTCAACCTTGAGCCTGGTGGGATGCGAACCTGCACTAATTGCAGGCAGCTGGTGTTACTTAAGGAGGCATTAGCCCACTGCTCCACCAAGGCTCGATGGACAGTTTAACCCTAGAGTTCAAAAATAAGAACGAAACAGAGTATTATGAAATTTGGCAAAATTTGTATAATTGGTTAGAGTTAAGGAGGATCGCTGAGATGAACATTGTTTGATTGGTTGATAATGTAAGGATTTCTTATTAGCACCTATATAATGGACATAACTGAAAGATATGTAAATATAACGCTGAGGACTAAATGACAGTTTACTAAAAAAAACAGACACATGTTTTATGTACAGTTTGTTATACTCTGTCCTGTTATAGACTGTATTTTAGGTTTTTGTTATTTCTTTCTGTAACATAAGATAATACTAATAGTAGTGTTGTAGCTAGGGAAGTTGAATCATGTCCACTTTGTTTTTAAATGTATATTTAATAAAATTTTCTTAAAAAACCGAAAAAACCCAATTTCTTATTAATTTAATAACTGCAGTGATTCACTTAAGAAACGTGGCAAGAAAAATCATAAAATCAATTTTCTCACTTTAGCACCAGAAATTCTGGGCTCAGTTGTGATTACAAGTTGAGGACTACCTGCACTTTAAGACAAGCACACACAGAATTTGCACTTCAGGGAATAATATGTACAAAAGCAAAATATATTAAAGAGAATAAAATTAGGAATATACTAGGAAAAGAGAAAAAGATACATGGGTGAAGCTTCTTAGTAATACCTATCCTAATAAGCTCTTTTACACTTTGCTTACTTTCTTAGCTTTTTCTGATTTTTTTTGTTCACTTGCAAACTGCTTACTCTGATTTTAAAAAGTAAAGTTTATTTCTACCTAATAGCATGGCTTAAATGTATGGAATGTCTATTGATCACCTTTTCACAGCACCAAGAAGATATTTATGCCTCTGTGCAATAAATCATGTTATCATTTTCTAATTCCATGCATCCTTTGTTTCATTACAAAGACTTCCTTTTTGCAGTTCTTCTTGCTAGCAGACAACATTTAGAAAAGGGCATGTGGATGGGAGGGGAAAAAAGCTCATTTACCCAGCCATTTGCCTTTCTGAATTCCTTTGTGGCAACTGTCGCTTGCCCCCAAGTAGACTTGTGGCCTTATTTCCCCTCTGCAGCTGTTGATACCACTAAAGCACCCAGCAAATGAGCTGTGATATGAAAAGTGAAATGCAAATTCTTTCACAGGAAAGCTTGAGCCTCACATATCTCACTGATGGCTTCACAGTCATCCACCCCCATGGGTTGTGTTACATTTCTTCAAGCTGGTTAGTGGGAGAAATGACACAACTGGCTTATTTGCACAGATATGAAGGTAATTGTTCTGTTACAGCAAAGTAATTGGTGAAAGCACATGAAATAGCTTTCTGAAGCCCTGGATCCTCATTTTAACACAATCTCCTGGTGTCGCGATCCGTGAGGTCCTGACTGGATGGGAACGAATCGCTTCTCCCGGGCTGCCGTTGTCTAGGATGTGGATCGGCTAGGCTAATGCTATTTCTCTATCTATCCCCCAAAATAACACACAGACACATGCAGTCAGTTTTAGTTGGCTTATCGTGGACTGCACGGGTGGTCTAGAGGGGCAGCATTCCGCAACCTCTAGCTTCCGAACCCCGGACTGTCCCCGCGGACGCCTTTTATTGAGTTTTCTAACAGGAACAAAAAGATACAAAACAGCATGGCAGGAAGTAAGCTTTTTTCTCCTTAGTGCCATCTTGCGCATGTGCCTAGGGCTGAACATTCCTGCCTGCTTACTCAGGCTTACGTGACTGACTTGAAACATAACTTGAAACATAAAAGACAAGTCTTTGTTATGAAGCAAGGAGCAAAGGTTTATCACAGGAAGGCAGAGGCCCTATCTTGAAGCAAGGACATCTTCAGGAAAACTATATACTGGGCAATTTAAATGAAACAAGTCTTTGTTATAAACACATGTGAATCAGAGACAGGAATGTGGTTGCAAATAAGAAAAGAGTTATATCACCAGAGGCAGAGATGGAATGTAGGAATGTGGCCTTACAATTGCAGATTTGGAGAAAAGGCAGAAGTGTTAAACTCTTTTAATATGGGAATCAAAAAAGGTCTTTTGTAGGCAGAGGAAAGCAGATTAATATAGGAATTAAAAAAGGTCTTTTGTAGGTCTGGGTTCTCTACAACTCCTCTTTTTCTGTTTTTTAAAGCCAATTACTGAGAAGGCCCCTCAAAATCCAAAACTTTCTCTTCTAGGATACTTACGCTGGAAAAAGAGAAATCCTTCGATACCTCCTGAGCCTGCGTCAATATTCCTTTCAAAGAGTGTTGGTGTGAGGGTGCATCAGTCTCTGGGTCAGAAGTGAATTCTAAAAGAGGGTGTTTGTATTCACTGTCAACAGTGTGTTTCATCAACAGAATGTCATCGCTAATGTTGCTCAGCCTTCGTTGTAGAAAATTTAAAAGTTTACCCATAACACATGGGCCAATTGCACATGCAAGTAATAGTAAAATTAAAGGACCAGTTGTAGCTGAGAGAAGGGTGGTCAGCCAGGGAGAAAAGTTAAACATTCCTTGATACCAAGTATAATGCTGGGAGCGTTCCCTTTCTTTGTCTTTCAATCGTTTGTCTAATTCTGCCATGGAGTCAAGCACAGTCAAAGAAATACTGTTAGGAGTCAAGCACAGTCAAAGAAATACTGTTAGTAATACTTCTGATAAAAATAGGCAAGACACAAGGTAAAATAATACATCCTAATACAATCATACTAATAAAAGCTACAATAGCGTGTAAACCAGGTACTTTGGGAAACCAGGAGCCAAGTAATTCCTGAAAGTTGAAACCATTTCAAGTTTGGACAGGAACATGAGCTACAGAGTTCACATAGATGATGATGGTAGACTCGTTGTTAACAACAGGTTGTTCCCTCTGGGTCCATGAGATGGGCAAAAACAGTGTGAAAAGAGTCATTTTTGACTGGAACCAATGTCAAAGGTGTGAGTCATTGTAAAGAACTGGATGGGATAGCTGATGAAGTGGAGTTGACGTCTGGGGTAAGCTTTCAGATGGAATTGTGTTTTAGTGGCATCAGTCAGTGGTGTTAGAGCAAGGCTGAAAAAAGTCACAAACCATGCTGTCATCTTTAATGGGTTCTGCAGTTGTGTTTGTGGAGGCATGATACGAATGAACGTGGTGACCTGGGATCCACAGCACTTTGTCTGGCAGTTGAGCAACTGCGTAGCCTCTTCCCCAAGTGAGAAGGTCTGCAGGGCCTTTCCAAGTTAGGTCTGGAAGTTGGCGGTACCAAACCTGTGGCTTAGGGAGATCTGAAGAAGAAGAAGAAGAAGAAAAATGCTGCTCTGCAGCTGTGGTTAAGAGATAGCCAGTCAAGTTAGAAAAGTTTAGAGTGTAGAGGCAAAGATTAAGACTTTCATGCATTGCTGGGAGGTTGGGGTTTCGTTTTCCCCTGTTCTGATTTTTATAATGATCTAAAGCATGTTTCAAGGTTTGGTTAGGCAGGGCCATAATCTGTTTTGAGTTCTTTTGGACATCCCAGCACTGCAAAGGTCCGAATACAATAATTAATGACATGATTAGTGGCTTCACCCCTTAGGGGGGTGGCCATGATGAATCCTGAAATGGTATCAATTGAAACATGAAAATAAACTGCTTCTGCAAAGCTTTGGAATTTTGATGAAAATATGAATGACTTTCCCAGGGGGTGAGGGGTTGCAAAGAACAGGCTGAAGGTCCTGAGGCAGCCTGATCTGCAACATTGTTTCCCACTTGCAAAAAACCTGGAAAAGGCTGATGACTAAGAATGTGAGCAAAAAAAAAAAATAAGATGTTGGCGTTCAAAAAGCAAATTTTGCAAGGTTAAAAAAAAGTTGTAACAAATCTGGTTGAATGAAGGGGGATAAATAAGATCCATAAACATAGGTTGAAAGGAAAAAATTTTGACAAGCAAAAATTGAAGCAGCCAGTTCAGCTTTTTGAGCTGACCGCTGGGGTGTTGTTTGTTTGGTTAGTGCGAACAATTTGCATTGCAAACGATAATCGGGTGGTGGGTGGCAAGAAACCTTGCCATGCCAATCAGCTAAGGAAAATTGCAATTCACTCGAGGTTTGAAAAAATGATTCCCAAATTTGCAAAGACATAAAAATTAATTGAGCTAATTGTGCAAAACAGAAACTTTGGGCGTGTGGGATAAATGAATCCACTCCAAAATTTTCAATTGGTTAAACAATAGCAACATTCGACTCCCATCATGCAACATCTACCTCTCACTTTCTACTACTTCCCATGTTCCTTCCTATCCATAGTACATTCTGTGTAAACCAACTTAAAAACCACTTTTCTGTTTCTCCCTTCTCTTTTCCATTCATTCACTGCCCTTCTGCCATTCTGGCCTAACTTCTGTCTTTTCTGCTTCCAGCTTCTATCAACGTTTGCATGAGCCAACTGTTTCTCTAATTGCAAGCTGAAACTGCAAGAGTGGGCATCAAGCTTCACATCCACCCCCCCTTTCTCAGACTGGAATTCTAAGCAGAGAAAAAAAAATGGTTAAAAGGACCAGCCACCCCCCCTTCTTCTGGCTGTCTCTCCCTTTCTCACTCTTAAAGTAACACAGCAGGGTTGGGGGGGGGGGTAAAAGAAACTTTACAAAAATCTCACCACCAAAAATAAATAAATAAAAATAGTTTGCTCTCCTTTACATGCATTTACTCTCACACATCATCCATGGCTTTTGCAACAGTAAAATCTGCAGTTTTGAGGGCTAACACACTCACATGTACATATCAGCAAATTAACTCATTCACTTCCATTCTGACTGCTTGCATAAACAATTTCACATACAAAAATTTCATTTCATACTGTCTTCAGACAAACCATACATTACAAAAATTCCATTTCATACTTTCTCCAGACAAACCATACATTATTAAATAAGGCCTTTTTGTTTGGTGTTATCAGAGAGGATTTTGACCCTCTTCCAAGTCTTGGAAATAACACAGAACAACACAGACAGACATATATACACAGATACTATTAAAACAACATTTATTTAGACATATGGCTTGTCCTACGAGAGGTGAGAAAAATCATGAGTTGATTCCAACCGAACATGGTTTCTATAGGGCCCTTTAACCATCTCCTATTTTTCTCACCATTCCAAGTCCAAGCTTAATGTTCCAAATGTCCATATATATACATATATATATATATACATACACATAAAACAAAACAAAACACACATATCAATTTGGGGTTTTAGGCCAAAACAATAATCCAAAGAGCTAGCTAGATCTCAGGCAGGTCCAGGCAGTTGAAATCAACAGGCATGCCCCTGGATTTTACTGAGAACAGCTCGCCCCAAGAGGCTCTTTCAAGCCCCACATAAGCCAATTTTAACAGGAGTTATCCACAAAGTCTGAATAAGCCTGATTGGGATCTTGATAAACCTTTGCAAAACCTTCCTGTATCAAATTAAAAGCCTCCCTTGGGCTTTGAGCCTGTTGGTCATTAGTAATGAATTGTCCCGTGCCAAATAATTGATCCCTATTTATTCCTTGAGGTAATACAGCAGAAATTTTTCTCTATTTCTTTTTTATTTATATTCAGATTCCCAAACAAGATATTGTGATAGAGTCAAAATCATGTTAGCTTACCTATACTTATTAAAAAATCCTTACACATAGTTGATGAAGTCATGATGCAAGGGTGGATTGGTTAACCTTCGGCTGCTGGTGGCGGCAAAAAATTAACAAGATAACAAGATGACAAACTGAAAAAGGCTTAATGAAAAAGAGAATCCGTGAGAAGTTCAGATGGGTTAGAAGCATTAAGAGGAGAAAAGAATAAAAAAAATGTCCCGAGGGGCATGAGCTACAGGCATAGAGTGAACAAAAGGTGCCTCTTGAGTGAGGAAAGAGATTTGGAGAAGGAGGAGGAGGGAAGGGGGGAGGGGGGGGTTTAGAAATAGCAACAAGCTCAGAGGCTTTTTCCTCTTTGCCGAGAGCAGAAAGAGAGACAGGCACAGCAGGGCAAAAATAAAAGGCAGAAGAAAGATTCTCCGGAGGCAGAGCAGAGGGGGGGACATGCACAGCAATAGGAAGAAGTTTCTCTGATTTTTCATAGGGTGGGGGTGGCACGGATGAAGGCAGAAGATCAGAAGAGTGATCAAGAGGTTTAGAGATAGAAGATGTTAGATCTAAAGGAGATGGCAAGAGTTTTAATGCTGCCATCACTGCTTGCCATGCAGACAAAATATCAGCAGGCGCCCTGGGATGATTGTGAAAATATTTACGTAGCTTTTCCCAGGTTGTAACAGACAAAGTGCCTGATTCTGGATAAGCCAGACAATTTTTGTTAATATATACTAGAGAGTCTTTGTCTGTGTTCAAATTGGTTTTCCCTTCTTGTAATTTCTGCTCATTTGTCATCAATGTCTCATTGGGAAAAACAGTTTTAATTGCTTCAACGAGTCCTTGCCACGTGGTCAAAATGTGTAAAGGAGCTCTAGGTTCTTTGTGCAAAAAGGATCCTAATTTATTCCATAATAATAACTTTAATGAGCCATTTTGAGGATAATTTAGACAATATAAATTTAAATAGGTTAAAAAGTCTCCAATTTGTTTTTTTGAAACCGGATGTGTTATTTTCCTTCCTTGACTTTTGTAAATAACATTTGCCCTCTTCACTATATTAAAAAGCTCGTCCCTATGTCCTGACGTAGTCTTTGAGTTTGAAGAGCCCATACTTACGATTCGAAAGCCTGTACCAGGTGCGTAAGAATGAGAGTGAGAAGGAACCCTCCTAGACAAGAGGCATTCCTTGCGTGCCGTGCGCGAGTAGTCGTTGAAAAATTTCCTGATCTCAGCGACTCAAGGTGCCGGACGTTCCTACGGTCACCTGTGAGAACTGCGCCAAGGGGAAATTCTACTTACCGATGACTACTGCGAGAGGTCCCGGGTTCAAATCCCGGACGAGCCCCCAGTTGTCGCGATCCGTGAGGTCCTGACTGGATGGGAACGAATCGCTTCTCCCGGGCTGCCGTTGTCTAGGATGTGGATCGGCTAGGCTAATGCTATTTCTCTATCTATCCCCCAAAATAACACACAGACACATGCAGTCAGTTTTAGTTGGCTTATCGTGGACTGCACGGGTGGTCTAGAGGGGCAGCATTCCGCAACCTCTAGCTTCCGAACCCCGGACTGTCCCCGCGGACGCCTTTTATTGAGTTTTCTAACAGGAACAAAAAGATACAAAACAGCATGGCAGGAAGTAAGCTTTTTTCTCCTTAGTGCCATCTTGCGCATGTGCCTAGGGCTGAACATTCCTGCCTGCTTACTCAGGCTTACGTGACTGACTTGAAACATAACTTGAAACATAAAAGACAAGTCTTTGTTATGAAGCAAGGAGCAAAGGTTTATCACAGGAAGGCAGAGGCCCTATCTTGAAGCAAGGACATCTTCAGGAAAACTATATACTGGGCAATTTAAATGAAACAAGTCTTTGTTATAAACACATGTGAATCAGAGACAGGAATGTGGTTGCAAATAAGAAAAGAGTTATATCACCAGAGGCAGAGATGGAATGTAGGAATGTGGCCTTACAATTGCAGATTTGGAGAAAAGGCAGAAGTGTTAAACTCTTTTAATATGGGAATCAAAAAAGGTCTTTTGTAGGCAGAGGAAAGCAGATTAATATAGGAATTAAAAAAGGTCTTTTGTAGGTCTGGGTTCTCTACATCCTGGAATCCCAGCTTTTAATTTTTTAAAAAAATCTTTACATTTTTAGTTATTTTTAGTCTTAGCTGCGAATCTTCCCTGATTTTATGCTTATAGCAACAAATTTGCAAGGTAGGTTGGATTAACAAATGGTGACAGTGTATAACCACCATGGAAATTTCAGGATCAGATGAGGGTTGAAGCTAGATCCCAGTCCAACTACCTGCACGAGAAAACTAACCTATGAAAGGCAAAGTTACATGATATCACCTTTAATATTTCTTTATATATTATCCTTCAACAGGCTAATTATCACAACCATAGGGGAAAAAACCCCTAAGCTGTAAGAAATTATCTGAATGATTGTAGTATTGATTAGTATTGAAGTGAGAAAGTCATGGCAATGTATAGAGACAGACAGATAGAAGTATATTGTTATATTTGCAGTCTCTATGGAGTTTACTATAGCAAAGCAAAGAAAGAGAGGGTACACTTTGAGAAAAAATATCCTGGTGGTTTGTCATCCAGGTTCAAATTAGGCCCGACCCTGGTCTAGATTGTAAACAGATCCTTCTGACTCAAGAAGTTTTTAGTTAGTCCATCACTGTGACATATATAGGAGCAGAATCATTGCAAGATAGTACTACCAGTTTAATCTGTGGAACTAATCAGGAAATATACCATGGCCAGTAGCCTCAGATACCACTGACAGATCAAACACATTGCCTGTCACTCTCTCAAATCAAAACTCCATCCCATAAACAGACCAGAACCATAATGCAGACTGAAAAGGATAAGAAGCTGAATTGTCAACTACTCTTCCCATTACTTGCCCCCAAAGAGTTTAGTTATTGGCTAATAATTGCTATCAAAACATATTTGATAATGAAATGAGTAGCATAAATAAATAAACAAACAAATAAAAATTTGTTCTTTGTTTTACCAGAATGGGCAAAGCGAAGAACATGTGCTTCCATCATGGAAAAATCAGCCAGAAAAACCTGTCCTGAACATCTTTCCCACATACTAGCATTTAGTAATCTGGGTTGAAATAGGAAGATATTTCCCTCTTGCTTGAAAATGCCTCCTTTAATTGTCAGGAACATAAAGATCTGGTTATTTCATCCTACTTGATTATTACCTACTTTTTGAAGAAGAAAAAAAGGTCTGTGAATATTAAAAATATAGTATTGTATTCTATTTGCATTCTGTAATACAGTGAAGTATTAGTTGATTAGACTATGGATACAATGGGTGAAATTTCTATACAAGCATCTTTGCTTACATTTCAGACAAGTAAGTCCATTGCATTTTGTACAAACATAGACACATGCACACAAAATCACACATCGAGAAAGAGTGACTGACCCAAAGTCACCCAACTGGCTTTCATGCCTAAGGCAGGATTAGAAAACAGCCTCCTGGTTTCTACTCTCCAAGATTTGGCACCAATTTTTTAAATGTGCTTTTTGTACATAGCTTATAATTAAACTGGGACGTGGTGGCTCAGTGGGTTAGGATGCTGAGCTTGTTGATCAGAAGGTCAGCAGTTTGGCGGGTCAAATCCTGAGTGCCGCGTAACAGAGTGAGCGCCTGTTACTCGTCCCAGCTTCTGCCAACCTAGCAGTTCGAAAGCATGTAAAAATGCAAGTAGAAAAATAGGGACCACTACGGTGGGAAGGTAACAGCGTTCCGAGCACCTTTGGCGTCTAGTCATGCCGGCCACATGACCACAGAGACGTCCTCGGACAAGCGCTGGCTCTTTGGCTTTGAAACAGAGATGAGCACCGGCCCCTAGAGTTGGAAATGACTAGCATGCATGTGCAGGGGAACCTTTACCTTTACCTTATAATTAAACTATGGAATTCTTTACATCAGGTGGGTAGCAATTTAGATATCTTTAAAGAGGACTGGGCAAATGAATGGAGGATCTGGGTTTCAAATATCCATGAGACTTCTTATTGTTTAATGTATGTAGAATCACAAGCAATATACCTTAAATAACGGAGCAGCAGGTAGAAAAAGTTGATAAGGTATATTCCATATCTGATTGGCCATGATATGACAGAGAATGCTGGATTATATAGATAGCTGGTCTGATCCAGCAGTGCTCTTATGTTTTCATATAGGTCATCTGTACAAATTCTGTGGCAAAAATCTCATCCCATCCTCTCCTTATTTTGCAAATTAAGGACGCTTGTATCACTTCATTATAAATGTTATTAAGTCTGGCAACAGATATTAACACCAAGTGTTAAATGAAGTTCAGCTTCTAAGGAAGAGTCAAACAAATAGGTTTATTTATTTATTTTTCATGCTACTAAGAGTGCTTTATGAAATTTTAAACAGGTCATTTTGAAGAATTATTTCTTTTTTTTTGTTTCCTTATTTACAGCTCCCATGATTATTTTGTTCAGAGATGTATATATATACAAGAGGGCAGAGCAAATCACAGTGAGCAGTCATAATCTCACCCAGCTGTAAAAAGATTTAAAATTCATGAAAGTCTACTGTTATTGCAAAGACCAGAAATTAATAATAGGGTGTAGGGTGTTTTTTTTTAAAAAAAATAACATATGTGCAAGAAAAACTATGGCTGTATCCACATGAAAACCTACTAAAATCTACACTAAATATGAGTGTGATTTTATCCATATTGATATCTAGTTCATAGCATATTAACAACATTATCAAAAACTCATCAATGAAATTAATAAACATAAATATCTATGTCATGAAATAGTCTAAATTTTGGATTAGGACATGATCAGTGAGTCTGGTGTGAAGTCTTAGTTTTCTGCCTTTCACTCCAAAGTGCTTCCAAAATCATGTTATTGTCATTACCTCAAATATTTTAATATATTGATATTCCATATATATATATATATATACCGGTATATATATATATATATATATATATATATATATATATATATATATATATATATATATATGTGTGTGTGTAAATTACTAACAAAGAATTAAAGGGAAACTGAGATGCATTTCTGACTCCTTAGTCGTCCTCAGCCAGCCATACCCTTCTGAGATTCGAACCAGGGCTGATTGCATATGAGGCAGTGTTATTTGCCTCTAAGCCACAAGGTCTCTCTCGCTCTGTTAGCTTTTTTTTTCTGCAAGGGAAGATATGTTTCAAATGTTAACTATTTAGATTACCTTGCTAGGCCCCAAACATGGGGCAAATCTTTATTTCCTGTTTTCAGCCTATCTTGAAGGCTATCGAACAGGCAGTAGTCACACCGGACAATTCATATATTTGTGTAAATTACTAACAAAGAATATAAGTTTAAAAAGTATACCCGCCCTGACAAGTTTGAGGGCCAATGCAAACCAAATGATGCAATTGTGGTGTGTGATTATAAAAGACAGGACACTGATTCTCCTGGATCATGGTGCCACGTTGAGGCCCGAGAGGGTAGAAGTGATCCTTTGATTTCATTTTTGGTCTTTTTCATTTCCTAGAAGACAGTTGATTAGTCGCTCCAAAAATATAGACTTTCATCTTTGGCTGTCACTAAAAAACAGCTTGTACAGAAAACAATGTGGATTAATGAGGATAAGGCTGCTTGACCTTGAGAACAATATAGGAAGAAAAGGGGGAGATAGCAATTGGACAGTATGGTTTTAATAATGAGCCTGCCTACCTCAGAAAGATTTTAAAAACAGTAAGCTATTTGGCTCACAAACGGCTTACTGAGCACCTAGCAACAAGCCCTTTTGTATTGGAATAATAATAATAATAAAAAACTCTGAATAAAACTTCTTTTAATAACCACTGTTCTATGCTTGGTATTTCTTGGACATTCTTTTCATTGACAGAACTAAAGATTTGCACCAACCATGAAGATTCCAAGTGACTTTTATCATCTTCCACTTATTAAAGCTGGTCTAATTCTTTCCCTTTCCTCCCCAAATAACACCTGCAGGTACAAGGACGTCTGTGTACGTCTCACAGTAATTTTAGCAAACGTTGGCGAACTGAGCTTCATGAAATGTGCATGAAAGACTTACTTATGAAAACAAGTCATTTTTTAAATCAAGATGCTTCTCCAAGTCCCACCACACTACCACCACAAGCGTTTTCAATGGAATTCAATAGCTGGCATGTTGCAAATTGCAGTCTGTTCTAGAAGAAGGAAAAGATATCTAACAAGCTTCAAAACAAGTGAACGTTTCTTAAGAACTACTGCCTGTTCGATAGCCTTCAAGATAGGCTGAAAACAGGAAATAAAGATTTGCCCCATGTTTGGGGCCTAGCAAGGTAATCTAAATAGTTAACATTTGAAACATATCTTCCCTTGCAGAAAAAAAAAAGCTAACAGAGCGAGAGAGACCTTGTGGCTTAGAGGCAAATAACACTGCCTCATATGCAATCAGCCCTGGTTCGAATCTCAGAAGGGTATGGCTGGCTGAGGACGACTAAGGAGTCAGAAATGCATCTCAGTTTCCCTTTAATTCTTTGTTAGTAATTTACACAAATATATGAATTGTCCGGTGTGACTACTGCCTGTTCGATAGCCTTCAAGATAGGCTGAAAACAGGAAATAAAGATTTGCCCCATGTTTGGGGCCTAGCAAGGTAATCTAAATAGTTAACATTTGAAATATATATATATATATATATATATATATATATATATATATATATATATATATATATATATATATATATATATATATATACTGTGTATATATATTTACATAGGGACGCGGTGGCTCAGTGGGTTAGGACGCTGAACTTGTCGATCGGAAGGTCGGCAGTTTGGCGGGTCGAATCCCGAGTGCCGCGTAGCAGAGTGAGCTCCTGTTACTCGTCCCAGCTTCTGCCCACCTAGCAGTTCGAAAGCACGTAAAAATGCAAGTAGAAAAATAGGGACCACTACGGTGGGAAGGTAACAGCGTTCCGTGCGCCTTTGGCGTCTAGTCATGCCGGCCACATGACCACGGAGACGTCCTCGGACAAGCGCTGGCTCTTCGGCTTTGAAACGGAGATGAGCACCGGCCCCTAGAGTCGGAAACGACTAGCACGCATGTGCGGGGGAACCTTTACCTTTTTTATATATATTTACTGTATATATATATACTGTATATATATATACTGTATATATATATACTGTATATATATATATATATATATATATATATATATATATATATATATATATATATATATATATATATGAAACAATCCCATTATTACTTGAAAATAATCACATCATTAATATTATTAATCCAAGGAAAGTATTAAAACTGTGCAAAGCATTTGGAAGTATTTCATATGGCATATTAATATGAGCAAATACATCTTCTTAAAGTGTTAACATTGGGCATATCTTTTGGCAGACTAATATGGCTGTTTCACTAGTTGTCCTCTGGAGTCTCACACATTTTTTTTGTATGCCACTGATACATTCATTGTGCACAACTTTATATGCATACACACTCCCATACACAGCCAGAGAAAACATTCAAAACAGTTTTACCCTGAGGAAGACATAGCTGCTTTCATACTTTATGAAACTTTCCTTGAATGCTTTACAGAGCTCTAGAATAGAAGCTTTCTATAAGTATATATTGCTCCATCCACTCATTGGAAGTTGCACAACTGTTCCTGTGGTGCAGCTCAATCAATCTTGAACTTAACACACACAAAACTATAGAAATGACAGTAGATTTTAGGAGAAGCCCTTCTATTCAACCACCTCTTACATTGACAACACAGTATCAGCAGTAGAGACCTTCAAGTTTCTAGGTTCTATAATATCTCAAGACTTAAAATGGACACCTAACATAAAAAATGTCAACAAAAAAGCACAACAAAGAATGTTCTTCCTGCGCCAACTCAGAAAAGCTCAGACTGCCTAATAGAACCCTGATACATTTCTACAAAGGAATTATTGAGTCTGTCATTTGCACCTCTATAACTGTCTGGTTTGGCACTGCAACCAAACAAGACAGACACAGACTTCAAGGTATAGTCAGAACTGCAGAAAGAAAAAAAACAATTGCTACCAGTCTGCCTTCCATAGAGGGCCTGCATACTGCAAGAGGGCTGTGAAATTATCTAGAAACCCCTCAAATCGTGGACATAAACTGTTTCAATTTCTTCTTCCAAGACAAAGCTATATGGCATCTCACACCAAAACAACTAGACACAAGGACAGTTTTTTTTCCCCATGCCATCACTAAACAACTAATTCCCACAACACTGTCAAACTATCTAGTAGGGCTGTATTACAATTAACCTTCCCATCTTTCCTATTACCTATTCCTTATCTTCTTATGACTATAAATTTGTTGTTTGTATCTCACAATTTATATTAATTGTTTTATTTACTATCCTAGTGTGATTTATGTTGATTGTTTATTTAGTATCCTATGACCATCATTGAGTGTTGTATCTTATGATTTATGATGAATGTTTTTTATGATTATAATCATGATCACTTGTTGCTTGTATGTACTCTGAGAGCTTATGCACCGGAGACAAATTCCTTGTGGGTCCAATCACACGGACAACAAAGAATTCTATTCTTTCTTTCAGTGACTGAACAGGAAAGATGTATGTGGAAATGATTATTTGTATCTTTGGAGCTTTGGAAAAGCAACAGTGGAAAAAGAAGGGAAAATTCTATTTCTCTATTCATTTTAAACCCTTCTGTGTGCTACATAGTATTTCTTTCCTAACTATCCACTTCCACTAGCTAAACAATTCTAATTAAATTGTGCTTTTATATGTGCTTATGCTCAGCATTTGGTAGATTCAGGAAGTCACCATTTACTCATCTTCTTGTTGCACAACACAACTCTTCAGTTTTATCAAACATTTCTCCCTGAACATTAATTTACATTTTAAAGTTTATTAGGAATCCAGCTAATGTGGAAGCATTCACATGTATGTATAGCAGTTAGTTTCAGAGAACCATATATTAGCTGTTGGACCCTGTTCTTTGTCTAGCTATTCATTGCTGTTGTACCTTGAAGTATACTGTAAGTGGAAATGTGTCACTTGAACAAGACCTAGATCAAAATATTTTAGGCTGGTTTCAGTAAGATTTAAAAAGACTGATCATATCACAACATTCTAGGTTGCCTATAAATGTTTCCAGTTCTGCTGAAAAAAACTACAATAATCTATATTTCCCGCATATTATATAATACAAGGAATCATAATATCTTCTGAGATTCAGATACTAAAAAAGACCAAAAAATAGGGTTTGCTTTCAAAGGAGATGCAACATTTCCAAAATGCTGACCCCCAAACTCAGTCTTGCTGTTTGTGGATATGTCTACTCATATATGATTTCCCTTTATATTTCTCAAAAAACAAAAAAGCTGCAAAGGATTAAAATCTATGTGTTCATTTTCTTATTAACAATGCACAAGACTGGTTAAAAAAAGCATCTCAACTGCAATCTTAGCATAATTATATACTATCTTTTCACTTTCTTTCTGAGGACTGTTGCTCATTACTTGATATCTCTTATTGAAGTATATTCATTGATATGCATTGTTGTTCAGATTTTATAGAAGTTAAAAGAAGTGCTAAGTGGAATGGTTATTAGATATGATGAAAGAATTAGAATAAATGAAAACGTCCATAATTTATTTTACTGCTGTTATGACAATGTCATAAACTGCAAAATGTAACACTTGAAATGTTTTGCAGTTTAGGGTGAGTTAATAATAACACTATATTCCTGTACTTAGATCAAGAAGCATTTAATTTAAAATAATTTGTTATTTTAATAAATGCAATTATAGCCAAACAAAAGAAAAATACTGTATAAAGGAAAAGATCTCCCAGGCTGTTCTGGAGCAGATGCTGCAATTGGAAACAATCTACCATATTTTTTTGTCCACTATATGATTGTAGAAATGGTCAAAACTGTAGAATATCTCCAAGCAGGATTTTTCCGTACATAAGTGTACATTATTTTTTTCCCCTACAAACAAACGTTTTCACTGCCAGACACTGTAAAACAAATTATCCTCTGTGAGTAAATAGAAGGCAGTGTTTGTATCTATGACAGCAGTTCTATTAATAAACATCTCAATTTTTTCCCAGGGTTTATGATGTCAACATATCTCCTTTCATGGAATTACAACTTGTACCCTTATACCTTACTCTGGCAAGATGACACAACAGTACACATTCAGGGCAACATTTATAAAATGAGCATGTACTAGAAACAGAGTAATATAGAACAACAATCCTACTTTCAGGAGTTTGAAAGTACAAGGGATATTTACTGCAAAGGAAGTAATACAGAGATTATTCCTTTTCTTTAAGGTCATTTTATTAGATATTTATTGGACAAATTTAGCTGTTGCTGCAGCTATCTGCAGAACAAATTTGCTTCTCTTTGATGCAGCATCAGGAGCAATGGAACTAACAAGTGCTCAGTATCTTGGCTGTGTTGGATCTCAAACCTCATGCTCTGAGATATAGAAGACACTCCCATCTTGCATCAACTGGAAAAACTGAATAATTTCCCATCTATGTATTAACTATTCCTTTAAGAGCATAATCCACCTAGCTCAATGCACATCTAAAGTATTCAAGCTTCAGTAACTGCCTTGGAAGACAGCTTCTTTCAAATTATCTTTGAAGGAGCAAGAAATCCTATACATAATTACAACAGAATAGAGAAGAGTTTCTCTTTAGTATGTTAAAGAAATGGGGATACAACTTTAAGCATGTGTTAAATTATCCTTCAAGGATATTCAGCTCTTTCTTAAAAAAATGCTAAACAAAATCAGAGTTATGTTCAAGAGACTGCCACTTTAGTGCACTCCATACTACATATTTTCTGTTTCTCTATTTCTTAGGTGGTTAAGGCTTAGGCCCAGTGGTTAAGATGCTGAGCTTGTTGGCTGGAAAGGTTTGAGACCCTATCGCCGTGCAATGGGGTGAGCTCCTGTCCTTGCCATGCAGCTCTAAAATGTCCTTAGGTGTCCTGTTATTATAGAAACATTTTCTCCTTAAGCCCACAGCAATCAGCAGGTGATTCAAAGACGGTCTAATATGATGTGCTTTGTCACCCAAGCAGTTGGTGGTACAGGAAAGTGACCCATAGAGGCTTAGATCAGTTTGGTGCCTAGTGGCCATTCTAGTAGTGAAAGCATACCTCCTCCATGAGAAGCTTGGGCACTCTCCTTCCAGGTTGTTTTGCAGGGAGATGTGTGCTAGGTAGAATAGAATAGAATAGAATAGAATAGAATAGAATAGAATAGAATAGAATAGAATAGAATAGAATAGAATAGAATAGAATAGAATAGAATAGAATAGAATAGAATAGAATAGAATAGAATAGAATAGAATTGGAAGGGACCTTTGGAGATCTTCTACTCCAACTCCCTGCTTAGGCAGGAAACCCTATATCATTTCAGACAAATGGTTGCCCAATCTCTTCTTAAAATCTTCCAGTGTTGGAGCATTCACAACTTCTGGAAGCAAGTTGTTCTACTGATTAATTGTATTCACTGTCAGGAAATTTCTCCTTAGTTCTAGGTTTGCTTCTCTTCTTGATTAGTTTCCATCCATTGCTTCTTGTCCTGCCCTCAAGTGCTTTGGAGAATAGCTTGAGTCCCTCCTCTTTGTGGCAGCCGCTGAGATATTGGAACACTGCTATCATGTTCCCCCCTCATCCTTCTCTTCATTAAACTAGACATACCCAATTCCAGCAACCATTCTTTATATGTTTTAGCCTCCAGTACCCTGGTCATCTTTGTTGCTCTTCTCTGCTCTCTTTCTAGAGTCTCAACAACTTTTTTACAGTGTGGTGACCAAAACTGGATGCAGTATTCCAAGTGCAGCCTTACTAAGGCATTGTAAAGTGGTATTAACACTCCACAGGATCTTCATTCTATCCCTCTGTTAGTGCAGCCTGGAATCTGTTAATGCAGCCTAGATAAGAATCAGTAGAATCATCCCCAAACTTGAAAATTATCCTGCTTTCTTTGCACCACAACATTTTTTTTTACTTGATGGCTTTGGATCTTTTCTTCCATTACAGAATAGCCCTGTGAATCACTGCCAAGGGACAAATATCTTTGATTCTCTGGGTCAATTATCCACTATGGTGAAGATTTGTGAAAAGAACTGCTTTTTGATGGGAACCTTCTTCTTTTTTAAAAAAAAAATTAAAAATCAAATGCTATTATCTTTCCTTTTGTAGAGGAGGCTGTCTTGGCATCTAGTCAATGGAAAGTGTTTTCAGTCATTTCTCATCATGTCATTAATGGAGCCATTAAAAATGTATCCAATCTTTCATTTACAGTACATCATATATATATATATATATATATATATATATATATATATATATATATATATATATATATATATATATATATATATATATATATATATATATATATATAGCTTGCTAACAAAGAATAAAGGGAGATTTGTCCCATGTCTGTGACCAAGCAAGTGTATTCTGAATGCTTAACAAACATTTAACATATATATATATATATATATATATGGATCCTTGGTTTTTCGGGTTTTTCCCCGCGTAGAACTAAAGGTGTAGGCTCAACGTTTCGACAGAATCCCATCCGTCATCATCAGGCTGGTGGCTTTAGCTTCCTTCTTCTGGGAGAAGAAGCTAAAGCCACCAGCCTGATGATGATGGATGGGATTCTGTCGAAACGTTGCGCCTACACCTTTAGTTCTACGCGGGAAAAACCCGAAAAACCAAGGATCCACATACAGGCACCCGCGAAAACCTCAGAAAACACACACACACACACACACACACACACACACACACACACACACACACACATATATATATATATATATATATATATATATATATATATATATATATATGGATCCTTGGTTTTTCGGGTTTTTCCCCGCGTAGAACTAAAGGTGTGGGCGCAACGTTTCGACGGAGTCCCATCCGTCATCATCAGGCTTTAGCTTCCTTCTTCTGGGAGAAGCATGTGGCTGTTAGTTCCTCTTTTTTAAACTGCCAGAGGGGGTGTGTTCTGTGGAGGTGTGCTCTGATTGGGTAGGGGACCAAGTGTGTTCTGATTGGGTGGGAGTGTGTTTTGAATGGTGGGTGTGTTCTGATTGGGTGGGGGGGTGTTCTGAGTGGATGGGCTGGTCTCAGCTGCCAGCTCCAGAACTGAGCTGGTGAGTTGTGCTGCTTTTGTTCGGCTTCGTGTTTGTGGTGGTGCCATGTTTTTATAGTGGGTGTCAGTTTGCTTATTGTGTGGTTTGGAGGGGTTTAAAGTGGCTGATGTTGCAGCTGTAGTTAGGTTTCTGTTTTGTGTTTGTGTGTCTTTATCGTTGTGGGTTCGGATTTGCTTTTTGAATGGTTGTGTGGTGGTGATGTCATGTGATGTTATCATGAGTTTGGGTCTAGTATCATTCTTGGTGGTTGGGCCTCGTCTGTCAATCAAGGCGGGTTTCCAAATGGCTGGTAGACGAGAGGTATCATCTCGTGTATTCATGCTGTGGGGGCGTTTTTCTATCTCAATGGCTTCTCTGATTATTCTGTTGTTAAAATGTTCAATTTTGGCGATAGTTTTGGTTTTTTTAAAATCAATTTCATGTCCCGTGGCTTCAAAGTGTTGGACCAGGGATGAAGTTTGTTCTCCCTTTCTGAGTGAGTTTTTGTGCTCTTCAATGCATGCACTTATTCTTCTGTTGGTCTGTCCGATGTATGTGGTGGGGCAGGTGGTGCATGGGATTTCGTATACTCCTTGGTTTTCTAACCCAATTATGTCCTTGGGGTTTCTTAGGATGGTGGATATTTTTCTGTCTGTGTAGAATGCTGTTTTGATGTTGTGTTTTTGGAGGACCTTGCTGATTCTGTCTGTGGTCCCTTTTAAGTATGGGAGGAGGGCTTTGCCATTTTCTTGTTCTCTGTCTTGGGTTTTTGTGGGTGTCTCTCTTCGGATTAAGTTGGTAATCGTGTTTCTTTGGAATCCATTGGCTGTTAGTACATTAGTGAGAGTGTGTAGTTCGGTTTTTAGGTGTTGTTCGTCAGCTAGATGTTTTGTTCTGGAGATGAGTGTCTTGGCTACGGAGTTGATCTGTGCTGGGTGGTGGTGTGAGAGTGCGTTCAGATAGCGGTTTGTGTGTGTTTTTTTATGGTAGATAGTGTGTCCTAGGGAGCCGTTGGATTTCTTGTAGACTAAGACATCAAGGAAGGGAAGTTGATTGTTAGCTTCTGTTTCCATGGTGAATTGTATTTTGGGGTGTAGGCTATTGAGGTGTATGAGGAAGTCATCCAGTTTTTCTTTGCCGTGTGGCCAGATTACGAAGGTGTCATCTACGTATCTGAGCCAGAGTTTGGGTTTGTGGTTGGATTTTTCTAGAGCGAGGGTTTCAAAGTGTTCCATGTAGAGGTTTGCGATGACAGGTGAGAGGGGTGATCCCATGGGTGCTCCTTCCATTTGTTTGTATCTTTGTCCATTGTAGATGAAGTATGTGTTAGATACACACACACACACACACACACACACACACACACACACATATTATACAGAAGGCAGCATATTCTCAAGTGCTTGTAAAATATTGCCTTCATTCGGGAGAAATAAAACTTTATGTGGTTGGTCTTTTTGAAAGCAGAAGAAAAACATCATTTTTAACAGGTGTATCTCAGTGAATTGCTAGGAGTATACAATCAGGTACACTTTTGTGTACACGTCCACCAGACTGATCACAAAATGCCACTTTCCAATGCCTCCATTCAGTACACACAGGAGAGATGATATTCTCCAGGATATTATTTACACTCAATGCAGACAACCAATTGAAACATTCACAGCTTAAAAGAGTTCAATTTCCACAGTGGTCTGCCTTGGGAGTAGCTATCCTTCCAGTCATGCATATTTACTTGGATACTTTTATTGAGTCTATTCCCAAAGAAATATATGGGATTGCTGCACAATGTTGTATGCTGCATCTAAGGAAAAAGTTCTACTCTGCTCAGGTGATTATTGTTTGGAGAAAGGTAACAAATCTCTCTCTCTCTCTCTTTCTCTCTCCCTCCCTCCCTCCCTTTCCCTCTTTCTCCCTCTCCTTCTCCCTCTCTCTCTCCCTCCCTCCCTCTCTCTCTCTCTCACACACACACATGTAGGAATGGGATTCAATTTTAAGCTACAATTTTGCATTTCAGTATATTTGAGAAAAAAACAGCACTGTCAATTTAGCATAGTGGTTAAGGACTTTCTTTCTTTCTTTCTTTCTTTCTTTCTTTCTTTCTTTCTTTCTTTCTTTCTTTCTTTCTTTCTTTCTTTCTTTTCAAATCTATATGGCTACCTATCTCATAAACTACCAGGCTAACTTCCTCCCCATTAAAATATACAGAATAATTATAATTATTATGATTTGAAAACGTTTAAAAACTAAAAATACAAGGCTAAAAAAGAACAAAGAGAAAAGTAGATGTTAACAATAGCCATCTTACTATCTCACCAGTCCCTTGGGGTCCCCTCTCAAAACAACCAAGTTTTGAGAGACTTCCATAAAGTCAATAAGGATGGACCCAGTCTCATTTCAAGTGGTGGTCAAGTGGGCATCACAACAAGAAAAAAAACACTGATTAGGACCCACCAAATGTAGCTTCCAAAACAATGGAATCTTAATATTCTTATTACATTCTTTGACCAAGTGACAAAATTAGTGGACCAGAGGAATGCTGTAGATATAATTTACTTGGACTTCAGTAAGGCATTTGATAAAGTAGATCACAACCTACTACTTGATAAGATAGAAAAATGTGGGTTAGATAGCATCACCACCAGATGGATTCGTAGCTGGCTGACTGGCCATACTCAGCGTGTGGTCCTCAATGGAACTGCATCTACATGGAAGGAAGTGTGTAGTGGGGTGCCCTAGGGCTCTTTTTTGGGCCCAGTACTCTTCAACATTTTCATCAATGATTTGGATGAGGGGATAGATGGGGAACTCATCAAATTTGCAGACAACACCAAGCTGGCAGGAATAGCCAATACTCCAGAAGATAGGCTTAAAATACAAAAGGATCTGGACAGACTCGAACACTGGGTGCTATCTAACAAAATGAAATTCAATGGTGAAAAAAGCAAGGTTCTACATTTAGGCAGGAAAAATCAAATGCACAGGTATAGTATAGGTGGTACCTTGTTCAATAGTAGTAACTGTGAGAGGGACCTTGGAGTCCTAGTAGACAATCACTTCAATATGAGTCAGCAGTGTGCTGCAGCTGCCAAAAAAGCCAACACAGTGCTAAGCTGCATTAACAGAGGGATAGAATCAAGATCAAGTGAAGTACTAATACCAGAGGGGTAAAATGAAAGCAGTGTTCCAATATCTCATGGGTTGCCACAAAGAAAAGGGAGTCAAACTATTCTCCAAAGCACCTGAAAGCAGGGCAAGAAGCAACGGATGGAAACTAGTCAAGGAGAGAAGCAACCTAGAACTAAGGAGAAACTTCCTGACAGTTAGAACAATTAACCAGTGGAACAACCTGCCTCCAGAGGTGGTGAATGCTCCAACACTGGAGGTTTTTAAGAAGAGACTGGACAGCCATTTGCCTGAAATGGTACAGGGTTTCCTGCCTGAGCAGGGGGTTGGACTAGATGACTTCCCTTCCAACTTCTTCTTCTTCTTCTTCTTCTTCTTCTTCTTCTTCTTCTTCTTCTTCTTCTTCTTCTTCTTCTTCTTCTTCTTCTTATTATTATTATTATTATTATTATTATTATTATTATTATTATTATTATTATTATTTATTTTTATTTTTATTTTTATTTTTATTATTATTATTTGCCTTTTCTGTTGGATCTGATGGGCCAGGCAGGTGTAATTGGGGAGCAAAGTAGCATTGTAGTAAGGGTGAAGAGAACCAGGTTCCAGTTCACTATCAGTTATGGAAGCTCACTGGATGATCTTAATCTATTTTTTCTCTCAGACCAACCTATGCCATAGAATTGTTGTAGGTGAAAGATAAATTTTGTACTTAAATGCAAGTGCTTAACAAATACAAAAAATATGTGCAACCTGCCCAATTTACTGCCCAATATATTATAATATGTGGAACAACTACAACTGCAACATCAGCCACTTTAAACCCCTCCAAACCACACAATAAGCAAACTGACACCCAATATAAAAACATGGCACCACCACAAACATGGAGCCGAACAAAAGCAGCACAACTCACCAGTTCAGGTCTAAGGCTGGCAGCTGAGACCAGCCCATCCACTCAAAACACATCCCCACCCAATCAGGACACAGCCCCCATTCAAAACACACTCCCACCCAATCAGAACACAGCTAAGCCCCCACCCAATCAGAGCACACCTCCACCCCATCAGAACACAGCCAAGCCTCCACCCACAGAACACACCCCCTCTGGCAGTTTAAAAAAGAAGAAAAAACAGCCACTATCACACACTTCTCCCAGAAGAACAAAGCTGAAGTCACCAGCCTGAGGATGACGGATGAGATTTCGTCAAAACGTTGCCCTGATATCTCCAATTCTACGTGGGGAAAAAACAGAATGACCAAAGATGTGTGTGTGTGTGTGTGTGTGTGTGTAAATCTATTTCTTCATGAAGGAATGTCGTCTTTCTTTTCTTGGGATAGTGCCCCTCAGAATAATTTCATTACTGAGTATCTAAGAAGACTCTTATTTTAAAAGCAATCTGAATGGCTTCCGGTGGTGAAGGCCGATAACAAAACTTCATTCCAGCTTGCATTGTTAAGCTTAATTAAATAAGTCTAGACTTGGAGAAAGCAAGCTGAAGAATGCAAGCGACACATGCTTGAATCACAACAGCCTGGCTTCTTGTAACATTGTATTCTGGTGTCTCAATTTTCCTAGACTCCCATTGATTCCACTTTCTTTTCAAGTAGCTCTGCCAGGGGAAGGAAATGCCATTTGTAACTGACACACTGTCTCTTCATCAGCTTAGGCCTTTTAAAAGAGCAGGGGCTGTTCATACGGAGAGATAAAAATATATTACATGAGCCAGCTTGATCGGCTGATTTAAAACTGACAAGAGGCTGAGTAGAAGCTACTGAAAAGTACTATGGGCAATTTTTTCCCCCCAGACTAAATTGCATTTGCTTTATTTCAGGGATTGCACTCCTCAGCAGAGAAGGGTTGGTGTATGTAGAGGTAAAACAAGAGGTGGATTGTTTCAAATTCAAAAGCAATTTTTAAAATTCAAGTTTTTATTTTTAGTTTTCTCTCCCAAGAGAAAAAAGAAAGATTCCAGGGAAAAGACAGGGAGGGTCTTATCAAATTGCTTCAATGGGTACACAGAGCTTTTGAAATTAAACCAGGATAGCTTAACATTAAACTGAGGACCCCATGGCTCTAGGATATTAGCTTGACCAGCCCATCCTTTAATGTTCCACCTTTTTTTGTCACATTGAGAGCAAAACCAGGCCCTTTGATTTCCAGAGAGCTGAAAACATTCTTGAACTAGGATAGTCTGTGGCTATTTTAATTCAGCAACCTGCCTACTATATGGGCCTTGTTTTATGCTATTATTAGAGACCTTTCAGGTATTCTCTGTATAAAAATCTCAGGGCTAAGAACTTTTGGTGGTTCTTTCTTGCTTGTGTGCCTTTTTCTGTACTGCATCTGTCCATGATCTGAGAGGCATATGGTCTGAAGCAAGGGATCTGTTGTATAACTGCACCTCCTGTAATAGTGATACAGTGCATAACACCTCCACAAATACAAGTTATTGTATTATAGAAAAAGAAAAGAGGAAGGGGTGGAAGAGATGTTGGGCTACCCCTTTTTAATTAATTACTAACCCACCTTTGTTATTTTCATAAATAACTCATAAATAACCCAATACTCCAGGGGTGTCAAACTCAATTTCATTGAGGGCTGCATTAGCATTGCGGTTGCCCTCAAGGGGCCGGGTGGGTATGGCCAGGGTGGGCATGGCCTACTGGGTGGGCGTGGCTAGACTGCATATGGCCTACTGGGTGGGCATGGCCAGCTCTACATCGTTCGCATCAAGGGTGCCTATGGGGGCCTGGGCAGGAGTGGGACAGATCTGAGGGTCTCTGGCGGAAGGAGGGTCTCTGGGCCAGGGCCAAGGCAGTGAGGGCCATTCCTTCACTGTTTCCAGGATGGCTTCGCGGGCCACATGAAACCACTTCACGGGCCGGATCTGGCCCCCGGGCCTTGTGTTTGACATGTCTGCAATACTACTTCTATTCTCTCCACAACAACAACTGTGTGAGGCGAGTTGGGCTGAAACAGAGTGACTGACCCAAACTCAACCATCTGGCTTTCATCCCTAAGGTGGCACAAGAATTCACAGTCTTCTTTCTTTTGTGCAATTTTTAATCTTGGAAGAGAAACACATAAAGAGGGCTAATGAGCTGTGGTGGTGCAGTGGTTAGAATGCAGTATTGCAGGCTAATTCTGCTAACCCCTGACTGCCAGCAGTTTGGTAATTTGATTCTCACCGGCTCAAAGTTGACTCAGCTTTCCATCCTTCCAAGGTCGGTAAAATGAGGACCCAGATTGTTGGGGGCAATATGCTGACTCTGTAAACCATTTAGAGGGGGCTGTAAAGCACAGTAAAGTGGTATATAAGCCTAAGTGCTACTGCTAATGTAAACCTAATCCATGTTAAACCATCTAATCCTTCATGCTCAGTGTGAATCAGTATATATGATAAAGCAAGGTTCTTGGATCAAGCAAATAAAAACTGATTCATCCTAGTTACCCAATTTCTATCAGGTTGTAGATCAGTCTGAGAACTTACCTCCCTCCATATTTTACAGTATCAAAGCTTAGATTCAGTTATGATTATGAATAGAAAAAGTGCTCCATATGTACACCCAGATGTATTTTACTTCAGCGCAGACCATTTCCTTATTTATAAAAACCTTTGGATTCCTCATTGCTTTATAATATGGATCATACTTTCCATTCCTGAACTCAACAAATACCTGATCCTTATTTTTGCACTTAAATGAATTCTGAGCCTCCTGAGAACCTAAGATTCATGCTGATAATGGCCAAACATCCTAGGCTAGCGTTCTTCAACCTTGGCAACTTTTAGATATGTCAACTTTAACTCCCAGGATATTGTCCAGAGAATTCTGGGACTTGAAGTCCATACATCCAAAAGTTGCCAAGATTGAGAAAAGCTCTGCTAAACAAATCAGTAAGTTAAAAACCTTGAAAGCTTTTTGAGAGGGCCTGCAAAATGGTTTATTGCAACTTTAGCTAATGCTTTAATTCCAACTTGATTAAATTTAAAAAAAAGGAAGTTAAATTAAGTTAAAAAGGAAGTTTATTACAAAAACAGAAATTGGCAGACGTAGATGGAGAATCAGCTCATGTTTCTTGAACACTGATGAGATATTTTGATTTACTCTGATCATCATCCTAGACAGCCCATATGTGTTTTAATGGTTTCATATAATTGGCTAATTTCTAGAAATACAGAACTAAAATATTTCATTTTTTCATTATTCTCTTTCTCAAAGCCTTACCTCACATCACCTGGGATATGTTTGTGCTTGTTTAAGCATGGGTGCTTATGTCTATCTACACACTAAATTATTGAAAATATGGATGAGGGTGAATAAAGACTTTCCTTCTGGGGGAAAAAAACACGTAACAGATTATTTTAAGGCTCTGCAATATGACCCAGCTCCTAACCATTTTGACTGCAAAACATCATAGTGGAAACAAATCCTCATGCTCTCTGAAAGAAAAACAATAGTACTAGACAATGTTGGATCTGTCCCCAAACTTCCTGTCAATCCACTAGAGCCACTGAGGGCAAACAAGTCTGTAAAACAAACACACAGGTCCGGAAGTTTCCTGTTTTTTTTTAAAAAAAATATTATTATGAGATCACCTGACTGGAATATAGCTCGGATCTTATTTGGGACAACTTTTCTTTTCTTTTTTTCAGGCATTTGCTGCAGCTGTTATTGGTGAAAAGCGGAAACTTCTTTCCTGTTATTTTATTTTTTCAGTAGAAAAATGGCAATAAATGGAGCTGAGAGAAGGAAAACACAGCAAAAGCATGTGTGTGCCTTTCCTATAGGCATGAGTCAGAGGGAGACAAAAGAAAATTCAGGATGTTGGGCATCCGTGAAAAATATGCAGCCGTGGCTTGGCTACAAAGACAACAATAGGTAGAAATTGAAGAATTCAGTATTATTCAGCAACTGCTGCTTTGGCTATTATTGGAATAACATGGGAGAGGGAATCATATTTATTCATGGGCAAAATAATAAATAGAAATAATTGTTTAAAAATCCCCCTTGTCTCATCCTGAAGCTTTTCTTCAAATATGAATAAAAACTGGCAAAGCTGCATATAAACACTTTTCTTCATGTTCTTATCTCCCTCCCTAGAGTTCACAAATTGTTAACTCAAACATAACATCTCTGAGTTAAATATGCAGATTCATGCAAAGTGGTGTTAAACATCCGAATTTGACTTTTAAATTAACAAAGAATAGCATTAACACCTCCAATTTAGCTCCATTGTAAAACTTTCTCAGCAGTTCTCCTCTGACATGCAAAGCTCCCATTCATTCTTCCTTGCATATATTTATATACATTATACCCCTGATGCATACCCTAATTTTTATTGCTTTAGACTTCTGCATATAATAAACCCACAAGCTGTATTGCTGACTGTATTGGTTTTCATATCCCTAGATAGCCAGGGGTAATCCTGTTCCATACCTCTGAATTATCCTTGCCTATGTCCAGAGAGACTACTTTTTAAATTTGGTTCCCCGTTCTTCCTGAAATGGAGAATTCCTACCAAAAAATGAATGTCTTAAACATGTTTTTTAATGTGGAAGTTTTATTGTCTGTTTTAACTTGCTATAAGCTGCCCAAAGTGGCTTGTTATGTGAGATAGGTAGCTATATAAATCAGATAATTAACAAACTCATTTTTCTCCATTCACCCCACATGTATACCAACATAATGTTAATCTTTTATGCTTCAATTTAACAATAAAGAGTACAATTCATAATACATAAAATTACAATTTAATTATGATATAATAAAAATGGAAGCTACCATAATGGTCTCAAAACTGAGAATCTGCTCTACTGTAAATATCCCATGAAACTGAAATATAGACTTACATATAGAAAAAAAAGCAAATATTTCCAATTATTTTGGAAATCAAAGCATATTCCCACAACTTGATTAATCCTTCTTCAAAAGGGGCGGAGGTCAGACCACTTTTCCAATAAGAAGCATATGATATTCTGCAGCAATTAGGATATACGATGCTTATCAGTATACTTTCAATAAATATAAACTTTGATAAGAATATTACAAGTTGAAATGAGAATTTGTTTTTTTAAATTTGTTTCATTGTGGTATGAATCATTTTCCAGGATTGTTGAGTTTGAGATCCTTGTAACAAAATACAAATTTTTTTTTAAAAAAATTCCAGCATATTTTAGAGACTGAATTATCTGTTTTAGCAGTTAAGACTGGAGTAATATTGCTAGTGATAAAACGTCTTGTAGTAATTTTGCCTAAATGTGCTACTTGGAGTAAATTTAATGTTCTTTCATTTAAATTTCCATTGTTGCACCTCTGTTACTGCTTTCAGATTTTGCATCCATTTGATGCTTGACATATTCAGATGCTTAGCTGCTTAGCTCCGACCAATGTTCCAAACTGTACATTATAAGATTTTTCTATTTCAATCAAGTATCTCAATATTTCCTTTTATTTCTGCAATACTTTCAGTGCTGTGCTATTTATTTAAAGATATCAAAATCAATCAGGTAGATTAGATCATTGTGAAGCAAGATTTTATCTTTGTCTTGTAGAAAATTAAATCTTGCGATCCAAATTGATTATTAACTTTATCAGCAGATTTCTTAATACTTTCCTTCTCATAAATGGACATGTTTAATAATGAAGCAAGAAGGGAAATGTCTAGAATTATTATTTTACTATCTTTGTCCCAACCAGTACGTTACTTATTACTGTATGATCTCTTATAGATTGTTTATTTTCATTTAAATCAACTTAGAGTTATTTATGCAACCATTTGTTGTTGTTAGTTGTGAAGTCGTGTCTGACCCATTGCAACCCTATCTTTCCCAGCATTAGGCTCTTCTCCAGTGAGTCCTTCCTTCTCATTAGGTGGCCAAAGTATTTGAGTTTCAAATGCAACCATTAGGAAGTCCTGTTTCTTCTGTAAACATATCTAGGCCAAAGGGAGACACAATCCGCTTTGTAACCTGTGTTAAGCAACTAGCATGATACTATGATTTAAACTTCAGAAGCGCCAATCCAACTCTCTCTAAAAGCTCGAATTTAATTCTTAGTTTTTTATTGGACAATATGTAGTTTATACTTGTTTATGACATTTACCTGATACTTTTTCTATATATATTCTAGAATAAATTAAAACAGAAAATTAAAGTAAGTTTGTACAGTAAAAATAAATATAGTACTCGTTGCTCATTTCCATGACAATTTTTCCTATTCATGACAATTTACTTTTTTTCCAGCTAGAAATCTACTTTTTTAGTTCAATAATTACTTTAAAATAAAAACTTATTCTTTTTGTCATATAGCTTCCTAAATATTTTACCTTTTTACATAATGTTAAACTTTTTTCCTTAAGTGCAGATATTTTTTTCTTCTACCAAATTCCATATCAGCACCTTATTATTTTTCTTTATTAATCCAATAACCTGAGAGAAGGCCATTTACTATATATGCTCTATTAACCCTATGTGAAGTCCTTTGTTTGAGTAACTTTAAGCACCATGCCATCAGCATATAACTTTAATTTGTGTTCTTGCATTGCTAGATTAATTTTTTACTACTTCTGTTTTTTTGCTGCTGCTGTCCTATTGACACACTAACTGACTGTATGACAATTTAAGAACATCCGGTCTACATTAGTAACACATTCCATCTGGATAGCAGGCTGTCTTGTCTTCCCATTAGATATTTCCAGATCTGCTATGACTTTCTATCTTTCTATTCCATGAAAATAATTGTCCATCACTTTACTTCTTATAGAATGAATCTTTCTGGACAGGTATACTTGTATATAAGGGACGCAGTGGCTCAGTGGGTTAGGACGCTGAGCTTTTTGATCAGATGGTTGGCAGTTTGGCAGGTCGAATCCTGAGTGCCACGTAACAGAGTGAGTGCCTGTTACTCATCCCAACTTCTGCCAATCTAGCAGTTCAAAAGCACGTAAAAATGCAAGTAGAAAAATAGGTACCACTACGGTGGGAAGGTAACAGCGTTCCGTGCGCCTTTGGCATCTAGTCATGCCGGCCACATGACCACGGAGACTTCCTCGGACAAGCGCTGGCTCTTCGGCTTTGAAACGGAGATGAGCACCGGCCCCTAGAGTCGGAAACGACTAGCACGCATGTGTGGGGAAACCTTTACCTTTTACCTTTACCTACACTTGTATATAGATAAATATATAACCTTTATTACCATTTTTTATTGTGGGTACATTGGAACACATTAAAAATGAAATTTTGTTGCTTATTCTCAAAGGTGTACACATACATAACACACATTTAAACATGCTATATACAACTGTTTGTGTACAGTCCAGTATATGATTATCATTATCCTCAAACTGCATGATTCATTTAAGGTTATGGCCTATAATTTACTAAATGTTTCTAGTATGGACCAGTAAATAGATGTTTTTAAGTTTGTCAAACTAGAATGAGAATGACTGACCCAAAGTCCCCCAGTAGCCATTTCTGTCTAAGACTTGACTAGAAAATAAATCTCCCTACATCTAAATCTATTCAGGCACCTTAAATCTCTCTCTTTTTTAAGTTCAAGGTTACTTTAAATGATATATACAAAGTTAAAGCCTCAAAATATAGGCACAACGATCAGCTTTAAAATAAAAAAAATGATGTCTTAGTGCCCTGTTAGTGTCTAATGACTTTTAGAGCTATGATCACCATGAATGCTGTCACAGCACAATGATTAGAACACTTTCTTTCTAAATAGGAGGATGCCAACATTTTAAATTATAATTATTTTTCTTTTCCTAAGTTACATGGTCCATGACTGAAAACATTTCAAGATTGTCAGCTTTTTGAGATAGTCTAGGCAAGAAACAGACACCACAGAATACCAGGGAATATGGAATAATGAAATTTTTGAAAACCATGTGTCTCCTTGTCAGCATTTATACTGAACAAAATCAAGGTCATTTTGAGTTTCTTTCTCATACTTGCTTCAGTCTCTGGGCTATGCAAGTTTCTCTAATCTGTCATTAACAGTTTGTGTCTTCCTTTCTGCCTTAATGACTTGACTGTACCTTTCCCAAGCCAGCTCTACATTTTTTTTTTACAACCACCTAGGCAAATTTACAGATACAGCTCAAGATGTCATGACTTTGTGGCTTTCACTCAAAATGCTAAATATTTTTACCTAAATTGTTTTGGAATTTACCCCAGAGTTGTTATTCTTCTGGAGGGATCAGCTAACTAGGATTCCAGAATTTATGCTCTTGCCAGAAAGAGATCATCACCCAGGGAAAGCTGGCTGTCACAAGCATGTTCTTGTTTACACAAGATGGACTGAATTAACTTAGGAAGACCAGGCCAGTGGATCAATTAGTATTCAGGTGGCTCAAACTGGTTATTGATCTCATCAGAGATCTGGCTGAAATGTAGAGTAAGAATTCTCTTATGCATGTTACAGCAGTAGCTAAGCACTTCCTGTCCTATGTCTGTGGTATTCCATAATATACCAAAAGGTTATAGGCAATGAGACATAAAGATAGGCTTGAGTGACTGTAGTGTAGGTCTAGGAGAGAGGTAGGCAACCTCAGATCTTTTATGACTCATGGACTTCAAGTCCCAGAATTCCTGAGCCAGCATGGCTCAGCTTGGAAACTCTTCATTTCCCCTCAGCATGGCTGACTCAGGAATTCTAGGAGTTGAAGTCTACGAGTCATTAAAGAGCCAAGGTTACCTACCCCTGGTCTAGGATTAAAACTGACATAGCATAATCAAATATGAATGATATGGTAAGATGTTCGAAAAGGAAAAGAAATGAATGGATTTTGTCCCTGGTTACATCTACAAAGAGTCAACGATGGAGCCTTTCAATACAGTTAAGTGATTGATACTATCTTTAGTTGTCCTAAGCTGGTCAGCATTATGATTATTGAATAAACTTCTACCAATTCAGTTAAGCTTGACTTTACTTTACCAGCACTCTACCTAATAAATACTTTGTATCAGATTCTTATCTGATTTAGCATAGAAGACACTCCAAAGACACACCTTTTTAAAAGCATTTCCTTCCACCTAAAAGGAAACAGTGGTAAGGCCCTTACTTAGGAAGCCATATTTGAGTTTATTTCAATGTGTTTAATGCATCATACCACAAAGGTCCAACTTGCACTCATAGTCACTTGTTATTCTATAGTCATCTCATGTCTTAAGTCGTTCTTACAATTTGTTTTGCTGAATTTACCAAGTATGACATGACAATAAATTATTTTTGAGGTGGGATAGGCCTATATTGTGAAAAGCAAATGGCTTCAAACATACTACTCAATACAAAGATTTTTAGACTGTTATATCTTTTATGGTGTTCATCATTGTATTTATCATGTTCATCATGATCATGTTTCTGTAAGCTACCCCAAGATTGAGAAGCTTTTTAATTTTCTGTATAAATGTGTAAATATTTTCCTCTATACATTTGGCTTCTAAACATGGTTTTTCAACTAACTTCCTCCACACACTATATAATTAGGATTTCTAAGTGTTTCCACCTAAAATATGCATTTTTTGTTTTCACATGTTTCTAAATATATGCATTTTTTCCATTCACATTAGTGAATTATAGAAAAGTGTAAATTTCAATATATTGTTGCATATGAGAAATTGTGAATAGCCTAATTTCACACTCAAATAAGAACTGAATTAATTTTTTACACATTTCAAGTGCACCTAAAGTTTTCTGTTTTAATTTCCTGATTGTAGGATAACACTAAGCTTTTTAATGCAAGAAATATACTATATAAATGAAATATACAGCTAAGTTAAAAAAGAAGTTTGGTTTTCTCTCTTGAATTTTGAAAGAGACCCTCACTTTGCAAGCTATTTTTCCAAATGCATGATTTTGACAGCAGCAATGTGACACAAAGAAACGTCTGTCTGTAGTAGAAATGGTTTCATTATTATCAGTTACAAAGTCCTTTGGGCTGATGAAATGCAGCAGCACCCGTTGTTTTGTATTGCCTCCTTAGGTAGTTGCCAACAATATAACACATATAAAGAACAGTTGCAGGATTTGGGTATGTCTCGTTTAATGACGAGAAGGAGTAGGGGTGACATGATAACAGTGTTCCAAGATCTCAGGGGCTGCCACAAAGAAGAGGGAATCAAGCTATTCTCCAAAGCACCTGAAAGCAGGACAAGAAGCAACGGATGGAAACTAGTCAAGGAGAGAAGCAACCTAGAACTAAGGAGAAACTTCCTGACAGTTAGAACAATTAACCAGTGGAACAACCTGCCTCCAGAGGTGGTGAATGCTCCAACTCTGGAAGTTTTTAAGAAGAGACTGGACAACCATTTGTCTGAAATGGTATAGGTCCATGGTGGCGAACCTATGGCACGGGTGACACAGGTGGCACGCAGAGCCCTCTCTGTGGGCATGCATGCCCCAGTCCTAGGCCTTCAGCTGGGTTTTATAAAACCTTTTCACTTTAGGCCTCCGTTGCCATGTACCAAAAAAAAAGAGGTTCAATTAATCAATTTCAACTTCTCATGGGAAAAAAAAGGTTCTCGCAAAGTTGGAATTGATTGAACGTTTTAGTCCCACCCAGTCTTCAGCTATCACTACAGCCACGCCTTCCCAATGGGCCACGCCCACCTAATTGGCCACACCCCCCCAAAGGGCCACACCCAACTGGTACCCAATGATACATAAGTGGGTTTTGGGTTGCAGTTTGGGCACTCAAGTCTCTAAAAGGTTTGCCATCACTGGTATAGGGTTTCCTTCATGAAGGGTAGGACCAGAAGGCCTCCAAGGTCTTCTATTATATATTGAGTTTTATGATTATAGCCTCCACTGGTCAAAATTTGCTATTCCAATCTCCTTCTCTAGTGTAAACTATTATTTCTGTTAGGATAAGTTAGGATGATCAGGCTTTTTATTAACACTGAGAGATTGGGGCTGCAAATATTCACTATACCACCAGAGGGCAGCAAGGAGTTAGACTTTTCTGTAACTACATTGCTGTCCCCTAGTAATATCTGTAATGCAATTTCCACACGCAGCACTTTGGATGGCAATTATTATTTCCTGGAGTTTTGAAATTATTCATCACTTTCCAGTCTGTCTGGAAAATTGTATGGCTGAATTTTCTAACCTGTTTTAGAGGAGAGCCCGATATTGGCTCTTCCCAATTAAGAAAAGATAGATCACAATATCTAAAGTCATGAAGTCTTCCCGAGCACTCTCATGTTCTGAATCCAGCACTTAATGACCAAGGAAGGAATGAAAGCAGAGCTTCTTCTTTCCTCCTTTGGTTGCTGAATCTAAAAAAAAAACATTTAGAAGAGTTCTTATTGTAAGAATCAAGAACAAGGGAGGGACACTTCTACTCTGCCCCCACTTATTTATTTATTTATTTATTTTTGGGACTTATATGCTGCCCTATCTCCTGAAGGACTCAGGGCGGCTAACAACAATAAAATACAGTGATACAAAAGTTTAAAAGAATTAAATTAACAGCCCCAATAAAATAAATTAAAATTAATAAATTAAAAATTAGCATGAATTGCAATCCTTTTCAAGGGGTCTCTATAGCCTTAGATTTTTCTCATGGAAGAATGTTGTCTGGCAGGTCCAATCTTATGTATATTTATTTGGACATCTATAGCATATAGAACATAAAAGTTGCAAGTGACCTTGGAAGTCTTCGAGTCCAACTCCTGCTCGAGAAGGAGACTTTATATGATTCTGGACAAATGAAAACCTCCAGTGATGGAACGCCCACAACTTCTGAAGGTAAACTGCTTCACTAACTGTTCTTACTATTAGGAAATTTCTTCTTGGCTCTAGCTGGGATCTCTCTTGATCTTCCATGCTCTTCTCTATATGCTTTTTAGCGTGCCAGCATCTTCTTTGTGTTATGGTGACAGAATTGGATGCATTGACATTTTTGGCAGTTGCAGCACACTGCTGGCTCATTCTTAAGTGACCATTCATTATGACTCCTAGATCCCTCTCACAGTTAGTACTGTTGAGCCAGGTACCACCTATTCCATATCTGTGCATTAGGACATTAATTTTCTCACAACTGAATTTTGTTATTTTTGGTCATTTGTTCAAATGTTCTTAGCTCATTCTGAGCCATACCCTTCTGAGATTCGAACCTGGGCCGATTGCATATTAGGCAGTTGTTTTAACCTCTAGGCCACAGGCTCTTTCTCGCTTTGTTAGCTGAGAGGCAAGGGAGATATGGGCCTAGGTTCAAATCTCAGAAGGGTATGGCTGACTGATGAGAACAAATGAATTTGAAATGGCCATATCAGTCTCCCTTTAATTCTTTGTTAGCAATCCAAAAAAATTTACACAAATAATGATTTGTCACAGTTGTGACTACAGCTTGTGGATGGCCTTAGGTTAGGCTGATACAGGCAATAAGGTTTGGCCCGTATTTGGGCCTAGCAAGGTTTTCTAAAAAATACTTAACAAATACTTAATATATATATATATGTATATACCAAATTTTATGTGTGTGTGTGTTTATGTGTATATGTGTACAGTATATGTAATTTTTATGTATGTATGTATGTGTGTGTGTGTATATATATATTTGTTTTCTGAGGTTTTCACAGGTGTTTGTATGTAGATCTTTGGTCATTCGGGTTTTATTCCCACATAGAATTGGAGATATCAGGGCAACGTTTCGATGAAATCTCATCCATCATCCTCAGGCTGGTGACTTCAGCTTCGTTCTTCTGAGAGAAGTGTGTGATAGTGGCTGTTTTTTTCTTCTTTTTTAAACTGCCAGAGGGGGTGTGTTCTGTGGGTGGAGGCTTGGCTGTGTTCTGATAGGGTTAAGGTTAGGGTTATATATCTTTTCTTTCTCTCTATGTATCCAAATAGATTGACCCACAAGAGCCACAAAAGCACAGGATTCTGGACAGATATTTTGTTTTTTTATATCTCCCTATAAGGGTTGATATATTTTATTTCGGGGGAAAAAGATATAAAAGTGAAATATGAAATTTACAAGTCTGTATATAGGTTTTTCTATTTGCCTCTACTCCATATTCTATCCTACTCAACTATAACAAAACTACACTCTATGTAACAATGTTTTCCTTGTCCAAACACTGCCCTGCCTTAGTTCCTCTCTCCTGCTTTTCTTCTTCTCTGTTACCATCTAGCATGTAGAGTGCTTGCCACTTTCCATGCTGTGTTTATACAAACAATTTTCCTTGCTGTACCCCTGCTTTTGCTCTGCCTCTTTCCCTCTAGACCAGGGGTCGGCAACCTCGGCTCTTTTATGACTCGTGGACTTCAACTCCCAGAATTCCTGAGCCAGCTATGCTGGCTCAGGAATTCTGGGAGTTGAAGTCCACGAGTCATAAAAGAGCCGAGGTTGCCGACCCCTGCTCTAGACCAAACAAACCCTTTGAAGGCAAAAATGCCTTCTTTTATTTGGCTGCTTTATTCTGTTTACTGGTGACTGCAGCACTTCCAAAGCACTTCTTTCCCACTGGTTTCAAATTTGCAGCCTCATGGGCAACTGCAGTGCTGACCTGGGCAGACAGCTCAAATAGGAGGGGAAGGCATCAGCACAGGTGCCAGCAGTTCTTCGTCTTCAGTTCCTCCCATCTTTAAAACATGAACCTGCATTTTGCATATCACACAAATCCCTGCCAGATGTTCTGTGTATGCAATTGCTAAGCACACATACTTGCAGGGTATGCAGGCATGTGGGGTGAGGGAGAGGCAGGCTGATATTTTTGCCAACGTTTAAAACTTCTTTTTTTGCTGTATTTGGGTTTAGGCATCTTAGCAACAGTATAATTTTATACCTCTTTATAAATTTTGTCAACAGTTCTTTTTCAGCATCACCCATCTTTTCTTCTTGATGCTGCTTTATTTTGAACTAAAGAGATTCCACATGATTGTGCCAGGTTAACACCAACTTTTAAAAATCAATAAATATTTACTAGAGAACACAGAGAATTCCTGTGTGGGATAAACTTTAATGAGCCGTAAGCCTATTACTTTCTCAGCAATATAGCAACAGCATGTGCATTTTTTTTTTCTTTGCAACAAACCAAACTATGCTCTGAATTGTTCCTAAAGAAGCAGATGGTCAAGAAGAAATTAAATGATACTAAAGTAAAGGTTTGCAGTGGGGCAAAAACGGAGCAGATAAATGAAGCATCAGAAGAAGTCATCTGTTTAGGCACTGAGCCTCAACTCTAGCCATGAGCACAACAGTTTGTTATCTCATTGTTCACTAATTAAAACAGTGTGTTAGCATTGAGAAAAAATAATCTTTTAAAATATTTTTTTTTGCTAAATTCTGATTTCAACTGATTGTTAAGAAACTATAGGATCTGTAAGGCTCATTGGTTTAGGACAGGGATCCCCAACCCCAAATGGTCTATGGACCAGTACTGGGGCGTGGCATGCCAGCAACCAGTCTGCACAAACAAGGAAAGCCCCATCCACAGGATGCAGGCAGCACACAAAACCACGCACCTTCTGGTCCATGGAAAAATCTCTCTTCATATAACCGGTTCCTGGTGCCCAAAATGTTCGGGATCTTTGGTTTAGGAGCTTACTTATGGCCTGCTTTCGTAACAACAGAAAAGCATAAGATGTTTGTAATGTGACTTCTTTGTTTTCTGAAATTGAAGAGAAGATGAACTTCAAGGCGACAGCTGAAATTTTGAGGATATGTTAAGGATGCTGTCATAAAATGGCACCCTTTGCAGATGGGGCAAGCTACAAAAGAACTAAACCATTTACCAAAAGGCAGACTGGTGAAGTTGCCCCTTAAAATCCCTTCTAGGGATTATCTAGGGCAGACATGTCAAACTCGTGATGTCAAGTGATGTCACGTGACATATTGGGACTATTTTACCATTGCAAAATACCTCCTGGTTAACCCTCCCTCCCTTCCTTAGCTGTTTACATTTTTATTATCTAAATAGCCTTTAGGGTAACATTTGAGCCATGAGCTGAAAGTTGCCTTCTTCTACAGCAAGTACATAGTCAATATGCCTGATAAATAGATATTAGGGATAGCAGTACTTAGAGGTATGTGAATTTTGAACTTGAAGGTTACATGGAACTATAATAATTAATAACTTACCCTTCATTGTTTTGTCCAATCATCTTGAAAAGCAGTATTGGCAATTCATAGTCAACTTGCACCATTCCCTGTTCAGCCCCCATGTTTTTTTGGGTTGGGACATTAAGGGGACAAAAAATATGCCATAGGTCTGTGCAAATTTCAAATATTCCTTGCATCCCATAGAAAAGGGGTCCCCAACCTCTGGTCCATGGGCTGGTATTGGGCGGTGGTATGCCAGCATCCGGTCTGCACAAACAAGCAAAGCTCTATCCGTGGGATGCAGGCATAACACAAAACCATGCACTTTCCGGTCTGTGGAGAAAGGTTTTCCCTGGCACCCAAAAGGTGGGGGACACCTGCCATCAAAAACATTCTCCAGTATTACCTTCAATCTGATCTGATCATCCTAGTAAGTCCTTTTGAGAGGAACTGTTCATTCATTTATTTATTCATTATATATGTCTGTCCATAATTCAGTTTCCTGATCCTCATACCTGAGAGAAAAGCCAAGAAAAGGCTGCTACATCTAATTTCACAAGATGTGGGAGCCTGAGGTGAGAAAGTGTTTTTATTATTTTGGCACCAATGCTCTGCAACAGTTCCTTCTACAAATTAACTAGCATCCTCAATGGTGTCCTTCTGGAAGTTACCAAAGACCAGATTTAGCCATAAACATTTATCTACTTATTTATTCCCTTACTAGTGATATATTAATACTTGCTTCTGATATTGTTTATGAATACATATCATGTTTTTTCTTCGCAATAGATATTTTCTTGTACTTTGGAATTTGGTATAAGATGTTGTGAGTTTTTAAAGGGGTATAGAAATAATTATTGTTGTGGATTGTATGTTAACTGTCCCATTTGGCACTTTGAACACAAGAAGCTCCTGGCTCTTTAAATTGACCAAGAGTGTAGCTTTATTGAAAAATCTGTCTGGGCACAGCAGAAACAAAGTCAGTTCTGGAATTTTCCCATGGAAACTCACATAGATTACTCCCCTTTCCCCTTCTGGGCCACCCACAGTTCATAGTTCATCAACTGAGCTCAGTTCTTTTGCTTTGGGTAAAACTGTCAGCAGATGCACCAGGATCAGCACTGCTTTCCAGGTGATTGGTGCTTCTTCTAGGCTCAGCAGAAGCCCCAGGATCAGCACCGAGCTCCAGCTGAAGCCTGGCGCTGATCCTGGTGCTTCCGCTAAGCCCTGACAGCCCCAAAGAAGCACCGATCAGCTGGGAAGTGGCACTGATCCTTGCGCTTCTGCTGACCCTGACAGCCCCAAAGAAGTGCTGATCAGCTGGAAAGTGGCACTGATTCTGGCGCTTCTGTTGAGCCCTGACAGCCCTGCAGCTGCAGCCGTCTCTCGCTCAGGCTTGTGCAGTACTGCTGCTGGTTCAACTCATTCCCCTTCCCTGCTACCATTTTTCTAGGATGGTCGCATACCATCCAGGTGCCAATGTACCACAGGCGGTACACTTACCAGGTGCCAATGTACCACAGGCAGTACACTTACCACTGGTTGAAAAGCCCTGTTGTAGAAGACCAGACTCTTTATGGGGTTGGTCAGAGTTCCCTCCTCCTTGTTAGAGGAGAGAGCTCAACAACTTGCTGCCTTAGATCTCTTCTCCTTCGGCTTTGTTGGGGAGTCTTTTTTCTTGGGTTGGCTAGTGAGAGGAAGAGTGGTTGCTGGTCATGGTGTGAGGCACTCAGCTGCTTGATAAACCCCCTTTCCAGGCCTGGCAAGGCTTGCCTCCTCTGGCCAAGGGTGCATCTCCCTTTCCACCCTAGGGCCTGGAATCTCTTGGGCACTCTCCATGGTCAGCTTTCCTATGCGGTGTGCTCTCAGAACTCTATCAGGTTGATCTCCACCTTGCTGGCCACTCAGAACCATGTTTCCATGTTTTGCAGTACCCTTTGGGGTATGCAGTTCTGGTAAAGCTCTCAATCTAGTCTCCCTCAAAGTAGGAGACCAGAATATGTTTGGGCCAGTCAGGAAGGTGGCTGGCTAGGCTGCAGAAGTCTTGGATGTATTCTAACACTGGTTGCTTTCCCAGCTTAAGGGTAAAGATGTGGGATTCAGTGTGCCAGGCTGCCATGGGATCCTTAAACTGCCCCCACAGGATCTGCATGAATGCATTTAGGTTGCCCAGCTCCCATGCCCAGCCATTGTGCAGGGACACCAACCATCTGCTGTGCCACCCTTCAGGTAGGACATCACTACATGAACTCAGGCTGCATCATCTGGGTGCATTCCCCCATAGCGCTCCATGTGGTGCCATGTCTGGGCTAAGGAGTAAGCCAGCTTGCCTGAGTCCCCATTGAACTGAACCATGACAGGGGGCTGGTGGTCACTTGTGTCTCACTACAATGTACCCAGATGTAGGACTGCTGCTGTCACTGGAAGGGTTGGAGGAAGGGTCCCAACCCCTGCTTGAGTCCCGGGGATCACTTGCTACCATGTTGGGGAGAGGCAGCAAAACCTGCTGCCACTATTATCTATAGGGGTAGCCCAATTGTCCCAGCAGGTGCTGGCACCAGGAGGGGAGAAGATGGATGGTTAGTGACCTCACTCCACCTGTCACAGACACTGGTGCCTTGGCTCTTGATGACACTGCTCCCTTGATTGCCAGGCCTCTGAACTACTCTTCCAGTTGCTTCATCGATGGGCTGTGGGTGGTGGCAGGGAGCTTCCACTTGATTGGCTCATCCCATTTGACCGGTCACCTTGCTTTCCATCTGCTCCCTCAGGTCACATTGAATCCTGAGGGAATTATGGGGTCCTCGGACTCTGCCATCTTCCCCACATTCATTACCAATACGTCTTCGGTCCCTGGTATGGAGCATCCCAGAACTGCTCCATTAGGCTTGCCACTTGCGGCTCTGGCTTTTCAGCTGTCAGTTTGGGATGCACGCCCACCAGCTGTGTCCCTGCCCCTGTCTTCACTGGGCTTTCTTGAGCCAGGGACTCCTCCGGTTTCTTCTCTTCCTTTGATCCCTTGCCTATTGCTGGCATCTTGGTGGGATCCAAGAAAGCAGTACTATGAAACTGACTTATTGTCAAGCATCCCATTTGGCACTTTCAACAAAAGATCAGATTCAGTTCAGAGTTCAGATAACCTTTATTGTCATCCAGGCTCTTTAAATCGACCAAAAGTATAGCTTTATTGAAAAATCTGTTCTAGGCATGGCAGAAGCAAAGTCAGTTCTGGGATTTTCCCATGAAAACCCACACAAGTGACTCCCCTTTTCTCCTCTGGGCCACCCACAGTTCACCAATTGAGCTCAGTTCTTTTGCTTTGGGTAAAATTGTCTGCTCCAGATAAAAACATTCTTCATTACTTGGCCTTGGTAGATAATGTCTTCCCAGCAACAGAAGGTTCACTTGAATTCCATAGCCAGCCCTACCCTTAAGAATTCAACACCCTACTCCTGTCACTGTCTGGCAAAGCTGCAAGTGAAAGTAGGTGCAGGCAACTATGGAGTTGAGTCAGGTTTGACACTGTAGGCAGTGGGTATGTTCATTCAGGGAGAAAGTGACTGAAGCCAAATGAAGCATAAAAATAGGGTTGCTACAGAAGGTTGAAGTATGACAACTCACCCTTCTTTCTTTCTTGTTTCAGCATTGACAGTCCAAATATATGACATGACATCAACATGATCCAGGTATGCTCAGTACTACAAGGAGCCATCCCATAAGTAGCAAAGCTCACAATGTGGTGGTATTATATTTAACTTATAAGCATGAAGATCTTGATCCAGTCAATTTCTCCCAGGACTAGGAAGGAAGCAATGGCAAAACCACTTTTGAAAAACCTTGTCAAGAAAACTGTAGGGATTTGTCCAGGACTTGTCTAAGAATCAAACATGACTGAATGGAATAAAAAGTAGTACAAAGGCAGAAATGATTATTTAAATCATACACATGCTAACAAAGATGATAGAGCAATCTATTTACTTGGCACAATACTGCCTCTAAGCCAAAATTTATATTGTTGGTGTCTGTGATATTTTAGCAACTTCCAACCATTTCATTTTTCATTTTTCAATTTCTATTACTAGACAGGTGACAAAAAGGAGGCAACAGACCTAATTCTGTGGCTATATTTGGTAGCCCCAAACACTTCAAGATGTCAAGTACTGGGATAACAATACTATATTTTTACAGAAATTACTGTAGCAGGCTCATTGATGACATTTAGGATATAATTTTCTGATGGGAAGGTCAAGTTTGCATTGCTAAAATAATTTAATTTAATTTAATACTTTTATTTATATACCGCCCTTCTCCCGAAGGACTCATATTTGAATGGATTATCTTTGCCTATGTCTCATAAGGGTGTAGTCCTATGTAACATTCAATTCATAATTCTCATGTAGTGCAGAGCATAATGGATAAGAAAACATTTTCATTGAAATTATTTCTGGCTCAATGAAGTTAAAAATCGACACTTTTAATTGTGAATCATTGAATTGAATTATGGGATTATCAGTCTCAATTTCGTGCCAGGACAAAGCATCTTCCGATAACCCAACTATCCTGTTTGGGGACTTTCTATGATTTACAGAAAAAAATGATTTTATTGTAGTAGTTTTATTATGACTAATTATTACATTCCATTTCAATGAATGTCTTCTATATTATACTGAATGTCAGTAATCAAAATCACTGTTTGAATATTTATATTTCAGCTGTATCAATGAGAAATATCCATTGTTTAATGTTCTTTAAAGGCTAAATGCCTTCATTCTGAAGCTTCCGCAGTTACATTTCATAATTCCACATTAAAGGTTATTAGGGATATGGCTACTGGGGGATACAGCATCACTGGATACAAATTTAGTTCCAAATTTCAACATTCTGCATATTGGTACAACATATAGTAATGGACCTTTAAGTTCAAAGGATATTGTTGGAAAGCGAGAGTACAACTCTAGGCATATTTTACCATGTTTGCAACATAATGGTATTATTCCCTTCTTATTCTCTAGTGCCACATTTTTCAACCTTAACTGAGATGTTATTCACCAAGGTCAAGTTATGAAATGTTTGAGTGGTTGGTGAACTATGAACTGTGGGTTGTGACTGGAGCATTCTACAAATATTGAAAAATAAATTAATAAAAAATATTCATGTACTGCCTTTATCTTAAGACTTGGTGATGTAAGAAACTTCTATACAATAAAAATCATGGAATCTAATAAAACTCAATATAATAGTATTAACAAGACTAATTACCAATAAAACTCACTCTAAATAAAATCAGAAAAATCACAGGATTGGTCTGCCCAGAAAATTTAACTGTTAAAGGCCCTATCTAACTAAAACATTGCCCACATTTGGAAAGCTAAAGATAAGTTCTTTACTTCTTTATTGTTTAATTCCAATGCTACTTTGTATAAATGAATTAAACTGATTTAAACTGATTTTATATGCATGTGTGTGTAGAACAAAGTAGAACTCATTCCCACAAATGACGTAGAATTACAGCTTGATCCTCTGCCTTTTTACTCAGAAATAATTCTTACTTGGTTTTTCCACATGCAGAAAATGTTTACATCTCAGTAGAAAACTACCTCCCCTTCATCGATTACTGCCTTGTCTTGGCGAAGGGGCTTGTGTAATTCAGTGAAGCTATGAGCTATGCCGTTCAGTGTCACTCAAGACGTACAGGTCATAGCAGAGAGTTCTGACAAAACTTGATCCACTGGAGAAGGAAATGGCAACCCACTCCAGTATCTTTGCCATGAAAACACTATGGACAGTACCAAAAGGCAAAACGGTATGATGCTGGAAGATGAGCCCCTCAGGTCAGAAGGTGTCTAATATGCTACTGGGGAAGAGCAGAGGGCTAGTACTAGTAGCGCCAGAAAGAATGAAGCGACTGGGCCAAAGCCGAAAGGATGCTCAGCTGTGGATGTATCTGGTGGTGAAAGGAAAGTCCAATGCTGTAAAGATTTTTTCTCCATAGGAACCTGGAATGTAAGATCCATGAATCAAGGCAAGCTGGATGTGGTCAAACAAGAGATGACAAGACTGAACATCAACATCTTAGGAATCAGTGAACTAAAATGGACAGGAATGGGTGAATTTAATTCAGATGACCATCAGGTATACTACTGCAGGCAGGAATCCCTCAGAAGAAATGGAATAGCCTTCATAGTCAATAAAAGAGTAGGAAAAGCAATACTGGGATACAATCCCCAAAATGACAGAATGATCTCAGTTTGAATCCGAGGCAAACCATTCAATATCACAGTAATCCAAGTCTATGCTCCAACCACCAGTGCTGAAGAGGATGAAATTGACCAGTTCTATGAAGCACTACAGCACCTTATAGAACTAACACCAAAAAATGATGTCCTTATCATCATGGGGAATGCTAAACTAGGAAGCCAAAAGATAACCAGAATAACAGGCAAGTTTGGCCTTGGAGTACAAAATGAATCTGGGCACAGGCTGATAGAATTTTGTCAAGAGAATACGATGGTCATAGCAAGCACTCTTTTCCAACAACCCAAGAGATGGCTCTACAGATGGACATCACCAGACGGTCAACACAGAAATCAGATTGACTATGTGCTCTGCAGCCAAAGATGGAGAAGCTCTATACAGTCAGTAAAAACAAGACCAGGAGCTGACTGTGGCTCAGACCATGAGCTTCTTCTTGCAAAGTTTAGGCTTAAACTGAAGAAAGTAGGCAAAAGCACTAGACCACTCAGGTATGAATTAAATCATATCCCTGTTGAATATACAGTAGAGGTGACAAATAGATTTAAGGAATTAGATCTGATAGACAGAGTGCCTGAAGAACTATGGACAGAGGTTCGCAACATTGTACAAGAGATAGCAATTAAAACCATCCCAAAGAAAAAGAAATGCAAGAAAGCAAAATGGCTGTCTGAGGAAGCTTTGCAAATAGCTGAGGAAAGGAGGGAAGCGAAAGGCAAGAGAAAAAAAAAGAAAGATTGAGAGCAATAGAAGAAGGGGACGACAGAGAATGAAGTGGCTGGATGGAGTCACTGAAGCAGTAGGTGTGAGCTTAAATGGACTCCAGTAGATGGTAGAGGACAGGAAGGCCTGGAGGAATGTTGTCCATGGGGTCGCAATGGGTCGGACATGACTTCGCAGCTAACAAGAACAACAAGAAAAGTACCTGGGTTCCATCCCTGACATTTCCAGCTTGGGCTAGGAAAACTATTGTCTGAAAATCTAGAGGGCCATTCATTGCTAGTCAGTCTAGACAATATGACATTATATCAGTATAATGGGTGTTTCAATATAAAGCAGGTCCTTGAATTGAATGGGATTTACTTCTAAAGAAAGCTGCTTTTCAAGGTAATATTACACATAATGTACTGAGGAGAAAGGGCACCTCCCATCATCTTTCTCTAATACCACTAAAGTGGTTTGAAGCCCCATGTGCAATCTTCTTCCTGCCTGGAATACTGAACACATGCTGGGAACATTAAGAGACAATTGGAACTCTGTCCATTGACCATTAAGAAAATTAAAAAAAAAACATGCTAGGGACCTGTTGTCTGAGTCACAGCAAAATATCCCAGTCCTCACTCAGTGCGGAAGTAGAACTAGAAGTGGAAGAACTTGCTAGGCCAAACTCTTTTCTTTGCAATATCTGCTATGTGTTTGGAAAAAAACTAGTGTGATGGGGAGTTTCTTTGCCATCAGGACATTGTTCTTTCTACAGATAGGTTAAAAAAAATTTCCCTGATCAGTTGTGTCTAATTTTAGGGGGCATTGCTCATCTCCGTTTCTTAGCTGGGGGAACCAGCATTATCCGAAGACATATTTCCAGTTATGTGGCCTGCATGACTATATGCTGAGGTGCATGGAACACTTTACCACACTGAAGTGGTACCTATTTATCTCCCTAGATATCTCTCCAGACATGATAGCAGTATCCCAGTATTTGAGAGGCTGCCACAAAGAGGAGGGGGTCAATTTATTTTCCAAAGCACAGAGGGCAGGATAAGAAACTATGGATGGAAACTAATCAAGGAAAGCAGCAACCTGGAATTAAGGATTTGGGGACCTGGCAGAAACTTCCTAACAGCTAGGACAATTAACCTGTGGAACAGCTTGCCTTCAGACATTTGGGTGCTTCACCACTGGAGGTTTTTAAGAAGAGACTGGACAGTCACTTGTCTGAAATGGTATAGGGTCTCCTGCTTGTGCAGGGGGCTACACTAGAGGACCTTCCCGCTCTATTCTGATTCTGATCTACTTGCATTTGCATGCTTGAGATGAAGATGTGACCCCACACTTTTCAGTTTTCATAACAGTTGATACCTGTGGATGTAGTTTACCCTTAGGTAAGCAGCTCCAAGATTCTTAATGAGAACCAAAGGAATTTCTCCATGAGTATTATTATACATGCCTCTCTTTATATCTTTCAACCATGAGCTTCCATCCTCCATTTTAAGAAAGTTTCTATAAGTCAGGGTGTTCATTGATTATACAAATACAGTGCAAACCTAAGCATATTTTCCCTAAAGTGCTGACTGGGGCTTTTTTATTTCAACTCTGTTCAGGGGTTTAGCATACTCTGGTTTACAGTAGGTATAATGAGAGTTGTAGTTTTATGCTTGTGAAGAACACCATGTTGAGCAAGGCAGAGCCAGACTGAGTCTCTCAACAGAGTTGCCTTTCAGCACCTTAATATGATTATTAAATGTGCAGCTCTCTGACCCGAAACTGATGATTCTAAATGAGCTGGTCACTGGGGCATGCCTATGAATTAAAATAAATTGTTAGCATGTCAAGAATGTGAATCCCTTTTCCTGTTTTTCAGTTTGACAGGAATGACTGCTGGAGCCTGATGTTTTCCTCAGCATGAAATAAGTCATCCCGGAAACTGACTGCATTGTGTTGTACATGAAATGGTTTAGGGAGGGGGAAAAAAAACCCTCCAAAACAAAACCAAATAATTGCTCCTGTCTCCAAAGGTTTAAAAATAGTTCCTTTAAGTTGCTGGTGTATATTTATGTAACTTCAAATCACTTACTGGCAAGACAAAATGGGACAAAGTTCAAATGGTAAGAGCTTTATTTAGAAGGGAAGAGTTAACAATTATAGTGTTAATTCTTCCCCTTCCAAATATATCACCATCTCTTTTTATTTAACCCACTGTACTATTTTTTTTAGCTTAGTTTCAAGAGTCTAAATGACTGGCAAATTAGTTGTTAGCAAGCATTATTGAAGAGGCTGACTGCCTATTTTGCTAGAGATTTACTGCTTCTTTATTTACATTGACCTACACACTATAGGAGGAGGAGGAAGCATATATCACTCATACTTTTGGCTCTCTCATACTTGTTTTTTTACCGTCCTTATAACATCTGAAATGGAGCTTTCACATTTACATTTATTCAGAGGTAGGTGAGGTGTATCTGGACTGGGGGGAAAAAAACCCTTGCTCTTTTTAATTAGGGGAGTTATGTCAACTTTTCCCTTTAGAACTTTGAAAAATGTTGAAAGCAGGAAGCCAGATTATTCTCTCTCTCTCCCCCCCCCAAGCTATTACCATTTTACATCTTTTGATGCCAATGTGGCAATGCAGCAATTGGTTCTTCTGCTATTGTACATCAGACCCCTGCCTTCTCTTCTCTTCTCCCCCCATTACAGTTTAGTTAAAAGATTACTGTAATGTCTTTCTTTTTTTAAAAAAAGAATGAGTTACAGAAATTGGACAAGTAAGCCACTCCAAACAGTGTAAAGAAATTCCACTATAAAAATGTTTGTTTATTTAGTCTTTCTCTGCTTTTTTTAGTTTATCCTCCACAGTATGTTTTGCACCAACAAAGACATTAATATTCCAACAAGTCATCACCTATAAATGTTTATGATTCACTCTTAGTTCTTTCCACCTACATAAGTTCAAGCTGCATTATTCCCTTAGTCAGTTGCTTGGGGGCAGGTTGGGGTTCTTTAAATATTGCTGCAGTTAACAATTAAAAAAAGAACTGGACCAGGTTTACTAGGCCATACAGAAACCAGCATATTTCATACCATAGATAATACTTCCCCCAAAATTAACATTCTGAAATAGTTTAGAGGTTTTGTTCTTACTTTGCCTTGTCTTCCAAAAAGAACCATTGTGTTTCAAATTTCTAGAGCTGATTTATGAACAGAACAGAATGAAAGAATTAAAACTACCTTGCAAAAGTGTGAGGAATTACATAGATAATTATTGTATGATTACCATTCTTATAGTTGATGTTGGAGAAGGCTCCTGAAAATATCATAAATAGCCAAGGAAAGGAAAAAAATGGATCTTAGAGAAATCAATCCAGAAATCTCATAGGTAATCAGTTCAAATTGTTATATTTTGGGCACCCAAATCACGGGAAATGTATAATGAGAGAGAGAGACAGAGATGAAAACAAAGTGAATGGACTAAAGATCACTTTGGTCACAAATTACAGTTTGGCAAATGTTTTTGATTTGAGACCTTCATTTGACATCCTGTATGATAGTTGTTGGTCTGTCTGTCTATCCTTACACACAATTAGAATAATTTATTTTGGCATACTTGGTTACAGAAGTGTTCTTCATGTATTTCGTGTAGTATTACTGAGGATAGAACTATATTTGTTTGGTCATTAATATATATCCAGTCGCAAATATTCTTCTTGGCATAACTGAAGTTCTTAAGGTTAGATTCATTTTCACATTTTTTATAACTGAAACAAATGGAACTTCATCTACTCACTAAATAGTTTTAAAAAGAGAGAGATTAACCTCATTTTATAATGGGTTAGTGTGATTCCACAAGAAGACTATGATTTCACTAGAATGACACTATCAGTTTATTACTGGGAATGCTCTTTTCTGACAGATTGTTGTTACAACTGATATAATGTTGCAGCCATGCATTTATAATATTATATTTCTGGAATCTGAGAACAAGAGCAGTAACCATAATAACAGTATCAATGGGACACAAAGAAAAAAAGAGTAGATTAACAAACTGAAAATAACTAGTAAACTTCTGAGAAAGATGTAAGGATGCCTTATTGATTCATATTAACCATGCATGTACTCATAAACATGAATGAAATTGCTTTTGAAATAAATGCAGAAGTGGTTCAGATACCATCACATTCCTCCTCAGATGGCAGAAAGGCAAACACATGTCTCCTCCATGGACTTATTGGGCATCCACCTGGAGTATTTATCTAATTTATATAGTCACCTATCTCACTAAAAGCAGCTTAGGGTAGGTAAAAGGTAAAGGTAAAAACAGCAAATAAATGCTTAAAGCCATTTATTAATAAAAAAACTTTAACACCTATTAAAATTGTATACTGGATTTATACAACATTTTCCTTCCTTCCTTCCTCCCTTCCTCCCTCCCTCCCTCCCTCATATGTGGGGAAATCACACACATGGGCAAATCATGTATACAGATATGGAAGTTTGCATGTTGTATCTACCACTTGAACTTGTGCACCGGAGTACTCAAGTAACTATGATATCTGCACTGTACACAAATCACTGTAAATGAGATACGGAATAAGGCAACTGTTTTCTGTTGAGGATTGTGAGGAAGTCAGAAAGAAACATTGTTTGGTCTGATGTGATGGGCCTTGATGCTGTAGTGATATTGTCCAGTTAACTTGCAAACAAAACAAAGGTGACCATGTGAAAAACAGTTGAGGTATTTTACAATGGCAGTTAATTCAGTGGGATGACTGCACCATTAAACAATATACAATTTGGAAGTACTGTATCTTAGCATAAGAGTTTACTGATATCTACCAACCACATTACTCTTCTGAGAATTGAACAGTTCAGGATCAGTCGAACTGAGATGTAAATCCAGGCTCCCATGATAACTTTACCTGTTATCCATATGTCAATTTCCTGGCACAGTTCCAGGATCAGGCAGTAACCTTACGTTTAACATAAAAGAAAAAAATAAATAACTACTTTCTTTTGACAGCTAATAATTTATTTCCTAGTCTCCAATCTTCTGACCTTTTCTTGCAAGGCATTTTTGAATGTTTGTTTCTGTGTACCACAGACATCATTGCAGGATTTACTGATGTGATGTTACATACTTACTGGCACGAATGATTCCCGGCATCTCACAATTCATTGATCTCTTTAAAGCTGGTTGAGGAAAGACAAAAAATAAGATGCCCATTTTCTAGCTTTTCAGCAACTGGGGAAACAAAAGGATTTTTCCATCATCTAGTCTTGAAGATGTGAAATATTGGATAATATTATTGGATGAAAATAATATTAATGGATGAAAAATGGAAAGGAAGATCAATGTTGTCTTGAAAATTACATTGAAATGTTAGACGTGGTACTTATAGCAACACTTTAAGAATATTAAATAGATGTCTCTATTTTGTTCAAGATGGAGGTATTGCATGTTTAAGGAGGCCTGAAATGTGATCTAAATGAATACAGTTTGTGAAGTGTCTAGGGAATGGACCACCCATGAATACCCACAATTATATATTCAATAGATTCAGTGGAGCAAAAATACCATCTGAATTTACTAACATGAAGAGGGAGATGAATTTCTCCAAAATCAGGAGAATTTGTGGAGGGTGGAGGAGTAAGGGAGATGTGGGGAATCTTCTCCAGCTGTTTGTATCATACTTAGTTTCCAGTGTGTAGCTAGATAAAGAGCTACAGTTCCCAGCACAGCTCAGTGCAACTAAATGTTCTCTAAGAAAGATTTATTTATAAGAGACCAAAGATGGCATTTAATTCATGCCTATTGCACTATTCTTGATCTCTGGCTCTGATCAGAAGAAATGAATATAGCTATTTATTATTACCTCTTTGTATAAACATCCATCTGTGGGCATTCTATTCAAAAAGGATAAAAATAGCAATACTTGTGCAAGTTAAGTCCCCTGGGGGGGGAAAAAGCATGCACATTATATCTAGATAAATGGTAGCAATGTAGGGGAAAAAGATCTTTGCTATGTGCTGAGGAAACAAATTGATTTCAATACCAATCAACTTATCATGGATAAGTTTACATTTAAAAGTTATCTAAGGGCACTATATTGGCTGAATGCCCTCATAAACATTCATTCTCAAAATCTCTAGCACTAAATATTTGTCCCCATATCATTTGCAGGCATTCCTTGCCCCAGGGATTTTAGATTTTATATCTTCATAGCATACAGTAGAACACTGTTCCTCAGTCTTGGCAACTTTAAGATGCATGGACTTCAACTCCCAGAATTCCCCAGCCTGTATATTAGCTGGGGAAAACTGGGAGTTTAAATTCACAGAGTTTAAAGTTCTCAAGGTTGAGAAACATAGAATGCCAGAGAATGTTTAACCAGCTATAAGAGTTGGAATATTTTATTTACTGTTCCTGCATCTCTCTCTCTCTCTCTCTCTCTCTCTCTCTCTCTCTCTCTCTCTCTCTCTCTCTCTCTCTCTCTCTCTCTCTCTCTCTCTCTCTCACACACACACACACACACACACACACAGATTGCTGATGTTGGTTTAATGGTATTTATATTGTATTTATTTTAATCCCAGGTTAACAACCCAAAACATACTGCTTTTTCCACCCATCTTTTATGTTGAAACTCTACCGGGAGGCCTTATGTACGGTCACTCATGCGCTCGTGACCTCTCGCCTAGACTACTGTAATGCTCTCTACATGGGGCTTCCCTTGAAGACTACTCGGAGGCTCCAACTGGTACAGAATGCGGCCGCGAGAGTTGTCTTGGGAGTTTCCCGGTACTCCCATGTTACACCTTTGCTCCGTGAGCTGCATTGGTTACCAGTTGTCTTCCGGGTAAGGTTCAAGGTTTTGGTTATGATCTTTAAGTCCCTACATGGCATGGGTCCGCGATACCTCGAGGACCACCTGCTGCCGGCGTCGACTCCCCTCCGCCCTGTGCGCGCCCACAGAGAGGGCCTCCTCAGGGTGCCTCCTGTCAAGGAATGTCGACTGGTGGCCCCCAGGGGGAGGGCCTTCTCTGTGGGTGCTCCGGCATTATGGAACCAACTGCCGGTTGAGCTCCGGACGGCATCAGACCTCCGATCCTTCCGTCGCGGGTTGAAGACCCATTTATTTGAACTAGCGGGTCTGGCCTGATGGGGGTACATGGGTTTTTTATAGGCTTGTTTTATTATTCTTGTTTTAACTTGGGCATTGATTTAATTGTCTTTTAATTTTTGTATTGTCATTTATATTTATGCCCTGTGAACCGCCCTGAGTCCCTTTGGGAGAAGGGCGGTATAGAAATCTCAATAAATTAAATTAAATTAAATTACATATATGCTGATGTTAATAACTGGATAGTTATTAGGCACTTGGATGCATATTTAGAGACAAAGGCCATTCAGTAAGATGGACTGAGAAATGAATGCAACTAATGAATAACACTGTGTACAGCTTTTGGGTGTGGTGAGCTTCACTATGAAAGCATCAGCCAAAGAAAATAAGAATGAAGATAATGTCACTTGAGGGAATAACATTCTGATCTAAAGATAGCGATTATTTATGTCCAGTTTCAGATGTTTACTAATTCCTAATTATGTCAATGAATAAATGAATGCTGTTATCTTAGTAATGAACATTTACCACTGAGCAGTACAAAAGAGCTGAATGGAGCATGGTAATCCATTCCTAAGAAGATCAGCAAATATCATTTAGATATGGATAATAGGAGAAAAATGAAGATAGGAAATGCAAGAATGTCATTTTGATATTTTTTTTTCAAATGTTGGAAAATTGCCAACTGGAAAAAATAAACTCTTATGTTTTTCTCTCAATGGCAATTAGTAAGCACTTAAGCCTTCTTGGACTGTGAAAAGATGAAAAGCAGTGTTGAAAATTTATAACATTTGATTTATTTACAAATGGAAGCAAGCAGGCATTGCAGACCGAGCTATAAATCTGGTGACCTTGCAGTATAGTTCCATAGACAATTCAAATTTAAGATGCTCTTCAAACTCTGATAGCTGCTTCCTTTCCAGTTAAGGAATACATTACATTTTGATTCAGTCACTTACTAATCTTTTATTATATAAAGCAACGTTTTAGCTCAAATCACAATGATCAAAATCAAAAGCAGTTCTTGATGCCTTATTTTGGAAAGCTAATTTTGTATCAATATGCTGTGAATTTTGCAGTCCTTTTTCACTTTATTAATTCACAAGACCTACATGAAGAGGGGGAAAAACGATGCTCAGAAGCTGGTCTGTCATGATGAAAAATTAGTATGGCATTCTTTTCAGGATCATTTTCTCTGAAAGAATTCAGAAAGGCAAGGCTACTTACTGTACAGTTTGCTTAACAATATTCAGGAACAAATTAAACAATAATGAAAGATTTGTTTCACTGGCCACAACTGTGGCCTAATCTAGAGCATGCAGGAAAAGGGCCTTGGGAAATAATGAGTTGTTTCTCTGAAGGAGAAATTACAAAATTTTGAAACACCCACTTTTAATATTTCTTTCTAAAACAATAGTTGTTCCAATATAATCAATCTGTGAAGAAACTACATCACTATAGCTAATAAATGTCATTTACAGTTAAATAAAAACACCTCAGAAACAATCTCTGTGCACTCTTTATTGTTTCATCTATGGACTATACAGTTTTGGGGAGGGGGTTGGTCTGTTAAAGACTTCCATCTGATGGGTCCCAGGAGGTAAACTTCTTCTGCCTTGGCTCTCACAAGAACATCATTCTCCCCAGATAAGGTTGGCCCTATTCCTATTAGCCTTCTAGAAAGCCCTTAAACATGGTTTCCCCATCAATCTTGGTGATCAGGAACAGGGAGCTTTTGAGTTGGTTGAACTGTGTTTCTTCTGGTCTTGTTTGTGCTTAATTGTTTGTAATAATTGTTTATATTTGTTTTTAATTGTTTGTCTTTGTTATATAATACCCAGAGTCACATTTGTGAGATGGGCAGCTATACACTCTCAATTTATATTCTGGTGGCTTGCCTTGTCTTTGTTGGTGGGAGTAGTCCCGAAGATTCTGTGGCTGGGCTGTTTATTGTTGGTTTGTTTGGCAGCTCCTCAACTGGAATATTGCTTACTTCTTGATTGTTTATCTGATGCTAATCTATGCTCAGCTGGGTATTGATCAATAGTGGTGTGTGCTTTGGTCATTTTTGTTCTCTTTTTGGCTTGCTGATTGTCTCTTTTGCATCATATGTAGGTTTTGTTTATGCCTAGGTCTCTATTGATGGGCAATTTGTCAGAGTTCCAGGAACTGTGTAGTGTTTGTGAACTTGGCTTGGTCTAGGATGGCCATAGTTTCCCAGTTGAAACTATGGTTAAGTCTGTCCATGTTATGAAATTAAAGAATTTTTAATCATGTCTTCTGACTGCTAGTTGATTTTTCATTAATGTACTCTGCTAGTCTTTTGTCTGTTTGTCCTACATAGTGGCTGTTGCAGTCTTTACACTGTAGGTTGTAGATGACTCCTGTTTTTTTCTTCTAGGGCTGCTGGGTGTTTTGGTTTACTTAGAATGCTTTGAGGCCTTTAGTTAATTTGTGTGGCACACTGATTTCATGTGGTTGTAATAGTCTGTTGTTGGTTTCTGAGAAGTTTTTGATGTATGGCAGTCTTATCCTATTTGCAGCTCATGTTGATTGTGTTATATTGGGTTGAAAGGTCAGGCACTTTTTGAAGTTGTGCAGATATCTATTTTATTGGAAGATGTATAGATGACCTCTTTCTTTTTTCCAATGTTCAGGGTTGCTGCAGTGTGTTTATGCTCATCTAAATAGTGTTCTTACATAGCTGCTTTTGTGGGAGGCTGAGCTATTACTTTGGTAGTGCAGCACTTGATTGGTGTGGATGGTTTTTTCATACACTTGTGTTTCTGTGGATCTTATCATTCTCTGCCAAACCACATACTTTTAATTCGATAGACAAACTTATCAACAAATCAAAGGTACACTTATGGGATCACCGCTTTCAGGACTCATAGCGGAGTTTGTAATGTAACATCTGGAAATGATAGCACTCTCACAAATATAACCCCCAATATCCATCAGATATGTAGATGACACTTCACCATAATAAAAAGGAGCAGTTAGAGAATGCTCACAAAACTGTCAACAACATTTTCAAAGGAATCCAACTCATGGGAAAACTCACTATCCTTGCTGGATATCCTGATCAGCAGAGACTATAAGGGCAAACTAGAAACACAATTTAATTTTTAAACCAGAGAAATTCCCCAGACTTTTAAGTACCACTGTCTCCCTCTTCCCCCAAAATACAACATTGCCTTTTGTTTGTTTGGTTATATAATGCTTTGTGAAATCAAATTTAGCAGCTAAAAAAAATACACATTTTTAATACTTTTTATTAGGTTGTAAAGCTTGATACAATATATTTATGTTATAATTTATTCATTAAATTTACTAAATTATATTGTTTCAATCCAATAGTATGATTTATATCATATGATTAAAGATTATTAATATTTGGTTATTTAGATAACTTAGAGTATTAAGAATAGTGAAGAGGAAAGAAAAAAATTATCAATATTTATTACAAGTTAGAATGTCAATATTACAAGAAAGAAAGAAAGAAAGAAAGAAAGAAAGAAAGAAAGAAAGAAAGAAAGAAAGAGAAAGAGAAAGGAAAAATAAAAAAAGATAAATTGGGTTTCTCTCTCCCCCATTTTATACATCTGCTTATTTGCAATATTTGTAGACATTTACAGTAGACATCCTTAACCACTGTGAGATCAAATTTAGTAGCTAATGATAGAAGTACAACCAATTTCTTATGTCAATGGGTGTCCTTTAGGAAAACTGAATAATAAACCACTAACAAGATTGACAAATATTACTGGAAGATTTTATTGATTTTTTTCCAAAACCTTTTGATTAAAAGGAATCCCTAACTGCATATTGTCACCAGCAACATGAAGGAGTTCGCTCAGAAGCAAGCCAGCACAACTTAAAATTGTAATGGTTATTAACAAGGGGAATTCACTTTTAAGGGTACCTTCAGTCCTGAAAACCAACTTCTATGATTTCTTTATTTCTAGACCAACATACCCCCCCCAATGTAGTCATGGGAAAAAATAGATGATGTATGTATATTGCCTTTATCTCCTGTACGTTAATCTTTTTCAGTGATGCCATTCGTAACCCTTTTACTTCTAAACTATATTGCAATGTGATTGCATGACTTAGTCATCTGTTATTTTTAGCTAGAAAGTTCCTAAAAATAAGTGTGTATTTGGAACATTTGCATACAAATCAAGATATATTTGGGCAAATTGGCCAAAAGTATCGTGGAGCAAAGCTGCATTTCAATGAAGTCTCTATATAGAATCTTTTATACAAACACACACACACACACACACACACACACACACACACACACACACACGGGCAAAGGGCACAGAAAAAGTATAATATGTATACATATTTGTGGGGCAGACACAAACATGAAAAGGAAGGAAGGAAAGAAGGAAGGAGGGAGAGAAGGAAGGAAGGAAGGAAGGAAGGAAGGAAGGAAGGAAGGAAGGAAGGAAGGAAGGGAAGAAGGAAGGAAGGAAGGAAAAATTGGAAAACAATTTTCATTATTTTTGCAAAGATATTTAATATGAATACAGGAAACCCTGCCCTAAAGTGTTGTCCCTACTCTGCAAGAATTTCTGCTAGGGAGCAATTAAACCTCAGTTAGTGATCAAAGATTGCTTGACAGCCTGCCAAAGGAAGCTCGCCTCTCAATTCCTGGCAAAAGGATATGAAAACAACATTACTTTGTATATATAAAACACACATAACAATAGACTTATAAAATGGTGGCTTGTGCAAAAAGAGCTTTTCTGTAAGGAAAAAATAGTCTCTTCAAGCAAGGCTGAAAGGCATTTATATTGTTCATTCAGTTGTTTTTCTAGTGACTATATTAATAGATACCTATCAAAATATTTTCCTAAATATGAAGTATCAAATATCCTGTACTTTTGATATATTTCCACTGCATAATTTGGATATTTTGCATCAGAAAGCAACATCTTCTTCATTTTGTTTGTTTTGGGAGGAAATATAAGCATCTTTCGACATTAGATATGGGTTCAAAGAAGTCTGGAAATATGCTAACATTTAACATTCATGATTATTTTCCTCAACATATCCTGGAAAACAGTATTTCTCTGCCAAATCTGAAACAGACACAAGCCTAGAAATTATTGTTTATATTTTTGTTATCAGCTGTACTTTATTCATGGAGAAATCTACATTTTCTTACCCTGTATTTGATACTGGCAAATAATTATATTTAAGTATTTGATAACATTGAAATCTGATATACAATAAAGGTTTACAATAGGGAAGCTGTATAATAGAGGTTATCCTGATGGCTCTTCAACTAGAGAAAGGGAATTTTTACAAGGGGAATTGTGAACCCCACAAATCTTGAAATACTGCAAGTTGTTTGGGAGGTTGGGGAGGAGGCTACTATGGGCCAAAGAAGGAGACCTCCCAATATGAATTAAGCCTTCATTCCAGAGGTTCCTTAGATGTTTGTTCAAAATTCTCAATTTTTATCCCTTAATAGCAATGGCACTTAGATTTATATACCATTTCATAGTGTTTTACAGCACTCTCTAAGCCATTTACAAAGCCCCCAACAATCTGGATCCTCATTTTATTGACCTTAGAAGGATGGAAGGCTGAGCCAACTTTGAGCCAATGAGGACTGAACTCCTGGCAGTGAGCTGAATTAGCCTGACTGCATTCTAACCACTGCACCACCACGGCTTTGTACTATAATAATTACAGTAACGTTGCTGCAGATTTTATCAGACCAAAATAATAACTAAAACTTATAGATTTTTCACTAAAGTCTATGTGTATTCATATTTCTAAACAAATATCAGGTTTTGTTGCATTAAATGTAGGGAAGAATCTAAATCAGTCTGAAATGAATTGGGCTGTTTCCTGAATAAGTAAAACATGGTTACTTCAATCGTGGCAACTTTCAGTTCTCAGAATTCCCTAACCAGCATGCCTGGCCATTATGCAAACTACATGGGATAATCTGGGGGCTGTTTTTTGTTTCCAGGCCAATCTACCTTACAAGGATTTTGACTGAGAAAATGTGGGAGGAGAGAGCACTATGTTAGCCAACTTGTGCTCCTATGCAAAAGGCATGGAAATCAAATAAGTAAATAAATAATCTTGGAAATTGGAAGAGGAATTTCTAACCTTCAATATTACTGAGTTAATTAAGGCAGACCCTCTCAGGACATTTTGAAGTGTTTCTCCTGTTTTCTTGCCAGCTAGGCCATGTTACCATGGTTGTTCATGTTTAATACTCCTTGCCTTACAGGTGCATGCTCTCCACAACCTTCTATACTTTAATTCTGTAGAAAACATTGTTGGTTAAAATACATATTCTAGTAGGAAACAACAAATTCTTCCCCTTTTACCTTCGCTCTAGCACAGAAATTGAACCACTCAGCATGGCCACTGAAAACTCCCATCTTCATCTCTGAATTCAACCTTTAGAGGACAGGGCAGTGGTGGAATTCAAATGTGTGAACAGCAGGTTCTGTGTGTGGATGCCACTTCCGGAAGTCCATTCTGGACCTGGGCAACAAAAAATTACCTACCGGTTCTGCCAAAGTGGTACGAACTGGCTGAATCCCACCACTGGAACAGGGATCTAGTGAATTGAGGGAAGGGCAATCTTCTTTCTACCTCTACTACTCTCCTCACCCTCTGGAGACATTAAAAAGAGGAACAGCATTGCCCAGAGAAAAAATACCTGTAGTTATACGTATTCACAAATCTTCATTTCATCTCTTGGGTGGTACAATAGGGTTAGTCATAATCTTCACAAATGATCACCTGCATTTTCTCTCTGACCAGCCCAGTGGTGAGAATTTAGTCCGGCAACAAAAATTCTCCCGCCCTAGGAGAGAGAAAGAATGTGAGAGCGTGATTTGAAGCTGCTGGGGAAAGTATGATTCATTTTTATACTGCCCCAAAAAATAAAGGGAACAGAAAATAAGACATCCTACTATTAAATACAGTACATTGTGTTGTTTAAGTGTACCCTTTATTTTTTTGAGCAGTATATTTCTGTGAAGTTCAACATACTGGATCAGATTTTGCCCTATCCAAATAGGACATATTGTGTGTGTTGTGTAGTGAGTTCTTCGGAGGCAGTAAGCGAGACGAGATGTTGCAAACAGGAACATTGCTTTATTGAGGCAAACAGGAACAGAACTGAATCAGAGGCTTCTGCGCAGCTACTTATACGGTTGGCCACTAGGTGGTGGCCAATAGGTTTAAAGGAACCCATTCCCGCCCCAAATCATCCAATGATCTTCTTGGAGACTGCATGTCTGGCTAGTCAGTGACCGGTACACAGACGCCTCAATTGAGCAACCTTAAGCAGCATTCAAAAGACACATGAAAACAGTTCAAGTAAAATCCCAATAATTACAACCCCCCCGAATGTACACACATACTTAATATTATTTGAGAATAAAGTCTTGCAAATATGGTGGTGGTCTGCGCCACCTTGCAGATCACCTGGGGGATCCAGACAACTCCCAGTTCACCAGCTTGCCTGCCAGGCTGGATAGACCAGGACTCATGAGTTCACGAGAGTCAGATTGACTCAAGGCCCTTTGGCTGGCTATTCCAGGTTGGCCCAGACCAAAGTCCAAGGAAGAAGCAGAGTTAGCCCAACGGCTGTCTTGTTTGGGTTGACTTTCCCCATCAGGGGACCCATGTTGCACTCCCAGGCTTTGCCCATCTATGACCACCTCCCCATTGTACTGACTAGTGGAGTCCTCAAAGCATGTGAACTGCCCTGCTTGGCTTACAGTTTCTGGCTCTATTTGTGGACCTGCAAAACACCGTGGCCATTCTGTAAAACGCTTCCACAGCTGATCAATATAGCGGCGAAATGACTCGTCCCCCCCCATCCAGAGCCACCTCATAGGAAAGAGGTCCTGAAATTTTGACAATTTTACCCAGCACCCACAACTTCCCATGCCCATAGTTTCAGGCCCACACCCCATCACCCACTTGCAACCCCCTTTGGAGCCTTTGGGTGAGAGGTGTCTGCTGCCACCCAGTCAGGATGCAACCTGTCCAGCTTTGTGATGAGCTTTCTTCCCCAGCGAAGCTCTGCTGGGCTGTTGCCTGTTGCTGTACAAGGCGTAGTGTGCTGGCAAAGCAAGAAATCAGCCAGCCTATGGTGCCAATCTCTGGTCACTATGCGCTTGAGTGACTCCTTTGTTGTACGCACCATGCATTCGGCCTGCCTGTTAGTCAAGGGGTGAAAGGGAGCCGATGTTGCATGCCTTATGAGGTTAGTCCTCAAGACTGGGCCCTGTTGTCGGAGACTATGACATCTGGTAGCCTGTAAGTGGAAAAAAGCTTTCTAAGCACCTGGATGGTCCTAGTAGTAGGCATAGTTGCAATAAGAATTACTTCCAACCACTTAGAGTGGCTGTCAACCACTATGAAAAATAGCTGTCCCTGAAAGGGCCCAGCAAACTCAATGCAAATTCTTGACCGCGGTGTATGACCCTCTGTGGACAGGATCATGTGACATTTCTGGTCTGGACTGTTGACATGTGTAACACCCATGTACTTGGGCCTCGATAGCCTTATATAACCTTGGCCACCATAGGTAGCTTTGTGCCAATGCCTTCATCCGGACTGTGCCTGGATGTCCCTCATGCAGAGACTGAAGCACATGGTTCCTTAATGAACTGGGGACATTAACCCTGATCCCCCATAAGATGAAACCCTTGTGAGCTGAAAGCTTGTGTCTACGTGTGAAGTAGCTCTGGAACTCTGGTCCAGGGTTGTTTTCCAGCCACCCTGTGTGAATCCATGACAAAACTCTGCTTAAAACCTTGTCTGCAGCAGTTTCTGCAGCCACATCCCCAGCATGGAGGGGAAATTCAGGCAAATCCTGAATTGACAAAATGTGAGTTGCTGGAGCCGGATCTGGCTCTACCTGTGGCAATGGCAATCTGCGTGGCCCATGTCTTTGCCGGGTTTGTGAATCAGCATGTAGCTGTAGGCTGACATAAAGATGGACCATCTTAACTTCCTAGGCGACAGTATTTGAGGCATCTGCCTATCTGCAGTAAATAATCCCAACAGTGGCTTATGGTCAGTGTAGACCATGAATTCCCTGCCATACAAGTAATCATGGAATTTCTTCACCCCGGCCACAATGGCCAAGGCCCCTTTGTCAATTTGAGTGTAATTGCGCTCAGCTGATGGCAATGTTCTTGAATAATATACCATTGGGACTTGAGTCCCATCACTTGCCAAATGGCTTAAAACAGCCCTCACCCCATAAGGGAATGCATCACATGCAAGGCATACAGGCAATGACTCTTTAAAGTGAGTGAGCACTGAATTGGAGGACAGTAGTGACTTTACTGCCTTAAAGCTGTTTTCCTGAATTGCACTCTACGTGGTTTGACCCTAATAGGCATTATGACAGGATCAAGTTTAAAGGCTATCGGAGGGCCCTTGTACTGTCCCAGGCTTGTGTCAAAAACATCCGCAAACTCCTCGCATATTGACGCCAAGTTCACTGCTTGTGTCCGGTGGATTCTGGTGACTTGGATGCCCAGAGCATCAAACCAATCAAGCCCTATTAAGCTCATTCTCTGGCCCTCCACCACAATCACATCCAGGACCCCCAAAAATCCCTTGAACTTGATGGCCAAGGTGGCCTTGCCTTTGATGGCAACTCAGGAGTTTTGGAAGTCAGTCAGAATGATGTTGGATGGCCTAAGCTCGGCCCACCTCTTGCTACAGTTGCAGACGAATTGGAAAGTCTCCAGAGAAATGATGGACACTGCAGAACCCGTGTCCAGTTCCATCCTGCAAGGGATGCCTTGCAGCTTGACTTGAAGCCGTAGTTTGTGCTTAAGGGGATGGTGAGCTCCTGTGCAGCAAACGCTTGGACAGCTGGAGCAAAACCCTACACTATGCTGCCCCGGGGCCCCGATACCTCTCCTGATCGGAACGTCCGATTGGTGGTCCTTCTGGCAACCTCTGCAGACTGATGCAATGTGGCCAGCTTTCCCTCAGGCCTGACACATGGCTGTCCAGAACCTGCAGTTCACTCGTTGGTGGCAGCCGCCACAGCCCAAATACTGAGGGAAGGGAACTGCCTTGTAAGGTCTCAGCTGAGAATTGGTATGAGGTTTGCAGCGTAAAAAGATGTGTTTGATTTTGTCTCTTCTCTGCTGTGCTGGGGCTGAATTTCTGGAAAGAGGGGAAACATGCAACCATCTTCATTTAGGAAACAGAAGTCAGATTCACAAATATAGGCTATGGATTATCTGGCTTACAAGGCAGTTCCTTGTCATGGTGCCGTTGGAACTTGTCAACTTTGTGGTTGGAGTCAATGTCTTCTGGAAGTTCGGCATCCTCATGGTGGATGGCCTCCTCATGCTGAGTACTTTTGGCAGGCTGCATGGCCTTCACGGCTCTGGTGGCGGCTTCATCCACCATGACTTCTTTTAAGGCTTCCTGGAGCAAGAGAGTCTCTTTTGCAAAAAGTTTCTGTTGCAGCTCTCTGTTCCATAGTCCACAGATGAGTCTGTCTCAAAGCCTTTCTTCTAAGCCTGAAAATTGGCGCAGGTGGGAACCTTGTCTCAACACCGCAATGAATTCTGAGGCCGTCTCTCCGGGTTGTTGAACTCATTGTTCAAAGGCATGCCTCCACACGATCACCAACAGCTTGAGCTGGAAATGGTCACCAAGCCATTTCTTCAGGTCTGCAAAAGTAACAGACTCCACCTGCGCTGGTGTGACTAAGTTCTCCGTGATGTCGAATGTTGCAGGCCCACAGACACAGAGGAGTGTTGCTGCCTTCAGGCCATCTTCAGTGACTTGGTTGGTGCGGAGGTAGTTTTCTACTCTTGAGATGTAGGATGACCATCTCTCTTGGTGAGTAACATCAAATTCATCAAGCTTTCCGACTTTCGCCATCTTCAGGAAGTCTTTGCAGCTCAGGTCTCTCTTTGCCTCATCCTGCTTCTTCAGTAGGCCCTGGGATTGATCCACAAGGTGGGGTGTTCGCTAGCATGGCTTGCTAGGCTGAGGGGGGGGGTAATGCATTCCCTGCCAGGTGTTTGCTGGCCTCACCCTCTAGTGTAGGGGTCTTCAAACTCGCCCCTTTTATGACTCATGGACTTCAACTCCCAGAATTCCTCAGCCAGGCATACCTGGCTGAGGAATTCTGAGAGTTGAAGTCCATGAGTCATAAAAGGGCCGAGTTTGAAGACCCCTGCTCTAGTGACTTTCAGCTCTTCCAAAGAAGCAGGATCCCACCTTTGTCGCCAGTTTGTGTAGTGAGTTTTTCAGAGGCAGTAAAAGAGAAAAGCTGTTGCAAACAGGAACTTTGCTTTATTGAGGCAAACAGGAACAGAACTGAATCAGAGGCTTCTGTGCAGCTACTTATACAGTTGGCCACTAGGCGGTGGCCAGTAGGTTTGAAGGAACCCATTCCCGCCCCAAATCATCCAATGATCTTCTTGGAGACTGCATGTCTGGCTAGTCAGTGACTGTTACACAGACACCTCAATTGAGCAACCTTAAGCAGCATTCAAAAGACACATGAAAACAGTTCAAGTAAAATCCCAATACATTACAGTGTGTATGTGTGTGTTTGTGTCTGTGTCTCTCTGTGTTAGTTCTCCTGGCCCTTTATAGTTAGATATAACATTTTTGTATTCTTAGTAACTTTGAATCGGCTTTTGTTGCTTAGCAGAATTCAATAAACTTTTTATTTTATTTTATTTTTCAAGCCCAGAAAAAATTAAACAATCATCATTGCTTTTTGAAAGACCATTGACCCTATTATGAACATTCAGGACCAGGTGCTCTTTATCATAAATGAATCAGTCAGTGAAAGGTTTTTTTTAAAAAACCTCTGCATTAACAGCAACATTTCTAGCTAAAGTGCTGTATTTTGATCCCTGTGGAAAGTACTGCATCTCTAATCAAGTAGGAAATAAGAGGAAAAGACCTAGGGAACTCTCTAGGGTGGATTTTAAGAGCTTGGGGACAGTAGGGAAGTAACAGAAAAAGGAAGTGGCTATTCTGCAAATCAGTGTATAGTATTATATAAAAGAAATAGATTCTAAGACATCTGTCAGATATCTGTATCAGGAATTTTAATTTTTTGTACTGTGGGGTGATATATAATGCATAATCTCTGCATCTTCATTGACTGCTGTTTTTAATTTCTATTAATTTCTAGTTATATTTTAATTAATAGATACACTACTTAAGCTGCTTTTGTTAAACATTGCCCTGATAACAGTTAGCTAGAAGGCAGCTAATAAATCTTAGATAAATAAATAAAATGAATAAAAAAGAAGTTTAAAGGAATACTGTAGGTGGCAAAATATCTACAGTTGATTTAATGGCTTCCTACTCTATAAATCTAACAGGATTATATTTAATGGTTTAAATAAGTGAATACAAATATATTTAATTTATCATATGATGGCCATTAATATTTATTACCAAAATTTATTTGATACAATTATATTTGCAAATTATTCCTGGTAAGCATTACTGCTCTTTTTCCAACTGTGCTTATATTAAATACAGTAATTGGATTAAAATATAAATAATCTTCAATTATTGATTGTAATTTGGACTGGTCAACCTGTTGTTAGGTGAATTATCTGCAGTTGTTAAACATGCTGTCACATGAGCACAATTGGACTGTGCTGGCTTCCCCATTGTCTTTGCTTGTCAGCAGCTGGCTATGAAGGTCTCAAATGACATTTTTTTTAATTTTTATTTTAATCCCATTTATATCCCACCCTTCTCCGAATACTCAGGGCGGCTTACCATTTAAGCACAAACCAATGTGCTTAGCAATAGCCTTCATTCTATGTATATGCCTGCTTATTAGGGCTTTCGCCCCCTGCCCCCCAAAGCGGCATTATTACAAAGTCAGCTTATTGCCCCCAACAATCTGGGTCCTCATTTTACCTACCTCCGAAGGATGGAAGGCTGAGTCAACCTTGAGCCTGGTGGGATGCGAACCTGCACTAATTGCAGGCAGCTGGTGTTACTTAAGGAGGCATTAGCCCACTGCTCCACCAAGGCTCCTTAATCACATGACTGTGGAATGCTGTGATGGTTGCCGGTTTAAGAACCAGTTGTAACTCTGAACAGTCACTAACAGTTGGTCAGTGAGGACTACCGATATGTTTCATTTCAGGGAAGACTCAGAACAGGGGCAACCACAGGTAAAGGTGAAAAGTCAAGAAGGCATCCATCCCGTAAAAGCTTTGCCCCATTTTTACATGCATTGCAGCTGCCATCTCAACTTTTTTTTGACACAATGATACTCATACATTCTGCAGACAATCTAGCTAAGAATAATCTGGGCAATGTTTCGAATGTTTCCTGCAATAAATTCAAACAAATGTTGGCTGGATATTTTTACTATTTTACAAGATAAATACTATAGAGTAATTTCTGTTAACCTGATCAGGTTATGTTCAGATTAAGCTTCAATCCTCCCATTTTGTCTTTCAATCGTTCTGGATGTGAGTCCCTTACCTCTGCACCAAGTTCAGTTTCAGTCACAGCCTCTCTGCATTGTACATTGTGAATATTTAAGATCCTGCATCATACTTGAAATGAAATCTTGCTGAAAGAGAAAATTTGGCATCTGAATATATTAGAGTAACTTTGGAAACATTTCTGCTATATCACAACATAGAGAAATCAAAATTACAGTAAAAAAAATCCAATTTTTATGCACATGGACAGTAAACTATTTGATATCTTTATTCAGAAATGATACACAGATACATTTTCAGGGTGAGCCAAAATGTCTACAACTAGGCAATGACAGCCACATTCCTTCTTATGAGGGACACACACACACACACACACACACACAGTTAGAAATCAGTCGCATGACAAACCCACCATCTAGCTCTGTATCACTCTCCCCCTCCAAAAGAACCATCATTACTGTTGTGTACTGGGTTCTTTTCTTGAAGCAAGTGACGAGGCGAGTGAGTTCAGGCAGGAACATGCTTTTATTAAAATGCAGGAAATGAACTGAGAAACAGGGCTGTAAGGTAGCTAGTTATACTCTGGCCTCTAGGTGGCGGCCAATAGGTTTAAAGCAACCTATTGATGCCCTAGAGCCAACCAATGGCAGTCCTGGAGATGGACTGTCTGAGGAGCTGGCGACCGTTAGCCAGCTCCTTGCTTAAGCAATCTTCCAGCATTCAAACCCATGTGGTACACTCAAGTTAAACAAGGCCCAATATATTACAATTACTTTCAAGGAATTTTGAAAATCTAAAGTCTTCAAAAATTATTTAATTCTTAGGTTAAAATCCTAGAACAGTTCCAATCTTATAAAAGGAAAACTGTGCATAGAAAACCAGGAGACATTTTTACTTTACTACAACCAATTAATACTGATTTTCAACTTCAACTTTTTACCATCGTCCATCTATTCTTTAATTCATTAGGACTGTTTTATTTTGCCTTTCTTATTTTACCTTATTTATTAACTTGCTAAGCTTGAGATTTGTTGTATGGTTAGAATAACCAACATGATTTGAAGCATATAATGCATTTCAAACTGTAAACATGCATTTTTAAATGAAGGGGAATGTACATCAGTATCAAACACTGAGGAGGCTTGAAATTATACATAACTTTGAGACATTCTGTTACATTCTGTGCAGAGATTTTAGAGGTAATTTGCTTTATTTAATTTCTGACAACTTTCAGAATGAAAACTAGGCACACTTGTATAGGTGCACAACACAGAAATTCTCAGTTTGAAACTGGAAACTGCTACATGAGTAAAGATTTTCTGTTACCAACACTTTTTCAAGCAATACAATTACAGCAATCTATAATCTGATAAAACATAGATGGCAGATATCTAAGCATGGTTAGCAGCAAAGCTAGAACACTGTGGGAGGTAATTTGTCAGCAGTACAACTAATACAATCTTAACTGTTAAATGTATGTTATGATGATAAATGGCTAATGTGTCTTTTGACTCAGTTATCTATCCCACCTTCGAAAGTTTTACCTGGACAGCAGGTGGCACCTAAGTACCTATTATAAGCAGATTGTCTTCAAGAATTTTAAAACTAAACTGTGCCCTACCTTGCATGGAAGCCTGAACTGAAATTATTGCATGGTAGTAGTGGCTAAATGGTTTCCTATCAAAAATATACTAGCAAAATAAAACAAAATAAAACAAAAAAGAATTTAAAAAGAAATTACTTCAGCTTCAAATCAGTTAAAGGATCAGTTCAAGCATGATTACCCATTAATTCCATCAGAGCATAGAAAATACAAGTGATTTTAAAACTTTAGCCTAAAGAGTAAAACCATACTAATGTATATTCAGTAAATTTTACTAATGGAACTTGCAGGTTGTTGCTTATGATACCTTTGCAGTACATTTGTGCATTCATTTACTCAGAAGTAAATTCCATTGGATTGATGGGAATTCTTCATAAGAAAATATGCATTGGATTACTGCTTATATGAATTTTAAATATATTTAGAGCACAGGTCAGTAACACTTTATTATCAATAGATAACTCTGAATGGAAAACACAAACGGTAATATCAAGTTCCAAAAACAGCAATATCGCCGTTTAACTCTAATGGATGATGTGAATTCCAAACTCTGTGCTTTTTTAGGGAAAAGATTGGAATTATGATTTATAGAAAATACTATATAGCACTTAGCATGATTAACTGTACTTTTGGGCAGAGTGGGACACACTAATGCTTAAAAACAACATTAATATCCTTTCAACCCTTCAGCCTTTAGGAAGGCAATTGTCACACAAACTGTTCCTTCAAGTTCTGCAAAAAGAAAATGCCAAATCTAATTAATGCCAGGAGTTGAATTATTTTCAATAATTCCACCAAGTTTTCTACAAGGAATAAGAAAGAAAGAAAGAAAGAAAGAAAGAAAGAAAGAAAGAAAGAAAGAAAGAAAGAAAGAAAGAAAGAAAGAAAGAGGGAGGGAGGAACGAAGGAAGGAAGGAAGGAAGGAAGGAAGGAAGGAAGGAAGGAAGGAAGGAAGGAAGGAAGGAAGGAAGGAGAATGTGGTACAGGCAGCAAACTTTGTTTATATTACACTGCTCTTCTGTAGCTCAATAATATGATGGAGTTAGTTTGTACTGGTTTGTGAGAGTCTGGTGTTAAATGTTGAGAACTGTTCAGCCCCATCACCCAGTGCACTGATCATCTGCTAGTGCACAGTGTGGCGGCAGCAATGGACCTGGCAGAGCTTGTCCTTACACATTTATTGGTACAACTGCAACATTTATCTCTGATTAGCATAATCATTTTGGGTAGATCTTAAGTTATCAACCTTTACAAATATTCTGTTTTTGTTGCTCTCAGTGCAAATGAATTACTTAGATAGACAAATTAAAAATAGACATCACTTGTACCAACACAACCCCAATATATTTAATAATTGACACTAATTGACAATAATTGACATTGGTTTTCTTTTAATGTGGCGTTAAACAGAAATTCCACATGTTTGTGGTGTAGGAGCTATCACTAGCCAAGGAGTCACCAAGTTGTAGTAGCATATCACTCTAATTGAGTCCATCATTCAAACCCAAGCAATTCTATTTCATAGCATATTAGTATTGTAAATCTACTTTGCATCAGTGGAATGCATAGCTTTTCTTTTTTGGGGGGGTGGGATGAGAGTCGCTTAACTCAGTGTTAACTCCAGCCAACAGTCTGGACAAGGCTCTGCATTTTTCTTGGCAAAATTTTGGAATTGCTTTGTCATTGTCCTCTTCCTAGGGCTGAGAGAGAGAGAGAGAGATTGAGCCAAGGTGACTCAGCTGTTTTGTTGCCTAAGTTGGAACTAAAACTTGTAGACTCCCAGTTCTTAGGCTGGTGCCTTAATCATAATGTTAAACTGGCTTTGATGGCATTTTGATGGCATTTTTAGGATACTATAAAGAGAAATAGGAAAGATATGGGAAACATTGTCTTAAAGAGTTTTCATGTAAGTTGTAATGGAAAAATGTCTTATCAGGAAATGAACTATGCTTATTTCAGAAAACTGGAAGACACGGCATCTATTAATACTGTTTTATACAAACAAATGATGACTTATCTTTATGGCATGTCAGTGAGCCATTATCTATTAGCTAAATTAACTTTTAAATAAACATAGATATATCCTAGCATGACATATAAATAACTTAATAAATGTGGCAACCTTTTTCCAAGGCACGACCAGATTTATCATATGGTTGTCTTTTTAAAAAAATAAGATAATTCTGTATTTTCCAAAAAATAAACTGAAATACTCTCCAAAAAATATGCTCCCCATAAAAGCTAATTCTCACAATATAAATTAAAAGAAGTGAAAGGCCAAAGATGTTTGCCTATCCAGTATAAACCAGTTTACATTTCACATGAATCAGAGTTTACAGACTTGGGAAGAAATCAGTCATTGAGATAATTAGCTACTTTGTAAATGCCAGTTCTGTTTCTTGGTGTTTTTCCTAGAGTTCTGAAAGCACACAGGGAACACTACGTGTAGAATTTTTCAGAATTTATAAGTTATCCTGTTAACTAGTCACCCTTACATTCTTATAAGTGGTGTGGCTCTCAATGGGCAAATATTTGATCTAGTAGAGAAAAGAATGAAAAGGAAGTGATTTCAGTTGTCTTTGAAGTATAAACAGATTATGCATTTGAGTCTTGATCCCAACCTTGATCATTCACTTATTCCATAAAAAGTGAGAACCTTCTTCAGACATTGTTTTTTTGAGTCAGGTCACTAAGATTAGGACCAGGTAGTTTATCTCCAGCATGCAACAGCCCAAGACTTATTGAGCAAATAAGCAATAGCAACTCCTGTGTCTCTCATGCATTCTTCTGTATTTAGCCACAATAAGAAATGAATAAAAAAGAACTTAAAGATTTGGACTTCTAGGTTCTAGAGTAACATTCTTGTGGCAATTTTTGGTTACATAACTAAACAAAACAAATTAATATATGGCAACTTTGTGTAATTGCAACTACACACATTATTGTATAATCCAGCTCTACTCCTGAATGCTGGATAAAGTCTACACATGTGAAAATGGCCTCTGTGTATTTATAATCAAATACTACTTAAGTGAATTTCATTGTATTTAGCATTATAAGCACACACATACTCAAATTCTACCCTGTTGAGTAAGCAATTTCTTCTAATAGACCACTGAGATATCATTAATTTTTCATTCTCTGCAGTCACCAAAGCAAAGGCCATCTGTGCTTTGGCTGATAATTTGTCACAACAGTTGTGTGTTTTTTTTTAAAATCCCCTTTCCTCCTTCCCCTGTGTCTTTGTCTTAGCTGATGGAAAACATCTTATTTATTTACTGCAGTTAGTTTTGCTAGCAAGATGTGTTTTTGATACATAATGAGTTGTTCTTTATTTATTTTTCACTACCAGTGGTTGTTCTTGTTAATTAAGCCCACATCAAATTCAAAATAATTTCTGCAGTGTAAGTAATGTAATCTATATCTATATTTATATTTACTATCTTGGGATGTAGCATAATACATTATTATGCAGATGGCAGAATTATAGACTGATTTTTCTGTGTTAGAATTTCACATCCACTTATGTATGTATTAGCATGGATGTTCCTGGTTTTTCAGAAATCTTTCATACATCTGGCCAATTAAAAGTTACATTCTTTTAAGGTTCACTAGCAATCTTTTTATAACCTTTTATAATAATGATAACCAGTAGAAAATGCAATAAAGATTTAAATTTGTGAATTAAGATATTTTGGACTCCATCTCCAGCATCTTATTCAATAGTATTTGCTTTTTACATACCTTATGAATTGCTAATAGTGATTTTAATATTACTACACAGTAGGATCAGAAAGCTATAGGAGAATAACAAGGAATTCTCCACTGTTGACTTCACTAAGTCACCAAAGTATACAGTGTGTGGTATCACACAATAATTAGTAAAATTAATTAGCCTTAGGAAACCAAACCAAATGACTCTATGCTTTAATACAAAGACTCGTTGCCATGGCAGCCAAAATAGAAGTATTTTTGCAGCTTTTAAGGCTCCTTGATTCTTTCCATAATGAATGGTTGTAGGGCATCAAGCTATAGATAAATTCAAACTAGTGTCTTCTTTGGTTTGGATGTGGTCAACCACTAACACAGAGCAAATGAACGCTACAAAATTCAATGTCTTGTTCAATGAATCCAACAGTGTTGCTCAAACTATGATGATGCCAAAATGATGACATGCAAATGATGAAGTAAGCACAAGAGTATCCCCATTATGTACTCTCATGGGGGGGGGGGTTTCACCATATGGCCAGGTTGCCCTCTTGCTAGTACAGGCCAGCAACCAATTTGGGAGGTCAGGAATCACTTAGACTTACTCACCGCCCAATATAAATGTGACTAATAGGTGTATTTTTCTTTTCCATTGTCAAACTGTTGTTTGCCAGATTCTGTTGACTCAACTGCAGCTGTCTGATATGCCTGCTGTGTTTTACTCTCCTATGAACCAGCCCATACTGTGATTGCTTTCTATGCAGTGACAGGCTGTTTCTCACAGCATTTTATTTTGCTTTTACTTTGCCATCTATTGCAGATTATATGACAGTGGGTCTTGCTTATAAGCATAATGGTTATAACAGTTCCTTTACATGCAGAGTATGATGTGTGAAAACTAACGAAATGTATTTATATTGCTATTTTTTTTCCCTGAGCTACTTTTCTAGAGTGCTGCTTTTTGTTGTTTGCTAATAAGTCGCAGTTCTATTTCACTGGGGTTTTTTTTTTTAGTTGTTTGAGGAGCTTGTTACAATTCCAGTTCTGCCCCCTTCATGCCTGTGTTCAACATCATAATATATTTACAAAAGGGGGGAGCTTATGCACAAAATGCTTTTATTATTTGACAACCCTCTCATTATTGTCTGAAATAGTATCTCAGATTAATGGACTGTATGTCCATGTTACACTTGTAGTAGAAAATTTATTATAACCTTTTTTTTAAGTTTCACTTCATAGCAAAGGATAGTAGTCTAAATAAATGGAATGCTCATTGAAAATAGGTATAACATTCCCATTGTCCATTGAAGATGTCACTATAGATTTTACTAGAAGAAATAATGTTGTAGGAATATAATTTGCATTGCTCTCCAACAGTAGGTTGTGTAAATCCTTTTTTTTCCCCATATCATGCTGGTTATGACCTACGAAACCCTACATGGCATGGGTCCGGATTACCTACGGCAGCACCTGCTGCCAGCGTCAACTTCCCTCCGTCCAGTGCGCTCCCACAGAGAGGGCCTCCTCAGGGTGCCTCCGATCAGAGAATGTCGATTGGTGGCCCCCAGGGGGAGAGCGTTCTCTGTGGGCGCGCCAGACCTGTGAAACCGCTTGCCGGTTATGCTCCGGATGGCCCCCGAACTTCGTTCCTTCCGGCGCGATTTAAAAACTTATTTATTTGAACAATCTGGCCTGGTCTGATGGGTTTGGGGTTGGATTTAGTTTTAACGCACTTTTATTATTGTATTATATTGGGCATAATTATTTAATTCCTTTTAACTCTTTTTTAACTTTTGTATTTACATTTTGATATTTATTGCCCTGTACACTGCCCTGAGTCCTTCGGGAGAAGGGCAGTATAAAAATTTAATAAATAAATAAATAAATAAATAAATAAATAAATAAATAAATAAATAAATAAATAAATAAATATCTCCCTATCATACAGAAACTCTGAAACATATGACATTTAGGCCTACATGGTCCAAGTATGTCCTTGAATAATTTAGGACCTACCCTATGTAATCTTAGAGAGGATAAAATATAAATGTACCTGTAATGTATTGGCCATTTCTGTTTAAAATCACTTGCTTAATGTCTGACCTACTTTTTCTATGTTATGTAACGGTTGCTGTTACTGAGCCAGACTTGTTGTCTCCAGGCTGAGAATTAGGTTTGGGGCGGGAAACTGTTACTTTAAACCTATTGGTCGCTGCCTAGAGGCCAACTGCATAAATAGCTCAGCAGCAGCCATTAGTTTGCTTCTGTTCTGAATTAATAAGCTTGTTTGCTGTTTCAACATTTTGTCTCGCTTAATGCCTAAAGAACCGAAGATATAACAGTACCTTTAACTCTTGTCAAGATCAAAAGCCACTTCTTCAGAGCCTTTCCTTTCCTTTCCTTTCCTTTCCTTTCCTTTCCTTTCCTTTCCTTTCCTTTCCTTTCCTTTCCTTTCCTTTCCTTTCCTTTCCTTTCCTTTCCTTTCCTTTCCTTTCCTTTCCTTTCCTTTCCTTTCCTTTCTTGCCATCACTTCCCCACCCCAATCCTCTCCTCTTTCCTGTCCTGGTCTCCCCTTCCCTGGCCTTCTCTTCTTTTCCCTCCTCTCCCCTATTGTCCCTGATTTTTTTGTTTTTTTAAAATTTCTTATTATTTTTCTTTATTCTTCCTCAATTCAAAACTTACAGGTTTTGATTCTGTTAAAAATCTTTAACAAGAATTATTTTTTAAAATAATAATAATAATACAGTAACAATTTAGGCATTACCTGAAAGCTTTAGAGCCATGCAACACATTTAAAGGGAAAGCTACCATTTCTGAACCAAGAACTACTTCAAAGCCTGTTCAATTGCTATTGATTTCTTAAACTATTGCTACCCATTCCATTGACCTGAGGCTGGTCTTGAGTGGGATATAATTACAATCCATCAATAAAAGAAAAAGGCATTGCTAGCAGTAAGAGCAACAGTCATTTAATGAGAAAGAACTGTGTCTGTTAGTATTAACAGTATTTCATAAAATAGCATTTTGTTCCTTGATGAATGGCTATATAAAAAGATATGAACTTTTTAATCTCTGTGAAACAGAGAGGATGGATAGACAGACATAGACAGACAGACAGACAGACAGACAGATAGATGATAGAGACAGAGAGAGACAGAGAGAGAGAGAGAGAGAGAGAGAGAGATCAACAGATAGACACATAGACAGACAGATGAAACAACTTATTCTTCAAGGCCCAATTTCTAAAACAATTTATCTTATACTGTATACGAACCAAATTCCCAACAACTTTTCCTGCATTTATACTGGCCTCTCTCACCGCCTTCTTGCTATTTGGGGCAAGATAGAGACCAGAAGCAAAACCCACATAATAAATTAGGAAGGATTCACTGAAGTCAAAATATTTAGGTGAAAAAAAAAGAACATTAACAAAAGCTGTACCGTAGCTCACTAGCTTAACAGAAGAGCATTTGGTTTAATTAAGTTATCCATCGCAAGAATGTCATGAGCTTCTTATTTGGAACATGTACGCCTTAATGTTATCTTCCTCTAGTACTCGCCCGGAATTCCTTCCCAAGACGTTTTTGATGTAACTTCTTCATCCTATGCCTAGCTATGAAACTTTAAAATATGTAACAGGGTTTGCTCATAGCCATTCCCCTTCAGTATCTTCACATTTTCCCCCTGACTTCACTGAGCTTTACAGTGCTGACAGTTTAGGCACAATGTATTTTGAATGGGTACGTGCGTACATGTATATGAATGCGTTTGCAGGGGTGTCAAACTCAATTTCATTGAGGGCCACATCAGCATTGCGGTTGCCCTCAGGGGGCCGGGTGGGTATGGCCAGGGTGGGTGTGGCCTACTGGGTGGGTGTGGCTGGAGTGGGTGTGGCCTACTGGGTGGGCGTGGCCAGCTCTACATCATTTGCATCAAGGGTGCCTATGCGGGCCTGGGCAGGAGTGGGACAGATCTGAGGGTCTCTGGCAGAAGGAGGGTCTCTGGGCCAGGGCCATGGCAGTGGGGGCCGGTCCCTCACTGTTTCCAGGATGGCTTCGCGGGCCGCATGAAACTACTTCGTGGGCCGGATCTGGCCCCCGGGCCTTGTGTTTGACATGTCTGCGTTAGAGCATACCAATGAAAAAATACTGGGATTATATTATATAAAAATACCACACACAGAATAGTTTTTAAAATAAATCAAACATTAAAACACTAATTTTAACAAAGAGAATCATACTAACATTTTAGTATCAATACCAGATTGGAACCTGGGAGAATGTGAGTTCTAATCTCACATTAGGCGTGAAAGCCAACTGTGTGACTTTTGGCTATTAAAAGAGTATTAAATGTGTTTGCCTCCTTGAACTATTATTTATAAAAAATAATAAAGGTGAGGTTTTAAAAATCCAATAAAACAAAAACAAAATCAAGACCTAGTCTTACTTACTGGGTCCATAGTGAATATTATTCAGGAAAAAAAATCATTCCCCAATACATAAATATTAAAATGAATGTAGACATTAACTGAACACAGACATTAAAGAGAGATCCAATACAGAAATAAGGAGAAATTTCTTGACAGAACAATTAATCAAACAAATAGTTTCCCTCCTGGAGTTGTGCATGTTCCATCACTGGAGGTTTTCAAAAATAGACTGGACAACCATTGGACCCAAACTGTATAAGTCTCCCTTTGAGCAGGAGGTTGGACTAGAAGACCTTTAAGGTCCCTTCCATATGTATGAGTCCATGTTCTATGAGATATCAAATAATAAAGTTGAAATTGAATAGATTATTGTCTTCCTCATTGTAAATTTATTTATTTATGTATATATTTATTAGCCAAAGAATTGAGGCCTTTGAACTATGGTGCTAGAGAAGACTCCTGCGAGTCCCTTGGACTGCAAGGTGATCAAACTGGTCAGTGCTAGAGGAGATCAACCCTGACTGCTCTTTAGAAGGCCAGATCCTGAAGTTGAAACTCAAATACTTTGGCCACCTAATGAGAAGGAAGGACTCACTGGAGCCTAATGCTGGGAAAGATTGAGGGCAAGAGAAGAATGGGATGACAGAGAATGAGGTGGCTGGATGGAGTCACTGAAGCAGTAGGCATGAGCCTAAATGGACTCCAGAAGATGGTAGAGGACAGGAAGGCCTGGAGGAACATTGTCCATGGGGTCGCGATGGGTCGGACACGACTTCGCAACTAACAACAACAATATTTATTAGATTTTTATCTTACCTTTATTTTTGGTCAGCCCTGATAAACTGCTTGATAAATTGGGATTGCCCTAAACCCTTTCCCAATATTAATTATCTTTCTCAATTATTATTTATCTTGATGCAACATTCATTTTGCATCATTTATCCTTGGATATATTTATCTTATTCCATTGACTCAATTTTTAATCACAGTTTATATCTACTGTAATCATATTTATACTTTCAAGTTAACGTACTTTAAAATACTGTAGGATTTGAGAAACAAAGATCTTGCAAAGTTGGGCTTCTTTTGTTGCCCTGCATGCAATGGTGGAGAACAACCTGGAAAGCAGGTTAATGAAGGGATTCTTTGGGGAAAAGAGGGGAGATGGGGAAGGGGCTCCTCCAACCGCCACCTCACTCTGCCAGAATCAGGGCTCTGCAGGCCAGGCAACCAAGGATAATGTCCCCTCCACTGCTTCGCTTAGTGGTCACAGCATGGGTACATCTCCTGCTTCATTGTGACAGCGAGTAAGGAGGAGAAGAAGCTTCATTCTCCACCCCCTCCACCCCCTCACTTAATGGCCATGCACTGGTGCTTCACTCAGTCTCCTGCTTTGTTGTGGCAGTGAGTAAGGAGAAGAAGTAGGCCGGTCATCCTGCATGGGGCTGTTGGGCCTGCCACTGTGAGGCCAGACAGTTGTTGGCACATTGATGGCATGGCTGTGGGGTCCTCTGTCAGTCTGTGTTAGGCACATGGGGGAGCTCCACACACCCCACCTTGCTCCATCCTCCACTCCACTGCTTTGCTTAGTGGCCTCAGCACTGGTGCATCACTTCATCCTCCACCTTCCCACTGTCTCGCTTCATCCTCCAGTCCACCAACCCCCGCTTCACCCCCTACTCCATTGCGGCTGCAAAAATATAAGACCTACTCTGAAAATAAGCCCTGGTGCTTATTTTGGTGACCCAAAAAATATAAGACTGGATCTTACTTTCGGGGTATGCAAAAGAACTAACAAAAAAACTTGGGCATCTCACAAGAGGAAGCCAACACTCCATTAACTTTCCACTACAATGCAAGGATGACTTAACTGAATACACAAAGATCAAAATACCCAGGATTATGGATCTCATAAACCTCTGCTTAACTACATACTTCCAATTTGATGGCAAAATCTACCAACAAATTAAAGGGATACTGCTTTCAAGACTTATAGCGGAGGTCGTCATGCAATGTCTAGAAGCCATAGCACTTCCACAAATACAACCAAAAACATGGATTATATATGCAGATGACACCTTCACCACAATAAAAAAGGACCAATTAGAGAAACCCACAGAACCATCAACAACATTTTTAAAGGAATCCTGTTTACTAAAGAAGAAGAAAACAACTCACTACCCTTCCTGGACATCCTGATCAGCAGAGACCACAATGGCAAATTAGAAGTCCAAATCTACAGACAAACCACCCATACAAACCAGGTGCTCCACTACAAAAGCAACAATCTAATCTCCCACCAGAGAAGCTGTGTAAGGACTTTATTTAAATGAGCTCAAACACACTGCAGCAAGTCAGAACAGCAGGACAAGGAAATGGAGCATCTATACAACACATTCCAACAAAATGGATATTGATGCAACTTCATCAAAAAGTCCTTGACCACTCAAACCAACACAAACCCTCAAAAGAATCACATTGCCATACATCAAGAATATCTCAGAAACTGCAAATAGCCTGAAACTACCACATGTAATCAGCGTAGCACACAATCCAACTAAAACCCTTCAAAACATCCTAAGCAAATCAAAAGATTCAGCAACTCCAGAAGAAGAAAAGAGGAGTCATCTACAACATACAACCACTGCAACAACCACTATGTAGGACAAACAGGCAGAAGACTGGCAGAATGCATTCATGAAGACCAACTGGCAGCCAAAAGGCATGATGAAAATTCTTTAATTTCACAACAGATAGACAGATTTAACCATAGTTTCGATTGGGAAAATGTGACAATCCTAAACCAGGCCAAATCCAAAAATGCCAGAGAATTTCTGGAAGCCTGGCACTCTGACAAATCAGCCATCAATAGACTCATAGACATTAATAACATCTATAGACTATGCAAAAGAGACAATCAGCTAGCCCCAAAGAAAAAAAAGACTCCAGCATCTCTCCACCAGTAATCAGCACTCAAATCAGCATTGATTAACTCCAAGGTCAACTTCAGACCAACAATCAAGTAAATACCCCAATCAAGAAACTGCCACAGAACCATTAGTAAATAGCCCAACCAAAGAATCCCTAAGACTCCCCCCACCCACCCCAGACAGGCAAGACACCAGAATATAAGAAACTGACACCAAACACCACTCTTTGCTAGCACTGATGATGTTACCTAGTTAGGGTGATGAAACATTTGCAAGAAAACAAGCAATATCAGAGAGCACCAAGGACCCCTCATTTTGTCAATTGCCAAGCATCAATGTGCAAACTTTAGTCATCAGGAAACATGAGGAAAGATTTCTGGATTAATGTCAGTTAGAAACCATGAGCACATTTATCTCTCTGTTCCTTATTTTATGAATACCATCACTGAAGGTTTATTCCATAGAAATGAAAGAGATGGTCCCTTGAACATGTAGTTTTTTGTTTGTAGAATACCATCAATAAGCATGAGGTTTTGCAAAATTCTGGAATAAATGATTAATTAATAATTAAAAATGAAGGGAAGCGGTGGCTCAGTGGGTTAGGACGCTGAGCTTGTCGATCAGATGGTCGGCAGTTTGGTGGGTCGAATCCTGAGTGCCGAATAACAGAGTGAGCGCCTGTTACTCGTCCCAGCTTCTGCCAACCTAGCACTTCGAAAGCACGTAAAAATGCAAGTAGAAAAATAGGGACCATTACAGTGGGAAGGTAACAGTGTTCCATGCGCCTTTGGCGTCTAGTCATGCCGGCCACATGACCACAGAGATGTCCTCGGACAAGCGCTGGCTTTTCGGCTTTGAAACGGAGATGAGCACCGGCCCCTAGAGTCGAAAACGACTAGCAAGCATGTGCGGGGGAACCTTTACCTTTACCTTAAAAATGAAGGAAACAATACTTCTGAATATGGAGCTAAAACAACAATCTGTTTCTTTGCCAAGAATTGTTTTTATCCTTTATGTGAAGAGTATCACATTTTTCTTTTCCATCAAAAGCAATGAAGCTGTTATCATTTTCATTTTTTAAAAAAATCAATAATATATACGTTTTTTTTTATTCTGTACCCGAAAACTCAATAAAGTTGACACTTTGAAATTGTCCATATTTGCAATATAACCTGTAAAAAGAATTTATGTATATTTGATGCTAGGGCTAAATGAAGCTTTGATTAAAAGAAGTTCAGTTTGAAGAGTACGATGCAATCTCAAGTCCTTTTGAAATGATTCAGAGAGGATCTAAGTGGACTTGCTGAATTACAAATGGTTGTAACTTTCCTCCCATTTATGGACAAAGCTTGGGAAGAAAGCTACACAAGAAGACAAACAGGAGAAAGGGGAAAACATGAGAGGTGGAGTGATGGTCTCCAACATTGATATGAATCACTAGGTGCTGTGTTCATCCACAAACCCTACCCATCAGAGTGCTCCTGCTAGAACTTGTTTAGGCAGGTTTGCTTGGTGATGGGTGAGAGGAGAGAGATCAAGATTTATTCTGCTGCTTTTTTAAAACAAAAACTGCTTTTTTGAGTGATCTTTTTTGCCCAAATCCTTTGTATTTTTCTTCCCTTGCTCTATATTGTTTTATCTATAGTATAGCCTTGTTACTCTGTGTGTTCAGTCTATCTGCAGTCAGTGGTGGGACTCAGATATGTGAACAACGGGTTCTCTGTGTGGATGCCGCTTCTGGAAGTCCATTCTGGGCCTGGGCAACAAAAAATGAACTACTGGTTCTGCCAAAGTGGTGCGAACAAGCTGAATCCCACCACTGTCTGCAGTTCTTCGGCTCATTCATTCATTCTTCCTTTCATTCTTTCCACTCCCACCCTCCTCCCATGTTTTTCTTTCTCCTATGTTACTGTCTTCTTGTGTACAGAATGAGCATTCCTCCTTGTGTGATTGAGCTGAGAGTATGAACTTGATGTAAGACCAAAGCATCTTTAAAGACTATACTTTATATGCAGGTGTTTGTTTGGTGCCTTTGAGTTATTTCTTGACTCCTTGCAATTACCTGGTCAAGACCTTGAGGTTTTCTTGGCAATATTTTCAAAGTGGTCTGCCATTGCCTCCTTCCTAGTGTGGAGATAGAGGGTCACTTAACTGTCTTTTTGCCTAAGGCAGAATAGAACTCATTGTCTCCTTGTTTCTAACTGATACATTAATCACTATTGGTTATTGGGCAACAGATAAATACAGTAAATACAATTTGGGCATCAAAAGGGATGCAGAAAAATAAACCACAATCTTTGAACACCCAAGGATGAAAAGTTCATGGACCTTAGGAACATAAAGATATGATGTATTATTCCCACATGGTAAACTGTTGTCTTGTTTGTGCTTGTTATTTTAAATTATGTAACAATTTTGTAAATTATATAACAATTCATTATTTAAAAAGTTGGTGAGCTATGTAGTCAATGTATTTTGCTGAAGCACGAGTCATTTTGAGGTTGTAACAAAATTGCTGGATTTTACTGGAATGCAGGCTTCGATGACGTTCGGAACTGCTTAGTCATATTGTGCTACCCTTGGGAGTAATGTAAGTCCTTTGTTATGATCATGTGCCTGTGATCACCATGGTAGGCTGCTTTTAATACAGTCACTGGGGAAATAAGAGCACTGAGCTTTTAATGCCGAGCTTATGGTATCGACTGGACTGTTTCAGCTTCTGCACTCAAGTGAACTTCTATAAGCTGTTCTCACAGCTTGTTCAAATGCCTTTGGCACACATCCCTAAATACTTCTTTATTATATATATCAGAATATATTTATTTTAGTGAGCCACAAATAAACTCAAATCCATTACAAAAATGCCATTTAAGAAACCACAGCTTGGCTTTTATTGACTAGCTCATGGACAACGATGATGACATCATCATCATCATCATCACCATCACCATCATTATCATCATCATCATGATTCCAGTTAGTTGTAAAGAAAGGAATAAGGAATAATAAAAAGAATTCCAGTAATGTCACAATCTAATACATGAGAATTACTTTTATTTTTCTTACACACTTTTGCAAAATTTACTTGATTCAGTCTCCAAGATATTCCTAGCATCAAAAGATTTCCTTGAAATTTATAAGAGCCAGGCTGGAGTTATATTTTAGGCTCTGTCCCACATGATTTGCTCCTTGAACAGTAATACTTTCATCTCTCTGTAAGCATTGGCTTCTACATAGTTAAGATTCCTGATCAGGCATAAATCAGATGAGTATAATTGTTGTTAGTTGCGAAGTCATGTCTGACCCATCGCGACCCTATGGACAATGATCCTCCAGGCCTTCCTGTCCTCTACCATCTTCTGGAGTCCATTTAAGCTCACGCCTACTGCTTCAGTAACTCCATCCAGCCACCTTATTCTCTGTTGTCCCCTTCTTCTATTGCCCTCAATCTTTCCCAGCATTAGGCTCTTCTCCAGTGAATCCTTCCTTCTCATTAGGTGGCCAAAGTATTTGAGTTTTAGCTTCAGGATCTGGCCTTCTAAAGAGCAGTCAGGGTTGATCTCCTCTAAGACTGACCGGTTTGATCGCCTTGCAGTCCAAGGGACTCGCAGGAGTCTTCTCCAGCACCACAGTTCAAAGGCATCAATTCTTTGGCACTCAGCCTTTCTTATGGTCCAACTTTCACTGCCATACATTGCAACTGGGAAGACCATAGCCTTGACTATATGCACTTTTGTATAGTATTGTATTTTTATTTATATGCCCTGTGAACCGCCCTGAGTCCCCAGGGAGAAGGGCGGTATATAAATTAAATAAAACATAAACATAAACATAAACTTTTGTTGACAGGGTGATGTCTCTGCTTTTTAGTGTGCTGTCTAGATTTGCCATGGCTTTCCTCCCCAGGAGCAAGCATCTTTTAATTTCTTGGCTACAGTCCCCATCTTGGAGCCCAGGAAAATAAAATCTGTCACTACCTCCATTTCTTCCCCATCTATTTGCCAGGAATTGAGAGGGCTGGATGCCATGATCTTGGTTTTCTTAATGTTTAGTTTCAACCCAACTTTTGCACTCTCCTTCTTCACTCGCAACAAGAGACTCTTCAGTTCCTCTTCACTTTCTGCCATTAGAGTGGTATCATCTGCATATCTTAGGTTGTTGATATTTCTTCCAGCAATCTTAATTCCAACTTTTGATTCATCTAGCCCTGCCTTTCTCATGATGTGTTCTGCATATAAGTTAAATAGGCAAGGCGACAGTATACAGCCTTGCCAGACTCCTTTCCCAATTTTGAACCAATCAGTGGTTCCATGTCCAGTTCTCACTGTTGCTTCTTGGCCCGCATATAGGTTTCTCAAGAGAAAAATAAGATGGTCTGGTACACCCATCTCTTTAAGGACTTGCCACAGTTTGTTATGATCCACACAATCAAAGGCTTTAGCATAATCAATGAAGCAGAAGTAGATGTTTTTCTGGAACTCTCTATCTTTCTCCATGATCCAGCGTATGTTGGCAATTTGATCTCTGGTTCCTCTGCCTCTTCGAAATCCTGCCTGTACTTCTGGTAGTTCTCGATCCACATACTGCTGGAGTCTAGCTTGTAGGATTTTAAGCATAACTTTACTAGCATGAGAAATGAGTGCAATGGTGCGATAGTTTGAACATTCTTTGGCACTGCCTTTCTTTGGAATTGGAATGTAAACTGATCTTTTCTAATCCTGTGGCCACTGTTGAGTTTTCCAAATTTGCTGGCAAATTGAGTGTAGCACTTTTACTGCATCGTCTTTTAAGATTTTGAATAGCTCAGCTGGAATACTGTCACCTCCATTAGCTTTGTTGTTGCTCAGCTTTCCTAAGGCCCATTTCACTTCACATTCTAGGATGTCTTGCTCGAGGTCAGTGACCACCTCATTGTGATTATCAGGGAAGTTAAGCTCATTTTTGTATAGTTCTTCTGTGTAATTTTGCCATCTCTTCTTAATCTCTTCTGCCTCTGTTAGGTCCCTGCCATTTTGGTCTTTTATCATGCCCATTTTTGCATTGAACATTCCCTTCATCTCTCCAATTTTCTTGAAAAGATCTCTGGTCCTCCCTATTCTATTGTTTTCTTCTATTTCTTTGCACTGTTCATTTAAAAAGGCATTCTTATGTCTTCTAGCTATTCTCTGGAATTCTGCATTCAATTGGGCGTATCTTTCTTTTTCTCCCTTGCCTTTCGCTTCCCTCCTTTCCTCAGCTATTTGCAAAGCTTCCTCAGACAGCCATTTTGCTTTCTTGCATTTCTTTTTCTTTGGGATGGTTTTGGTTGCTACCTCTTGTACAATGTTGCAAACCTCTGTCCATAGTTCTTCAGGCACTCTGTCTATCAGATCTAATTCCTTAAATCTATTTGTCACCTCTACTGTATATTCAACAGGGATATGATTTAATTCATACCTGACTGGCCTAGTGTTTTTCCCTACTTTCTTCAGTTTAAACCTAAACTTTGCAATGAGAAGCTCATGGTCTGAGCCACAGTCAGCTCCTGGTCTTGTTTTTACTGACTATATAGAGCTTCTCCATCTTTGGCTGCAGAGCACATAGTCAATCTGATTTCTGTGTTGACCGTCTGGCGATGTCCATGTGTAGAGCCGTCTCTTGGGTTGTTGGAAAAGAGTGTTTGCTATGACCATCATATTCTCTTGACAAAATTTTATCAGCCTGTGCCCTGCTTCATTTTGTACTCCAAGGCCAAACTTGTCTGTTATTCCAGTTATCTTTTGGCTTCCTACTTTAGCATTCCAATCCCATAACTTTTGAAAATTAATTAAAATTTAAAAATACTTTTTAATTTAAATGTTAAATTGTATCAAAACTTGTAGATAGAATGGTGGGTAGAGATTTAATAAAAATAACGTTAATTTATTCAATTTAATATAGCTGCCTATCCAGGAAGACCTGGTGGCTTACAAAATTCATTAAAAGAGTACAACAATTTACATCTTTAAAAATAGGCAGCCCAGCCTAAAACAACTGTGGTCCAAAAGGATGCTATGGCTGAGAGTACAGAAAGCTGCTGAGAGATAAAGAAATGCAAGAATGGATGCCTCACTTCCACCCTGGTTCAGTAATGAGATCTAAGAATCAAGCTTGGGAGAGAGGAGGAAGAGGCATAGTGTGCGCAATAACCAGATAAGAGGTGTCTCAGCCCACAGCAGGAATAGGAAGGAAGAAAGAATCTGAATGAATGAAGAAAGCATCTGAGAAGGGATTCACCCTAGTCCTCTAGAAAGTAAAGGCAAGGGAGGGAGAATTGCTTTTAGATTTGCAAGGTTCTATTGCTCGAACCTTGAATAACAGGAGTACCAAGACTTATGGTCTTGATTTTCTGTCTAGACTACCTTGAAAGGCTGACAGCCTCTGCCAAGGGTCATTGACAAATGTGTCCAGATTTTTAGTGTATTATAAACAGCGGTGGGATTCAAATCTGTGAACAACTGGTTCTCTGTGTGGATGCAGCTCCCAGAAATTCATTCTGGGCCTTGGCAAGAAAAAATTAGTTACCAGTTCTGCTGAACTGGTGTGAACCAGCTGAATCCACCACTGATTATAACCCAGTCTGAAACCCCAGGGTCTAGATAAATGTTTTCCTCCAAGGTCCTTTGCAATTGCTACCTGAATACCTTCTAAGTATGCATTTGATAGCCTGGATATCACTCAGGGGAAGCCCTCTACCTACGGATCTGATATTTTATTTATTAGTTTATTAAACAAATTTATATGGTTGCCAACTTACAGACAGCAACTCCGGACATCTTACAACTTTAAAAATTCATAATATGAGAACCCATAGCTTCTACCGACTCCCTGACAGCAGCAACTATACGGTCATACCACCAGCCACTTGATTGGCTTGATATTAAAGCAACAACATCTGCAGAAAACTTCAAGGCATCAAAATAATAACTGCATATTGACATCAACCTGTAAATATTGTCATTATGTACTGATGTCTGGTTCATCAGTCACCACATTGTATTTTGCCCTTTAGGTCTCTTGCATTTCTACATATACCTTTGCTTTAAAGATCAGCTTAAATTGTGACCTGTGGGCAATTTGTAGCAGTGAAAAATCTTTCAATACAGGCATCATGTATCTTGCACCAGTCAACAGGTTGGCTGTCACATTTTGCCCCAGTTGTGATTCCTGGGCACTTTTCTATGATAGCTCCTTATAAAGCCCATTGCAGAAGTTGTTTTGGAGTATAGCCAAAGCATGGCTATCCCCTGCTAGAGCTGACTCTGGGAGAATTGTTTTTCACATACCAGCAGTAATTGTTTTACGTCTTTTGATGTATGCCACCCAGAATCACTTGTTGAGATGGGAAACTTTGGAAATCAATCAATCAATCAAATAAATACATAAATATTGCTGACATATTACTTGTCACTGATGACACTTGCAGATCCAATGAGAAATAGAACTCAAGCCGCACTCTCATTTTTCTGTATAAACACATCCACATCCAGAACAGATGTCATGTCATTTCTTGTGTCTAGTTTCTTTTCAAGACTATTTTCATCTTGTCTGGATTCAATTTCAGCTTATTCTTTCCTTTCTCGATTTCCTTTCCTTGGGTCACTAAATTTCTTGAGGCTAGTAAACGACAAGGACACAGAGAAATAGATATCTATGCATGAGTAATCAACAGTGAGTTTGACAAAGGGCAAGGAATCTAGAAAAGTCAGGTACAGGAGCATGTATCTGTCCAATAGGTTGGCAAAAGCACTCATCCGGTGTTTCATGCCACTGAAGGAAACAGCCACTGGTTAGTTTTGTATTACATTCAATCCCAAAGTTATGACTTCTGCAAGCTACAATATTTTCTCGTTTCTGCCACCACCAATATTAACTTGGTTTAAGATCCTGAAATAATGAATGCTTTATTGATTGATTGATTGATTGATTGATTGATTGAATGAATGAATGAATTTCCATACCGCCCTTCTCCCGAAGGACTCAGGGCGGTGTACAGGGCAATAAAAGCATTACATACAAAAGTTAAAAGTAGATTAAATTAATTAAGCCCTAACAATAAATAATTCAAAAATACCCCAAACCCTTAAACCAGGCCGGCCTGTTCAAATAAATAGGTTTTCAGATCACGACAGAAAGAGCGAAGGTCGGGAGCCATCTGGAGCTCAACCGGTAATTGATTCCAAAGGGCTGGCATGCCCACAGAGAACGCCCTCCCCCTGGGGGCCGCAAGCCGACACTCTCTGACCGATGGCACCCTGAGGAGGCCCTCTCTGTGGGAGCGCACAGGACGAAGGGAAGTTGACGCCGGCAGCAGGTGCTCCCGTAAGTAATCCGGACCCATGCCATTTAGGGCTTTATAGGTAATCACCAGCACCTTGAATCTCACCCGGAGGGCAACTGGAAGCCAATGCAGCTCACGGAGAAGAGGTGTTACATGGGAGTATCGGGAGACCCTCATCACAACTCGCTTTAGAATGGAGTAGTATCTTTACAGGAAACACAATCGAAAGGAAGATTAAGAATCTCTTATTGCAAGAAACAGAATATCACAAGTGAAATGAGCATCTTATAATATGTCCAAATTAGTGGCATATACTGAACATTATTCAGACCCATTCAATATTATTATTTTAACTGCTGAAAAACGGCATTCATTGTGATTACTCACTTCCCCTTTACTGCTAATATATAGAGTATACCTTGCCCTGATATTAAAAATTGTGTGTATTAAATGTGTAAGTATACCTGCTAACTATCAACAGAAGTCAATTTGTTTCTCAAAATCTCAGCAGGATTTATCTTTTTCAAAGATAATTAAATATTATCAAAAAGTATATTGATATATCTTTAAGATTATCAAAATATAACTTGATGTATGAATATTGGGCCTACTCCCATCCCCCACTTTGTTGCTTTTCCAAAAAGCCCTGAAAAGGTGGTTTTGTCAGTGCACCTGAGGACCATGAATGGTACGGAGCCGGTCAAAGGGTTGATTTGATTGTATTGTTGTTGTCATGGAGGGGGAGCATTAATTATTACACGGTGGATTTTTGACATGTTATAAACCACCCAAAGGCACCTATGTGTGAGCTGGCTGGATCTATAAGTTTGTTTAATGAATAATAAATACATTTCAGAATATGATACTCACATTTAGTGTTAACCATATTTAGTGGATATAAACTTTGAGTTTGCAGATGATGACATCAAAAAATGCAATAGCCATTACTAGGTTTTCTATTGCAGCAATTCTTCCCAGCAACGTAATTGAATTTGGTTGATATTAAGGAAAAATAAACAAAACCAAACCAATAAAGCTAATTAAAACTAATTATGGTATCCACAGAGATGATAGTTAAACATTGTTAAAAAAACCTGCAGTAGGGAATGACAAACAATGAGAAACCACATTTTTTGTGAATTTACAAATCAGGGGAAGCCGTTCTGGTACCCCAACTGATACTTTGTAGTGATGAGCTGGTAAATTCAACTCGACAATGACAGTTAGCTTAGTTTCCTTCAGGATAGTTTTCTTATAGCAGAGCAAAAAAATACTAAGTTAGCAAAGGAAAATAGAGGGGGAACTCTGTGGGCTGGGGGAGGAAAACTTGGATGGAGGAAGAAGTAGCTGGTAGCATAAACTACCACTGCATAATGTTCAGTTAAAAAAAATATTGATCTTTTGAAAATACATTTTAAATCTCAAGCCATCACTTTATTCTTTTCCTGCTAGTTTTCAGTAAAAATGAGCAGAAAAAGATGGAATCATTCAGATCAGCTTTTCTAGTTATAAATTGTCTTGCAGACTCCTGCTAATGTGGGCTAAATTGAAATGAGGATGCTAAAACAGGATGATAGATATACATATAGAGTTAGAGATAGATATACTCTTAAGAGGTGTTCTGCACTATGTTCTTCATCAAATTCTGTAAACTAACAAAAGTCCATCGGCAATATATTAATACAACATAAATTTACATGTGTCTTCACTTTAAATGTCTTGTTTAAGTGAGTGTTATGTAATCATACCCTGAGTTCTTACTGCTAAGGGAAAAAAGGCAATTAAAAGTGTGACATTAAAGCCTCTTAAAAAAAACCCTTTAAGGTAAAGCCAGCTACCTTGTTGACCATCATTTATCATTTGTGGAACCAGGATTGGTAAGGACTCTGACAGAAAAGTCAGCACTGCGAGTGGGCTTGCCATTTCAGGGAAGGGAAAGGGAGGGAATTCCTCTTTGCTTGAGGAATCCCTCTGCCTGACCTCGGAGCAGCTGAGGCTCCTGGCTGCATGCTGACTGCTCTCTCTCTGGCCCTCGTACAGCTGAGGCTTCTGGCTGCATGCTGGACTACTGGAGACAACGCTGGAGGGGGGAGGCAGAGGCCAGCTATGCCGGTTTTAGGGATGGACACCGGATGCTGGCTGGTTGGATGGGGGGAGGGGGAAGGTCCCCTTCCCAGAGGTGTATGCCGACCTTTCTGAGGTGTTCAGCGAGCGAGAATGTGATGCACTACCTCCTCACCGGCCAACTGATTGTGCCATTGACATCCGGCCGAGGGCCAAACTGCCGAAACCCTGGATGTATGCCATGATGCCTAAGGAGATGAAGGAACTGAGACACTATATTGATAAGACCTTGGCAAGGGGTTTCATCCAACCAGCAAGATCACGGATTGCAGCTCCAGTGCTCATCAAGGAGAAGAAGGATGGCTCCCTACGCCTGTGTGTAGACTTTCATGGCATCAATGGGGTTTGTGTTGAGAACAGGTACCCCTTACCATTGATGAATGACTTTTTGGCCCATCTGGCCAAGGGGAAGGTGTTTACAAAACTCAATTTAGGGAAGCATATTACAGAGTCCAGATAAAAAAAGGAGACAAGTGGAAGACAGCGTTCAATTGTCCGTTAGGCAACTACCAGTTTCAAGTCATGTCATTCAGTTTGCAGGGAGCCCCTGCAGTGTTCATGCAACTCATTAATGAGGTTTTGCATGAACACCTATACTGCATGGTGCTTGTGTATTTGGACAACATCCTGATCTACTCATCCAACATGACAGACCATATCTGATTCGTAAGACAGGTGTTGGAAAAACTGCTGAGAGCCCAACTATATGTGAAGCTGTCCAAATGTGAGTTCCACCAAACCCGGTTGGATTACCTAGGGTACCGAATATTGGGGAGGGGGTGGAGATGGACCCAGGTGAAGTCAGGGCTGTGTTGGAGTAGCAGGCCCCAAGAACCTGCCATCAGCTGCAAAGCTTCTTGGGGTTTGCCAATTTTTACCGGCAGTTCATCCCCTCCTTTGCTGCCGTCACCTTACCTCTAATGGACCTGCTCCGTACCTGACAAGCAGTGGCCATGCCACGCCCCAGTCAACCTCTAGCATGGTCGTTGGCCTGCCAAAAGGCCTTTGAGGACCTGAAGGCCCTCTTTGTGAAGGGGTCAGTTCTACTGCATCCGAATCCTGAATTGCCGTTCATCATCGAACCCAACACCAGCAATGTTGCAGTGGGAGCAATGTTACTCCAGAGGAACAGCCAAGGGACGTTACAGCCCTGTGCCTACAGGTAGGAGGTAGATGAAGATGGATATTAAAACCTACATACAGGGCTTCCCTGTGTGTGCCACTGCAAAGCCTCGAACTGGGAGTCCACCAGGGCTGCTGCAGAAGATGACGGATCCAACCTGACCATGGGAGGAGATAGCGATGGACTTTGTCCTGGAAGTGCCAGAAAGCTGTGGTTACATGATGATCTGGATGGTAGTCGACCTTTTCTCCAAACAGGCCCATTTTGTACCATGTAAGGGGTTGCCATCTGCATGGAAACTCACTAAGATGTTCATCACGCAGGTATACCACCTGCATGGGGTGCCCCGGCAGATAATCTTGGATCAGGGGGTGCAATTTACAGCCCACTTCTGGCGTGAGTTCATCCGTTCCATCAGGTCATCTCAGGGACTCAGCTCGGCATACCACCCCAGTACCAATGGGGCAGCAGAACGGGCCAACGCGATGGTGGAGTGATATCTACAGTGCTACGTCTCCTATAAGCAGAACAACTGGGCTGATATGTTACCATTCGCAGAAGTAGCATACAATAATGCAGTGCACAGCAGTACCGGTTTTCCCCTCTTCTGGGTGGTACATGGTCTGGACTTCATCCCAATCCCTGAGTATTCGCAGCAGGACCCCTCCCCCTGTCAACCCCAGGACTGGGTAGCCCATATTAGGGGGGCTTGGGGGGACGTGAAGAGGGCCTTAATATGAGTGGAGGAGGCCGCAAAGGTGCAGGGAGACAAGAAAAGGATGGACCAAAAACCTTTTTGGGTGGGGGACATGGTATATTTATCAACCAAGTACCTCCACTTGAGGGTGCCATGCAAAAGGCTGGGATCGACATACCTAGGGCCATTCCGGATCGCAAAGATCATCAACCCAGTAGCTGTTTGGCTACAGCTACCCTGGTTCCTGGGGAATTTACATCCGGTTTTCCATTCCAGCCTGCCAAAATCAGTAGAGGGGACCCCCTTGAGGCCTGTAACAAAAGCCACAGGGCCCGTTACGGGGAACCATTATGAGGTTCAGGACATACTGGACTCCCGGCTCCAGCAAGACCGGTTGCAGTACCTGGTGCAGTGGAAGGGATACCCTATCACAGAGGCCTCATGGGTGGGGGAAGCAGATGTTCAGGCTCCTTGACTGGTGAGGAGGTTCCACTGACAGCATCCCAGGAAGCCGGGAGGGGGGGTTAGCTTAACTATCTGCCACAGCAGGTGATTAATCATATGTGTCTCCTTATTTTCCAGGAGGGGCTGCCTGTCAAGCCCTGTGGGCTTGCCATTTCAGGGAAGGTAAAGGGAGGGAATTCCCCTTTACCTGAGGAATCCCTCTGTCTGACCTCGGAGCAGCTGAGGCTCCTGGCTGCATGCTGACTGCTCTCTCTTCGGCCCTCGTACAGCTGAGGCTCCTGGATGCATGCTGGACTACTGAAGACTACTCTGGAGGGGGGAGGTGGAGGTCAGCTATGCCGGTTTTAGGGATGGACACCAGATGCTGGCTGGTTGGATGGGGGGGTGGAGCTAAGGGGATTGCCTGTATATAAGGCACTGGGAGCAAGTCACTCCCAGTGCTGACTTTATTTGCTGTTTAGTTGCTGTTAATTGCTGTTATTTGCTGTTAATTGCCATCAATAAACACTGGTCAGAAAGTTCCTGCCTAGCCAGCTACCTTGTTGACCATTATTTATCATTTGTGGAACCAGGGCTGGTAAGGACTCTGACACTGATTTTTTTTAAAGTATAGGCTGAATTAAACTAGGCTAAATTAAATCAGAATAAAATCAACAACACAGAATGTGTTCATTTTACAGAATGTCTCCTGAGTCCATGGGCAGAACCTGTGGGAAATCTGGCTGGTAAGAGGATTAGTAGTTCATGTTCTGTACATTGCTCATTGATAAATAGGAAGTATACAATTAAGGTGCTCAGATTAAGGTTTTGGAAATCTCTGAGGGGTGACCTAATTCCAGGCCCTTCTCTTTCTGCATGACTGAAATCACCCAAATCTCTAGCTCAAACAATATAATCAATCCCAGTTAAGGTATTCTTACTATGGCGTGAGATTAAATTGACTCCAGAAGATGTTAGAGGACAGGAAGGCCTGGATGAACATTGTCCATGGGGTCATGATGGGTCGGACACGACTTCGCAGCTAACAACAACAACTATGGTTTTGGGATTTTATCCATATTTCATAATATTTGACAGTTGACCTGCAGCAGCAGCCCAATTGCAAACATAAAATTATGTTTATTATTCTTATTACATGAAATAAATTAATCATTCAGGAACATCACATAAAAGAAGTGACATAATAATAAAATTCCAAATTCTTGGATTTCAGTCATCCCCCTACCAAATTTGTATATGATATTTATCCGACAGTATTAATAAAAAAGTTAACCATTTAGACTTCAATTATTCTCTTGCTTTAGAAATCTTACTTTCTTATCAAGGTAGCTCATTGTTTTAAAATATTTAACTCCCTGGGAATCCAAAATAAAGAGTTACGTTGGTTTAAACATTGGTTTAGCATCAGGTATAGCAAGTCTTCCTAATGGTTTGCTTGTGTTTACTTTTAAATAACTAGATATTAAACCTCATTTAATTCTATGACAATAGCACAATGACATAAACAATTCATTTACACTTTACCCAGACTTGTCACCATGACTGCAGGAGAAATTCTGGGTCATTGTCCTAACTGTACACATTTTATAAGATATCAGCACTTCCTTCAAGTAAAGGTTCACATTTTAATTCAAGAAGATGTAAGGAGAATCAGGTTGATGTAATGGTTGAGGCATCAGGCTAGAAAGCGGGGACCATGAGTTTAGTCCTTCTCAGGCACAAAGCCAACTGAGAGACCTTGAGCCAGCTACTCTGTCTCAGCCCTAGGAAGAAAGAAATGAGGCTACTTCCTAAATCTTGGCAAGAAAAATTCATGGACATGTCGAGGCAGTCACCCCATGTCAAAAACTGACTGAAAGTAATCAAATAAAAAGGCATACAACAAAGCATTAGAGTAGAGCACTTCAGTAAAATTCCACTACCACCGAGCAAATTAATCCTTGGAGGGGCCTCTTCCATGAAGAAAAATACCCAAATCATTTATTTTTTTTGACGAAGGGCTGGGTTCCCAATCTCAGAGCTCTTTGCTAAAACCTCCATTTCTCCATTTGAAATAATTTAAAATAACTCCCCGACAAAAGGAGAAAGGTCTTAAATCACTTTATTTGCTAGTTTTCTCCCATTCCTTCTGTACAAACATCCATAGGCTCTAGGGTGAAGTAAGACATAGTAGAAGAATATTTGCTCACATTGCTTCACAGCTACTATATGGCATTTATAGAGTTAATGAAGTGAAACTCAAGTGAAACTTCCCTATCCCTTTCACACACAGTTGCCTGCATGTGTCAGCACTGCACATAACTTATTCTTACAGTGCCTTTTCCTTTGAGCAGTAATGACAGGTTGAATTAATCAGAAGCACTGTGTGCTGAACAGGTTGAAGAGCACATGTCAGTGTGGCTCTGAACCTTCAAAGGGAAATGTTTGTAATATTGGAGAACACAATTTCTCAGGGCACCGTGACCACAAAGTTAGCATATCAGACTGTGAGATCTTTTCTTCCTCCAAATTCCATTTAATAACTAGAACCATTCTCCAGGAATACAAACGACAGGCTGTGCTCATGTTATGTACCTTGGCCAAAAAGAAAGGAAGACCAAAAATAAATAAATAGATAGATAAAAAATAGCATTTACATAGATTTCATATTTGAATGCAATGTCCTAGAATGTCAGGTAACTAGTTTGGCTAAGAAAGGAAAGGGCCAGCATTAGGATTAGTTAGGAAACTGCATATGAGCAAAACACATTAAAAAGAACATCATCTAATTTTTTTAACGAAAGAAACCAGTACAATTGGTGAGTACTAACCTATCATTAAAAAAGACAAATGGAATGGTTTGAAACATTTGCCCACTAAAAGCACTACAATATCCATGGCATTTGCTTTTAGAAACCAATCATTTATGCTCCCTCTCTTTCTGCCTCTCCCTTCCTCTCCCTCTCTCTCCCTCTGTGTATGTGTGTGTGTGGTTTCTACAAATATACCTACCTACCTGTAGTGTATGCCTTTAAAGCATACACGGAAATGTCAGCACAGCAGGGGGCTGGACAGCTCCAGGCTACAACCGCTTTGGCGGAAAAGCCAGAATAGAGCGAGTCGTTGACAGCCCTAGGGCATGGTCAGCTCTGGCGGGAAGCCAGGGTTTAAATCCATTGGCCACCTGCACTGGTGGGAAGCCCAGGTTTAAATCTATTGGTCACCATTCACCTGGACAGGTATAAAGAGACACCAGGTAACCCCTTTGCCCCAGCTTCATTCTGGACTCAATAAAGAAATACTACCCAGCTCAAGTGTCCGTCTCTCCGTTCAACCACGCGACATTGCACTACCTCTACCTCTCTACCTACTTCCCTCAGCAGTATAAACATAAATAAATCAGGATTGCATCTAAACAGCTGTATAAGTTCTAATTCTCTGTCTTTGTAGCTGTAGGCATCCCCAATTAAGGTGTTTGTATGGAGCACTAATTGGGTCAAACTATTATACAAATAGATGGCACAAATGAACATTCATCCCTGGAAAATGACTGTGCCATTGTGGCTGATCTGTTGAGGTGTGGAAAATGCCTCCAGCTGCAGAGATTTAGTTGGGAAAAAGAAAACCCCAGCATGAAGAAGAAGGGGGAAACACAGAGTAGGAGATGATAAGTAGCACATACATTTTGTTCAAAATCATGTACCCTTTGTCATTTGAATGAGATGCAGAATTGCTAGGATCAGTAGCAATATATAAGTAGCTATGTTAATCTTTTCTAATAATAGACCATGGAGTCTGCAGGAATTTAGCATGTTTCCTTTCTCTCTCTCTCTCTCTCTTTTCCTTTGTGCTGTTCCAGAATAAAACAGTGGGTTAGGATGCTGAGCTTGTTGATTAGAAGGTCGGCAGTTTGGCGAGTCGAATCCCGAGTGCCGCATAGCAGAGTGAGCGCCTGTTACTCGTCCCAGCTTCTGCCAACCTAGCAGTTCGAAAGCACGTAAAAATGCAAGTAGAAAAGTAGGGACCACTACGGTGGGAAGGTAACAGCGCTCCGTGCGCCTTTGGTGTCTAGTCATGCCGGCCACATGACCACGGAGACGTCCTCGGACAAGTGCTGGCTCTTCGGCTTTGAAACGGAGATTAGCACCGGCCCCTAGAGTCGGAAACGACTAGCATGCATGTGCGGGGGAACCTTTACCTTTACCTTTACCTTTAAGTCCTCAAAAAATGGCATGCTGAACAGCAGGGCGATCTTTTTTTTTCTTTCCTGCAGACAAACAGCTGATTCTGCTACCAAAGCTGATTCTTTGGCAGCAGACTCTCTAGATTTGAACAAGAACCATTAGAAAAGATCCAAGACAAACCTTAAACAGCTGGGAAGAGAAATCTCGACAGTTGCAATTCTTGATAGGGTGGCAGGATGGTTGGATCTCCATCTTTTCCTTTCAACTGTTTGTTTGTTTTAAGCACACCTTGATTTTAACTGCACATTTTGAAGTTTCTTTTTTATTTGGATTTTTGTCTTTAGCTGTTAACTGGTTGAATGCTGATTTATTCTGACTCCTTGCTGGATATTATGATGCATCTTCCCCTGTCTTTCAGAGGAATTGCTTATACATGGTTGTGAAAGCTCAGCTACAGGAGTATTTTAGACCATATCAAAAATGTAAACAATGCTTCACTTAAGGATAAAGGCCTTTGGGAAAAATGGTTTTCATCTTGGAGCTCAAATTGAAAACTTTGACAAATATTGATAAAATAATAATGGTTTTAAATCAGCCCCAAGATGACACTCAGATACAAGTAACAACAACTAAACCAGACTTACAATTCGATGGATTGGAATCTAATTTGTTGCTGGCAAATTTGAAGAAGGAGTCTGGTGTGAAAATTGCAGTCTTGTTGGAGAAGGCTGAAAAGGGCATGGATTCTAAAGATTTAGAGATGACAGAATTGATGAGTGATGGACTGCACTTTCTTAAGAAGATTGATGGATATTGGGGAATGGACTTAGAATATCCAATCATAACACAATTGTCAAGAGATACTGTGCTTCAACTTGTAGGAGGATTTGTTCAACAACAAATGCTGCAAAGATATCTACAACAGAGATTTATGACTTTCGGAATGAGATCAAATTGTTGGGAAAGATCCCAGTTAAAATTTTAAGGAAAAGATTTATCATTAAGAATCAATAGAGAATAGCTTTATCCTGGATGGATCAGAGATAATGATTGTGATGATTTATTGTAAATCACAAGCTGTTGTGATCTTTCTGCAAGTGTAATACAATGATAGATAGTTACAGAGCTACTTGAAGTTTAACTTTGCTGTTAGTCTTAACTGTTTTTTTTATATATAGTAGATTGATGCAAGATCAAAGTGGTTGGGAAAACAGTTTCAAGTTGTAAAACCTGTTAAACTGTGGGCCTGTTTTGCAAGAGGGGAAGCTATTATTATTGAAACATATTTATCAGTATTCAACTAGCTGGGGCAATTTATGTGTATGTTTTTATGCACAATTTTTGTATTTTTTTTCTTTTTTGGGAGTTTGTATTTTAACATGAATAAAATAAAAAATATTAAAAGAAGAAGAAGAAATTGCTGATCCAAATTAACATGTGGGTGGTCCATATGTCTGAATAGGAAGCTTAATAACAGGGCATGAACATAGCACCCTTTACACATATTTTTCAATATCTTGATATAAAGACCATGGACACCAGCTACTAATAAGCTTAATTAGCTAATAATTAATTAGGGTTAAGGCTCAAAATGAACTAAGGCTTGCAACAAAAGTCAAAAATAACAACAAAAAAGCTTGTTTAAAGATGTAAAAAACAAGAAAAAAGTTAAGGAAATGATTGGTCCATTAGTGGGCAAGAAGGTGACAAGCAAGAGGGGTAAAGCAGGTTTTTTGCATCCATATTTACACAAAGGAGAAAAAAAAACAGTCCAACCTATCAAAAACAGTACCATAAAAACAGATTAGAAACACAAGTTAAGATAGGCAAGAAAATGGTAAGTGAGCACCTGTCCACCCTGTATGAGTTCAAATCACCAGGACCAGATGGACTACACCCCATGGTTCTGAAGGAACTGGCAGATGTGATCGCAGAACCACTGAACTATATCTTTCAAAGATCCTGGAGTACTGGAGAACCAGAGGACTGGAAAAGAGCTGATGTAGTAGCCATCTTCAAAAAAGGGAAAAAAATAGATCCAGGAAACTACAGACCTATCAGCCTGACCTCATTAACTGGGAAGATCTTGGAAAAGATAATCAAGCAACGAATCAGTGAACACCTAGATGCAAACAAAATCATTACCAAAAGCCAACATGAGTTTGTCAAAAACAGATTAAGCCAGACAAATCTTATTACATTCCTTGACCAGGTGACAAATTAGTGGACTAGAGGAATGCTGTGGATATAATTTATCTGGACTTCAGTAAGGCATTTGATAAAGTAAACCACAACCTACTACTTGATAAGTTAGAAAAATGTGGGTTAGACAGCATAACCACCAGATGAATTCGTAGCTGGCTGACCTGCTGTACTCAGCATGTGGTCCTCAATGGAACTGCATCTACATGGAGGGAAGTGTGTAGTGGGGTGCCCCAGGGCTCTGTTCTGGGCCCAGTGCTCCTCAACATCTTCATCAATGATTTGGATGAGGGGATACATGGGGAACTCATTAAATTGCAGATGACACTAAGCTGGCAGGAATAGCCAACACTCCAGAAGATAGGCTTAACATACAGAAGAATATTGGCAAACTTGAACATTGGACACTATCTAATAAAATGAAATTCAATGGTGAAAAAAGGAAGGCTCTACATTTAGGCAAGAAAAACTAAATGCACAGGTATAGTATAGGTCAGGGGTGTCAAACTGCTGGCCTGTAGGCCAAACACGTCATCCAGAAGCCACGCCCACCCCATTGCCGGCAATGGCAAAACCGTCCCGATACGTTGCATGATGTCACGTGACGTTGCAAGTTTGACATGTCTGGTATGGGTGGTACCTTGCTCAATAGTAGCAACTGTGACAGGGATTTTGGAGTCTTAGTGGACAATCAAATAAATATGAGTCAGCAGTGTGCTGCAGGTGCCAAAAAAGCCAACACTGTGCTAGGCTGTGTTAAAAGAGGGATAGAATTAACATCACATGAACTGTTAATACCACTTTATTATGTCTTGGTAAGGCCACACTTGGAATGCTGCATCCAGTTTTAGTCACCACAATGTAAAACAGATGTTGAGACTCTAGAAAGAGTACAGAGAAGAGCAACAAAGATGATTAAAGGTCTGGAGGCTAAAACATATAGGGAACGGTTGCTGGAATTGGGAATGTGTAGTCCATAGGTCGGCAACCCGTGGCTCCGGAGCTGCATGCATCTACATGGAGGTCTCCTGCGGCTCCCAGTCGCCTGGTGCGCGCACACCTCTCCGAACGGGCAGTGGTGCGCATGCACTCTCCAAACGGAGAGTGGTGCCGCCCATTTGGAGAGGTGTGCATGCACCTCTCTGAATGGGCGGAGGTGCACGCGCACCTCTCTGAACAGGCAGTGGTGCTGCCTGTTTGGAAAGCTGCCACGGCCCGTTTGCAAAGCTACCGCCTTCGGAGGAAGGTGGCAGCCTGCAAACAGGCCGCAGCAGCTTTCCAAAAGGACAGCACCACCTCCCGTTCTGAGAGGTGCGCGCGCAGCTCTCCAAACCTTTGGAGAGCTGCGCGCGCACCTCTGCCCGAACAGGCAGTAGCGCTGCGCATTTGGAAAGCTGCCGCAGCCCATTTGCAGAGCTGATACCTTCCTCCAAAGGCGGAAGCTCTGCAAACGGGCCGCAGCAGCTTTCCAAAGCACCGCCCTTTTGGAAAGCGGCCACGGCCCCTTTGCAGGCTGCTGCCTTCCTCCGAAGGCAGTAGCTTTGCAAACGGGCTGCGGCAGCTTTCCAAACTAGCAGCAGCACGTCTGCAAATGGGTGGCACAGCTGCCCATTTGGGTGGAGGTGCACGTGCACCTCTCCAAAGGTTTGGAGAGCTGTGCGTGCACCTCCCCAAAGGTTTGTAGAGCTGCACGTGCACCTCCCCAAATGGGTGGCAGTTTGGAGGTCCTGGGGGTGGCTCCGGTGGTGCCCAGGCTGAATGCGGTGCCACAATCCAGCGCCCATCGCCAGGGAGACCCGTTGCCATGCAGGTGCCTCCCATTTTGCGCATGCACAAAATGTTTTGTTTTTTGCGCATGCGCATGCATGGACACATGCACATGCACTTTTTGCAGCTCCCACTTTTTTGTGTGTTTGATAGAACCAGTTCCGAGTGGCTCCTTTGCTTTTTCCGGTTGCCAACCCCTGGTCTAGTCTAATGAAGAGAAGGGTGAGGGGTGACATGCTAGCAGTGTTCCAATATCTCAGGGGCTGCCACAAAGAAGAGGGAATCAAGCTACTCTCCAAAGCATCTGAAAGCTGGACAAGAAGCAGCCGATGGAAACTAACCAAAGAGAGAAGCAAACTAGAACTAAGAAATTTCCTGACAGTAAGAACAATTAATCAGTGAAACGACTTGCCTCCAGAAGCTGTGAATGCTCCAACACTGGAGCTTTCTAAGAAGAGACTGAACAGCCATTTGTCTGAAATGGTATAGGGTTTCCTGTCTGAGCAGGGGGTTGGAATAGATGACCTCCAAGGTACCTTCCAACATAATAATAATAACAACAACAACAACTTCCGAATACAGATAGATCGCCATTTGGAACACAAAACGCCAGATATCACAGTCGTAGAGAACCGAAGCGTACAGTTGATTGATATCGCTGTACCAGGAGATGCCAGAGTCGAAGAAAAAGAACTGGGAAAAATTATGAAATACCGCGACCTGGCCATCAAAACTGTGCGATTATGGATGAAATGTGTAACAGTGATACCCATTGTCATTGGGGCACTGGGAACTATGTCCAAAAACTTTGCAAAATACATCAAGAAACTGTAGCTTCCTGCAATAACTCCAGCAAAGCTACAAAAAACTGCGCTACTCGGAACATCTTAAATTTTAAGGAGATACCTGGTTGATACTTAGGATGCTGGCAGCAACCTGTGTCAACCATTAGTGCCAGTCAATTTGAGTGTTCAGTTGACTGAGTTTCATGTTTTATGAATAAAAGCTTAATAATAATAATAATAATAATAATAATAATAATAATAATAATAATAATAATAATAATGATGATGATGTAACTATGATAGGCTTAGCAACCACATTAGCAACTGTGAGGGTGGAGGAAGCAAATGTGTGATGATGTCATTCAACGAACATTGTGATGATGTAATGGCATTCACATAAAGGTATGAGTAGATTTTATCTTTTATTTATACAGAATGGAAAATTATTAAATATAGTATATCCTATTACCTGTGCTGAATTAATTTATATTACATTACATCATTTTCAGTTTTTGGCTTGTTCCATTTATATTTTTGGAATGGTGTTTCCATTGTAATCCACTGTTGGAAACAACTGTTGCTTAGTTTAGATAGTAGCCCTGTCTAAGTTTAGCACTTGGAATAACTTGCTTCAGGGATACCCTACATTCACCAAGGAACACTTTGGTGAGAGTGAAATCGGACATTTTGTGGCATGGATGTTTTAGCCTTGAAATATGTTGCATTTTTTTAGTGTTCCGTTCTTGAACTATTGGATGGAGAGGAGTTTGGAACAACCCTCTTGTTTCCATGGTTTTATAACAAGAGAGTAGATACATTTTTCCATCATTTCCTTCTGGTCCTTGTATGCCTCCTGTGCCCCTCCTAAACTGAGAGAAGGAAAACTTCAAAGTGGAAATATATCTTGGATTCAAAATGCAAAAAAAGAACATTAGATTCCTTAAATTACTGGAAGGGATTCCCAGACATTAAGATATCTTGGGAAGCAACTGAAAATGCTTATGTACTTCACTCTCTTTTCCATTTCCATTGACATGGCTAGCCAAGTTCAATCATCCTCCTAACTGAACTTCCTCTAATCTCTTCAGATTCTGAAGGCCAAGGGCACTCGGATTGGACCCCGGAAGAAATTCCCCCACTTTCTATCCACTGCTGAATCCTGTGGGGTGAGCTTTGCTTTGCATAGCACGTCTGACCAGGAAATTGTGGAATCTCCTCTGCAGTCTCTTCCTGGAAGAAGATGGAAATCTTCCCATGTCTTTGACTGTTTTGGAAAGGAGATTGGAGTGATTGCTATTCACAGATTCCGCTTGAGAGGAGTACATTTTGCTTTTTCAATCAACAAGGGAAGAGAATGAATAGAAGAGTGATCAATGATCGGTCTTTCCCTAGCTTGCACCATAAGAAGGAACAGAAAAAAAAAGCCCTAGAGTCCTCTGGGTAGAAGGGGATGATATGAGGGATTTTGAAAAGGAAGTTGATATGAAAGTTAATTCTCAGACGGACAACATCAACTGTTACCCAAACAAGGAAAATAAGCAATCTATATGTCCAGGTTAAAAAAAAATATTACTTTGTCTTTATGTAGAGTAGGTGGGTCAAAGAGATGCAAGAAACCAAATATTTATTATAATACAAGTAGAACTCAAATCTAATACATAGCAGTTATTGGAATTCTGTCATAATGGATTCATAGTTTTGCTATTATAAATCTACTTATATGAGTCTTTGGGTCCTAAGAAATAAATTCTCCCTATGTTTTTCTTTCTCAGTAGGCAGACATTAACAAAACATGTTCTGTATGTCAGAGTTTAAATATATAGGGTGTTTTCTAATGATGCAGATTACCTGCTGGAAGACATTAGTGGCCTTGTGCATTTAGAAACAGTTATATTACAGCTCTTCTACCAATAGTCAGACTAAAGGGTTTTTTCCCCCTCCCATTCCACTACCTTTTATTATTCTCATTTGAAGTTTCTCTTGTAGAGTCTAGGAGTTTAATTAGAGAAGGGAAAATTCCTGTTTAGCTAGTGTTAATTACACAGGAGGAAACAGAGAACTGTTTTTACTCATAGAATTACAACATCAATTTCAATTAATCAACTATAATAAAATGGGGAAAAATTACATCATCAATACTCATGACCATCCAGTACCTACTATTGCATTATGGTAATAGTGCTCAAATTGGAATTCAAATCCCCTTTCTGTACAAAATCTTATAGCCATTAGCTATTTCCACCTAGTGGTCTGCAAACTATTTTTATGGCTGTATAAGCTCAATATAGCATTTAATTTATACAGGATAGCAACCTAAATGACTTCATGGTAGCTAGGAATTCTTTAGGCATAATATAATTGATTTCTTTGTAGGTTATCTGTGAATATCATGATTTTATGCATATGTATAAATCAATATACAGAGCTCACAGGAAATAATACTGACAAGAAGCAGCACCTGTAGTAACTGCAATGGCATCAAAAGGGCAACATGCACAGTGATATCCCACCTAATGACTGTCAAGATGTATTTACATCTCAATATTCAAAATGTGAATATTTGCATAACATCATCACATGCTTTTGCTCCTTTGCCCTACCCATACTCCCCACTATTCTGAAAGGCCATGTCGGTTAGGAAGTAACTTAACCAGTTCAGTGTAACATTGATTAAATCGTGTATTTCATAGATACATATATTAAGCCTAATCCAGTTTATCAGGCAAGTCTAGTTACTCTGGAATTTTAATTCAGTGCAGCAAAGATCATGCTGAAAGTCATAGAACCTTGAATAGGAAGGAGCCTTCTTCCCATTCCCATAGTTAGCCATCACTTACAATCACTGTCTCCTATTTGCTTTGGTCAGCTGGCAATATAACCTTCAGCTAATTGGAAGAAAAGAGCGAGCACAGTAAAGGATCCTTTCCACAAACAAAGCACTCCTGTCCCGTGGTGGGATTCAAATATGTGAACAACCGGTTCTCTGTGTGGATGCCACTTCTGGAATTCCATTCTGGGCCTGGGCAACAAAAAATTAGCTGCCGGTTCTGCCGAGGTGGTGCGAACTGGCTGAATCCCACCGCGGCTCCCACCCCTATAACTGCTATCATTAGTATCATCTGGCTCATGAAAGGTTTACCTTGACAAAATTAAGGCAACCTCTCCATTGTGTAATCAAATCCAACTTTCAAATGTTTGGAGTACACATCTGTATATTTACCTGTATTATTTGAAGTATATTCTGGTGGTGACCTCCCAAAGAAATTAAGAATATCTATTATCATCCAGTTACTCGTCCCAGCTTCTGCCAACCTAGCAGTTCGAAAGCACGTAAAAATGCAAGTAGAAAAATAGGGACCACTACGGTGGGAAGGTAACAGCGTTCTGTGCCCCTTCGGCGTCTAGTCATGCCAGCCACATGACCATGGAGACGTCCTCGGACAAGCGCTGGCTCTTCGGCTTTGAAACGGAGATAAGCACCGGCCCCTAGAGTCGGAAAACAACTAGCACACATGTGCGGGGGAACCTTTACCTTTATTATCACCCAGGGCAAATAATAAGGGCTTAATCATAAATCTTAGCAGCCATCTGGATGAATAAAAATTCACTATTTGCTCTGGAAAACTGTGCTTTTCTGTGCATGTATATCCCTCATGAATGGCTTTGTCAAGTTCCGTTTTATTCCATTTAATTCTTTCCATCCTTTTTCATATAGGTTTTGGGATTTTGTACACATTATTTAAATGTATAAATATTTAGGAGTAGTTTCCTCATTTTAGTTGTGTTGCTATTGATATTTATTTTTATCTATTGCATTTTTGGGGGGATATATTTTTTAAATATTCCTACTTTCATGGAAACTGGAGTTGCAAACTGTACTGCAAAGACTGGGAAAATGCACAATATGAAGCCTTTTTAATCCACACTCATTTGGAAAACAGGGCTAGGGTTAACTCATATCAAAATAATGAATTGATTGCCGTCTCATTCCTTAAGGTAAAGGTAAAGGTTCCCCCGCACGTGCGTGCTAGTCGTTTCCGACTCTAGGGGCCGCTGCTCATCTCCGTTTCAAAGCCAAAGAGCCAGCGCTTGTCCGAGGACGTCTCCGTGGTCATGTGGCCGGCATGACTAGACACCAAAGGCACATGGAACGCTGTTACCTTCCCACCGTAGTGGTCCCTATTTTTCTACTTGCATTTTTACGTGCTTTTGAACTGCTAGGTTGGCAGAAGCTGGGACGAGTAACAGGCGCTCACTCTGTTACGCGGTACTCAGGATTCGACCCGCGAAACTGCCGACCTTCTGATTGACAAGCTCAGCGTCCTAACCCACTGAGCCACCGCGTCCCTTACTCACATGTATACATGTATTCCTTACTCACATGTATACAGAAGAATACATTCATAAAGCAGTGTTCATATTTGAAATACCTCTTCTGGACTTTTTTAGTTTTGCATTGCTCTTGGAGTATATTACTCACAGTCTGAGAGAAGAATGTAATATAATGACAAATGAGTACTCTTGTCACTTGCTTGGTAAATTGAGTTCTGTTCAGCATTGTGAAAACAGAAAGAACAGACTAGGAGAAAGAGAACATCAAGACCTGAAATTCAGACTTTGATCCTTTTCTTTAATGCTAACCAAGAACACCATGACATTTTGTAAAGGGCCTGGAAGTTAAAAAGAAAAAAGAAAAATAATCCTTCCATAATATGACATGGCATTGTAAAATGATGCTTTTTCCCCCCTCTCCAAACAATGGACAAGCACATAAAGATCTGTTCCTTTTAATGTTTTAAGGTATAGACAAAGTCTTTAATGCCTTGGATCACTTACTCTAGAATAGTTGGGATGAAATCCATGTAACAGATTTAATAGTACAGCCACCTTAAACCTAGCATCTTCCAGATGCAATGGTTTATAGTTTCCATCCCTCCCCGTTATGATATTCAAGAGCTGTATTTGGTTTAATCACCTCTTAGATATTGTAACGCACCCCTGGCACCGTGTTAGATTTATTAAGTTTCTTGTCAGGGGTATAGTTAATAAATTTAAGATCTACTTAATTAATTAAGAGTAGATTTGATAACCAGGGTAGATATGAATGATATATTCATTTCCAAGATTATTGTCACTTAATTCAGTATAGTAGACTCCAGGAGAGGCTAACCTGCAGCCAGATATACAAACACTGCTGGCCCAACATGTGAGAGTTTATCTTTTTTAACTGTAGTTTTTGAGATATTTTATTTTTTAAAATTGGAGTAGGGTACTTTTTGCATTGTTTTTCTTATCACATCTCTCTCTCTCTCTCTCTCTCTCTCTCTCTCTCTCTCTCTCTCTCTCTCTCTCTCTCTCTCTCTCTCTCTCTGTGTGTGTGTGTGTGTGTGTGTTTTCTTGGAAAGATTTCAGGAGTGTTTATTAGTGCCTCCTTTTCAAGGCTGAGAGAGTCAGTTGCGCAACTGGCCCAAGGTCGCCCAGCTTGCGTTTATACCTAAAGCAGAACTAGAATTCATGGTGTCCTGGTTTCTAGCCTTAACCATCACACCAAACTGGCGTTCTTCTATACTGCTTCCATAGCTGCACTAAAAGAGATAGCAGGATATTTAAAAATGAATCCTTAGTAATAACTCACAGAAGCTTGGCAGGCTAAAGTTCTCTAAAAGCTCCAATATTTTCATCCCATCCTGCCAAAGAATGAAGCAGCTTTAGGCAGTTTCAAGTTTCCTTGTTTACAACTTCTAAATGTGTCTTTGTTTGACTCAAATACTGAATTTCAAAGTGACTGAAATTGAAATGGGGCATCTGCAGGGCAGGGGTCCGAATAGTCAAGATAAGCTTACTTCCAGCCATAAAAGCATATAATCCTCAAAGTAGTCAAAAACATCCAGTCTCTGCTATTTCCTTCCTGTGTTCCAAAACAAGTGTACTCTTAAGGAAGGGAATATTTTAATAATTTCCCCATTATTCCCATCCTATGGTTTGTTTTTCCAACCAACAAATTCCAAACATTGAAACAAAAAGTTGGGGCTATTTTCTTTTCAAATCACCAGTTAAATAACAACAACAGCTCCCTGTGTTCTCCCCAAATGATCTTTCGAAAATGTGCATCAAGAACACTTTTCTACACATGATGATTATAATTTATATCCTGAGGACAAACAGTACTCACAAGAACAGCCTGCATTTCTGTCTCCCATGTTATAATAGGAAGGATTTGCTCTCTTCTTAGCTTAGCTCTTGTTCACTTTGGAAAAGATTGATGGCTCTGTTCCTCTTCTCTTCTTAGCCTGAGTAGTCTTGAAATGCATTGGGGATGCATTGGAGTGGACAGCAGTCTATTCCTTTTGATTTTAGATTGGAAACAAGGTATTGATGGCCATGCTGGCTGGAAAGAATAGAGTACATCTGAAAGTTTGGGAAATCCTCTGCCCAATCCCGCTCGTTTACTCATGGGGTGTGTAAGCCAACGGAAGCATTGTGTGAAAAGCAACTTGTGCTTCTTTTTTGAGCCATAAGGAGTTAAAATCCATTACCAGATTTTCATAACCCATGAAAGGTGTACCTTTCGCCTAGTCGCGCAGCAGCAGCCCTGCCTGAGCTTCTCGATATCCTCTCAGGGCTGGTGATTGAGTTCCCCAAACTTATGGTTTTGGGAGACTTCAATTTACCATCCCTGGGAAGAGCATCTGAGTTAGCTCGGGAGTTCATGGCTTCCATGACGGCCATGGACCTGACGCAAGTAATTCATGGACTGACTCATAAGGGAGGCCACACCCTTGACTTGGTTTTCTTATCTGGTTGGTGGTTAGATGATCTTGGTGGGGGCTCCCCAATTGTTATGCCCCTGTCATGGACCGATCATCATCTCCTGCGGCTGGTCTTCCGTTTTGCCACTCCCCACCATGGGGCTGTTGAGCCAACCAGATGGTTCCCCCCCAGGCACTTAATGGACCCTGAGAGGTTCCAGGCAGCACTGGGGTCCCCACCTGCCTCCTCAGCTCACAGCTCGGCAGATGCCTTAGTGGAAGCCTGGGAAAGGACGGCCACGGAGGCACTTGACCGAGTTGTACCCTTGCGGCCCCTGACCCGGCGCAGATCCCAATGGGCTCCATGGTTCTCTGCGGAGCTCCGGGAGATGAAGCATCGGAGATGGGGCCTAGAGAGTGTTTGGAGATCCAGCCGATCTGAATCCGACCGATTGCGACTAAGAACCCATATTAGGTCTTATCTCACAGCGATGAGGGTGGCGAGGTCTAACTACTTTGCTGCCCTCATCGCGTCCGCAGATAATCGCCCGGCCGCCCTGTTTAGGGTGACCCGCTCCCTCCTTAATCAGGAAGTGAGTGAGGAACCCTTGCAGGGGTGTGCCGAGGAGTTTAGTCAACATCTGTCAGACAAAATCGCTCGGATTCGGACCGGTCTGGACTCCGACTGGGCAGTATCGGACGATCAGGACACGAGCGGTCTTGTCAATGTTACCTGGGAGGAGTTTGATCCTGTAACTCCGGAGGAAGTGGACAGGATTATGGGGAGGCTGAGCTCCACCACATGTTTATTGGACCCGTGCCCTTCCTGGCTGGTTTATGCAGCCCGGGAGGGGACACGAGGCTGGTTCCAGGCGGTTATATCTGCCTCTCTGAGTGAGGATAGTTTTCCCGCCACCTTGAAAGAGGCGGTGGTAAGACCTCTCCTCAAGAAGCCTGCCTTGGTCCCGGCTGTGTTGAATAACTTTCGTCCGGTCTCCAACCTTCGCTTTCTTGTGAAGGTTGTTGAGAGTGTGGTGGCGCATCAGCTCCCTCTGGTCCTGGATGAAGCGGATTATCTACACCTGTACCAATCGGGCTTCAGGCCCGTGTACAGCACGGAGACGGCATTGGTCACGCTGGTGAATGATCTCTGGAGGGCTCGGGACAGGGGATATTCCTCTATCCTAGTCCTATTAGACCTCTCAGCAGCTTTCGATACCATCGACCATGGTATCCTGCTGCGGCGTCTCAGGGGATTGGGAGTGGGAGGCACGGTTCTTCAGTGGTTCTCATCCTATCTCCTGGAACACTCGCAGTCGGTGTTGGCAGGAGGGCAGAGGTCGACCGCGAGGCCTCTTGTTTGTGGAGTCCCTCAGGGGTCGGTCCTCTCGCCTCTCCTGTTCAACATCTACATGAAACCGCTGGGTGAGATCATTCGTGGTTTTGGAGTTGGGTATCATCAGTATGCCGATGATACCCAACTTTTCATTTCGACCCCAAACCACCCCAGTGATGCCCTCGACGTGATGTCCCGATGCCTGGAGGCGGTCCGGGTCTGGATGGGGAGGAACAGGCTTCGACTCAACCCTGACAAGACTGAGTGGCTGTGCGTACCGGCATCTCGGGATATTCAGGATATCCCACCCCTCACTATGGGGGGTGAGTTATTACCTCCTGTAGATAGGGCTCGCAACTTGGGAGTCCTCCTAGATTCACAGCTTTCCCTAGAAGACCATATAGTAGCTGTGACTAGGGGGGCCTTCGCCCAGGTTCGCCTGGTGCGCCAGTTGCGGCCCTATCTAGACCGAGATGCCTTACGTATGGTCACTCATGCGCTCGTGACCTCTCGTCTTGACTACTGTAACGCTCTCTACATGGGGCTACCCTTGAGGACCACTCGGAGGCTCCAACTGGTACAGAATGCAGCCACGAGAGTTTTATTGGGAGTTTCCCGACACTCCCATGTCACACCTTTGCTCCGCGAGCTGCATTGGCTTCCAGTTGTCTTCTGAGTGAGGTTCAAGGTGTTAGTAATGACCTACAAAGCCCTACATGGCATGGGTCTGGAATACCTTGGGGAGCACCTGCGGCCGGCGTCAACTTCCCTCCGCCCAGTACGCTCCCACAGAGAGGGCCTCCTCAGGGTGCCACCGGTCAAAGAATGCCGACTGGTGGCCCCCAGGGGGAGGGCGTTCTCTGTGGGTGCATCGGATTTATGGAACTATCTTCCGGTCGAGCTCCGGATGGCGCCCGATCTCCGCTCCTTCCGGCGCGATCTTAAAACCCATCTCTTTAAACAAGCTGGCCTGGCCTGATGGGACGGGGTGGGATTTTATAAATGGACTTCAATTTTAATCTGTATTAATTTTTAATCTGTATTAATTTATTATGGGCATTGTTTAATTACTTTTTAATAATTTTTAATTTTTGTATTTTGTTTTTATGTATTGCCCTGTTCACCGTCCTGAGTCCTTCGGGAGAAGGGCGGTATACAAATTAAAATAATAATAATAATAATAATAATAATAATAATTAATAATAATAATAATAATAATAATAATAATAATAATAATAATAATAATAATAATAATAATAATAATAATAATAATAATAATAATAATAAAGGGTCATTTTGACATAATTTGGTATATTTCCACCAACATCTCAATACAATTCAGTTATAGCTATGAGCATATTATCAAGCATATAAACATCATTAGTTATGAGCTTTTACTTCATTATCAAATATATCTTATCTGGTTGTAATTAATCCAAAATGTCAAGATCACTATGATTAAGAAAAATTGCTAACATTTTTTACTAATCATGGATTTTTACATAACTATTGTCCAGTATAAATTCATCATGACCACTTTTATACTTGAGCAGCCAAGCAGGAAAACATTGACAAGAAATATTCAAAGTAAAGTAAAGTAATCATCTGTCTCCTCAGGTTTCATTAATATATTGTTATATATCAAATGTAACATAACTGAAGACCACAATTCAGTAGCAACATTCTCTTTTCCATTGCAAAAATATTTCTGGTTCATAATATTTCCTATTTAAAATAATTAGTCAGTCAGTAATACAAAATATTTTTTTTCGTGCTGCAACTCAGTAGATAAATCTGGATTTAATGGATAAATAATTTAACCTGGATCAACACAGTTTCCAGTGTTCTAGGTAAACAACAGGCAATTCTTCTCATAGATGCTTTCCCCAAGAACTTATGTGAATTATGTCTCCAAATCCAAGGAGTCAAAATTCTATAGCAGGGAAAATGTTTTAACAATCCACATATGAGAAATAATTACTGGATAATTTGTTCTACAGTATAAAAATTTTTAAAAATCCCCAAATTATTATCCCAATATTGAGTTAATTGCAAATAGTCATTAGCAGCTAACATATTTGTGCTACACAGTAATGATGGCAATTACCAGAAAAGAGTGCAATATAGCTGTTTATTGTTCCATCTGTTAAGTATAACAGTTAAAATGGTTACATTCTCACAAACCTACTATTTCATTTGGGGAAGCATATTATTTTGAAGTCCTCTTGTAGAATTCTGTTTGGTCTCCATGGGTGGTGATAACAATAGGCCATTGTAAATGCCTGAAACCTTGCATTATGCTAATAATCTTTAAAAAAAAATAGACAACCATTTGCCTGGGATGGTATAAGGAATCCTGACATGGACAGGAAATTGAATTAGAAGATGTCCAAGGTCTCTTGCAGTCATATGATTGTGACCATGCTCCAGTTCCCTTGGGGAAACAGCATCGCCTTCCCTGGCTTGGCATCTGCCCTATTGAGATATAAATGGCTCTAACTCTGTTGACTTTTTACTGAATATGTACTTTTTCTCCAGGTGTTGAAGCTAGCTCGTTACTCACTGGAGGTCTGGCATGGGTATATGTGATAAATGGGAACTGATATCTTATCAGGCCTTCATTTTGGTATCAATGGAATGTCATTTTTGTTATTATTGTTTAGCACCCAGAGTTTCTTTGGAAAGATGAATAGCTATATAAATTGGATGGATTAGAGAGAGAAAGAGGAAAAGGAAGGGAGAGAGAGAGATCAAACATGGATTGATCAGGTTAATAGCAAATGATGAAACTGCATGGGTATACAAGTCTTCATGTATTTACCAACATATGAATGGCTACATTTTTTTATATACATATACAGGGCTTTTTTTGTCATAGAACGCTCAGAACAGAGTTCCGGCACCTTTTTTTGGATGGAACCTTGTAGGATAGGGATGCGGTGGCTCAGTGGGTTAGGACGCTGAGCTTGTCGATCAGAAGGTTGGCAATTTGGAGGGTCAAATCCCGAGTGCCGCGTAACAGAGTGAGAGCCTGTTACTCATCCCAGCTTCTGCCAACCTAGCAGTTCAAAAGCACGTAAAAATGCAAGTAGAAAAATAGGGACCACTACGGTGGGAAGGTAACAGCGTTCCGTGCGCCTTTGGCGTCTAGTCATGCTGGCCACATGACCACGGAGACGTCCTTGGACAAGCGCTGGCTCTTTGGCTTTGAAACGGAGATGAGCACCGGCCCCTAGAGTCAGAAACGACTAGCATGCATGTGCAGGGGAACCTTTACCTTTACCTTTTTACTTGTAGGATAGGCAAGGCGGGTTGTATGACATGTGTGTGTTCCGGCACCTTTTCCTTTTACAAAAAAAGCAGTGTAAACATATACATATACATATTTTTTTTTAAAGTGGAACCATTTTTACATTACAAAAGGTCCATGCTGATAGATGGTTCCTGCCTGCATGAAAACATAATCTGAGGGTTGGCAGTAAACATAACGAATGAGGGATTCTCAGTGTTAAACATTATTGACTGACAACTTAATTATAATTCAGTTTGTAAAGTACGCTTCCTGAATCCTGAGTGGAACAGAGCATAGTGTAATGTCTTTTGCTGCCTTTCTACCCTTTCCCAGTTGTGAGAGTACATTTTAATAACACAGCATAATGATGGAATAATTTGCAGCAAAGAAGGAAAACACACCCACAGTATTGAAGAGTTATTTTTAAATGGATCCAAAGTGTTTCAACACTGTCTAAAAATACTTCATTTTTGCATACTGCTTTAAATCCACAGTCTCGAAATGTATCCCTTTTAAAGCAGGAGACCAATGGTGCTGGCTGAACTGAGCTTCTTTTGAAAAGGAAGCATGCCACAAAGTAGGAAAAAAGGGCATGCTTTTCATTTTCCATATATGTATCTCTCTGTGTGTGTATATCAAGAACTGGGAATAGAAAATAAGGTGATTTTTTTCTGCATCTCATCTTTTTCCATAATCTATATATCATCTATATATATCTACTATATGTATATAGCTATATATTATGGAAAAGGATGAAATGGAGGAAAAAAATCACCCTATTTTCTACTCCTAATCCTGGAGAAAAGATAAAGTGATACATATGATAAATATTTTATTTGCTCCTCAATGGACCCAGATTGTTGGGGGCAAGAAGCTGACTTTGTAAAAATGCCGCTGGGGGGGTGGGGGTGGCGAAAGCCCTAATAAGCAGGCATATACATAGAATGAAGGCTATTGCTAAGCACATTGATTTGTGCTTCTTAGATTGTAAGCCGCCCTGAGTCTTCGGAGAAGGGCGGGATATAAATGGGATTAAAAAAAATGTGTAAGTGAAATGTCACTATAAACACAACTCAAAAACCTGTGTTCTACAGTTGTCAAAAAAAAAAGGATAAGAGAAGAATTGAAGGCAGCAAGAAAACCTCTTATTTGTGCATTGCTACAACCCATGACAGCTTGAAAGACTGCCCTAAGGTTAAGTAAATCTGTTTATTGAACTGTTGAGGACATGTCATTCTTCCCATTACCTGAACATTAAGCCTTCTCTTAGAATATTTTCTACCCATCAGAATAAGAGCCCTAACAAAAGTGTTGGTTGAAATATAATGTTTAGTGAGGTCTGCCATGGTAACAAAGATGGTGTCTAGTTTTAAAATAAAATAAAATAAAATAAAATAAAATAAATAAAATAAAATAAAAAAATAAAATAAAATAAAATAAAATAAAATAAAATAAAAAAATAAAATAAAATAAAATAAAATAAAATAATAAAATAAAATAAAATAAAATAAAATAAAATAAAATAAATAAAATAATAAAATAAAATAATAAAATAAAATAAAAAAATAATAATAAAATAAAATAAAATAAAATAATAAAAAAACCAAAACATTCCTTTTGCATCTACAACCAAGTCTGGAGTTGTTTTTTTCAGAGCTGTTTTCCATTTTGTGGGAAAAGTAAAAGTGTGTTAAAGATTTAATACACAATGTACCTATTTTTTTTGGTATAATGTTGAAAATTCTATAAGGAAAATAATATGTAAATGGTAGGTATAGGTGGTAAATATTTTAATGTATTTTAGAAATAGCTCTGATATCCATAGTAGAACTTGGTAGATCAGTTTTTGCCAAATTAGCTCCTTCTAAATGTGTTGGGAATTTCAGGAAATGTAAGGTTGATTTATCTAAAGGGTGTGATATTGAGGAAGTTTGCCTGAGATCATATGTGGTCTTTGACTTATGACCACTTGCTTAGTGACTGTTCAAGTTACAATAGTATGTCCCAAGCACTGCTTATGGCCTGGTTTGAAAGTTCCAATGTCGTTGCCCCTCAGCATGGTCACATGACTTCCTTTGGGGCATTCAGCAACTGGCCAGCCTTTATATCCATTTGCAGTGCCCTGGAGTAATGCAACCGTGATTTACAATGTTTTTGCCAGAAAACCAGCCTAGAGTGAACAATGGATTCATTTAATCTTTGCTTAACAACACTGTATTTTGCTTTATGATTATAGTGGTCAGTTCATGACCAGTGCAAACAAACAAAAAAAGATATTGCAAAAATTATGTTGGTTGTGTAATGACTTTCTCTACAACCCTCATGACTTACGATCTTAATGCCTAAACTCAATTATACTTGTAATTTGAGGATTACCTGTACTATCTGGTTATGATTTATGATCTGTTCCCCACAACAGATATAAGCAGAATAAAAGATAAAAACTTCACGAAGAAGAGCATGAAAATTGTGGGATTACTTTCTTACTCTGGAAATCCCCAATATCTTCCATTGAAGACATTTATATGCTTTGTGCAAACAGGGTATTTCATGAATGTCGTTTAGGTTAGGACACCTTTTCTCTCCTCATATCACCCTTAGCTTTACGCCATCACTGTTTTTAATTGTATCTGTTCATATTAGTCTTATATTTTTTTATTTCACCAAAGTTCACTGAAAAATGGGCTGCTCTTAAATTAATTCTACATTCTGGCTAAGTCTTATTTATCTCAAATAATATCAGCCCTTTGCAAGAGTGAAATATAAAACTTCATAGCTAGCAAAACTACAGAAAGGAACAGATGCCTTCAGATGTAAGGGGAAAACCTAAAACATACATAGTAAATATATCTGGTGATCACAAAACATTAAAAGCTGTTTTGGAATGGAAGAGGGTGCTTTGAAACAGGACGTGTCTGGCTGCATAGAATTTTGAACAAGAATATTACCCACTGCATTATTTGCTTGGCAGGTTCAATTTGTAATGAAGGTATTTCTCAGTTTGTTATTGATTGATTGATAAGGGTCTAAACCCACTGAGCCTATCTAACAGATCATTATATACTAGTCCTAGAGATAATTCACATTTTCCACTTCTTTTTATTTATTATATAACAAATTTGGAGACTCCCCATCTTCTACACAGAACAACTCTGGGTGGTGTTCAATTATAAAAACAATATAAATATAACTCAGCCACTTTGTAAATTTGCTTGACAAGCAATGTGTTGAAATATCCTGTTAAACTGAAATAGTCCATCATTAATAAAGGAGGAAAATTGTGGAGAATGTTCTGCATATATTATAATATGGACACCCTTTCTTATAGGACATTTCACCTAGAAAAGAAATGTTTGGGCTTACAAAAAAGCTAAAATTAAGGAAGACCTTGATGCTTTAACCTGACATTTTGTCCAGTTATAATCCCTGTCACTCCTAAACTATCTGTTTTTGTTGTCCAGCATCAAACATTTTTGTCAGTTCTCTCTGTATGTGATGAGACCTATTTCTTAATATCTACTGAATGTATAGGTTTTCCATTTCATTTATGCAACATAACTTGAATGCTGCCTACAATTCTTTGCCATTTACAAGCTGCTTAAGGCACAGAGACACAGGCCAAAAGAAGTTGGCAGCCCTAATTAGGAAACTATAGTATCAAGATAAAATGAAGATGAAGAAAATAATTTTGTTCACTTAGATGATCAGAGGAGGTGATATCTGGACATACAAACTGAACAGAATAACAAATTAAGGAGAATCTAGGGTTATATGTGCAAGAACAATCGTATTATATATGCAATCTCTTATCTGCAGTTGGAAGTGTTATCAAAATTTAGGACTTCAGTTTCATTGGAACATTATACATTTCATAATAATTTCCAGCACAAAATTACAATGTGAAAAATTTAAATGTAGCAGATATTTGATGTAAACCATTCTGTTGAGAGGATATCTTAAATAACATCTTTCCAAGTAAATTATATAAAGGACTGGATCTTCTAAAGTAGGTGTTGAAGTTGAAAAATACTGCTAAAATGCTGATAAAATTTTACTCCAAATTCTTGCATATTTGGATACAGTTTAAAATGGTAAATTACACTAACATTGTCTGTATGCATTTTGATTCCATTCTTTTGCTCACAAGGATCTCACAGAAGCTTACATTACTTCAATAGAAAAAAAATCAGTTGTAAGTCTTTAATTTACAATCTGAAAGACACATTGCAAAAAGAAAGGAGGGAAACAATCAAACATAGGTACCAATATTAAGTTCCCAGAATAGTTCCTGTAAGGAGCAGCTGACAGGGAAAAATGATTGACCCCTCAATTGCCTGATTTAGTTCTAAGCCAGGTTTCCAATCTTTTCATTTTACTGTATGGATTTATAAACAATCTTTGACAGTTTTGAGGACTGCCACATAGATTGGAGCTTAGCAATTGCTATAGGTCTCATGACCTACATGGTATTTTACAGAGAGAGCATTGATGGGATAGCAAAGTCAAATGTTGTTTTAAACCTTGATAAAAATTAAAATGAATGAAATCTCATGAGCTTTTTGTCTGCTCTGGAAAAATTGGACCCAATGTTGAAAGATTTGTAGGGTGCTCTTCCAAGTTTTCTACATTTTTTAAAATGGTTTTATATTATTTCTATACTGCCCAAGCGTAATATATTGGGCAGCTCATTTTCATTTTTTCTTTGGAACACTTAGCAAGGAACCATTTTGAGAAATCAATTTAGGAGGAATATAATGGACAGAGCAATTCAAACAAAGATTGGTTGCCTTGCCAAAAAGAAAGAATATTATCATTTGCCATTGAATTCAATTTCACAAAGTAGCAAGTGAAACATGAACTATTTGCATTTAAATGAACGTTCATTTAATATAATTCCTAGAAATATACTGACATTGGAACTTTGTTCTGTTTGAAGGAGACAATCATTATACATGTGATACATAGAATTTGAGAGAGAGAAAGAGAGAGACTGGAAGGTTGTTAGTGGAGAAGGTAGTAAAATGGCATATTGAGGACTTTAATAAAGTCTTTTGGAACATTGTACATGCAATAGCAGTATGATTAAACATTATTATCATTCTCTGACAGTTAAAAATGCAGTGTATAATGAAATATATTCTTCACCACATTGTATTTTAGTCATTTGCATTAAATTACATTTTTAAATGTATCCTTCCTTCTTTTCCACCCTTCAGTTTATGCTCCTTGGCTTTATACTAATAATATTTTGTCCCTTTGAATCAAGTCTTCACAACCATAACTCTCTTGGCAAGATTTTCAGAAGTGGTTTGCCCTTGCTTTCTTCTCAGGACTGACAGAAGGACTAGCCCGAAATCACTCAGCTGGCTTTGTGCCTAAGAAGAGACCAGAAGAGATGATCTCCTGGTGTCTTGCTTGGTGCCTTAACCACTATGAGATGACTTAAGTTGTGAGGGCATTTGATAGAAGCTACAGTTACATTACACTGTTGATGCTTCATGCTGCATGAGATGACACTTGCCCCTTCCACAGCTTCACACCTTCTTGTTACAGAACATGTTATTTCTCTCTCTCTCTCTCTCTCACACACACACACACACACACACACACTCACTCACTCATTCTGTGTGTGTGTGTGTGTGTGTGTGTTTGCCTAGTAGGAACAGCATTTTCTTCAAATTTTTGTATAATGCAGAAGAACTGCTGGGCAACATGTAAAAATGCCCTTGCTTCACACTGCTCCATTTTTTTTTACATGAAGATCTAATGAAAGAAGTTTGAGACAGAACTGTCTGTCACTTTCCTAATTCAAGCAAGCAGTACAGGAAATGAGCTGAGATTTATTTTTATTTTTTTTAAAAAGGAAAAAAGATAGTATGTGTCTCAATAGTCCTTAGTCTTATTTTGTACTGAGCCTAAAGTTAGAATGACTATACCACTTCATTCAGTGTGGATGCCAGTTTTAATGGGGCTTGATTTTCACTCTTATCAAGTTTGCGTAAAACAGATTCTAACAAATGGTTTAAAATGTCATTTCTTTTCATGTTTTCCCCCCGTTAAAACCCATTTCCCCCTCTTTCCCCATTTTTGACTTTTCTGCTTCATTTCCAGAGGTGTCTGCAGTATGTGGCCCAAAAAGTCAAAATGGCAACCAATGTAGTACAATTTAAGCACCACCATTGCATAAAAATTAGGCAGAACTTCAACTGGACTATCATAACCACCATGTTGACTCTTTGGACCCACTCTGCAAATGTTCCTGGCTGGTTCTACTGTATGCATTTCAGTGTTGTTCCTATATTTTTCTTATATCAATTTCTACACCCAAAAATGAAAGACAGGGGCATGGGAGGGGATGTTTGTCAAGAGAAACAATGGCAGCCACAAACATGTTAGCAGCTCCACCCCTTTTTATTTGTGAGTTGCATGTGTTGCACCAAAAAAGGGGCCGGGCTTCAACTGCATGGTCCTAGCTACTGCCTTGACTTTTTCTGACCCCCTTTTTAAGAATCCGTGATTACAGATGTGTGGATTTTTCCTCTTGATTTGAAAGTATCTCATAACTATCTAGTCAGAAATACACGTATTAATTTCAGTAAAGCTTTTCTCTATGGTCAGGGGATGATAGTCCTAAACATTACTATACTAAAATAAATCCCATTGTGCTGAGGGTATCTTTTTCCAGTAAATCATTGTAGCAAAGAGGATCCTTGCAGGTCAAAAAAGTCAATATAAAGTAAATAAAAAGTCAACTCCATGGCTTTGTGATCCACATAAAAAAGGGGCATGACATTGATTATAAGTTATGGCTGCCATTTTTCTGCTCCTTGTGGATATGCTTGATTGCCTATTTTACACATACTAGATCAGAACTAATTAATTAGATCCAAACTAGAGTGGGGACAAATCAAATATCATAAAATACCAAGTCAGCATTTTGTAACACAAAGCACCAGCTTCTAGCATGAATATTTATGTGCAGAGATACCTTTACATCACATAAACTTTCTACTAGCTGTTGCGAGTCCCACAGGGGGCAGGTGAGAAAACATGCATCGTGCCGTGGAGATGTAATTCTACTCCTTATGTATGTGCACTTGATGTTTCATAAGTTGATCGTCATCATGGTTAGGAACTGATATTAATGCCTTACATTCTTTCAAAATGAAAGTGATGTTTTTTTAAGTTTTAAAAATATCTTAAATGGCTTTTAAATGGGTGGTATCTTGAATCACATAAGCTGATAAAACACATAACTTTTTGAAAACATTTCCAATCTAGGACCCCACTATTTCTGCATGCCTTCTGTCCTTTTGCCTTTTCTGCATATAAACCTCTCCTTCCTTGCTTTTTATATATTTCTGTTAGGTTCGAATAGACGATCATACCGTGAGGTTTAATGCAAGAACGTTTATTAACACAAGCATAAGTCAACTGGCAATTAACTGTTTAACTCCCCCTTATATAGTCAGCTACATTCAAACAGTGGCCAATCCCCAGCCTGGAAACTCCTGCCTAAATTGCATCAGCCAATAATTGCACTCAGAGCTTCCCGCTTTCAGAAAGGCCCCTTTTAATAAATCTACAGACACAACACCCCTTCCCCCCCACTAATGTTATTTATTAACATAGTCTCTCAGATATGATGGTGGCTTGTGAACCCTGGTGGGGTATCTATTACTCTTGCTGGCAACCGTCTCATTTGCTTTCTGGCTATTGGCACCTGTCCCAGATGTTTGGGCCATGGGCTCTGATGACACAATGTTAGTGTTCTGTTGTTGTTGAGTTTGTTGTGGTTGACCTCTATGAGATGCACTTGAGCTACCCATTGGAATCAACTCCCAGTCATCATTGCCCAGCTGAGGCACTACGTTAGGTAGCCTGGTTTGTGTTTCAACTCCACCCTCACCGTCCCTGGTAACTGTTGAGCTCAGGCAGTCGGGATTGAGTATGACATCTTGAGCCTGTGTGTATTTGCCCACATCATTTTTTACAATATCAATTTCTGGGGCCCTTTTCCTTAATTGGTCGATATGTCTCTTTATTACTCTATTCCCTTCCCCCTCAATAGAATAAGACAATGGCCCCGTGACATCAATGACCACTCCCGGTACCCATTTGTCTCCCGGACCATAGTTCCTGGCCCACACTAAGTCACCAATGTTGAGAGACCGGGTTGGTATAGCCGCCTCAGCTTCTGTGGGTAGTCTGTCAGGGTGAAGTCTTTCCAGCTTTGTTGTTAATCTTCTTCCCCACCTCATCTCAGCTGGGCTCTTCCCTGTGGCTGTGCAGGGTGTAGTATGCTGTGACAGAAGGAATTGTGCCAATCTCTGTTGCCAGTTGCCGCGGATGATGCATTTCAGAGCGTCTTTTGTTGTTCGGACGTTGCGTTCAGCCAAGCCATTGGTGGACGGGTGAAAGGGTGCCGAAGTCATGTGCCTAATCCAATTGGCCTTGAGGAAATCCTGAAATTCAGCAGAGGTGAATTGGGGCCCATTGTCAGAGACAATCACGTCAGGTAACCCATGGGTGGCAAAGAGGCCCCTTAAAACCTGAATTGTTTTAGCTGATGACATGGTTTGAACAGGCACAACCTCCAACCACCGGGAGAAACTGTCCACCACAACTAGGAATGTTAGGCCTTGAAATGGGCCAGCGAAATCAATATGGATACGTGACCATGGATTCCTAGCCGCCTCCCATTTGTGTGTAGTAATGTGAGCCTGTTCCGGCCTAGATCTTTGACATAGGTAACAACCAGCTACGCACTCTTCAATTGCAGTGTCTAACCCAGGCCACCACAAATGGCTTCTAGCTAGAGCCTTCATGCGTACTATTCCTGGGTGGCCATCATGTAATTCAGCTAATACTGACTTCCTATGAATCTCAGGAATCACCACTCGGCTGCCCCACAACAAACATCCCAAATGAGATGATAATTCAACTTTTCTCCTAAAATAAGGTGTGAATTTGGGGTCTGGATTCTTATTGGGCCATCCCCCCTGAACCCATGCTGAAATTCTGTTAAGTGTTAGATCTTTCTTAGTGGCTATGGCAATGTCCTTTGCAGTCAATGGGCACTCAGGTATTTCATGTAATGACAGAATCTGGCCCACTGGAGCAGGATCCCTCTCAGTGTCAGTCAGTGGCAACCTGCTTAAGGCATCTGCATAGCCCATTTCCTTGCCTGGTCTATGTTTTAGGGAGAATGAGTATGCTGAGAGGAATATGGACCACCTAAGCATCCTAGGGGACATGATCTGAGGTGTCTGCTTATCCGTGGTGAACAATCCCAATAAGGGTTTGTGGTCAGTGTAAATGGTAAAGTTCCTACCATGAAGGTAATCATGGAACTTTTTTACACCTGCCACTATTGCTAAGGCTTCCCTGTCAATTTGGGCATAATTTCTTTCGGCTTTTGTAAGTGTTCTCGAATAATAAGCAATTGGCTTTTGTTGACCTTTGTCATCCATATGGCTAATGACAGCACCCACACCATAGGGTGAAGCATCGCACGCTAAATAAATTGGCTTATTTTCAATAAAGTGTGTAACAGTGGAATGGCTAGACAAAATGTCCTTCAACGTTTGAAAACTGATTCTATGTTTTTCCTGCCATTGCCACGGGGTTTTCTTTTCTAAGAGTCTATGTAATGGTTCAGCTATGGCAGCCTTATGTGGCAGAAATGTATGATAAAAATTGACTAATCCTAAAAAGGCTTGTAATTCAGCCTTATTCTTTGGTTCAGGTGCCAATTTAATTGCTTTAATTTTTTCAGTTGTTGGGTGAATGCCCTTCTCATCAATTCTAAACCCTAAAAATTCTGTTGATTTAACTCCTATAAAACATTTTTCCCTTTTTAATTTAAGTCCTGCAGCTCTAAATTTCCCCAGTACCTGTTCCAGTCGGTCAGCTAAGATTTCTTCAGTTTTTCCAGCAATCAGCACATCATCAAAGTAAGGGCATACACCAGGTATGCCCTTTAAGGTCCTCTCCATCACCTCTTGAAAGATGCCTGGAGCTGCTGCAATTCCAAATTGAAGCCTGTGAACTCGAAACGCCCCCTTGTGGGTTACAATCGTTTGGGCCTCGGTGGCTTCCTTAGACACGGTAAGCTGTAAATACGCCTGCGCCAAGTCGAGCTTGGCAAAGATGGCGCCATCCTGGATCGTCGCGAGGACCTGCTTCACCGTTGGGACCGGGTAAGCGTGTTTTTTCATTCCTAAATTTAGAGTGGCCTTATAATCGGCACAAATCCTCACATCCCCATTAGGTTTAAGGGGTGTGACGATTGGTGTCTCCCACAGGCCTCCCTCGACCGGTTCAAGTACGCCTTGGCCTACAAGCTTATCAAGCTCGGCCTCGATTTTTTGTTTAAGGGCAAAAGGCACCCTCCGGGCCTTCAATCTAATAGGCTTTACAGCGGGGTCCAAATTAAAATTAATGGGGGGGGCCTTTATATTTGCCTAAAGATCCATCAAATATGTCTGCGAATTCGTCGCAAACAGATTTGAGGGTCTTACTTTGAATTGTATTTATTCCCCCTACCCAAATTCCTAAAGCAGGGAACCAGTTAAGGCCTACAAAACTAGTCCTTTGGCCCTCGGTCACTAACAGGTTGAATGATCCATTGAACCCCTTATAACTAACCCTAATGGAGATTTTTCCCTTAATACTAATGGGGGATTTTTGGAAATCGGCTAGCTGGATTCCTGTTGGTTTAAGCGGAATTTTGTGACCGCTTTCCCGTTCAATGTACTTTAGGGTTTCGCCTGAAATTATTGATACTGAGGCCCCTGAGTCTACCTCCATTTTGCAGGGTATTCCTTGCAACTGGACTACGATTTTTAATTTAGGCCTCAGTACGTGATTTATTTTTTGTTGTCTTATGTGGTTGACTCTCGCCCCCTCCCCGCGGTTGGATTGTTGTGCCCTAGGTCTAAGGGTCTCTATGCCATGCTCCCGGGGGTTTACCTTACCTTCGGCCCAGACGTCCAATTCGTGGATTCGGTTGTCTCGCATCCGGTTGCGGCAAATGGCCTGGATGTGGCCGGTCTTTCCACACGATCTGCATTTCGCTGTGCGGAATCTGCATGTTGATCTGGGGTGGTTGCCCCCACAGCTACCACATCTGGTGTCCTGGTCTCTAGATCTTGTGGCACTCTTTGCGCTGCTTGTGGTTGTTGTCTTCGGGCCTGGTCAGGAGCTTCAGTCCGCGGTGGTCGGGCTGCCATCTTACCAAATCGTCTGGAGATCTCAGCTATGTCGGCCTCCCATTGCTGGTCCACCTCCCCGCTGTCCACATGGCTTTCTAGGTTGATTTCGGCTGCAGAGCCCATGCTGTTTTGGGGGGCTCTCACGTTCCAGTTGATTCATAAGTTAATAGCTCATCGAGGACTTCCTGCAGATCTCCCGTGGGCTTAGCGATGATTCGATTTTGTAGATTTTCGTCCCGCAAGCCGAGCACCACTCGATCTTGGATCCGGATCTTGAGGTTGTCATATTTGCACCTCAAAGCCGCCTCTCTAACCGCTGCCACGAACTGTGTAATCGATTCGCCAGGTCTTTGATTCCTTTTTTCAAAAATCCGTCTCCAAAATAATTCAGACCTTTTTGGCATGAAGTGTACCTTCAATTTTGCCAACAAGTCTGCATACAAGACGCTAGAGACCGGCAGCGGTTGACACAGGCCGACAGCAATTCGATACACAGGCGTCCCGCTAATGGTCAGAAGAGCCGCGGCTTTCTTCCTGTCGTCCGTAATGCCGTTTACTAACAGGAACCCTTCAACCTGGCCTACATATTCTTCCCAGTCTTCTGGAAATCGCGGGTCAAACTCTTTCAATGAGCTGACTTGTGCCATTGAAAATTTTTCTTCGGCAGCGTTGTACTTCGGTTGACTGCGTTCAAATTTCCCGCCTCGCGCACAGCTGATTCCGCCGTTCCTTCACCGATCTGTCGTCTATCCCACCTTCGTCGCCAATTGTTAGGTTCGAATAGACGATCACACCATGAGGTTTAATGCAAGAACGTTTATTAACACAAGCATAAGTCAACTGGCAATTAACCGTTTAACTCACCCTTATATAGTCAGCTACATTCAAACAGTGGCCAATCCCCAGCCTGGAAACTCCCGCCTAAATTGCATCAGCCAATAATTGCACTCAGAGCTTCCTGCTTCCAGAAAGGCCCCTTTTAATAAATCTACAGACACAACAATTTCCATCAATCAATTGTACAGTGTGATTGAATTGTAAATATATATATTTGAACCCTTGGAACAGAAGCCTGAATTTCATCTTCAATGAGGCAATCCAGACATCAAACTATAAATCTCTTTAACTTTTCATGCAATCAGTGTACAATGTCCCCAAAAGTCACCCCAAGTGTCAGGGTTCATGGTAAATGTTGGTATCATATTTGGTAAACCACACCCTTCCCATTAAAGTGTCTTTGTTGTTGCAAAATGCAAGCTGTAGAGATTAACAAATAAATATTGAAAATTCAGAGATTTTTTTTAAATTTTACCTGTATATCCAGTGAGTCTTGATCCCACTCTCAAGATCATGGAATGTAACAGAACTGTTTTTGTGCATAGTGACTAGTTAAGCTGGGAGGCCTTCAAGATGTAGTAAAAGATGGTGGCCACAATTATACTTAATGCACCCTTCCTATCTCAATCTTTATACCTATCTTTTAAGAAGTAGCAGTTTTCCAAAACAGTTATTCCCCTGTCTGTTATTTATAGACTCCCCATTTCCCTAGGATTCTAATAAATGAGTTTTGAGAATGTTAAGCAGAAGAACAGAACTCTGGTGGTTCTCTCTTCAGTCTCTCATTGTTTTAAAAAGGACTCAAAGAAGAAAGAACTAGAGTATCTTTCTGTGCCATAATGGCAACAGCATTCCTACCTCATGTAGAGATTGTCTCTGTGCCTATCTATTCGAAACATGGGCCGACTGAATTGCAGTTTGTGGTCTGCCCTTCACAACAATGCTTTTAAAAGAACTATTCTGAATACAAAGTTATAAAATACATATCTATCTGTAATTTGTGAGGGGTGAAAAGATATGCAGTTTCCCCAAGTACAGGATTTTATTTTAATATTTTTTTTTACTATAGAATATAGTCTGGTAAGAGTCCTTTCAGACAGATTGTGGCCACTTGTTCCTACTGAAATCTGTAACTATTGTTTTTTGAGCTAAAGTATGTTCTAGTATTCTATACATTTCTCCTGAGAAATATATTTGATTGTATTTCAGAGGCTATGCAGTTAGGAAAGAGGTTTATACAATGAGGATTAGTTCTTAGTACCAGACACAGCACATATCTGAGTGTGTGGATATTCCTTTAGTAATCTGGATCAGATTTGGAGCTTTTGTAAATGTAAAATGACAACACAGACATTTGCAGAGACAATAACTTAGTTGAACCCAATTAGACATTTTTTTTACCCCTTGTATCTGAGTTTCAGCTTTAGTTTGCCCTGGAGGAGGAACATTGAGCTTGCAGTAGAACACTATGAATAACAGGGCAAATAATCTTGGCAAACAACAAAGATAATGCTTTCCAACATTATGGTTACCAAATAGCTGAACAGGCAAAGGAGAAACATAGACTATTGAAAAGGAGGACAAAGGGGTTGGGGCTGATAGACTGCATCCTTAACAAAAAAATACAATTAAAGTATATAAGGCCAACAGGCACATGAAATTATTTTTCCAGCATCATAAAGGCTGGCTTGTCAGTGGTAGGAATAGGCTGGACCTGGTGAGGAGGGAAAAAAAAATGAAGGTCTGATTAAGGTCTTGTCAATTTCAGGTGGGAGAATTCTAATCAAGGTCACAGAGCTGAGCTTGTTAACTTGTGGTTAGCACTTATTAAGGAAGCTCTGGGCCTTGGAGAAAAGCTGCTCAGGAAGAGATAACTTGTAAAGATTCAAAAAGCAAGACAATATTTGATTTTAAGGCTATACCTGCTGGAGGATAAAAATGAGGACATGTCCCTTTGGCAGGATATCTGGCAATCCTGTCCAGGATGCACTCAGGCTTAAAAAAGGCAACTGGGCAATTTTGAGGATGAGTGAAAAATATGGCTACCACATTGGCTGCAATGGCCATTAAACAATCCTGGGAATGCACACTACCGGATTAGACAACTTTTATGTGCCAAATTGACTCAGTTCCCAGGATCCACTACCACTGGCTATGCTGCATTTTTGTAAATGGGCTATATTTGTGCATTTGTGTAGCAGTCTTTGCATTTTAGTACTGCATTTACTAAAAATGGAACAGTGGAACAGTTATCTAAGGAAATGTGTTTGATGTTTTCAGCTAATTTTCTCTTTAAGTGATATGAAGACCCCATTAGCATGGTTCAAAAACTTCAAACAATGGTTTGATCTGTCAAAGATGCTCTGGATCCTGCACTGAGCAGGGAGTTGGGCTTTAACCTCTGTGATCTATCCTTCTTTATAGTTCTATGATTCTATATCTTACACAGCAAGACTGGGAAGAAAGCAAAATAATAAACCTCTTAAAGTCTATTTAAGTGACTGTAAAGGCCTTGAATTGTTACAAAAACAAAACCTTAAGGCACCTCTCAACTGCTTGTTTGCTGCCTGGGAGCTCTGGAGACTTGAAGCCACAAGCTGCAAATGGACCATCTCAGGTGCATTAGGAACACAGCTTGCAGAGAATAAGGAAGTCACGCAAACCAGTCGTTTTACACTGAAAGCACAACTAGCAATTGTTGCAGATTTTGCTCATCTGCTTTCCTTCCAAAGTCAGGGAAAATTCCATTTACCATCGTTTTCATGTCTGACAAAGGGTGAAAATGCAGCCCAGCTTTAATTCCATCTGATTCTATTTATTTCTCTCCATGTTGGAAAGTTGGGGATGAAGGGAAGAGAGGATCTAATTGTCAGCACTAAGAATTACATGCATTAAATATTTATTACCCTTTTTATGTTTTACATATTCATATTTTTACAGGTTTCACTTTTTTAAAAAAAATTTTTAAAAAAATATTCAAGGATTGAGAAAAAAAAAATGAATGAGCCATGAAAGTGTTTGGTGATAGACAAATGGAAAGCAAATTTACCCTAAATATTACAGGCTGATCATGCTTTAGTGAAATTAATGAGGAAATATTAATTCCTATATTTGACTGAATTTTATAGAATGGCTGCATTTCAGCATTTTAAAAAATCATAATTCTACATTATGAATCTCACAGTACCCCACATTCATCTTATTTTAGGTAGGGAGAAGCAGACTGTAGGAACTCAAGTTTTTTAGGACAGGAATGCTGAAAATTTCAACAACTGCTAACAAACACTAAGCATAATGTACACAAATGGGGTTTCCATTAAGTTGTTGCAGGGATGGGAAAACAGATACCTAATTTCAACATAAGCCTGAGAAAAGACTAACTTCAATTTGATTTTTTTCAGATGGTAATAAACTGCTAAGTACTATTATTAATATTTTAAAATTAATCTCATCAGTCTGCCTTGGCAGGTTTCCCATTCCCATACTTATTCCCACTGAAGTCTCCACATTGTGAACCTCTTTACTACGTGACTCCATTCTAATGGATTCTGTTGAGTTTATTCAGCAGGTTTTTCTAAGTAGTTCCCTTCTTTGGGGATTTGATGTCTTAGATGGGTTTTGCTGCAGATTTTAAACCTTGTATTTAAATGGCCTTTTAAGCCTCTTTCAGAAGTCATTTTTAGTTATTTTGGGGTGCTTCTTGTTAAAACAAAGAGGGGGTGAAAACACTGTTTGTTTTGTTAATGTGCCATCAAGTTGGTGTTGAAGTATTAGTAAATAAAATAATAATGGAACATTGTTCCATGTCTGGAGTCTTTGGAATGCAGTTGTATATAAGCTATTGCAATAAATCATTAATAAATATGCTGTCTGCAAAAAAAAATCAACCCCTTAAGATAAACTGTCTTCCATGATTACAAGCAGCTCAAGGGAACTGTGCTTCTAGTCATGATTTCATGTCATCTGGTCTTCATGTGAACAAGATCACTGACCATGAGCAAATAGGGGCATATCCAGATTTCCTTCCTTCCTTCCTTCCTTCCTTCCTTCCTTCCTTCCTTCCTTCCTTCCTACCTACCTACCTACCTACCTACCTACCTGATGGAAAAGCGTGAAGATGGCAAATAATGGAAAGCAATCAGTGCCATAATATATTGTTGGATATCTAAGTGGAACAAAACTGGGCAGAATGCCCTCAGTTAAGCATGTCTTCTCTAACTTGTTTGAAAGAAAAAGTTATCAGCAATGTTGATCTGCAAGTGTGATACTTCTTAAATGACTGTAAGTCTTCTAAACATAAAAGTTTTCTAGGAGGAGGAGGACAAGAAAGAGAAGTGGTAAAATGGGAATTAAAATAAGCAGTTGTGGAACTGGTGAAAGAGAGGAAATATATTGCCTTTTAATTCTTCTATATAAATATAGCTGCAGTTCTCTCCTTCTCCCCCCACCCCAGTTCAGTATCCACTTGTATTCATTGCAGCTGTAAACTAAAAGCTCCCTAAAGCTTTCTTTTAAGGAGTTCATTAGGAAGCTGTTAGTGAAGTTTCATGAATCTTTATTAGCACTCCAATTTGACTGAGACAGGCTGTACACAGCATTTGAAATCTAAGGGAATGCATCTCAAATATAAAATCTGAAGACTCTCTCCAAATCCATGATGCAGCTGATAATTATCTGCTCCAAGTAAATATAAAGAAGACCTAAGATCAGGGGTCTTCAAACTTGGCCCTTTTATGACTTGTGGACTTCAACTCCCAGAATTCCTCAGCCAGGCATGCTGGGTGAGGAATTCTGGGAATTGAAGTCCACAAGTCATAAAAGGGCCAAGTTTGAAGACCCCTGCCTAAGATCAATAGGACAAAAGCTTGAGTCACTTTAATGCAACTTCTGATATTTTACTCGTAGGCTGCCATATTTTAAACAAAAAATCATCTGAAGATTCATAGATTGTATCTGAGCATTTGATATCAAACATAGCTAAATGATAAATGGTTCTCATTTAGGAAACACAGAATTATTTACCCAGGCTTTCCAAGAAACAGATATTCATTCTGTATATTCCTATACTATTAAGAGCCCTGCTAAGTTATAGTCTAATTCCGAAGTGATAACTCTCAATTGGGTAATATTTTTTTATATCTATTTGTTACCATTCTTACTAACCCTATTTTGCCATCATTGACCTAGTTTACTTTCTCAAATTTAAAAATGGGCTGAAAAAAGATAAGACTGCCAGAAATCACATAACCAATAACCAATAGTCCAGGTTGGTTTCATTTATTTGGGTGATGCAGTTGTGTTAGCACATTAAAGGGAAGGGCTATCTCAGGCAAAAACCAGACAAAATTAACATTCTTCTCTCTGGGAAGCTGCAGTCCCTGCAATTCCGTAGGGAAAGGAAGCTGAGCCTATCAACTTCCACCATTTAATCAGCTGGGATTTTCTAAATTCTGTAGAGATGCCACAATGTTACAGGAACATGCAGTCATGTCACTAAGCTCAGATTTATGTCCCTTGCTTGCGGAAGGGGCCTTAGAGAGCTGAGGTCTATAAAATATACCCAGATATTTTGTTATCAGCCTGGTTCAATACCAAATTATAGTTTCATCAACGTTGGCGGGGGACTCACACTGCGAAGGCACGCCGATCAACTTCGGTCCAGAGCACCCACCAACATCACGCCAGAGCCAACTTCTCCCAATCCCCCCAGCGCCATTTACCCAGAGGACATCCCAACTCCCACCAATCTCCAATCAGACACCCCCGAGGAGGCTCCCGCGGCAAACGTGGAACCACCACTTCGCAGATCCACACGACCGAAGAAACCTCCAGCGTACCTGACGGACTTTGAATGGGCCGGAAGCTCGCCAACACGCTCCATTACCAGTTGAATGTATAGTTCAAAGTTATGTGTTCAAATCAAGGGGGGGGGAAAGGGGTGCAGCATATTCATAATAATGACAGCTGTCACAGGCCGCTCCACGCGGCCGCACTGACAGCTGTCAAAGGAATCGCGCATGTGCAGTCGCGCTCCGCAGCCTGTCAAGACCGTCTACACGCGGCCGTTTGACAGCTGTCAAACGCCGCGCATGCGCCCTGCCCACGAGCTGTCAAAACCGCGGGCTGTCAAAACAGCGGCAGCCGCAAACTGTCAAACCAGCGCATGCGCCTCAGCCGCAAGCCCTGACAGCAGCTAGCTGTCAAAATATCGGCTGCCCGCTAAAGCCAGCTGACAGGATTCCCCCCAGCTAACACGCTTGCGCTATCACTGGGGGAAATGTCAAAACTGCCAGCTGACTATTGGCACATGATCCCTCGGCGGGAAGAACGCCCGCACCTGATTTATTTATTTATTTATTTATTTATTTATTTATTTATTTATTTATTTGTTTTATATACCACCCTACTCCCGGAGGACTCAGGGCGGTGTACAGAGCAAAGTAAGTATACAATAAACCAACAATAAAACAAATAAAACCCCAGATCTACAAATAAAACCCCAAATCTATCAGGCCAGGCCGGCTTGCTGGAATAGATAGGTTTTTAAATCTCGCTGAAAGGTGCGAAGGTCGGGGGCCATCCGGATTTCGGCTGGTAAGCAGTTCCAGAGGATTGGCGCACCCACCGAGAATGCTCTCCCCCTGGGGGTCACCAGCCAGCATTCTCTGACCGGTGGCACCCTGAGGAGGCCCTCTCTGTGGGAGCGCACAGGACGGAGGGGTGTTGACGCTGGCAGTAGGTGCTCCCATAGGTATTCCGGACCCATGCCATGTAGGGCTTTGTATGTCATCACTAGCACCTTGAATTTCACCCGGAAGGCAACTGGAAGCCAGTGCAGCTCACGAAGCAGAGGTGTAATATGGGAGTATCGGGGAGCCCCCAAAAGTGTCCGTGCAGCTGCACTCTGTACCAGCTGAAGCTTCTGAGTGATTCTCAAGGGCAGCCCCATGTAAAGAGTGTTGCAGTAGTCAAGACGAGAGGTCACAAGTGCATGGGTGACTGTACGTAAGGCATCCAGGTCCAGATAGGGTCGTAGCTGGCGCACCAGACGAACCTGAGTGAAAGCCCCCCTAGTCACAGCTCCTATGTGATCTTCTAAGGAGAGCTGTGAATCTAGGAGGACACCCAGGTTGCGAGCCCTATCTACGGGGGCAGTAACTCGCCCCCAATATTAAGGGATGGAATACTCTGAATATCCTGACATGCCGGTATGTACAGCCATTCAGTCTTGTCCGGGTTGAGTTGAAGCCTGAGTTAATTTGCTGTCCCGTTTGACAGCTGCCTATATAAGGCATGTTGTACCGTTCTGTTTTGTCCGGGCTAAGTTAAAATAAAGGCTGTTAAATGAAGACGCGTCTCCCTCGTCCTTCCTGCCGCTAAGCCAAAAGCTACATTTGATTTAATCTATTTCACTCTTAAATGTAATTAAAATCAAATTTAGTGCCTTGAGTAGAACAGTTTGATTACCATTTGGTTATAGTGGCCCTGTAAATGCTTACCAGACTTTTTGTGAAGTTCTGGAGATGCTGTCAAAATTTTCAGGAGCTATGCTGTAGTTTTGACCCTTGGGCTCTGCTTAGAGCCTTGGTGGAGCTATGCTGTAGTTTTGACCCTTGGGCTCTGCTTAGAACCTTGGTGGAGCAGTGGGCTAATGCCTCCTTAAGTAACACCAGCTGGCTGCAATTATTGCAGGTTCGCATCCCACCAGGCTCAAGGTTGACTCAGCCTTCCATCCTTCCGAGGTAGGTAAAATGAGGACCCAGATTGTTGGGGGCAATAAGCTGACTTTGTAATAATGCCGCTGGGGGGGATTGATGTCATACCATCATAGTATCATCCTGCAAAGTACATCCTTGGTGTCAGTTTACATCATTTGATAACACAAGGAAGTTTTGATTTATTGAACTTTGGGAATTAAGTAACTTATCCATGGTTACTTCCTTAAAATTTGGCTTCATTATTTTTAAGCAGAAGGTGCAATAGTGCAACCACTTCCCTCTCACTCCTCTTCTTCATGCAAGAAGGTGTTATTTAGGGCTGGCTGATCACACTCCTATCTCTGAACTGGGACACTGGAAATCTAAATGCCAAAGGCAAAGTGCAGCTAGGAAGAAGGAGCCCCCAAGACACGTCCAGCATGTGAGATTTGCCTGAAAAACATTTTCAAACTGGGAAAACGGAACCATGTATTCATTGCCTAATAAGTTTGAGAAATATGTTTTTTTTAAAAAAAAAACCTCCCTCTGACATGCACTAACATCATTTTCAACTGTTTATTCTCCAATTGCTTAAGGCAATGTTGGGATGACTTTTGAATCCTGAGACCTTTTATAACTAGAGAAGGTGGTGCATTGCTCCAGACACAACAGAAAAGAGGCTTGCTTTATCTCAGCAAATGGCACGTGAGATGTCTGCTCACTAGGTCAAAACTTCAGTAAAATCTCTTGAGAAAAGTCAACATCTCTTTTGCTTCCCAGGCTTTCCGGCAGGATGCTGGGCCTTAGTTTCCAATGGCAGCCAAAAAACCAACTCTGTATTGGCTTGTCAATATGTAAGAGATCCAGTTATAAAAGAATGTGTTGACATTTGTTCTATTTAAGCTGGAGATTCATCATTCAAATAATTGTGTCCAAACAATGAAAATCAGCGAACTGTAATAAAATCTCGACACATTGTGATCTCACCAAATGGTTAGGAAGTAAAACAAGAGAGTGTCCTCTCACCACTTCATTCCAAGGAAACACAAAGGATTATGTTCACTTTTCTCTCTTTCTCTCCCTCTCTGTCTTTCACACACACACACACACACACACACACACACAACCTACATACACACATGCACACACAAATTTATTCTACTTTAGCTCTTTTTCTTATCCACGGACAGAATTCACTTTTGCCTTTCACTTTCCTCAAGAACTAAATATATAGTCTTTTAAAAGCTTTGAACTAAATCTTGCCTTGAGACCCTAATGAGAAAATTATGCTAATAGAGTATAAGAAAACAAAAACATTATTTGCTTGGCATATTATTTTATAGCCTTGTTTCATTCAGTGGAACAGAGCCATGTCTCCTATGAGAACTCATGAAATTCCCAGTGATTTTCTATCAAACAGGAATCAAATAAGGTCTGTTTAACTTCAGCAAGGTGACCGGGTCCTCAGTTTGTCCATTGTTGCTGTTGCTCTTCTTTTTTTATTTCAGTAGACATAAAAGGTAGACTACTGACATCTAAGATTTCCATATAAACAAGATTCTTACTTAACGCTAATTATATCAGAGACTCAAATGAGTCATATGAATGAGCACAGCTCTATGGCCATTTACTGTAAAATTATGTTAGAGATCAACTACCTCAGGTAAAAATCATTCATCTCCAGACCTCCAATCATTTTCTTCTCTTGCACAGGAAGAAGCTATATGAATGTAAGTTCTTGAGAATGGGCCAGGGAATGGTCAGATAAGAGGCAGCATAGTCCACAGTTGGATAGTGGGTGGGACAAAAGACTCAGACAAGGCCTTTTCTAGTTTCTTGGGCTGATGATGCCCAGCTTTTTATCTCTACCCCAACCCACCCCAGTGATGCCCTCGATGTGATGTCCCGTTGCCTGGAGGCAGTCCGGGTCTGGATAGGGAGGAACAGGCTTCAGCTTAATCCCGACAAGACTGAGTGGTTGTACGTACCGGCATCTCGGGAAATTCAGTTCATTCCATCTTTAACTATGGGGGGTAAGGTGTTACCCCCCCGTAGATAGGGCTCGCAACTTGGGTGTCCTACTTGACTCACAGCTCAGTTTGGAAGACCATGTAGGAGCTGTGGCCTGGGGGGCTTTTGCCCAGGTTCGCCTGGTGCGCCAGTTGCAGCCCTATCTGGACTGGGATGCCCTGCATACAGTTACTCATGTGCTTGTGACCTCTCAGATAGACTACTGCAATGCTCTCTACATGGGGCTGCCCTTGAGGACCACTCGGAGGCTTCAACTGGTGCAGAATGCGGCCGCGCAAGTTGTGATGGGGGTTTCCCGATACTCCCATGTAACACCTCTCCTCCGCAAGCTGCATTGGCTTCCAGTTGCCCTCCGGGTGAGATTCAAGGTGCTGGTGATGACCTATAAAGCCCTAAATGGCATGGGTCCGGACTACCTATGGGAGCACCTGCTGCCGGCATCAACTTCCCTTCATCCTGTGCGCTCCCACAGAGAGGGCCTCCTCAGGGTGCTGTCGGTCAGGGATTGCTGGCTGGCGGCCCCCAGGGGGAGAGCATTCTCTGTGGGCGCTCCAGCCCTTTGGAATCAACTGCCTGTTGAGCTCCGGATGGCTCCTGACCTTCGCTCTTTCTGCCGTGACCTGAAGACTTGGTTGTTTGAACAGGCCAGCGTGGAATAAGGGTTTGAGTTTATTTTAACTATTTATTGTTAGGGCTAATTAATTTGATTTTCTTTTAAACTTTTGTATGTCACATTTTATTGCCCTGTACACCGCCCTGAGTCCTTTGGGAGAAGGGCGGTATAGAAATTTAATAAAATAAATAAATAAATAATAAAAATGACAGTGGGAAAACTGTATGCAAGATTTACAATAAAATAGAATTATCTCACCTGTTTGGGTTTCTTGTATATTTAGTAAGGCTGACAGTCCCATATGTCTAGCTTGGTAGAGGAGAATTTTGAACTCATATTCAACCATCAGTTCTGTAGGTTCTATATGCAGGCACTGTTTTTGCATCATGGAGCAAAACTAATTGAACCAGACTGGATTAGTTCCTTCACCCTTTATCACCATATTCATGACCTTCCATGAACCAAAGGCAGTATCTGCTTCCCTAGTGGCTTACAAGGCCAATTCTCCTACATTTTACATTAGATTATATTTACATTATATTATATTGGCAGGCAAAAGGGGAGAGCTGGCATACTTTCCCCTGCTGTTTCTTAATGAATTAATACTTTGAGTAGCTTAACATGGTTTTATAAATCTGAGTTGAAGCACATTAAATTTTTGCTTAAACATTCTACATTAAGTGTCCTAAATACCTTCCTGCAACAGACCTGGAAAAATAAAGATGATCCAAATAAGCTCTTCCCAAGAAATCAGTGGGGTACCATCTTACTGATATACGATATAATTTATATTTCCTAAACGAGGCTGCAAAGAGAGAGAGAGAGAGAGAGAGAGAGAGAGAGAGAGAGAGAGAGAGAGAGAGAGAGAGAGAGAGAGAGGGAGAGACAGAGACAGAGAGCCATGAACAGCACACACCCTGCTAGAGAGAGGTTCCCTGTGGATGGGCTCCAGCATGAATCTGAAAGCTTGGAAGACCAAACCTTTGGTCATGGTAACCGACCCAGATTGGATCCTATAAATAAAGAGTTCAGGGATGGTGTGTAAATATGCTTATCATTTCTGCTTTATGGAAGAGGGTAAAAAGAACTTTTTAAAAGCATCAGTATTGTAATTCAATTGCAATTTGTGTGTAGCTGCTTTATACCCATAGAATGCCACTGATGCCAACCAGACGTCCATATTTCATTTCTAGATATGCCCCATTGTGAAAGAAAAAAGAAACAGAGAGAGAATTTTATAAATGTTTGTTTCATACAGTAGCGTATCATGATAGCCCTGCCCACGAGCCAAGTCCATATTGGGTGATGAACTGGGCCATATAGGATCTATTACATGATTATATAACTATATGGTTATACAGCATGATTTGGGAGGGTACTAGTTCAGCAGAAGCTGGCTTAACATTATTTCCTGCTCTCCAGAGTGGCCTGGCAAATTCAGTGTTATCTCTTGGCCTTCTCTCACTCCTTGACCATGATTTATCATGTTGTTTTCTGCAGCAGAAAACATTTTGCAGCTGAAAAACATGGTTCAATTAAATCCCATGCAAACTTCTTCTGTGGAGCTTTTCATTTGGGAAGTATGGTCAACAGGAAGGCTTCGCAGTGATAGAAAGCCATCAATCACACTCTCCACCATTTTGAACAGACAAGTAAACATTTCCTTTCTGCTGATGGGAAGTTCGTGTGGCTAATTTCCAGTTAAGTTTGAACCAGCCATATTCACAGACAGACCCTGCCTAGAGATTAGGTCATCATGGTCTTCACTCAACTTGACTAGTAACAAATATAGTTTGATGTTTGCCAACACAAATTGGCAAAACAGGGCAAAATGCAGGCAAAAATGGAGAAGGAAACCATAAACGAAAGGCAATTATTTACTTTTTACATATATCTGGCAATGTATCAAAAAGATAGAATTTTCTAGAGCCATTGGAAACAATTCTCTGAGTAATTCTTATGGTCAATCCTAAAGAGAGTGGTGTTTGTTTATTCTTAACCCATTTATGTACAGAAGGCTGCAGAACAGAGAAGGTGGGTAGTGCACAAATGATCCCATCTCCATAAGAAACAATTTGGTGAACAGGGATGAGACATCCAACAAAAGAGCCACAAGACAAATTTGAAAGAAATTCTTAAGCTCCCTGAAAATAAGCTAGAAAAAAAAAGAAATGTCTTTTGCAGGATTGAAAAATCTTTTGAGAAATTGTAAACGGATTTTGGCAAAGCATTAGTATTTCTTGTTCGATATTCAGATAGGAAACAGACTTTCTCAAGGAACCTTTTGGCATTTCTAGCAGTGATATTGATCAACAGCTGCAACCTTGATTTAAATTTCCCACAATGCCACTAAGCCACATAGTATTAAAGATGCTGTGGGAAATTTTGGTCTTTCTGTATGAAAGAGACAGAGAGGGAATCTGAAAAAGCCCAACTGCCCATTAAACAATTGCATGAGATGTGCTGTTTTCCACTAGTAATTCAAGGATGCATTTATACAAGTGTTGGACTTGCCCACAAAATATACAATAAAATGTAGGGGTATTGTTACTAGCGGGTGAACTGAATTTGACTATCAGAGTGAGTAATGATAGAACATTGCTTCAGGCATTTTAAAGTGGTATGGCACCAGTTTCATCTTTGTATATTTCTCCAAAGAACTTTAGGAATTTTAATATCATGAGATGCTAAGGTATTATTGCTGAGGACAGTGATATTAGGAAGTGTTGGGTAAGTAGCCTACTTGATTGCTTCTTTCTTGCATTTTTATACCAAATCTCATTCAAAAAATCTCAAAGAGCTTTATTATAATTAAAAACCAATGAATCAAATAATTAATTCAAACATACACTAAGGCATTTTATAAAAATGTAACGCAGACCACAGAATAGAATCAAAAACATTAAAGCAGGACTAGGAAATAAAAGCCACAATAAAGAAAATGTTAAAAATTACAATAGCATTGATGTATAGTTGAAAGGCCTGGGAGAATATAATGTCTTTGCCTGGCCCTGATGAGAAAATAAAGGTGATGCCAAGCATACAGAAGAATACCGAAAGAGGAGAGTTACTTCCAAGAGCCAACTCCTAAATAGAGGCTCACTAGAACTCATCATGAGAGTGGACCTAAAGCAACTCCTTCAAAGATGTCCTTATGGTACAAGTAAGAAATGTAGGAGGAGGCATTCCTTCCGATATAAAGGCCCCAAGCTGTGAAGCTGTAAATGCTATCAGATCAAGCAGAAATTCCTCAGCATCACTGGAAACTGCCATATAGATAATATAACTAACATAGACAGCATCTCCAGAAGGTTAGCATTCATCCAAACATATCATGTTTCTACTGTTGTATTTTTAGCAACTTTCTAGAGCATGTATTGGAAACTCCTTTCCCTAATTAATTGTCTTTTGAAAATTTCCTTCTCCTTCTTATCTCCTTGGTGAGTATTCAGGTCATAACCCAGTGCCCTGAAAAACAAGTAGATTACAATGATAAATGGATGTACAAGAAAGTCCTTCAATATGTGATGGTGAGTTTTGTATCATGGATAATGCCAGAGGATAATATCAATTCTCACACAGCATAAAGAGATGACACAGCTAGAAATGTCTGCTTAATTAATTTCAGACTATCTTACCTTTTTAGACTCTTCTGAGATGCTACTCTTCTGCTAATCACATCTGATAATGAAAAAAATGGTGATCATAATATCAGTGAACATACACGTATTTGAGTATTTGATTTGTTTATGACAAGTGAATACTGATGTTATTGCTAAATGTTATTCAAATGTGACCCCTGGGTTTGTACCAGCATATAGCATGTACCTCCTATTTGGTGGGAGGTGTACAACAGCATGTACGCTGGTTTAGAAGAACAAGTCCGTGCTTAGCAGTAAAACTCAGCTCTACTTGTCTTTTGACATAATCTGTCAAGTGTTCTTCCGATTATCAGGAAATGCTTGTTGTGCCTGGGTATTAGTGAAACTAGTCTACTCTCTACTTTTACTAAAAACATTGTGAACTGTTGAACATGCTACATTAACTCCTTGACTGACCAAAGCCATGATAGGCAGGAGATAGGAACCACAGGTCAAGTGGAAATCTCCCAGATGAAGTGGAAATCTCCCAGGTTCAAACACACTATACTATATGACCTGTTCTCTTGCATCAGGTTAATCTTTCCTAATATAAATATAAAACATTGCAAGTATTCTTGAACATGATACAATCACACAAATAAATTTTCTACTTATTTGTATTGTATTGTATTGCTCAAGGGTTGAACAGTGTGTGAATGAAATAGCTTGAAGATTTATATTTTCATTCTGCCAGGACTCTTCATTTCTTGCTACTCTCTTTGCATGATTCCAACCATTTTGCCTAATAAAATATTCTTAGGTTCTCCTAATGATTTTTTTTCAATAACTATTTTGTTTACTGATAGAAAATATATTAAATTTTCATTTAATTGCAATCCTGTAGGATGAGATCATAATTAGAAATCCTTGCTAGTGTATGTATTTTTTGTCAAGAAGATGGCTTTATTCCTTGCACATTAATCAATGCGTACCCCAAAACTGATACATCAACATGATAACACTTTACCCCAATGTTAAAAAGTGTGCATATGCTTCTGTTTAAAGTCAGTTTCAAAGAAAACAATGACATTTTCAAAATCAGATGTTAAGAACATTCTCTTTGCATGAATTCAAGATATATAAACTTTATTTCTACCTAGGTGATAAGATAGACTTTGGAATAATAGACTTTGGAAATAGATTGCAAAATGAATATGTGAATACCTCATTTTCTTTTTCAAAAATAATTCAAATGGTGCATTTGCACAAAACAAAAATGACTGAGATTTGGACTCAGTACAATGGCCTTTGCCATCCAGATGTATTGGTCATGCTGCATAGTATGCTGGAAGTTATCTTAAAGAACTCATGTTGGGAATTTATTTAAGTAGAAAAAAAACCAACTCTTTAAATACCAAAAATCAATAGCAGGGACAGCAAGCCATGATAAGGCGTATCAGAAATAGTTTCCATTCTGTATTCATTGACCTTAAGAAAGTGTGAAGATCACATTCCAAACCATACTACTAGATCCAATAGCATGTGACTTATCCAAAAGAAGCTGTCATACATAATTTGTTCCAAACATCTTTCTCTGCTGTGCTGACCTTTCTTGAGGCAAAGGATTTATGGTATGGCACCTGCTCAAGAATACTTGTTCAATTTCATTCTGCCCTGGAAAGTACTTGGAGTCCAGGGTTTCACCCTATTTTTTGACAGATGTCAATGTAGAAGAAGTTAAAAGTATTCTTCCAAGTGAGTTACACTACCTTTACATGTTTATTTGGCATTAAAATGATATAAATATGAACAAAAACAACCATCATAATGCAGCCTCTAGCATTAATAATTAACGTCATTTTTCTTCCTAAAAGAAAAAAAACTATTAGCTGAAATCAAAAGAAAACAGTTAAGAAATCAACTGTGAAAGGGTGAGTTGAAGTGTACATCTTGTGTAACTTTTAAATTGTATATACCTTCAAAAGAACATTTCTTAGCAATATAATGAAGATTAATAAACAGCAAAACTGTTCAGTCTAAAAGTAATGCTGGGTAAAAGCTAGTAATCCTACATAGACTTTATGAAGTACTTTTGGAAACAGTTTAGGAGACCCAGGAAATTACTGAACAGATTTTTCTTTTAGAAAATGAAGCTGGAAATAATATTTTTATTTAAAGTAATGAAACATTCTTATGAACTTGCTAAATATGGGATTATATATATAGATATATCTATAGTTATGAGCTATTTCTCTAGAAAATAAATGTCAAAAAATTGAATGGAATAAGGCAACATTGTTGTATTGCTATGTAAACTATTTTTTAGGAAAAGAAAAAAAAAATAGTTTCCTATTAGATTATTTTTCATAATGGGATTATTCAGTCAGCAGTATCTAAAACATGCTGTAATAATAATAATAATAATAATAATAATAATAATAATAATAATATCATCTTAAACACCATCAACATCTTCCTGTCCCAGGTCCTTGGGAAGGACTAGATAGGTGGATATAAATGCTAAGTTCGGTGTGAATATCTGGCTGATTGTGCAATGAACTATAATTTATTAAACTTATATACAGGTGAACTCCCAATGATTCTGGGTAGCAATCGAAAGAAAAAAAAATACAATAAAATAAATAAAAGATTTTAAAAAATGGCAAGTATGGCACACCAGATGGAATGAAACCAGGGGTCTCAGTCTCACCAAAGGCTTGGGTTAAAAGTCAAACCTTCACCACTCTTCTTCAGCAGAATGGAAGCCTTCTAGACCTTGGAGGGTAACCTGGTTTCAGAAGTTCAAATGACAATATATATACAATGATGTCATACTAATGCACAGTTGTGTACTTGTCCCAATCAAATATGGAACATGGCAATAACATCATGACATTATTGCATATGACATCATTGTGTCACAAGTATCTGCATGTACTCAGGTGTGCAAAATAATTTATCAGTACAGTGCAGAAAAACATTTTAGAATGTTTGACCAATTAGCTGGTATATTATTATGTTATGTTACGTTACATTACGTTATATATTATCTTAATTACATTGTATTAACAATAATATATAATTATATATTATATATACTAATATATTATATACTGTATATTATTATAAAATTCAGGTTGTATCCAAAGTAGTTTACAATGAATATTAAATTTATTATAAATATTAAATAAGGAAATCACATAAGAATTTAAATTACACCAAGGAAGATACATATTGTTAAAATACAATGTATTTTAAAATGCACTGAATTACTATCAAGTCCTCAAAAAGAACATGTCTATCAACTTAGGCACCTTTAGAAAGAGAGCTTCACACAGATGGATACAAAGCCATCCTTCCTGTTCTTTTGGCAACCATAGTGAGAAAAACACGATTTAGTTATCTTCACCACCCAAACTGTCTGAATACCTCACAGTTGCAATGATTTTTTTCCACATACTGTTCTTGGCAGGTTCTCCATGATTTTGATAAATAGCTCCTTATTGCAGTAAGTTCTGAAGTACTGGTGGTCATTATCAAGTTGAGCTGTTCATCAAAATAATAAAGATCAATCCTCATGATCAAACAGTCACATGGAGAATAAGAATGGGGAAAAATGTTCAATGACATATGCAGTTACACAACTCAGTGCAAATGCTTATTCGGTATGGTAAACTATAAATGGGCTCCATCTAATCTACCATTTTGGTTCTCCAGTATTTAGTCCATATGTTTAAAGAATTCTGAATGGTTATATGATCCATACCCAAGGTCTTCCCATTGGAATTGCCTGCATTAAGCAATTTCCATTCTATTTTAGCTGGAAACATACTTGACTGTAATTCCATTTCATCCAATTTCTACGACATTTTCCAAAAGTTTTTAAATTATGATTCAATAAGTGCAACATTGTCAAACACATTTTCCATAAATGTATTTAAATATAACTTAAAATGGGCATTTGAAAAGCATTATACCCTAAGTTGAGCATTTTGTGTACTTTTATTCTTAAATAAGCCTTCGCAGTTGACAAAGAACAGCAGAGACTGCTCTGGGAGTATAAACAAGCCACAGCATTATTAAGTTCATAAGCAAACAACTACGATACAGGAACACATGGTTTCTATAAGTGCTGTTCATTTGGAGAGCTAGTCCCACTCAGCAAAGTTGGATGTGCCAAACTCAAGAATAAAACCTCTGCCGTGAATGAGGCCTATGTTCAACATTTCACTGAAGGGAAGCAAATTCAGATTCCTTATATTCCTTTGTCCTCTGTCTCTAATCATATTCAGGTCTAACTTCAGTGGACTTAATGTTCAGCTTTTTTATTTTTATACCTTTCTACCCAAGATATGATAGAGAGGAGGGCAACAGTTTTAAATAAATAAATAAAAAACTTTTGGTGGCTAGAAATGCTATAAATATTGAGGAACTAGGCTGATTCTCTAGAAAGAGTTGTTTATTATTATTATTATTATTATTATTATTATTATTATTATTATTATTATTATTATTATTATTATTATTTGGATTTATATACCATCCTTCTCCCGAAGGACTTGGGGCGGTGTACAAGGTAATTAAAACACTATATACAACACATAATATACAAAAAATAAAATAAATTAAACCAAGTAACCCTAAACAATAAAACACGTTCTAAAATTAAAATTTAAAATTTAAAATCTAAAACCCCAGTCCCTCAGTCCAGGCCAGCAAGTTCAAATAGCCAAGTCTTCAGGTTGTGGCGAAAAGAGTGAAGGTCGGGAACCATCTGGAGCTCAACAGGGAGCTGATTCCAGAGGACAGGCATGCCCACAGAGAATGCTCTCCCCCTGGGGCTGCCAGTCGACATTCCCTGACCGATGGCACCCTGAGGAGGCCCTCTCTGTGGGAGCGCACAGGACGATGGGAAGTTAACGCTGGCAAAAGGTACTCCCGTAAATAATCCGGGCCCATGCCATTTAGGGCTTTATAGGTCATCACCAGCACCTTGAATCTCACCCGGAAGACAACTGGAAGCCAATGCAGCTCGCGGAGCAGAGGTGTTACATGGGAGTATCAGGAGACCCCCATCACAACTCACGCGGCCGCATTCTGCACCGGCTGGAGCCTCTGAGTTTATGTATTTATTTGTTGAATTTGTTACCTATCTCACTGTGGGGCTACTCTAGGCAGCTGTCAGCTTCACTCTCCAATGTCACTTCTCTAAACAGGTATGCCCACCTGTTCATGCGAAGTATTATACTGTGAGAATAACCTCGAGGAACCAGAGTAAGAGCCACAGCCATGACAACAGTTAGATACGAGAAATCTTAAGAGTCCAAAGCAGAAATATAATTTGGGGAAAAAAACCATCTCATATTAGATCCTGCTTAGCTCTCTTGAAGATAAAAAAGGGAGGGATGAGTCACTTTCAGATTTGTGAGATTCTATTACTGTAAATAAAACTAGTATAAATATTCACAATTTTGATTTCCTTGCCTACTCTACCTCAAAGGGCTGCATTATATCTCCAATTTGTTAGGGATGAATTGCAATTTATTTTCTCTCCTGTAGCCATTACTACTTCAATATCTCCATTAATTCACCTGAGTGTAATAAGATACTAAAAGAGAGAGGTAGGAGGAAGTAGCTATGATAGCTCTCTCTAACATCATATTCAGGTGAACTAGTGGAGGCTAATTTTACTTCTAATCCCTAGATAATCTCCTCTAGCTCTTTTACGTAAGTGTTAAAAAGCCTGGAGGAAAACAAAGAACACTGCCAAATTCTAACACACAAATGTCATTAGGCCACACACTGCTAAATTCTGAAATTCCTTCCCCTCCTGGCCAATTGGGTAGGAACAGAACCTTCGGCACTCTTGAGATAGAATGCTCATGAAGTTAAGAACAATTTGTTCCTAACTCCAATGGTATGAAGTTACAGATGGTGCTTGGATCCCTGATGAAAACATTAAGAAAGTGTGTAGGAATACCTGTGTTCTTTATGGTCACAGAGCTTCCACGTTACTAGCCCTTCATTTAAGAAAATACGCATTTCATTATTCCTTTCATTGCCAACATTTATTCTTAGTAGCTCACACATAGAAGTAATTCTTACAACTACAAATAGTAGGTACAATTATTTTACTTATTTCCTACACTTGGTTTTACAAGTAGCTAGCTACAGAGGCAGTCTTGTCCTCTCAAGAGTCAAGTCTGCTACAAGAGTCAAGAGTCAAGTCTGAGCTTTTCAGGAGAGCCAGGTGAAATTGTTGTTTTGAATCTCATGCATCTGAATCACCTTGGCATGATTTGATTCTTAGACAAGGTACAGTACAGTAAGTTTGTTTTTGAGAGTTGCAACCACATCAAAGTACATAGTGGTCATTCCATAAACAATGGGACTGAAGGAATTAGAACGTCCATCAGTGATATAATCTGCATTGTTGTTTCAAGGTCAAGGTCAATCAGTGAGGGCATGAAATATATTTGATTCCTCCAATTTGCATTTGCACTGCTCTTCCTTATGTTGCCAGTCTTCTATAGAGGTGTGTGTATTGGCAGTCAAGGAAAAAGTTTTCTGTCTCTACCCCCCCCCACACACACACACATACCCATTTAAATAGATCGTGTTATGCAGAGCGCTCTAAAGTGCTTTATTCAAATATGTGTATATGTATGTAATACTGCATCATATCATTATCAAAATGTTTCTTGCCCTAAAGCTGAGATTCTACCTTGAAGAAGAGGTTTTACTTCTATAATACCTGTTTTCATTTTAAAAGGCAAAAATATGCTAAACTTAGACTACACAGAGTGACTGCCTGCCTGTACACTTTAGTCACAATGTGGAAATCCTCATTATGCTAAACCAGGGGTCTTCAAACTTGGCCCTTTTACAACTTGTGGACTTCAACTCCCAGAATTCCTCAGCCATTTCCACATAAAATCAATGGATATCTGTACGTTTTTCTAGATTTTGTCACCAAAGGCACCTCAAAGACATATGGTGAGCAACTCCACATGCCCAGCCTAAGCTGCTTATCTCCCTTGCTACTCCTGGCTGCTTCTTAATAAACAATGGGTTAGTATCAGGCCTGGACTGGTGTTCAGTCCAGATATGGCCACTCCAAGACCTGACTGATCATTCCTCTGCTTCTTGCTCTTCCCATCCCTATAGAGAAGGCAAGCCTTGCTGGCTACCTCTATATAGACCTGTCTTTCAACATTTGCCTTTCCTTTGGAATAATCCCTGAAATAATTAGTTCCCAAGCCTTTCTTTTGCTTTCTCAGATGATTTCAGTATGGATGCATTCACTCTTTCTTCATCCATTACCTCATTAGACACAGACACAAACTCTTTCTCTTTTCTTGTTCTTCTCTTATCGTCCCTGATGTTACTATAGTCAAAGCAAGCATGAAGAAGTTATTCTTTTACTTCTACAACTTCTGTAATGTCCATGGAAACTTTACAGCAATGAAGACCTGATAATTCAGCTCTATAGAAACCAGGTAGGGATTTTTGTATCTGCAGATGTTTTAAAAAGGAAAGGGAATGGGTGGGAAAGCAAGGGCAGCATGCTTCACCCAGTCTGGACAGAAACAGAATGGGTACCCATGGGAGGTGTGAGGATTAAATGAAGTATGAGCTTCTGTAGCTGAGAATAGTTCATTGGTTTAAAGGACCACCCAATATTGTATTGATCCACCTAATATCAGCAGATAATTTCAAATCTTTGTGCATTTTCTTGGAATTTTGTGTTATATTGACAAATTTGCAAGAATGTTCAGAAAACTCCTATATTTTAACACCAAGGTGATTTTAAAGAATTACCTTTCAACCATCATAGTACATCTATACTCTAATATTTCCTACCTATTCCTCACTTCATTACTGGGAATGTCAAGTCATGGATTAATTTTTCCCCTTAAAACACAGTGCCCTAGGATTATGCAATCCTTGATTATTTATCAGAAACATGTGGAAAAATAATGTATAGCCCCTCAGTTAAAATATAAAATCTTAGTATGTACAGATGATTGTGTAGCAGAACATAAAATTGAAACAAAAGCCCTAGCTAATTGGGTTTCTTTTTACTTACATTTAAGAAGAAAAAGATAAAAGCCACATAATTTTAAAGCATAGTTAAATCAGGCAAAATGTAACAGGCTGTGCAACTCATTGTTTAACAGATGGCTTAAACATACTTGGTTGATCAAGAGTAAGTCTAAAAATGTTTAGTTAGATTATCTACAGGAAAATGTGCATAGGATGACTGGATGCAAAGGCTGCCTCAGCCTGGAACAGCCACGCTCAATTTAAATTTAAAATAGGACAATTTACACCCCATACTGTACTCACACTTTCTTCCTTTCTCCCATGAACATCTTCAGAAAGTATCCAAGACCTTGCTAAAGCCATGGTGCTAAGTAGGGCTGTGTTACAACTCAGCAAAATTCTTCAATCTCTTGAATTATGGAGCTGTTTAGTATGGATCTTTTTAACTCACTCAAGAAGAATGGAAATGTCTAAATGGCCCTGTCTCTGAGTCATAGTTCTCTGTGGAGCTTCACTTCAGATGTTGGGCTACTTAGGTATCTGGGCTTCAGAAAAGAGCACACCAAAAAAGGGGCAACTATTTTGAATGGAAGGTAAGATTATTTGGTTTGGCGATAGAGGAGAGGTGTGTGTGTGTGTGTGTGTTCCTGAGTTACATGGCATTGTTGCCAAAGTTCTTTTTTTATTTGGTTGTGTTTTGAGCATTGTGGCACTTTCTTTTGAGAAGAACCATCTGATTTATTTTTTGGTCAATCTCATTCTAATTTTTGCCTGATACAAATCCAGAGTTTGTTTATCCAAACTTCATTGCTTTCCTCTCCCATCCCAGCCTTCCTTGTTTTCCTCACATATTCATATACTTTTCTTTAAAGAAAAGACAAAAACTTTCTGTCTTGTCTGGTACTTAAAAAAACCATATAGTCCTCCTTCCTTGATCTCCCCACAAATCACAGCAAAAAAGTGCTTGCTGTCAGCAAGTCCAGAAACTGAAAATCTCTGTCCTGATTTCTGTGAAATGTACTAGATTTCATCTTGTGTAATGACTTTCCTTTCCTCAAACCTTCCTCTCAATTTGGATAATTATCAAAAATGTTATGGTTGCAACAGAGAACAATATAATAATTCCTGGATTGAGATCTATGACATTCATCCCTCTTAAATGTTTAAGGTAGTTGAAAATTGTGGTGTATTATGATTTTTTTTAAAAAAAACCCCAAATCCATTAGATTTTTCTCTTTTTCCTATTCTAGAAAATGGGAGAATGGAAGAATAAAAATATCAGTCTTCCCAAATGTCCCACAACTGAGAATGATTCAGAATAAGCTGCTCTTAACACCAGTGCAAAGTGGCTTGGGTTGTTCTCAGAACAGAGACATCTGGGTTAGTTGGTTTTTGTACAACCCCAGTGTCAAGTGGGTGATCTCTAGGGAATTGACTTATCTCCATTATAGGCTACTAGGCAAGAGATGTATAGTCTTAATTTCCAAACTTTGGATGCCACGTTCTGAGATGTCCCCAGGTTGTAACTGAGGAAATTATTCTGGAAAACAACTAAGGTAAAGGTAAAGGTTCGCCAGCACATGTGTGCTAGTGATTTCCAACTCTAGGGGCTGGTGCTCATCTCCATTTCAAAGCCAAAGAGCCAGCGCTTGTCCGAGGACGTCTCCGTGGTCATGTGGCTGACAAGACTAGATGCCAAAGGCGCACAGAGCGCTGTTACCTTCCCACCGTAGTGGTCCCTATTTTTCTATTTGCATTTTTATGTGCTTTCTAACTGCTAGGTTGGCAGAAGCTGGGACGAGTAACAGGCACTCCCTCTGTTACGCGGCACTCGGGATTCGACCTGCCAAACTGCCGACCATCTGATCAACAAGCTCAGCGTCCTAACCCACTGAGCCACTGCATCCTGCTGGAAAACAACTAGTGAATCATAATCTTAATTGTATATAAAAATGTTTTAATTTCTGAACAAGGAATAAATGAGACATCATTGTTGTGATGTCCCTTCTATTACATTTAGGAGGGCAGCCCTCAATACAACTTTCCAATCAAGCCAAAAAGCTGAAAGCAGCTCAGATCACTTTTTACAAAGCCTGCCAGCATTTGAAGGGCAATTGGCTCAGCTAATAATCAGGTAAGAAGAGAGGTTGGAAGCAAAATCATTTATTTTTATCCCTTCCAATCTGCTCATTGGCAGCATCTCTATTCTGTGACATGTCATGCCCAGCATTGTGCTGACTCTCATTTTTTTTTATTCTTGAGCTGTAAAACACTATACATCAAGATCCCCCCCTCTTTCTTTGCCCATCGACTTTTGCATGCTTTATACTTTGAAGGTAATTACAAGATAGACGGAAGGAAGGCAAAGAAAAGAGAGATTTAAGCCAGCAGATTTCCTCCCCCTTGAGAAGCTTTCGCTGACCTAGTTCCACAGACTGCCATGTGACCAGCCTCTCAGTCAAAACAAACCATTAGAAAGCAGTAGCTTGAGATTGATTTAGGACACTCTAGTCCTTAGCTGGTGTCTGGCATCTTTGATCTCTTCACTGATCATAGGTGGATTGAAAGAGGATTCCTGAGACAATTAACTCTGCATTCCATAGGTTAAAACGAGTCAAAATAGATTTTTGTTTATGATTTTCTCTCTGTGTTGGGGAAGTTGTATTAGAAGGAAGAACAGTCAGACAGATTTAAGGATTAACTGGGAGAAGGTATATACGAAAAACACCAGCTGAAAAACATTTGCCATTGCATCTTCACACATGAAAGGACATGACACCAGCAATCAGTGGTATATAATATGCTGTTCCACCTTGGAGAAACACTGGATTTGAAACATGCTAAATATTACAAGGCAGAATTAAAAGTAGAGTGGGCAATGAGGGAATTGTCATAGATTTGTATGATGTAAGAGAAAAGCCTGGGGAAGAAAGGCAGATCAAATATAGACAAATTGCATGCTGCAGTTTTTTTGGTAACTAAAAGTTATGGAGGTCTATGGGTTGGTTTGATAACCCTTAAGATGGGAATAACTAGGGAAGGTGATCCTTGATTCTTCCTCCTGCCAAGAAATTCTTTGGTATAAGGGAAGAACTGCCATTAGTGAGATGCTGGGTTGGGCATAGGAAGTGGAAGCAAATATTATATCCCTTGCCCTGCTCCTAAAGTAGCCTCCTGCCTTAAGATGATGTATAAGATGTATATAACCAGGAAGAGTTCTTTATTTATTGTACCTATCTAACCATCTCTTGCATAGGGGTATGGGAAAAGTGGGAATCAGGTCCTTAGGCACAGCACAGAGTTATCAAGATTTGCCAAAGGAAGTAAGATTGACTCCCAAACAAATGGAAAAATCAATAAAGCCATTCCTTATAGCTTGTGTTTAATTTTATTTTATTGTATAAGGTTTTTTAATAAGATAAAAACTAACAAGAACTGATATAAAGAAAGAAAAAGAGAAAGAAAAGAAGAAAGATTTCCCACTTTCTGGAATATTATGCCCATCAAGGTGTAGAAGAACAGGCAGAGCAGGGGGCCAGAGTTAATCACTTATCAAACTAGAGTCAATACATTCCCACAAATGTTCTAAGCCCAGTCACTCTTGAATTCTGTTTACTCTTATTTACCACCAATTTAGCATTGTACATTTGTTGACTTGACTTTGTGTATAGCTTGAGCAATAAACCTTCTTGACTGCAACTTAATGTATGGCAGTAATTCTTTGCACTTGATACAGGTGAGATCTGCCCCCACGCTCTTGGCCTTCCAAAAGGGCCTGGAAACCTGGCTCTACCAATGGCTTGGGGCCCCAAAGGTGATTAGAAGATCAGGAGACAATCACACCTCTGCCCCATCAACATATTGGTCCCTTTTTATTTAATTTCTTGTTAATTTTTAATATTTTTATTTTAATGCTGAATATTTTAATGGCCTCATTGTTTTTACTATGCTTTTAAGATGTTATAGGCCATCCAGAATTCCTAGACAATGAGATAGGTGACATATAATACAAACTAAACAAATAGACTACATGTTATTTCAAAACAATTAAACTTCATAGAATGAATTTTAAAAGATATTTAGGGTGGGAGAAAATATAATTTTCATTGCTAGGGAGAATTACTGTGATTAGGATGAATGTTTTACTCTAAACATTATTTTTGTTTCAGACAATACCTGTTTTAACAACTGATGCACCATTTAAACAATGGCAGAAGGGTATTTTTAAATTTATATGATGAGGGAAAACATGATTTAAATATTAGCTATTACAAGATGCAAAGAGAAGAGGAAGATTGGGTCTATCTGATTTGAAATTATACTTTGCTGCTTGTTGTTTAGCTGAAGGAGTGGGTTTGCTGAGAAACAAGGCCACTGGAATTAGAAGGACATGATTTGAGTTTTATGTGGAAGGATATTTGTAAATAAATAAGAAAGTAAAAATAAAGCTAAGGTTAATGTAGATTTTAAAAATCATTACGTTACATGTGCCATATTGAAAATATGTAAAAAAATACAAACCTAGGTTTTGACTGAAAACACCTTTGTGGCTTTCAGCACAAGAAGCAATTTATAGAAGAGAAATTATAAATAAACATGAATGGTTAATTTATCATGACATGCTAGAATTCTTTCAAGAGGAATGTAAAGTAAAATCCGGAGGAGATGTGATAACAGGAGGACATACTTGCCAGTGGTTTTCTTATGTACAGTTATCAGAAAACCTCAAAGCGAATGAGAGGTTTTATGGTTTTCAACAATGTAAAGATTAAGGTTGAAATAGAATTGGGCAAAAATGATAAGCGTGTAATTGCTAAAACACATAAACATTTGTTGAAATTTGAGACAGAAGTAGGAAAGGGAAAGAATGTATGACAGAATGGGCTAAAAAGTTTAGTTATGATATAGAAATAGAACAATGGGGAAAATGTGATTGAAAGGCTTGAAATTTATGTTATATTTTAGTGTTAAAGAGAATTTTTAATAAAAAGTTTGTGTTCAGTTTTACACCAGGTGACATTTTCAGAGAATGAGAGCATCCTGCAGAACGCTGCTTCCTGCTCTACTTCATCCAGCATTAGTGTAGTAGTCTGCTAACTGTTCAAAACAAAGATAAGGACCAGAAATGTGCTCCTGAATTCTTAGAGACCTGTAAAATCTTCTCCATTTCCTTCACTGTAGCTTTGGCAAAAAGACAAGCAGAGGCAATGCTCAACATGCCTATTAATTTGAGCGCTAAAAAGCATTTACTCTTCCTTATTATAGTTAGCAGACTTTTGCTTTTATCCAGACATGTGCTCATCATATCTGTAACAGCTCAACTGGCTGGATTTTTGGAGGAATGTTTGTTTTGACTGGATTTTACAGGGAGGCCTAGCTGAGCAGAATTTTAAGTTCCAAAACTAGCAGACTGGCAATTCAATGAAACTTTGCCACCTAAACCTATTGCTTTATAATGTAACTTTGGTGGCCTCCCCTTGCAGCAAGCATGCCCCCAAATGCCATGTGTTATTTTTAAACTGGCACTTCTTCTGGGAAAGAGTTAGAAGGGTCCAAAGCAAAAACAAACAAACAGGAGTAACGTCTTGCTACCTCCTGTTGTTTGAAAAACCTGTTGTGCTAGAGATGGATGGAAAAGTGAAAAGATTCTCCCAAGATAGGTCACATTGCCTGTGGAGGACCTGGATAATTTTAGAATAAGGCCTTATGGAGCATCTGTTTTATTTTTGCTGGAAAGCACACAACTAATTTGGGATTAATCATCATTTGTGTGTAGGGAAAGATAAGACATTTTAAAACCGAAATGAATTACATCAGGTACAATGCATTTGAGAGCCAATTTGGTCTAGTGCAGGGGTGTCAAATTGCCCTGTGGGCCGGTTCCGTCATACCAAAGCTGCGCCCACCCTATTGCTGGCAATGCAAAAAGAGTCACAATACATCACGACACGTCACATGATGTGGAGAGTTTGACACCCATGGTCTAGTGGTTAAGGTACCAGGCTAGAAACTGATAGACTATGAATTCTAGTCCTGATGTAGGCACAAAGCCAGCTGGATGACCTAGGACCAGTCACTTTCTCTCTGCCCTACAGAAGAGGCAATGGCAAACCAGCCTGAAAAACCTTGCCAAGAAAACTTCAGGGACTTGTCCAGGCAGTCTCCAAGAATTGGATAATGGAATAATGGTAATAAAGCACACATTTGCCCAACCAAAACCTGATGTAGACTGATTTTAAAAAGAAGACATCCATCAGTCTTCCTTGCAGTGAATGGTATTTATATGGGCCACTTTTTCTGTTGTGTCCATAACCATGTGCATTAATTCAGACCACTATTCCAGTCCCTAAACTATAGCTCTAGCTGCATGCTTGTACATTATGACTGGGCTTTGCACCTTGGAAAACTTTTATATTCATCCAATGAACATGTTGACAATACAATGTACCAGACTGCCAGATTCTGCTTAGAGTACTAATTAAAAATCATAATATTTCTCAAGACTCTGAATAGCCAATTGTGAGACTAAATAAGTGGCATTTTCTTTTCAATTAAAAAGGAGGAGAAGAAGGGGGGGAAAAACCAGCCTTGAAGCCAAAGCAAACTTTGGAGAAAATTAATACCACTAAAAAAAAAAGAAAAAGCTAGAACTAAGGAGAAAATTTCTAACAGTTAAGGCAGGGGTCTTCAAACTTGGCCCTTTTATAACTTGTGGACTTCAACTCCCAGAATTCCTCAGCCAGACATGCTGGCTGAGGAATTCTGGGAGTTGAAGTCCACAAGTCATAAAAGGGCCAAGTTTGAAGACCCCTGAGTTAAGGCAATCAACCAATAGCTTGACTACAGAACTTGTGGGTGCTCCATCAGTGGATTCTTTCAAAAAGAGACTGAACAACCATTTGTCTGAAATGGTGTAGGGTTTTCTGCTTGAGCAGGGGGTTGGACTAGAACACCTCAAATTTCTCTTCCAGCTCTATTATTCTATGGTCTATGTTATAATGTAATGCCATTTTATGGAGGACCCTCATGTTACATGAAGTGACTTGTTATACCTTGTAGCTGGCCTTCAGAAAGATTAATATACCTTTATTAATTAATTTAATTGTTTATTAATTTTCAGAGCTTTATACATACAGTGGATTCAGAAAGTATTCTGACCCTCTTCACTTTTGTCAATGTGACTTATGGCAATGTGATATTTCATTTTTTTCCCTTTTTAATAAATTTCCAAATGTTTCTTAACTTCTGTATTCACTTTGTCATTATGGGGTACTGAGTGTAGATTAATGAGGAAAAAAATGACTTTTGGCAACTGAAGAGTCAAGTTGCAGCATAACGAAAAGGGGATCTGGCTACTTTCTGAATGTACTGTATATAGTGTTATTTCATATAGATATTTTTCCTTTATACTTTCAGTCTAATCCTGATGGTGTAGGATAATACTACAATCAACATATTGATGTATAAATTTATTTTATTTTATTTTATTTTAATTCCATTTATATCCCGCCCTTCTCCGAAGACTCAGGGCGGCTTACAAGCTTAGCAGTAGCCTTCATTCTATGTATATGCCTGCTTATTAGGGCTTTCATACACTCCCCCAAGCGGCATTATTACAAAGTCAGCTTAATTGCACCAAACAATCTGGGTCCTCATTTGACCTACCTCGGAAGGATGGAAGGCTGAGTCAACCTTGAGCCTGCTGGGATGCGAACCTGCACTAATTGCAGGCAGCTGGTGTTACTTAAGGAGGCATTAGCCCACTGCTCCACCAAGGCAAATATGCCTTACTGTTTTGTTAAACAGAGCCCCATTTATTTATTAAACATGGTTTGCTGAGTTAATCTAATGGTCTAATGGGTTTGGGGTATTTTAATTAGAATTTTTTAATTATTTATTGTAATGGGCTAGTTCTATTTAATCTTATTTTTAACTTTTGTATATTGTATTTTTATTGTATTTTTATTGCCCTGTACACCGCCCTGAGTCCTTCAGGAGAAGGGCGGTATTAAATAAATAAATAAATAAATAAATAAATAAATAAATAAATAAATAAATAAATAAATAAGTACTGTACAGCTATGGTCTCTTGACGCTGTATTTAGTGAAATGTGGCTGCATTCAAAAATACTAAATACTAAATTTGCAGCTGATGTATGAGTATTCAAAAGTTTCTTGACTGCATATTTCAGCTGCTCATTTCAACAATGTCCTTCAGTTCTGCTTTTTATTCCTCTTTTGGGTTGGTTTTTTTTTTGAGTCCAATTTGTAATTCCAAAGAAAATAACTGACACCGTTCAACAAGGTTTCTATTTGGCAGATGGACTATCTCAAGAAGTGCAGTTTCTTGGTCCACAACATTACCTAATGTGGTACAAACCACACCTTCCACAGAAGATTGTATCCATTCATTTTCTTCTGTTAAAAAAAAACCTCTCTGAAGGAAATCTAAACAAGGCAGGAACAACAGAGCATGGTATTTTTCCCAACCCCCTCCCCTCAGTGGTGGGATTCAGCTGGTTTGCTCCACTTCAGCAGAACCGATAGCTATTTATTTTTTTTCTTCTGCCCAGAATGGACTTCCGGAAGTGGCTTCCACACAGAGAACTGGTTGTTCACATATTTGAATCCCATCACTGTCCCCCTCCTCCCATAGCAATCATGGCTATAAGAAGCTTCTGCATAATCCTATATATCCATTTTTCTATGGGTTTCTGTTCTCCCTTTCTGTTATATTATAAGTGCTTGTCCATATGTGTGCACTAGAAAAGACAGATCATTTTAAATAGGAGGATGATAATCGTCAACAGTGGTCATCAAAGACTTAAGGATTATAAAAAGGTAATTTTGGTTTATACACAGTCAGATTATTTATCGTATTTTAGCTTGAATTTAGATTGTTCATTGTATTTAGGGAACTCAGGTTTAATCATGAGGTCTACTCAAATGTTATTCCACAGCTGAGGTATACAGAGAATCTCCTTTACATGCAGAAGGAAGTGGGAACTGTAATATCTTCATCTGCAACTGGTAGGCAGTATGAATCTCTAGATTGACTAATGCAATAAAAATACCAGAGGTTTTTCTACATAACACAATAGCAATTCTTCTTCCCAGCTTCCAGTTGCCATTCCTGGCCTGGAACAACAAACATTTCCACTCTCCCTAGATTTAGTTATGCCACGGTTCAGCAGACAGCAAAGAACATCCCTATGGTATATTAAATCTCTTGCTCATGATTGTAGTCGAATTTCTAATATTATTCCAGCACTATATTTTCTTCTATTCTACCCAATGGACTAAAGAATAAAATGCCAGATTTGACTGCTAAGGAGCTAAAGGCACAAGTAGCAATAACAAGGATAGAAAAAAGCCAAAGACAATTTGTGTTCCTAATTGTGCCTAATACGATACATTATTAAGTATATAAAAATAATCTATTTTTGTATTTTATTGCTACTCCAGCATACTCTTTGGACAGCTGGTGGAGAACAGTGATTTAACATTCCAAATGTGCGTTTTATAAAGCCAACTCTTTGGTGATGGCAGTGGGAGTTGTAAATGATGCTAGTGTGTTTTATTTTAACATGTTCAGACCCTGTCTCATTTTTTTCTGGAGGCAATATCACACAGGAAGTGCAAACCTTCAAGTATGTAAGCTTTTGTGGATCATTGTTGTAATAATGCAGGGTTATTTCATGATTAGACTATGTCATCAAATTCAGTTACTTCTTTCTTTGAGTGGATATTGTGGATATTTTCTTCCTTTGCTGCTTCTAAATATGTCTCAGACCCGAGGATTTCTCTCCTTGTTGTAGCCCTCAATTTAATCTACACTTCAGGTGGTTTGTTTCATACCCTTGCTCTTTCTGTTGAATAAGCCAAGTTTAATATTTTTGAAATGGAGCAGCTGCATTACAAAATGCTGCTAAATTTTTATATTATTCCTCCTGATGTATAAGCAAAGACAGGGAAGGTTAAGCTTTTTTTGTTCAATTTGCTTACACAATCTAACAGGAATCTGTACTTTCCCCATCATTTAGCCATCTTCCCCCCTGAATTCTTTTTTCGTTTTCCATCTCTTTTCTTATTCAAGCTTTTTTACCTCCCATTATGTTTGTAAATTATACATTTTTTCTGCCCTTAGTCGTCGTGTGAAATTATTCTCTTCCACATGCCAGTAACATAAACCATTCCTCTTCTGAATCTTCACAGAGAGGGGCAATCTGTAGCTTCCAGGTGTTCCTGAAATTCAGTTCTCCATCTACAGTAGGTAGTGACGAAGGCCCATGATACGTACAGTAGTTTGTCTGATTCTACAGAATTACTTTTGTTTTGTATTTAGTGCGCTTTCAGTTGCTGTTCATGTTTGGTATTTCCTAAGGCAGATCACTCTTGCAGTGAACAGAAAAGCAGGGGATTTTCAATTCAAAACAACTAATGTAAACACAGTTTCAGTTGCTGCCTAGTGCAGCCTTACCTGGGAATAAGTCCAAATTGAATCGCTAAGGCTTATTTCTGTATAAACATGCTGCCAGGTTATTCTGAAGTGCTTTGCGAAGAAACATCACATTGTTTTTGACAGTTGCATTTAGTGATGGGCGAATTCCTCTAGGCAGTTGGTATTGGAGCCTGAAATAATGAACAAATATGGAGTCAAACATTGTGATTTCTCTCTCCCTTCAGTTGTTGATTTTTACTCCTGTTATGAATACCTAAACTGAACAGAGAGCTTCCTGAATGACCTCTATATAGGTAATTCTTAATTACCTAGTCTCTCTTATCGAATCTAGTGGCATTCTATGCAAAAGGCATCTGACATAGCTTACAAAGTCACTTGGTTATCATCAGGGCTTTTTTTCTCATAGAACGCTCAGAACGGAGTTCCGGCACCTTTCTTGGATGGAACCTTGTAGGGTAGGCAAGGCGGGTTGTATGACATGTGTGAGTTCCGGCACCTTTTTCTTTTACAAAAAAAGCACTGGTTATCATCATAATTTCAGATGCCTCCCCCCCCCAAAAATATATTTTCGTATGCCTCTGGCCCTTACAATACTATTAAACCAACAACCTTGCAATGGTAAGTAAAAAAGAAATAAGGATAGAAAAGGAAAAAGGAGGAGTCTTCTCATACCATTATAATGACAGAAAAGTTAACTACAGGAAGGTGATTGTCCTCTCCATCATAGACTGAAATATGGTAAAAAAAAAACAACCACATTCTAGTACATTTGTCTAACAAGCTCTTATTCCAGAATAGAATATAAATTATTCTTGAATATTGTTAGGGTGAAATAAGCAAGCATTCTCCTTATTTTAATTCTGCTAAATATATCTGTTTTAAAAATGTTTTACCCCTCTGTTTCTAAAAATAGATTTCATCTTGGAGTATTTTGCTACAATAGTGAATCTGCCTTTTAAAATTTAAAATCTGCAGTTTTAAAGGATTCACCCTCATTTGAAGAGAAAGCCTTAGCTTTCTGTAAGTTCCAAAACTGAAGCCATAAACTATTAATTCCTAGCTTTTTATCACTTTTGTGGAAAAATGGGAAGCTGTCTGAAAAAAAAGGTAGATTGTACGATCTATTTTGCATGAGATTGTTTAACATTGGCAATAAAAAGATCTCATTTGTGGAGACAAATTAGCATTCTACTGTACAGAGATTCACAGATGGCCATAAAGCTCAGCTGGGAATTACAAAACACATTTTGGAACTACTTTGCACATCTACAGACAACAATTAATTGATTTCCACTTGATTACTGTATACATATTGTATAAATTGTCCATTTGAACTTTTGTGCATTGAATACTGTATGTGAAGAGAGCGAGAGTGAGAGAGCAGAAAATCACTTTTCTACTGTAAGGGTGTTACAATAAACTTTCTCTACCATCTTCATTTCATTTCATGAAACCCAAGGTGCAGTTCTGTAGGTGAAATAGTCTCTTCACATGGTTATTAAAAAACAAGGCCACTTGGAGAAGGTGGACATATATCATGGACATTGAAGAAAACAAATAGATGGGTATCATCAAACAAATCAGCCCAGAGTTTTCACTCTAGGCACACATTATTCTACTCTGGACACATATTGCAAAGATCCAGCTCCCTGGAAAAACTTTAATGCTGGAAAGAAGGAAGGAAAGAGAAGAAGAGGATAACCACCAGCAAATAGGGGATGTACCCAATTACAGTGGGAGACTTGAAAGAACAGGATGGAAGAAAATCTATGAGGTTGCTAAGATTTGAAAAAGGCACGATGGCACATAATCAAGCAGTCAGTCAGTCAATCAATCAATCAATCCGTCAGTCAGTCAGGGAAAGTGGCCTTGATTCATATCAAAATAAGTGAGAGATTGACTTTAGAAATTTTGAGTGCTTGGCTTAAAATGATTCACGTTTGTATGCAAGTTCTTTCTATAATACAGTATTAAAAGATTGATGTCACATGCATACATACATGGTATTTATTTATTTATTTATTATACAATGAATAATTGAACTTTGGGATTTAGTGACACAAAATGTCCTGCTGACTACCAGCTTGGCTGGCTTCAAAAGAAAATGGGAAGATGGAAATCGATGGCTATTAGCCTTAATGGCAGCATGACGGCCTCTGAAGTCCATCTGTTTAGACACAAGTTGGCTTATTTGTCACTTGGTTGGCCACTGTGAGAACAAACCTCTGGACCAAATGAGCCAGGGGTTTTATCCAGCAGGACATTGATTATGTTCTTCTATTCTTTTCATAAATGTTCTTCATAAAAAGAAACATTTTGCTGCAAATTTCAATCCATTCAATCCAAAAGAAATAATGAAGAGCATCTAAAGCAATGAAAGGAATATGGTTCAACTACATCAGCATTGATTTTTCTATGACATCTGTTTATCTTTTGTTCATTTAAATTAAATTCTCTCTTTCTGTTTTGGCAAAGTTTCAATGTAATTTCAAAAATTAAAACCAAAACCAAAACCAGAACATTAAAAATCTTGGAAGTGGATGGTAAAAATAGGCATCTTCAAATGATTTCTATCTCCTAATTTGTGGATGTTCTTCTGCAAAAGTTCAATAAAAATATTGAACAGTCTATAGAACAAATGGGTTCCTATAGGCTAGTAGAGACCCACAACCTAAATGTCAGACAGTAATCCCCAAATGCTATCTTCTCCCAATGACCCAACAGAAATAATGTACAAGACTGTAAATAATTGTAAATAATCAAGACTGAAGGATTTTTTTTTAAAAAAACTGTCTCCTTCCCCCCCCCCCCTTATTTCCACTGCAAGGAGAAATCATCTGCAAGGCACTTTTCATTATTAGCAAGTGTAGCTTACAGCAGAAAGGGGTAGAGCCTTGTCAATGGTGGTACTGCAGTTCTTTTCTTTGGGAAATAAAGCTGATCTGTACATTGTCTAGTTTTAAATAACCACTGAAGACATGGAAGTTCCCCAGGCATTTTATGAGAAACAACCAGACTGAGTTTTGGACCCCTCTCAAATGTACTCTGTGTGAAGTGCTATTTGATTTCTAATTATTTTATTACTTTGTTTTAGGCAATTTTATTTAGGATTGATTTGTTTTTATTAAGCACATTATGGCTGTAAATTGTTTTCTATCTCCTGGGGATTTTACCCTATGGAAAGAAGAAAAGGATGAGTCAAATAAATAATAAAATGAATTAATGATTGAGTGAAACTGAGCTCCTTTGATTTCTAGATGAGGCATAGATTTACTAGAAAATCAATGCACAGTTAACAAATATTTAATTCTAGTTGCATCATCTCAATAATACAGTATATTGCAGTAATGTGGGTTTTTGTAATCGCACAATATTCTATCCAGGTGCACTGCACATCATTTCAAATATATTTAATCAGACTTGTCAATTGCAGAACCTGGAGAGGAACACAAATCAAGGCACTCAATGGGATATTTTTCCTCCTGTGTTTCCTTAAGGCTAAAATTCGGAAAGGCCATTGTTGAAAAGCTCCACCCCAGTTTTGTGCTGCCTTTGTCAAGGCAATCAAAAGAATACATCAAGCTAAACATAATAGTTGAAATACAATTGTGTTTCTTTAGGGTGGGCAGGAAAGTTATGCGTGGCAGCTGGAGCCTTAGAACAGCTGACACATGACATTTTTATGACTTGCTTGAAACAATCTGCTTCAAGGTTTCAGGAATTACTAGAGCTTCTCCAAAAAACACCAACATGGGGTCTGACCCCTTACGCTCAGTTGAAATTTAATTAATTTACCCACTGAGAAGGCAACTACAGGGAAACTTCAATGCCAAACATTGGATTTTCAGGACAGTCAAGGGTATCCATAGAAGACAGATATTTCAATACCCGGAGTCTTTGTCCTACTTCCTACACACACTTATGAATTATGCATTTTGAACATCCTCCTAGGAATTGTACTGATGTGCAGGGCTAACATTTCCTAGAAAAAAAATGAATGAACAGTATTTAAACAAAGGCCAGAATTTAACACGAAGCTCCATTAAAATGTTCAGTAAGTTAAACCTAAATGAATGAAACTTTAGACAGAATTATATTAGAATTCTGGTGAATTTTTTTAGAACTGGCTTATATCTTTTGATTATTTTTATTTATTTAAACAATTTATATAGCTGCCCATCTCACAGTAGTGATTCTAGGTAGGGCACAGAGGATTAGATTAAAAAAATGGCAAAATAGAATAAACACCCCAAATTAATTTCCAAAATAGTACTTTTCAGTTGTATCTGATAATTGTTTCATTTTCAACTGATAAAAGACCAGAACAAGACACCCAAGGTCTTTAATGCTTTATAGAATCCCAAGAAGTTTGGGTCATTTTGGATCTTGAGGGCAGGGGGGAGGAGTGGGGTGAATACTGAATACTGTTCCATGGAGTTGATGCTATAAGAGAAAAGACACAAGGTTTAGGTCTACAGGTTGACATTTCTTAACAGAAAGTATTGGAGCATACCAACTATGCTGAATCACATGGGACAAGCACAACCGATCAGAGACAGGTGATCCCTTAAGTACCCTACCTCTGTAGGGCTTTTTAAGCCAACCAGCTCCTTGAATTTTACTTGAAAGTTCATTGGGAGTCAGAGGCATTATGTAGGCAAAAAATGGAGCACCTAAAACATCATGTGCTGCTGCAGGATGGACCAGGCGCAGAACACTCTGAATGTTCTTCAAGACCAGTGCCATGTAGAATACTGTGCATTACAGTAATCCAGTCAGGAGGTTACTAAGCATGAGTAAAGCCTCCCGGTCCAGAAACCCTATTGGTGTACAAGATGAATCAGTGTAAAGGCCCTCCTAGCCATGCCTATCTGCTGCTCTTTGAGTAGGAGCTGTAAGTTCAGGAGAAACTCCAAATTGCACAACTCAAGTCTCTAGGGAAGTATTACCCCATTCAAGATAAAGATGGAATGTTTTCAAAACTAAGACATCTCAAAACCACAGCCATTTCATTTCATCAGGGTTAAGCTGACACCTTTCCACTACAACCAGTTGCTCCAGCCAGCTCCAGCCAGTATGTTGATGCTGTCACTTAATTGGCTTGGGAATGATGCATACTTAGTATGCAAAGCACATTGGTGATGCCTCACCCCTGTCAAATAGAGTTTTACGTAACATATTTCCATGCCCTTTAAATATGTGTTTCACTGTAGTCTTTTCCAAATAATTTAGGACATTATTGACCCCTAGACTCAGTTTAGATGCTATGAATAATGAAAGCAATGAAATACATGTATTTATGACATTTATTGATTTATTTTAAAAAATTACATGCTGTCATTCAAAACCAGGTTTTCCCAGGATAAAAGTATATAGTAACATCCAACAATTAAAACAAGAAATAAAACTAGAAACTAGAGAACAATAAAAGCAGCATAGTAGTTAAAGGTGTGCCAAGTGTAAAACTAGAATTATTGAAGCCATAAAAGCAGCACAGTGGTTAAAAGTGAACTATAGAATGGTTGCTTCAAAGTACACATATCATAGCATGATGCCTTGGCACTGAATCAAAGAAGGCTATCACCTATCTATAGTCAATAAAATTGCATTTGTGATGACATATTTTTTCATACTATTTCATAAGTTGTGCATGATACTGCACAGTACATAAATGAAGGAGGAAAAGGAGTGGGGGTTAAATGTCCATGTTGAGGAGTTGTCAGAAAAAATCAAGAGAGAAGGCATGATTGTACAATTGATGTATAATGTACATATCTTTTGAATGTGCACCTCATGTGTTACGTGCGTTAAAAAAAGAGAGACAAAGCTTGGCTTAGATTAGAATCATAAAATACAGGACTGGAAGGGACCTTGGGATTCTTCTTGTTCAACCCCATGCCTATGGCAGAAGATCTTATATCATCCCAGACAAATGGTTTTCCAATTATTTCTAGAAAACCTCCAGTAATGGTGCATGCACAACTCTAGGAGGCAAGCTATTCCATTGGTTAATTCTTCTGTCAGGAAGTTTCTCCTTAGTTTCAGGTTGGATGTCTCTTTAGCAAACTTCCACCCACTGTCAGGACCCACCCCAATCCATGTCTTAGGAAAACAAAAACTCTTGGAGTCAGTTCTAGTCCAAAAGGAATTTTTACTAGGACATGCTTGGTTGTGGAAATACAAGACAGGACTTAGTATTGTTTTACAAATTGAAACTTTATAAAGGGTTCCCGGTTCAACCCCCCCTTTCCTCAACCCCATTTGGTCATCCCCCATCATTTTACTTCGTATCATCCCTTTTGTGGGGAAAAAAGGAACTTCGAAACTTTATGGTTATTGCCTTCTTCCTCTACAGAATTAAAAGAAGACACAGGCCAGATGTCTTCTTCTCTAACCCTCCCTTTTGTTCCCCCAGTTCAAAAATTTCCCTTGGTCTTTGAAATAACCTAAGGCAGGCTGAATCCACATGCGCTCCTCCTTCATCGGGAGATGGCAGAATCCATGGGGGGGGGAATAATGTTTTAAACATACATTTATGAATGTGATATAAATGGATTCTGACACCCACTGTTTCTTGTCCTATCCTCAGGAGCTTTGGAGAATAAGTCAACCCCCTTGTTCCCTGTGACAGCCCTTCAAGTACTGGAGGATATTTATCATGGCATCCCTAGGTATTCTTTTCATTAGACTAGACACACCTTCCTCATACAATTTATCTTGCAGGCCCTTATCATCTTGGTTGTTCTTCTATGTCCACTTTCCAGGGTTTCAGCATCTTTTTTGTATTGTGGTGAACAGAATTCGATGCAGTATTCCAAATATGGCTTCACTAGTTCCATGCTAATATTTTTGATCATCCAGCTCCCTACTCCTCATGGCTTTTCTGGTGGGACTTTTAAATGATCACTCTTTAGACATCATGTATGCCAGAGCACTTCAATATCATATATTAATAAGCTAATAAATGATGTAATTAAAGCAATAGTAAAAGCTATGTTCAACAGTGTACCATTCCCACTTGTAGAATTAAAGAATCACAAGCACACTCATACTAGCTAGTGGTAACAAAGGACAAAGTGCTACATATTAAATGTCTGTAGAAAAGTAAGAAACTACCTTGAAGGAAGAATTCAATAGTTGTTAGGTAAACACTAGGTTACCTTTAAAAGGAAGGCAGGAATGAGAAAGAGACTCAAGATTTCCCTAGTTTGATTCTCTGGCATAAGAGGAGAAGAGAGAATCTCAAACAGGCTTTCAAGATGTTGTTATTATACTCTTTAACAATAAAATGGTGTTTCAGTAGTTCTTGTGGAATCTGTTCTCTGACTTGACCTTCCTTTAAGAGCTGATAGGATGTGATAGGTACTTTGCCTCTATGTAGTCAAGAACCTGGCATAAATTAATGACTTGTCTTCAAGAAGTAATGAGAGAATACAATTGTGCCTCATTTTGCCATTTTAGTTTATTGGAGCTCTGCATATGCAAAGACATTTCTTTTGAGCAGCAAAATAAAAGCCCATCACTAATCATTTATTAGGATTCACAGCATTTCAGAGGAGCACTTGACCCAAATCTTTCTCAAACTAAAGCACTTATTTATGTATCTGTCAAGACTTACTCTGTATTCAATCTTAAATAGCATAGATGAACTTTACATAATTCCCATAAATCCTGACAGCTTTATAGATATTCCCTTTCAGCAAGCATGCAAGCATCCAGCACAGTTATCTGTGCCTCATTCATACACTACTAAGGTTAAGAATATTTGCAAGCTGCTATTAATACTGTTGGGATCAGATTCTAGTTTTAGAAGTGTAAGTTAAGATCTTGTGCATCTATACTGAAAGCTCTCCAGAATTCACAACTCCTAAGAGCTTGTTGAAAATTGAGAGTTCTTCACTAACTGCAGGGGATTAGATTAAGCCCCAATGAGCATTTGTGCTTCGAGTGAAAAGATTCCTATTTGTTTGACCAGAAAAAAAAATCTTCATGCAATTGGGCCTAGAATTTAGAATGGAATTAAAAAAATAAGGGTTAGGAGTTTATTGTAATAAATAATAAATATTTATACTTTCAAGTGCATTTGGATGTTATGTATTAGAAAAGTCCTATGGTAGCTTTTCAATTGTGTACATGTGAAACATGCCTACGGTCATACATGCAAACCCATACATTGGTCTGTGTCAAGTGGCAACAATGCACTAAATGTCATATCAACAACTGCCTGGCAACACTCTATTTGTAGTACCAAGTTGCACTTTGTGATAATTATGAGATATTACAAAAACAATGCAGATTGGAAGTTGTCTTTAGAGCAGATATAACGGGTCAAGAGAGACTTTTGGAAAAGACAGGCAAAATTTAAATATGCGGTCTTAGTAAATCAGCATTTTCATCAAGATCACAACATGCATTTCCATAATGTGTAGACTTTTTTTTGTAGACTTTATTTTCCTAGATTCAAATATGTATAGGAATGATGATTATAGCCATGAAACTAAGAGCTGTCTGCTTGGGAGAAAATGGTGAACTAATACTATAACAAGTCTAAACAAAATATTAAATGCAGAGGCCATAACACTGACTAAAAGGTACATATTAGCAAGGCTGTAGTCTTCCCAGAGGCCAAATCCTCAGAAAAGATGAATAAAGACAAATAGATGACTCTGAATTATGGTGCTGGATAAACTTTTTAAGAACCTCTAGGGACAGAAGAACAATTCATAAAAATAAGAATGCTCTTATGTTTATAAACATAAGAATGCTCTAAGATTAACATTTTACTTTTTAGCATATTATTTGTGGCTCAAGTCATAAAGACCTCCCAATATGAACCCTCAAAACAATACTGAAAGAATGAATTCCAATCATATTAGTGCCTGCCTACACATATAGCAACAGCAATTGAATAAATGCTTCCTGGCATTTCTGAACATGACATTATGGTATACTATTGATTTCTGCTTTTTACTGCTATTTGAATCTGTGATTAAGAAAAATCTTTGATAAATATTGGATTCATTAAAGCATAAACAAGTGCAGTGTTATTTATGGTTTATTGCAGTCAATTCATACTGCTTTTCTAAATATGTTTCTACAAATAATTAATCTCTTATTGCAGGATGTGGTTAAAAAAAGTAAATATAGCAGCTATGACAATGCTATTAAAACTTTGCCTGTTGCTTCTATATGATACATCCAAAGCTTTGACCACACCATCCTGGCCACCTTCTTCACAATTTTTTTAGCATAGTTCAAGACTGGGATACTCCAAGAGTCTCCATCTGTCCAATTCAATCCAGCAAATAAGGCATGCTGCAGATCCCACCAGCCAAAGAGTGTTAACTGGCAGGAACTATATGATGGGCCTTCTCTGTTGTAGCCCCTGCCTTGTGAAATAGTCTTTCCTTGGATATCAGAATGGCTTTCATAAGACTTTGAAAACATGGCCATGAACCTGAGGCTCAGAATGTGCTAAGGTCCCAGTTTTTTGGCTTTACTGTTGGCTGGTTCACTATCTTGTTTTCTGCATAGATTTATTTTTTGGATGTTTTCATTGCTTTATTGTTTTTCATTATTTCACAGTTTTAAAATTGTTAGCTGCCCAGGGTCATAAGGCTGAGATTGGCAGCTATAGAAATGGAATAAACAAACAAACAAATAATCTTCTTGATATCCCTGTCTACTTTGATATTTACATGTTAGAATGTTAACAGGCAATAACATTAATTCTATTTTTGTCTTCAAAAGTAAATAAATCAAACCCTTGTTTTAGTTGAAAAATTGTTGTTTTTTGTGACTTTTTGTTTTTAGGAGCTGATTAGCAAGAAATATATTTATTGGCCCAGCAAGACAATTTTCTGCTTGAATGGTGTCCTCTATCAAGATTTTGTCCTTATGTGCATCTCATGCCATTTACCAACCAATAATTCAGGGTGAAGGGCAAGTGGATTAGGAAACAAGATTGTCACTCATCCTCATTTATTTCCTCATTTGAAAGGGATGAATGACAGTGGTGCAGCCCTCATTTCGGCATAATGTCTCCAACATTTTTCATTTGAATATTAACATAGATTTTTAGAATTTAGAATGACTAAATTTACATATGTGTGTTTGAGGTCTGAAGTTACATAGAATACACTACAATAAAGTCAACATAGTATTATTTTCCCTTCATCTATGTTCTTCTCTTCTAAAGATATCTAAATGTGTCCATAATGATAAAATATTTCAAAACAGGATGAAAAACTATGACCTTGTCATAAATTTGCATATGATTGGTACATATTTCCATTTCTTTATGTAGTGTATAAATAAGTTATGTGAGCATTGGTGAACTGTACAGAATAAAGTTCTGATGTCATCATGTCGAGATATTTACATGGGATAGAGGACTTTCTAATCTATGGAAATCTGTAAGGTAGGGGACAGAGAAGATGCAAAATTGCTGGAAGAAAATTAGAGGAAAAATTCCTATAGATACAAAGGGATCAGTCCAAATCCAGATTGTATTAGTCAGCTGTGCATTTTAAAATCAGGCTAGTGTCAGGTCCACCATCTTCAACTTGGAGCCTTGCTGGCATCCTGCCATCAAAGGACTAGTGGGGAGGGATGGGGAGACAAATAGGCAATAAACCTGTATGCATGTTGTGCAGGAATTTGGGAGGGGGAATAACAACTGAAGGAAAGCAAAGCAACATGGGACTGGTTAATGTCAGGCATCTTCAAGGCCATTTGCCATGAGTGTGGAAATAGAATAGAATAGAATAGAATAGAATAGAATAGAATAGAATAGAATAGAATAGAATAGAATAGAATAGAATAGAATAGAATAGAATAGAATAGAATAGAGCTGGAAGGGACCTTGGAGGTCTTCTAGTCCAGCCCACTGCTCGAGCAGGAGAACCTATACCATTTCAGACAAGTGACTGTCTAATCTCTTCTTAAAAACCTCCAGTGATGGAGTGTCCTCAATTTCTGAAGGCAAGCTGTTCTACTGGTTAACTGTCCTCACTGTTAGGAAGTTTCTGCTTAATTCCAGGTTCCTTCTCTTTTTGGTCAGTTTCCAACCATTGATTCTTGTCCTGCCCTCTGCTGCTTTGGATAATACAGTAGTTTCAAACCCCCCCCCCTTCTTTGTGGTAGCCACTCAAATACTGTAATACTGCTATCATGTTGCCCCTGTTTCTTCTTTTCTTTAGACTAGCCAAACCCAAGTCCTGCAGCCGTTCTTCGTATGTTTTAGTCTCCAGGCCTTTGATCATTTTAGTTGCTCTTCTCTGAACTTTTTATAAGGTCTCGACATCTTTTTTGTAGTATGATGACCAAAATTGGTTGCAGTATTCCAGGTGTGGTCTTACTAGGGTTTTATAAAGTGCTACCAATACTTCATATGATCATGATTCCATGCCTCTGTTTATACAATGCAGGATTGTATTAGCTTTTTTAGCTGCTGCTGCACACTACTGACTCATAGTCAAGTGATCATCCACTAGAACTCCAAGGTCCCTCTCACAGTTGCTGTTTTTGAGCGAGGTCTCACCTAATTTGTAGTTAAGCCTTCAATTTTTCCTGCCTAAATGTAAAACTTTGCTTTTCTCCACATTAAAACTCATTTTGTTGGATAGGACCCATTGTTCAAGTTCATCAGGATCTTTTCGGATCCTGAGCTTGTCTTCTGGAGTGCTGGCTATTCCTACCAGTTTAGTGTCATCTGCAAATTTGATGAGCTCAAGTTACTGACCCAAACACCTTAGCATTCCCAAAACATCTCAGTAGTATCACATGGGCTGGGTTTGGGCTGATCATGGGGGGAGGGATGGGAATGAAGGAAATAATTATGTATTGATGCATGTGAAACTCAGATTCTTCCTGACTTTACTGCAACTAGCATCTCTTAGTAAAAGTATCTTTCATTTCAACCAAAATGGAGTCAAAGGTTTTTCTTCCCTGGGGGATTAGACTGTGGCAGGTCTGACAGCTAGTCTATTGAATGTTTTGCCAATTAGCATAGTAAGCACATTTTTCTTGGTACAAGCCTGTCCTAATAATCACTTAGAATCAATAATGAGAAGGGGTACAAAAGTTTCATGAGTGCCCAGCTAATTACAAAATCTTTCAATTTATGCATCATTTGGGATATGATGGTTGGATGTCCATTCGTTAATACTGCCTAGTGCCTTCAAGTTCTCAGAATTACCTTTGAGGTCCTTTTCCATGGATCCCTATTAGCAACAGTCCTAAGATCTGCAGGTTGCATTGGCCTAGGAGCTCTGTGTGTGCTAACACAACACATTCATCTTAAATCTTTATTAACACATTTGGCTGTTGCTTTCTTTGTTTCTCGAAGACTGTTTGGATTTGCTGGAGGGAGGAAGGATGTTTGGAGTACAAAATGCCATAGAGATGAGAATAAGATGTTTATCTGAGTTTACCAATGGGGCAATAAGTTCACTGAGACTCCAATGCAGACACAACAAATAGTAAATGAGAAATGACGGTACGGTGAATGACCCGCTCTAAGCCACAAACAGCTTTGCTGTCTGTACAGCAGATGATTAACTGTCCTATTTTTATTCAATCCTGTTTGCTAACTCACTAAGCCACAGACAGTTAACAGAAAAAATGATTATGCTCTTGTCTATCTCTTTCTCTCCCTCTTTCCTTTAAAATTATTGGTTTTGAAGTTCATCCTTTGATCTAGAAAGCAAAGTAGATGTGCATCAGTCTTGAGATGAAATGACCTATTTCTTTCAGCATAGGTAGGCCAGTTTGATCCACTTGCCAATCTGACTTGCCCTCTGCTACCCTGTCTTGTTGCTAAAATAATCACAAACAAGACAATGCTGTCAACAGACTTAAGCACTTAGAGCCGGATGAGGCACACTTTGTAATAGGGCCACAGCAGGGCACAAATAAGCATCTAACATGATTCATTAAGCAGGCTTATTGATATGCCAGTGATCTTTAAACAGCAGGCAATTAACAGAGCCCAGCCAATCACTGAAAATGCATGTTATTCTAATAGATATTTGAAAAATGATCTTCTCTAACCAATGGCCATTTTCAACAGTAGAAGTCAACAATATCTTAGTAGCAAATATTGAGCACAAATATTTCTTTATATGATTTTTCTAGGCAGAAGTAAGACATATACGAGAGAGAGAGAAGAGAGAGAGAGAATTTAAATATACTATATAAAATCTCTATTCTATAAACTGTTAAAAAGTCAATAACTGTTAAAAGGTTCTAGTTCTGCTGACTGGGTGACTTTGAGCCAGTTATTCTCTGTCTCAACCCACAACATCAGTCTCTGGCAATAAGCTGGTCAAACAAATTCTGTTGTAACCAATGGATCAAGACTAGGTTGATCCAAAAAAAAAAAATCAGAGCTTCTAGTTGTGGAAAAAATGTCAGGAAGGGAAGAAAAACCTGTTAAAAATCATATGCTGATTTTTTTCCCCTAGAAGTTGCTGGAGTGCTTATAAATGGGTTGTAGCTCTAATAGAAGAATTGACTTCAATACGGGCTAGAAACCTTGAACATGCCTATAGTGTGTTTAAAGTGCCCCCCCCTCCCAAAATGATCTGTGCAAAGACAGAGAGATTATGAAGTTTTGTTAAATTCTAGATGACTTCTTGCCAATGCAAACTGCACATCAATCCTTTTTGGAACCACAAAGTTTATTAAAACTAAACTCAACCACTTCTTGTTTAGGCTGAGGATGACTGAGCGTCAATGCTTTCCTCATTTTCCACAGACCTTCTAAAGTCTTTGGATCCGGTTTTCAATTTGGTATGGATGAATTATTCTTTCTCCCAGACATGTCACTTTGGCATGTGTTCCATCAACAATGTTCTTACTGATCTCACCCATTTTAAAACCATAGGCATGCACAGGTAAGCCTGAAATGCATAATGCAATGTGAGATGCTGCTAAAATAAAAAAATAAAAAAAAATCCCAACTTGAAGTCAAGTTCCCGAAGATTGTTGAAGAGGTAAATCCAGAGCTTTAACAATTAAACATACAAAGCTTTCTACCAAAAATTTGGTCACATTCTCTTTTCCCCACATTCAGACCTCTAACTCTGAATTCTTTCATATGATGTATCATCATCATCATCATCATCATCATCATCATCATTTTTAGCCATTGTCTATATCCACTGCAGGATGAAGGTCCCTTCTGCACATTTCCAACTGATACATTCCTGAGCTTTCCTTTGCCAATTGGGCTCACAATATTTGCTGTAGATCCGTCTTGTTTTAGGTCTCTTTCACGGACACTTTTTATCAAGTGGAATCAATTCTATGACTGCTTTGGTCTACCTGCCATCAGTTCTTGCTATGTGACCAGCCCAGTTCCATTTCAATTCTTATATGATTGCATTATATTATTCCATTTCAATTCATATATAATATATAGGGAAAATTTATTGGGATTTTTTTCCCCAAAAGAAATCAAGTTGGTTTTGTTTTTCATCTATATCTATTGGGCAATGAATGCAACTTGAGGTGAGGGTGGAGGGATGCTGAAGAGAATCTGTCACCTGGCTGCAAGGCCTTATTTACACAGTCTGTTTCAAAGTGTTGCATGTTGCTGCTATTTTGATATTGTTCTTTATGTAGCTATCAGAGGCCATGATAGCTTATAAAGTGGATGATTACAGGTCTTTGACCTCAAAATCCAGTCTCAAATTTGCCACATGGAAAAAAAAATAGTAGAGAAAGTGTCATGCTCTTGAGTTAATTACAGAATGGGATATATTGTCTGTTGTATTTACAGCACTTCTGTGAAGTGGGTGAAACTGAGAAATGCCAAGTGACTTGTTGAAATATGATGAAGAAAAAAGCAAGAGGCTGTTCAGCTGAAAACCATTGCGTGAGAAAAGGGCTTTCTCAGTTTGGAATAAGCTGTATCCCAATAATAACCAAAAAGTAGGGGCTAGGATTTTTACACAACTGTCAGTGCATATAAAATATAATTAGATGTATGTTTACCTATTCTTCTAGTGATCTGTTATTGATAGCTAAGGATATGTGAAAAAAAATCTGAGTTTACTTTCAGAAAGATCCTTTAGCTATGACGAAACAGGTAATTTTGCCAGGATATTGTTAGGGAAAGAATTTCTGGAACACATTATTTCCGAACACATACATTTTCACTTTTTTCCTATTTGCATTTTTTTTGAGCCCTTGGACAACAGAACTGAATGCTGAGCAAACTGAGCCGATGAGACCAACTGCCATAAGCTTGCTCTGAGGGCAAACTCCTGAAGAAATGCTTGACATTCAGTTTAATACTATGACCTTCAATCCTTGCTCACCATGTGTTGAAAATCTGTTTCCAAACATGTTCAATTGTTGGAATCATCCCTAATTCTGTTAACACGCAGTTCTTCTCATAACTAAAACCTGGCAAATTTGCTTTCCCAGGACAGAAACAAACTCTCCACCTTTGTTCCATTTCCTATGGAGTAGTGTTGGTGAGATTAATTGTTTTAAATTAAACCAACCCAAATCCTTACAAGAAGAAGCAAGACTACAACAGGAAACATGGGGGCTGTTTCTATGAATTAGTTGACTCATTGCTGGTATGCTTCACAGTGCTTTTGCTATTGATTTAGATACACAAGAGAGGGAGATATACAATTCCATGCAATGTGAAGGGAAAGCAGATGGCAAGGAAGTATAAAACTTTAATATCCCTCAGTCTGTTTACATATTTTAATTAGCTACAATAATCATCACCCATAGTGTCTTTCATTTAGATGTGAAAAGCCTCATGTCTTCTGGAAGAAGAAAGCCCCAAGTAATGTGTCATTTCTAAAAGGTCATTTAATGAGAATGTGGATGCCAACATTCTATTTTAGAAGATTATGACACAGTCAGGGTACATCTGAGAAGGAGATGGGTTTTTCTGGGTTCTTCCCCCAACTGCAGTTTAGTAGACCAGCCCCCAAATGTCACAATCTGGCTGGTACATCAACCCACACTGAATCGTGAGAATATGAAGAAGCATGGATTCACATCTTTCTCTATGAATTGTTCACTAGTGGATTCTAGTGCAGAATGTAATAATGTCAGTTTGCATAATACAGGGCCAAGGAGTGCTCAGTACTTTATTGCAAGCATCTGGTATAAGCATACAAAATAGATAGGGACACAGTCAAAGACCTAGTCTTCCTGTCATCTCACTTTGGTATGGAAGGAATGAAGAAAGTCACAATGACCATCCTCTGTACAACTAGGAATTTTGCCCAGTCATGACATTGGATATTTAGAGGATTGTAGATTGTTCAGGCTAATATAAAAACAGCTTTCTTTGGTTGAGGAAGGGGACAGCGTTGGTATATTATTAGTATTATTGGTGACAATCCAGGGACAGTGATTCCTTTGTTTTAAAGCTTCTTGCTGCTCACAGTGGCAGCATGAGATTCTTGTAACTTCCTATTAACTGGACAAATCTTGTAGTGCTATACTTTTCTGTTTTGCAATTTTTCACCCATTCTAGTTACCGTAGTTTAATCAAAGCAATCCTTTCAAAATATAGCAGAAGAAAAACGTGGTAAAATTGTGATGGGCAGGTGAAAAGGCCTTTTACAAATCTTTTGGCTTACCTGTTTTTCAGAGTGCTATTATTTTTTCATAGAGTCTTCAGTCTCTTTGCTTTCCTTCCCTTTGTTCAAAGTCTCCTATGGATCCTTTCCTTCTCAAAAAGTGGTTGAAGATTTGGAGGCAGCAGGACAATAGAAAAAAAATTCATTAAAAAGAAGGCACATCATCCCCACCCCCCACCCCGGTTTCCCTATAGAATTTTTTGCCACAATGGAAAGTGCAAAGATCACATCAAAGGAAAATAGGAATCAGTTCTAAACCCCTGTGTAATCTACGCATGAAAATGAAAGCTGCTTTTATGAGGCTTGAAATATTATTCAACTGGTGGACAGATTTTGGCATGGCATTATTAGCTTGTGGAAGTCCGCTACGTTTCATCTTGTTTTGGCCCTTTATAGATCCAGGAACATCATTCTCATGAATGGGAAGATAATGAGGTTCTCTCATCAAGGCTTTGCTTTGCCTCAAATTTCATCCAGTACCTCCATAATCAAAATACCCGGTAAGTTCTATGCCTACCTCTTGCATGGACATAAGGACCTTCTAGTTGTGGTTTTTCCAAATGTTTTCTACAGATTTTGCTTCTACTTCCATCAGCTGGTACTGCCAGTCAAAAGGCTGAGAGCAACTTGAAGCAACATGATTGTTTTGATTTTAGAAGCAATGTAATGAGAGGTCATATTATCCGTGAATCAGCTTTGAAGAAGTACTATGTGAATTCTCACTGAAATAACACCTCCTTTTGAATTGTGCACAGTCCTCACAATGATGTCCTACCTAATTAGACTGTATATTCCCACAATATTCCATGGAACACAATCAATCAGAAGCAGCATAAGAATTTCTCTATAGCATTCTACCAGCAGCACTTCTGGAATGATTTTGGACTGATGCAACTCACTGTTGCTTCCTTAGTTTATTCCAGGAAATGCAGCCAGTGGTAAACACTTTTTGTGTTCCTGGGAGAGGAGGGCTTTTTAAAAATGGCCACCTCATAAGATTAAGTGTGATAAGCAGCATTACAAACTACAATTTTGGGAAATGAAATTAATCCTTCTTCAAGTAATTCATAGAAAATCAACTTCCATCTTGACTGGGGAAAGTATTTTTGGCAATCTGGAATAGGAATTTTGGTGAGCTAATTTCTTGTACAGTGCTACTTTTTCCCCACTTGCTCAAGAAAAGCAAGTCACTTTATTTGGCAGGGCAGAAGGGGTTGAATGGTTGCTGATAAGAAAGGTGACCATAAATGTCTCAGTCTTCAGAACGACTTAGAACATCGCCTGGGTAGAAATGGAGGTAGAAAAGGAGATAAAAATTCAGTTCCAGGGTGCTTCAAGATGGTCACACAATCTTCTCATTAAAAAAAATGCCCAAATTATTTACATAGTGCAGTACCAATCACTTAAAGAATACAAGTTCAAAAAACTAATCTGAGTAGGAGACATAACAGCAATACACAAATATTTTTCTCCCATTTTGTTCCCTTTCAAATGATTGGATGGGATTATTGCCCATTTAAGGACTGCCAGTACAAACATGTTATTTGCTAAATTGAGGGATTCTGTGTTGGCCCAACAGGGACAAGGAATAAAGCAGACATTTCCATGGTCAACATACAGTATAAATTGTTTCTATTTCACACTGTGTAAAAAGTGCTGCCTTTTAAAAGGGGAGAAAAATCAAAACTTAAAAATAATGAAAGGCTTGATTTATAAATTTGACTTATAAATGTTTACACATAGACACACACACACACACACACATACACACACACACACACACACACAGAGAGAGAGAGAGAGAGAGAGGAGAGAGAGAGAGAGAGAGAGAGAGAGAGAGAGAGAGAGAGAGAGAGAGAGAGAGAGAGTGTCAATTGCACAGAACAGAAACAAGATTATTACATGGTGGAAATAAAACTTTTATTACATTTAGGGAGATTATAATGGATTCATAAGAAGTGACTCACTGTCATAATGACATAAATATTATGGCACAGGTGGAAGTCAGATCACACATACATTTATCCTCAAATCCCAGGATTCGCTGTTGATTCTCCAGTGAAGGGTTTGTTTTGGAAAAAAGGTGTAAACCCAAATGGAAGATATGATTACTTCTTGTAGAGCAAACATTCTAATGGGAAAATCCAGCACTTCAATTCTGTGTTGGTGATATATATTTTCCACTCACCTTTATTTGGATAAAGTTATATATTTTGCCACATGTGTGTTCGTGTGTGCACATCTGTGTGCACACAGACATCTGAAGTTAGAAGCTTGGCTTCAAGCTCTGTCATTAGAGACATAATGCCGCTTGGGGGGGGGTGTGAAAGCCCTAATAAGCAGGCATATACATAGAATGAAGGCTACTGCTAAGCTTGTAAGCCGCCCTGAGTCTTCAGAGAAGGGCGGGATATAAATGGAATTAAAATAAATAAAAATAAAATAAATATTTCCCAATTTCATCCCAGTGGAACAACTTAGTTCATTCCAGGTGACTGAGAAAAACAAGACAAACCCAGAATTTATGAAATGAGAAGTGTGTGTTTCTTTAAAAAGTAAAGAAGTAGGGCAATTAAATAAGATGTGAGAAAGGAAAACAAGGACACTCAAGAAAGCATTCATCCACTGTAGGTGAGGAGGCAGGAAAAATGGTTCCATAGATTGATGTAAACTTAGGACAAAATGGTGCAAAATCATTTGGCATTCCTCTGGATTTGCTTCTAGAAGATGGAAATCTATACAGTTGCTGTTTCAAAAGCCTCCTAACACATTCTGGGCATGTGTGTTTACATCTTAGCTTTATAGTTTCAAGCTGTGAACCAACTGTGATCATGAGCAAAATGTATTTCTGAATAACTTGCACACCTCTATTAGTCAATTTGGGCCCTTTACTTAATACGCCTTTCATTCCATCACTGAAATCATCATTTCAGTGATGATCTATCCAGCATTTTCTTACTTGCTCCCAATTCCAAAGGCCAAGTCTGAAATACCTAGGAAAAATAGAAATATTATACTAATTTATATCTGTAGATGTGACAAAAGCGAGACCCTAATGCTTAAATATAAGAACAGTAAGCTTGCCTTAGATTGAAATGGAAACCTTTGATGCTAGGACCATTTATGGTATTTATTTTCGTTAAACTTTCCCTTGGTCTAATTTCAGATTGTCATTTCCATGAAGCCTGCATTTGAGAAAGGAGATTGCAAGAGGGGATGTTAAAAAGCAGAGGGGAAAAGAGTCCATAGTGGATGCCAACACTTTGGTTCAAACATGATTTATATTACTTTAATGGTTTCTTAAGAGAGTAGTTAAAGATAAAAAAGAGTCCTAGCTTAGAATAAGAGTCTAGTGAAGGGAGGGAGAAGGTAATGTAACATGTGGGTTTTAAACCCCCACCCTCTGATCCTGTCTTCTAATTTGACAACTGGGGTATATGCCACAGATTAAAACAGGTTTTATGAAATGGCCAGTGTTATCAATTCAGTAAGAGGGCCACCTTAAGATCTATTGGCACTGTAGGCTGTTTGCCAAACTTCAATTCTCTAGGGATCAGGGAGAATAGTATTCCAGAACAAAGTGATGTAAGCATTTATTGCTATCAGCTCTCAGACTAAGAACCAACATGGGATGGAACTATTTGAGATTAAATCCTATCAAGAGGAAGGTGTTATCTGTCAATAAAACCTGGATAGTTCAATGATCTTGACCCTGATATTTACTCATGTTATCCAAGAAGGAGATAGTTCATTGTTTGGGGATTCATCTGGACTCTTGGTGACTTTTCAAGCAACAGGTAGAAGTCATAATTAAGGCATCCTTTGCCTAATTTTGACTGACACACCAGCTACAAACCTAGCCAAATCAAGATGCCTCTTGTTGGTAATATATAGTATGTGTTCCTCACCAGCCAGTTGATGAGTGTAACATATTCTACAAAAGGCCACCTTTATAGATGATTCAGAGGCTGCATTTGATACAAAATGTATCTATTGGATGATGGTAGGAAAACTTGCCAAGGGCATGAACACCAATTTTAAAGTTGCTGCTTTGGGTACTAGTAGATATCTTTGTCCCATTCATAGTGCTGGTCTTTCCCTGTGTTGTTGTTGTTAATTGCGAAGTCATGTCCAACCCATTGCGACCCCATGGACAACGTTCCTCCAAGCCTTCCTGTCCCCTACCATCTTCTGGAGTCCATTTAAGCTCACGCCTACTGCTTCAGTGACTCCATCCGGCCACCTCATTCTCTGTCGACCCGTTCTTCTATTGCCCTCAATCTTTCCCAGCATTAGGCTCTTCTCCAGTGAGTCCTTCCTTCTCATTAGGTGGCCAAAGGATTTGAGTTTCAACTTCAGGATCTGGCCTTCTAAAGAGCAGTCAAGGTTGATCTCCTCTAGGACTGACCAGTTTGAATGCCTTGCAGTCCAAGCGACTCACAGGAGTCTTCTCCAGCACCATAATTCAAAGACCTCAATTCTTTGGTGCTCAGACGTTCTTATGGTCCAACTTGCACAGCCATGCATTGCAACTGGGAAAACCATGGCCTTAACTATACACACTTTTGTTGGCAGGATAATCTCTCTGCTATTTGTCACCTCTACTGTGTATTCATCAGGGATATGATTTAGTTCATACCTGAGTGGCCTAGTGCTTTTCACTACTTCCTACAATTTAAGCCTAAATTTTGCAATGAGAGGCTCATGATCTGAGCCACAGTAAGCTCCTGGTGTTGTTTTTATTGACTGTATAGAGTTTCTCCATCTTTGGCTGCAGAGCACATAGTCAATCTGATTTCTGTGTTGACCGTCTGGTATGTCCATGTGTAGAGCCATCTCTTGAGTTGTTGGAAAAGAGTGTTTGCTATGACCATCGTATTCTCTTGACAAAATTCTATCAGCCTGTGCCCAGCTTCATTTTGTACTCCAAGGCCAAACTTGCCTGTTATTCCGGTTATCTTTTGGTTTCCTACTTTAGCATTCCAATCACCCATGATGATAAGGATATCATTTTTTGGTGTTAATTCTATAAGGTGCTGTAGGGCTTCATGGAACCAGTCAATTTCATCCTCTTCAGCACCAGTGGTTGGGGCATAGACTTGAACTACTGTGATATTGAATGGTTTACCTTGGGTTCACACTGAGATCATTCTGTCATTTTGGGGATTGTATCCCAGCATTGGTTTTCCTACTCTTTTATTGACTATGAAGGCTGCTCCAATTCTTCTGAGGGATTCTTGCCCACAGTAGTATACCTGATGGTCATCTGAATTAAATTCACCTATTCCTGTCCATTTTAGTTCGCTGATTCCTAAGATGTCAATGTTCAGTCTTATCATCTCTTGTTTGACCATATCCAGCTTTCCTTGATTCGTGGATCTTACATTCCAGGTTCCTATGGAGAAAAAAATCTTTACAGCATTGGACTTTCCTTTCACCACCAGATACATCCACAGCTGAGCATCCTTTTGGCTTTGGCCCAGTTGCTTCATTCCTTCTGGCACTACTAGTACTAGCCCTCTGCTCTTCCCCAGTAGCATATTGGACACCTTCCGACCTGAGGGACTCATCTTCCAGTGTCATATCATTTTGCCTTTTGGTACTGTCCATGGGGTTTTCATGGCAAAGATACTGGAGTGGGTTGCCATTTTGTCAGAACTCTCTGCTATGACCAGTCCATCTTGGGTGGCACTGCATGGCAAAGCTGATAGCTTCATTGAATTACGCAAGCCCCTTTGCCACGACAAGGCGGTAATCCATGAAGGGGTCTTTCCCTTTAAAAACTCTATAAAATGTCACACCGGGATATACCAGGTAATTCCTTGCCAGAATTAATTTCTCATCCATTCCATTCCATTCCATTCCATTCCATTCCATTCCATTCTATTCCATTGCACTCCACTCCACTCCACTCCACTCCATTCCATTCAATCTAATCCAATCCAATCCAATCCAATCCAATCCAAAAAGACCTTGTTGGGAATTCCCTCCTCCAGACACTTGAGGCGAGGACCAAACAAATTACTGCAAACAAATTGTGACATTCCCCCTCTGGAACATGGATCCAAAGTAGGTATGCACTGTCCCATTTTGCAAGTAAGTAAAATCTCTCTTATTCTAATGTGTTATTGGTCATAAGGAGAGTGCCTATCATAGGAACTTTAAATTATATGAGCTGCTATGCCTGCTCTTGCATTTTGCTTTTCTAATTTTGCTTTTGTTTTTTGTACTTAGTTGTGTTGCAAATATTGTCAAATGCAAATAAGTTAAACTTTTCAAGTGAACCTAGGAAATTCTATCATTTTTATCTACTTTAGCACCGAAGAGGACAAGCAGACTGTCTTATTACTGCTTTTAAATCTAAGCCAAATCATCTCTAGGATTGCAATGAAAAAGTAATGGAGGCCATATTTTTTTGTTTATCTATATTATTCCACTATTTGATATTTAAGCTTTCAGTTACATGGGAATGCAAAAGTGGGGTCAGGGAGAATCCAATCAAATACAGCAAGATAATGGTAGGTTGAACAATAAATTGGCCTTAAAACCTCATTGCTGTTTTCTGGTACATTAATTTTCATTGTTACGAAAAGGGTCATGTAGAAGCAGCACCAGTGATGACAAGGTCTGCTGTTCTACTTTTACCTGCTGAGGTGTAACAAATACAGTTATACAGTTCATCAGAGGCAAGAAGCCCTACAGCTACTCTGAAAAGTTGTTTGTTTCTAGTTATATATATTGGAGAGATAATATTAACACAAGCCTATGGCTCTGCTTTGTATTCACCCTTGTGCTTACACTGTGAGAGTAGCATTGGCTTGTAGAATAAATGCTGCTTCTTCTTTAGCCCACTTTGAGCAGGCTTGGATACATGTGGGCAGTAGAAGTAGAAAATGGCAATCCATTTGTCCTCCTGGAAAGAACCCACTCACTTCACCAATAAGGGAGAAACGCGTGTAGAATAGGAGTTTGGAATATTGTGCCTATAAGAAAGCTATTCCCTAGCGTGTGGCCAGGAAACTTCCTAATTATATAAAAACTATTTCAAAATTTTAAAAAGGGTTAAAGTGGACAAAGGAAGGGACTCACATGTAAGTTTGGCCCTCTTGAGTTCAGCCAAGAGATCTGAAAGAGAGATATATTCAGGTTGAATGACAGCAAGCAAACAATGTACTATGGTAATACAGCACAGTCAGAGATCATGCAGAGAGTTGTGTGCATGAAGACAAATATATAGTTTTTCTTCAGAACTTTAAAAAAGATGGAAGTCAGAGAGAAGGGACTACATGTATAACTATCTGTTGTACTGACTTTCAAGCCTTCACATGTTGAACTGAATGCTTATAGAAGTCTCCAGACACTGTTGATTCTTCCAACTGTTCCCTAACAGCAGAAAGACAGGATGAGAGGATCAAAATTGTCCTTATACACTATGGTCATTAGAATCAATCACTAGCATTTCACAGTGAAACAAGATAGAGGGAAAAATATAGAATAACATAGAATAACAAAGTTGGAAGCGACATTGGAGGTCATTTAGTGCAATCCCCTGCTCAAGCAGAAGACTATACCATTTGAAACAAATGACTGTCCAGTCTCTTATTGAGAGACTCCAATGATGAGGCACCAACAACATCTGAAGGTAAGCTATTCCACTGGTTGATTGTTCTCAACATTAGGAATTTCTCCTTAGTTCTAGATTGCTTCTCTACAATTAGTTTCCATCCATTGTTTCTTGTCTTGCATTCTGGTGCTTTGGAAAAGAGGTTATGGCAGCCCCTCAAATATTGGAAAACTCATAAGGCCTTTCAGAATCCCCTCAATTAGAGCAAGCACTATCCTTGGTCTGGCTTGTAAATTACAGATTTATAAATCAAGAACCAGAAAGTGATGTATGGTGACAAATGTAGCCCTTTAATGGCCATTTCACCAAAAAGGAATAATTTTGAGTGTGTTCAAACAAACCAGGATTTATAAATCAATACAAAACTGGTTTAAAATATCAGCACACCAGACCAGAACTTTGTTATAAATCTCTAATTCCTGATTTCACATAATTTAATTAAGGTTATTAGGATCAAGCATGGCAGAAATCTCTCTGCCCACTTGACTTTTTGTCCTGTGTCTTGAAGCTGAGAGGTTGGTGGATGTTAGCACAACTGACATCTCTGCCCTGAAAATGTCTTGGTTTTTCCCTCACAAACAGTGATTGATGCTTCTGTAATAATAATAATAACCTTGGATCTGACATCACCTGAGGCTATTCTTTCCTGGCTTGTTTTTCTATCCATGCAGGATTGGGCAGGATGTATAACCACATTGCTTGCACAAATGGTGGTTGAATAAATCAGGATTCCTGTCTTATTATTAGGTGCAAATGCCTTACCTGCTTCATTTTCAGAGCTGTATTTTTTATCTGAGATCAGTTAAATCTTGTCTGAAGAATTAGAAGCAAAGTTAAAATTTTATGAATCTATCTATCTATCTATCTATCTATCTATCTATCTATCTATCTATCTATCTATCTATCTATCTATCTATCTCCTGTATTTTTTTTTAAAAAAATATGTAAATAACCCAAGGTGGAGAACATGCCTAATACTCCTTCCTCCTATTCTCCCACAACAACCCTGTGAGGTGGGCTTCTGGCTTCAAAGCAAGTTTTCAAGAGCTGTGCAGTATCTCCAATTAACCACCTATAATGGAATAGCTATTGGAACAACTAAAAGACTAGGCAAATATAGTTAAAAATTGTAAGGCATGTAGGTACGCACAGCATGTATTTTTCATCTCATTTTTCAAATTAAGGAAACTTGATTGGAGTTTTGGGGGAAAATTTACAGCATGCCATACTAGGATGGTTCAATTTGATCAAATCACAGGATCAGAGCAGCCATGCCACTTTATTTGGGTCTTCAGTTACCTTCTGCACATAAACAACACAAATAACAGAAATTATTTGTCTCAAAGCAGCGGATGATGAGGGGTTGACATGATTAGACCACTAACATATCATCTCCATGCTACTTGAATTCCAAGGTTGGATCACACCTCTTCCATTGTTTGAACCCACGTACAAGGTACACACACACACAAATGTGTAATGGGTCTTTCAAGGAAACAGATGTGATTGAGTGCTTGATCTTTTAAAAGAGAAGAAGATATTAGATGCTAATACAGTTTAGTTTAGTTATTGATTCACTGCTGAAGATTGAAATAATGAAGCACAATAATAATTGGTCAAGCAACTGTCTGACAGGAAAGAACATGTGATAGAAAACAGAATATGATACTATGAATTTATATCATGACTTCACTGAAATACAAATTCAATTTCCAGAAGAACAGCTAACAATTCATTATGGAACATGGGGTTCTTTTCCCTGGCTTAAGAACATGTTGTTACAAAACAGACCAAGGTAGAATTATATTGTGAAATATTACCACTGTTTTCTAAACTGAGTCCACCCCCATGGATTTTCTCATGGAGTTTTAGATTGCTTTGCTCCAGATTGCAGAATGTTCCCTTCAGCTAAGGCAAGTCCACCCTGAATGTGTAACATCAAGCTGAGAAAGAGAGGCTATATGTATAAATCACAGAGCAGCAAGAAACACAGAATGTTTCAAGTTGTTCACTGAAGACTTTCAAGGAAAAAGAAATGGCATAACAGCTTCATTAAATAACTGCAAACAAACCGTGGTATCTCTATGCATGAATAGTACAAACAAAAAAGTACTTTTTTATATATGTCTTATTGCAATTTGAAGCCTTCTCATTGTTTAGGGATCGTATATTCTTTGCTTTGTTCCTCTGCTGCTTTCTTCTAAGAATAGGGGTTAGCAGCTAGGCAAGAACTTGGCAACTTTAAGACTCGTGGACTTCAGCTTTCTATGTAACAAAATGAAATTCAATTGTGAAAAAAGTAAGGTTCTGCATTTAGGCAGGAAAAATCAAATGCACAGGTATAGTATAGGTGGTACCTTGCTCAATAGTAGTAACTGTGAGAGAGATCTCGGAGTCCTAGTGGACAATCACTTAAATATGAGCCAGCAGTGTGCTGCAGCTGCCAAAAAAGCCAACACAGTGCTAGGCTGCATTAACAGAGGGATAGAATCAAGATCACGTGAAGTACTAATACCACTTTACAATGCCTTGGTAAGGCCACACCTGGAATACTGCATCCAGTTTTGGTCACCACGATGTAAAAAAGATGTCGAGAGTCTAGAAAGAGTACAGAGAAGAGCAACAAAGATGATTGGGGGACTGGAGGCTAAAACATATAGGGAACGGTTGCTGGAATTGGGTATGTGTAGTTTAATGAAGAGAAGGGTGAGGGGTGACATGATAGCAGTGTTCCAATATCTCAGGGGCTACCACAAAGAAGAGGGAGTCAAGCTATTCTCCAAAGCACCTGAAAGCAGGACAAGAAGCAATGGATGGAAACTAGTCAAAACTTCCTTACAGAACAATTAACCAGTGGAACAACCTGCCTCCAGAAGTGGTGAATGCTCCAACACTGGAAGTTTTTAAGAAGAGACTGGACAGCCATTTGTCTGAAATGGTATAGGGTTTCCTGCCTGAGCAGGGGGTTGGACTAGATGACCTCCAAGGTCCCTTCCAACTTCTTCTTCTTCTTCTTCTTCTTCTTCTTCTTCTTCTTCTTCTTCTTCTTCTTCTTCTTCTTCTTCTTCTTCTTCTTCTTCTTCTTCTTCTTCTTCTTCTTATTATTATTATTATTATTATTATTATTATTATTATTATTATCATTATTATTATTATTATTATTATTATTATTATTATTATTATTATTATTATTATTATTATTATTATTATTATTATTATTATTATTACCAAGTTTGGAGTCCCCTGGATTCTAAGAACATTCACCTATATATACTTTTTCCATAGACAGAAAACTTCTTTGCAGTGTGGTGGAGACAATTAGATCTTGTTTCACAATGAAAATAATCTGCATATGTTCCAGAATAAGAAAGGTGGAATATGATGTTGAGTGCATCCAGCCAAATTACAGAAATCTATGAATCATGAACCTAAGGCCAGCACTGTGTTTCTATTAAACTCTGATGCAATAGGCTTGTTTGAATCTTTAAGCTTCACAGTTTTCTCAACTAAAGTTATTTTAAGCTTTTTCTTATATGACTGTCAGTTTTTTTTCCAATGAGACCATTTGTGTCCCTGACACCTTATAACCTTCTCTGAACTTTTTTGATGTGTAGAAGAATATACCACTTATTTCTTTAAACAAGTTATTAAAATACTCAGAATTCAATTTTCAGTTCTTGTCTAGTTACTTCATGCCATGTAATTTCTATGTTCAGATGTATCCTATACTTGGATTTCTAATATGATAAGAAACAATAGCTACCACCATCCTGTGAAATTTTCCCTTCCACAAATTATTTCCCCAATCACCTTGGGTATTCTATACATGGCAGTCTGGCCAAACTTTTGAAAACCTGAAGAGACCAGCACACAAAGTGGAAATGAGACTGCAGTGGAAAGTTAAGCTACGTAGAAGTAGATTTAAAAAACAAAACCATTTCTGCTGAATGTATGTTCACTTGATTTCTTTAAAGTCTGGTCTGCAGTTTCCTTGAAATAGCATTTCTGCTTACCCAATGAGTTGGCTTGTTAGGGATATTTATTGCAGTAGTTCAAGCTATGGTGTTTGGAATCTAAGCTGACTTTGGAAGCTTAAATGAAATCATTGGTTGATGACAAGCCACGTGCATGCCGGGAGTGGAATGGAGGGAATGTTGGTCACACAAGAGTGAACTTGTTATGTGAGTCACATATTTGAAAACATGCCTCTGCTCACCTCCTCCCCTCTCCAAAAATAAAGAGAATTAGACATTAGACATGAACCGAAGCTGCTTCAACTCTGAGGCACAAATTGAGGGCTATTAATTGCTAATTAAGAAGCAAAGAAAATTTCACATCAAAAGTACTGCTTTATCTACCCATATGTCTAGAGCCAAGCAAGATACAATTATTGAGGAATGTTAGATTTTTCTCATTTAGCTCAGGGGCTGAAGAAGAGATGGGAATATCTTAAAAGTTGCTTCCCAGTTCCAGTTCCCACACATACATTCTTCTGTCATGTGAAAAGATGCTTTCTACTGCAAATGTAGCGGGACCTGGTCTCTTGATTCAAAGTTATATAAAATTAGAGCTACCAGATTTGGACTGCAAAATTCAGATAACAACCAGGTGGCAGCAAAGAGATGTAATATTATACACATCAGTCTCTTGCTGTCATCTCATGGTCATGTGGATTTTAGCATCTCTGATGGCCTTAGGAAAAAACATGCATCCTCTGCATCCCAAATGCAGTACTTTGGCAGGAAGCAGAATTCAGTAAAATTGAATCCAATCTCTAGATAAATACCTTTACCTACTGCTGGTAACCATTTATGGGTGAAGACATCTAAGTCTTCTCAGGAAGAAAACCTTTATTAGCAGCTGAATGATAATTCAGTGTTCCTTTAACACATGCAATGTGCATTTTCAATTGCTGCAGATGATCTTTTTTTTTTGCGGTGGGGGTGTGTGTGCAGAGGAGGCAAAAGGATCCACTGAAGTCATCAGATTGACGTTGGAATCAGTACAGAGAACTAACATTGCAGAAATTGGAAATCTGTCTTGTATTTATGATGTGCAAATCCAGCTTGGCCAGAAAATAGGAAAACTGAAGGAGTTTGGAAGAGGAACACTTTTTAGCAGACACCAGGACTTTTGAATTCTTGGGGGAAGCCCAGCTAAAAGAAATTTATGAAATTTATTCCAGTTTGCAGATGTCTAGGTGTAAGGCTGTTCTTTCTTTCCTTTTCCAACAAGTGCCACGGTCACAGAACAAATCTTCTGGGCAATACATGACATTATCTAAGCCCAAGGCTTTTTTTCTCATAGAACGCTCAGAACGGAGTTCCGGCACCTTTTTCGGATGGAACTTTGTAGGGTAGGCAAGGCGGGTTGTATGACATGTGTGAGTTCCGGCACCTTTTTTTTTTTTTTTTACAAAAAAAGCACTGTCTAAGCCAGTGAAGCATATACACTTATATTAACTGCAGTTGCTCCATCCAATCCAAGACTGAGTGTTCTTCCTAACTGCTGTAGTGCTTAAGCATAATGACTGTCCAGCAGGATCTGAGAGCCAGTTTGAAGTAGGACATTTTGGGACATCTCCAACTTGCCTTGCTTTTCCCATGGTGGTTTTTATAGCTTGAATTGAGTTGTAAGAATGATGGGAAATTTGATCAAGTTCACTTAAAATAATAATAATTTCCCAAAATGGATACATTTCTTCAGAAATGGATGGGAAAGTGTGCGTGACCTTGGGAGAAAGTGACACAGTCCACTCATCTATCTAACCAGTGGGATTTGTTTGCTTATACTGTAAACTGTACACATTCAGCCATGTTTCTAGCAACTGAATGAAAGCTGCCACCGCATGTAGTGGGCCTGTCATCTTTAATTACAGCTGAGCAGCTGTAAAGTCGTGTGCTTCACATAGAGACGGACACAGAGCTGGGGTAAAGATGAGTTTATTCTGAACAGAACGAACTGGGGAAACAGGGAAGCCTGGCGTCTATTTGTACCTGCCCAGGTGGATGGCATCCAATCAGTTCAAACCTGGGCTTCCTGCCAGTGCAGGTGACAATGGGTGTAGATCCTGGCTTCCCACCAGGCTGACCATGCCTGGGGCTGTCAACAGCTTAAGTCCTTAGGCTAATCCTCAGTGAGCAGTCATCGCCCTGAGCTGTCCAGCCCCTCTGCTGATCTGCACCATCAGCCTCCTGCTGTGCTGTCCTTTGTGTATGCTGGGAGGCATACACTGCAGCAGCCTGTTTCAACATAAGTCACCCAGCAACAGTAGCTATTAAATTAGTGCAAAGTTCTGAAAATTTGCTTTGGTTTGCTCTGTTTTTCACCAGAAATTATGACTGAGATTTTTTTTTCCATCAAGAGGTTCAAAACACTTACTGTATAAGGAAATATTATTTTTAAAATACAATTACAGTAAATGTGGCAGAAAAAGAAACTGATAGATTTGGCCATTCTGAGAGATGTGAACTTTTCAGAATAATAGTATAAACAGAATCTTTAAAAAAAACAACACCAAACACCTGGTGATGTCAAAATGGCACATATGCAATGTGTGCATATAAAATCATGTAAATGCTATAATTGCTTACTTGTGCCATGAATCTGATATAGGTATATAAATGGTAATATTTGATTGATTATGTCAGTTAATGACATACATGTGCAACCCCCTTGCCAATAGCTATTTTAGTATATGTATTTGTAAATACATATACTTAGGAGAAACTTCCTGACAGTTAGAACAACTAACCAGTGGAACAACCTGCCTCCAGAAGTGGTGAATGCTTCAACACTAGAAGTTTTTAAGAGGAGACTGGACAGCCATTTGCCTGAATTTTTTTTAATCCCATTTATATCCCGCCCTTCTCCGAAGACTCAGGGCGGCTTACAATCTAAAGCACAAATCAATGTGCTTAGCAATTGGTATAGGGTTTCCTGCCTGAGCAGGGGGTTGGACTAGATGACCTCCAAGGTCCCTTCCAACTTTCTTCTTTCTTCTTCTTCTTCTTCTTCTTCTTCTTATTATTATTATTATTATTATTATTATTATTATTATTATTATTATTATTATTATTATTATTATTATTATTATATAGGAATAGCAACCAGGAATAGCAAATTTCAGGTTGCATACAATTTCCTCATTGTCACAGCTCTTTTCAAACTATTAACTCAAGTTCAAAGATCCATCAATAACACTGAACCCTAGGCAACTGGATTTCTATATTCCCAACAAGGGAGATATTTCATTTTGGAAAAAAAATCGAATATGCAAAAGTCAAATATACAGACGTATCTGAGTTCTCGCAATGTTTATTGTCATATACTATATCCTATTTCTTACTATTGATACCATACAATGTGTAGTATATATTCTATTCTATATTCTACTACTGTACACTATACTTCTTGTATTTGTACTTCTATGCTGTATATTATTCCTACTACAAGCATTTTAATGCCATTGCTACTATACTACTGTTAGTATAAAACAGTGATTTCTTGCATACTATGATCTGTCTTTAAAATCCCCCTCTCTCACTGGGATTTCTTCTATTGTTATTTTCTTCCTTATTATTGAGCAACAAGTAAAGCATTGGCACCTTTCCAACATTGTGCTTAGCTTGACCTTTTTGTCTTCCAGCACTTTCTGTTTCTTAGTTTATTTAGCTGCTTATTTTCATTGTAGTAGCTGCAGCTACTCTACCCACTGTCACTGAGCTTCAAAAACATGGAGATCTCCTCTCCCACCTGTTTCAAGGTTAAGCTTTTATAGGCAACTCTGCCATGCCGAGGCTGGGGAGAAGGATCAAATTGGAGGGGAGAAAGGCAACACAGGTGTCTGCAATTTTCTCTGCAGCCTGCTGTTCCACACTCATGTATCAGTGATTTTCATGACTTAGCATTTTATTTGATATTTGCTTGAAAAGGCTGTACTCAGCCTTCTCTGGGGAGTTTTTTCATTTTGTTTAACACTTACTTGTGGAAATGTGGCCTTGGACATGCTCCTCTTAAGCCAAATGTAGTCCTCTGGCTCACATAATTGCATACTCCTCTCTTTGATCTTCATTACAATCAAATAAGATCTTGGTTCCATCTTGAATGATCAGTTAAGGAATTTTAGTGTTTAAGAAGTCATATATGTGCTGTAAGAGCATTCAGCTCCTCCAGCGTTCATAAATGATTTTAGATGAGGGGATAAAGGGAGAACTCATCATATTTGCAAACAACAGCAACCTAGAGGGAATAGCCAACACTTTAGAAGATAAGTTCAAGATGCAGAAGGATCTTATACACTAGAACATGGGGCACTATTAAACAAAATGCAGTGGTAAGAAAAGTAAGTGTTTACATTTGGCAAGAAAAAAAACACCACCAGGCATTGTATTACTATGCACAGGCATAGTATAGAATAGATGGTATCTGACTCCATTTCAGTAACTGGGAGAGGTATCTAGGAGTTGTAGTGGACAAAAACTTAAATATGAGCCAGCAGTGTGCTGCAGCTTCCAAAAAGCCAATGCAGTCCTAGGCTGCATTAAACAGAGGGATCATGTGACATGTTAGTACCACTATATACTGCTTTGGTAAGACCACACTTCGATTACTGCTTCCAGTATTGGTCACCATAATGTCATGGTTCCGATGAATGAGACAAATCAAACAAATTGCAGGCATATTATTTATCTAAAAAGTCTTGGTAATGAAATGAAACATCGGCATTCATGGAGGGATGCCAGAATCTGAAATCTCCTCCCCCCAAACCCATTGTAACACACACACAATCCCTGCCCTTATCTACACGTCATAAATCACATTATCCAATTAGTTTTACATATGAGGTCTCTCCTCCTATTCTGTACCCAGGCTTTCTAACCTTCTCGAAATAGTCGTTAGAAAATTCCCTCCCTTCAAGATTCAAAGTGAAGCAGTTTAAACAAAAGTCTGTCTCTTATATTGTCAGTGCAAAAACATGTCAATGTTTGCAGCATTGACACATGATATATTAAAAAAATATGTTGAAACTAGAAAAAGATCAGAGAAGAACAACAAAGATGATTAGGGGATTGTAGGCTAAAAAATGAAGAATGGTTTCAGGAACTGCATATGTCTAGTGTGACAAAGAGAAAGACAAGGGTGACACAGTAGCACTCTTGTAATATCTAAGAGGCTGTCACACAGAAGAGAGGGTCAATTTATTCTCCAAAGCATCTTAGGGCAGAACAAGAAGTAGCAGATGAAAACCTATCAAGTAGATGTCCAACTTAGATCTAAGGAGAAATATTCTGACAGTGAGAACAATCAATTAGTAGAACAGCTTGCTTTGAGAAGTTATGGATGCTCTGTCACTGAAGGTTTTAAGGAGAGACTGGAGGGCCATTTGTCTGGAGTGGTATAGGGTCTCCTACTCAAGTAGGAGGTTGGACTAGAAGACCTCCAACTCTGTTATTCTGTTCTTTTGTTCCTTCATAGTGATGAGGTGATTAAAAGAGTAATGGACGGATCTGTGTAAACAATGGAACACACTCTTACCTGGAAAGAGTAATGCTGAAGTTTACAGAAAACTGGCAGAAAGGATAATTGATTTAATGACAAAGGATCACAATTTCTTGCTTGTTTATTTTATTATATTTAGGATAGATGTTCTGAATGTTATACTTATGTGTGCAATTAGCCCATAGTATTATACAATCTTTCTTTTTTGCAACAGTAGTGGTGATCCAAGAAACTGCAGGATATATTTTTAAAAAAATGTATTGATGTATCTGGTCTTCCCTGAGAGAAGTAACACTAGCTAAATCAGTTGATAATTGCACACTTCACTGAACTGCAGTTGCAAGGAGAACTAATTATTCATTAGGCTGACTAAAAAAGGCACTTTAGCTTATGGGGTAAAATAAAAAGTCACACCTTTTAATGCAGGGAAAAAATATTCCAGGTATGAAAATTTTGGGAACAACTGAGATGGTAATAAATTTGCAGGTTATATATGATATCTAGAGAAGTTTTCACTTTGTGTCATATCTGAGCACAGAGCATTTAGCAAAAAATGCTCCCCTGTTTGTGATGGCTATAAATGATGGCTATAAATCCCTTCATATTTTTTCTTTTTAAAACTAAATCTGTTTTCAGTGTGCATATAAAATCATGTAAATGCTAGAATTGCTTACTTGTGCCATGAATCTGATAGAGGGATATAAATGATAATATTTGACTGATTATGTCAGTTAATGACCTACATGTGCAACCCCCTTGTCAAATAGCTTTTTAGCATGTATTTGAAAATAGGAATAGCAACCAGGAATAGCACATTTCAGGTCACATACAATTTCCTCATTGTCACAGCTCTTTTCAAACTATACCCAATTTATTGACGAAAGTTCAAAGATCCATCAGAAGCACTGAATCCTAGTTAGGAAGCAGTTAGGAATTCATAAAGAAAACTGTCCAGCAGAAAAATTCTATATTTGCACATTGCTGACTGGAAGCCTCTTATGAAAATAAAAATGAACCTGCGACTTCAGGTTTTGATGATTAGACACAATGCAGTATAGAAAGAAGACTAATAGGGTGTAACTTTTGAGAGAGAGATTGAAATACATTTGTACGTATAACTGCGGTGAAGAATATCCAAAGCCACTTCTTTACAGTATACTTTCTTCTTTTCTATTTTTCTTAACTTTTTCTTTTTTCACACTGTTTGCCTTTTCTTTGATGTCTTTCTTTTTCTTTTCCCTTGCTAACTGCCTATTAGTTTGTTTTAGTTTTTATCTCCTTGTTTAAAAGTTTTAATAAAAGTTGCTTTAAACAATTGCAAATTTTAAGCATTCAACATCCTGTTCCTCCCTAGGAATTAATGCATTGCACAGGCAGATTTGTTTGTTTATTAGATTTGCAGCCCTCCTTTCCAACACAAGCTCAACTAGGTGGGCGAACCTGGGTCAGAAAGACTGGCCAAAGTCCTCCCATGAATTTCAGTGGTAAACCTGGGTCTCTCTGGTGCCTGAATATGACACACTGGTGAGTAGGGATTGCTAGTTTTTTTTTCCTTAGATCAACAACAACTGGGGGGTGGGGTGGAGAAAAATGAAGCAGAAGCAAGGAATACCATTCCGAGGCTCAGTCAAAGTAGCAAAAAGCTGTAGGAATAAAAGAAAGATAAGGCTGGGATACAAACAAGATTTGGGTCTTTACTCAGACTGACTATTCAAGACAAGTATTTTTGCAGGTTGCAACAGGATGTCACAGGGTGTTTGAATTGGAATCTGGAATTGTATGGACCCTGATAGTAGTTCAGGTGAACTCTTCCCCATTTGTCTTGCTGTCCCTGTAAGTCACCAAGATCTGCCCTAGCTTCTTCATCATCCTTTGAAAATTTGTGGTATTCTACTCTATAACACAAAATAGTTGTGACCAGACAGGTATTCAGCAAAACCTACTCAAGCAAATGGTATTCAAGTACATTTTAGTTAGTGACCATGAAGACTCTATTGAAAAGCAGGCATTCTGACCTAGTGGATGGTTTTATTTATTAACATAAAACATTCTTCCACCACAATCAAACAAAAATTTAACATTGTGTTTCAAGGTGATGTCTAGTGCAAACAGTAATTCCTTTCCTGTCCCTCTCCAGGCTGTGCTTTCACCATGACACAAAGGGGCAGTTGCTGGGACAATGAAAGCAATTAAGGCATTCACCCCATGAGATGAAAAGTAGAAGGCTAACAACCTGAATTCCAAGCAGATGAGCTGCCTTTGATCAGCCACAAAGTATAGGTGGTTGTGAGAAACACAAGTCTCTTTATGATCTATGCAGCAGGTTTCAGTTCCTGGAGTTTGATATCAAAGCACATCAAAAATCACAGTCTTGCAGCAATGAAACAGATCTACCAGGGGCCATTGCAGTTAATGTGTCACTATGACGAACATTAAGTGGTACCAAAATATTATGTAGATATTTCTAGATACTTCTTATGTAAATAGAAGTCTTGCTCGGGCACTGCTTTTTCCTATTCATTTTAAGACATGAAGAGTGAATAGACTTTTCCTTTTCTCAGTTGAGTGACATGAATGAAGATATGTTTTCCACACTACAATGGTTTTCTGCAAGGGGCAGCTTTCACATGAACTGGAATGCATATAATGTTGAGTTCTACTTCAAGAGGATGCAGAGATTTCACAGTGAAGACTGTTGTGCTGTAGGCATTAAGACCACCTCCACCATGAGATCAATATACTGTAACTTCTGTTGGATCAGTGTGAAGATAGTGCCTGGATATTAATCACCTGTAAACCCCAATGATTGTTTGTTTTTGGAGTGATGTTTTGTTTTTCTGCCAATGGATGGCATTTTAGTATCTCCAGAGCATGGGTAACTGCAACTCTGGCTGTTTTGATCAAGATTAGCTGATCTACAAACTCCTCCCCTTTGGGATATGTGTGCAGTGTTATGATGCAGATACAAAAGAGAGAGGCTTGCATTGTGTGAACCTGTGAATTCTGTTTTCTTCAGATTGAAAATTTTGGCTAAGAAGTTGCTGTTTTTCCAGAGTTTAAAATCAGTAGACTTTGAAAGCAGCTAGTGGCCCTATGGAACAGATTTTGCATCTAGAAAGATGTTCTCAGGTAGTAGTGAATCTTGTGTGTTATATGGTTGGAGAGGCTGATTTATTTAATTGATTACATTTATAGCCTACCTTTCCTCCAAAAATCTCAAGACAATTTCCTTGGGGATCTCCCTTTGCACTGTTCCTATAATCACAAACCTTTTGGTTGAAGATCTGCCAAAGGTTTCACTTTCACACCATAGGTGTGGCTTTCAAGCTGGCCTTGATTCTAGTCCAGGGGTAGGCAACCTTGGCTCTTTTATGACTCGTGGAGTTCAACTCCCAGAATTCTGCTCAGGAATTCTGGGAGTTGAAGTCCACAAGTCATAAAAGAGCCAAGGTTGCCTACCCCTGTTCTAGTCCAATACCTTCTCCATTAACCCACTTTGAGTCTCACTCTAGGTACCAATGATGGAATCAACTTAAGACTTCTGGATTAAAATTGGGATTTGTAGGATGAGATCTTTTAATTTGTGGATTGAACAAAATTTGAGTTGAATGAATAAGAGCACAGTACTGAACAATTCAGTCTTTCACATAAGATTTTACTCTTTATCTCCTTTTTGTCTTATTTTTTATCATTTTAAAAAGTCTTCTTGAAAGTGCATGTAGTTACTATTCAAATTTCTCCTCAGGATTTCTTTCATATATTTTCATCAATATGTTTACTTTTGTGAATCTTTTTTTTTGTACAGACATTTGGGGAAACAATTTGTTGAAAAAACAGCATATGCAGAATTCAACTCCCAGAATTCTCCATCCAGCATGATGGGAAATTTTGGGAGCTGAAGTCAACACATCTTAAGATTGCCAAGTTTGAAAAACACTTCAATAGAGTATGGGAAGTATCCATTAAACAAAGTTGCATTAAAACTTGCATTCTTTCCACATCTTTTGATAGCAGCAGCAGAAGGAATGAAGGCTGACATTCAAATCTTGAAAATCTGCCAAAACTTTGGCAGTCTATAGCTGACATGTAATATGATTACTTTTCGCTCTGAACCTTAGAGTTTGCTACCATATGTTTCACTTGATTTAACAAACTATTGTGCTAGGGAGAAACCTCAAACTATCTCAGAACACCAGGAACTTGATGCAAGCCATTGCTAAGCATTATAAAAGACCCTGCATAGTAAATATTATGGGGTTCAATTTCACTTGTGTCAAATGGCAAGGAAAAGACCCAAACAAGTGCTTATATTGCCTATGTTTGAGTTTTGCGGTTAATCTACTTGCAGTGAGGGACTATGATGAGGCTGTCGGCAGGCCCAGAGGAAGAGAGAGAGGCTTTTGGAGGAGTTGGTGGCAGCAGCAGTGTGCTCCAGGGGTGAAAAGAAGCAAGGCCTCTTTAAGGAAAAGGTGGAAGAGTCGGGATCAGAAAAAGGAAAGAAGACGAGGTTGTCAGAATACAAGCTAACTTGAGGGCTAATCCACATGGAGCCCCATTTCCATATGTCCTGTTTGCCATCGTTCACTCCCTAGAGACTAAAATGGACAATGTGAAATTTGAGCAGGCCACGAACAAGGAGTATATATCGGAGGTGGTGACCCTTTGAGAGCTGTATGCAATGAAATTTAATTTTGATGTATGCCGATTGGTGTACATTCAAAGTGACAATAAAGTTATCATTATAGTGTAATGGGTAAAAGCTGCCGTCAAACTCTTGGCCACCAGCATGGATGATCAATAATGTACGAAGCATGCAATGGAAACTCAGTGTTGGCTTCTGTTGAAGTCAGAGTAAACACTCTCCAGATGATTGTAAATTGTAAATTGACAAGGACAATAGGAACACAGGAAACTGCTTTCTCCCAAGTTAGGTCATTGGTATAGCTAATCCAGCACTCTGGATTCTTGACTGTCAATATTTTTTCAGAATAATGGCAGTTTTTCCAGCTTTTAAATCCTTAAAGCATCAACTTTTTGAATTTGGAATCATGTTCATGCCAATCATATTTTTACTGAGTACCCAATCCTTTTCAATATCATAGACCAGACATGTCAAACACAAGCCCCGGGGGCCAGATCCGGCCTGCGAAGTGGTTTCATGTGGCCCGCGAAGCCATCCTGGAAACAGTGAGGGAACGGCCCCCACTGCCTTGGCCCTGGCCCAGAGACCCTCCTCATGCCAGAGACCCTCAGATCTGTCCCACTCCTTCCCAGGCCCCCATAGGCACCCTAGATGTGAACGATGTAGAGCTGGCCATGCCCACCCAGTAGGCCATACGTACTTTAGCCACGACCACCCAGTAGGCCACACCCACCCAGGCCACACCCACCCAGCCCCCTGAGGGCAACCACAATGCTGATGTGGCCCTCAATGAAATTGAGTTTGACACCCCTGTCATAGACCAAACATTTAGCTTAAGGTTCAGGATGCTGCAGTTGTGGTGTATTTGAACCATACAATTTGGGCTTGCTAGAGGAGTCCCACTTTGGACTCATATTGAAATTATTTTTAATATGATTTTGCAAAAAGAAGTAAGTTTTAAAGATGTTAATATGATGTTATGTCCTGAGAACTTGGAATGTATCAATTAGGAAGAATGGAATTTATAAAGTATAGTTTGGTTTTCTGGGAATACACTCTCATTTTTATTTAATTTTCAGAATGGAAAATATGGGCTTAATTGACTATGAATATGGCCCTTAGCTGATGAAATGGAAAGCCTGAATAATATTATTATTTATGGGCTAATCTGTTGCTTTAAAAATTGACTAGAAGTGTGTGTGTGAAAGGAGATTAAAAAACATCAAGAGGGCAGGCATTATTGCCTTCCCCACTTTATATATAGAGATTAATGTCATGTCCATATGCAAAGGGCAGGGCTTTAATTGCATAGTCATGTCCACCATCTTTTGACTCCCCCCACCAGCCCTTAAACTGAGACTCCCTTATAGACAGATTGCAATATGTTGTTATTATATTATTATTATTATTATTATTATTATTATTATTATTATTATTATTATTATTATTATTTGGATTTACATACCGCCCCTCTCCCAAGGGACTCGGGGTGGTGTACAGGGCAATTAAACACTATAAACAACACATAATATACAAAAATTAAAATGAAATTAAACCAAATAGCCCTAAACAATAAAACACATTCTAAAATTTATTTTTTTTTAAAAAAAATTAAGATCTAAAATCCCAGTCCCTCAGTCCAGGCCGGCAAGTTCAAATAGCCAAGTCTTCAGGTCGCGGCGGAAGGAGCGAAGGTCGGGAGCCATCCGGAGATCAACAGGGAGCTGATTCCAGAGGGCAGGCGGCCCACAGAGAATGCTCTCCCCCTGGGGGCCGCCAGTCCACATTCCCTGACCGACGGCACCCTGAGGAGGCCCTCTCTGTGGGAGTGCACAGGACGATGGGAAGTTAACGCCGGCAAAAGGTACTCCCGTAAATAACCCGGACCCATGCCATTTAGGCTGCTTTGTTTTCATTTCTTTCCATTTTGGTGTTAAAATGTGTATTATTTGTATTTTTCCACCCTAGCCATATTTTTTTGAAAAACAAAACATTTTGTTAAGAATGAGAAAAATGCTCTCCAGACCTTATCACAAGAGATAAAGTCAGTGAGTATGCAAATTAGCTTGCTCTCTGATGTGACTTTCATCCTCTTGCTGTTTTTCTATATGGCCTTCCTTTATCTGTCATACATTGGCCTTCCTACCTGCACCACTGAAGTCTCTGGAAAGGCAGTCTATTGGCGTCCAGCTGCTCATATAAAGGTCTGTCTGCAGATTTTCATGATATACAGGCAGTCCTTGACTTATAACAGTTTGCTTAGTGACCGTCTGAAGTTACAACAGCACTGAAAAAAGTGACTTATGACCATTTTTCACACTTATAACCATTGCAGCATCCCCGTGGTCATGTGATTTACATTTGGATTTACAACCGACTCACATTTATGACAGTTGCAGTGTCCCAGGGACATGTAATCACCTTTTGCAACTTTCTGACCAACAAAGTCAATGGGAAAACCAGATTCACTTAAAAAACGTGTTATTAACTTAACAGCTGCAGTGATTCATTTCACAAATGTGGCAACGAAAGTCATAAAATGGGGCAAAACTCACTTAACAAACTTCTCATTTAGCAACATAAATTTTGGGCTCAATTGTGGTTGTACGTTGAGGACTACCTGTATAGGTAGATGGCTAAGGGAGGAGCTACATGGTGCACCCATGAAAGGGGAACTATTGTGGTGACTTCATCCTTATCATGAGCTGCTTTGACTGCTTTTAAGACTCCTGCGAGTCCCTTGGACTGCAAGGCAATCAAACTGGTCAGTCCTAGAGGAGATCAACCCTGACTGCTCTTTAGAAGGCCAGATCGTGAAGCTGAAAGTCAAATACTATGGCCACCTAATGAGAGGGAAGGACTCACTGGAGAAGAGCCTAATGCTGGGAAAAGTTGAGGGCAAGAGAAGAAGGGGACGACAGAGAATGGATGGAGTCACTGAAGCAGTAGGTGTGAGCTTCAGTGGACTCCAGAAGATGGTAGAGGACAGGAAGGCCTGGAGGAACATTGTCTATGGGGTCGTGATGGGTCGGACATGACTTCACAACAAACAACAAACAACAACAATAACATCTGAAGAAAGCTAGAGAGACCATTATACAACTTTATTCACATCTTTCTCAAATGAGCAACCTGTACAGAGTAATGTCATTTAGTAGTAGTAGTTTAGACGGTGGTGTAATAGATACAAGGGAGGGGATAGGAGATGGCGTCCTTCTTCAGCCATTATTATTCCCAGTACAGCCATTCCTTGTTGCTGCAGGTTGCAAACATGTAAGGGAAGCAGTGGGATCATACTCTTAATTTTCTATGGTGTAGTTTCACCTACCAGCCCTTTTTCCCTGATACTACTGAACCTTTTTATTTCCATTTTCCCATAAGGGCAGGGTCTGTTTCTTTCTTTTTTTTTTAGATCAATACTCATTTGATCCATTGGTTGTGACAGGAACTGATCAACCAGATTAGCTTGTTGCCTGAGTCTTATACTGTGGGCTGAGAGTGTGACTGACTCAAAGTCACCTAGCCAGCTTTTATGCCAAAGGCAGAACCAGAAACCATTGTCTCCTGGTTTGTAGTCTGGTGCCTTAATACAGAGATCCTCAACCTTTTGGGCACCAGGGACTGGTTCCATGGAGAGAGGTTTTTCCACGGACTGGAGGGGGCATGGTTTTGTGTGCTGCCTGCATCCCACAGATGGGGCTTTGCTTGTTTGTGCGGACTGGTTGCTGGCATGCTGTGGCAGCATGGGGGACCCCTGCCTTAATAAACCACACTGGCTGTCCTTCCTGATATTACTGAACCAATATGTCATAAATAAGTGGAATATGCATGTCCATGCCCTATGTCCATATGGGGTGTCATTAATCTGAATTCTAGGAAAATGACTGAGATCCGTTCACACATTGCATGCACTTCCATTCTACAGTGTTTACTGTGAGTAAGATTTAAAGCAAACTACATTTAGTTTTACTTGCTTATGGCATGAATGATTTCTACCTTGTTTTGTTTTGATATGGAACGTAATAGTCTTTTCTCTGCATATGGTATGTATGTTCTTTCTCATGGTTTGTTCTATTATTTTTTAAAAAATAAGAGATGAGATTTGTGAAATAAATGTGTCATTGGCTGGCTAGTGTTGGATGTCTCTCGGGATAAGTCTGTGGTTCCTTAGTTTCTGACATATGGTGACATTTGTATGCTTTTATTCTATGTACAGGATGGCTGCAACCTTTATTAACTTTCCTGGAACTCCTCATGCCTTTTAGTAATATTAACCACGATATTCCTCTTGACAGCTTGTCTGAAATGGAAATTACAAACCTTCAATGATTCATTTCTATTCTAGTGGATTCTACCATCTTCTACCTGATTTTCCTTGTTACACTCTATCTACATTAAAAAGCTATATAAAGTCATCTTCGCATCTGGAATTTATGCAAATTGATATGCTGGAGACACCAACTCTATCACTTTTCATTAGATCAGATGAAGATCTGGGTCAGTTGTAGACTAAATACAAATAAAAATAATTATGACAACGTGAAAGTATTATTGGTGGTGCTTCTTGTTGCCTGCTCTGGATAAAATTGTACCCGATCCTGTAGCCCACCCTGATTTCAAAATCCAATCCAAATAGGGGACTTCCGGTGGCTCCGCGGCGACGGAGGGAGCCTTCCCGGGCTGCCCGCGGCTCAGCTGGTGTTTTTTCGCCCGAAACAGCGCCGATCAGCTGTTCGGGTGAATCTGAAGCCCCCTCCTCGGGAGAAGAGGAGGGGGTGAGCCCCCAGGTGGGGGTTGAGTTCTCCGGGGCCGCCTGAGCTTGGAGCTTGGGCGGCTGAAGGATTGAACTCCCCCGTAGCCTGGGCTGCTCCCAGCTGGCTAGCGTCTCTGCTCCGGACTTCATGGAGCAGAGCCAGGCGTCTGCGACCATCCCTGCTTGAAGGAGAGACTATGAAAGGGAAAGAGCAGGCAGAGCAGTACAAGAGGGAAAGATGAAGAGATGAAGAAGATTTTATTTTACTCTCAAGCTTGATGGACTTTGCTTAAAACTTAAAGTGAAAGTGCGTCACAAATGTAAGTAAAAGATGGCGGCTAAACCTCCCCCTAGAACTTTTCGGAGTGCTGGAAATTCTCCGGTGCAACAACAATCATTGCTGCAGGCGTTGCATTCTCCTGATGTATTGACATCGAAGGATCTTGAAAAACATACCCAGTTAATTTTGGAGTCAATGGGTGTTAAATTTCTACAGATGGAGGAGAAATTGGAGAAATTGGAGCAGAGAATGGAAGAAAGGATGGAACAGAAACTTAGAGAAATGAAGGTAGACATTTTGTCCTCAGTGCAAAAAGTTGCTAAATGTGTGGAGGTGCTGGATGATCAAGTGCAAGATTTGATTCAAAAGAATGCTTTATTAGAAGCAAAAGTATTGGAAATTGAAGATTTAAAAGACAAAATTGACAGTGAACAGAGCTTGGCTCAATTTTACCAGATGCAGTTTGCTGTGAGAATTAGAGGCCTAAAAGAGAATATTAAGGAAGATTTAAAGCAGCTGGTTTCTGAGGCTTTTGAGGGAGTATTGAACCATCCAGCATCTGAATTAAAACAAGGTATGGACAAAGTGTTTCGTGTGAATTCGTGGATTGCTAAACAGAGAAAGTTGCCTAGAGATGTGGTGGTTTATTTTGTAAAAAGGGAAATTAGAGATGAAGTTATACAAGCTGCCTACGATACCAAAGTTGTGATTGCTGGTCAACAAGTTTTGGTTCTAAAAGAAATTCCTCCAAAGATTTTAAAGAGAAGGAAGGATTTTATATTTCTTGTGCAAGAGCTCAAGCAAAGAGATATAAGGTTCAGATGGGAGATCCCAGCTGGGTTGAGCTTCATGTATGATGGCAAAAGGTACTGTTTGAGTAATGTGAAGCAAGCGCATGATTTTTATAATAATGTCTTGAAAGTAACCCCATCAACACTTCTGGAAGCTGCAGAGGGATCTGGAGAAGGAGAACATCAAGAGGATGAAGATGCACAGATAGACGAGAAGGGTACAGGAGGAGTTCAAGCTGCAACTCTTTTGGATGATCTTAGAGAACAGAGGGTGACGCGTGCTGCCTTAAAACGCTCAAAAAAGGAAAAAAAAATAAGACCAGTAGAAATCTATGGAACTTCCACAAAATATTTATAGTTAAGTGGTAGTTGTGTTTTTTAAAAAAAAAAAAAAGTTTTGGGATGCTATGTATGGTAATAGATTTTTTTTTTTTAATTTGGAATTAATGGACAACTTACTACAGAGGAAGAGGAAGAAAGTTTTGTGGGTTAATGTGGGTTAATTTGTGTAAGAACTATTTATTAATGTGCAAATGAGAATATGTTAAGGTAATAGTGAATTGTGGAAGAACATAGATGGGAATGATGCTAGTTTTCTTTTATTTTAGTTTTTTATATATATTTAGTATTATTAAGGATTGGTTTACTATATACAAGCTAGAGAGTGATGGATTTTAGAGTTTATAATTGTTAGTATATGATTGTTTATGATTGCCTTTTAGATATATACCTTGTATTTTGCTCTGGGAAGTGGGGGGGGGGAGGGGGGAGGAGGGGAAGTGGAAGGGGGGAGGTAGGGGAGGGAGGAGGGGGAGGGGGAGGGGGGGAGATAGGGGGGAGGTAGGGAGGGGAGGAGGGAGGGGGAAGGGGGGTTTTTTTAAAGGAAAATTGTATTTTATAAAACTTTTCAATAAAAAAAAAAAAATCCAATCCAAATAAATAGGATATGCCCAGATTGTGTGCAATGGTATGGTTTGTTCTAGGCTCATATTGGTATAGATCTTGAACTCCAGTAGAATTTATCAAGGGCAGCCGCCTTTCACAGCAATGTCCATTCTCTGAGATTAATATAATTCTCTGTTTCTGTATCACAAATCACACTTGTTGTTTGCAACTTCAAAATTCTTAGCATAAGATTATGATGCATTGGAATGAACAGTAAATTGAAAGGAATAAAAAGGCAGGGGAAAAAGAAGGCTGCAAAAATAATGAATGGATGTCAATGACTAATTTGTCATACAAAAATCTCTGAGAAAAGGAAAAAAAAATGTAGGCTAACCTTTCCCTTTGGCCTAGATAATTCATCAAACCCTTGAAACAGCCTAAGGTGACAGGTTCAGATGATATTACTTGATGTTTTCAGTGGAGGAAAGTGATGAATGGAAAAAATTCTATCTAGCTTTCTCACCATGGTGTCCATTTCTCACATCTTTAATGAAGTGGCGCACTGTTGAGCAGTGTTTCTCAACCATGACAACTTCAAGATATGTGGACTTCAACTTCCAAAATGGCTGGCTGGGGATTTCTGGGAGTTGAAGTCCACACATCCTAAAGTTGCCAAAATTGAGAAATACCGGTTTAGAGATATCAGCAGATAAATTATTCTATGAGTGCATTTAAATCGCCCAAAGCTGTAATTTTGTGCTTTGCTTAGCAAAACATAATTTATGGAAAGATAGTTTGAAAACAAAGCTATTATTCATAGGCAATACCTGTAAATCTATCTATCTGCCAAACTCCTGTTTCTATTAAAATACACAAACACACACTATTATGATGGTTTTATTTCCTACTATCTTTTCTTTGATCTAAGAACTAACATAAGATCCACATTTCCTAGCCTTGGGAAAGGTAACTACTGTATCTCATGTGGTTTTAGTCCTAAAACATTTTTTAAAAGAACAGAGTATTATGTAACAATTGGTTTTTCAATAATGTCTGCATCAGGTCAGGTCAGGTTTTAATATGAAACTGCTTTTGCCACCACAATAGTATAAAAAACTATTTTATACTGAAAAAAAGATCTCTTAACAGTCTTGGGCATCTATGTGACATTCAGGGCTTTTAACCACAGAAGTCTGAGTGGGATTTGTGGACCTGGTTCCTCAGGCATTTGCTTCTTGCTCTTATATGTCCCATATAACTTCCCTTAACACTTAACATTTTATTTAAACCACTGAGCATAGTCACCAGGAGATTTGGAGTTTGTGTGCCAAAAAATGTGCTGACGATGCCACTCATTTTCACCTGATTAAAGCAAAGGATCAGAATTGCTGAATTCAAATTTGGATCAGTATTGGCTTAGATCAGTGTTTATCAACCTCAGCAAATTAAGACATGTGGGTTTCAACTCCCAGAATTCCTCAGTGCACACATCTTAAAATTCTGAAGTTGAGAAACACTGGCCTAGATGACCATTGGTGCCTCTCTTTATTTTTTAAGAGAAGAAAAGGATAGGTAGAGTCCATCTGACTAAAGACTATCTCAGCTTTTCCCAAATCCTACTATGACATTTTCAGTGCTGTGCTTTGTTCGAATCTAATCTTCGTTCATCTCCATGCTTATTGCTGTTTATCATCACTACTCTGTTGTTTTATAATTTTCTATACTCATTCAGTCTTCTGGGTTTTAAGAGCCAAGGAAGTCTCCAGCTCATTTCATTTGTAAAACTGAACCTCCCTTTTTCCAGGGAATTTCCCTGACATCCCAATTATTTGTTGTTTGTTCGTATGTTTGTTTTCCTGGAAGCTAGTAGGAAAAGCTTACAGCTTTTTAGCTGATTAAAAAATATTCCTTTCCCAATGCTCCACCCAACTGAATTGCTAGAGAGATCAGTGTTAGTTCCTGAGCACTAAAGTAATTTAATTACTGTAGTCACTTTACTCTTCAAGGCCATAATGCATGAAACTGTTAAAACAGTTGCTGTAGGTCGATAGATTGCCTACAGTTAGTATTACAACCCCAAATCTCCACCCTTGGCCAGAAAGACTCTTAGAAAATATATCAGTATTTGTGTCTGGATGGGGAGAAACAAGCTTCGTCTGAATCCTGCCAAGACTGAGTGGCTATGCATGCCGACATCTCGGATTAACCAGACTATTCCATCTTTAACGATGGGGAGTGAGGTGTTACCCCCCGTCGATAGGGCTCACAACTTGGGCGTCCTCCTGGATTCACGGCTCAATTTTGAAGATCACATAGGATCCATGACCACAGGGGCTTTTGCCCAGGTTCACCTGGTGCGCCAGTTGCGACCCTATCTGGACCGAGATTCCCTACGCACAGTCACTCATGCTCTCGTGACCTCCCGGTTAGACTACTGCAACGCTCTCTACATGGGGCTGCCCTTGAGGACCACTCAGAGGCTTCAACTGGTGCAGAATGCGGCCGCACGAGTTGTGATGGGGGTTTCCTGATACTCCCATGTAACACCTCTACTCCGTGAGCTGCATTGGCTTCCAGTTGCCCTCTGGGTGAGATTCAAGGTGCTGGTGATGACCTATAAAGCCCTAAATGGCTTGGGTCCGGGATATTTGAGGGAACACCTACTGCCGGCATCAAGTTCCCTTCATCCCGATACTCCCATGTTACACCTTTGCTCCGCGAGCTGCATTGGCTACCGGTTGCTCTCCGGGTGAGGTTCAAGGTGTTAGTGATGACTTACAAAGCCCTTCATGGCATGGGTCCGGATTACCTACGGCAACACCTGCGGCCGGCGTCAACTTCCCTCCGTCCAGTGCGCTCCCACAGAGAGGGCCTCCTCAGGGTGCCGCCGATCAAAGAATGCCGATTGGTGACCCCCAGGGGGAAAGCGTTCTCTGTGGGCGCGCCAGACCTTTGGAACAGCTTACCGGTTGAGCTCCGGACGGCCCCCGACCTTCGCTCCTTCCGGCTCGATCTCAAAACTTTCTTTTTCGAACAAGCTGGCCTGGTCTGACAGGATGGGGTTGGGTTTTTATAAATAGTTTTAATTGTAATATGTATTAATTTTAAGGGCATAATGTTTAATGGCTTTTTAATTTTTGTATAATATTTTTATTGTGTATTGCCCTGTTCACCGCCCTGAGTACTTCGGGAGAAGGGTGGTATAGAAATCAAATTATTAAATTATTAAATTAAATCCTGTGCGCTCCCACTTGGAGGGCCTTCTCAGGGTGCCCCCTATAAAAGACTGCCGGCGGATAACGCCCAGGGGGAAGGCCTTCTCAGTGGGTGCGCCTGCCCTGTGGAACCAGCTGCCCATGGAGCTTAGGATTGCCCCTGACCTTCGGTCATTCTGCCAGGACCTGAAGACCTGGCTCTTTGAGCTTTCCAGCCCAGGTTGAGAGGTGTTTTTTTTTTCCCCTCAGGGATCAAATTTAATTATTTTAATTGTTTTTAACTCTTGTATTGTATTGATGTTTTTAAATACTTTGTAAACCGCCCTGAGTCCTATGGGAAAAGGGCGGTATATAAATTCAATAAACTTAAACTTAAACTTTTTCAAACTGCAAGTAGGTATATTCTGTGCAGTATGTGCATGAATTGAGGCCTTTGAACTATGGTGCTGGAGAAGACTCCTACGAGTCCCTTGGAGTGCAAGGCGATCAAACCGGTCAGTCCTAGAGGAGATAAACCCTGACTGCTCTTTAGAAGGCCAGATCCTGAAGTTGAAACTCAAGGGACTTCCGGGTGGCAAGGCTCCATCGATGGCAGTCATTTTTGACCATCAGCCCTGCTGTTCTGTTTAAACCGCAAAAACAGCGATGATCAGCTGTTTTGCGGTTTGAGAATCCCCCCTTTGGGAGAAGAGGGGGGTGAGCATTCAGGTAGAGGTAGAACTCCCCTAGACCCCCAGAACTTAATCTGGGGGTTGAAGGGTGAGAGCTCCCTCGGAGCCTGAATTAACTCCGGACTTGGGACTCTTCTGTTTCAAGGCTTTGAAAAATAACAGGATGCTGCAACCATCTGTGCTTTCAATATTGTACTTTGGATTACTTGGACGCAGGCAGAGCTGAGCGGGAGAATACAGAAACAGCAAGCATATGATCTTTAACTCTGGTTTAACTTAAAAGAAGGGGAGGAAGATGGCGCCAGAATAACTTCTGAGAGAAAGTGTGAAGTACAAAAGAATAAGGAAAATAAAATAAAAGCAAGGGGGAAGACAGAAAGTGGATTTTTAAAAGTTGTAAAAGACTTTATTTAAAACATTTGAAGTTGGCTTAAAAGTGATTTAAAAGACTTAGCTATTTGACAGTGAAGCAACAAAGTTGCAATTAGTGTGGAAAAGTGAAAGTGAGAAACGAAAGTTAATTGGGTGTTAAAATGGCTTCCAAACCACCTAGATTTTCCGTCTCTAAAAGTACAGGGGCATCAACAGTTCAACAATCTGGACTTCAATCACTGATGCCACCCCCTGCAGCATCTGCACCCACATTAACATTGCAAGATTTACAAGATGCTCTAAAACTTCAATCTGAGCAAATATCTGAATAAGTAGCAGAGCTTATTAATGAGAAAAATAAAGAAATACAAGAGGATATTTTGCTGGCATTTCAGGGACTGACAATCTGTATTGAGAATCTGGATGATCGTGTGGAAGAAGTTAATCAAAATAATTTGATATTGGAAGCTAAAGTCAGTGAAGCTGAGAATAAAATGGAAAAAAAATGATGATGAGATGGTGATGATACAATACAGAGACATGCAGTTTGCTTTGAGGATTAGAGGTCTGAAAGAAAATCCACAAGAAAATTTGGAAGAAATAGTGGTAAAAGCTGTGGCGCCTATTTTGGGTTGGCGAGTTGAAGATGTTATATTGGAAATAGATAAAATATTTCGAGTCAACTCTTGGATTGCTAGGCAAAGAAAATTGCCAAAGGATGTGGTTGTTTATTTTACAAAGAGAACGATCAGAAATGTGATTATTCAAGCTTTTTATTTTTATTGGGTATTATTACTGATTGTACTGTTATAGAAACTAAATTGATGTTGAATTTAATAATGGCAGCAATACTTTTGGTTTCGCAATATTGGAAGAAGGAGGAACTACCTACTATAGAAGAGTGGACTTTAAATGTTTCAAACTTGGCAGAAATGGCAAAAATTTCAGCATACCTGAAAGAACAATCGCAACAGAGATATATTTCAGAATAGATAAGATGGGTTGAATATATTCAGAATAAATATGGGACTAAAAAAATTCACCTAGCATATGAATGAATATTAGAATTATAAGATGTACTATTATTTACCTATGTATAAGGGGAGTTAAGGTGCGATAGGATTTAAAGTGTATTCACAGTTGGTTAGCATATTTTAGTTTAAGCTTGTTAGAGGCAATACCCTGCTTTCAGCTCTGGGAAGTTGGGGGGGAGTGGGGGAGGGTGGGGATGTGGGGGGGAGGGGAGGAAAGGAGTTTATGCTTAAAATGTACTGTAAAACTTTTCAGTAAAAAAACCCTCAAATACTTTGGCCACCTAATGAGAAGGAAGAACTCACTGGAGAAGAGGCTAATGCTGGGAAAGATTGAGGGCAAGAGAAGAAGGGGACGACAGAGAATGCAAGGTGGCTGGATGGACTCACTGAAGCAGTAGGCGTGAGCTTAAATGGATTCCAGAAGATGGTAGAGGACAGGAAGTCCTGGAGGAACATTGTCCATGGGGTTGCAATGGGTCAGACATGACTTCACAGCTAACAACAACAACATGTGTGTGAATGTTTTTAACTTTGTTATATGCCACCAGAGTAACTGGATTATGAGCTGGGCAGCTGTATAAGCATGACAAATAAAATCTTATTTGAGATATCTATTTTAGATAATTTGCTATGAATCACCAGAGTTTTAATTGTATTTATTGTATTTTATTTATTTATAGCCCCATTCTTGTGGTATTTTCTTACTAAAATAGATTGTTAAAAATATTCACAAGGGGTTTTTTTAAAGACATGTGTGCAAAGAACTTCAATGCTGTTTTTTTTTATATCTCAATTATTGGGTATTGCCTGAAATAATTGTTATTAATATTTAAATATTGCAATACGTAAGTTACATTGCTGTTTTCCTGCAAAAAATTAGTGAGACTAGAATGTCAAATGCCTAATCTTAATAAAATAAATGATTATGCATTGCTTCAGAAATGTGTATGTGTTAATTGTTGTATTTGAAATGCTGTCTCTTGCATATAACACATCCTCTTATAGTAGACACCTGGTAGATACCTTACTGAACATCTGAATATCCAACTGTTGCTATGTTTCCCTACGGCTATTCAGTTATATGAAGCTATCTTTTATGCCATTTAATATTGCAGCTGTTTAAGGAAAAAAGTTTTCAAGCTGTTTGGATTCAATCCACTATTGTTCAAAAGGTGTAAAATGAAAAGTCATCAAGCACAGAATAAGCTGTTTGAAAAGCACATTTTTTACTTTAAACATCTGTAAATTGGTTTTAATATGGCTTCATGTGTTGTTAAGGTCTCCCAAGGGCTTATGTTTTCAATTCTGCATCTCTGTGAATGGAAGGAGTGGTTTTTTTTAACAGGTTTTTCATGGTTGTGTAAACAATGAAGGTGCACGCACCCAATTCTGCTGTAAATAGCCATCTGTCCTTATCAGGTACAGTGAGAACAGTCAAAGAAGAAAAGCAGTGACTGAATGTACAGTCACAAAATAAATTTGTTGAAGCATATCAAGATGAAACATCAGTCATTATAAGAGGTAGAGTGTTGCATGTATTTCCCTGCATACTTTTCACATGAGTGCTCATCTTTCCCATTCCAGTCTAGCCTGTCCAAGAATTTTAATGGCTTATGTACTAAGTAAATATATGTAAGACCTTCCAAAACATTTGGAAGCCCATTGCTGCTGTAGGACTACTTTTTTCTAACGTTCAAGTGACTGAGAGCTATTTTCCATTCAATATAGAAAAATTGGGGTCAGAAAGATTCTGAATGGTGGGCTTCTTTCCTTGGTGCTTGGTGGCTTTCTTACAGATGTTTCATTACTAAACTTCGTAACATCCTCAGTGCTGAAAGGGAATAGGATTTCCTCTTATATACTAGTGGCTTATCTCTATGTGCCTATTGATGGCTGATCTGTGCCAGGCCTCTAGGAATTCTCTGGCATTTTAGGACTTGGCTTGATCTAGGATGCTCACAGTTTCCTCTTTGAAACTATGGTTGACTCTGTCCATATGTTGTGAAATTAAGGAGCTTTCATCATGTCTTCTGACTGCTAGTTGATGTTCATACATATGCTCTGCTAATCTTCTGTTTGTCCCACATAGCAGTTGTTACAACCTTTGCACTGCATGTTGTAGATTAGGGGTGTCAAACCACCGGCCTGTGAGCCGGTTGCATCATGCAGAGGTGCCCACCCCAGCTCTGGCAATGCAAAAAAAAGTCACAATAGATCGTGACACGTCACATGACTTGGCGAGTTTGTAAATGATTTCTGGGTTTTTTTGCTGAGGTTGATGGCTCTTTTGGTTTACTTAGGATGTTTTGAAGGCTTTAGTTGGTTTGTGTGCTATGGTGATGCCATGTGGTTGTGATAGTCTGTTGGTGGTTTTTGAGACGTTTTTGATGAAGGCAGTGTTATTTTTTGGTAACTTGTGTTGGTTGTGCAGCTTTTTGATAAAGTTGCATGGGTATCCATTTTGTTGGAAGACATTGTATATATCCTCTTATTTCTTTTTCCAACATGCAGGGTTGCTGCAGTGTGTTTGTGCTTGTCTAAAAAAATGTTCTCACATAGCTTCTCTTGTGGGAATTTGGGTTATTACTTTGGTAGTGGAGCACTTGGTTAGTGTGGATAGTTTTAAGATATTGTGTTTCTAATTTGCTATCCCTGTCTCTACTAATGAGGATATCTAGGAAGGGGGGCATATTGTTTTCTTCTTCCCTCGTGAATTTGATTCTTTTGAATATGTTGATCATTCAGTATATTTTCTTCTACGGTAGTTGGTCCTTTTTTATTATGACAAAGGTATCATCTGCATACCTGATCCAAACTTTGGTTGTATGTGTGGGAATGCTGTGGATTCCAGGCATTCCATTACAGTCTCAGCTATGAATCCTGAATACATGAATCCCATGTATTCTTTTTATTTGTTGATATATTTGTCTATTAAACTGGAAGCACTGGGCAAAAGTTGATAAGAGCCATGATTCTGGCTATTTCAATCTTTGTGTATTTGGTTAGTTTGCTGTGTAGCAATGCTGTTGTAGATTATTTTGCTAGTTCTAGGTCTATGGAAGTGAAGAGAGCTCATGAATGAGATTGATTGAGATCATGATTTCATCATCATCTATGGTCAAAACTTTCATACTTTAGAGGTACTGTAGTGAGGAGTTGTTGGGAGTATTTACTTCTCTCCGTGAGATGTCCAAGCTTATTTGTGAATTCCTTAGCAATGTTGTAGGTTGGAGTCCTGGTAATGATACAATTTGCCAGAGAGGTATGTCTAGCTTGTGTTTTGGGACACCATAAAAGCATGGGAGAATGGTCTACTAGACTCTGAATGGACATGGATATGTTGGAAAAAATATGGTACATCTTCACTTATATTGCCCCTTGCATACAGAACTATATGCATTTAGCTGGGTTTTGAGTGGCATGCTAGGACCTCTCACTCCAAAATATGGGTTCTTAAGCATTAAAATATTGTTTAATGTAGCTTTCCCTTTATTAAAAGTAAATTTAAATCAGTTTTGACAATTACTCCTAATATATTCATTATATCCCTGTTTATATAAAATAATGTATTGGAAAAGTGGTTTAGATTCATTTATTCCAATCTCCTGCTTATTTTGCCAGAAGGTGTTTGTCAACCTTGGTAACTTTAAGATGTGTGGTGGCTGGCTGAATTCTGAGAGTTAAAATCCACACATGTTAAAGTTGCCAAGATTGAGGAATGCTGCCCTATTGTATCTCTGATATAAGATCATCCAAGCTATTTTGATCATGGGCCAATGTTAATTTGGTGTTAATGTTTGATGGGACTATGGAACCTCACTCAATGGTTTTAAAGGCATTGCTTAAAGTCTTGACTATAAGGTAGAATGTACCTCTTACATATTTGCTGAGAGGAAAGTACAAATGTTTGTGCCCAACAAAAAAATGAAACCCTGCTGGCAATAGACATATCCTGGGAGACGGAAAAAAAGAACTTTTAAAAAATCCTTGCAATTCAACTATGTCTTAGTGTAAGAGGAATTTTGAATTGACAACCCTAGTTGAATTGCAATGATTCCATATATCCTACTATTCACTTTTATTATGAGGTAAACATAGGGAAAAATAAGCTGTTACTCCTAAGTTTTTCAAGCTCTACCTTTTACAATGGGCTAGGAATGATGAAAGCTGAAATCTGAACTATTTGGAAACCATCCATATTTTATCATTATAAATCAAGATTATTTGATGGTTCTCTAAAAAAAGCAAAGGGGTAAGAATTGAAGGCAGGGCTGCACAAGAAGGCAACCATTCTGCCTTAAATTAAAGAGAGTAGAATTAAGGAAGGGACAGTTTGCTTCAAACAAACTTGAGTTTGATGCTATTTTATACTCTACCATCCATTTTCTTATCCTGAGCACAACACCCTGCAGGCCAAGAGCTATTAAATAGTCTAGTTCCACTTGTAATCCTAAAAGGTGATAAATTCCTATTTACTGTAAGACTATTGAAAAAGTCCCTTCTCAGTTCTGGAAAGCATTGTCAGGCATCTTGGCTCTGTCCAGAATTCGTCACTGCTTCCCCAATAGAATTGTTTTGGAACAGTGCTCCTGCTAAGTGGATAAAGTTCCTGCTGTTATTGGCTTTGAATCTCCAAGGGTTACCCACTAAAGCTTCCACATGTGCTAAGGATAGGCTCATGATTAAATCTTGGTATAAGATCTTGCTGCTCAAATATATTTTCCAGGAACAAATTGCTAAAGCCTTCCAGAGAAGAGCACTTAATGTAAGTGCTGGCAACATGATGTTGCCTTCCTACTAATTTATGGATGCAAAGTGAGAAACTGCTTCTGTTTAAATGGGGAAAACAAATGAACAGGAAACACACAAATCTCTTCCTCTTTCATTTCAGCAGAAACAGAAGCTCATTGTTCCAAAGTAACTAAAGAAAGTAGTATGTGTGTGTTTGTGTCTCTGTGTGTGCACATGTGGGGGAGGTAAAATACATTGTTAACTTTTTATGGCTTCTCTCTCTCTCTCTCTCTCTCTCTCTCTCTCTCTCTCTCTCTCTCTCTCTCTCCCTCCCTCCCTCCCTCCCTCCCTCCCTCCCTCCCTCTCTCTGTCTCTGTCTCTGTCTCTCTCTCTCTCTCTCTCTCTCTCTCTCTCTCTCTCTCCCTCACACACACACAAATAGATATACTGTACATACACATATATACTAACTTACCAAGTTTCAAGTTTTGGATTCAGTTATGGGATTCATTTACTTGTACTTTTCTATCATGGATCAAAAATTATACAGGCACTTTGTAGCGATAATTTAATGAAATGGTGCAGGTGATTTTGAGGTATCTGCATACTGTACTGAAATTGGCTACATAAATGAGAAGGAAGACAAAAGTGCACCAATGGCCTCCTGAAAGTTAAGCTACACACAATTTTATTCCACTGATAGTTGTAATATGTAAGCTTTTAAATAATAAGAAAGCGTGGAGAGAAAGCGTACCAATCTGGAGTAAGATTTGAGGAAATAATAAAAGGGCCTTTAACTGGAATCTTAATTTGGAATTGTCTTGGCTCACTTACTGTTTGCAGTTCCCATGATCTCCCGTAAGCACTGGATTAGAGAGCACTTCAAATTGTGGAATAAATAGTCATTAAGTGGCAAGTGCAGTTCAATATAAGCCAGAGTAAATTGATGCATGCTAAACAAAAATCCTAACTTTAGTGAGTGTGAGGGCACTCACATCCTAATCAAGAGCTTCTCAAAGCTTCTTTTTCATCACAGAGAAAGTAGTTTTGCAAACTACAATCGGAGCTCAGTGGCGGTGTGACAGATGGTACAATATTGTAGCATCCAGTTATTATACCCAACAATAAATCAGTAGCTACCCTGGGCTACCCTAGACTTCCAAGGTCCCTTCTAGGCCAGTTATTCTATGTTCTATAACTGTGGGAATTTAAGATTTAAATGTTTCAGACACTTTTACTGCATAGTTCTTTTACTGCTGGATAACTTCATTGCATCTTCATTGAATTTATAGATTCAGGCCATCTGATAAATACTTTCTTGGTCCCAAACTCTTGTCCATTTATTTATTCCAATTTAGGTCTTGCCAGACTCCAAATGAGTCTGGGCAGCACTCTGTATATTACCATTAAAAGAAATTCCAATACAAGATGGAAAACAAAACAAAACAAAAATATCTGCAACAAAAATAACAAAGACACCCCACTAAGGGACCCCACCATTCTTAACTAAAGGCTTCAGAGAACAAACTGGTCTTCAGAGTTTTACAGGATGTCAACAGGCTGGATCCACAAGGATTTCAGAGGGGATCTCATTCCATAAAGCAGGTGCCAAAGAAGAAATCTAACACTAATTTGATGGATGGCTCTGTTTAATCAAAGTGATCCAAAGCATGTCAACCCTATCAGTATATACCAGCTGACTAGAAATCATAAGAATTGGAAGGGGCCATGGAGGTCTTCTAGTCAAATTCCCTGCACAAGCAGGAGACTCTATCATTCTGGACAAATGGCTGTCCAGTCTCTTCTTAAAAACCTCCAATGATGGAGCACCCACAACCTTTGAAGGCAAACCATTCCACTAGTTAATTGTTCTCACTGTCAGGAAATTTCTCCTTAGTTCCAGGTTGGTTCTCTCCTTGATTAGTTTCCTTCCATTGCTTCTTGTTCTGCTTTTTGGTCCTTTGGAAAATAGGCTGACCCCCTCTTCTTTGTGGCAGCCCCTCAAATATTGGAATACTGCTGTTATGTCACTCCGCTCCTGCTTTTCACTGCAACTATTCCTGTAACCATTCTTCATAGGTTCTAGCCTCCAGCCCCCCCTAAACATCTTTGTTGCTCTTCTCTGCACTCTTTCCAGAGCTTCAACATCTTTTTTATATTGTGGTGACCAAAACTGGATGAAGTATTCCAAGTGTGATTTTACCAAGGTATTTAAGTGGTATTAACACTTCAGGTGATCTTGATTCTATCCCTCTGTTAATGCAGCCTAGAATTGCATTGGCTTTTTTGGTGGATAAGAGATAAGTAGCACATCAGATTAGATTTTATTGGTAGTAACCAGCACCTTGAATGCACATGGAACCATAGTGAGACATGCCCATCACTGCCAGTGCCATTGTCCTCTCAATCAGTTGAAGTTTCCAAGTGGCTTTCAAGGGCAGCCCAATGTAGAATATGTAGCAGTAGTCAGAAGGGACTAAACATCTGAAAGCCCTGTTGATCTAAGAAGGGATACAGTTGGGATACCAATAGACATGTGCGAAGGCCAAATTGTCCACAGCTGGATTCTTGGCCCCAGCTTCCAATTGTTCTTCAAGCAGGAGCTTCAAATCCAAATCATAATTGCTTAGTTGGCCATTAATTTCACATACCTAATTCAAAAGCAACCCTAATATTCTCCTTTATACTGAACTGCAATCGCTTCTCACTGCTTTTGTCATGCTGATACAATAGTCCATGGCTTGATTTTCCCTCCTAATTGATGTAGCAGTCCTTTTCCCTTAGCAACCTTATTTATTTAATTAATTTTATTTATTAGATTTATATGCCACCCATCTTATCTAGAGGTGACAAACCTTCTACAAGTGAAATTGATAGCCACCCAGAGTTATGCTTCACAGTGATGTGGTTGGCATATAAACCTAATAAACAAACAAATACAATAAATAAATAAAAGTGCAATTTTGAAACAAATGGTATTCAGAAGCATAGGAAACCACAATTTCCTAATAGAAGGTCAGGGGAAAGGTTCTGAAAGGAAGTATTAAAGAAATGCAGTATCTCAGATGTGATTCAGAGGAAGTGCTTCAGGACACATGGAGATACAAATATTGACATGTGGCATCATTTCCCAGGATGATGGAGATATTGCAAGAACTTCTACTGCACTGTTTAATCCTAGAAACAGATGTAGTAGCTTTAATGACTCAGAGACTGTAATGGGATGTGAAAATAACCTTGAGATAGAAGAAGATGAGCTACAGCCTAGACCAGGGGTAGGCAACCTTGGCTCTTTTATGACTCATGAACTTCAACTCCCAGAATTCCTGAGCCAGCCATGCCTGAGCCACCCCTGGCCTAGACTGAACAGTCTGATAAATGAAATCTAAAACTGATGGAGGGATGTGAATGGGGGAGAGCCTTCTCTGTGGGCGCACTGACCCTCTGGAATGAACTGCCCCCGGAGCTGAGGATGGCCCCTGACCTTCGGTCCTTCCGCTGTGACCTGAAGACATGGATGTTCCAACAATCGGGCCTGGACTGACTGTACTTTTAAATTTGGTTTTACTGGGTCTATTGTTATGTATTTACTTCATTGTTTAATTCTTTTTTAAATTTTATATTTTATGTTTTTAACTTTTTATTGTTGTGAGCTGCCCTGAGTCTTTAGGGAGAAGGGCAGCATATAAATTTAATAAATTCAAATTCAAAGCATCACAGAAGGGACCCTTCCTAGTTCTCTGGAAAGTAAAGGCAGGGGAAAGGAGAGCTGCTTTTAGACTGTTACTGTAACCTTACAATAAAATGAGTATTTATGTTTTGGTTTTCTGGTCTGGACTACCTGAAAAAGATGGCAGAGACAGGTGTGGTGTTTGTGGTCTTGAGTGTTCCTAATTTTCCTCTGAATTGAATCTGAATCATCACACAGCCCTAGAAAAAGATATTGCAGGGCCATTCAGTCAAGAGAATGGGCACATCTCTATATAACGTACGAATAAGGCAGTTAACAGACTGATGACATTTAACAGTGATGTAAGATCACTCCAACTGGCTTTTAATATGAGACAGCCCAGTTATTCTCATGTTGCTACATTGGAAAATTTAAACCATCCTTTAATCATTTTTGGGTTAAGATTTTTACAAAGGTGCCAATATGCTGAAACCTCCCCCCTTTCTTTAATGCTGATTTTGTGTTTACTGTTATTGGTTAGAAAACGTACAGGTTGCAGTTCAACAGCTTTCAGAATTGTGAAACGCACTGGCTGGGCCTATAATCAATTTGTTTCCCTGTCCAGCTGTGTTTTATCTAATAAGCCCTAAAAAAATGAGGAAATACAATCCACCCCAGTTCATTAGAATCCCACAGAGGTATAAACTGGCACTGCAAAAGGGCACTTATGTAAACAACATTCAGAGTAAACTGTAATTTTTTTTCCAGTATTTGCATACTGTAATGGAAATGAAGAAGGGAGTAATTTCCTCATTCTGGTTTTACTTTTCAAACTTGAAATGTTATTGTGGTTGTTACTATTTAAAATTAGCATGGAAAGTTAAGATAAGAAATGGTAAAGAAGGAGAAATACATAGATAGCTTTTTTTTCCAGAGGAAATTCTGATATTACATTTTTGGAAATTTTGAGAGAAATAAATTAGTGGGTCCTTTCCTAATAGTCCCTAAACTTTCATTTAAGACTACAGAAATAAACCCTTTGGTTTGTTTATTAGATTTTGTCCTACCTTTAATACTTTACATTCCTGTATGTACATTTACTAAAATATCTCCAAGGGGTTTTTAAAAGCCAGAAAGATACCAGTCATCTTCACCACTTTTTCCTGTTCACAAAAAAGAACAGCTAGTGAAGTGAAGAAAACTGATTTAAGTTGCTCATTATCAATGTTTTAAGGTCAGATGTTTCAGAACATAACTGTGCAAAGTTGAACATGTGTGGAGATTGGTTTGGATTAGGGCAATAAAATATATAGATAGCAGTGGTGGGATTCAGCCAGTTCGCACCAGCTCAACAAAACCGGTAGCTAATTTTTTGTTGCCCGGGCCCAGAATATACTTCCAGAAGTGGCATCCACACAGAGAACTGGTTATTCACATATTTGAATCCCATCACTGATAGATAGTCATTCTGAAAAGTTCAGAAATGCTTTGGCAGAAAAAAAAAGAGAGAGAAAGCAGAAGGCTATAGCTCAGAGGCCGAACATTGCTTTGCAACCAAATGCTTTCAGGTTCAATCACTGACATCTCCAGCAGATTTGGGGAAGTGTTTTGCTCTGATCATCAGAATAAACTTCAGTTAGATGGTTCAGTAAGCTGACTCATAATGAGACAATGAAAACTACTTTTCTCTTCCCAATTTGTCGTACCTAGTATTTCACAGATTCCATTTGCTTTCCTCTTGATCTCACATATACATTTGATATCAGGTTATACAGTAATACTTATCCAGTGTGATACATGAGGGGAGTGCACTTTGCAGATGTTTAGAGCAGGGCTTTTCAACCTTTTCACCCATTGTACCACTTTTAGGATATGGCAACATCCAAGTACCACCAGTCGCCTAGCAAGGTGTCAAAAAGGAAAAAAAGTGATAAAGTACAGATAGTCCTTGACTTACAACAGTTTGCTTAGTGAATTTTTGAAGTTACAATGGCACTGAAAATAAGTGTCCCCCAAGCCACATCCAAGCAAGACACCTGCCTGCCCACCCGGCGGTGCTCTTCCTCCTGTCTGAGGTTTTCATTGTTGTGAGCATTTCTGTTGAGGATTGACAGTGGGGGTGGGGTGGGGGGTGTTTGCTTTTTATTCCCCCCCATCTGTTGGGTGGTTGCAGCAGGTTTTGGTCACTTCACGTGACACTCTGACTGTCATAAATATGAATCAGTTGCCAAGCATCTGAATGTAAATCAGAAGACCCTGGAGATGTTGCAACAATCCAGCTGATCAGCACTTCTTCTGGGCTCAACAGAAGCACCAGGATCAGTGCCGAGGTCCAGCTGGACCCTGGCACTGATCCTGGCACTTCCGCTGAGCCCTGACAGCCCCGAAGAAGCACCGATCAGCTGGAAAGAGGAACTGATCCTGGTGCTTCTGCTGAGCCCTGACAGCCCTGCAGCTCTAGCCATCTCTCGCTCAGGCTTGTGTGGTGCTACCACTGGTTTAGCTCATTACCCTCCCCTACTACCACTTTTCTAGGATGGCCACATACCACCTGCCAGGTGCCAATGTATCACAGGTGGTACCCATACCACTGGTTGAAAAGCCCTGGCTTAGAGTTCCTGTTTTCCCCTCAGAACTAATCATTTCTACGTTGATGCCCTAGATCAGTGATGGTGAAAATTTTAGAGACCAAGTGTCCAAAATGCAACCCAAATCCCACTTATGTATCATCGGGTGCCAGGTGGGCATGGCCCATTGGGTGGCTGTGGCCAATTGGATGGGCCTGGCCCATTGGGTAGCCATGGCTACAGTGGTCACAGCAGACTGGGTGGGTGTGGCTGGGTGGGCGTGGCCATCTCGATGTTATTCATGTGGAGAGATGCCTTTGAGGGCCAGGCAGGGTTGGGGGAGATCCAGGGAGCTATTTCCTACCTTGCGCGTCACACCCAATGCGGCTGCCATGAGGCCACGGAACAAGCTGGGCAGAGGTATGGAACCGGTATACTGGTTTCTTACCACTGCCTGGCTTGTTATGCAGTCTCATGGCAGCAGCATTGGGCAGGAGGCGGCAAATGGCCGGTTTTGGCATGACGTGGCTGTTTGCCTCCAGCCATGGCCATTTGCTGCCTTGTGCGTCACACCCAATGACTCTGCCATGAGGCCACGGAACAAGCCGGGTGGAGGTAAGGAATTGGAATACCGCCAGCGGTTTCTTGCTGCCACCCAGCTTGTTCTGCAGTCTCATGGCAGAGACATTGGGCAGGAGTCGGCAAACGGCTGTTTTCAGCGTGATGCAGCTGTTTGCCTCCTCGCATATTGCGCCCAGTGCTGCCGCAATGTGGCTTGGCCAAAAGCAGCTATGGAACAAGTGGGGCAGCTTTTCCCCTCATCTGCCCATTCAGCTACAGCTTTGGTGGCTCTGTAGGCAGAGCAGCAAATTTCTCTTCTCTGTCATTGGCAAGAGCAACGCATCGGAGCAGAAAGCGGCCTTGGAACAAGTGGGGCAGGTAAGGAAAGAAATCCTCGCTTCCCTCAGAAATTGCTCTTCTTTCCTTACCTGACTTCCAACCCCGTGCTGTTGCTCCTTCGCAATCCGCTGCTGCCGCGGTGTCCAAGGAAACAAAGGAAGGTTTTTTGGGGGAAAAAAGGTCAATCAATCAATTCCAACTTCGCGATCTTTCACAAGAAGTTGGAATTAATTGATTGACCTTCCCCCCCCCAAAAAAAACTTCCTTTGTTTCCTTGCACAGGGTGGCGGCAGAGAGGGTTCTGCGTGTTGCCTGTGGCATGCGTGCCTTAGGTTCACCACCATGGCCCTAGATGCTTGTAGTGTAGTAAAATGTCAAAACAATTCTAATAGGAGAACGTCTAATGACAACACTGCAGTGCAGCTTCTCAAGCCCAACAGCATTCATATCCTATGCCTTCTTAGCAATAGCAATAGCAATAGATCAGGATCATCAGATCATCACTATTGCTGAAAAAGCAATATTGGCAGAGAACACAGTAGGCTTTGAAATGAAGTTGTTTTGAGTGAAGCTTTGATGGTAGAGTTTTTAAGATGAAAAATTCCTGGATTATATCCATTATATCTCCTGTCCTAATTCTGTAGCCAGCAGTGGCTCCTGCATTGATGGTGCTGGTGGGAGGGGTTGTGTAAGCCCTTTGGCCAGACTGAACTGAAAGGAAATAGATGTTGGTGAAGGTGAAACAACTAATTCTGGTCATCTTTTTAATGTTTCCTTAGGGAAACACAACAAAGATGTCCCCTGGCTTAGGCCTGGCCAGGCTGGCTGATTAAGTCATGTAAAACTGGCACCACAGACATGGCTAAATTCTAGAGAAATAGTAGAATAATCAAAATAGACATCTGAAGCACTGTCATAATAAAGAGAAATATGTCATAATTCAGGATCAGAGAACTTCTACACTTTCTTGACTACCAGTTTTGCCACCTTAACACACAACAGTACTGTCATGCCAACTCAAGGGTGCCTAGAAAGACTACTTGCTTCAGTTAGCCAAGGTTCTTTCCAGATAATTTCTGGGGTAGTTCCAGCAATTAGGAGATGATGGGGGTGGGGAAGCCAACTGGCCATTGCTAGGGCCACTTCACATGCGAATCATGGGGGCGTGACTCTGTGGCACTTTGGCTCTGTAAGAAAAGGAGAATTCTATGCAGCAAGGACAAGGTGACATGTGAACTGGATAATGGGAAATGAATTGATCTCACAAGCCAAATCAAGCAAATAAACACTGGGGTAATGAAAGGCTGCCCAAAGATCCATAGCAATGTGAATGCGCACAGAGGCAATACTGGTCCCAGGCTGGTCCCTCCCTTGCATGCAGAAAGGGATCCTCTGCCTTTCCTCCATTGTCAAAATAAGGGTGCCACACTTGGTGTGTTGATGTGATAAAAAAAAAGAATCGCACATAAATCCAAAGGCTGTTTTCATTGCCTCACTGAGCAGAAGTGTGATAATGCTCCTCAATGATTCAGTAAGGAGATTAGTTGGCATTTATCCTTTGTAGTCACTGCTGAGAATTGGGAATTGTGTCCAATGGAGAGGAACTAGGTTTTGTCACTATTATTACACCATCTTTGATTTTGATGTTTAATGAAGAGCTGTATTACTTAGAGTCCCTATTTATCATCTCATCTTATTGATCTTTGAATGCAATTCACTGTGATGCACTAGACTACAGGAAGTACTGCAATATTATTCCTTCCAAATTGTACTTGGTTAAGAACTATAATAACTATTCCCTCTTTGTGACTATCCTGAAGGTTTTATTTAGCAATGCCATGTCCTCTGGTAATTATTAGTTCTCTTATTGAATCATGTTTGTTTGCAATATGTATAATGAGTCCCAACTTCCATTCAACAATATTATCACTCTTTTTACAATCAAGAACAAGATCTATTGGTGAGTTACTTTCTCATTTTTGTTCCTGCATGTTCTGTGCCTGGCATAATTAAGAAGCCAAGTCATACCAACTTTAAGCATGGTTAACTCTTTTTTCTTCTTTGTTTATATATGTGTGGGGTGTATGCCTATGGAATAAATGTGATGGCTTGTGGCTCTGGGCAAGCATATAAAGAACCACAGATAACAGCAATGCAGGATGAGCTACATCTACTGCTAGTATGCAGTCTCCAGAGCACTTTTAAAGAGCCAGTTCAGGGAACAATACAAAATAGGTTGCTGTCATAGCAGAAAAGAAGAGTAGTGTTGTATATGAACATGTCTTTTTTTCCTCCCTCCAGATCTACTGGCAGCCAAATTATTCAAATGACGCTGGGGATGCAAGAAGAAAATGAACACTGTCTACCCTAGTCTGTCTGTCTGTCTGCCTGTTTATTAGATGAAGCAAACTTAAATGTTATTTCTCTGGAGTAAGATAAAGTTATAAATGATATAGATACATTTGTAAACAAAAAGGGTAGAGAGAAAGGTTATGTTCCTCCCTCTCCCCCAAGATATAATGGTTGGCATCTTAATTAGCGCTTCCTTGGAGTCAGAAACAGCGACAAGAAAAGCAGGAGATAAAACAAGAGTATACACATTTTACATATCACCTCTTAGGGCTGTAGATACACTAGGAGGTTAAAACTGAAGGCGTTGAAGGCAAAGCACTTCTTTACTGTTGTCAGTGAGGACATGTCTAATTAGTCAAGAGAATCACAGTCTTTTTATTCATTTACCCAAGAGTTCTAATTTTATATGCTGTAAAACATTTCTTTTTAGCAGAAGGCTCTGTGCTATTTATTATTCCACATTTTCAGTCTTGCAAATGATCTTCATTTTCTCATAAATAGTTGCTTCCTAGCAACAATGTGTATTTAACCTTCTATAAGAAATTGATTTACTAATGCTCATTCTTAGTTGCATTCAAGAAAAGAAAATACTTGCCTTTCTACTTATCAAAATTAAACTTACAGCATAATTCAGAAGATTTTAAAGACTAATGTACAATTGAAAGCAGAGATGTTTTGAGGGGTATTAAAGGATAAATAGCTACAAATGTGCCATGGAACTTTGTTTTTCTATATGACAACATCAGTAAAGTTTACTATATGCTCAAAACTGGGAAAATTCAAAATTACCCACAATAGAGAAATGGTTGATGAAGATGATGGATCTTGCAGAGATGGTTAAATTGATTTCCTGGATTAGAGAAAAGATAATATCTATGCCCCTTATAGACTTTTCACATGAAACAGGGAGAAAAAAAGTACTCGTGGTTTTGATGATTAGAAAAAAAATGGATAATAGAAAACGTGAACTTTTTTGTAATCACAGAAATAAATATAAGACGTATTTTTGGCACAGAAAATCAGAAGTGTCTTCTTCCTGTTTCTTTTTATCTTGCCTATCTGCACTTTTGTCTTTTTTTTCTTTATGCTGTACTAGTTTGTGCTAGTTTTTACGTTCTCCTCGGGAGAAGGGGGGTCTATAAAAACAAACAAATAAATAAATAAATAAATAAATAAATAAATAAAAGTCTGTGTACGTGTGTGTGTGTATGTGTGTGTGTGTTTGTGTGTATTCCAATAAAGAGAATATTTATAGCTCAGGGTTGAAATGGTTGTATTGTTGAAGATGTTTCATTACCCAAACTAAGTAACATCATCTCCAAGACCACCCCCACCAATACTGACAAGGTAAGCCACTAGGATATAAAATCCTTACTAGCACTGATGATATTATCTATTTGGAGTAATGAAATTTCTGCAAGAAAACAGAGAGTACCAAAAACTAACTGGCTGACTGACTGAGTGATTGACTGACTGACTAAGAGTTGGGCAACATAGAAGATTCATAAATTATTGTTGGTATTAAATGTTCCCTAAATATATTCTGATATTTCTAACCCACTGCTGAATATCCATCAAACAAAATAACCAAAGGGCAACATCTCCACATGTGCTTCAAATTATTGAACTATTCTTCATTGAACAATAATTGTGCCTTGTTGATATAATGAAAAATGGTGTACAAAATGCCACCTTGACAGACATGTTTATGAAAGGAATGATAACAAAACAGTACAAAGACCTCAGTCTCAAGGTAAAAGGCACCTATTCAACATTTTAGGATAACTAAGCTGCATTTTTGGGTATTTATTTATTTATTAAATTTATATGCCACCCATCTCTCTCTTGATCTGGAGTGACTTAATCACAGGAACAGTCGGTCTAGACAAGAATGAACTTTACATGCTTTCCTAATGCCATCAGTTTGACAACCTAGTTGGCCACTTTTTAAAGCCCTCAGATTCATTGTAAAATTAAAACCAATCAGAACAACCTACAAATCTTCAAACATCAGATTATCTGAGGTTTAATTATAATACCCCAGCTGGTCAAGTTTCATTTATTTTTATAGATCTTGAGGCATGCCAAAACTTCCCCAAGATAATAAATAACCTGTATGTGAGATACTTCTGTATCTGGTTCATTGCAATTGGGACAAACAGAAAAATGCAGGAGTATTCTTGCACATATATTTGTATGTTACATATTCTTAGAAATGTGATGGGGCAGGCACAGGGTAACCACTGACGTTGCATTTCAAACAAGCCACTCCTATAGGCTAACTAAACTGGCAGGAGATAAGCATGGGCTGAAGTTGGTCTAACATGGGCATCAGTGTCACATCTAATTGTCCTTGAAAAAAAACAACTAAATAGGGTTGGATTCAGGCGACATTCAAAACTGCGAATCAAAAAGCATCCTAAAAGAAGAAGACAATGATAAATTGTTTTCATATCGTGGCCAGGAAAACGGTGGAAGAATCAGTGTATTAAACAGGCTCAAAATAAGAACAAAGGAGACAGCTAGTTTGGCGTAATGGGTAAGGCACCAGGCTAGGAACTGGGAGACTGTGAGCAATAGTTCTGCCTTAGGCACAACACCACTTGGAGCAATTTGGTCAGTCATTACCTCTCGGCCCTACAAGAAGGTCCTTCTGAAAATCTTGCAATATAATGGTGGGCAGAAGTCCAGGCAGTCATCAGGAATCAACACTGACCTGAAGGCACATACATAGAGTGCAAGGGGGTCATTAAATCTTACAAATCTTATCACCCCACCAAATGAATTACTCTATTTTAGACTAACTGTTTGGTACTAATAGACGAGGACTCAGAGTGGTTTAACAATGAACGAGTTTATTGAATACACAAAGTCAACTGTCAACTGTCAAATGTTGCAACCCTTTTATAGAGAAAGCGTTAGAACTGTAACCAATCAATGGAGTCTCTTTTCCCGCTCCTAGGTTATGGCGTCCAATGATTGCACCTTAATTTCCCGCTCTAAACCTACTATGCTGCAATCTGTTTGCAATCTATTAAGTGCCTTGTTAATAACTATTTACATACACAACACCCCTTACCCCCCAGTTGATGTTATTTCTTTACAAAATCCTTTAAGTATTTTGGTGGCCTATGTATTCTAGAAGGGTATCTGTTACCTTGGCTGCTAGGGACCCCTCTTCCTGATTGACTGCTTGGCTGCTTGTCACTGCTGGACCTGGGCTCTGGGTTAATAGACTCAGATGTTTCCCTGTTGCTGTCTTGTGTATTAGTTTGTGTTTGGAAATCAGTGGTCACTGGCCTACTTCGCAGGGGTATTTCCCATTCAATTTGACTGAATTGTTGTTGTTGGGTACCAGGGGATGGGTCATTTTGCCTTTCCTCTACGCCACTCTCTGGCCTGTTGTTATCGCTGAACCTGGATGTACTGTTTCCCCCTAGTATGCTTTGGTCCCCCTCTACTGGCACACATCCACTAGATCTTTTCCTCAGCTGGTCTATGTGTCTTTTACAGATCCTATTCCCTTCCCCCTCAATAGTGTACGACAGGGGACCTAAGATTTCAGTCACCACCCCAGGAATCCATTTGTCCCCTTGGGCATAGTTTCTGGCCCAGATCAAATCCCCCACTTTAAATGTTCTGTTAGGAATGTCCAATTCAATGTTTGGTTGAAGTCTGTCAGGGTGTAATCTGTCCAATTTGGTGGTTAGTCTCCTGCCCCACCTCATTTCAGCTGGACTTTTCCCTGTAGCAGAACAAGGGGTCGTGTGTTGGGCCAACAAGAACTCGGCCAGTCTCTGATGCCAGTCACCTTGAATGATTCTTTTTAAAGCGTCCTTCGTGGTCCTCACATTTCGTTCAGCCAAGCCGTTGGTGGAGGGGTGGAAGGGTGCTGAAGTCTTGTGCTTAATCGAGTTGGCCTTGAGGAAATCCTGAAATTCAATAGATGTGAATTGTGGCCCATTATCAGACACAATTAAATCCGGCAACCCATGAGTGGCAAAGAGGCCCCTTAATGCCTGTATTGTTCTACCTGAAGTTACTGAACTGACTGGTACTACCTCTAGCCATCTAGAGTAGCTGTCAACCACTACTAGGAACGTTAACCCTTGGAAGGGTCCAGCAAAGTCAATATGAATCCTGGACCAAGGATTCCTAGCTAGTTCCCACTTATGCGTACGGATGTGTTGTTGTTCAGGCCTGGAACGTTGGCACAGATGGCAATTGGCAACACATTCCTCAATGTCGTTGTCCAGTCCTGGCCACCACAAGTGACTCCTAGCCAACGCCTTCATCCGTACTATTCCAGGATGTCCCTCATGTAATTCTAGTAGAATAGCTGATTTGTGGATTCCTGGAATAACTACACGAGTTCCCCAGAGTAAGCATCCCAAATGAACTGACAGTTCATCTTTCCTTCTGAAATAGGGACTGTATTTTTCGTCCGGTTTGGCGTTAGGCCAACCACTCATGACCCAGACCATTACTCTCTTTAAGGTGAGGTCCTTATTAGTTGCCTCGGCTATGTCTTTAGCAGTTAGGGGCAAATCAGGAATGTCCTGTAGGGACATTATTTGTCCCACAGGTGCAGGGTCCTCCTCTGTTATGCTTAGGGGCAATCTGCTAAGAGCGTCAGCGTGTCCCATGTCCTTGCCTGGTCTGTATTGTAGGGAAAATGAGTATGCTGAGAGGAAAATGGACCACCTCAGCATTCTGGGCGACATGATTTGGGGAGTCTGTTTATCTGTGGTAAACAGTCCCAGCAGGGGTTTGTGGTCAGTCAGTATGGTAAAGTTCCTACCATAAAGGTAGTCGTGGAACTTTTTAACTCCTGCCACTATAGCTATTGCCTCCCTGTCTATTTGAGCATAATTGCGCTCTGCCTTGGTTAGTGTTCGGGAATAATATGCAATGGGTCTTTGTATTCCTTGGTTGTCTAAGTGGCTGATCACGGCCCCTACGCCATAGGGCGAAGCATCGCACGCCAGGTAAATTGGTTTGTTTTCTATAAAGTGGGTTACAGTAGATTTACTGGAAAGGATGTCTTTTAAGGTTTGGAAACTCACTTTGTGTTTGTTCTGCCATTGCCAAGGGGACTTCTTATCTAAGAGTCTGTGGAGGGGTTCTGCAATGGCAGCCTTGTGTGGCACAAACGTGTGGTAAAAGTTTACCAAGCCAAGGAAGGCCTGAAGTTCCGCCTTGTTCCTTGGTTCTGGGGCCCATTTAATTGCTTTAATTTTGTCAGGGGTAGGGTGGATTCCACTTTTGTCAATCCTGAACCCCAAAAAATCAGTGGATTTAACCCCTATGCTACATTTTTCCTTTTTAAGTTTCAATCCAGCCTTCCTAAATCTACCCAGTACCTGTTCCAGCCGCTCTACTAACATCTCCTCATCCTTTCCTGCTATTAGGACATCATCAAAGTAAGGGCATACTCCAGGTATGCCCTTTAAGGTCCTCTCCATCACTTCTTGGAAGATGCCTGGAGCTGCTGCAATTCCAAATTGCAGTCTGTGGACTCGGAACGCCCCCTTGTGGGTAACAATCGTCTGTGCCTCTGCAGCCTCTTTAGAAACAGTCAACTGTAAGTACGCATGCGCCAAGTCTAGCTTGGCAAACATGGCGCCGTCCTGGATCGTGGCGAGGACCTGCTTCACCGTCGGGACCGGGTAAGCATGCTTTTTCATTCCAATGTTCAGGGTGGCCTTGTAGTCAGCGCAGATTCTCACATCCCCGTTAGGTTTGAGGGGTGTGACAATCGGCGTTTCCCACAAACCACCCTCAACAGGTTCTAATACGCCCTGGCCTACAAGCCGGTCGAGCTCAGCCTCGATTTTTCCCTTTAAGGCAAAAGGTACCCTTCGGACCTTAAGCCTGATTGGTTTTACTGAGGGGTCTAGGTTAAAGTTAATGGGGGGCCCTTTGTACTTGCCCAGAGATCCATCGAATACGTCTGCAAATTCATTGCAGACTGATTCGAGGGTCTTATTTTTAATCACTGAATTTATTCCCCCGATCCAAATTCCCAGGGCAGGGAACCAGTTAAGTCCAATTAAGCTGGTCCTATTTCCCTCTGTCACAATTAATTCTAAGACCCCCTTAAATCCCTTAAATTTTACGCTAAGGCTGGTCTTTCCTTTTACTTTTATTGGACTTTTTTGAAAGTCCGTTAATTGAATATTTGTTGGACTAAGTGGAATTCTCTTTCCACTTATTTGTTCAATTCTCTCAAGGGTTTCAGTGGAAATTATTGACACTGAAGCCCCTGAGTCTATTTCCATTCTGCAAGGGACCCCTTGCAGGAGGACTGTGATTTTTAATTTTCCAACTGGAAAATTGTGACCTTTTCCCAGCCTCCTCCCATTGACTCGCGCCACCTCCCCTAGCTTTGGGATTTTAACCCGGGGTTTAGGGGTCTCCTTGCCACTGGACTTAGGGGTTACCTTACCCTCAGGCCACACATCGACTTCGTTAAGGCGGTTGTCGCGAGCACGGTTCCTGCAGATGGCCTGGATGTGGCCGGTCTTGCCGCATGCCCGGCACCTTGCGGAACGGAATCGGCAGGAGGCGCGGGGATGGTTGCCGCCGCAGCTGCCGCACCGGTTCTGGGTGTCAATGTCGCGCGGTCTGGTTGCGGTGTCCCGCCAAGGTCGTTGTGTCCCGGTCGGTTGTCTTTGCGGAGTTGCAGTTTGTTGACAGCGGCCAGGTTCAGGCCCTTCGCTTCTGGGTTGTCTTGGCGCCAATTTTCCAAATCGCCTGGAGACTTCGGCGATTTCTTCCTCCCACTGCTGGTCCACCTCCCCGCAGTCCACATAGCCCTCTTGGTTGATCTCGGGCGCCGCTGCCATGCTACTGCGGGGGGGGTCGCGATACCCGGTTGACTCGTAAGTTAAAAGTTCGTCAAGCACTTCCTGCAAATCGCCGGTGGGTTTGGCGATTATTCTGTTTTGTAGTTGTTCATCACGTAAGCCCAGTACTACTCGGTCCCGAATTCTTATTTCTAAATTATCGTATTTACATCGTACTGCGGCTTCCCTGACGGCAGCGACAAATTTTTGAATGGATTCTCCCGGTCTCTGGTTCCTCTTTTCGAAGATGCGCCGCCAAAAGAGTTCAGATCTTCGGGGAGTAAAGTGGACCTTTAATTTGGCAAGGAGGTCGGCGTAAGAATTCTTATTTCTAAATTATCGTATTTACATCGTACTGCGGCTTCCCTGACGGCAGCGACAAATTTTTGAATGGATTCTCCCGGTCTCTGGTTCCTCTTTTCGAAGATGCGCCGCCAAAAGAGTTCAGATCTTCGGGGAGTAAAGTGGACCTTTAATTTGGCAAGGAGGTCGGCGTAAGGCACGCTTGAGACTGGTTGCGGTTGACACAGTCCGACAGCGACTCGGTAGACCGGTGTCCCGCAGATCGTCAGTAATGCAGCCGCTTTTTTACGGTCGTCGGTGATTCCGTTCACTAACAGGAACCCTTCGACTTGTCCAATGTATTCTTCCCAATCTTCGGGGAAGTTTGGGTCGAATTCCTTCAATGACCCGATTTGCGCCATTCGGAGAATTTTTTCCTTATTCTTCCGCGGCCGCTCGGTTGACTGTGACTCGTTCTGAATTTGCCGCCTTTCGCGACAATTCCGCCAATTCTCTGGTCTTCTGTCTATCCCACCCTCGTCGCCAGTTGTTTGGTTCTAATAGACGAGGACTCAGAGTGGTTTAACAATGAACGAGTTTATTGAATACACAAAGTCAACTGTCAACTGTCAAATGTTGCAACCCTTTTATAGAGAAAGCGTTAGAACTGTAACCAATCAATGGAGTCTCTTTTCCCGCTCCTAGGTTATGGCGTCCAATGATTGCACCTTAATTTCCCGCTCTAAACCTACTATGCTGCAATCTGTTTGCAATCTATTAAGTGCCTTGTTAATAACTATTTACATACACAACACTAACTATGGCAAAGAAATTGGATTAGAGAACAAATGAAAGTATATGATATCATCAAGAGAGTAAAAGAATTGAAATGGAAATGGGCTGGTCACATAAGCAAGAAGAACTGATGGCAGGTGGATCATGGCTGTCATACAGTGGATTTCACTTGATAAAAGTGTCCACAAAAGACACCTAAAACAAGATGGATCTATGACATCAGCAAGTATTGCAGGCCCAGTTGGCAAAGGATAGCTCAGGACCATATTGGTTGGAAACATGTGGAAGAGGCCTTCATCCTGCAGTGGACCGACAATGGCTAAAATGATGATGATGATGATATGATGATGATAGCAAAGAAATATGGTGGCATTTTTTATAGCTTTCCAGTACTACCTTGTTTCAAACTTCCAGAAGACCAAATAAAACAATTTTATGGTAAAGAAATTAGTAAATATGTTAGAATGGTCAGTTGTAATACAGACAATATGGTGTTTGTCTTGTTCATAAGGCATACCCCATTGCAGACCTTCAGACTGTGCAATTGAAGCCCTGCCCCTTCTTTACAGCACAAGTGACATACATTTAAAAAAATGACAGGGCTTTAATAGTGGATGCCACTAGCAAGAATGCCCCCATCGCTGCATTTTTTCCTGCTTTTCTTGAATTATGCCAGGGAATTTCTTTAAAGCAGATCTTCCCTAGGAGTGTGACACTTGCCTTAGCTGTTCATCATTTTTCTTCTTGCTCAGGAAAAGTAAAATAGGAGTTTGGAAAAAATGTATCAACTACATTTTAAATGAGGGGCATTTGATATAGCAAATATTATAACCATTTCCTGTGTAAGAAAGACATTCTATAACAGAATCTGCATTTTTATTCAAGGAAAACAAAAACAGTGCAAATTTTTTTTATTTTATGTGTGTGTGTGCACAGAGGCAGACAGAAGGTGACTGCTAAAGATATTGAGGGAGCAAGCAGCAGAAGAAATGTCCTGTGGGAGGACATAATAGCCTGCAGTCTGGATGGAATAACTGCCCAATTGTTGCCAAAGTGTGTCAGTCTGAACAGGACTTTCTTAAACTGGTTTATATGCTATTTTATAGTCAAGCTAGCAAGTGCTCAAGGACTAGTTTAAGGATATGTCCTTATTCAAGTAGACAATATGAAATGTGTCATTATTTTTTTTAAAAATAACTCATTGCCTGCTTTAGTTATTTTTAACAGGAATTCTCCTTCCTCTTCTTCGGAAATTTTGACTCTCCTTTCATATTTAAGATCTTTGAGAGCAGATTTTATGCACAGAATTAGCCTCCATAAGAGCAAAAGCCCCTTGAGGAAAGGCCTCTGTGCTCTGGATCCCTCTTCCAAATTGATTTCACATTGCTTCTTCTCTAATGACAAGCACAAACTTTATGCATGTTGTATTCTCGCAGCCTCACTTGCCCAACAGCAATACAGGAATCACAGTTACCTTGGCCTGTTGTACAGAACTGTGAAAGAAAATTTGAAATTATTCACATAAAATATTTAAATAGTGGAAAAGATGGTGCAAATGTTAAATCAATTTCCTTGGATATGTAGCATGCAGGAGTCCGCATTAGGCTGAATATCATATATGTTGAAGGACTGTACATCAAAGTAAGTTCTGTTTCTCACATCAGGCACAGATAAACTCTTTTCCTCCTTCCTTCAGTACTTGACTCACAATGCTCTAAAGCCTGCATAGTTCTATATGCATGTTGAATTCCAAAAAGAGTCTCCAAAATTGAAAAGCAGCAGTCTGGAGCCTTCAGCCAAACTATAAATTTACATAGTTTGCAGGAAGCCAAACCACAGTCACTGCTGATTTAAAGGAACTCTTGTACTTAGTGATCATTGGCATGAAGCAGAATGCATGGAAAACACACATTAAGGTTTATAAACAGAAAGTAAATAAGCAGTGCCTACTGTCAGTCGCCAACATTTCATTTATAGACTGCACCGCTTGATTTTTTTTCACCTCCTTTAGAAAGCACTAAAACCCTTTGATGAATTCACTTTTATATTACAAAGGATAAAAATATCCCTGCAAAACTGTAATTCAGGATCATTGTTTTCATTTCATGGAGCTTTGTAGCTAACATGTATTATTATAGACCAAGGTCAAATGATGCCTCCACACTTATGCAGCTTTGATAAAACATGTGAGAAGATATGCAGTAGGCAGAATGGCTTTGTTAGTGTGGTCTATTATTGGGGATGTGTAAATATGAAACCCTGGGAATTTTCCTTGCCTTATCTGAATGCTTTGGTCTGCCTGTGAAATCCTCCAAATATTAATGCTCTGGAGAAATCTTCACATTTTCTTTGAACTGTGCGTTAAATGACATCTGATCAAGGCCAAGAACATGCAGGGTCCATCAATGGCATTTTGCTGGTCTTCCTGAAAGCCTCTTGATTTTTTCTTGAAATGCTTCAGATAATCACATAAAGAAATATCACCAAAAATTCATTCCCTGTATGAATCACTTTTGGCATGATGCAGAAGTAAAAACAAGGAGATGTCTTTTTTTGATCTGAAGAGCAGAACATTGTATTTTTGGATGTTTAGAAATTCTCCATACTTGAATGAAATGGCAGTAAATTAGTTTCTCTGGTTTCTGAAATGCAACTGGGGATGAAGAATCCTCTATTGTTGTCTGTACTTCCAAATTTGTGCAGAATACAGTACACTTAATGCCTGCAACACTCTTTATTTCCCTTTTTCTTAAATTCAAGCTAAACATTGCTTTATGCATGTAATGAATTTCTTTCTTTCTTTATTTCTCTTTCTTTCTTTCTTTCTTTCTTTCTTTCTCTTTCTTTCTTTCTTTGGAGCATCTGAAGTCTTGTCATGCACACACTATAGAAGTTTACATCTTTCTCAGTGAGATGGTTCAAGAATTCCACCCCATTTTGTACCTGCAATATAAGAACATGGTACATGGTACATAGGCATATAAATATATGTATCTGTCAACATGAGGACTTATGGATTTAAATGATATTAAGTACAAGGCCAGGTTGATTGAATGTTGTTGTCTGAACTCATCCAAGTCCATGTGTTCTGTACATCTACTGTATATAGTCATATGTGTTCTAAACACATTGACATAGTCACAAAGAGAGGCACGGTGGCTCAGTGGCTTAATGACGCTGGACAGTTTGAGTCCTAGCATCATGTGATAGAGTGAGATCCCATCACTTGCCTCAGCTTCTGCCCACCTAATAGTTTGAAAGCATATTAATGCAAGTAGATAAATAGTTAGACTCCAGCAGTATGTGGATCGAGAACTACCAGAAGTACAGGCAGGATTTCAAAGAGGCAGGGGAACTAGAGATCATTTTTTTTTAAAATTCCATTTATATCCCGCCCTTCTCCGAAGACTCAGGGCGGCTTACAAGCTTAGCAGTAGCCTTCATTCTATGTATATGCCTGCTTATTAGGGCTTTCACACACACCCCAAGTGGCATTATTACAAAGTCAGCTTAATTGCCCCCAACAATCTGGGTCCTCATTTTACCTAACTCGGAAGGATGGAAGGCTGAGTCAACCTTGAGCCTGGTGGGATGCGAACCTGCACTAATTGCAGGCAGCTGGTGTTACTTAAGGAGGCATTAGCCCACTGCTCCACCAAGGCTCATACATTGCCAACATACACTGGATCATGGAGAAAGCTAGGGAGTTCCAGAAAAACATCTACTTCTGCTTCATTGACTATGCTAAAGCTTTTGATTGTGTGGATCACAACAAACTGTGGCAAATTCTTAAAGAGATGGGAGTACCAGACCATCTTATTTGTCTCTTGCAGGTCAAGAAGCAACAGTGAGAACTGGACAGAACCAGAAGATGGTAGAGGACAGGAAGGCCTAGAGGAACATTGTCCATGGGGTCGCGATGGGTAGAACACGACTTCGCAACTAACAACAACAACAAATAGGTACCACTTCAGTGAGGAGGAAAAAAAAAAACAATGCTTCAAGCAGTAGTAATTCAACTGGTGCTGGACCTACCTGAATGTAACACCTGAATGAAAAGCAACATTGATGTGGAAAAGCTCCAGATGTTGCTGCAGAATGCCATTAAACCCTCTAATTGTGGAGCTAGTTCACCCTCTATAGTGAACTTTGGATAGTGAGTGAGCATGAACTGAACAGACTAGCAACTGTTGGCAGCCAAACAACTACTTTATGTTATCACTGTAGTCTTCTGACTAATGTAACATCACCATACACTTAATAAATACATATTTACATAGCACTTACTTATCCTTACCAGTATTTTAATATTTCTTTTAATGTTACAATAAAAAATTATGCTAGATTTGCCAGAGGATTCTAATTATTCCTCACGCAAGAGAAAGATCACTCTGCCCATGAGACAAATATGTACACCATGAGCAGTCGTCTTTAACGTTCCTCAGACATCATCCCTAAAATCACTCTCCTTAAGGTAAACAATTGTAATAGAATCCTCTGTGTGCTCAAAAGTCAGTGTGACTTGTTCAGCTCAGACCAGCCACAAATAAGAATGACTGAGCCTGTCCATTTTGGTTTCACTCAGTTACTCACTTTCTCTGAGTCAAGGCTTATTTGATCTGGTCCTGCACTGAGACTCTGGCATGCAAACAAACAGGCAGAATAACAGTTCATTCACATTTCTCTGTGCACTTTTCTTAAAGTATACATTTCCATAGATACCAACTCTAGAGTCTGCACTTCTTTTTGCAAGTGGTTGTTCTTAATAAAATACATTTGGTATGTACTTTTCCCAGATAGCAGAGCTCTCCATGTGGTTAAAAAACAACAACAACAAAAAAAAACAAGATGGTGATCATGACTGTGAGATTGAACTTATTATGGGTGCAAGGTTGGTTGCACCATCGTAGCTGCAATCTAGACCAGGGGTGTCAAACTCAATTTCATTGAGGGCCGCATCAGCATTGCGGTTGCCCTCAGGGGGCCGGGTGGGTGTGGCCAGGGTGGGTGTGGCATACTGGGTGGGTGTGGCTAGAGTGCGTATGGCCTACTGGGTGGGTGTGGCCAGTTCTACATTGTTCGCATCAAGGGTGCCTATGGGGGCCTGGGCAGGAGTGGGACAGATCTGAGGGTCTCCGGCAGAAGGAGGGTCTCTGGGCCAGGGCCAAGGCAGGGCCAAGGCATCATTGTTTCCAGGATGGCTTCGCGGGCCACATGAAACCACTTCGTGGGCCGGATCCGGCCCCCGGGCCTTGTGTTTGACATGTCTGATCTAGACCTTTTAAACTATATCCTGAAGACCAGATATGCCTAGTTTCCTGATGACTTCTCCTAATGCATATGTTTGTCATCTACTGGAAGCTACCTGAGAACGTGTTGAAAAAGGTTTCGGTGTACAGGTTTGTTGGATTATGAATGGCATTTCAGGAGATGCAAAGGAGGTGATTACAGGACATTCATCTAAATATTTGAATAAAACATTTTTTTACCAGTTTTTAAAGAGAAGAATATTTTTTTTCAGTTCCAGTCATTTAGGATTATTCTTTACAGATGCCTCTTCCATTACATTTAATGGGCTCCAGTGTATTCTTCTGAATTAGACAGTATTAGAGACTTCATAAGAAATTCATTTGCATGTGGCATTTAACATGATTTCCATAACTTTGGTTAGCTTTGTTTGGATTGTTGTGCAAATTGAGGATATAGATAAGGATGCATACATGTATGCAATGTTTAAAGAGATCTTTCATATTACATTTGTAAGACATGTGAAAATACCCAGTGCGATATATTTTGGTTATATGGCTAGAAATTTACCCATGTTACATTACCTTCAAGTTATAATTTCTCCACTTCTGGGTTAATAGGCATAAGTACTAAATACTGAAATAAATACTGACCCCTCTTGAATCATTATCACAGTGGTTAAAATACTCTTCCTCTTCTTGTGTCAGAGATCACTGCTGATTACAGATTGTCCTTACTTAACCTATTTAGCAACCAATTGAAGTTACAACAGTGCTGAAAAAGTAACTTAAAGATAAGTCCTTGCACATACAACCATCACAGTGTCCCTGCAGTGAGTCTCTGACTGAGATTTGAGGGTTTTGAACACAGGCATTTATGGTCATTGCAGTGTGATCACCATTTCCATGATTCAAAGCTGGCCTCTGACAAGCAGAGTCAATGAAAAAGCCAGCAGCAAAATCTGAAGTCATTGTTAAACTGTGTGTTGTTTAACAATCACAGGTGATTGCTTAATAATTGCAGGGGAAATGAAGTTGTAAGCCTATGATGGTCATGTGATCTCTCACATAACAACCTTGTTATTTAATAATGGAATTGCTGGTCCCAACAGTGTTTATTAAGTGAGGACTTCTTGTAGTTTCAAGCGTGTTGGATATTTATGTTAAAAAGTCTAAGTTTAACCCAAAAGACAGAGGTGGTGAGTGTAGAACAAATTTCTATTCAGAAATCTTCCACAGAGAGGTCATGCATAACTTGAGATAGTGCTCTTGTCCCTAATTCAGTTTATTTATTTTTATTCATTTATTCAGAAAATGTATATAACCATCCCACTCAGTTGTAGGTTTCAAATATGTGAACAACTGGTTCTCTGGGTGGATGCCACTTCCGGAAGTCCATTCTGGGCCTAGGCAACAAAAAATTAGCTGTCGGTTCTGCCAAAGTGGTGTGAGCTGGCTGAATCTGACCACTGATCCCACTTACAAGTATTTTGACCAGTGAAAAATATATGCAGTATCAATATAAAAACCCAGAAACTAAAATAATAAAATGCAGGGGGGAAAACAAATAATGAAGCTACCACATCACAATTCCATAATTGTACACAGTTTCATTTTATGGAGATCTGAAAAAGGCACTTCCAATAGAAAACACAAGAAATCTAATTTTGCATATTTAGTATAAGATGCAATTGGCCCTTTTGTTGAATTCCTGTATTTCTATGAACAGAGTATTTCTAACAAAAAAGGCAATTTTCTGAATTATTCCTTAGTTATATCAGAAAGTATAGAATATACTTTGCAGCCTAAACAGCTCTTTTGGGGGAAAAATATAATATCTTGGCGTCCTAGTGGACCTTGGATAAGTGATCGTAGAGTCATTGTGGACAATCACTTAAATATGAGCCAATAGTGTGTGGCAACGAAGAAAAAGCCAATAAAATTCTAGGCTGTATTAACAGAGGGATGGAATCAAGATCAACTAAAGTTCTACTACTGCTTTACAAAGCCTTAGTAAGACACACTTGGAATACTGCATCCAGTTCTGGTCACCACAGTATAAAAAGATGTTGAGATTCTGTAAAGAATGCAGAGAAGAGCAACAAGAATGATTAGGGGGCTGGAGGCTAAAATATACAAAGAACAGTTACAGGGATTGGGCATGTCTAGTCTAATAAAAGAAGGATTAGAGAAGATATAACACTGTTCCAATATTTGAGGGACTCCTACAAAGACGAGGGGGTCAAACTATTTTCCAAAGCAACAAAAAGCAAGATAAGAAACAATGGATGGAAACTAACCAAGGAGAGAAGCAACCTAGAACTAAGGAGAAATTTCCTAATGGTGAGAGCAATCAACCAATGGAATAGTTTGCCTTCAGAAGTTGTGAGTGTTCCATTACTGGAGGCTTTCAAAAAGAGACAGGACAAGCATTTATCTTAAATAGCTCAAGCAAGGGGTTGGATTAGAAGACCTCCAAAGTCCCTTCCAATTCTATTATTTATTCTATGTTCTATTCCAGAGGCCCCCAACCTTTTGGGCACCAGAGACCGGTTCCACGGAGAGAGGTTTTTCTGCCGATGGTAGGGGGTGTAGTTTTGTGTGTTGCCTGCATCCTATGGATGGATTTGCTTGTTTGTGCGGACTGGTTGCTGGCATGCTGTGGCCCAGTACCAATCCATGGCCTGGGGGTTGGGGACCCCTGTTCTATTCTATCTATATACATTTTTATATGAGTGTGAGCATATTATATTTGAATTTTTCATGAACTGGAAGTGGAAACTCATAGGCTCGTCTCTCTGTCCCAATCCCAAAGATGGAGACCAAACTACAGTAACACTGAATATTTTTAGGAGGAATTTATTCAGTTTATGGAGTAACTCTTCAAGTCCCTGCCCTAGGTCCTGAAGCAGTGCTCAATAATGATCAATGAGGCTATTCTACTGCAGTTTGGGTAACATGGACCGGACTCACTGAAACAGTGTCAGGGAAAATAAATTAATACTTCTCTATCAGAGGGCAATGAACCGTGGTTCATATGACACATGATAAACATCAGATAAAAATAAACAAAACCGAGGCATATTCTACTGTATATAAAACTTTAATTGGAAAGCAAAAGAAAGCTCCTAACTGACTACATCCTCCCATCAGACAAAATACAAAGAGAAGAAAAAAAGTAAAGTGAGAAAAACTTTGTAGACATGCGCAGTTAACAGCAGTGCTAGGCATGAAACCATAACATGGCTGGACATGTGACAATCACTTTGGTTACATTGATAAGATTACTATGCAGCTGGCAGAGAAACAAAGTGAGACGTGTGGAGCTGACAAACACTTAAAAAAAAACGCAGTGACATCCCCTTCTTTTGTCAGTAACGCAGGTCTCAGATAAGGCACATCTTGTTGCGCAGATACTCGTGCTGAGATGTAGGAAGTGGTTTGTTCAGCATATCAGCAATCTGATCATGTGTAGGCACATACTGCAATTTAACAAAACCTTGTTTAACAGCTTGTCTTATATTGTGGTAACGGATGTCAATGTGTCTAGACCTTGAACCTGTAAAGCGATTCTCAGATATATAAACCACAGATTCGTTGTCTTCCATCACAGTGATCGGTCAAATCGGGTGTGTCCAGATATCTGTGACTAAAGCATCAAACCACGTTAGAGAATTACATGCATCTGAAACACAAGCATATTCAGCTTCAGTAGATGAACAAGAAACAAAATTCTGTTTACGCACGTGCCAGTAAACAGGACATCCATTCAAAAACATCATATAACCTGAAGTACTTTTATGTGATTTCTTATCACTCGCCCAATCAGAATCTGCATAACATAACTCTGCATAGTCAGTGTGTGTCGGTTCTAACAATAACTTCATGTTTTTAGTGTGTTTTAGATATCTCAATAATTTCTTAACACATGTCCAATGAAACTGTTTTGCCTTGCCTACGTGTCGTGATAGGAGATTAACACTAAGTGCAGTGTCGGGTCTAGTCCAACTACTAATATACAGCAGTGACCCAATGACTGAGCGATAAAGTGTTTGATCCTCAAACTCAGGACTTGGTTCATGTGTCAAGTTGTGAAAATCGGTTTGCATGGGTATACTCACTGGTTTAGCATCCTTCATGTTGCAGTGATGCAATAGTTGTTCAATCTTATCTTCTTGTGTAAGACTGAACCCCTTCTGAATGTTGACAATCTGAACACCTAAATAAGTGTTAATATATCCTAAAGACTTCAATGTGAAAAACTGTTGTAAAGCTTTAGCAAAATTCTCACTCATCTGCTTATTTGGACCAATATAGACAATATCATCAACATAAACAAGAACTATCTCATACCTATTATCAGATCTTTTAGTAAACACGCATTCATCTGTTTCGGACTTAATAAAGCCCATTGAATTTAGTTTGTCAGAAAGACATAAGTACCACATTAAACCAGACTGTTTCAGACCATAAAGACTTTTGTGTAGAAATCAGGTATCCCCTTCTTGCTGTCGGAAACCTGGTGGACCTTTCATATAGATTTCTTCATCGAGGTCAGCGTGTAGATAAGCCGTTTCAACATCAAACTGGAAAGCCTCTAAACCAAGGATAGTTGCAGTGGCTAAGGTGATTTTCACACTCTCAGTCCGCACTGTGGGTGAATAAGTATTGGTATAGTCCTCAGGATAATGTTGAGCGAAACCCTGAGCTACAAGTCTGGCCTCATACAACGACTCACCATTTGGCTTCTTTTTAATTCTGTAGACCCATCGGGTGCCAATAACTTTCTTGTTTGCTGGAGGGCTTGCAGGCATAAACACTTGAAGTTTCTTTAGACTGTCCATTTCAGCCTGCATTGCCTCAAAATTTATCTTTCTCTGATTCAGGAAGATGTTTGATTTGTATGAACTTATCAGGAGGAAGTGTAACATTACAAATCAAAGGTAAAGGTGCTTTCGTTACTTGCCACGAATAAAGTTTTGGAGGGATTCCCTTTGTGGTCCTCTTGGAACATCTTGGAACAACCGTCCATTCGTCTTCCGTTTTGTCCTCGTCTTCATCACCGTCGCCAGTGGCAGCATCGGCGGCTTGTGAAGACGGAACAGTAGGTGGAGAAGAACTCGTGGAAGGAACATTCACCTGTACATCTTGATCATCAGGCTGCATGGCATTAGCAACATCATCTCTAGGAAAACAAACTCCAGGATTGTTAGAATGAATTCTGGACCAGTCAGCATCTTCCTCAAAAGTAGCGGATTGTGAAATCACAATCACATGGGAGGAGTTGATGTATTTGCACTATAATATCACACTGAATATTTCAATGATTCTTTGTAATAATTTATCTTAGCTGGTGGGGATTAGCAGAGAAGCCTCTGTACTACTGTCCCTTCCATTTGTATAGCAACCAATGCATGTTTGTTTTTGCCATCTATTATGCTCTGAGAGCACAAAGTCATTGGTTTTTCTCCCCTCTCCCTTCCCTGGAAAGACCTTTCATTTGTTTGCAAACAAAACATTTGCATGAAATCCTTGGCCTATGATTTGCTTGTGTTGTCATCACAACCATGTTTGCTAACATGAGAGGGAACAAATAGCAGGGAAAGGAGAGGTCAAGAGTTCATCAGCCAACTGACAGATTGAGGCGTGCCCATGGCTTTCACTATTGTTGATCAACAAAGTAACGTATAATAACATGACAGCCTTTGTGCCCATGTGGCAAATGAAGATGTAGAGTAAATAGTCATTACTCTGCTTAAGCAAAGGGGAGGGGGAAGAGAAGGAACAGTCACACAGTGCTGGGGGGCATTCCTCTGAAATTATTATTTTGAGTTATCTTAATGGTAAAGGGCTTAAGAGCCTCCTTAGATTTAATTTATGGACCTGAGATTTGTCGTCTCCTGTCTTAGTTTTTATTAGATGGGTCAGTTTTACTTTTTCTCATGGGTCTTTCTTTGTTACTGATTGAGAAAACTGCAGTTAAAGAGAAGGAAAGGCCTACCCAACTGGACTAGTTAAATACAGTTGGTAGCTATTCCCCAGAGAAGACTGTGCTGTATTAGCCAGTCCTCATAATTCTAATCCAATCTTCTCCCTATTTTTCCACCAGCCAGCTATCAAACAAGCTACCATAGAAACTTAATCCAAATGTGTAATGGGTACCATTTGAAACACCGTTATTTGACAAAGCAAACATGTAGTGGCTGGCAGAACGTTTCAACTGGCTTTCATTGTGGACCACAGCAAGGTCCAGTTAAGTCTCTTTCAAGTTGTGCTTGAGTCCTGAGGACTTCCTGGGTGTAGATGTGAAGTTTTCTTGGTACTAATATGAATGTGGTATCCCACTGCTTTCTTTTGGCACCCAGGTAAGATAGTGCAATTTGTGGATTTGTTGATACGCTGGATCCAGGAAAATCTCTGTTTTTCTTTTCATTTAAAAGATTTTGCTTCCTGCCTGATGGTCTGTGAAGGGCTAATAACTTCATGCCACACTTCTGAGACTTTTCTAGGAGCATATATTTGAATAAGAAAGTGAAATGCAGTGCAAGAGCTTATAAAAAGGGTATTATTTTTGCAAGAAGATTATATTTGAAAAAACATAACATAAAATGGAACATTTTCAAGGAGTTAATATGTTCTATAAATCAAACTGATTGATTGCATTCACTCATCAGTTAAACAATTTTGAAAGTGCCAGATCCATATTCTCCTGCCATAATAACTCATCATATTTGCTTCCGTCTTGTAATCATATTTTATTTTCTTTACCAGAATTTCACAAGTAATTGCTAGTGGCATATAGACTATATCACAGATGTTGGAACAAAGGAGAAAAAAAAACCCTAAGTACACTGAGCATACATTTGTCATTTATACCCAACAAAGGTTGGCAGCTGTTCTCTCAGTGCAGCTGCTTAAAGGTCTTGCCGTCCTTTTCTGGTATAATGATGGTCGGTTGAGACATAGGAAGGCAACAATGCTCTTGTTAATTATTCCATTCCACTTATTGGTGCTTGCCATTCAGCATCTCAATTAGAAGCTATGTGACGTTAACTGAAGGAAGCTATTTTAACTAAGTGGACAGCAGCTGAAGGAATGCTCTTAAGTCCTAATTTGCTGAAAATACTTTAGGATATACCTCAGATGAATGAGACAAGATTATAAGCATGCAACTGTTTCTAGATAGGTCACACACTATTTACAGAAGCACCCCTTGATATAAATAAAACGGTAAAGGTAAAGGTTCCCCTGCACATGTGTGCTAGTCGTTTCTGACTCTAGGGGCCGGTGCTCATCTCCATTTCAAAGCCAAAGAGCCAGCACTTGTCCGAGGATGTCTCTGTGATCATGTGGCCGGCATGACTAGATGCCGAAGGTGCACGGAACGCTGTTACCTTCCCACCGTAGTGGTCCCTATTTTTCTACTTGCATTTTTACGTGGTTTCAAACTGCTAGGTTGGCAGAAGCTGGGATGAGTAACAGGCGCTCACTCTGCTATGCGGCACTCGGGATTCGACCCGTTAAACTGCTGACCTTGAGAAGTAAGAGTTAGCCCACTTTTTTCTCTTTTCTTTCTTTCTTTCTTTCTTTCTCTTTCTTTCTTTCTTTCTTTCTTTCTTTCTTTCTTTCTTTCTTTCTTTCTTTCTTTCTCTCTTTCTCTCTCTCTTTCTTTCTTTCTTTCTTTCTTTCTTTCTTTCTTTCTTTCTTTCTTTCTTTCTTTCTTTCTTTCTTTCTCTTCCTTCCTTCCTTCCTTCCTTCCCTTCCTGTGCTGATACTTGTCCTTTAATTAAAAATTAGAATTATGGGGGGGGATACCATAATGTGCTTTTTCCAGGAAAACCGTACATGTTGTAACTGGACATGGCATCTTTTCTCCACCTGTGTGTTCTTGAGGTATGTGGTTTGAACCCTCAGTTGCAAGTAGAGAAAAGGTAGAAGATTATGGCAGCAGTGGGAAGAAGAAGAGAAATGGCATATTGAAAAGGACCTCCAGAAGAAGAGAGATAATGCCAGTAACAAAATGGAACTGAAGAAAATCGAGGAAAGCAGTGGCAGAAATAACAGTAAAATAAAGGGATAATCGTGAGGGAGACAAAAAGACATAAGCAGTAGTGGAAAGTGATTTTATAGAGGAAGTCGCTGATCCTATGAACAAGAAAGGATGTGTGGGAAATTTAGGGTTCTGCTGGGGAAAAAAACTTCAGACCTGACGGAGGCTCTCTGACTTCAGAATTTTAATTTTCCGATTGGTACTTTGAAAAGCAGTGGTGGGGAAAAGAAATAAAAGTGATTTCTCTCTTCCTATTTTGCTGCACATTTCATTTCTATAGAATCTGGAGTTCAGGACTGTGCTTGGATTGTGAAGAGAAACAACTTACCTACGTGTTTGGGGGAAAGTGAAAAACTGCTTTCTTCCAGTAGATTATTTACTTTAACAAATATTTCTGGGGTTGGGTTTCGGTCTATACTTTAAAGTTAAAAAAGCTAAATTATCTGTCTTTTCCCAAGAGGACCTAATTTATTATATTTTATCGGTGGATCTCAACCAAGTCCATTGAAAGGTCAAGAGGTCAAGTTACATATTTGGGGGCTTATGTAAGTAAGGTTGAAAGGTCAAGAGGTCAAGTTACATATTTGGGGGCTTATGTAAGTATGGTATCTTTAAAGGGTTCGAAACATTTCTCCATTATTGCTAGCATAGTGGTGGAAGACATGTTTGTGACATCCGCCTCCTTTTTTTTATTTTTTAACTATGTTGCAATCATTAAGAACTAAGGTTTATTTCAAGAATGAGGTACCTGTGCTTCTCTCCCTGAGATGTTGATGAATTATAATTCCCAGCATCTTTCAATATTACTCATGGTCACTGGGGAAGCTGGGAAATTTAATTCAGCAATTAATCTACATCAGGGGTGTCAAACTCAATTTCATTGAGGGCCGCATCAGCATTGCCCTCAGGGGGCTGGGTGGGTATGGCCTGGGTGGGCGTGGCCTACTGGGTGGGCGTGGCTAGAGTGCATATGGCCTACTGGGTGGGCGTGGCCAGCTCTACATCGTTCGCATCAATGGTGCCTATGGGGGCCTGGGCAGGAGTGGAACAGATCTGAGGGTCTCTGGCAGAAGGAGGGTCTCTGAGCCAGGGCCAAGGCAGTGGGGGCCGTTCCCTCACTGTTTCCAGGATGGCTTCGCTGGCCACATGAAACCACTTCGCAGGCCAGATCCGGCCCCCGGGCCTTGTGTTTGACATGTCTGATCTACATATTTTTCATACATATGGAAGAATTAGTAAAATAAAAAGGTCATATTGCCTTTTTTAAAAAAAAACAACTGTTGTTGTTCGTGATATGCAATGCTCTGATCCACTGAAGTCACATTAGTGTAATTCAGGCCAATCAGAATTCTACTTCATTTCATGACTGTTTGTAATGAGAAACTCTATCATCTCAGGCTAATATGGATTGACCCTGTTACCTGCAGGAAATACAGCTAGATTAAGAAAGAACCCATTAGGCTACAGGTGAGACATAATTAGCTTGGCTACTGTCTCGGAAATTAAATGTGGAAGGATCAGAGAAGAAGAGCTTTCTAAATGGTTTTCAGCCTCAGAGGAAACTTTCAGTGATCCCTTTGTTTATGAGATCATAGCAGTGAAGATTGTGATCCTAAGGCACTTATAGAAATCCTGTGATGCTAAGATACTTAAATGGAAACAAATTGCACTGAAGAGACAGAAGTAGGAGCAAGGCATTAGACATTTTATCACTTGGCCCAGAAACCTCCTAACTATTGGCGGTTTTCTAGGGTCTCAGGAATTTTTTTTTTATCCTCTGATCCTTCTCAATTGGATTTGAACCAAAAATATCTTCTGTGTGCAAAGCATGACCCTTTGCCTTTCATAACCCATTAATCCACCTATCCGGTTGATAAGAATGAAACTTTGCTTGTACAGTATATCTAAGCGTTTAGATTTTTTTTTTAAAAAAAAGTGACTCTCTTTAATAACATTTTTCTAGCAGCATTAACAATATGATAAATGTTTAGGAATTTCTACTTGGGTTGTGAAGGCTGAAAACCAAATTTGAACTTGCCATTGATTTTCTTGTAGGTTTCACAACATCAGGAAAGCCAAATTAGGTGTAATCAGGAAGAATTACAAATGGATTTCTCTCTCTTTTAAAAACCAGCTGTAGATTTTATTAGGGCTGGATAATTTTGGAAAGAAGGAATTTAGACTCCTCCTGTCTTCTATTTATTTGAAATGTCTCCATTTTAAACTTGTTCTTACCTTCTTTGGACCTGTAAACTCCTCCTTTAGTAAAGCCAGTGCTTTTTTTGTAAAAGAAAAAGGTGCCGGAACTCACATATGTCATACAAGCCGCCTTGGCTACCCTACAAGGTTCCATCCAAAAAAGGTGCTGGAACTCCATTCTGAGCGTTCTATGAGGAAAAAAAGCCCTGAGTAAAGCTACTATCAAATTGTAGAAAAATTGTAGTAAAATTACTTAAAATTAAGAAGCACCCATCAATGATCTTTTTTGATGCAAAAAAAGAGATAACACTGTATATTAGATTAGGCCTCTTTCATTCTTATCAAGGACAAACTTAGTACCCCAACCTTTTGCAGGGGATACATTTGCTGGTGTGCAGGTCTAGCTCCAATAAAGGCTATTGCCTGAAACACATGAGGAATTTGAATAACATGGTTTGCCATCCCTTATTTTCAGCTCTCTGGAGGAGTTCAAATGCACAATGATAAGAGAAAATTTGGTGAATGGGTTCAATTCAATGCTGGTTTTGATCAAGATGTTCTGTTGCTTGATGCAAATAATGTTTATGCTTTTCCTGCTTTCATGTTCAAAAGTTGAATGGAACAATGATAGAACAATGTACATCGTCATATCAGAAGACAGAAAGTTCTGGCAGATAGTGTAAAGCAGATCTCATAGACACATCTCTGTCCATCAAAACCTGTATTCCTATTATCTTGGTCTTGTTGTGGCTGATTTATTTGGCACAATCATACACAAATTATCTCAGCACACAATGCTCTCTACACTGGGGAATGATACTGAATCATTTGAGATCTTCCCACTAAATGTATAAATATTTCTAATAGTTTTATTAATAATTTTTAGTTTTTAGCTTAAATTTAACAAAATTCTTCTAAATTTTGGGGAATTTTGAAAATGTTTGCATTTTTTATTTTTAGATGAACTTCAAGAACTTAAAATTTTGAAAAAAAATCTTTATTTTTTTTAATTCTGAAGGTTTGAAATGATTTAGAATTTTTAAATTTTTGGTTTTTTAATTTTTGGAAAAGTCTTTTATATTTTTGAACTTTTTGAAAAAAAAATGAAATTTTTAATGTTGGTATGAACTAGTCAGGTAAACAAACATAGTCATGGAAAAAGAGCCTGATGCTGTTGTGATTTGCAAAATATGTTCCATGTATGTTCTCTTGCCCACAGAAGGTCAAATTACACATGTACCAAATGTAAACTAAACGAATTACTTGAAGAAAAAGTAAAAGGCCATCTATATTAAAATTGAAGGGGAGGGATACAACACCCCCTATCTCCTGTTTACAATATAGTCCTTTCAGCAGTTACAAGAAGGTTCTACATACATTTGCAAATTGATTCAGATGACTCTGAGGACACAGATAAACCCGAAGGGATCTCAATGACTCTCGGAGATCTAATGATTGATCTTCAAAGTACTGACAACCAGATGACTGCAAAGACTATAAATCCTTCCATATCCCACCATTCAGTCAGAACTAAAGATGCTTCTTACATGAGAAGGGAAACATCTTCAAGAGAAAAAAATAAGAAAGTTCAGTTGCCTTTTGAAAAAGCACCTTTGGGACAACCATGACCTGGATGATTGAGAATCTCCATAGACGAAACTAGTAAAGGTAAAGGTAAAGGTTCCCCCGCACATGCGTGCTAGTCGTTTCCAACTCTAGGGGCCGGTGCTCATCTCCGTTTCAAAGCCAAAGAGCCAGCGCTTGTCCGAGGACATCTCTGTGGTCATGTGGCCAGCATGACCAGATGCCAAAGGCACACGGAATGCTGTTACCTTCCCACCGTAGTGGTCCCTATTTTTCTACTTGCATTTTTACGTGCTTTCGAACTGCTAGGTTGGCAGAAGCTGGGACGAGTAACAGGCGCTCACTCTGTTATGCGGCACTCGGGATTCGACCCACAAAACTGCCGACTTTCTGATCGACAAGCTCAGTGTCCTATCCCACTGAGCCACTGCGTCCCTTGATGGAACTAGAGGGTCAATTATATTTTACTAACAGAGGTGAAATTATTGAGAGGGTTGAAGTTTCAGAAACTTTGGGGGGAGAGTGACCTTGTGATATTAGAATTCAATATAATGCAGACACAAGCAATGGAACAAAATCAAATTAGTGTCTTAGACTTTTTAAACAGCTGATTTGAATAAAGTAAGAGAGACCTTGGGAAAGATTCCATGGATGAAAATCTTCAAAGGGAAAACAATTTAAGAAGCTTGCAAAACTCTGAAAACTGTGATTATAAAAGCCCAGTCCACCACAATACAATTGAAAAAGAAAAATAAGAAATCTAAGAAGAAACCATCACAGTTGCATAAAGCACTCTCTAATTAGTGGGACTTCCGGTGGCTCCGCGGCGACGGAGGGAGCCTTCCCGGGCTGCCCGCGGCTCAGCTGGTGTTTTTTCGCCCGAAACAGCGCCGATCAGCTGTTCGGGCAAATCCGAAGCCCCCTCCTTGGGAGAAGAGGAGGGGGTGAGCTCCCAGGTAGGGGTAGAGTTCTCCAGGGCCGCCTGAGCTTATGGCTTGGGCGGCTGAAGGATTGAACTCCCCCGTAGCCTGGGCTGCTCCCAGCTGGCTGTCGCCTCTGCTCCTGACTTCTTGGAGCAGAGCCAGCCGTCTGCGACCACCCCTGCCTGAAGGAATGACTATGATTTAAAGGAGCAGGCAGAGCGATACAAGAGGAAATGGTAAAGAGGATTACTATGTTTTACTCTCCAGCTTGATGGACTTTTTTGGATTACAAATCTGAAGTGAAAGTGCGTCATATTTGGTAAAAGATGGCGGCTAAACCACCCCCTAAAACTCTTCGGAGTGCTGGAACTTCTCCCGTGCAACAATCATTATTGCAGGCGCTGCATCCTCCTGATGTATTGACATCAAAGGACTTACAAGATGCTCTTGAAAAACATACCCAGGTAATTTTGGAATCAATTAATATTAGATTTACACAGATGGAGGAGAAATTGGAGAAATTGGAGGAGAGAATGGAGGAGAGGATGGAACAGAAGCTCAAAGCGATGAGGGTAGACATCTTGTCTTCAGTGTTTAAAGTGGCTCGGTGTGTGGAAGAATTGGAGGAAAAGCTAGAAGACTTGTCTCAAAAGAATGCTATATTAGAAGCAAAACTATTGGAGAATGAAAATAAAATGGAAAGGGAACTGTGTCTTGCTCAATATTTCCAGATGCAGTTTGCCATTAGAATTAGAGGCTTAAAGGAGAATACTAAGGAAGATCTAAAGCAGCTGGTTTCTGAGGCTTTTGAAATAGTGTTGAAACAGCCAGCATCTGAAATAAAAGGAGGCATGGACAAAGTGTTTCGTGTGAATTCATGGATTGCCAGACAGAGAAAGTTGCCTAGAGATGTGGTGGTATATTTTGCAAAAAGGGAAACTAGAGATGAAGTTATACAAGCTGCTTATGATACTAAAGTTATGATTGCTAATCAAGAAGTTTTGGTCTTAAAAGAAATTCCTCCAAAGATTCTAAGGAGAAGGAAGGATTTTACATTTCTTGTGCAAGAGCTCAAGCAGCGAGATATAAGGTTCAGATGGGAGATCCCAGTGGGGTTGATGGTGACGCACGAAGGTAAAAAGTACCGTTTGGTTACTGTGATGCAAGCGCGTGATTTTTACAATAATGTTTTAAATGCAACGCCATTATCACTTTTGGAAGCTGGAAAGGGATCTGGAGAAGGAGTGCATCAAGAGGCCGAAGATGGTCAGATAGAAGACAAAGGTGTTGGAGGAGATCAAGATACAACCTCGTTGGATGAATCTATAAAACAGAGGGTGACGCGTGCTGCTGCAAAACGATCTAAGAAGAGAAAGTAGCAGGAATTGCAGAAGTCTATGGAACTTTTACGATATAGTCAAGTAGTCAAGTAGGGGAGGGGGAAAAAGATTTGGGTGTAGACGTAATATATTTTTATATTTGGTGGTTCTGTGGAAAGGGTGAGCTTTTTTGGATTGTGGTACTGGAAGAGGAACGGCCGATTACAGAAGAGTTGACTTTAAAGTTTTTTGATTTGGGATCCTTGGTTAATTTGGAAAATTATTTGTAAGAATGTTATATCATGGAATGGATAAAATGGATGGAGTTTATTTAGGATAAGTATAGGGTTGAGAAGGGTTTTTTTTCTTCTTTTTCCCTTTTTTTTGTCTTTAATATATATTTAATACTATTAAGGTTTGTTCCATTCTATATAAGCTAGAGAGTGTCCTTTTCTTATTCTAGGTTTTTTTTTATACATATATTTAATATTGTTAAGGTTTGTTTTATCCTATATAAGCTAGAGAGTGATGGATTTTAGAATTTATAGTTGTTAGTATATGGTTGCTTAGGTTTGTTTTTTTTATATATATATACCTTGTATTCAGCTCTGGGAAGTAGGGGGGGAGGGGGGAGGTAGGGGGGGAGGAGGGAGGGGGGAGGAGGGGAGGTAGGGGGGGAGGAGGGAGGGGGAAGGGGTTTTTTTTAAAGGAAAATTGTATTTTAAAACTTTTCAATAAAAAAAAGCACTCTCTAATTAGCTAAAAGACAAAAAGGATAAGTAATGGAAAGAGGGACACATAACTAAGGCAGAATGCCAGCATATAACTCAAATCTGTAAAGGTGAAGTGAGAAAAGCTAAGGGTCAGAATGAGTTGCAACAAATGTCAAAAATAACAACAGGCAGCAGGGAGAAAGCGGAGCTGCTTAATTCCTTCTTTGCATTTGTCTTCACCTCCCCCACCCCAAAACAGGCCAATCTACAAAATAGAACCATAAAAGACAAACTAGGAATACAAATTAAAATAGGCAACAAAATGGTAAGAGAACATCTGTCCACCTTAGGCGAGTTCAGATCACCAGGACCAGATGTATTACATCCCATAGTTTTGAAGGAGCTGACAGAAGGAGTTTTGAAGGAGCTCAGAACCATTGAACCATATCTTTCAAAGATCCTGGAGCAGGATCCTGGGGAACTGGAAAAGAACTGATGTGCTGCCATCTTCAAAAAAGGGGGAAAAATGGATTCAGGAAACTATAGATCAATCAGCTTGACATCAATATCTGGGAAGATCCTTGAAAACATAATCAAGCAACAGATCTGTGAACACCTGGAAGCAAGCAAAGTTATAAACAGAAGCCAACATGGGTTTGTCAAAAACAGATCATGACAAAGGGCGGTATATAAATGTAATAAAAAATAAACAAACCTTATTTCATTATTTGACAAAGTGACTAAATTAGTGAATCAGTGAAATGCTGTGGACATAGTATATTTGGATTTCAGTACATTTGACAAAGTAGACCACAATCTATTTCTTAGTAAGTTAGAAAAATGTGGGATAGACAGAATCACCACCAGATGATTTATAACTGGCTGACAAACCACACCAAATGTGTACTCTTTAATGGAACTACATCTACATGGAAGGAAGGAAGCAGTGGGGTACCCACTCCAAGGTTCTGTGTTAGACCCAGTATTCTTAAATATCTTCATAAATGCTTTAGACAAGGGAATAGATGGGGAACTCATCAAATTTGCAGATGACATCAAGCTGGCAGGAATAGCCAACACCCCAAAAGACAGGCTCAAGATCCATAAGGAACTTGATAGACTTGCAAACTGGAGCTTATCTAACAAAAAGAAATTCAGTGATGAGAAAAGTAAGGTTTTACACTTAGGAAAGAAAAAAAGCAAATGTAGATGTATAGAATATGTAGAACAAGACTCAACAGTCAAGGGAGAGGGAACTTGGAGTCCTAGCGAACAATAACTTAAATATGATCCAGCAGTGTGCTGCAACCACCAAAAAAGCCAATGCAATCCTAGATTACATTAACAGAGGGGTAGAATCAAGATCATGTGAAGTGTTAGTACTGCTTTATAATGCCTTGATAAGACCACACTTGGAATACGGCATCCAGTTTTGATTGCCACAATATAAAAAAGATGCTGAGACTCTGGAAAAAGTGCAGAGAAGAGCAACAAAGATGATCACAGGGCAGGAATTTAAAATATATGAAAAATACATGCAGGAATTGGGTATGACTAGTCTATTGAAAAGAAGGACTAGGGGTGATATGATAGCAGTGTTCCAATATTTGAGGAGCCACCAGAAAGAAGAGGGGTCAATGTATTTTCCAAAGCATCAGAAGAAAAGACAAGAAGCAATGGATGGAAACTAAATGAGAGAAGCAACTTAGAACTAAGGAGAAATTTCTTAGCAGCCAGAACGATTAACCAGTGGATTGGCTTCCCTTCAGAAGTTTGGGTGCTCCATCACTAGAGTTTTTTAAGAAGAGATTGGATAGCCATTTGTCCAGAATATTATAGGGTCTCCTGCTTGTGTAGGGGGTTGGACTAGAACAGACATGTCAAACTCACGACGTCACGTGACATCACGCAATGTATCGGGACTGTTTTGCCATTGCTGGCAATGGGGTGGGCGCGGCTTCTGCATGATGCTTCCGGCCCATGGGCCGGCAGATTGACACCCCTGGACTAGAAGATCTCCAAAGTGCCTTCCAATCTGTTTTTCTGTTAATAGCCAAGTGGACTCTGATACTGGTTCACTGTTGTCTGTTTCCTCATTCATTTACAGTTGCTTCATTGCAGTGGTTTACAGGGGTAGTGAAAAATTTACTAACTTAATTTCTGGACATTGATTGTTGTAAAAAGCATGAAAAGTCAATTTAACATATTTTTAAGTTCTGAGATGATATCTTACTACCTTGGTTTTCTCTATTGTCTTCCCCTTTTGCAAACAGTATTTCTGAATGGCAATCTTTGTCAACTGAAATTCTCCTTGTCCCTTAACCCTCTTGGCAACCTAGGAACATAATTATCCAATCAAAGAAAGTTGATTGAAATTTAGCCGTGTAAATTTATTGACATTCTATTGCAATTTGTTGCTCTTTTTCCTAGTCTGGAGACAGTGCTGAATTATTTATTTGTAATCAGCACTTGTTTGACATAGAATTGGCATACCACTTTATCTAAATGAACAAAGGATAGATTGATGGGGAAATGCATTTACATAATGAACATTTAATCCATTCCTTTGAGAAATGCTTTAGCATTACTTTATCTAAAAATTGCAAGCAAATGCTGTAGTCACACTTTCCTTCTTGCATTTGACAGTTAGGCAACATTCTGTGTCATTTTAGTATGCAGCAAAATGCCAATTTTAAGGTATAAAATTCTCCACATTTTCTTAAATCCCTTTTTCATAGGCATCACAAATCTCAGTTTTGACATATTTTGATATAAACTAGCAGTATTTGCACTTGATTGAAATCTTTGTCTCGGTCATTTACTTGTAGCTTTGAGCAAGTCAGAGCCTCTCAGCCAGTATCTGTAAAATATTTATATATGCACTCATTTGTAAGATTTATATTCTACTTTTCTTTCAGGAATTCAAGGCAATCTATATATAGTGATCTCTCCTCCAATGTTTTTTCTCAGCAAGAGAGGCTCGAGTGACATATGTTTAGCCTAAATCCATGTCTTGAAAATCCATAAGCCTTTTAATTTAACCATTTTATCCTTGTTTTTAACTGTTTTATTATAATATTTATATATAGCTTTTATGTTTTTGTATCCATTTATGCACCACCCAATCACTCTATGAGAGATGGGAGCTGTCTAAATATGACAAATATTTAAATAAATAAACAGAAGGACAAAAAAAGCAGTGATTTCCATTTATACATGCAAACTTGGAAATATTTCCTAAGATTTGGGTAGGGATACAGTATATTCTCACAATAGTGATGAAGATAACAAACAGGAAACTTGTGTACTTGGTCACTCTGTTGATCAGGTGCCAAGGCTGTTGAACAAATCCTGGTTTATAAAAGACCTTTAAACATGGTTCTTCCTTATTAAACCACACATGAATGGGGCATCCATAGAAATAAAAAAAAACACCTTCTTATACAATATTGTCTTTTCTAAAGAAGGACATAATATAACTCCAAATATTTCAGGTTTCCTGGACTATGTGGATTATCCTCATTTCTTTTTCAACAACAAGCCAGCTTTAATTCTCACATACAATGACTAATTTGGGATAAACCAAAGCAATTCAAAGTGAGATAGAAACTAATAAAGACAGCCAGTTTGGTTTAGTGGTTAAGTCATCAGGCTGGAAAGCAGGAAACTGTAAGTTCAAGTCCCATGAGGGCCAGCTGAGTGATCTTGCACCAGTCATTCTCTCTCTTAGCCCAACCCACTTCACAGTGTTGTTGTGGGGAAAATAGCTGAAGGAAGGTATGTTGGATATGTTTGGCACTTTGAGTTTTTAGTAAGAAAATAATAATAAAGGTGGGATACAAATTAAATAAAAATAAAATAAAATAGCATTGAATGATGATGATAATGATTTTCTGCTGTCGTGCTGGAAATAATGATTCTCGCACATAGAGGTTTGCCTAATTTGCAGTCAATACACCTTAGTATTGTCCACAATGGATGGCAGTTGTTCTCCAGATTCTTAAGAAGCATTGCTTCTGAATCCTCCCAGAAACTCTCAGTTTATACTACATTAGGTCTTGCAGTAAGGAAAGAAAGTGTTTGTACAAGTGGGTCACAAATCACTCTTTCCATAAATGTGTTTTGTTGTTGTTGTACAGAAAAGTAATCACAACAGTTTTGACTGGCAGTCTGAAGTGTTAAGCGAAAACAAGTTTGTTACCTGATCTGTTCTTTTTTACACCTCTGTGTTGTGATTCAGGGTCAGCCTGTGGGTTCGGCAGTTGGGTCGGACGACTCAGAGGAGGAGGGGGGTGTTGAAGAGCTTGCTGAGGGGGTTGGAGAGCTTGCTGATGAGAGCCCTCAGCCAGGCCCCTCCCACCTGGTCACGACGCAGACCCAGCTATGTGAGCCTGACAGCGTGGATGAAGATGACCCACAGCTGGCCCTGTTCAAGGACGCCTGACGCAGGAGGCAGTCAATCAGGAGTAAACAGAGGAAGGCAATGGGGCACCTCGGAAGGAGGCAGAGAGAAGCCACGCCCTGAACTGTATAAAAGGGGAATGCGTGGGAGGGCTGGTTTGCTGAAGGCAACTGCTTGAATAGCTCCTGTTTCATGGTTTGTGTCTTGTTTGCTTTTGTATCCATAAATTTGGCAGGCTTAGTTCCAGCCTCTTGCCTTCTTGTAAAAGGGGTTGTCCCTGCCTTTTCTGCAGGGCCAGTAGCAGGCTGGTACAGAACACTCTATGATTGTGGTTTGATGCATTCCCTGCTCCCAGCTTTAAGTTAGGGAAGTATTTTTGAACTCAGAACTCTTCAATTCCTGTTCTCTACCCATTACATTATGCTGACTCTCTTATTAAATTTGTGCAAAACACGGTTGCCCAGAGCTGCAGTTGAACATGTGTAAATCCCGCCCTCTCTTATTCTTCCTTTTACCAAATTCAGTGAGAATCTAAGCTATTTATGCATTAATATGTTTGCAGAGGAGGGGCTGGCGAAAGTGTGCTACCCAACACTATGTGAAGAAAACAAGCCATTATAATTTATGTTCTCATGAGCTACTGTCTCATTTCTCAAATAATCATACAGAATCTCTTCACAAGATTACTGTAATTTAAAGACTACAGGGCACTTTCTGTCTGGGATCTGCCACTCAGTTAATATTTGGGGATGTCTTTAGACGCCTGCCTTCAAAACACTCCGAATAACATAGCTTAGCAGTGAGCCAAAGGGCTCAAAGTGAAAATCTCACCTTGGCTCTGAAACCTCTGAATGAAGAGTTTGAATCGTTCTACTCACAAACCTTTACGGCTGTTGTCAAAACACCTAAAATGCTAACTACTTGGGTCTGTTAAGGAAGAATGTAAATTTATTCATCTGTATTTTACTTTTTATTCTTTCTCCTTGATTGATTTTTATGTTTGCTTATAAACCTTCCTTAGTGCTCAATCTAAATATCCTCCCTCCCCCACCCCCCCCACCCCCCCAAAAAAAAAGAAATAGGGGAAAAAAGACATTTATTTTGTTTTTCTGGACTGACATGCTGCTCCAACTTATGACAGCAAAATCCCAAATGATTGCTAACTACTAGAGTGGACCTTTGGGTTGAAACTAAACTTTAAGAAAACCAAGATCATGGCATCCGGCCCTCTCAATTCCTGGCAAATAGATGGGGAAGAAATGAGGGTAGTGACAGATTTTATTTTCCTGGGCTCCAAGATCACTGCAGAAGGGGACTGTAGCCAAGAAATTAAAAGACGCTTGCTCTTCGGGAGGAAAGCCATGACAAATCTAGACAGCACACTAAAAAGCAGAGACATCACCCTGTCAACAAAAGTGCATATAGTCAAGGCTATGGTCTTCCCAGTTGCAATGTATGGCAGTGAAAGTTGGACCATAAGAAAGGCTGAGCGCCAAAGAATTGAGGCCTTTGAACTCTGGTGCTGGAGAAGACTCCTGCGAGTCCCTTGGACTGCAAGGCGATCAAACCGGTCAGTCCTAGAGGAGATCAACCCTGAGTGCTCTTTAGAAGGCCAGGTCCTGAAGTTGAAACTCAAATACTTTGACCACCTAATGAGAAGGAAGGACTCACTGGAGAAGAGCCTAATGCTGGGAAAGGTTGAGGGCAAGAGAAGAAGGGGATGACAGAGAATGAGGTGGCTGGATGGAGTCACTGAAGCAGTAGGAATGAGCTTAAATGGACTCCAGAAGATGGTAGAGGACAGGAAGGCCTGGAGGAACATTGTCCATGGGGTCACGATGGGTCAGACACGACTTCGCAACTAACAACAACAAGAGTGGACCTATGGAAAGCAACAAAGAACCAATACTGGATGGAACCAGTGGAGGAGCTGGCACCTGGGTCGGGGGAAAACTGGGAAGTATGGAAACATTTAATAAACTGTGCATGTATAACAGGATCCAGAGACAATATGAACAAATGGGACTATCTGGTGGCTTCTGCCATTTGCGATTGTGGTGACATGCAGACAACAACAGATATGTATACCTGCCCTTTGTGTACTGATCAGTGTACAGTTGAGGACCTCATGGCAGTGTGACAGACTGCAATTAATGTTGATAGTTTCTGGGCAAGATCTGCTTAATTTGCATATATTTTAATCTTGTATTTTAAATGTTATATATACTGTAGTTTTCCTTATTTTTATTGTGATGCTTCTGACACGAGTAAACAAAATTGCAAACTGCAAAGCAGTTCCTAAATGCATTAATGATACACACCGTCCATCTTCCCTTAAACTTTTAGAGCAGAGAGTTATGAATGTTATATTATGATATGTTTATGTGTATTTTATATTACTTCTAATCCTCATCTCTTGGTGGGTGGGGGAAAATTCTGTATTTTTACACTGCTTCTATCCCTGTAGTGTTTGCAATTGTAGTGTAAAGAAAGGTGGGTGGTATATACAATTCAAATAGCTTCTATGAATACCCTTCTAGTAAGTCCTGAGTGCCAGACCTGGATAGCCCCTAAAGCTAATGCACTATATATTGTCACCCAAAGTTCTATGAGCTCAATCCCTGATAGAGATCTTAAACCCTGTAGAATGGAAGCCCCCAAACTCTTCAGCTCATTTACCTTTTCATGATGTTTCAGATTGTTCATTGACACCCCCCCAAGCACTTATTATATGAAAATAATATGTACAACACAAGATATATTCTAAAATTAAAGAAATAGACACACACATGAACACACCAAAGAGAGACAGTGGAGATTATGTAAAACTCTACATTTAATTCAGAAATGAGTCATTAACTGATAAGTCCCAGAGCATGTTCCTCCTGCCAATTTTAGCAGAATTGGTAGAGACAACTAGAGATATGTGGTCCATTAAATATTCTGGCCCCATTATTAAATTTTAATCACAATTCTCATCATTATTTTCTATAAGAGATAAAGGAATGGGCAAATACCCAAAATAAAGAAATCAATCCAATTTATCCACTCATTTGAATTTTTACTGAACTAAGCCTTTTTCTGAATTTCTTCATAGTCTTAATGAAAATCTAGAAGAAACTTTTTTCTCCTTTTCCTTCAGGCTTGTTAGGATTACAGTGACTGAATTCTTAAAGAATATGGCCAAGACAACACTAGATAGTGCTCTAGAATCTGGAAGTATGGGAAGGTTAGTTTCAAGCCCCATGTTTAAACCAATTACACATTTCAACTGATTTTATTTCAGCTAATTCTGCAATCTGTTCTTTTCAGCACTAATTCACTAACATAACATACTGGTTGCATGGGAGTGCAAAAGCAGCATCTGAAAGCTGTTACCTTACCAACATACCTGTAACACTTTCAATGGTGCACTTAAATTTAAATCTAGCAGATCTAGGTTGCAAAAAGCCAACTGACCAATTGTTGTTGTTAGCTGCGAAGTCATGTCCGACCCATCGCGACCCTATGGACAACGTTACTCCAGGCCTTCCTGTCCTCTACCACTTGCCAGGAATTGAGAGGGCCAGATGCCATGATCTTGGTTTTCTTAATGTTAAGTTTCAACCCAGGTTTTGCACTCTCCTTCTTTACCCGCAACAAGAGGCTCTTCAGTTCCTCTTCACTTTCTGCCATTAGAGTGGTATCATCTCCATAACTTAGGTTGTTGATATTTCTTCTGGCAATCTTAATTCCAACTTTTGATTCATCTAGCTCTGCCTTTCTCATGATGTGCTCTGCATATAAGTTAAATACAGTAGGCAGGGTGACAGTATACAGCCTTGCTGGACTCCTTTCCCAATTTTGAACCAATCAGTGGTTCCGTGTCCAGTTCTCACTGTTGCTTCTTGGCCCACATATAGGTTTCTTAAGAGACAAATAAGATGGTCTGGTACGCCCATCTCTTTAAGAACTTGCCACAGTTTGTTATGATCCACACAATCAAAGGCTTTAGCGTAGTCAATGAAGCAGAAGTAGATGTTTTTCTGAAACTCTCTAGCTTTCTCCATGATCCAGCATATGTTGGCAATTTGATCTGTAGTTCCTCTGCCTCTTTGAAATCCTGCCTGTACTTCTGATAGTTCTCGATCCACCTACTGCTGGAGTCTAGCTTGTAGGATTTTAAGCATAACTTTACTAGCATGAGAAATGAGTGCAATCGTGCGAAAGTTTGAACATTCTTTGCACTGCCTTTCTTTGAAATTGGAATGTAAACTGATCTTTTCCAATCCTGTGGCCAGTGTTGAGTTTTCCAAATTTGCTGGCAAATTGAGTGTAGCACTTTTACTGCATCATCTTTTAAGATTTTGAATAGCTCAGCTGGAATACTGTCACCTCCAAAAGCTTTGTTGTTGCTCAGCTTTTCTAAGGCCCACTTCACTTCACATTCTAGGATGTCTGGCTCGAGGTCAGTGACCACCTCATTGTGATTATCAGGGACATTAAGCTCATTCTTGTATAGTTCTTCTGTGTAATTTTGCCACCTCTTCTTAATCTCTTCTGCCTCTGTTAGCTCCCTGCCATTTTGGTCCTTTATCATGCCCATTTTTGCATTGAACGTTCCCTTCATCTCTCCATTTTTCTTGAAAAGATCTCTGGTCCTCCCTATTCTATTGTTTTCTTCTATTTCTTTGCACTGTTCACTTAAGAAGGCATTCTTATCTCTTCTAGCTATTCTCTGGAATTTTGCATTCAATTGGGCGTATCTTTCTTTTTCTCCCTTGCCTTTCGCTTCCCTCCTTTCCTCAGCTATTTGCAAAGCTTCCTCAGACAGCCATTTTGCTTTCTTGCATTTCTTTTTCTTTGGGATGGTTTTGGTTGCTACCTCTTGTACAATGTTGCGAACCTCTGTCCATAGTTCTTCAGGCACTCTGTCTATCAGATCTAATTCCTTAAATCTATTTGTCACCTCTACTGTATATTCAACAGGGATATGATTTAATTCATACCTGACTGGCCTAGTGCTTTTCCCTACTTTCTTCAGTTTAAGCTTAAACTTTGCAACGAGAAGCTCATGGTCTGAGCCACAGTCAGCTCCTGGTCTTGTTTTTACTGACTGTATAGAGCTTCTCCATCTTTGGCTGCAGAGCATATAGTCAATCTCATTTCTGTGTTGACCGTCTGGTGATGTCCATGTGTAGAGCCATCTCTTGGGTTATTGGAAAAGAGTGTTTGCTATGACCATCGTATTCTCTTGAAAATATTGTATCAGCCTGTGCCCTGCTTCATTTTGTACTCCAAGGCCAAACTTGCCTGTTATTCTGGTTATCTTTTGGCTTCCTACTTTAGCATTCCAATCCCCCATGATGATAAGGACATCATTTTTTGGTGTTAGTTCTATAAGGTGGTGTAGGGCTTCATAGAACCAGTCAATTTCATCCTCTTCAGCACCGGTGGTTGGGGCATAGACTTGGACTACTGTGATATTGAATGGTTTGCCTTGGATTCGAACTGAGATCATTCTGTCATTTTGAGGGTTGTATCCCAGTATTGCTTTTCCTACTCTTTTATTGACTATGAAGGCTACTCCATTTCTTCTGAGGGATTCTTGCCCACAGTAGTATGCCTGATGTTCATCTGAATTAAATTCACCCATTCCTGTCCATTTTAGTTTGCTGATTCCTAAGATGTCAATGTTCAGTCTTGTCATCTCTTGTTTGACCACATCCAGCTTTCCTTGATTCGTGGATCTTACATTCCAGGTTCCTATGGAGAAAAAATCTTTACAGCATCGGACTTTCCTTTCACCACCAGACACATCCACAGCTGAGCATCCTTTCAGCTTTGGCCCAGTTGCTTCATTCTTTCTGGCGCTACTAGTACTAGCCCTCTGCTCTTCCCCAGTAGCATATTGGATGCCTTCCGACCTGAGGGGCTCATCTTCCAGCATCATATCATTTTGCCTTTTGGTACTGTCCATAGGGTTTTCATGGCAAAGATACTGGAGTGGGTTGCCATTTCCTTATCCAGTGGATCACATTTTGTCAGTACTCTCTGCTTTGACCTGTCCGTCTTGGGTGGCCCTGCACGGCATAGCTCATAGCTTCATTGAATTACTCAAGCCCCTTCACCATGACAAGGCAGTAATCCATGAAGGGGAACTGACCAATAAAGGGCCTCAAAAACCTGGAGAACATTTAGCCTTTATTCCCATCTAGTGGTCATCTGGTTTTTTTCAGAGTACACATCTAGTAGACCCAGGATTGGCTCCTAGTCAATCACACAAGAATTTTAAATAACTTCACAATTTAGGACATTACAATTATGGTTACCTGTGGTATAGGATACAATAGCCAATGTTGAGAGGGTGCCACCTTTTTTATTATGTTTTTAAATTCAATTAAATGGCAGAACAATTAAACCCATGGGAAAACTAGTAAAAGTACAAAGATTATAGTGTATGCCTTGATCACTTTTAAAAAAACATACCAACATTTAACTTTAACTGGCTTTCTACATTCTAAATGTGAAGTGGCCCTGATGGATTTATCTCTCTCTGCTACAACTAGATGCACACACATTCATATTGAGTCACATGTCTTTCTGCACATATATCTTGTCCCTCAATTAGTATCCTGCTATAATGTTGCACACTTTGTCTGCCTAAAACAAAGATCTTGCAGCTCAGTTGTGGGTTTAGTTTTGCAGTAGAAGGAGGGAAGAGGCTTTTCCTGTGGTGGGAAATCTGTCTTTCTATTGGTACTTGAATTTGCCATACTCTACTAGAAATTAAGGTGCAGAGGCTATTATGCAGTCTCATAGCAACATCATAATTTGTAATAGTCATCAAGCCTTTGAGGGTGCAATGGTCAGCTCCTAGAGAAATCTTAGCATTTTGAGGAACCTGGCAAAGTGGACAATCACAAAGAGTTTAAAGAGGATTTTAAGCATCTGGAAAAAGAATGGTTTTGTGCATCCTTTTCCCTTCATGAGGAAACACGCCTTTCTCTATTTCTTTTGCTGTTAGATACACACAGAAAACTTCTGCCTTCATTTTCTCACATATAGATAATGATCACACACCTTCCCACATAGCCAGAGAAATTCATTCACCACTAACGTTCTTCCATCTCCCAGATTGCTGGAGAAGAAAGCTTTAATCTTGACCACTTTGGGATTGCCAGAGAGGCAAGATTAAAATAGTCACCACCCCTGTGTTGCCAAATAATGTTCCCAATGTTTCTTTGAAACACGGGAATTGCATGATCTAATGAATTAAGCCTCTGTATCCCATACATCTAATAAAGATTTTGTTCTCAAACTGTTTACATAGGAGTAGCTCTGTTGCATAGAAGTAGCTCTATTTCCTGTATGGACAACATGTTGGTTATCATCTAGAGCAGGGGTCAGCAACCTGAAACAGTGAAAGAGCCACTCGGAACCGGTTCTCTCACAAAATGAAAAACTGGGAGCCGCAAAAAAATGTGTGCGCATGCGCATACATGCAAGCATGCGCAGAACAGGGTTTGACTGAAGAGTGGAGCCAAGGCAAGATATGCACCTACCCTGCATATTTGAATTGATTGGCTGAACTTTTTTAGTCCCACTTTTTTTGGGGGACTGCACATGGCAGAGGACTGGGAGCCGCATGCGGCTCAGGAGCCGCGGGTTGCAGACCTGTGATCTAGAGTTTTCATTTATCTGCATTCAGGCTGAGTAGGAATAATCATTCTAAATCATGCCCTTGTGCTACATTTCTTATGTAGAAGACGTTGAGGGGGAATACAGGTCAAGAGAGCTAAATGACTTGTGACTTCCCTCCCTCAGCTTCACTAGTGAAGCTGAGCTTTCTTCACTGGTTAAACTTTTTTGTCCTGTGATTATACTTAGGAAAAGATGCCAACAGACCTTATATTTATATGGCTTCCTTCTTCTTTTAATAGAATCTAAAGAACCACTGACTGACTGATGCCAGGAGGGAAATAGGAACTGTGGGGTGGAGCCAACTGTTTATCATAGCTGACATAGCCATGATTGAGAATTTTGAGAGCTGAAATGTACATATCTAGAGCCATCCAAGTTGGGAAGAGTGATCTTATATCTCATGAACCTTAAATTAGTAATTGTAAGTCATCTAGTGTTTATTTATTTATTTTATTGGATTTATATACCACCCCTCTCCCAAAGGACTCAGGGTGGTGTACAGGGCAGTTAAAACATGGTATACAAAGTTAAACTGTATGTATGTAACATGTAACATGTAACACCTCTACTCCGTGAGCTGCATTGGCGCCCGGTTGCCCCCCAAATGAGATTCAAGGTGCTGGTGATGACCTATAAAGCCCTAAATGGCTTGGGTCCGGGATATCTGAGGGAACACCTGCTGTCGGCATCAAGCTCCCTTCGTCCAGTGCGCTCCCACAGGGAGGGTCTTCTCAGGGTGCCACCGGTAACAGATTGCCGGCGGACGACACCCAGGGATAGGGCCTTCTCAGTGGGTGCGCCTGCCCTTTGGAACCAGCTGCCAGTGGAGCTGAGGACTGCCCCCGACCTCCGTTCATTCTGCCGGGACCTGAAGACCTGGCTCTTCGAGCTCTCTGGCCCAGGCTGAGAATTTTAATTTTAGTTTTAATTTTAATTTTAACTGGGGTTTTACTTATGCAGGGACGAATACAATTTTTTAAATCTGTTTTTAACTTTTGTATCTTTGTTTTTAATCAACCTCTAAACCGCCCTGAGTCCTTCGGGAAAGGGCGGTATATAAATGTAATAAAATTAAAAATAAATAAAATAAAAAATAAATTAAATTAAGTTAGCCCCAACAAGACAAATTTTAAAGTTTAAAATCCCAATCCCTCAGTCCAGGCCAGCAAGCTCAAATAACCAGGTTTTCAGGTCGTGGCAAAAAGAGCGAAGGTTGGGAGCCATCCGGAGCTCAACAGGCAATTGATTCCAGAGGGCAGGCGCGCCCACAGAGAATGCTCTCCCCCTGGGGGCCGCCAGCCAGCACTCCCTGGCCAACGGCAACCTGGTGTTATATACCAGTAGGTCCCAATCTGTTGTCTGCCTAATATTCCTTCTCCCCATCAAGATCATAGGGAAAATCCTTTCAGCTTTGTTTTACTTTCAGCTTCTTAGAATTTATCTATCATGTGTGTAATCTAGTTCACTTTTAGGCTATTCTCAGGTTGGGGATTTATAATAGATTTATTGAATGGAACAAAAGTAACAGAATTGGGGAAAAAGATTTACAAAAGGAGAGTATTTTTTTTAAACCAACTGTACATCACATCTTAGGAATACAACACCCAGAAAGCAATGGCTAGACTGGCAAGACAAATTAGGGAGCTTAGGTCCAGGCATTTGGAAGGCACTCTATCATAAATGAATTAAATATTAAGCTGATTAGTCCTCATCTGTTTGCTAACATTCAACTGTGTGTCCAAGTAGAAATAGGTCACAGTAGTCACTGTGAAGTCACTGCCAAAGGAAATAAAGGCTGGGAAGGCTGAAAAAATTAAAAAATTGGGCTCGATGAAATGAAAATGATATCAGTTTTATAATTTGGACAACCTATGGCTTATTAGTAAAAAAAAATCAAACAAACCTGTTCTACTACTCTAGAAGGCATCAGCTCATTTGGCATGCTCAGATAGTAATGATGCATCAATCCTGGAATTATATTCTCTCTAACATTTCTTCCTATTATCCGTTAGAGTGAGTGAGGTATGATTGTGGTTCTGATCCTTGGCTAATCTATACAAAGATTTACCTTAAACTCTAAGGTGTTAAATTGCTAAATGTTCAGAGAGAGAGAAAACCTGGTCAAAACTGTCTGAATCTGAATGTGGAAAAGAATATCTCTGCAGTATGTATGAACATGTCATATTGAAAACAGATATGGGTCTTAAACTGGTACCTAGACTTATCAGACCAAAGCAAACAAACCAGGCTTGCAGACAATGTTACCAGCATCTCAGTCATAAACATTGCCCATTCACACACATCATAGTCCTGGAACCAGAAGAAGCTATACAAAGCCATGAGTATGTTATCTTTATCACCGTACATACTGAAGTAGAAGATCAGCTAAACAATAATATACATAAGACAGATGGTACAGTTTCAATGAGCAGATTTGAAAATGGGAAAAAAAATATCGCAATAACTATATAACCACAAAGAGCCATAGGGACCACCAACAGATCTGCTGCTCATTGAAGTGCCAGCAAATCAGGCCTTGCATGCCAAGCCTGCAACAGAGAAAGCAATAAAGCTACTGAATAGATGTAGTCCCAACTGCTTTACAGCATGCTACCAGGCTGTGAACTAGTGAACAACCTACAACTCAGAAGGAAATAGAGAAGTGCAGACTAACATTATTTGGGCATGAACAGGAATGGCAGAACATCTTCTCTCTTACAGACTACTATGAAAAAAGTGACCTGTAGAATAGAAGATCCAGCAAAGCACCAAAGAAAAGGTGGATGAAGCAATCTGAAAAACCAGTTTCAATGAGTGAAACATACAGCCCTCAATAAGAAAAGTTTGGAAACCATTACAAGGTATAATCTCCACATATCAGCCCAACCCAGAGAGTTGCTAAGGAAATAAAAGAGGAAGAGTGTTTTGTTTTTTGTTTTTTTTGCTGATGTGCCCACATAGAACAGCACAAAGTGAGATTGATTGTATGCCTGCATTAACTTTGTCAAATTTTGAACATTTTCTTATATAAGCTACCATACGAGGAAGAGCAAATAATAAAGTAACACTGAGCTCTATGCTATTGTTTCTATTATATTTTATCAGTTTTATATTTTGTTTAAATGTTTTTGATGTTAATTGTTGGGGATCTTTGTTGAGTATCCCAATACAGATAGTAAATCAATAAATAAATAAATGGTTATTCAGTTGGGTGTGCTATTTAAAGGCCCTGAACTAGAAATCAGGAGACTGTGAGTTATGGTCTTGCCACACATACAATGCCAACTGGATGACCTTGGACCAGTCACTGTCTCTCTTAGCCCTAAGAGTCAGGCAATGGTAAATCACTTCTGAAAGATGTTGATAAGTAAACTCAAGGGTCCTGTGTAGTTGATAAAAATCAAAGCTATCTTATAGGAGGTTGTTCGTGGATCTCCCATTGTTATGTCTTTTTTGTCTTTAAGATATGGTTGTCCAAATAATTTTCTGCTTCTGTTTTTTAATTTTGAACTTTAGAATAGAATAGAATAGAATAGAATAGAATAGAATAGAATAGAATAGAATAGAATAGAATAGAATAGAATAGAATAGAATAGAATAGAATAGAATAGGAGTTGGAAGGGACCTTGGAGGTCTTCTAGTCCAGCCACCCTGCTCAAGCAGGAGAAGTTATACCATTTCAGACAGGTGAATGTCTAGTCTCTTCTTAAAAATCTCCAGTGATGGAGCGCCCACGATTTCTGGGTGTAAGCTGTTCCACTGGTTGATTGTCCTCATTGTTTCTCCTTAATTCCAGGTTGCTTCTCTCTTTGATTAGTTTCCAGCCATTGTTTCTTGTCCTTCCCTCAGGTGCTCTGGTGAACAACCTGGCCCCCTCTGCCTTGGGGCAGCCCGTCAGATACCGGAACATTGCTATCATGTCTCCCCTATTTCTTCTTTTCTTTAGGCTAGCCAAACCCAAGTCCTGCAGCCATTCTTCGTGTGTTTTAGACTCCAGGCCTTTGATCATCTTAGTTGCTCTTCTCTGATTTTTTCCCAAACTCTCAACATCTTTTTTGTGATATGGTGACCAAAACTGCCTGCAGTATTCCAGCTGTGGTCTTACTAGGGTTTTATAAAGCGGTGCTAATACTTTGCGTGATTCTGACTTTATTCTATTCTAAGAATTAAGCATCTAATGTCATTCTGGAGTCCAATGGCTAATACCAACATTTTTCCAGGACAGCCTCTTGTTGCAAAAACTTTTCTGCTTGCCATTCCTTATCTTCAGTCCTGCAGGACACTGTAGTAGATACAACTATTTCTTATTTAGCAACCACAACTGAGTCCAGGCAATTCATTCGTTAAGAAAAGTGATTGCCAAATAAAACTAAGACTGTACATGTTATCTTATTTCAGCTTTCCTTTGTTTTACAAAACCAGCAGAGGATGTAAATGTAAGGAATGGGTACAAAGCTACTCTTTCATTACCATTGTTACTGAGAACTGTCACTGTATGAGCAGTCGCTAAACAAGGACCATCTGCAGAGTTCTTTCAATGAGTCCCACAGTCATTTCGGATGAATGTTTCAGATGCTGTTTTATTTCTTTCCAAGGTTTGCTTAAGAAAATCATCTTCACCCCTCCACTGCTATGTGTTAAGGTTGTCCAGCAGTGTTTTCAGCTGGGAACTATCTTTAAAAAGACAGCTGATACCATCAAAGCACATAGAAAGGGATGTTTTCATTTAATAAAAGAAATGTTTCCAAAGGAATGTCTGGAAGGAAAAAAAATCCCTTTGTCAAATATCCAAGTGGAATCACTTTTCCTTTTGCATTTTCTGTGGTTGTCATTTAGGAATTTAGCAGAAATACTTTCATTTTCAGTCAATCTCAGCCATGCTGCTTTAATAAGCAGAATATACCAACTTTCTGAATAAGGCATTAAATAGGCTTCCTGGCCCTCCCTTTGTGAACTGCCTACAGCATATGTGGGGAGAAAGAATATGCTGAAATGGTATTTGGTGGTAAATTCTTGTAGTCTCTTTGATTTGGCAATGAAAAGCACTATAATTTTATGCCCCCATTACCACATTTGCTTTGATCAAAGGAAAGAAAATATATCTTTGTTTTATGATCTCACCCTGTGATAGTCTACAGTATCTTTTGCATTCCTCAAAACAAACAAACAAAAAAGACCGTCTTAAATAATTACCTTTACTAAGTTGGGGAGGGGAAATGAATTTTGGCTGAGGATTGTAAATATATTCAACTTGGAGAGCACTAAATGAAGATAATTGTAAGGTGGAGCAATTGTTGAGTTCCAACAAGTTTGAAAGATTTCCTCTGCAAGGCCTCCAAAATATGCTTTTCCAAATTTGTAGGTCTTCACACATATTCTATAAACAAATACAAAGAGATGACCACCTGGTTTTTAGAATCATCTAAGCAAAATGAATAAAACAGAAGGGTTGCTCAATCTCAGTCTGTCAGCTAAATGCTGATATATAATCAAATATTCTCCAATATACTAAGATGAGACATAAAGATGTGGTTTTCAAAGGCTGTCATATCATGGGGGAAAATGGTATTTTGTTTTTTTAAAAAAAATATCCTAGCAGATTAGAGTCCACAAAATTAGTAATGCTATGCTGAAGGCATGGAAGGAGCAAACTTCCTCTAAGACCAGAACATAAAGGTAAAGGTAAAGGTTCCCCCGCACATGTGCGCTAGTCGTTTCCAACTCTAGGGGCCGGTGCTCATCTCCGTTTCAAAGCCAAAGACCCAGCGCTTGTCCGAGGACGTCTCCGTGGTCATGTGGCCGGCATGACTAGACAACAAAGGCGCACGGAACGCTGTTACCTTCCCACCATAGTGGTCCCCATTTGTCTACTTGCATTTTTACATGCTTTCGAACTGCTAGGTTGGCAGAAGCTGGGACGAGTAACAGGCGCTCACTCTGCTACGCGGCACTCAGGATTCAACCCGCCAAACTGCCGACCTTCTGATCAACAAGCTCAGCGTCCTAACCCACTGAGCCACCGCGTCCCTTAAGAACATATGCCTGCTTAATATGGGATAATTAACCTGCTGGAAGTAGAATTTGCCAAATGGCAGTTCATTCAAAATTCTTAAGAGGCTTCTTTCCTTGCTTTGGGTTTCTTCATCAGTTTTTGCTTTGTAGATCAGCTCAGTGGCTGTTGATTGACAAAAGTACAGTATAAGAAATTAATACCTACATTTCTGGTCCTATATCAGGAGACTGTTGAAAAGTCAATGAAGAGTTTGGATTTTTCATCCTATAAGATTAAACACAATTGTTGCCCTCAGTATTGTGTCACAAATTGTGTTACATTTTTTATTCATATACTGATAACTATGCCTGTGAATCTATTCAGTTTAGATGAAACTAAGCATTTTCAGGTAAGGATCCAGCTTCTTAGTCCAGGGCTTTTCAACCTTTTCACCCATTGTACCGCTTTTAGGATATGGCAACATCCGAGTTCCACCAGTCACCTAACAAGGTGTCAAAAACTTGATATCCAAAAAAAAGGGAAAAAATGATGAAGTACAGGCAGTCCTTGACTTACAACAGTTTGCTTAGTGACTGTTCGAAGTTACAATGGCACTGAAAAAATGCCCCCCAAGCCACAGCTGAGCAAGACACCTGCCTGGCCGCCTGGCCGCGCTCTTCCTCCTGTCCGAGGTTTTCATTGTTAGGAGCATTTCTGTTGAGGATTGGCAGCACAGGTGGGGTGGGTGTTTGGTTTTTATGACCCCCCCCCTCAACTGGATGGTTGCAGCAGGTTTTGGTCACTTCACATGACCCTGGGATACTGTGACTGTCAGAAATACGAATCAGTTGCCAAGCATCTGAATGTAAATCACAAGACCCTGGGGATGCTGCAACATTCCAGCTGATTGGCGCTTCTTCTGGGCTCAGCAGACGTGCCGGGATCAGTGCTGCTTTCCAGCTGATTGCTGCTTCTTCTGGGCTCAGCAGAAGCACCAGGATCAGCACCGAGTTGCAGCTGGAGCCTGGCGCTGATCCTGGTGCTTCCACTTGAACCCTGACAGCCCCAAAGAAGCACTGATCCTGGTGCTTCCACTGAGCTCTGACAGCCCTGCAGCTCCAGCCATCTCTTACTCAGGCTTGTGCGGTGCTGCCATTGGTTCAGCTCATTCCCCTCCCCTGCTACCACTTTTCTAGGATGGTCATGTACCACCTGCCAGGTGCCAATGTATCACAGGTGGTACCCATACCACTGGTTGAAAAGCCCTGTTTAGTTAGTCATGTTGCAGCAAATTGTATACAGAGATCTGACTGCTGAAATTCTACCTTGGTCATATCAACAGAGAATACATCAACCATAATAGTTTAATAAAGTGTTCTAATCTATCTACATATAGCTTCATTATGGTGGGATACATCGCTTTCTGAACCAGCATATTTAAGTTCCCAAAACAAGGCGTAATTGTATGCTGAAACAGAACATATTTATAAAATGGAGTTCTCAGATGCTCCAGATAATGCATTTATTCCTCCTGTTTGGCAATATTTTGGTGCAATTGGCTGATTATCATCCCTTTATCATTTAATTCTATCCAAGATACTTACGACCCTTTCAAGTGAGACATGTTCAACCATCAAGTTGCAGCAATGTGAAGATTTTTCTGAATGTTGCATTATAAAATGAAAAGTCTTCTCCAAGATGTTATTTTCTTTTGGCATTTTCTCCAAAGAGACAGAAGAGATCCAGCAGGAAATCACATGGATTGAAGAAAAAAAATCCTTTCTCCTAAATGTTGCTGCTGCAGATGCTAAATAGCAAGCACAGCCAAGAGCATAAATTTTCCAATCATTTCATTTCTTCTGTAGAAGCTTCTGAATTCCATTGTGTTGGCAGTAATTGGAGCCCCACCATTCTCTAGGCTATGTCTTGAATCAAAGAGGCATTTTTCAATGGCTTTTGTAATATTTTCAAGATTAATACCATGTACTGTGTACATACCAAGAAAGTGTGTTCTAAATGAAACCTGAGAATCTTCTAAAGTGACAAATTCTGAGGAAAATTTGTGATCCTCAGAACTGTCATTTACATAGGGTATTTATTTATTTATTTGGTTTATATACCGCCCTATTCCCGAAGGACTCAGGGCGGTTTACAGGGCAGAATTTAAAAACAATACAATATAAAATTAAAATTAAATTAAATTAAGTATAGCCCCAAAAAGTCAAAATCACAATTTAAAATCATTAAAACCCCTCAGTCCAGGCCAGATAGCTCAAAGAGCCAGGTATATATATATCTAGTCTAAAAAAAAGTGTGTGTGTGTGTGTGTGTTAAAGATCAGAACTGTGTGATAATTGTTTTTTGAATGGCACCCTTGCTTCTGTTTGCAGTTTCCTGAACAAGATCATTGGCTGTTGTGCATCTTAATGCATATTTCAGTTTCACTGCCTGGAAATATGCTGCCTACTAGTTTTCTGAAACTGTCATTTATAGTAAATGGCAAATTGTGCTGCAGTTAAAAACATACACTGAAGAAGTGCTCCTGTATTCACAGCTCGGTCACTAAATTGTGCAGATTAACTCACAACAACTCAGCAGCACTTGGTAATATTTTAAATTCTGGATTTTTCATGATGTTCTTTGTTTAACAGTGTCTGGATTTTCCTTTACATCATGAATTCCCTGGTGGAATATGAGGAAATCTCTGGTTTGAGTTTTAAATCTGATTTGACAATGAACTGCTGTTTTGGATGACAATGGAATACAATTTCAGCTTGAAACAAACTATAGAAATACTGTAAATACCATTTTGGACAAGCCAGACTCTTCACATTATTTCTGTAGTGAAACTGATTTTCTCCCCTGTAAGCAGGAAGCCTCTTTCATCTATTATTTAAAGTGAAAGAGTGATAAATAAATCATTTTATTGGCTTCCGTGATTATGAAGCCCTGTAAAAGGTTCTTCTGTTTGACGGCCACTCAAATCTCAGACCTCATCATAGCTTTTGATGTATATTTTTTCAACACTTTATCATACTCTGTTTTGGCTGTTCCTGCTCCTTTGCCCAGAAATCATGTGACAAAACAACTCCTTTAAGCCTTGTCACCTGTGTGTCCATCAGAAGCAAAAAACATTCAGGAGCACTCTGTTGTTCTTCAAGTAAGCTAACTGGACTGGGTGTACTACATCTGTTTCTGGCTGTTCAATAAGAAGGGGAGTGCCTTATAGCTGTATGGTTCTGCTTATTCTCTACCTCAGTGTGTTAAGAAAAATAACTGGATTTCTGAGGATGGAAGAAACAACCAGGACAATTGATAAGCATGGTATTAATAATGTACAGTATCTAGATAAAGTGATAAACAATTAGCTAAAATAATTTAAAAAACTGTAGGAACGGCTATGAAATAATCAATAGAGCAGCTTTAAAAAGAGAAGAAAATATTGCCATTTAGTTCTGCTAAAGTTTGTGAGAGACGCATAGTATTCATTTATTTGATGGATTGATATAACTGCCTATCTCACCTACCCTAATTGATTCTGGCTGGCTCAGAATAATTACAACACAACAATCAAACATTAGTTCTCCATTTTGCTGCAACTTACAGAATCTTATGGTACAATATTTGTTGAAAAGGAATTGAATCTTCCTTCTGTAGATGTACCCAGACATCAACAAATAATGTAAGTATCTCTTAGACTAAGGAAGAAGAAAAGGTGAAAAATCATTGAGAAGAGTTTATGTATATGAGCTATAAGTGCTTGAAGCTATTACATTTGCCTCTTCTGCCTTTGCTTAATATTTGCACATATTTTATTGCAAAGTTTAAGATATAAAGGCTGGAATTATGCAGTATTTCCCTAAATTATACATAAATCAATATCCCTGCATGTCAAAACTTTATGCATAATTTGGCATCAGTATGATGATGATTATCTGTCATTAAGTCATTGTCAACTTTTAACCACATAGATGTTTTTTCCCCCTGGTCATCTCTCCCTAATCTGGCCCTTTAGCATTTCCAATAGTGTACTTATTTTTGTAATTAAGTCCATCGACATTGCTGCTGATCATCCTCTTCTCTTTCTTTCCACCTTCTACATGGAAATAAGGAGGAATTTCCTGACAGAAAAATTAATACATGGAAAAGCTTGCCTTCCACAGTTGTGAGTGGTCCATCACTGGAGATTTTCAAGAAAAGATTGGACAACCATTTGTCAAGTATTTCTGCTTTGGGCAGTGAGTTGGAGTAGAAGACCTCTAAGGTCCCTTCCAACTCTATGATTCTATGATTTTCCCTCATAGAAGCGTTATACCCAACAAATGAGTTGTAAGTAGCATCATCATATATTAGATGTTAATCCCCACACGTAGCCTCTACCATCTTTCCCTGACTTGATGCCTTTTGGTCTTTAACTCCAGTCAGCCCCTGCATTTTGTAGTAAAAAAAAAGATAGAAACTATCACAGAGTGATTGAAGACCAGCCTGTTTTTTTAAAACATGTGTCTTGGGTGCAAAGTTCATCATACTGTTGTGCCTTTTTTGACCAGAACATGGAAATGCCTGTAGGTCACACCCATATTTATGTAAATGGGTGCAAATTATTGAGAGCACCAAGTTGGAGTGAGCTTTTCCTCTGACAAAATGGGTTATTGAACTGGGTGTACATGGGCAGCACAACTTTAATAATATAATTTGAAGTACTTAACTTTCACACGTTCTTAATTTTTTGGAACTGTGGCTTCAGTATTGGAAGTTTTAAAACTTTGGCAAAATTTTGACCAAGGTTTTCAAAACTGCAGTTGCACAATCCCAATCTTGCCTTGAAAATTATAAATTATATCCCCAAACCACTGCTTTAAAATATAAAGCATTTATGTGTGTTTGGGAATGTGTGTAATGATTCTTTTATCTCTAATTATACAAATGGCTGACCAAAAACATTTTTGAAGTAGCCAAACTGAAAATCTTTTCTCTCCTCCAAGTCTAGAAAAGGCAGAGGACCATAATTTCTTTCCCCCAACACCAAAAAGTTAGTACTTTTGTAGCTGCTTTTATACTTGCTCCAAACCACATCAACATTTATATGGCTGGTCACTGGTTCTCATTTTCTCCCATAGCTTCCTGGTATTAAATTGCCCTGTTAAACAATTTTATTTTGATCTAATCTATCCTAATTAATACAATGAAAAATCTGCATAGAATATCAAGGCAGTTTATCCCTGTAACGTAGACTGAATATACAATATGTTATAGGCATGGTAACTGGGTAACACCCAGTAATGGTTTACAGTAAGGAATGAAAAAGTGATTATTTTATAAATGAATGATTATGAAATATGCAAAAGGAAGGAACAAGTGTTTCCAGTAAAATTGCAGTGTGGCTCATTCCATTAATTAGCACAGATTGATGGCCAAATCAAAGCAGAGGACTCCATTCAAGGCTGAAAATTAACACTTAGCATTAGAATAAGTATTAGTGTATATTAATACATAGGTTTAATTAGAAAAAATGAATACATATGCATGCATGTACAAATGAATATGTTTCTAGGCTTTTATGATGAATGTGATCTAAGCTTTTATGTAGGAGAAAATGATGGTAGATAACTGTCTGTCTATTTAACAGGTTGCCTCACTGCTAAATCTGGGTAGCTATAAATCAAAAAGCACAACCAACCAGAAGAGCAAAATACTCAAATTAAATCAAGACAGTTCAAAACAAAACAAAACCAAAAGAGGCTGCACAATCTACTTGTTCCAAAGGACTCACTAAGAGAACAATTCTACAAGAATTTCCTGAACAATGTAAAGGGAAGACACACACTAATGTTAGGGAGCGGGGAGATCATTGCAAAGGGCAGTAATTGCAACAGAGTAGGTGTATTTCTTAGGTCCCAAAAGATTATATTTTTTAATTGTCAGGACCTGGAATAAAAATCAGTCTACTGGACTGAACCAAAGACGCAGACACAATTGGAGCTTGGTGGACCCTCAGATAGCCAAGGCCTATGCCATGAAAGTCTTTAAATATGATTGATAGCACCTTAAATTACACCCAGAAGCCAACTGCTACTAGTATAGCTTGCAGAGCAGTAGAAGCATGTCTATATAAAATGGCACTCCCATCACTGCCAACTCCACATGTTCTAATTCAATTGCAGCTTCTGGGGGGGGGGTGTCAAGGGCAGCTCCATGTATAGTGGGATGCTCACAAGCCTCTAATGTAGAAGTTCAGCCTTGCTGAGAGTGGAATGGGATAATTGGCTGCAGCCGTCTTACTGCAGTCAACTCACCCCAGCCAACTCAATGCAGGAGAACTCAAAGCAGGCAACTCACTGTGGGACAATTCATCACAGGACAATTGGTGAAAGTTTTGAACCAACAGGAAAAGGAAAGAAGTCCAGTTGCCACGTGTTCTGTACCAGCCTGCTACCGGCCCTGCAGCAAAAGCAGGGACAACCCCTTTACAAACGGCAAGAGGCTGGAATAAAGCCTGCCAAATTTATTAACATAAAACAGAGCAAGACAAGACACCAACCATGAAACAGGAGCTATGAAACAGGAACTATCCAAGTGGATGCCTTCAGCAAACCAGCCCTCCCACACATTCCCCTTAAATACAGTTCAGGGCGTGGCCTCTCTCTGCCTCCTTCCGAGGTGCCCCATTGCCTTCCTCTGTTTACTCCTGATTGACTGCCTCCTGTGTCGGGCGTCCTTGAACAGGGCCAGCTGTGGGTCATCTTCATCCATGCTGTCAGGCTCACACAGCTGGGTCTCCGTCGTGACCAAGTGGGAGGGGCCCGGCTGAGGGCTCTGCGGAAACTCAAGGCCATCATCAGCAAGCTCTTCAACACCCCCCTCCTCCTCCTCTGAGTCGTCCGACCCAACTGCCGAACCCACAGGCTGACCCTGAATCACAACACCACGACTCAATTTCCAGACATCTTTTCAATATAGATTTAAGATTTTTATTTTATGGTCATTACACATGCTTTTGCTTTCAGCATATCATTGAATATTTGAAGTCATCCTGACTTCAGAACAACTTGTACAGGATTATGTTCCAAGAATAAATTCTGTGTATACATTCTAAGAATGCAAAATTCAAATTTAAGTCCATATTCAGCCTGGAAACATATATTGTAGTAATTATACCACAATAGCACAAAGTTGGTGGAACCCTAACTCTAGAATCTTTGTTACCAATGGACAAATGTTCAGCCCTGTGAAAAATACCCAAATGTGATTCTAATGGTTAATGTAATTCAATGAATGTATGGGAACTTGTACAGCTTATGCAGAATCATAAGTCAACCACCCTGGTTGGATTCACATAATATTTTTTTTTCTTCTGGGTCTTTTGGTTTACTTAGGATAGTTTGGAGGGCTTTAGAGAGCTTTAGTTTGTTTGTGTGCTACAGTGATATCATGTGATTGTAATTGTCAGTGGTTTCTGAGATATATTTTGGATGTATGGCAGTATTATTCTTTTCATAGATTGTATTGGTTGTGCTATATTGTGTTAGGGGTCAGGCACTTTTTGATAAAGATGCATTGATATTCATTTTGTTAGGATATGTTTTTATAGATGATCTGTTTCCTTTTGCTTACATAAAATGAGAACAAATCCCATTCCCTTCTAGCACTGAAGATGTTACAAGTTTGATAATGAAATGTCTGCAAGAAAACAACCAAGCACAGGGAGCACCAAGGACCCCTCATTTCAAACCTGAGTCAGTGGTGGGATTCAGCCAGTTCACACCAGTTCAGCAGAACTGGTAGCCCAGGCCCAGAATGCACTTCCAGAAGAGGCATCCACACAGAGAACCAGTTGTTCACATATTTGAATTCCACCACGGTCCTGAGTTACAAATATTCTCTTCTATTGGTATTATATTAGGATTTCAACGGTACTGCTGGACCTATCAGGGATCAAAATACAGTATAGAACTGGATTTCATTGAAAGCCAATTTGGTGTAGTGGTTACAGCATCAATCTAGAAACCATACATTCAAGTGCATTCAGACTTGCAATTTTCTTGTCAAAGTAGTATTCAGAACCTAATCTTATCTAACCTAACTTGGAGTCTTAGGTTATGCTTTCCTGATAGAGATAAAATGTCTTTATATCCTTTTTGGAGGAGAAGGAGGAGGAGGAGGAGGAGGAGGAGGAGGAGGAGGAGGAGGAGGAGGAGGAGGAGGAGGAGGAAAAATGTAGAAATACCTCAGCAACCTCATGAAATTGGAATTAAAACCCCTTCCTTAAAAATGTTATTTAAATTCCATCTGTACAAGAAAGCAAAGAAAAATCATGCTCCGCCTTTAGAATTTGAATATGTTGGGAAAATCTGAGAGTAGCTAAATTTTAATATAACCTTATAATGAGATATTTGCACTGATATAAAGGCTACTTTATATCTCTGATTGTACCTATGAGACATGTTTTAGCACATGGTGTTCTTCAGCAGTGATGTTTTAGTCCACATCTTGTTGGATTGATTTTGTGCACTTATATGCTTACAGAAAATATTCAGTGCAAAAACAGAGGAGGAAAATGTTTTGTTTTGGATTTTTTTTTCAAATATCCATTGAGGGTGGTCACTGAATTAGCCAAGCATTAGCCCTCAGGTATTTTTATTTATTCTCAACTCAGAATATACTAAAATGATTGGTTCTCAAATGGGAGACATTTAAAATATTCCTGAAATACACTTACAGCACTTTCCATTAAGCAACTTTAATAGCTCTAATTAATGCTTTTTTTAAGGAACCAGTTTAGTGGAATTGCATCTAAATCTAAAACTATCAATTAATTTTAAAAAGTAAGTAGAAGAAAAAAATGATGGAATTATATGTGTTTTCTTCTATACTGTTCCTTGTAATGACCTGTCTTTTTCTGTTTTAGATATATTATTTTAGTAAGGAAGATTCAAATATTTAATCAAAACCAAATCAATCCTTTTACCATGAATATATACACTAAATCACTTTATCTTTTGGATTATACCTTCCTCAAATCTTTTAGGGTAATTCTTGGTTCAATGACGCATTAAATTGTGTATTTTATTGGCATAAAAAGTTATTTTTCGTGGAACATAAGTAACAAAAAGCCATTTTAAGAAAGAAATTACCTGCACATACAATGTATATAGCCTATTTTTAATTCAAAAGATGAATGTTAAACAGGAAGCATACAAACCTGGCATGAGCTAGCAATATATATATATCCTTCTAAATATATTGCTTTTCTGATTTGTAGAATATAGTAATCAATGTTAGTTATAGGAACAGATTTGTGCCAACAATTCTGTTTGGGTGTCATTTTATAAGCTTCATTTTTAGTCACACCTATTTCAATTCATGTGTCCCATGTTAGGATCTGAAATAAATACAACCAACACTCTTAAAGATGGTGGACGGTATTTTTGCATGGGAATACAACAGTTGTTTTATATATGGAAGATCTAAGGCATAATCCCTGGGGACAAACAAAAATCCTGACCTTATCTTTGCAAGTTAGTTCAGATAAGAAGCACAATCTCAAATACTGGCACTATTTTATTGTGAAGTTACATTAACAGAATTTTTCAGGTCTGAAAGTACACTTCTCATCCTTCAATTTCAATCCCCCCAAAGCTAGGAAGTTCCCTTCTAAGACGCTTTTGCTACCCCTTCCTCCCTTGGACTCATATTTCATTTATTTAGCTTTCCACTTGATGTTAGCCCAGTCAGGAAACATGACTAGACAAACTAATTCTATTTCATTGTAAGGTTACATTAAGAAAAATTTGCAAGTATGGCGGTACAGATTTCCCAATGCCACTTTTAACCATCTAATCAATTAGTTTCAATAATAATAATAATAATAATAATAATAATAATAATAATAATAATAATAATAATAATAGTAGTAGTAGTAGTAGTAGTAGTAGTAGTAATACCAACTAGGATGCTGGCAGCAGCCCGTGTCAACCATTAGTGCCAGTCAATTTGAGTGTTCAGTTGACTGAGTTTCAGTTTTATGAATAAAAGTATAATAAATAATAATAATAATAATAATAATAATAATAATAATAATAATAATAATAATAATAATAATAATAATAATAATAATAATAGAATTTGAAGGGACCTTGGAGCTCTTCTAGTCCAACCCCCTGCTCAGGCAGGAAACCCTATACCATTTCAGATAAATGGTTGTCCAGTCTCTTCTTAAAAATGTCTGGTATTGCAGCATCTACAACTCCTAGAGGGAAGTTGTTCCACTGGCTAATTGTTCTGTCAGGAAATTTCTCCTTAGTTCTAGGTTGCTTCTCTCTTTGGTTAGTTTCCATCCATTGCTTCTTCTCGTGCTTTCAGGTGCTCTGGACAGGAGAATAGCTTCCTAATTACCCAAGTTCATTCCCATATATTGTTGCACTGCCTGAAATTATGGAGAATTGCTGCTGGCAAAGACAAGATACACTGTTCCAATAAAAAATACTTTCAGCTGATAATATAATAAGCTACTACCACTAATTCTCTTAGGGATTTGTAATTCTTTCTTCCCTTTCTCTCTTTTGATGTGTTCAACTAAATGTAGAAGGCTTCTGCCTGGAAATAAAAGCAGTGGTACATTCTATTTTCCCTAATATCCAATGCGTTCAAATTTCACATAAGTCTAATGAGGGCTTGAATGGAAGTATATTTTTGCAAGTGATCCAGGATTCTAATAAAAAAAGGATCCTCAACTACACAGAAAACCTAATTCACATTCAAATATATCTGAATATAGTTCCTTTTTGGACCTCTAGATGAGTTCTAGATGGGAATGAGAGAAAAAGTGGGAGTCCAAGGTTCAGAATGTTATTCTTTGCCATTCCATCCATTCATGCATTCAGCATAGGTGATGAACAGGGCTTTTAGCTTTCCTGGAATTTTTTTTTTAATCCCATTTATATCCTGCCCTTCTCTGAAGACTCAGGGCGGCTTACAATTTAAGCACAAACCAATGTGCTTAGCAATAGTCTTCATTCTATGTATATGCCTGCTTATTAGGGCTTTCACACACACACCCAAGCAGCATTATTACAAAGTCAGCTTAATTGCCCCCAACAATCTGGGTCCTCATTTTACCTACCTCAGAAGGATGGAAGGCTGAGTCAACCTTGAGCCTGGTGGGATGCGAACCTGCACTAATTGCAGGCAGCTGGTGTTACTTAAGGAGGCATTAGCCCACTGCTCCACCAATCATGTTCAATTGTCAATATCTACAATGATATTGATATAAAAAGTTTATGAGTGTGCAGAAGCTACTTCATCTGGACTTCCATAAATGGCTGAGTCCACTATGGGCTATTCATGACCAGATTGATTCATGTCTACATCCAGAATAAGATTTGTAAAATTTCTCTCATAAGGGTGATTTGGAAGGTTTTTTCCTTCTAACAACTAATTTTGTGTATTGAATATCTAATATATAATTATACTTAAGATATAAGCATTGCCAGTCATGGTTAACCAAAGCTCAAGATATTTAAACTTGATTGATATGCAACCTGAAAATAATCATACACTGATCATCCAATGTTGGCCCAGGTTTGATAATACTAAAGAAAGCATCAGTTCAAATCTAGTTGATCAAAATGCTAAACTTCTATAATGCTGAAAGAGAGAAACTTTGTTGAACTTTAACCATCCGCAATCATTTTCAAAAAGTATGCCATTCATTTAAGATGTTGATTCATCTAACTGAAAAGGTTTTTTTTTTCATTTGAAAAGAACTACATGGAATTTTTCTTCAATATATTTAAACATGTACACAGACTTTTACTTGAAAGGGTTTGACACAACTATCCATATCTTATTTCTGAAATGTAAATCTCCCCAAAAGAAAAATAAAAAAATCACAGCGCTATCATACTCAAACACTAAAAATAATTCAAGGAGTGGCTGTTATGTGTTTGTTTTACAAACATTTTCTCCTTTCCACAAAGTAAAGTAAATGTTATATAATAAAAAAAAATTGGCAGGAAACCTTGTGTCAATCAGTACCTAGTAAACCCTGTTGTAGGTCAGGAAGACCTTATAGTGCCTTATTTTACTTCCAGTAGAAGTGAAAAATACTGGTCAGTTTCAAAGAGAGACATTATAATTCATATAAAAGATAAGAAGTTTCTACCTTAGTAACTGACCCAAACATATTCTTTTGAGGGGAAAAAAGGAGCTTGAGAGAATGTGTGAAAGATGGCATCACCCATTAGTCTTGAATCCTTAAGTTTAGAGTGGACCCTACATTACCCTTCATAGAGTAGCAGCCTGGGCATTTGCCAAATTACAAGAATAACAGAAGATTGAATATCGAAACAATGTTCCTCCTTCCTTATTGCACAGGGGAGTTAAGGAGATCATATTTAGCTTAAGAAAACTCTTTATTTATATGTCAGTTCTTCATAAACAGCAAGCACTATGTCTATGGTGGAGCTATTAACTGGACAATGGAAATGAGAGTCCTAATTTATACAGCAGGCATACTGACCTTAGCATGTGGCAAAGTGAAACAATTGCCTATAGCAGAAAATGCTAAGAAGAAATGGTGTCAAACTCTTCTCCTCGCTCTCATTGGCTCCAGATTCCTCCATACTAGAAGGGAGAGACCTACCTAAATAGTTCCTTATTTACTCATGATTCCTTCAGTTTGGGGATACAGCTTGCCCTGAATACTACTTCATTAGTGATAGTGAATGTCATTCATTTAATGGCATTCAGTCAACCTTGGGGTGTGGAATATTAAACATACACCATCTCTTACTTAACTTCAGATAAGTGTTGGATCTTGGGCTTCACATGAGAAGTCATCAGTAGAGAATGATTAAAACTTCCAAAACTCGGGGGAACATTAGGCTTCATGTAGCTCTGAACTCCACTCAGAGTTCATGCCTAACTCAGATATTGAGACTGAAGCATTGCCTAGTCTTAGAGGGTTGAGTCAAGTGATCCACAAGAGAACGTCAATTAATCAATCAGTCAGTCAAATTTTTATTTGGTTATAGACCAGCAAATTCACAAGAGAAGATATTTGCTGAAAAAGAAACTTCCCCTCCATAGAAAGTAACAGGAATAGAGTTATATTCATGAAGAAAATTATCTTCAGATGGCCAGATTTCATTGCAGCTGTATTTTGAGTCTGGTCTTGAAAGCTCTAGCTTAAAAACTTTGTTTTCAGCAATCAAAACAGTGCCTAAAATGTCTTTTACCAATCAAAATACTTGGTTAGACATTTGGCATTCAGACTTCAATTTGTTTCTGGGATGTTTGCTTTGCTCTCTATTTGATTTAGTTTAATAGAGCTTAGAATCTTTTCTTCCAATTATGTCTGAATTATTATCAACTCAGGACCCACCTGAGATTCTGGATGTTCCTGTTTCATACTTTATCTCTACATAAATTCAACAAGGTTAGGATTAGGGTTATAATCTTGATAGGATTGTATCAGGATCTGAGTCAACAGTACGTGTGAAATTAACAAGGTGTGACTAGTGCACAATTCTTTATATGTTGTGTACAAGAACCTGGTTCTGACAAAGGAGAAATAATCAAGGACAGCAGGTAACTTTCCTTACTTCAATAGGCCTAAAGGGGATAGGTGATGGATGTCTATCCAACCATATTGATTGGATTCCAGATTCCATGCTGGCCTTCCATTCCAATTTTAAGCACAGATAGGATTTGTATCCTGCTTGAAATTTTTACGGCATTTGTCTCTGATGTGATGATGGAAATACTGTGTCTAGAAGAAACATCTCCAAGCTTTCAGATCCAAAGAGAAGTGTTTACATTTAACTTCCCTTGGGATAAATTAAAAAATGTGAAGCTGGCTAGAAATGCTGCCTTTTGGGGGTGGGGTGGGTTAGAGGCTATGCAGAAATGAGCAGTGAGCTAATGAAGTAGAGTTTCACCAGCTGGTAATCAGTTATGGTATTTAGCATTGAGAACCCTGGCAATGAACAAGAATGTTAATTTTGTCCCTGGAGATACTTGAGATACTACTGGTATCTGTGTTAAGAAGCTACTCTGTTCATACTATCAGTTCTGCTCAGAGTTTTAGCTTTATATTAAATCTCAAAATATAATTCCTGGCCCCTTTTCTTTTCTTCTTCCCCTCTGGTTTTAATTACAACACAGGAAGAAGAAAATAAAAGGGCCCCGGAATTATAAGGATTTTTTTTTTCACTTTCCACCCTGGAAATCTCAGTTTTGAACAGAATTGAGAGCTTTGTCCCGTAGACTATATCTTAAGATGTTAAAAAAAGGGTCAAAACCCCAAGGCAAACACTATCTTAGGGGGAAGAAAGCAGCCACCTAAGGGAACAAATCTCAGATGGCATGAAAGGACAGCAAATTGTTAGTCATTGATTTCCTTTTTATTGTTTTTGTTTCTGCCAGTGGTGAAGAAACATACCTGAGGGAGTTTTACCTCATGTGTCAGAAATTCAGCTGTCTCTACTTTAATGCACATTCACTTGGATAAAAGGCAAATGCCAGACAGCAAAGTGTCTTAAACTGACCCTGCAGGGATTTTATCTTCAATGACAATATATCTATTGTTATTCTGGTTACTGGTTGTAACAAGCCTCCAGAGCATCTTGGGAACTGCGTTTTGCTGAAAACATCAGGACTTTTTTTGGGTAAAGGCCTTTTCTCTGCTGTTTCTCAAAATATTTTCTATGCCTCTTTTGGGAAACAAGGGATCAAACCAGTTTTTGTCCGATGACAATGCAAGATATTTCCTTCCTCAGTTTTAGTAACTGGATTACATTCTGGCAGCACAGCAGTGCTTTTTTTGTAAAAGAAAAAGGTGCCGGAACTCACATATGTCATACAAGCCACCTTGCCTACCCTACAAGGTTCCATCCAAAAAAGGTGCCGGAACTCCATTCTGAGCGTTCTATGAGGAAAAAAGCCCTGCAGCACAGTCTGAAACTTACTTCACAGACCTAGTTCAACAATGAGTCATGGATTACATTTAAGATAATGCCACTGTAACTGAAGCACACAATATCCATCTTTGGTTTAATGCATTCCTTAAATGTATAGATCACTAGCTACCCATGTCAGCTTTCAGTATAAAGGTTAATCTAGCCATATATTAAAATTGTCAGTTTAACAAAACTGCTTGGCATATGCAATGTTGCTGTTCATCCACCTTTTATGATGCTCTCAGGGGCTAAGGCTGATTAATTCCTTAGTACAACCTGAGCTAATCTTGAAAGAAGCTAAAGGGAATCTAAGTACATGAAGCTCTAGTGTGTTCCCTTAATAACAGCAAGATTACTATGCTGTAAAAAGTTGCTCTAACTGTGCTTTCAACAGTTTCCTTCTTCTTCCTGAAGCAGGAACTAAATCAAAGTTCATGACTAAGGAAGGGTATTAATGCTTTCACATAATTTCCCCCCTCAAAAAATATCTCAAATTCTTTTGACCATATGCCTGAAGTAACATACATACAGTATCCGGGTAATGCACAGAAGTATGGAGATGATTTTGAAAAAAATATGTGACAGTCATTAAGAAAACATGAACTTAGCCTGTGACAATGGGAAAGCATAAGAAAGATATTCAAGATTGCCCTGCCTTGACTCTATTTGGCATAAGAGGAAAGGAAGGAGAGATGCTACAGCTTTTCAAGTTTTGTCAATATAATCTTAAGAATCCCACCTTCTGAATTAATTTCTGCCTTAAATTTTTCCTCATGGCCACTTTTTCCCAGCATAGAGGGAAAACTATTGTTGGTCAATTGTTCTCACAGCTCTTTGTTGCCCCTGAGATATACTGTGATAGGTAATAATATGATAGGGTCACATGAGTGAATGGGACAGGTATCTGGTGGAGTTGGAGATGGTTTGACTTTTTGTTAAAGCTCATTCTTAAGACATATTAATATGGCAATGGGACCAATTGTGTGTGGTCCAAGATCAGCACACATTACATCTCTGTTCTGCAAGCTTCATTTGGTTGTTTCTAGGTTCAATTCAAGCTGCTGTAATGACCTACAATGGCATGGGACTGGGTTATTTGAGGGATCACCTCTCTCTGGTTATGTTTACCTGTCTCAGTAGAACTGACAAGAGACACATGTTACAGGTTCTATCTATGAAAAGGTGACTGCTAAAAAAAAATCTTCCTGCCATGGCCCCCACTCTGTGGAACATCATCCCCCTGGAACTTTGATTGACCTTAACCTTCTCATCCGATAGGAAAGCTCTGAGGACATGGCTCTGCTGTCACTTGCTGGCTATGAATTATCCATCTTTGTTCTATATGCCAATAAGATAGCTGTTCAAGAGAAGGAGTTTTCCAGGACAAAAAAAAAACTAATGACAATTCTTATTCAGCACTACCATAGCAGATGGCACTGGGATTCAAACCTAAACTTTTAAGAGCATAAAGCTTGAACTGTGTTCAAATATTATTTAAAGTCTTCTGTAACTTCCTAATCAAAAATAACTTCATACAAGCAGTACTGAAGCACTATGTAACATACTGGATTCCAAGACAAAAATTTGTATCTGAGTGTGTGGGACATAAATATATCACACTTGTCTGTGTCTCATTAAAGCAGCCCTGTCTTTTAGCAGTATCAGGAAAAACACCCATGGTTTATTTTCAGAGTTTGTCCCAGTTTATTTATTATCTGTACTAAGTCATTCTAGGAGGTTGTTTGGGATTTGATGTTAACCAATACATAGATAGCATCCATCTCCATCTTTCTTTTTCATTTCATTTCAGGTAAGTTGCTGAACCTATGTTTCATTATCAAAAGAAGGGTGTTAATTCAGTAGCATTACCCTTGGAAATGTTTTTAAAGGTACTGCTAAAAACTAGACAGAAGGTTCAGCTCAGATAAATTACATAAAGTTATTTATCAGGTTATAGCCCATGTTTCCCCCAAAAAAGTTCTCACAAGATTCTGAGAAGCGTAAAACACATGCATTGTCCAAGACCATTAAGAAAAGTTGATGGATAAGTGAATATTTGAAGCCTTTGCTCATCTCTATTGCTTATCCAGCACTCAGCATTTTGCTGGTATAAAGAGTTCCTATTGTATTCATGAGCTTAAATGGACTCCAGAAGATGGTAGAGGACAGGAAGGCCTGGAGGAACGCTGTCCATAGGGTCGCGATGGGTCGGACACGACTTCGCAACTAACAACAACAACAACATTGTATTCATTGTTGTGTTTATTAAGATTATATTCTCTCTCTCTCTCTCTCTCTCTCTCTCTCTCTCTCTCTCTCTCTCTCTCTCTCTCTCTCTCTCTCTCTCACACACACACACACACACACACACACACACAAAAGGAACTGAAGTAAATATCACCACTCTTAGCCTATTAAAACAGCACTGGCATATAAAGAAACATACTGGGAATCTTTCTTTGACCTTATTTAATATTTATGCTTCTCTGCTTTCTTTTCTAAAATACTTTTGACTACAATCAGACAGTACTTATGTTCTGAATATTAAGCAAGTAGTGTAAACTCATCAATTACATATCATCATACCTCAACAGAAGATTTGCAAAATATGCCTTGCTGAAAATAGCTGCATATAATTGGACTTCTGATAACAAGATTAAATAAAAAAATAAGTATGGCTGACCATTGCACACATAATTAGAAAACAGTCAGGTGAATTTCTATTGGCTTAATCTCATTTCATCTCTGAAGCTTTATCACCATTTGGCCTACTTTCTTTTATCTTTTCCAAGATGATAACAACTTTATTTGGCGGTGAATGTGGATCGCCATCACATTTTATATTATGTTGTCTGCCAACAAGGGTAAAATCAATTGGAGATGGTCAAAAGAAAGGAGAAATATGACTGCAAAGAACCAATTTGCCCATTGATTGCAGAAACCCTAGAAGGTGTTTCATTGCACAGAATGGATATCAAGGGAAGACAGTTACAGAGTTGGAAAGGAAATGGAAAGTAAATGTTCAAGGGAGTGGAGTTGTGGAATCATGTTCTATTCTCCATGCTCTACCTAATTCCACCCTTTCCTTTCCCTTGTACAAACATTTGCAACATTGTTGATTCTTTAATATCTTTAAAGAAGGGGATGCAACCTTTCTATTTTACCTATAACTGATTAATTGGGGCGGGGGAGAGGGGGAAAGCCAAGCTTTAATCTGGGTGCTGGTGCTGAAGTGGGAGATAAGTTATTCAAGTATGTGTTACCTTCTCTGAAACATGAAGCGCTGCCCAATAGATGTATTCTCTCCAGGGAGATACCCTGAAGCATGTTATAATTTATCCTTAAAAAGAAAGAAGGGAAATACCACTAGACCAGACATGTCAAACACAAGGCCCGGGGGCCGGATCCGGCCCACAAGGTGGTTTCATGTGGCCTGCGAAGCCATCCTGGAAAAAGTGAGGGAACAGCCCCCACTGCCTTGGCCCTGGCCCAGAGACCCTCAGATCTGTCCCACTCCTGCCCAGGCCCCCATAGGCATCCTTGATGCGAATGATGTAGAGCTAGCCATGCCCACCCAGTAGGCCACGCCCACCCTGGCCATACCCACCCGGCCCCTTGAGGGCAACCGCAATGCTGATGAGGCCCTCAATGAAATTAAGTTTGACACCCCTGCACTAGACTATATATTTCATGTATCCAAGCATAAAACCCATTTTGTAAAACAACTTTGAGAATGACCTTGGAAGACTGGGGATGGGGGGAAAAGCTGCGTAGGGAAGGGGGAAGGAGCCTGCAATTGAGTAATAGGCAGAGAAAGAGATTTAGAAGGGACCCTCCTAGCTTCTCAGGCTGTAAAAAAGATGGAGGGAAATTTGTACTTTCAGATTTGTAAGATTCTGTTGACGTAGCCTTACAATGAAGTAGAATTAGTTCATCTTGTCATATTTCCTGTCCAGTGTACTTGGGAGGCTGACGCATCCAAAGTAAATTCCAACTCACATTTAACTCCTGCTAAATGTTATGCCTATTTACAAGTTGGATTTACTTATGTGTTGAGAAATAATACAATTTAGCAAAACCTGCCTGAAGTTGCAAATCACACATAATGCAATATTTGCTTTCTAAATGTCATGTTTAAGGAAGTCTTTATGGCATAGCATGGTGGTTGAATCCAGTATCTGGTAAATGCTTGGGAACCAGGATAAAGGAATAGGTGTAGCAAGTTATTCTCATGCTAAAGAGCCACTGTTCTTTGGGTTTTGGTATGTTCCCTTATAACCACAAATTCTTATATAATTAAATATCCAGAACAATTATTTATTTTGCTGGCAATTCACATGCAGTCTTCATTATTTCAGGTCTGACATTCTTAAAGGAAACAGATTAACCTTTGATTACCTGCTCTATATCCAAGGGATACTTTCTTTTTGTCTCTTCTGTTACACTCTGACCATAAAAAGAAATGCAGTAGCAAATTGTAAGGAAATTTATTTATTTTTCCTACCAGAATTAAATGCTATACCTCAACTGAATATTAATTAAAGAGGAAAAAAAGTTTCAATGCTTCAGAGTTCAATCCTACCAGGTGAATTCAGAAGCATGGCCTCTGGGATTTATTAAACTTTAAAGAGTTAGGAATCCATCTATTTAAAGGATCATTTCATTTGTTCATATAATTTTGTCTGTATTGTAGCATCCAAGCTCTTCTTGAATGCCCTTAAGAGTTGTTATGTTGCAGTACACTAGTTGAAAGATCTCCATAACCATACTCCATAGAACTCTCTTTCTATTACAGTAACAAATTTCCAGTGTCTTATGAGATTAAATCAGCTTTGCAAATATTATCTATGGTAGAAATTGCATCTTGATCACATTCTTGTTTGCACAGTGATTTGCAAAACTGCAGCCCTGAAAATGATCTTATTAAATTAATAGCTAACATAGGGTCACGGCCTAAAAATGTAATTGTTTCAGACAATGGCTCTGAAAATAGGGAAGGAGATACACATTTCCAACTGAACAAAATTATTAAATCTTTAGGAGGTTGGGCAAGAGATATCCCAGGGTCACTTTATCCTTCATAATTCTAATGGAAACTCCATAACATAGGTCAAAACTCTTTGACATCTAATGTGGGGTCAAAGAAAGTCAAAGTGGTAGTTGAAAGCATGTGATTGAAACCCCACCTGTATTTAACATCTGTCACACACATGTGAAAAAGCGGTGGACTTTGGTCATGTAGCCACATTGAACAGTTTAATTTTTAATCAACAGCTTAATCAACTGACAGTTTAATCAGTCCTTACCATGGATTCCCTTGAAATCCCAATTTCTCCCTTCTGAGTAACACAGCTAATCAGGCTACTCTTGATCACAAGGTATACTGTCTTCCAACTTGGATCCTTTTACTATGAATGCCAGTGTTCAAACATGGGTCCTTCTGCAATTTCTATAATTTTTATATAACCCAGCAAACATGGATAGGTATTTTGTTTTAAAAAATGACCTTAGTACAGAATTCTAACCTGATATACTTGTCCAAAAAATTTAATCCCCTCAGTGTCTATTCCATGAAATACAGGAGCAGGTAGAGCTTTTGTTTATTTTATATTATAGACAATGGAATATTTCCAAAGATGGGAGGATCACCCAATTTTTTTAATGACCCTGTAATCCCTTGCATTGGGGTGGAATTGGGATGAGTGAATGGAGCTCAAGCCTTTACTGGTCGGATGCCCTTCCTGATGCCTGCATGGAGTTTGCAGCAGACTATTACTCATTGTGTCCAGAGAGACAAATATCTGCTGCTACCTAGGATTGATCTCACAGCCTCCTGATTGTGAGGCTACCACACCACTTGTAGGGCTCACCCAATGATAATGGCAATTTCCAATCAGTGTTTAGCAGGAATTAGATGTATTAAGTTTTTAACTAATCAGCATTTAAAAAGGACCTCATAAAATTCCCTAAATTTTATGTAAAACAGTTAAAAATGCCACTCTTCATTAACATCATCATATCACTTCCATTGGTCTATTATTTCCATCTGCAATACCATTGTGTCTACAATTTTTAAAAAAAAGCATGGACACTGATTGTTCATTTCTGCCTAAATATTTTTCAGATGTTCAATCTTGATCTTTTGATCCTTCTACAATAAAAAAAATGACACTATCCATGTGAAAGTTTCCATTGGCAGTCTGCTAAAAAATCATAGAAGAACTATAGGGAAAACTCTTGAAAATAGTATATATATTGGTCCTAAAATACTGTATATATTGGTCCTAAAATACTGAATATTCTATGGGGAAATGCTTTAAGGCAGACCTCCCATCCATGTATATCAATGTCCATGTATGTGCATATTACAGAAATGGTTCCATGGAGGACAATTTACTTAGCAAGATCATGAGTTCTCTTCACTGGATGTCGTTAGATATGCTTTGAGATTAAGTGGAACACTTGGGAGTGCACAAAAACACTGTGCTTCAACCATGTGGCACTATTTCTTCAGTAATATGTATTTATTATTCAGTATTTATTTGTTAGATGGATAGCCTATTTTTCCTCTCTGAACTCAAGTCAATACCTCCTGCAATTTTTCTCCATGACCATCCTGGGAGATAAATTGGAATGTGTAGTGCTTTTTTTGTAAGAAAATGCCAGAACTCACATCTTGTTAATCTTTCATTTTAAAAAAAATATATATTCAGTTCTTAGCAGGACTGGTGGTTGAGAAGTAATTAGTAATTTTTTTTTCATTTTTAAATTTGGGGTCACACTTTTACACTAAAAAATTAAAAAAGATTTTCAATTCACCAATTATTTTTTTAAAATAAAGAAATTATTTACCTTTTGCATGTAGTCAGTTACTGTACACACACCCACACATATCTATTCTGTAACGAAACATAACAGTCGCCACCCACAGTAAGCACTCAGCATGTGACCACATGACCAATCACAAGCCAAGCATTGCCACAAGCCGAACAGCGCCATCACAACCAGCGCAGACGAAGTACGCATGCATCGGACCCAACACACAAGCAGACTACATGCACTATTTTTATGATTTTCCCACCGACCTGCTATGCTCGACAGGGCGATTCAAGTCCAGATGGACCAAACATCAATTTTTCAAAAGTTACCTCCGTTCATTCTGCCGGGACCTGAAGACCTGGCTCTTCGAGCTCTCTGGCCCAGGCTGAGAATATTTTTAATTTTAATTTTAACTGGGTTTTAATTTTCTCAGGGTTCTATTTAATCTCTTTTAGTTTGTTTTAATGTTTGTATTGACTGTTTTTTAAATGCCCTGTAAACCGCCCTGAGTCCTTCGGGAAAGGGCGGTATATAAATCTAAATAAAATAAAAAAATTTAAAAAATAAAATTTGGAAAACCCATCAAAAAAAGGTGCCGGAACTCTGTTCCAGTGCATTCTATGCAAAAAAAAAAAAAAAAAAGCAGCACTGGGAGTGTGTACTGATTCAAACCTACCAAGTGAGCTCCCTTGGTTATGGATGGGCTTTAACTGAGGCCTTTCCAATCCTAAGTCAACACGTCAACTGCTATGCCACAATGACTCCCTTTATGTTTCTGGGCAATTGACATTCCTGAACTTCACATTGGTCGATAAGTCATGATTCAAGATAAGCAGAAAGTAACATCCTATTGTATCCAAATACAATAAATATCAGTCTAGGTGCTCTCCCACTATCACTTTAAATTATAATCCTTATTGAAACCTGTTAAGGAATTTGGTGTGCAGAGGTCTCCTTGTGTTACCAAAGAGTTGCACAGACAAAGAAGGGTACTGAGAGCAGCAAGAGTCACACACAGAAGTACACTGAGTTCTAAAACAAAAAGTATTTTACTTTTGAGGTGATGTAAAAACAAAAATGCACAGTCAAAAATAAACAGTCCAAGTCATAAACAATAGCAACAGTCCAAACTACAAAGTCTTCTTACCGGTCCAGAGGTCAATACACAGTTCAGGTTTACAACAGTAGTAAACCAATAGCAGAGCAAAAACAGTAACAGTAGAGATCAGTGAATTCAGAGAGAGAGAGAAGCTACGTTACTAGCTTCCTCTTATGGCCATGAGAACACTTACATACCCATTGGCCAATTAACAACTTAAAGTCATAGCATTATGGTTAATATATTTTCAACCCAACATTGTAGGCTAACACCATATGCCTAACAAAACCAATAGCAGAATTTTTCTCAGATTTAAGAAGAAATGGGTCTATTTTGCTCATGATATGCCTTCTGTCCACCCAATTTCCACCTCTTTTTCAGCTTTCACAGGAATAGACTTACCCATCTCTTAAAGATACATGCCCAGAGGCTAGAAGGAAGGTGGCTTATATATTCTATATTTTATATGCAGTGCTTTTTTCTAAAAAAAAAAAGTGCCAGAACTCTCATCTTGGCGGGTGCAGGAGGCAGGGGGGTGGGGGGGCGTCACTGCTGAGGTCACGGGTGCAAGGGGTGTTGGTGGCGGGCTGCCCCCTGGGGCTGAAGCCAGCACGGCTGGTGCTGTGGGAGCAGTGGGGCCCGTTCTATACGGTGGGGCTGCACGGTGCAGGCGGCAGAGGTGGTGCGGGCCAGGCGATGCAGAAAAAAAGCCCTGCTTTTATGTTTTAATCTTATGATTTTAAAGATATTGTAAGATGCCCCAAACCTCGCCATGTGGATTTGCTACAAATATTATGTAATCAGTAAATAAAGGTAGAACATATGTTAAATATACATCAAATGATAATATGCTTTCCTACAAAGTCAATTCTTGCTCAATGACAGACCAAGGAGTTAACTCAAAAAGGCAAGAGGAAAATCTAGAAGTGGTCTGTGCAACTTGTAGAAGGGAAAGGCCCACACTGATAAATTAAAAATCTTTATAGTCTGCAAAGGAATGCTGGTGGGCTAATCAATGATTTGGTGACTAGAGGAGCATCTACAGTGTTGGAGCTCGTGGTCATGGTAAGCCATGGAGGCACTAGGCAACATGACTTTCAGGGCAGTGGTGGTGATTTTATTACTTTTTTTTAAAAAAAAGTCTGCTCTGTCCAAGGGTGCTTGGTAGGCTGCATGTACAGGGCTGGTCTAGAATTTATTTTGGAGCATTCAACTATCTAGAGCAGGCATGTCAAACTCATTTTGTTTGAGGCAACTTCTTATAAAAGAATTGCCATTAATTTGTTTTAATAAAATAATTTAAATCAATTTTTCACTTGATTTCAAATTAAATGAATTATATTGGTTGACAATGAGATTTTTTTTGGTACAATTGCCAAATGCAATAAACTGGTTTTAGGTATATGTGTGCACTAATTATTTCAACACCAATACATTTTAACAACATATTCTATTTGTAAATGAATGCAAATGCAAATTATACAATATTTTTGTGCAAAAATAAAACAAAAAAACAGATTTAAGAGCTGTTATCATTAGTTATCCTTAGATAAAAAATAATTCCATCATCCAAAACTTTGTTATAGTGTGGCAAATATATTAACATAGGAAATAGATTATTTTGTTATCTAATTTTACTTTCCGAAAGACAGAACCAGATGAAAAATGTGAGGTTCTTTCCTGTTGGCTTTTCTGAATTAGCTGTTTTACATTCTAAAAGTTTAGTTCCTAAAGAAGTAATCCTGTAAATAATTTTAATGTCCTCTTCTAGTGCAGGCTCTTTTATGACTCAAGGACTTCAACTCCCAGAATTCCTGAGCCAGCATGGCTCAGCTTGGAAACCTCTCCCTTTCCCCTCAGCATGGCTGGCTCAGGATTTCTGGGAGTTGAAGTCCACGAGTCATAAAAAAGGGACAAGATTGCCTAGCAATAGGCTTTTAGAGGGAGCTTTTTTTTTGCGAGAAAAAAAAAGGTGCCGGAACGCCGTTCTGAGCATTCTATGAGAAAAAAGCCCTGTTTATATGTATAAAGATTCACCATCCTTTACAGTAGACCCATAAAAATAAAGGCTCATTTTTCCCATTCTTTTCAATATGTTTTCTCTAATTATAACCAAGGCTGGATCAAATGGCATTCAACAGTATATCACCTTTATCTTCTACCAGAAAACCTCTAGGTATTTTAAATGTTGAGTATAATTACTGTATTCTTTTTATATTGTCCTTGGATCCTTTTAATTTTAAGTACCAACATAAAGCTTGTATTTGTGAAACTTTACAGCTTACTAGGCTACATTTACATGATAGCTTCTGTTTGCTCCTTCCTTCCTGCTTGCCTGCCTGCCTGGCTTCTTGCTTGAATCAATCTGAAATTCTACTAGGAAAGTACTGTAGCTCTCAGTGCCTTAGGCATAGTTCAGTAAAATGTACTAAGAGAAGGTCTCTAGCACAGATAGTTCTAATGGTTTGATAGTGATACCTGTTCCCCATGCAGTTGTTTAACTCATGCCAATAATTCTGACTTAATAACCTGAAACCTTGCTAGAGCTGTTCAGAGTACCTTCAAGGACATCCTGTACATTGCAAGTAAGCCTGTTGTGAGACAAGAGAAGAGAAGAGCAACAAAGATGATTGGGGGACTGGAGGCTAAAACATATAGGGAACGGTTGCTGGAATTGGGTATGTGTAGTTTAACGAAGAGAAGGGTGAGGGGTGACATGATAGCAGTGTTCCAATATCTCAGGGGCTGCCACAAAGAAGAGGGAGTCAAGCTATTCTCCAAAGCACCTGAAAGCAGGACAAGAAGCAACGGATGGAAACTAGTCAAGGAGAGAAGCAACCTAGAACTAAGGAGAAACGTCCTGACAGATAGAACAATTAACCAGTGGAACAACCTGCCTCCAGAAGTGGTGGATGCTCCAACACTGGAGGTTTTTAAGAAGAGACTGGACAGCCATTTGCCTGAAATGGTATAGGGTTTCCTGCCTGAGCAGGGGGTTGGACTAGATGACCTCCAAGTTCCCTTCCAACTTATTATTATTATTATTAAAAGAAGAAAGGATTTCTGATTGCCTTGAGATGCAGGCTACACTTTTGGATTTTTTAACATATCTTATCCTTCCTTTATTACTTTTATAAATAACTCAAGTTGGAGACCATACATAATACTCCTTCCTCCTCCTATTTTCCCCAGAACAACAGCCCTCTGAAGTGTGTTGGACTGAGAAAAAATGCCAGGCCCAAAGTCATCCAACCGGCTTTCATGCCTGAGACAGGACTAGAACTCACTGTTTCCTTGTTTCTAGCCTGGTGTTTTAATCACTGGACCAAACTGGCTCAAAATAGGAACAATGCTCAGATATTTGCTCTGTCTGGGATCAGAATGGCTGCTGGAACTATATAAGGTCACAAAAGAGAATGTGAATTGTGAAGCAGCAGAGAATACAGCTGCCAATTCACCAAAAGTAGCAGCCAATTAATCATGCCCTCCCCCAAGTATTAATTGCTAACTGCTCAGGCAGTTTGCCAGGTAGAAAGAGGAGGGCTTGATTAATTGGCTGCAAGTTTTTTCTTCAGTCCCACCTCATCCCTTCTTCACTTCCATTCCCCAAACATCTCATCCATCAGTTTCACTCACCCTTGGCCTGATAGTCTCATCTTATGTTTCATCACTCATCTGCTGAATGATTGACTGCTACCTGTGGGAGGAATAAAATAATATAATCTGACAAAATAACATCCTGGGCAGTGAAATGACATATTCCATATAAGGAACAGCGCTTGTGATGTTTGAAGACCTGGAATCATCCTGTATCTATTACAACACTATGGTTCATAGTGTTACAAAAATCTAATGCTGTATTGCAGAAAAGAATAGCAAAGACCTCCATCAAGAAACAGATATCCAAGAGGCCTCTGAATTGGCAGTAATAATTGTATAGTTCTAGAAATAATAGATAAGATGTTCCAAAGGTGCTTTTCAAAAGAAAACGGGAGTTTCTTGGGGTTTTTTTAAAGTGTTTTGGTTCTCATCCAAGAAGCTTCATCAGAACTGATGAAACATTTTTAAAGAAAAAAAACCAGGGAAGTCCAGTTGCCTTTTGAAAAGCACCTTTTGGACAACCATGACCTGGATGATTGAGAATCTCCATAGACAAGATGCTTTGATCAACAAATGGTTGTAGAAAGCACTTTTGAAGACTACAAGCAATCTATCTAGTTTGTTTACTGCACTATGAATGTTTTAATTAAGCAATTAAATTTATTATGTAACATGAGATAAATTAGATAAAACATGATGTTTTTGTTTTTGTTCAGAGTCCTTATGAGTCAGCCATGTCATTTTACAAGATGTGTCATTGGATTCCCTTTCTGATTTTCAATTTTTCCTCTACCTCACCTCAGTTGCTCACAGATTATCCTCAGGTCTTTGTCTTTCAGATGCAGATGGGCTGCTCAATCCTGCCCTGATGGGTTTGTTCCCCTTTCTTGTGTCATGCATTTGTGAAGAGGTTGTTTTGTTTCCTCAATGTACAGATCCGTGCGTGTCTCCCTGCATTGCACTATATATACCACATTGCTCAGTATGTGTCTGGGTGTTTTATCCTTGGGGTGGACAAGCTTCTGCCTTAATGTATCCTTGGGTTTAAAGTGTGCATGTATGTTGTGTTGATTGAAAATCCTGCTGAGCTTTTCAGATAGTCCTACAACAGTCCTACAACATGTGGAATGACAACGTTGCTTCATTTGTTGTTTTCTTCTTTGTCTGTTTTGGAAGAGCTCCTGATGGATCTTTTTCTGGGTTTGGTGAAGACCCAATTGGGATAGCCACAAGTTCTGAGGGCTTCCTTGATGTGATGGTGAGTTCAGTGTCAACCAGCCTCTTGTCTGCATCTGTCTTTGATTTACCAACTTCAATTCTTCCTAGATACGGCTCATTTTATGTATGGATGCCTTTTAAAGAAACACCAAAACTGCACTAAGTTCAAAATAAGGTAATCATGTGTTGTCTAATGCTTCTTTGAGGGGGGGGGAATAAAATAATATAATCTGACAAAATAACATCCTGGGCAGTGAAATGACATATTCCATATAAGGAACAGCGCTTGTGATGTTTGAAGACCTGGAATCATCCTGTATCTATTACAACACTATGGTTCATAGTGTTACAAAAATCTAATACTGGACTGACTTGCTGGGAAGGTGAGGATATAAATTAGACTGAGTGACACTTTTGACAGTTTGAAAAAGAGAAAGGAAGAGAAACAGTTTCAACATGGATTCTTCACCCTCAAGACAATTGCAAATCTTTCTCATATTACTGTTGCTTGGATAAGGTGACAAACTCAGTAGCATGAAAGCTAGCATACACAAGGCTATAGCACCCTCCATGGTGCCACGGTGGGCAGAGATATGCCTGCCCATGCAGCACAATGCCAATGACCTCATAATTCATGAACACTAATGAAACTAGAGTTGGACCCAAAAGGTTTTTTTGGAAACTCACCCACCAAATTTGGCAGAATTTCTCAGTTTCTGATGGGGAAGAGAAATTCTTTAACCCTTTCTTAAGAACAGAATTTCCCTTAAAGAGGGACACTAGCATCTTTCCTGCAAGAGGGCCATAGCAGGAATTCCTGCATGAAACTTTCCTTGGGAATTTATTTGAAGTGTGCAGATCAATGGAGATATGATAGCACAATGAATGACAAAACTTTTACAACCACATCTGTGGCCACTTTAGAGCTTAAAAATACATGAAGACTACCATCCCCTATGAAGAATTCTCCAAAATTTTATTTTCTTTTGAAGTAAATTCCAAAAGCAAATTATTCCATCAATTTAGCTAATAGCAAACAAAACATAACAATCCCAAGATCATTTCTGTGCCCAGCACAAAATGAGACCATTGCCAAGTGTGTGTATGTGTGTGTGTATGAGTTAAGTATTTGTCAAGTCTTTTGAATACCTTGCTAGTTAAATCTTCTTTCCTGATTCAGCCTAACCCAAGGCTATCTGCAGGCTATAGTCACAACTTACGACAGTTCATTATTTGTGTAAATTATTGAAATTGCTAATAAAGAATTAGGGAGGCTGATTTGGCCATTTTGAACTTATTTTGTTCTCATCAGTCAGTCATACCCTTTATCTGAGATTCGAACCTGGGCTAATTATATATTAGGCAGTTGTTTTAACCTTGCCGCTCAGTTGCTAGCTGAGAGGCAAGGGAGATATGTCAGCTAGCAAAGCAAGATACAGCCTGTGGCTTAGAGGTTAAAGAACTCCCTAATGTGCAATCGGCCCAGGTTCGAATCTCAGAAGGGTATGGCTGACTGATGAGAACAAATGAGTTCAAAATGGCCATATCAGTCTCCCTTTAATTCTTTGTTAGCAATCCAAAAAAAATTACACAAATAATGAGTTGTCACAGTTGTGACTACAGCTTGTGGATGGCCTTAGGTTAGGCTGATACAGGCAATAAGGTTTGGCCTGTATTTGGGCCTAGCAAGGTATTTTAAAATACTTAACACACACACACACACACACACACACACACACACACACATACATACATACATACATACACACACACAAACACACACAAACATATACACCAATAACTGCAGTGACCGCTTCTCCTAATGCTTTTGGCTCTTTGTTGCTTTCCATTCCCAAAAGAAGGTGACATTATTAATGTAGGACTTCTCAACCTCAGAAACTTTAAGATGTGTGTGAATTTAAAATCCCAGAATTCCCCAGTCAGCATAGCTTGCTGATGATTTTGGAAGTTGAAGTCCACACATCTTAAAATGGGAAAGGCTGAGACACACTGGTCTAGGACAAACCCACAGCTATGTGTCTCAAACATCATTGTTGTAACACTTCATTTGGCCACTAGGAATCAGATATGTTTTCTCAAATCTACTGAGAAAATGTTATTAAGTATAAGGAAACTAGTAAAGAATAGGCTTTTTATGGCCAATGGATGAGATGGCAACTGTGGAAACAAATATTTTTGCAGAACATGGAGGACTGTAACAAAGCAGGGACTTACTGGAAGTACTTGTGCCAGCTGAGAAGATATGTGTAAATTTATTGTTTATACTTGTTAATAGGTCTAAGCACCTGTTTGAGAAAATACATTCTTTTTAGAGTGCTGTTGTTGAAACATGTTGAGTATTCAACCCTCTTTGGATAAGATTGTTATCTTTTCATGGTGTTGCTTCATTTGTATTACAAAGGCAATTAAATAATGTTGGCTTGACAAGTAGGGGGAGTAAAGAGGGGATGGAGCAAGGTGTAGGAAATTCTTTTTAGATGGGAATGTACTTGGTTTCGCCCACAAAATTTCTTTTGACTTTTATCATGTTCTTTGTAAAGGTAGAACATACAGATGCAGTGCTCTCAACTGGCATGCAATCCTGCAAATTGTGGATTATAGCCAAAGTTCTTAAAGAATAAGCATTTTATTTTGGAAATACAACTTAGCCCATGTTAAAATAATTTTGGAGCAGGTTCTTCTTAGTTCCTGAGATCTCTTACACTTCTGTGATCAAGCTGATCACAGAAGGTCAGCTTATGTATCCCATATTATCCGTTATGGGATCGTGATATGAGATGATTGCAAATCATCTCTGAATATATGCAAATATTTGTGTTGTACAATATAAAGCTTTCACACCGAGATCTTGGTTGTATTTCATTTTTTTTGTCCTTACCACATACAGTATTCATTTCATCCCCCACAAGCTGTGTCCTATGTGAAGAGATGAAGCAGAAATCTTCACATGCAGTAGGGAAGCCTGAAGCCTGAAGGAGTAAGAAGAGGAAACAATTAAAAGGAGAACTTAAAAAGAGAAACATAACGCAACCTTTCTCAAAGTATCAGACTCTGGGAATAGAATATCTAGTAAAACTAACTGGCAGAGTAATTCTTGGAAATTCTCTGTCACAACATGAGATGATGGCCCTTACCTTAAATGACCTTAAAAGAATTAGGCAAATTATGCACAATGGACTATCAGTGACTAAAAGGTAAAGGTAAAGGTGTGCTAGTCGTTTCTGACTCTAGGGACCGGTGCTCATCTCCTTTTTAAAGCTGAAAAGCCAGCGCTTGTCCGAGGACGTCTCCATGGTCATGTGGCCGGCATGACTAGATGCCAAAGGCGCACGGAGCGCTGTTACCTTCCCACTGTAGTGGTCCCTATTTTTCTACTTGCATTTTTACGTGCTTTCGAACTGCTAGGTGGGCAGAAGCTGGGACGATTAACAGGCACTCACTCTGTTACGCGGCACTTGGGATTCAACCCACCAAACTGCCGACCTTCTGATCAACAAGCTCAGCATCCTAACCCACTGAGCCACTGCGTCTCACAACAGTGACGACTCCTCCTCATATTGCCTGTATATTTCCAGAATCAGTTTCTGGGAAACGGAAGTAAAAAGGTAAAGACTATTGTTATTATATTCTGCTACCTCTGAGGTTTCCATCCTGAAGAAATGGATGATTCATTGTGTCACTTATTTAATTAAATGAAAGTGATGGTGGAAAGAGGGTGTCCCATGAAAGCATTTGGCCAAGGACACTGTCTCTTGTCAAAAAAAAAATAGAGATTTTACTTTGAAAGGATCAACTGTCAGTTTTGTTTTCTCGTTTTCTGTAACTTACATTTCTTCCATTTCAATTCTGTATTGACTCCCATTATCTCTCCCCCAAAACAGCATAAAAGTTGATACAAAGTTTTTCTAATACCCATATTGTTGTGTGACAGGTGGTTTCCTTATTTTTTGAAATTAGTCATTCTTTAACATCATGTTCCTTTATAAGATTTTCCTTTTACCAATCATAAAGAAAAAAGTATATTTTTATTCAGCCCAAATGCCAGACAGTATACTGTATATCAAGTTCTTGATCAAGCAAAGTCAGACAAAACAAAAAACAAACACGAACACCCCCCCCTCCAAATGATAGCTTAGAGCAGGGGTGTCAAACTCAATTTCACTGAGGGCCGCATCAGCATTGCGGTTGCCCTCAAGGGGCCAGGTGGGTGTGGCCTGGGTGGGCGTGGCCTACTGGGTGGGCGTGGCTAAAGTGCGTATGGCCTACTGGGTGGGCATGGCCAGCTCTACATCGTTCGCATCAAGGGTGCCTATGGAGGCCTGGGCAGGAGTGGGACAGATCTGAGGGTCTCTGGCAGGAGGAGGGTCTCTGGGCCAGGGCCAAGGTAGTGGGGGCCGTTCCCTCACTGTTTCCAGGATGGCTTCGTGGGCCTCATGAAACCACTTCATTGGCCGGATCTGGCCCTCGGGCCTTGTGTTTGACATGTCTGGCTTAGAGAGTTGCACCACCATATTCTGGAGAAGTAAATATTGAAGGATAACGTTGTGCCAGTGTAGAAATTCGGCTGGGAAGCATACTTTTTGAAATGTGAACTGAACTAAAGTTTTCCTACTCTGTAACTATCACTGATTTCTTCATTCAACAGATACAGACATTTGAAATAATGGACTTTTGGTAGCAGAAGACAATTATATGAAGGATCTTGACAGACTTGAGCATTGGGCACTATCTAACAAAATGAAATTCAATGTTGAAAAAAGTAAGATTCTACATTTAGGCAAGAAAAAAAACAAATGCACAGGTACACTATAGCTGGTACCTTGCTCAACTGTGAGAGGGATCTTGGAATTCTAGGGGACAATCACTTAAATATGAGCCAGGAGGGTGCTGCAGCTGCCAAAAAAGCCAACACAGTACTAGGCTGCATTAACAGAGGGATAGAATCCAAGTACTATAGTAAACTAAATGCTCTTTCTCTTTAATCTCTAAGGTTAATGGCTAGATAAACGAATTAGAGAGAAAGGAATGTGATATGTAATTTTGAATTTATTTTAGTAAGAAAAATATTATACATTGAAAACTTACTATACTTACTATACTTACTATACTTACTGTTATCAATTATTAGCTTTATCATTTTTATTTATATATATCTACCCAGACAATATGTTGTTTGCCAAATATTGAACGTTATTGGGGGAAAACCCAACCCTCACCCCCAACCTTCCCTGTACCCTAACCCTAATTCCCACCCCTTTCCCCCTTTCCCCAACCTTATAAAAATCAATAAAAGATTTTCAAAAAACAAAAAACAAAACAGAGGGATACAATCAAGATCACATGAAGTGTTAATACCATTTTATAAAGTGTTGGTAAGGCCACCCTTGGAATACTGCATTCAGTTTTTGTCACCATGATGTAAAAAAGATGTTGAGACTCTAGAAAGAGTACAGAGAAGAGCAACAAAGATGATTAGGGGACTGGAGGCTAAAACATATAAGGAGCAGTTGCTGGAATTGGATATGTTTAGTTTAATGAAGAGAAGGACGAGAGGTGACATGATAGCAGTGTTCCAATATCTCAGGGGCTGCCACAAAGAAGAGGAAGTCAAGCTATTCTCCAAAGCAGGACAGGACAGATGCAATGGATGGAAACTTATCAAAGAGAGAAGCAACCTAGAACTAAGAACTTTCCTGACTGTTAGATCAATTAACCAGTGGAACAACCTGTCTCCAGAAGTTGTACCTTCTAACATTATTATTATTATTATTATTATTATTATTATTATTATTATTATTATTATTATTATTGTTGTTGTTGTTGTTGTTGTTGTTGGTTGAATGTATCTGTGTGACTGCATGGTTAGAATTCATAATGAAAATGGCTTTAGCCATTGTTATTATTATTCCACCTTTTTATTATTGTTCATTATGGAGACACATAGGTATACAATGTATTTTTTCATCCATTGTGATCCTTATAATAGCAACTAACTGAACTAGATTTAACCAAGAGAGGATGATCAATAAAAAATTTAGTGGTTAATGGTTGTGAGCCAACGTCAGTTTATATATCGATTACTTGCCCAATTAATAGCTGTATATGTAAACAAAATTTTCCATTATCATTCAGGATTAAATATTTTACTGATCACAATCAATCAATCAATTACGTTTTGTATTTAAATGCCTTCTTCAGATGGTAATAAACATCACCTGCAGATCAAGAAAGCAGTCTAAGGTATCCTTGAATACTTCTTCTGTAGAGTAAATAAATTTATTCAAACTGTCAAATTGAAAATGGCAAAATGGAGAGAATTTAGTTATAACGATGGCACATGCCTCTCTTTCTGAGATGAGAAAAAATAAATTGAATTTGATTTAGAACAGAAAGTAGGCAGAGTACAGAAAAAGCATAAATTCCCAAAGCCTGAAAGAACTTGTTCCATGAGTTCATAAAGGATTTGTTAATATGTTGAGTTTGTTTTGGAAATGTTCATCTATCAATAAGGTAGGCTGTCTGTCATCTACAGTAGTGGACTATCTTCTTAGTGATGCATTATAAAAAGACAACTAGTTTCCTCTATCAACTAAGCTTTTTGTCCAGAACACAGCAATAAATAAGAATTATGTATCATATATTCCTACACTGAGTCCTATGAAACTAATTTTTAAGAGGGTGAGACAACCAGTTGGGTTGTTTTTTCATAATTGCTCCTTGTATTCCCAATACTGGCACATAATTAGCTATCCACGTTGTCAATCCCTATCCTGATTCTCTGTTCCGAAGTATTTCAGTTCCCTGACTTCCCTATAGCCCAGAGAGTCATAAAGACTAACAGATTTTATATGCTTCGAGGCTGTCATTGAACAATGCTAGAAAAAGTGGTAAATGCTACTTTAAGAACAACTGAGGATGACTAGACAAGAGGAAGGCAACATCATGGGTGCGGGGCAGAAAATAGTGGCTGCCACTGCATAATTTATAGCATGGTGGGATATGTGGAGGTAAAAGGCCCATGTCGCCTCTATATATTTAATTATTAATCCATTGCATCCAGTTTCCAAGGATATAATAATCTTGCTAGTTTCAATCTCCAGCATTTCCAACTAAGTATCTCTCCTTATGAGCATATCCTGTATGCATCTTACACATGCAAAATGTATAAAACATGGATATGATAATCAGATCTTTCCTAGATCCTCAGCTTATTATGGTAATGGAACCTGCCCTTTAGGACCATAACGTGTGAAGGCCATAAAGTGGGTTACCCATGTGACTAATCCGATCTGACAACCTTTTTGTGGCAGTTATTAAGCAATTCCTGCAGTCATTAAGCAAACCAATTGTTCACTATGGCCCAGTTTTGCCAAAACCAGAAGTAGGTAATGGTTTTTGGCAAAAACATTGTAAAATGTGATTATATCACCATAAACATTTCAAACGACTATAAATGTGGACCACTTACTGAGTGCCCAAAATGTGGTCAAGTGACTGTGGGGGAGGAGGCAACATTGGAACTCATAGGTACCCCTGGGGAGGTCCATTGTAACTTTGAACAATTACTAAGCAACCAGTCGTAAGTTGAGAACTCTCTGTATAAGGAGGTTTATACAACATACCTAATTATTTGTTTTTAAAAACAATACATAAGGCTTTTCCTGAATTTTTGCATATAACTTTCTCAAAAGTATACATTTTCCATCAATATACCTCACTATGATAATCCCTTGATATAACCATTTTTTGGTATTTCATGTTTTGAGCTGGAAAATCTTTCAAGAGTAGCATTAGTAGACTCCATAAATTGTGTACTCATCTGGGCATCGATGTATTTTGTTTGACAGATCATGCTATTTTTTTTTTCAAAAAAGAAATCTCTGATGGATTTCTCTAACATCCCTAGTTCTTAGAAGTAATGAATAAGAGTGTGCCACAAATACAGCTTTAGTACACGTGCATCAATTCAACTACAAATCAATTGTACGGTTATGGGGAAGAAAAGACACACCAAGTTAAGTAGAAGGGAAAAAAAATACAGCACATGCCTTTGTACAAAAGGGAAGATTATAAAACTTTTTGTATTTTGACACCTACAACATCAATTAGTCACCTCCTCTCAGGTTTAAAATTCTCATCTTATAACTCTCCTTGTTTTGGTAAACAGCCAAATATGAAACTACTTCTCCTTGTTCTATTTCATCACAAGCGGCTGTGGTGGACAAAGTTCATGTTGCAGCACCAAAGTTAATTCCGTCAGAGGGCAAAACTAAACAAAGCATTAAATAGTTGCTCAAGAGCTAAGGAGCAGGTGTAACTTGCATAATTCAATTCCAGTTTTTAAAAATGATTCATTGTTTTCCTGTAAATCATTATTTGCATAATCAAAATGGACAGGCCAAAAATAAACACAAATGGACAGTTTTTACATATTATGATGGGATCTGCAGTACTCTTATTATCCAAGATACTGTTTTCCATCTGTCCCATTCTACAACAATCATGTTCCTTTCATTTAATTCCACCATATCCCATTCCTGTTCTCAAGAGCTACAGTATATGTGGAGAATTATGCTCTCTGCCATGTTCCCTCAAAAACTGTTCTCATTTCTGCAAATTGTCATGCTTCTCCAGGTCTGCAGCTACATTCATATTGTGATGGCTGTTACTAATTCAGTTGCAAAAAAATTCCACAGTGTGAGTAGGAATTTAGTGTAGAAAGGATTACAAATTGTTATGTTTTGCATATTTCTTTGAAAAGACTTATATTCTCCTTATAAAATAGATTGAGAGATAGTGTCTGTGATTGTTAACTGATGAGATTCAAAACTGAATGGAGTTTTAAACTGGGATCTCTCCAGTGCTATTCCGACATTTTGAACATTATTGTACATCTATCTATCTGTCTATCTACCATTATAACTAAAACTCTTACATCTGTTTGTAACTTTCAATTAGGTGAAATTGGAAGGTATAGGGCAACAATTATTGAATCAAAATAACTCAAGTAGACTAACTGACAGAATGCCAGGACCCATGACTCCCATAGCAATGAAATTTGGGAAGCTGATGCCACTTCAGCAACACCATGCCTTCGGACTATCTTTCTCAGAACCCATAGGTTGTGTGGCCTCCCTTTTCCCCGTTCATTCAATCATCTGTTGGCATTTTGAAACGTTGGAGTGTCAAGAATAGGGATCATTATGCCTGATCTTTCTAATATCTATATTGATTTTTTTGGTTCATGAGCGAATCCACTATTTTCATACCTCAGGAAAAAGCTGATCAAAAGTAAATATAAGTGAAGCTTATGGGTTGTGGGTTTCAGAGAAATTCAGATTTGAGGAAGTGCAATTCCAACATTTTTCAACATTAAGAAATTCCAGTGTTGTGGTGACACATTGAGTTAATAGATTTTATAGATGGAGAAGTGCATTTTAACTTTTAAATGTTTTGTATGTTAGAAGGTAATTCCAGGGTCATCATTCTCTGTAGTCAAAACTTTGGAGTCATTGAGTTTCTGTGGAAGCTATTTTGTAACCCATGAGGGAAAAATATTCTTTTTGTAGGCTACTATAAACCTGAGAAAAATCCAGGGCCATTTGTTAGGGAACTTTGTTTAATTGAATCAACTACTAATTGGGTCAAAACTCCATATGGGCAGCACACAATTGTAATGTATTAAAAGGAACCATTTTGGGAATTCAGAATCTTCATCCACCTTTGGGAAATGTCTGGTATCCCATTAACTTTTGTGTCAAGAGATTCCCAATGGCTGGGCAGGGAACAGTAGATGTTCCATATTACTTGACTATATAGGGAGAAGTTTGCTTTTTCTTTCTTTCTGTGTCTTTTTCTTGGAAGACCAGATGGGCAAAATGGGAGATCTGGCCCTTTTGGTACTGTTTCTTCTTCTTAGCCAGAAGAATGCATTTTTCAAACATGGCCAATGATGAGCAGCAGAGTTTTCTCAGGAGAACTGTCACAGTCATTAAGACCTCAGAAGATGTTTATTCTTCATCAGAACAGGGGACTGAAGGAAATAAAAGTATCTTTATGATAAAAACTTCTCTATAAGATTTCATTATAATGTACAGCCAAAAAATGATGATCCAGGAAGGCCACCTAAAGTGAAAGATGCAGAGCTTAGATCAGGGGTGGGCAACTATGGCCCCTTTACAACCTGTGGACTTCAACTCCCAAAATTCCTGAGCAAACCATGCTGACTCAGGAATTCTGGGACTTGAAGTGCACAGGTCATAAAGAGGCCATAATTGTCCACCCTGGTTTAGAAAATGCAGAAATTGTTTCGCTCAGCTTGACTCATTGTCATCCTTAAACATACAGTAAGAAATCATACACCAACCTTTCACTAAATGTACTTTCCCAAGCCTGCTAGGTTTTCTTACAAATGGTCCAGGTACATTAAAGAAACATTATGACTTTAGGTTATCCACCATTCATCTCTCTTTTTTTTTCTTCCTTACCAAAATATTTATTTATTTATTTATTTGTTTGTTTGTTTGTTTGGTTTATATACCGCCCTTCTCCCAAAGGACTCAGGGCGGTTTACAAGGCAAAAATTAAAAACAATACAATATAAAATTAAAATTAAATTAAATTAAATCTAGCCGCAAAAAAATAAAATCACAGTTTAAAAACATTAAACCCCTCAGTCCAGACCAGATAGCTCAAAGAGCCAAGTTTTTAGGTCCCAGCGAAATGAACGAAGGTCGGGGGCAGTCCGGAGTTCCGTTGACAGTTGATTCCATAGGGCAAGTGTGCCCACAGAGAACGCCCTCCCCCTGGGGATCGCCCGTCGGCAATCCTTGACCGGTGGTACCCTGAGGAGGCCCTCCCTGTGGGAGTGCACAGGATGATGGGAAATTGACGCTGGCAGCAGGTGCTCCCTAAGGTAATCCGCACCCATGCCATTTAGGGCTTTATAGGTCATCACCAGCACCTTGAATCTCACCCGGAGGGCAACTGGAAGCCAATGCAGCTCGCGGAGAAGAGGTGTTACATGGGAGTATCGGGAGACTCCCATCACAACTCGCGCGGCTGCATTCTGCACCAGCTGAAGCCTCCGAGTGGTCCTCAGGGGCAGCCCCATGTAGAGAGCATTGCAGTAGTCTAGCCGGGAGGTCACGAGCGCATGGGTGACTGTGCAATCCATTGAGATTAAACACAAGGTTAATTCAAAGTGTGGTATGAAATAATAAGAACTCTGAAAAAGGGTCATTTGAGAATGCCAAAAAAGGAGGGGGGAGTGAATACCTCTTTAAAATGGGGGTATTGTTCTCTCTTAGGTGAGTTTGTCTAAGCTCTAGTTTTGATAGGTGCCCTCTTTAAAAACATTGTTTTTTACAGTTGAATTTGCCTTGCATTCTCTCTGTATTCTTAAATATCCAGTCTTTTAAAATGTTTCTAAAATGGCACATTTTTCCTAAAAAAAGGAAAGAGTGGTAGACCGTGGAATGTGGAAGAAAGGAAATTAAAGACCAAAATTGATGATGCCTCTTTCATTCAGATCACAAGATAATAAGCACATCATTTGGCTCTTAGTTAAGACTGCCAAAACAGTTCAGTGCATGCATGCAAGAAGTAAATTTTACTCTATTTGATGAGGCTCATTCGCATCTACTGTAAGGATGCAAAAGACTGCAGTGTAACCAGTTCCCAAATGCACACATTTACATATGTAAGTGTGGAATACTTCACCTTCTGCTGATCTTATAAAGATCTATGCACAGTTAAATTATATGAATGTTCCAGTAGTCAGGCATTCATTATTTTAAGAAACGTTGAATTCTAATTTTGGCTTGATGGTTGCATATTGCTAAGTTTATAACAGTGATGTTAAATGTTAATACAAATATAAAAGAAAGATTATTGGATGTCTGAGGAAGGGCATGGAGATAACTGTCTCCTCTCCCCCATGAGCTATTATCCTCCTTCCTTCCTTCCTTCCTTCCTTCCTTCCTTCCTTCCTTCCTTCCTTCCTTCCTTCCTTCCTTCCTTCCTTCCTTCCTGAATTATTAATCCCTTATCTAACTAGAAGAAGAAATCTAAATATAAATGTATGGAACTTTTGTGATCATTTTATATAAAATGACTACGGTACTCCTTTCAGTATTTTAGCTAATTCAATTAGCTAAAAACGATCAAGTTCTAAAAATGATTAGGATATATACTTGCCCTGCTCCTGTAAAACATTTAGTAGGTGGTAGATGTGAAGAAGTAAGGCATTATAATAAAAATGACTGCACTAACTCCTGCCAGTCATTTGAGTTGCCTGAACACCATCATTGACCATGATTGTAGACCATGTCCTCCAAGAAAAACATGTGTAAATAAGAGTGTCTATGAAAGCAGGCTTCTCCCTTAGAGGATTGAGTGCCGAGACCAATCAGTAAAGAACATAACTAAATTGACTGTCATACGTTATCCATACCTACTACCATGTGCCTGGCCAGTGGAGAAAGGATTACTGTTTTGGGAGAAAGACAAGGATAGAAAGCTGATTGCTGCAGCAATGCCATTTAGTTGGAACTGGGGTGAGGGGTGTGGGGGCGGGGAAAGACTCTAATGTACATGAAAGAAAAGAAAATGGGCAGCTTGTTTAATACTGTACATTATATTATACAGTATTAAACAAGCTGCCCATTTTCTTTTCTCATTTCCAGGTTGAGGTCTTTCTTTTTGACCCAAGATCTTTCCCAACAGCTGAATTCAGTGGCTCTTCGCCCATCCTTGAGTGAGCAGAGAACAAAATTTGCCAATCCCATTGCTGATCCCTATCGTGCTTTTATCATGTATCTTCTCAGATGACCTTCACATGGAACTCTCTTGGCATTCATCTTCCAGCTTTGTTGCTCCTCCTCTTAAAGTGAGGGGAAATGACACCCTCTGATGAAGGCCCTGCAGAAGAAATGGGATGAGGCTCTCAGCCCAGGCCCAGCTTCTTCCGTCCCTAGGCTCTTTCCTGGGCTTACCTCCTTTTTCTCATTTTGTCGTGACCTAAGCAAAATAGGTTTTATTTTTACAAGAGTCACACACAAAAAAGTTTAGTCACATGCAGTGTTTTTCCTCATGTCTTTTCCTCCCTTTTATTTCTTGATTCTTCCACGTTGTCTTGCAGGAGAAGGTTTGGACTCATAACTTTAATGTTATGCTGTTTCAGTCAGTTTTACTATTTCACTCTTAGGCCATTTCAGGTCCTGCCAAGTTGTTTGACGTTTCAGGGGATGCTGTTTGCAGAAGAGCAGCAGCAGAACAGCATCACGCAAACCTGACTGGCCACACTTCAAGGTAGGCCAGTTCAGAATATCCTATATTCACATATTTGAATAGGGTACAATAATAGAATATTGAAAGTCTGCCAACATTACCTCTGCCCCTTCTTATATAATGCAGAATCAATGGTTTCGACTTTCTTTTTCAAGCTCCTAGGACCATGTTGTCATCCCTCTGAGGTGCAGGAAACCAAAGTCATGAGTACTTATCCTCCCTCATTGTAAGGTTACAATAAATGCAAGTCTGAAAGCACTTCCTCCCTCCCTTGCCTTTATTTTCCAGAAAACTAGAGAGGGTCCCTTTTAAGATGATTTCTCCATCCCCATTTCTCCTTCGGATTCACATTCCATTTATCAGACCATTGTCTAGTGGCTCTTCCTTCTGTCTCCCAAGGTTATTCTCACATCCTTGTGCTGCTGTTTACATTCTCTGTTATTATATTTTAAAGATTCTGCTAACTATTTATGCATTTGTTTATCAACTTTATCTCTGCATTATTCTACAGGAGCAGAAAGAAATGATCAATTAGCACCCACTGATGATCACACGACTTGATATTAACATAATAAATAATAAAAATAACAGAGAATAAAGAAGCAATGGTTGGAAACTGACCAAAGAGAGAAGCAACCTGGAATTAAGGAGAAACTTCCTAACAGTGAAGACAATTAACCAGTGGAACAGCTTGCTTCAGAAACTGTAGGCACCCCATTACTGGAGGTTTTTAAGAAGAGACCAGACAATCACATGTCTGAAATTGTATAGAGTCTCCTGCTCGAGCAGTGGGCTGGACCAAAAGACCTCCAAGGTCCCTTCCAGCCCTATTCTATTCTAAACAGATTTTACACACCTTGAAGTTATCATTAGGAAAACACTATTTGAACATCTCTAAAGACAACAAGAGAGCCAGTTTGGTGTAGTGATTTAAGGCACTAGGCTGGAAACTGGGAAACCATGAATTTTAGTCGTAACTTAGGCATGAAGCCATTCGGGTGATCTTGGACAGTTCCTTCCTCTCAGACCTAGGAAGAAAACAAGGGCAAAGCACTTTGGGGAAAAAATGCTGCCTCTCCCTGCATCAGAGGTATCAAGAGACTGTGACTGTTGGAATAAAGCACTGCCTCTTTTTTATGTGCAACATGTAGGCGATGCACGTAGCCCTAGATTTACTGGAATAACCTTCCCTCCTTCCTACTTTAAGAATGTTTCTTGAAATTGGCAAAAATTCAGGTCTTGGGGAGGTGATTCCAGTCAGCACCAATGCTAATAACCTAATTATATAAGCAGACTGGCTCCACGCTTTGGCAGAGGGTGAGAAACTTACAGTATTTATATATGTTAATATAGATTTAATTGTCTTGTTTTCATCTTTTTGGTGTTTCTAATGTTCACAGTTGCCTGAAGCATTCTATAAATGAAAAGGGGGACTATATTTGTAATCCAGAAAGAAAGAAAAAATGCTAATAAAAATATTTGATGAAAGGTTTCACAGAGTCCCTCCTTTCATTTTATCTATGATAAAATGCCAATAGTAGATCTCATACAAATGAGATTCTCTGAGTTCAATGCAACATACATACTTCTAAACTCAGTGCAACAAGTAGGAACAAAACACATACCATTCAGGTGCACACCACCCATCGATTTACCGTATTTTTATTTCAAAGACTACTATGACTCTTTTCTTGGAAATGCATTCTGCCATGTTGCTCACTTTGCAGAAAATATGTGAACTGACATGTTTTTCATTTGACATCCTTGAAAGAATTTCTTCCATGATGCTTTCTAAGGAAATCAACAAATAGTGCTTTCAAGTATTGTAGTTATTGTGGAAATAATCTGTAATTTCTTGATATCCTCAATCAGTTCTTCCTTTACAATGAAAGAATTATGAGCAGAAATTGAGTGTGATTTTAGTATTCCTGGGAAGTGGTCTGACCTCTACTTAACCCTGAAGATAATTATGGTAAAACAATAGCAGTGAAACTTCCACTAACTAGAACTAGCAGGGAAAGTCACATGCTACTGGCATCCATCACAAGGGCTATTTGGATAATGAGGAGAGATGGCTACTGACATATTTCAGCAGAGGTAGTCTTCTTGCTGGGAGCATTTTTCAAAATGCCAAATAGTATCAGAGTTAAAAGGCAAACATCATGCTCTCTGTAGCTTTGTCCAGAGGTCTTGGGGAAAGTTTGACAACATGAAATACTGCCACATCAGTTATTTTCATGCACTACTGAAAAGCTTCTGTCCTTTCTATCATGAATGTCCAAGACTGTAAGAAAGTTTAGTTCTTCTAATGAACTGCATTACTGTGGTCAGTCAGAAAGACCAATTCCTTTATAACCTTGAGGAAGTAGATAATCTGATCACTGATGCACATCTCTTATATTTAGTACAGGAACATGTATCCTTTGGAACATAACTACTTGGATGCTTTCCAACTAGGAAATAAATGAGAAGCATTCAGTGTGGCATAGTGGATAAGGTCAAGAGTAACTTTAGTCCAAGTTTCCATTCAGCCACAAAGCTCACAGAATGACTTTGGATCAGTCCCTTTTTCTCCTGTATAGACTAGAAGGAATTGTTATAAGCTGTTATAATCAGCTTTATGTAAATTAAAGAAACAGACAGAAGAGAAGGAAAGGGAAGAGAAGAGAAGAGAAGAGAAGGGAAGGGAAGGGAAGGGAAGGGAAGAGAAGAGAAGAGAAGAGAAGAGAAGAGAAGAGAAGAGAAGAGAAGAGAAGAGAAGAGAAGAGAAGAGAAGAGAAGAGAAGAGAAGAGAAGAGAAATCACCCTAGCCACTTATTTTCTTCATTTAGAGAAATGTTTCTCAACATTGACAACTGAAATATCTATGCCCAGCTGGGGAATTCTGGGAGTTGACCCCACACATCTTTCAGTTGCCAAGCTTGAGAAACATTGCTCATTGCTCTAAATGAAAAAAAGAAATTGTTAAGGTCTCTTCTCTTCTCTTCTCTTCTCTTCTCTTCTCTTCTCTTCTCTTCTCTTCTCTTCTCTTCTCTTCTCTTCTCTTCTCTTCTCTTCTACCCTTCCCTTCCCTTCCCTTCCCTCCTCTTCCCTTCTCTAGAGAGAAAAACTGCTTTGGAGGAATGTAGAGATAATTTTCAAGAGTACATTTAGGAACAAGTAAGGGACAATTCACCTTGTGGGAAAGGAAATTGTAAAAGAGACTCAAAACAACACCACTTCATTCTGTGTGGTAGGCTTTCAAGATTGTTGTGAGGTACAATGATAATAAAGTAGCATTCTGTAATCCTTATTCCTGAGTTGGTCTACATTAAAGGGTTGACACCTTCACCCCCTACCTCAAGAACATTCAAGGAAATTAGTTTGCTCTTTGAAAAATAGGCAATAATAACATAAACCCCTCCCCAAGCTGCTCACATTGAATTTGGAGAACATTATCCCACACACTTTAGGAAGACACTGTTATTCCATCAAGTTCTGGGCTCCTTGAAAACCTGTCAGGTGCTATTGTTTCTATTATATTTATTGTTTTAAATGGATTGTTATGATTTTGAGCTGTGGTGGCACAGTGGTTAGAAGGCAGTACTGCAGGCTACTTCTGCTGACTGCAAACTGCCTGCAGTTTGCCAATTCGATTCTCACCAGCTCATGCTTGACTCAGCCTTCCATCCTTCTTAGGTTGGTAAAATGAGGACCCAGATTGTTAGGGGCAATATGCTGATTCTATAAACTGCTTAGAAAGGGCTGTAAAGCAGGGTTTTTTCAACCTTTTCACCCATTGTACCACTTTTAGGATATGGCAACATCCGAGTACCAGCAGTCACCTAACAAGGTGTCAAAAACTTGATGTCCAAAAAAAAAGGAAAAAGTGATGAAATACAGGTAGTCCTTGACTTACAACAGTTTGCTTAGTGACTGTTTGGAATTACAATGGCACTGAAAAAATGCCCCCCCAAGCCACAGCTGAGCAAGACACCTGTCTGCCTGCCTGGCTGCGCTCTTCCTCCTGTCTGAGGTTTTCATTGTTGTGAGCATTTCTGTTGAGTATTGGCAGCGAGGATGGGGTGGAGTGGGTGTTTGGTTTTTATTCCCGCCCTCTACTGGGTGGTTGCAACAGGTTTTGGTCACTTCACAAGACCCTGGGGATGCTGCAACATTCCACCTGATTGGCGCTTCTTCTGGGATCAGCAGACGTGCCAGGATCAGTGCTGCTTTCCAGCTGATTGGCGCTTCTTCTGGGCTCAGCAGAAGCACCAGGATCAGCACCAAGCTCCAGCTGGTGCCTGGCGCTGATCCTGGTACTTCCTCTGAGCCCTGACAGCCCCGAAGAAGCACTGATCCTGGTGCTTCCGCTGAGCCCTGACAGCCCTGCATCTCCAGCCATCTCTCACTCAGACTTGTGCAGTGCTGCCATCGGTTCAGCTCATTCCCCTCCCCCGCTACCACTTTTCTAGGATGGTCACATACCACCTGCCAGGTGCCAATGTACCACAGGTGGGACCCATACCACTGGTTGAAAAGCCCTACTGTAAAGCACTATGAAGCAGTATATCAGTTTAAGTGCTATTGCTATAGCTATTTTTTATTTATTCATTGATTTACTTTAAGGTCAGCTATCTAGGGCTTGTGAATAAGGTTTAAGGTTTAAGGTTTATTAAATTTATATGCCGCCCTTCTCCCTGAGGACTCAGGGCGGCTCAAAACAATAAAAAGTTAAAAGATATAAATACAAAAATTAAAAGAGGATTAAACACTATAAGAAATAAGAACAATTTAAACCAATAAAAAACAAATTTAAAAACCATGATCAGTCCAGGCCCGCTTGTTGGAATAACCAGGTCTTTAGGTCACAGCGGAAGGACTGAAGGTCAGGGGCCATCCGCAGCTCTGGGGGCAGTTCGTTCCAGAGGGTCGGTGTGCCCACAGAGAAGGCTCTCCCCTTGGGGGTTGCCAGCCAGCATTGCCTGGCCGACGGCATCCTGAGGAGGCCAACGCTGTGGGAGCGAACCGGGCGATGGGAGGTTGACATTGGCAGCAGGTGGTCTTGCAAGTACCCCGGGCCTAAGCCATGTAGGGCTTTAAAGGTGATTATGAGCACCTTGAATCGCACCCGGAGGGCAACCAGAAGCCAATGCAGCTCGCACAGGAGTGGTGTAACATTGGAGTATCGAGATAGTCCCAAAAGCACCTGTGTGACCACATTTTGCACCAGTTGAAGCCTCTGGGCGCACTTCAAGGGCAGCCCCATGTAGAGAGTAGTGCTGTAATCCAGGCGAGAGGTGACAAGGGCATGGGTGACCATGCATAGGGTATCTCGGTCCAAAAAGGGGTGCAACTGGCGTACCAGGCAAACCTGTGCAAAAGCCCCCCTGGTCACGGCAGTTAGATGATCTTCCAAATTAAGCCATGAATCCAGGAGGACACCCAAGTTGCAGGCCCTTTCTGAGGGGGGCAATAGCTCCCCCCATCAGAAGAGATGGAACCTGTTGGACAGTATGAGATGCCGATATCCACAGCCACTCGGTCTTGGAGGGGTTCAGCCTGAGCCTGTTCCTTCCCATCCAGACCCACACCGCCTCCAGGCACTGGGACATCATGTCAAGGGCATCACTGGGTTGGCTCGGGTTGGAGATAAACAGCTGGGTATCATCGGCATATTGGTGATACCTCACCCCAAAGCCACAGATGATCTCACCCAGCGGCTTCATATAGATGTTGAACAGGAGGGGGGAGAGAACCGACCCCTGAGGTACCCCACAAGAAAGGGGCCTCAGGGTAGATCTCTGCCCCCCTGCCACTACAAACTGAGAATGGCCCGAGAGGTAGGAGGAGAACCACTGTAAAACAGTGCCTCCCACTCCCAACCCCTCGAGCCGTTGCAGCAGGATACCATGATCAATGGTATCAAAAGCCGCTGAGAGGTCAAGTAGGACCAGGACAGAGGAGCAACCCCTGTCCCGGGCCCGCCAGAGATCATCTACCAGAGAAGGATGTAAATGAATCACTAAAAAACAACAATATCCATCTGAGTTCTATATACATGGAATGCATGGGTATTATCTAACTGCATTATGCATACTTTACTGAGTGCTTGAAGCACTCCAGCTTATGTTGCTCCCATTCCCCAATCTTCACTGACGCTATATGCCAGGGCATCTGCTGCATTAGCATGACTGTCCTTTTAAAGCTGACCATTAAGAGTGACCATGAATATTCCATCCAAATGAGATTCATCCTGCAGTTTGGACTGGAAAGCATAGGAGAAGGCAGGCACCAAGCTCCCAACAATAAAAATTGTAGCAATAAAGAAAAGCAGTAGAGAAAAGGTTACCCTTTCAAAACAGATTGATGCCATGAAAGATGGATGCAGTATTGCTTGGACTATAGAAAAATAAAACAGAGCACACAAAAAATATCCTGAATGGAGCAGGAGCTGAACATACATAAAGAGGAAAGAGGCATATGTGGGAGATTTTATGATTCACTAAGACTTTTAGAGAGTAGCAGTACACCATAATATTAGCAGTTGTTTTTACAACTGTTAACTAACCTTTTCCTAGGCTATCATTTGAATCATAAAAAGGTTTATTTACTCACAGTTCATAACTTGGGAAAACTCCTTGAGCATACAAGAGGAAACAATATTTGTAAGAAATCAAGCATACGTCCCTAAAGGTCATTAAAGAATAAACTAACGATAATACTCTCTATTGACACACAATGAATTAAATATATTACATCCTCAGTAAAACACTGCACTTTCTGTTTTACATTAAAATTAAGACAGAAGTGCACACGTGCACACATCCCCAACCAAAATATACAAATCCAGAATATAACCGCAACAAGCAGTTGAATCCACACATACACAAACATATGTTAGAAAGAAATCAGAGCTGCTGAATTTCAAACCCCAACCCAAGAACACCTTCAGAGCAATTAAACGTCAGGGGAAAAGAACATGTGGGTTCTAAAAGCCAGACATACAACATAGCAAAAACCTATGCCCACAAACAGAATGTCAGTGGCTCCTGGTAGGGCAGTAATAAAACACTAAAGATCGTGTTTCTGCTTTTGCTGAGATGTTGCTCTGTGGGATTGCTTTGAGCTAACTGACCACTCAAGGTTCTTGCAAGAGGAATGATGGCTCTCTTGAAAGAAGACAGGAAATGGACATGCTTAGAACTAATAAAAAAAGTTTCATGGAGTGGAGACATCCTATTCCAGGTCTCTTCAATCTCCAGAAGAGCAGAGTGGGAAGGGACTTTGGAGTCTTCTAGTCCAAACCCTGCTCAAGTAGGAAACCCTACAGCAAATGACTGTCCAATCTCTTCTTAAAAACCTCCAGTAATGGAGCACCCACAACTTCTGGAAGCAAGTCGTTCCACTGATTAATTGTTCTATAAGAACTCAGCAACTGATTTAATGATAGGCTAAGAAAGCAATTTTATTCTATATAAGAGATCAGTGTCTAATTTTTAAAGAGTGGAGGAATAATGATTTTGAAGTTTTGGCCTGCCCCACCATGACCATTCTAAAGCAGGATCCAGCAACTGCTGACATCAAAGTAGGATGGATAAAGACCACATGGAATAGTCAGCTTGTCTGCCAGGGAAAGGAATGCAGTACTGCACGTGGCTTTATCCAACTTAGTATCTCAACTTGTGTACGTCCAGTGAAAAGATGACATTTTCTTTAATACAAGCCATAAGATGACTTTAGAGGTCCTGATGTCATTTTCTCTATCACTAAGATCAGTTAGATCTAAAGGCAGGATAGACCCTTTTTAGTATCAGCTTTAGTCAATGGAAATCTCTACCAATGGATTAATCAAAGTTTCAAAATCTGGCTTTTAGTTAAGGTGATTTTAGATTACTAATTTCTCAAAGCAAATGCCTTAATATATTTTTTATTTATTTATTTATTAATGGGACTTATATCCCGCCCTATCTCCCGAAGGACTCAGGGCGGCTAACAACAATAACATATAATAAGTACAGAAATTAAGATAAAATTAAAATTAAAGTCATCTGTGCAATAAATTAAAATTAAAAATAAATTAAAAATTGTAAACATAATTAAAATGCCTGTCAGTCCAGGTCAGCCAGGTGGAAAAGGAGTGTTTTGAGGTTGTGGCGAAAGGACTGGAGATCTTGGGCCATCCGAAGCTCAGGGGGGAGCTGATTCCATAGGACTGGCGCTCCCACAGAGAAAGCCCTTCCCCTGGGGTTCGCCAGCCGACATTGTCTAGCCAACAGTACCCTGAGGAGGCCTTCTCTGTGTGAGCGTACTGGGCGATGGGAATTCGTTCCCGGTAACAGATGGTCCTGCAAGTATCCCGAGCATAAGCCATATTGATCTTTTGAATTGGTTATTTTATGCTGAGCTGCTCATACCTTTAATTTATGATGTTTGCTAATCAGCATTGAAATCTGTGTGTTTGATTTAATAGATGAAGTTATGTTTTTAAGACTAGAACCAGAGAGGTCATTCTCCCACAGGGCAACTGAAACATCTCTGAAATAAATGCAAATACATAGAATGAATTTGTAAGAGCTTCTCATTCAGCTAAAGGCAGGGCTTTTTTTCTCATAGAACGCTCAGAACGGTGTTCTGGAACCTTTTTTTTTTGCAAAAAACAAAACAAAACAAAAAAACAACCCAGCTCCCTTATTGGTTTTCCTAAGCCTATTGCAGGGCTAGCAATCTTGGCTCTTTTTTATGACTCATGGACTTCAACTCCCAGAAATCCTGAGCCAGCCATGCTGAGGGGAAAGGGAGAGGTTTCCAAGCTGAGCCATGCTGGCTCAGGAATTGTGGGAGTTGAAGTCCACGAGTCATAAAAGAGCCTGCACTAGAGGAGGACATTAAAATTATTTACAGGATTACTTCTTTAGGAACTAAACTTTTAGAATATAAAACAGGTAATTCAGAAAAGCCAACAGGAAAGAACCTCACATTTTTCATTTGCTTCTGTCTTTTGGAAGGTAAAATTAGATAACAAAACAATCTATTTCTTATGTTAACATCTCTGTAATGAAATCAAAGGTAACAGGAAAGAAATGAGAAACATTTTTCTCAATGTAATATGTCTAATTTAGCTGATTCTAGAAAAAAATAGTATCTTTTGTACACTCTTGAAAACTATTTTGAATCTAAACAATTCTTAAGAATGAAATATTCTTAATTTGGACTTTACTTTTACTGTTTGGACTGTTGTGTGTTTTGAAAAATAGATTATTTAGAATCTAGTTATGTTGCACTTCAGTCTTTAAATAATTAACCTAGTATATACATAACAATATATGATGTTTTCCCTGATGAGCTTAACATCAATTACAACATTTATTAAAAAGGCTAAAATAATTTCTGGGGGTATTATCTGTATAGTAAAATTTTGGACAAGCAGTGATCATGTTACATATGTGCATAAGCGTAGTCAGTAGCATATGCCTTTTTAAAAATATCAAACATGCAAAGAAACAAAAATAAGTCCAAAATATCTGTATTACATCCAGAAATGCCAACTTTGCAACCAATATTTCTCATCCATAACTATGGCACCCTAAGGATACCTGCATACATGCAAATGTTTCTCTGGGATCAGTAACGCAACAGGGATTGCTTTTTCCTTCCAGTAACATATACCTAAAACCAGTTTATTGCATTTGGCAATTGTACTAAAAAAAATCTCATTCATTTAATTTGAAATCAAGTGAAAAATTGATTAAAATTATTTTATTAAAACAAATTAATGGCAATTCTTTTATAAAAAGTTGCCTCAAACAAAATGAGTTTGACATGCCTGCTCTAGATAGTTGAATGCTCCAAAATGAATTCTAGACCAGGCCTGTACATGCAGCCTACCAAGCACCCTTGGACAGAGCACAGACTTTTTTAAAAAAGTAATAAAATCACCACCACTACCCTGAAAGTCATGTTGCCTAGTGCCTCCATGGCTTACCATGACCACAAGCTCCAACAGTGTAGATGCTCCTCTAGTCACCAAATCATTGATTAGCCCACCAGCATTCCTTTGCAGACCACAAAGATTTTTAATTTATCAGTGTGGGCCTTTCTTTTCTACAAGTTGCATAATAATAATAATAATAATAATAATAATAATAATAATAATAATAATAATAATAATAATAATAACAACAACAACAACAATAACAATAATAATAATAATAATAATAATAATAATATTGGAAGGGACCTTGGAGGTCATCTAGTCCAACCCCCTGCTCAGGCAGGAAACCCTGTACCATTTCAGACAAATGGCTGGCCAGTCTCTTCTTAAAAACTTCCAGTGTTGGAGCATTCACCACCTCTGGAGGCAGGTTGTTCCACTGGTTAGTTGTTCTAACTGTCAGGAAGTTTCTCCTTAGTTCTAGGTTGCTTCTCTCCTTGACTAGTTTCCATCCGTTGCTTCTTGTCCTGTTTTCAGGTGCTTTGGAGAATAGCTTGACTCCCTCTTCTTTGTGGCAGCCCCTGAGATATTGGAACACTGCTATCATGTCACCCCTCACCCTTCTCTTCATTAAACTACACATACCCAATTCCAGCAACCGTTCCTTATATGTTTTAGCCTCCAGTTCCCCAATCATCATTGTTGCTCATCTCTGTACTCTTTCTAGAGTCTCGACATCTTTTTTACATTATTATTATTATTATTATTATTATTATTATTATTATTATTATTATTATTATTATTATTATTATTATTATTATTAACATATGTTCTACCTTTATTTACCAATTATATAATATTTGTATGCAATCCACATGGCAAGGTTTGGGGAAACTTACAATAGAAAAAATATGTTTTTAAAATCATAAGATTAAAACATCGCCTGGCCCGCACCGCCTCCGCTGCCCACCCCCCACAGCCCCGCCATATAGAGTGGGCTCTGCTGCTCCCACAGCACCAGCCGCGCCGGCTCCAGCCCCAGGACGGGGAGCCCACCGCCAACACCCTTCGCACCTGTGACTGCAGCAGCACTGCCCCCCACCCCCCCGCCTCCTGCGCCCGCCAAGATGAGAGTTCCAACACCTTTTTTTAAGGAAAAAAAACCACTGGCTAAAGGGATATATTGTTGATTACAAACAAGGACCTCCAGCTTCATTTTAAACTGAACAGTTGTTAGACTTAGCTACAGTATATTTCCTTGGAGCTATCATCGGTTCCACTGAAATCTCTAGGTATGTGAACATCCAACACAATGGCCTTTAGATACAAAAAAGTGTGTCTGAGAACTGGTGCCACAGATAGCTAAAGAAGCAGATTGCACCAATCTCTTGTCATGTTTGGCAAATCCTAAATTAACCCCTCCTCTGAAAAGCTCATGTGGGGCCAACAGTCAAGTGTTAGAGCAAGTTGGAATGGTGTTGGCAGAAAATACCGTGTTTATTCAATATGTAGTCAATTAAGAAAATCCTTTGAAGTTCTTGGCATGTATTCATGGGGGTAAATAGTAAAAAGGTTCTTATCACTCCCTTTGGAAGAATGCAGTCTCCCAAGAGAACACTGAGGCTGACTTAAACAGTTGTTCACTATCTGTTGGGAACTCGTGGCTTATTTCTTGTCAGCTTTTCAAAGCAAGATCATACTTCTCTGGTTCCAGCCATTATTCAAACACACTTGTGGATGACTGCCCATGTTTCACATGGTTGTTTAAAAGTTTGCAAAATAATTCTTCCTTTCTGTTATTTGATAGGAATGATGATGGGCTTTTATGGTCAAGTTTATCTTTTAAAAAAGCAAGATTGTAATAATAGAGATATCACTGGGAGAAAAGATTTACTTGAATGGTGGTGGTTCATTAATAATTATTAGTTAGTCTTAAGAAGGTAAAATATCATCTATTCATTCATGCTCAGTTTGTCCCAATGTAGCATGGAGGCTAAACATATCCATTAACATTCCTCTGGCCTAAGAAGGCCAAGGAACAGATACTAGATCAAAATAATACTAGTAATGGAATCTGATTTTTAAAAGGAAAATAAGCTGTTTGAGAAGAAGAGTCAATTGGTAAGATAGTATTACAAAGAAGAATATAATTATTACTTCTGTGACATCATCAAAACGCTAAAGTCTTTCTGACTTTTGCAGTTTATTTTTATTAATAAGCAGGTTATAGAAGAGTGGTCTTCTTTCTTCTGAGACAGATTATCCCACCTAGATTGTTCTTGTTTGTCTGTTTTCATCATAAGCCTTGCTGGGAGAATTGAAATTATCCCTGGTTCTTGAGCTACTGTCTTCCTGACTTTTGTTAATTTGGATCACAGCAGTATGCTGACTTCCAAACAAGGTGGCTGGGCAGAGATCAGCATCTGAACACTGCTTGAAATTAAAATGATGTTTCCTTGCAAAATGGCTTCATTTCCAGGATGTCACTTCCAGTATGTCAAATCTTAGCATCTGACATTTGCCTCTTTTCTCGTCTTTGGAAATGTCCAAATGCTCTGAGCCTAGCAGAGGGTCAACCATCTAAATACTTTCTAATGAAGTAAAACCTGAATCTATGTTATTGAAAATACAGAGCTAGAGGCAGCAAAACTCATTCTCTCCAATTCCCTCCAATTCCTGTTAGAACACTTAAAGAACTTGGATACTGTCTTTACTGCACATCCTTCATCCCAAATGTATCTCCTAAAATAGACCTCTTATGCCTTGTACCCCTTTTCATGTTCTATTGCTTCTTTGTATTTAAGAAATAGGAAGAAGGCCCTTTGGGTACATCTGTAGACCAGCTTCACCATCTCCTGCACTTTTGAGTGTTACAAATTCTCAAAGTCGCACATTTTCAAATGACATATTCTACAGCAACTGGAAAACAAAAGAGCTATTCATTAGATTGATTAAGGATGATGTTTGCCGAGCAGGTCAATGCACTGTAGTAGTATTTCTGAAAGTTAATGTGGGTACATGAATGAAAAAAGTTCCTGTAAGAGATTACTGCACAGGAAAGTTATTGAGGTATGCAAATGTTTGTTATTGTCAGATTATGCTTTTGTTTCATTTGGCTTGCCTCCATTTGGTCAGGATCTTCAACGTAGGTTTAGATTCATTTATTTATTTGCTAGCATGTTATGTATCTTTATTTTATTCTTTTCCCCCTCTCCAGTAAGAATAAGGATGTTAGGACTGTGTGACACTTCTCTTCCCAATCCAATATATTATTTCTTTTTTCAATGTTTTTAGCTATCTTTATGATTTCTTAAATGTTTTCCTTCAGAATGAGCTGCCAAATTCACTTTTAAGTCTCAATTTAAACAAAATCTATTTAAAATCTTGGTATGCCCATCCAAGACTTTTAGTTAGCCTTAGATGCATAACCAAATGGGGGGTTCTGATTCTGCATGTGAAACAATCTCTTGACAGGTGAATGCTCCAAACAAATGATATCCCAGTGGATATTCTGAAACACTGGCTGAGAGGAAATTGGGCAGATTAGACAGCAGATATAGCCCTGTCTTCCTGTCTTCTTCATAGTCATGTACCACAATCCACCATCTTCTCAATATCCTACCCTCTCAAATAATGATAGGGTTGGCTCTTTTAACAGAATAGCATATGTTGGAAGGGACCTTGGAAGTCTTCTACTCCAATCCCCTGGTGAAGCAGGAAACCCTATACCATTTCAGACAAATGTTGTCTAATCTCTTCTTAAAAACTTGCAGCTTGGAGCACCCACAACTTCTGAAGGCAAGCCATTCCACTAATTAATTGTTCTAACTGTCAGGAAATTTCTCCTTAGGTTGCTTCTCTTGATTAGTTTTCATGCATTGCTTCTTGTTCTGCCTTCCTATGCTTTGGTTGACAAATCATTTACTGAAAATTCTCATATGATGTAATGCCCTTTGCTCAGGTTCTCTAAATTTTGGTTTTTCTATTTATTTTATTTTTTAATAATAAATTTTACTATAAAACAGTTAAAAAACTGTTTTTTTACAGTTAAAAAACTAAAACTAATATAAACTTAAAAAAGAGCATAAAAATAGTGCAGAGAAGGAAAACAGGAAAGAAAAGAAAGAAAAAAGAATATAGTTAATAAAAATAAAAGAAATAAATAAAGAAACAACTTCCCTTCATAACAATAAGTATAAACAATTTTAGTAACATATCACCTTCTCTTAAAATACAACACATGATCTCTTCTTCCTATATCTCATCTCATATATGTAAAGAAATTCTTAAAGCCTTGTCATTCAGGCCTGGTCAGCAAAAGACCATTAAGGGTTACCATTTATTAAGAAGGCAAGAAATATCTAGACATTGTGATATTATGAACTACATGTTTATTCCTATTTTTGAAAAATGAAAAATACTGCAATTTATTTTGATCACCACCAAAACTTATCAATTTGCAAGCCAGATATGATGGTGGCCTCAAAAATGCATAAGAATGGTGATCTCATCCTTTTGATAATGGTTTTCAAGGCCCTACATGGCATGGGTCCGGAGTACCTCGGAGATCACCTGCTGCCGGCATCAACTTCCCTCTGCCCTGTGCGTTCCCACAGAGAGGGCCTCCTCAGGGTGCCACCGGTCAGAGAATGTCGTCTGGTGGCCCCCAGGGGGAGGGCCTTCTCTGTGGGCGCCCCGGACTTATGGAATCGGTTACCGGTTGAGCTCCGGATGGTGCCCGACCTTCGCTCCTTCCGACGCGATCTGAAGACCTATTTATTTGAACAAGCCGGCCTGGCCTGATGGGGGATGTGTTGGGGTTTTTTATTGTGGTTTTTTTACATTATTATTTATTGTTTTAGCTGGGGCTTTGTATTTAATTCTCTTTTAACTTTTGTAACTTTTGTACCTTGTATTTTATATGTGCCCTGTTCACCGCCCCGAGTTCTTCGGGAGAAGGGCGGTATACAAATATAATAAACTTAACTTAAACTTAACTTAAACTTAAACTTATATCATGAATATAAGAGCAATTTCACTCATCACTTCTCCACTGCCACTTTGACACAACGAAGCTTAGAACTAAAGACCTGATATTGGTACATAGGCATGAAATCTGGAAGAACACATGTGGGTCTATACTTTGGTGCATCTTTGGATTTGGGTAATGGTCTAGAACAGGGGTGTCAAACTGCCAGCCTGTGGGCTGAATGTGTCATCTGGAAGCCGCGCCCACCCCATTGCCAGCAATAGCGAAAAGGCTCCAATAAGTTGTGCGATGTCACATGACATCATGAGTTTGACATATCTAGTCTAGAAGAAGTATATAACAGGGGAGGAGGAGGGAGAGTGAGGGGGAGGAGGAGGAGGAAGAGGAAGAGAGGAGGAGGGGGAGGAGCAGAAGCAGATCTATCATTGAAGGAATAGCAATAGTTTTCAAATGCAACAGTTGCAAAGAGCAGTGTTTATAGTATATTTCTTATTGACAGCTGAAAGTTTAAGCACAAAATAAAACAAAAATGGCCTGGTTCCAAAAAGTAATCAACAAAAACACAAAACCCACTTAAATTAGGTGTAAATAATTTGGATTATAGGATGTTGTCAGGCTATTTATATCATCTTTTTTGTGTGCTATTCAGACTGCTGGGAACAAGTCCTAAACATACATAAACTTTTAAAGGTTTGTTAGATTAGAGCTGAATCTAAACACTGCTGACATTTCCACATCTGAATACAGAAGCTATTAATTTTATGACATTCAGAGTTTTTACATAGGGGTGATGTCCATAAATAGAAAAAAAAATTAGAAAGAAATTGTAACAAAGGCACAAAGATCAAAGGTATGGAATTAAACAAGCAAAATATAAAAATAAAACAATATAAAGGAAGTGTGTGTAACTAGATTCTGAGAGTAGAGAAAGTTTTAGGAAAAAAATAACACATTTGCCAAAGTTACTTATCAATAAAGAAAAACTGCTTCAAAGCCTGCATAGCATGTCATAAGAATTTAGCTATGTAGTATAGTGAAAAAAGTTGTTCATGCGCTTTCCTTTTTGACAGTTGGAAATATGAGTGGTACAATCCTATGTCATTTTACTTTGAGTGCTTTGTGGCTACCAAGCATACCCACATGAAAATATATGCCTGGTTGCAGCAGATATGATGTCTCACATATGTGAACAAGCTGTCCAATATACACTATGTTGCTTAAAGTATGTGTGGTGGAAAGTGTTAATTTAGTGTAATGGTACGTTTGGATGACCTTTGGGAGACAGGGAAAAGAGATGCAGCCAGGGGAATGGTCAGATAAAAGGCAATTTAGCATAGCAGGAATAGAGGTGGAACAAGCAGATCAGAAGGGACCCTCCATCATTTCTTGAGTTGTAAAGGGGACCGTCAGAGAAAGACTTGCAATACTTTGTTGATGTAACCTTACAATAGAGTATATAATTAGCTTATTCTAATGCTTCATGTCTGGTCTGATATTTAGCAACCGATACATTCCTGATACCGTATTGGTGAAACATCTGTACAGGTAATCAATAGTGGATCACCCTTTCAAACAAATATTTTCAGAAAAGGACTGTCAATCTTTGAGGACATCAATAGCTACAATTGAGCAGTATGCGTAGGGCTTCAGTCCAAATATGGAGAAGAATATAGCAAACTATGGAATGGAATGGAATGGAATGGAATGAAATGGAATGGAATGGAGGGAAGGGGGACAGTAGAGTGGAATGGAGTGGAGTGAAGTGGAGAAGAGAAGAGAAGAGAAGAGAAGAGAAGAGAAGAGAAGAGAAGAGAAGAGAAGAGAAGAGAAGAGAAGAGAAGAGAAGAGAAGAGAAGTCAGTGTACTTGCAAAACAACAAAGAATGGCTGTACTCAGAACAATTTACATCTGCAACAATATCTGTAACACCATCAACCATCAACATCTACCTATTCCAGGTCCTTGGAAAGAACTTAATAGGTAGGAAAAAAAATGTCTGAACTTCTGGCTGACTCTGCAACAAACCATAATACTAAAGTGCAACCAGTAGAAGAGGATAAATAATAAAAGGATAAATAATATTTCAGTCATGCTCTGTGGTTAATAACACATTAGAAGAACTTAGTAGTCACTGTGTTTTGTCAACTGCGAGAATTAGGTATTCAGCACAATGATGGTACGAAGGAAAAACCTGTCCCTGTGTCTAGATGTCTTGGCATACAATACCCTATACCCAAGGGAAGGAGTTGAAACAGTTTGTGTCCAGGATGTGAGGGGTCTGCAGATATCTTCTCAGCCCTCCTTCCGACTTAAATTTAATTTACCTGTATTTACATTAAAATAAAATAAATATTGTTAACCTGGGCAAATGCCCCCCTGGCCACGACTCAGTTTTGAAGATCATATTGGAGTCGTGGCCAGGGGGGCATTTGCCCAGGTTCGCCTGGTGCGCCAGTTGCGCCCCTATCTGGACTGAGATGCCCTATGTACGGTCACTCATGCACTCGTTACCTCCCGGATAGATTACTGCAATGCTCTCTACATGGGGCTGCCCTTGAAGACCACCCGGAGGCTTCAGCTGGTGCAGAATGCAGCCGCGTGGGTAGTGATGGGAGTATCCCGATACTCCCATATTACACCCCTCCTATGTGAGCTGCATTGGCTACCAGTTGTCTTCCGGGCAAGATTTAAGGTGCTGGTACTTACCTTTAAAGCCCTACATGGCTTAGGCCCGGGATATTTGCAGGACCGTCTGCTACCGGGGACGACTTCCCATCGCCCAGTGCGCTCACACAGAGAGGGCCTCCTCAGGGTGCCGTCGGCCAGACAATGTCGGCTGGCGACCCCCAGGGGGAGGGCCTTCTCTGTGGGAGCACCAGCCCTTTGGAACCAACTTCCCCTTGAGCTTTGGATGGCCCCGGACCTCCGGTCCTTTCGCCGCGACCTCAAAACTTTTCTCTTCCATCAGGCTGACCTGGATTGATGATGGGTTTTTAAATATGTTTTAATTTTTAACTATAGTTAATTTATTTTGGGGCTGTTATTTAATTCTTTTTTAAATTTGTGTATTGTTGTTTTTTATTGTTGTAAGCCGCCCTGAGTCCTTCGGGAGATAGGGCGGCATATAAGTCCCAAAAATAAATAAATAAATAAATAATATGATTATTCATTAAATGTCTGTCACAAATTGATTGCAACTTTTAAAGAGAATCAGTAGAGCACTAGAGCAATGTGCCAGTGAACAGAAGGCATTCCAAATAGGCTGAAAGGCAGTTGCTTTTTTAATATCTGGTCCAAAACAAGTTTGGATAAATTAAGGACTACAGATTGTGAGGTACTGAGAAATGCACACTTAGCCAATCCAGCAGGAAATCTACCGGACTGAACAATAATGCTCAATTTGCATCAGTAATTATGCCAAGCAGAACCAAGGGGTGAAATTTCTTTTCAATTAATTAATTTAGAATTAAAGAGAGCAATCATGAGACCTTCTTTTCTCGATTCTCAAGTCAGACAATAGTGACCAGAAGCTTATGTTAAGTATTCTCCTTCCTTCCAAAAAAATTATAAACCAATATTCATTTTGTCTAAGCAATCCCTGGCACCAAAGTGCGTGAATCAGCAATTGTGATGGAGCCATTTTGTGTTGGCACTTCAAGCCAAGAATGTTTATTTCACTTAGAATGCTGACACTGCTGTCTGCTAACAAGGTTCTGCAAAGAGACACAGCTGGAATGCCATTAAGGAGTATTGGCTGGATATAGAGAGAGATAGATCATGGGGGGGTGAGAAGAGGGGGGTATACGTCTTTTCCTATCAAAAGAATTGGAAGGCATTTAAGTATTCCCGTCAGCAGCTAAAACATGAAAGAAAAATTGGCAAGCCCCATTTCTTTAAAAGAAAAAAAAGGTTTCCCTAGATTTGCATTCTTGGCAACTGACATAGAACCTGATATATATCTCCAGGCTGGGGAGGCATGGCCTAAGGGCTGTCTGTCAAATTTGAATGGCGTCTGCATATACCTGTGTGCCAGCATATCGAAACATGGATTACATATGGAAGGGCCAATGAATAATTTAGAGCCTTGGGGTGGGATTGATCTGACTAATTTTCAGATGCCGGAATACAGTGGATATAAAAAGTCTACACACCTCTGTTGAAACGCCAGGTTTTTTTGAGATGCAAAAATATCAGGCCAAGATAAATCACTTCAGAATTTCTACCTTTAATGTAATATACTGTATGCAGTAAGTTCCCGCTCTTTGGTGAAGCAAAGTCTTGAAAAAGGGAAGAAACACCCTGAAAAGGAAAAGTATTTATGAAACATTAAAGGACATTGATTTTGTCCTAGGGTTAAGAAGAAAGGATAATTTGTAAATGAGTTTAAAACAGGATGATTAATTTGAATTTGTAGCCAGTGTAGTTTTTTGCAGGGTCTTCTGTTGCTTGTTTGTTATTGGTTTGCTTGTTTGACTGATTGATATCCCGACCTTTTCTCCTAAAAGTAGACTACAGTGAGATTTGTCTTCATTTTATCCCCATAACAGCAGCCCTGAAATGCAGATTGGGTTGAGGAAGATACAGTCTGGGCCAAAATCATCCAGCAAGCTTTTATGACTGAGGGATGAGTTGAACCTGACTGGGGAATTCTGGGAGTTGAAGTTCACACATCTTAAAGTTGCCAAAGTTGATAAACACTCAACCATTCCATCACAGAAATATTTAAAAAAGTTAATGATACATAGAATACTGTTGCAATCAGGTTCATTTCTGGATTTCCTCACCTGCTAGAAAAAGGAAGAAGAGTGGAAAACATTTACATGTCAATGATGAGTACCAAGCCTCAGTTGAGTTTATTTCTAGAACCTGGTTAAAAGGAGAAAATATATTGCCAAGACATAATAATAATAATAAACCTTTATTGTCAAAGTACAACATGTGTACATTGAGATTAGCTGAGCCTCTGCAATTGTCCTATATATAAAAAGTATTGCATTGATGATCTCTGGTGAAAATGGGATGGGTTAGGCTTTCAATACAATTCACCATGGTATCCTGGAATGGCTTTGGGGGTTTGGAGTGGGGGGCACTATAGTGTCCTGGTTGATTTCTTTTTTTTTTCTATGTTGTTGAAAGGAACTGAGAAGTTTGGCCCTGATCTCTTGCTTGCAGTGTCCCACAAGGCTTGGTATTTTGTCCACTTACCCACATCCTAGTCATCTCCTACCATGACTATTGCAATGCTCTCTGCTTGAGGCTGCCCTTGAAAAGTACCCAGAAACAACTGGTTAAAAACGTGGTAGCCCACATAGTTTTGTGCAAGCCTAGATTTGCACTGCGGTGGCTGTATTGGCTGCCAATTTGCTTCAAGATACTGGTTGTCATCTTCAAAGCCCTACATCATGGCTTGGGGCCAGGTTATCTTAAGGACCATCTTTTCCCAATCAGAACTACCCAATGCATCAAAAGGGAAGACTTCTTAGGGGGAATGCTATAGGTGTTCTCCCCTAAGAAGGTCCATATGATGAGACCAAGAAGAGGTGCCTGTTCTGTGGTGGCTTCCTCCCTTTAGAACATCATACCTGCAGAGATAAGATGGACCCTTCCCTTGGCACTCATTGGCAAGGCCCTGAAGACATGGTTTTGCTTATGGGCCTGAGGATCACAGAATGATATGGAGCTCATTAAGTGGCTCGTTTAATTGTTGCCACTGGGGACATGGACAGTTATTGCTTTTTGCATTGTTTTTGTATTGGGATTTTATCACTGTTTTTTAAAAAAGTAGTCACTGAGATTGAGTTGAGTGGCCATATACATTTTCTAAAATAAACAAACAAATAAACAAATAAACAAATATAAAAATAAAATAAAATAAAATCTACCTTGGCTATAGAGGAAAACATGAGATTAAGAAGAAATGCTGTATTTTCCTTTCAAAATGTATGTTTGCTGTAGTGAGAGTTGTTTCTTAACTTCCACCTCAGGCATCTCTGCCAGCATTAGGTACCGTAGACATAATAATTTACAGTAGATTCTTGCAAATGTTTTCCTTATATCCCAAAGTTATCATATAAATAAGGTGGAACATCATCATTCTGGCTAGTGGCTTATAGGCCCTGTTCTACAATGTTCAGATAGTGAGAAAGCCCATGAGATGGAGGACCCCTACTAGTGTAGAGTTTCAGTTTAAAAGGGTGTCCATGTGTAGAATATGTAGCCATATTCTAGATGAAAGTCAGCTCCAGTAGCAAGACTATACAGCTCTTAAGTTGATGAAATGATGTAACTCATGGGCTTGTAATTGAAGCAATTTCTACACACCTGTATCTATGGACAAAGAAATGCCTTTGCATGGCAGGGAATACTGCTTAAGAAAGATTGGTATATCCAGGGTTTTTTTCTCATAGAACGCTCAGAACAGCATTCCGGCACCTTTTTTTCGCCAAAAAAAGAGCTCCCTCTGAAAGCTTATTGCAGGGCTAGGCAATCTTGGCCCTTTTTTATGACTCATGGACTTCAATTCCCAGAAATCCTGAGCCAGCCATGTTGAGGGGAAAGGGAGAGGTTTCCAAGCTGAGCCATGCTGGCTCAGGAATTCTGGGAGTTGAAGTCCTTCAGTCATAAAAGAACCTGCACTAGAGGAGGACATTAAAATTATTTACAGGGTTACTTCTTTAGGAACTAAACTTTTAGAATCTAAAACAGCTAATTCAAAAAAGCCAACAGGAAAGAACCTCACATTTTTCATCTGCTTCTGTCTTTTGGAAGGTAAAATTAGATAACAAAATAATCTATTTCCTATGTTAACATCTCTGCAATGAAATCAATAAAGGTAACAGGAAAGAAATGAGAAACATTTTTCTCAATGTAATATGTCTAATTTAGCTGATGCTAGAAAAAAATAGTATCTTTTGTACATACTCTTGAAAACTATTTTGAATCTAACCATCTATTACAACTAAACCACTTTAAATTAAACAATTCTTAAGAATGAAATATTCTTAATTTGGACTTTACTTTTACTGTTTGGACTGTTGTGTGTTTTGAAAAATAGATTATTTAGAATCTAGTTATGTTGCACTTCAGTCTTTAAATAATTAACCTAGTATATACATAACAGTATATGATGTTTTCCATGGTGAGCTTAACATCAATAACAACATTTATTAAAAAGGCTAAAATAATTTCTGGTGGCATTATCTGTACATTAAAATTTTGTTTATTCACAATCTTTCACTTTTCAAATTCTGGAAAAGCAGTGGTCATGTATTCTAGCAAAAGATGTTACATATGTGCATAAGCATAGTCAGTAGCATATGCCTTTTTAAAAATATCAAACATGCAAAGAAACAAAAATAAGTCCAAAATATCTGTATTACATCCAGAAATGCCAACTTTGCAATCAATATTTCTCATCCATAACTATGGCACCCTAAGGATACCTGCATACATGCAAACATTTCTCTGGGATCAGTAACGCAACAGAGATTGCTTTTTCCTTCCAGTAACAGATTGCTGGGAAATACCAAACATGGCCTTAAGAATTCCAATGTTTGTTACAATTTTTTCTGGATGTGGTTCGAAAGAGGCCTAGAAATGTCAGCACAAATACATCACACTTGCTGAACATGAACATGCAACTAATTACAATCTTCAATTATATGTGATATATCCAGGGCTTTTTTTCCCCATAGAACACTCAGAATGGTGTCCTGGCATCTTGTTTTTTGCACACACACAAAAAAAAGCTGAAGGAAACTGTTCTGGAGAGCCAAATTCTCCTCAGGCAGCCAGGCTGCAGAGCAGCAGAATGCATTGTAGTGACAGGCCTTCAGATGGCTCAAATCAAAGGAAATGTGATCCGTACAGGCTAATTTAAAAGTGGGAGGGTAAGAAGGGCTGAGTGTGAACAGGTTGCTTAGCAACCTGCTTAAACAGTCTCTGTAACTTTCAGCTCCCAGTGCCTTGCCTTTTTTAAGTGGGAAGTTGAAAAAAGGCTAAAAAGAAGGCAATTGAGTGCTATCAAGGAAAATGTATAGATATAGCCAGCAGACGTTTAGGGAACCTTTATTTTTCATACACTGTTTGAATTTTGTTTTAATGCCATGGTGATATACAATCAAATGTAGCAGTCTTTTTTTTAATCCCAAAGCATCTGTTTGTTAAATACAGTATAACAAAGTTTTGGATGATGGAATTATTTTTTATCTAAGGATAACTAATGATAACAGCTCTTAAATCTGTTATTTTGTTTTATTTTGCAAAAAAAATTGTATAATTTGCATTTGCATTCATTTACAAATAGAATATGTTGTTAAAATGTATTGGTGTTGAAATAATTAGTGCACACATATACCTAGAACCAGTTTATTGCATTTGGCAATTGTACTAAAAAAATCTCATTGTCAACCAATATAATTCATTTAATTTGAAATCAAGTGAAAAAATGATTTAAATTATTTTATTAAAACAAATTAATGGCAATTCTTTTATAAGAAGTTGCCTCAAACAAAATGAGTTTGACTTGCCTGCTCTAGATAGTTGAATGCTCCAAAATGAATTCTAGACCAGGCCTGTACATGCAGCCTACCAAGCACCCTTGGACAGAGCACAGACTTTAAAAAAAAGTAATAAAATCACCACCACTGCCCTGAAAGTTATGTTGCCTAGTGCCTCCATGGCTTACCATGACCATGAACTCCAACACTGTAGATGCTCCTCTGGTCACCAAATCATTGATTAGCCCACCAGCATTCCTTTGCAGACCACAAAGATTTTTTATTTATCAGTGTGGGCCTTTCCCTTCTACAAGTTGCACAGACCTCTTCTAGATTTTCCTCTTGCCTTTTCGAGTTAACTCCTTGGTCTGTCATTGAGCAAGAATTGACTTTGTAGGAAAGCATATTATCATTTGATGTATATTTAATTTAATTAATTTAATAATTTAATTTGTATAAAACATATGTTCTACCTTTATTTACCGATTACATAATATTTGTATGCAATCCACATGGCGAGGTTTGGGGCAACTTACAATATTTTTAAAATCATAAGATTAAAACATAAAAGCAGGGCTTTTTTTCTCATAGAATGCTCAGAATGGCGTTCCGGCACCCTTTTTTGCACACACAAAAAAAGCTTTTGCACAAGCTATGCTACTCCCTCTATTGGCTTTCAAAAGCCTATTGGCTTTTGAAAGCCAATAGGAATTGCTGCTGAGCATGCCAAGAGACCTGGCCAGCAAACATTGCACCAGCAAGTTGTGCAGCGAATGTGAGTTGGCAGGAACTTAGCATCCCTCCCTGCTGCCCAACTACACCATCTCAACTAGGTAAGTAAGAGAGGACAAGGAGTGGGAGGTGGGTTCTGTGGAGTCCATGTGCACTCCTTCCTTGTGCTCACTCCTGTCAGCCAGGCTGGTGGCCTACCTGGTGCTGGACCTGTGCCACCGTTGCCTCGCCCTGCGTGCCTAAGTGGCTGCCCTGCATCACCTGGCCTGCACCACCTCTGCTGCCCACCCCGCACAGCCCCGCCATATAGAGCGGGCCCAGCTGCTCCCACAGCACCAGCCGTGACAGTTCTGGCCCCGGGGGGGCAGCCCACCACCAACACCCCTTGCACCCATGACTGTAGCAGCGCCTCTCCCCACCCCACCCCCCGCCTCCTGCGCCCACCAAGATGAGAGTTCCATCACCTTTTTTTTTTTTTAGAAAAAAAGCACTGGGTATATCATTCTCTCATACCTTGAAGGGCCAAGAGATTTTTCATTCATTCTCCTCTTAGCTCCTGGGACCACATCACAGCCAGCATAATTAAATAAATATAAATGCCGAATTCTGGTATATCAGCATTAAGGATTGCAAAATGTCAAACTTGCCACAATGGCAAGCACATAAAAATGGATCATGCTGTCAATATACTCTTTTTTTATATCCATGACATGCTGTTCTCTTCTTTAATTTTGCTTGGGAAAATATAGGAAAGCTCCTATGTGAGCATTACTTCATTTAAAAAAGTCTCTTACCATAGATGAGTAGATAACACAAATCTTCCCCTATCTATTCCCCACTCCCAGTATAGTCAATAATGAAGTGGGGTTTTTTCCAGTGTGATTTTTGTAGCCCAGTTATCAGAATAAGGCATAAGTTCATAAGTATCTCAAACAGCTAGAAGTTGTACAACAGACAACCAACCACATTTGAGACCACCCACCTGCATATGCTGGTACATGTATAATGCAGAAGAAACACACACAGAGAGATGAATAGATAGAGTGTGGTGTGGTGTGTAGTAAATATGTAGGGTGCCCTGCCTACAGCTGCCAGTCCAACTCACTTTGTGTAACCATTACCCATAAAGACTTCCCCAAGAGATAATGTGAACATTTCAGCCTGGAAGACTGTGTATCTCTGAGTCAGTGCAGCATTACCTGCAGAACTGTAGTAGCAATGGCATGTCTTAAGTGGCAGAATATCAACAGCAATACAAAGACCTGTCTTAGTAAGAGGCAGGGGTGAGTCAAAGTTTTGTGGGCTTACATGTTTGAGTTCAATGTCCTTGAGGACAATATATGCATAAATAATTCAAAATATTATCATTAAAAACAACCAAGCTGAGCCTGACTCTTAAATGTCAGAGCTTGGCAAGGGCTGATAATTGTAAGTTCCTTTGTAGCTAAAGGTTTTCCAAGGTCATCAAAAGTTGGCAGGACTTTTGATATACTCTGCTTGTTTGAGATGTGCAGTTAATGTTTCCAGTGTGGGCTATAGCAAGGAAGCTTACCCTTGCCAAAGCAATGTTCATGTGAAATACCGTGCATGAAACAATTCAGGAAAGAACAGAATCTGTTCATCTGCATTGAACAATGAAAACATAGGATTCTAGGGCCAACAATGCGTTACATTTATGATAACGGCCACAACTGTTTACATTGCTGCTATTAATGCACAGTCTTCCTTCATATTTGCCAAGGAAGCACAAAAGGGTTCTCTTCCTAAGGAAACACTTCTGAATAGTACCAGCAGACTTTTTTTTAAAAAAAAATCTGGGCTGTAAATACAGAAGTGTATATTGTAATTGTAAGTTATGGTCCTTTACAATATTTGGAGAACAATGGCTAATGTCTGACCCTTATTAGTTTAATTATTGCTATGCCATGTTTTTCATGTATAGACTATTGGACAGGAAATAAATTGGTTGTGTTTTTCTTCTTACCATCCCCTAAGCCAGAAGAAGAAAATGGTATTTATGAGTGGTGTGGTGGCCCAATGATGAAGACACTCACCTCCCACTCAAAAAGTTGAGAGTTCAGTCTTAGATAGCAGGAGATGTTTCTCTCTCCTAGAGCACAAAGAAAAAAAATATATCTGCTACAAATTCTGCATGGCGTCAGGAAGGGCATCTGGTCAGTAAATGCTCAGCTCCATCCCGTTACCCCGACTGTACCCTAAACTAAGGGATTGCAGCATCATAAAAAGGGACTTTTAAAAAAAATCTGATGAATGGATGTAAGGTTATCTCAGTTATTTCAGAGTGTTGTGCTATGGAATATAGTGCACATCCCTCCAATGGCCCTCAGTCTCTCTTGCTTCCCAACCTTCAATGAAAGGGCCAAGTATATGATGGGACTCCTCTTGAGAGCAGGAAATTTACAGAGCCTTGGTGGAGCAGTGGGCTAATGCCTCCTTAAGTAACACCAGCTGCCTGCAATTAGTGCAGGTTCGCATCCCACCAGGCTCAAGGTTGACTCAGCCTTCCATCCTTCCGAGGTAGGTAAAATGAGGACCCAGGTTGTTGGGGGCAATAAGCTGACTTTGTAATAATGCCGCTTGGGGTGTGTGTGAAAGCCCTAATAAGCAGGCATATACATAGAATGAAGGCTACTGCTAAGCTTGTAAGCTGCCCTGAGTCTTCGGAGAAGGGCGGGATATAAATGGAATTAAAATAAAAAAGAAAAAATAAATTTGATGATGCCAGTCTCCTTTTTTAATTTGGCATCATAAGAAAGCTTCAGAAAAATACTAATAAGAAAATGATATAGAAAAAACAGAAACCTCCCTCTCCCTTTTTCTTTTTCTTTTGAAAAGAAAACTTCTGAGAATTGAAAGGCAGATTTTGGCACAACATAAATGAAATATGGGAAGGTCAAATAAGGCAGAGAAAACAAATGAATCCTTAGGTTAAGGTTCCACTAGCACAAATTCAGTTTAAGCTTTTTTTTCCTCATGCACTTGATTCTGATGTCTCTCCAACCCCTTCCTGGATATTGTCCAAGAAATAAACAACAATAAGATATTTAACTTTGTTATTATTTGTTAGGCAACCAGCTAAAAATATATCATAAGTCACATGAGGGCTTGCCCTTCAAAATCCAACTGGGCATTGAACTAGAAGCAGGAATGTAAAGTAGCGTGGGCGCACACAGAGACGGACAGTCAGCTGGGTAGTAACTTCTTTATTGAGGTCAGGAACAAAGCTGGGGAGAGGGGGTTACCTGGCGTACCTTTATACCTGCCCAGGTGAAAACCAACCAATGGATTCAAACCTGGGCTTCCCACCAGTGAAGGTGGCCAATAGATTTAAATCCTGGCTTCCCGCCAGAGCTGGCCATAGCACGGGGTTGTCAAACTCATTCAAACCAGGCTTTCCCGCCAAATGCGGTTATAGCCTGGAGCTGTCCAGCCCCCTGCTGTGCTGACAGCCTGTGTATGCTTTAGCCGCATACACTACAAGGAAAACCATGGAAGTCTTGGATAACATTGGGCCAGTCATTCTCTTTCAGTCCAATTTTCTTCATAGGCCTGGTCTTGTAAATTAAAATCAGAGGAAAGAGTATTATGTACATTGTCTTGTGCTCTAGTTTTTCAAGTATTAGATTTCTTCTGTTGTAAACACTGTAGAACAAAAGTAAGGACTAGGAAATAAATAGTTCCTGTCACCATTGATTCAGTACACAACTACTTTGTGGATGAAAACCACTTCCTGCTAGGATGAAAACCACAATTTGTCCATAGAAACACACTTTTAGGAAGGGCTTTTTCCAGGACAAGGGGTCTTTATGGATTCTTACTAGAAAAAGCCACAGCACCAACGGTACCCTGGATCTGGATAAGGAGGCATTTTTGTAGCCATTGAAGCATCTTTGGTATCACATCCTTACTAACTGGTGACAAATGTATTCATCCTTTTTAACTGGCAGCCTCTTTTAACATCTGCAGCCTGTCAAAAAGACAATGGAGAAGAACGAAATCATTGTTTAATTCAAATTCTGGTGATAGGTATAGATCTATGCTCCTTTTCTTGTATTTAAGCCCCACTGGACTCAATGGGACTGTCATCCTGGTAGACGTTAAAAGACTGTATTGTTAAATTAATTTCATCATTTTCTTTTTCCAAAGAAATATAAACATTGTAGCTCAATCTGCAGAGGGATGTACAAAAGAAATTGAGGAGTGGAGGAAGAAATAATGAAATTGGAGTTTAACAAACATTTTGGATCTTTTTATTGCCGCACTTTGAATAGTTGTATGCTGTCTTTCAGAGTGAAATAGTTTAAAACGGGAGGTCAAGATTGCTATGGTAATTAACCATGTTTGCCTGGATAGCATTAACTACAACGTTCCTTGATTGATATGAAGATCCACAGAAAAAGGTCAAAAAGGTCAAGATGGAGGCCAGGAACATGATTTGAAGCCTCATCTCTGATTTTATCACAAGGCAGATTTTAAAAGGGTGGGCTTCAATTATACACATATGACACCTTAATTTATTTATTTTTGGACATCACCTGAAGATTTTACTTGAAGGGGAAAAAATAGTCTATGAAAATATCTGCATCTGAATTTACTGTCTCGTGATTTTATTGAACTATTCTAATACCTTTTAGTTAATGTCTTATAGTTGATTTAATTAACTGATGCATCCAAAATCAATTTAGCCTATTGATCTTTATTTCCATTAACTTTGGAGCAAAAATAAGTATACATTCCAGTGCAGTTTCATCTTGGAATGGTATAATGCTATAATATATGTAAACTATGTATCTACATTCCAAACAAATTACACATATTTAACATCAGAGTTAGTGGACAGGTAACTGCTTTACCGAAAAATAGATGAGGGCGCTTTTACCCATATTTGTTTTTCTATAATTAGTCATTAAAGGAAGAAGGAGGCATGTGTTAAATTACATGGGATCATAAATACAATATGGCAATCTGCATTTCATATGCTACAGACAAACCTCTGTAACTGCAATTATTTTCATAAATCTAGCATTCTGGTATTTGTGTAAATACTCAATTACATGTTGAGTCACAGAGAATAAGTTATTTTTCTGGGAATAGGAAGAAAATGGTTTAATCCATCTTTTAATATGAATTAATTTGTTCTGCCTAGAATAATAAATCAGCCAAAATACTGTATAGTCATATTTCAAAATTGTCCTTCTTCAGATTCTGCAGATGAGTTCTTTAGGGCCTCACAACCAAAAGTATGCAATACGTATATTAGGAAAAAAGATAGAAAAAATGTATAGATTAGGGGAAAATATAATGCGAACAATGTTGCCAGCAAAACCATAAATGGGGCAAAATTGTGTACATATAAGTATACCTTTATATGCACCCAAAATGCCTATACATTTTCATGCACATATTTTTTATAAAGCAACTGTTTGTAAATGAAGGCTAGGCAACTTTAAAAGACACAAGGTCTGAGCAGGCTGTTTTAGAGAGAAAAACTGTACAGTTTGTATTTTGGGTTGTTTGTTTTTGCATGGATGAAACAGTTGACGCACGACAAGATTTCAAAGTTCCATTTTCTTAGTTGACAAACAAGATCAGAGGCATTTTGTTTCCATTGTTAAACACTGTGTTCCTCAGGATGACAGGTTTCTGAGTCCCTAGGATTGTACCTTGTCCAATACTAACAGGTGAACTTGAAGTGACTCTGATGAGAAGTGGAAAGTCAAACAGTGAAGATCTAAGAAAAGCAGAAAGGCTGCAGGTGACGGGGTCTCAAGCCAGCTTTTACCCAATGGAAAAACCTCTGTAGGATACGCTGGAGAAAGATACGTTGAAGGTTGCTCTTATCAGAGCCCGCTTTGAAAGGAATGGTGGAAAAACAAAGCAAAATGAAAGATTGATCTCTGTGTGCATGTTTGAAGCATTGGAGTAGAAATTGTTCCCACCCATGTGGCTGAACAGTCCATATGCAGTGAAGTCCCTGTTTGTGTATGAATTATTGTAGGGCACAATTATTGTCATTTTACAGAAGGGGGAATGGAATGGAGAGATAAGCCATGTGCATGCCAGGGCTCAGAGAAAAATGCAGAGATAAATGGTATCAGAGGAAATATCCCATAAAGTAGCTGTTTATGGAAGCTCTTTCCTTTCTCACCCCACAAATATTATTTTTAAGCTTCATAGAGAGTTAGCAACACTTTTGGAGCTGGATGGAAACAGATGATGAAAGGAAAACCTGAGACATTCCTTTGGGATTCAGCAAATTCCATAACATTATTTGGGGGGAAAGGAAATGGAGCTTTGTCCCTTTATCACAAAAAAATTCCCTCAACAGTTTCAGGTTCATAAACATTTGGATCACTTTGGATCACTGAATGCAATGCTGGGATTATAGCAGGCTCTGGTTATAGTTGCCATCACATTGTAAAAAGCTCAACATACACACTTTTCAAGCATTCACATAAATACACGAAGGGCTTCAAAGTAGATAAAGAACAGACCTATGCACAGTGGTGGGAATCCAATATGTGAACAACCGGTTCTCTGTGTGGATGCCACTTCTGGAAGTCCATTCTGGCCTCAGCAACAAAAAAATTAGCTACCGGTTCTGCCAAAGTGGTGCAAACCAGCTGAATCCCACCACTGGCTATGCAGGATCCTTCTAGATACCATATGTTCATCTGGAGGTATGAAAAAGAACTGAATCCACATTTGTTTTAGCTGGAATACTGCTCTCATATCATTCAAAACCTAAGTGATGCAAGGAAATAAAAAGGATAGACTTGACATATAAACTCATGAGCCCCATGTGAATAACTAGTAAAGCACAGGCATTCTATTCCTAGTGAACCAACTAAACCATATCTCATTCTGGCAGCCTTTTGAGTGTTTGAGTAAGTTTCAGTGAGATATGATGTTTTGTACTGGATGATTATGATTTTTCTTTCTTTTCTTTTTGTACGCCACATAAAGGCACAAAGGTGAGCTTTGTGTCTGTCATTGCGTAACCAAGCAAACAAGCAAATAAATGTACATCTTATTTTATTTTGTGCAATTCAAGGCACTGTATAAAATGTTCCCACCTCCTATTTTCTCTACAATAGCAACTGCGTGAGGTGAGTCAAGGGGGAGAGAAAGAGACAGACTCAATTAAAACAATTCATTTTTATTATGAGCATGTCATATTAATTGCTTAGATAAATAGATAGCTGACAGATAGTTGTGGACATGGTAAAGGAAAAGAGAAGGGTCACATTTAGAAGAGAATACAATTAAGATAATTATAAAAGAGCCAGTTTTGTCTAGTGGTTTAGGCACCAGGAGGGAGACCATGAATTCAAATCCTAGCATATCTATGAAAACCACCTGGGTGACTTTAAGCTAGTCTTTCTCAGCCCAACCCACCTCCCAGAATTTTTGTTGTGGTGAAAAAAGGAGAAGAAGGGACTATCACCTTGAGTTATTCATAAAGTAATGAAGGTGGGATTTTTTTTAAAGAAAAACCCACTAATAAATAAATAAATAAGCAATGAGATGTTAAACACTAGTCCCCTGATATCCACTGATTTACATCAGTATATACAATGGCACAGCCAATTGTTTTATCCATACAAGTATTTTCCTTCTATATGTATATGTATATACATTCACATATGTACATGTATGAGCATACACATACATATAAATATATGTATACACATACATATATGATTACAAAATTAAAAGAAAGATAAAACTTAATACAACATTGATATAAAATAAGAAAAAAAAGAAACAAACCAAAGAAAAAGCCAAATCTGCAAGAAAGCAAAATAAGAAATAGAAAAAGGAAAAAAAAGAAGTAAAGAAGTAGCTTCTGATCTTTTTATAGCACAAGTGTAAATTTGCAGTTTAATAAACCATGGTGCACACAACTCTCTTCTCTCTATAATCTGTCCTGACTAATCATTAAAACCATAAATCATATGTTCAGTTCTTTTCTGATTCATGCAAAAAGTTCATGAGGGGTTTCCAATTAGCAATAAACGTAGATATTGTCTTTACTCTGATCCAAGAAGTCAATCTCAGCAAGTTCCATCATCTTCATCATCCACTGCTCCATGGAAGCTGATCCAGATGATGAATCTTTCCATCTTTGTGCATATAATAATCTTGCTGTAATTAGTTGCTGTTGTTGTTAGTTGCGAAGTCGTGTCCGACCCATCGCGACCCTATGGACAACGTTCCTCCAGGCTTTCCTGTCCTCTACCATCTTCTGGAGTCCATTTAAGCTCATGCCTACTGCTTCAGTGACTCCATCCAGCCACCTCATTCTCTGTCGTCCCCTTCTTCTCTTGCCCTCAATCTTTCCCAGCATTAGGCTCTTCTCCAGTGAGTCCTTCCTTCTCATTAGGTGGCCAAAGTATTTGAGTTTTAGCTTAAGGATCTGGCCTTCTAAAGAGCAGTCAGGGTTGATCTCCTCTAGGACTGACCGGTTTGATCGCCTTGCAATCCAAGGGACTCACAGGAGTCTTCTCCAGCACCATAGTTCAAAGGCCTCAATTCTTTGGCGCTCAGCCTTTCTTATGGTCCAGATTTCACTGCCATACATTGCAACTGGGAAGACCATAGCCTTGACTATACGCACTTTTGTTGACAGGGTGATGTCTCTGCTTTTTAGTGTGCTGTCTAGATTTGCCATGGCTTTCCTCCCAAGGAGCAAGCGTCTTTTAATTTCTTGGCTACAGTCCCCATCTGCAGTGATCTTGGAGCCCAGGAAAATAAAATCTGTCACTACCTCCATTTCTTCCCCATCTATTTGCCAGGAATTGAGAGGGCCAGATGCCATGATCTTGGTTTTCTTAATGTTAAGTTTCAACCCAACTTTTGCACTCTCCTTCTTCACTCGTAACAAGAGACTCTTCAGTTCCTCTTCACTTTCTGCCATTAGAGTGGTATCATCTGCATATCTTAGGTTGTTGATATTTCTTCCGGCAATCTTAAGTCCAACTTTTGATTCAACTAACCCTGCCTTTCTTATGATGTGCTCTGCATATAAGTTAAATAGGCAAGGTGACAGTATACAGCCTTGCCGGACTCCTTTCCCAATTTTGAACCAATCAGTGGTTCTGTGTCCAGTTCTCACTGTTGCTTCTTGGCCCGCATATAGGTTTCTCAAGAGACAAATAAGATGGTCTGGTACTCCCATCTCTTTAAGAACTTGCCACAGTTTGTTATGATCCACACAATCAAAGGCTTTAGCATAATCAATGAAGCAGAAGTAGATGTTTTCTGGAACTCTCTAGCTTTCTCCATGATCCAGCGTATGTTGACAATTTGAACTCTAGTTCCTCTGCCTCTTCGAAATCCTGCCTGTACTTCTGGTAGTTCTCGATCCACATACTGCTGGAATCTAGCTTGTAGAATTTTAAGCATAACTTTACTAGCATGAGAAATGAGTGCAATGGTGCGATATTTTGAACATTCTTTGGTACTGCCTTTCTTTGGAATTGGAATGTAAACTGATCTTTTCCAATCCTGTGGCCACTGTTGAGTTTTCCAAATTTGCTGGCAAATTGAGTGTAGCACTTTTACTGCATCGTCTTTTAAGATTTTGAAAAGCTCAGCTGGAATACTGTCACCTCCACTAGCTTTGTTGTTGCTCAGCTTTTCTAAGGCCCACTTCACATTCTAGGATGTCTTGCTCGAGGTCAGTGACCACCTCATTGTGATTATCAGGGACGTTAAGCTCATTCTTCTATAGTTCTTCTGTGTAATTTTGCCATCTCTTCTTAATCTCTTCTGCCTCTGTTAGGTCCCTGCCATTTTGGTCCTTTATCATGCCCATTTTTGCATTGAACGTTCCCTTCATCTCTCCAATTTTCTTGAAAAGATCTCTGGTCCTCCCTATTCTATTGTTTTCTTCTATTTCTTTGCACTGTTCATTTAAGAAGGCATTCTTATCTCTTCTAGCTATTCTCTGGAATTCTGCATTCAATTGGGCGTATCTTTCTTTTTCTCCCTTGCCTTTCGCTTCCCTCCTTTCCTCAGCTATTTGCAAAGCTTCCTCAGACAGCCATTTTGCTTTCTTGCATTTCTTTTTCTTTGGGATGGTTTTGGTTGCTACCTCTTGTACAATGTTGTGAACCTCTGTCCATAGTTCTTCAGGCACCCTGTCTATCAGATCTAATTCCTTAAATCTCTTTGTCACCTCTACTGTATATTCAACAGGGATATGATTTAATTCATACCTGACTGGCCTACTGTTTTTCCCTACTTTCTTCAGTTTAAGCCTAAACTTTGCAACGAGAAGCTCATGGTCTGAGCCACAGTCAGCTCATGGTCTTGTTTTTACTGACTGTATAGAGCTTCTCCATCTTTGGCTGCAGAGCATATAGTCAATCTGATTTCTGTGTTGACCGTCTGGTGATGTCCATGTGTAGAGCTGTCTCTTGGGTTGTTGGAAAAGAGTGTTTGCTATGACCATCCTATTCTCTTGACAAAATTCTATCAGCCTGTGCCCTGCTTCATTTTGTACTCCAAGGCCAAACGTGCCTGTTATTCTGGTTATCTTTTGGCTTCCTACTTTAGCATTCCAATCCCCCATGATGATAAGGACATCATTTTTTGGTGTTAGTTCTATAAGGTGCTGTAGGGCTTCATAGAACCGGTCAATTTCATCCTCTTCAGCACCGGTGGTTGGGGCATAGACTTGGACTACTGTGATATTGAATGGTTTGCCTTGGATTCGAACTGAGATCATTCTGTCATTTTGAGGATTGTATCCCAATATTGCTTTTCCTACTCTTTTATTGACTATGAAGGCTACTCCATTTCTTCTGAGGGATTCTTGCCCACAGTAGTATACCTGATGGTCATCTGAATTAAATTCACCCATTCCTGTCCATTTTAGTTCGCTGATTCCTAAGATGTCGATGTTCAGTCTTGTCATCTGTTGTTTGACCATGTCCAGCTTGCCTTGATTCATGGACTTTACATTCCAGGTTCCTATGGAGAAAAAATCTTTACAGCATCGGACTTTACTTTCACCACCAAACATATCCACAGCTGAGCGTCCTTTCGGCTTTGGCCTAGTCGCTTCATTCTTTCTGGCGCTACTAGTACTAGCCCTCTGCTCTTCCCCAGTAGCATATTGGATGCCTTCCGACCTGAGGGGCTTATCTTCCAGCGTCATATCATTTTGCCTTTTGGTACTGTCCATAGGGTTTTCATGGCAAAGATACTGGAGTGGGTTGCCATTTCCTTCTCCAGTGGATCACATTTTGTCAGAACTCTCTGCTATGACCTGTCCATCTTGGGTGGCCCTGCACGGCATAGCTCATAGCTTCATTGAATTATGCAAGCCCCTTCGTCATGACAAAGCAACAATCCATGAAGGGGTTGCTGTAATTATCATGTACCAAAACCTTTTTCCACCTAGCCCTACATTAAGTAAGGACAGAGAGGAATTGAGGAAAGAGTGGATGGGATAATATTATCTAGAGATGGCTATAACTCATGATAAAATGCAACTCAGAGCAGTTTTTTTTTTAAAGCTTCATGATCTTGAACTTTAGGATTGACAGATGGCCACATCATCAGGTTAGGATCAGAGGGTGCAAGGTGTTCCTTTTTGATATCCTGAAAATGGTTGGAGATGAACAAAACTGTCAATTTCAATTTCCCTTCATAAATACGATATTTGTAGATGTGCTGTTGCTGTCTGGAATAGATCCCTCCACTCATAGGCTTTCCATATTAAACTGGAGGATCTCAAACAGGAACATAATTGGGTTTATGGCCATAGAGCTTCAGGGCATTATGAAATCAAGTAGAGCAAAGCTCTTGATCCTATAGCAAGGTATATCTACATTTAGTTAAATGTAATTAAACGTTCACTTCAACTTGTCCAAGCACAAACACGGAACTGGAAATTAGAGGCGAGGTTTGTCTTTCTTGTACTTCCATAACTAGGATTAATCACTGCTATTTCTGCAACAATTAAGAATTCTACATTGATTAATTGATTTAATTTGTATAGCCCAGGGGTAGGCAACCTTAGCTCTTTTATGACTCGTGGTCTTCAACTCCCAGAATTCCTGAGCCAGCCATGCTGGCTCAGGAATTCTGGGAGTTTAAATCCACGAGTCATAAAAGAGCCAAGGTTGCCTACTCCTGGTATAGCCATAGATCAAAAGTGATTTTGGGTGGCATACATCATTAAAACACAAAACAAAAATAAAAATGAGAGAAAGAGAGGGGGAGAGGGAGGAAGAGATGGAAGGAGGGAGAGAGGTTTGGATTTTGTGTGTCTTTCTGCTCATACAGTCATGTAATGTCTTTTGCCTAATATTTGTCTTTTGATCAGTGACTGTCCATCTGAAGCACTTTGTGCATAATTCATATTTTTGTGTTTCTCTTTGATAAACATATGTCTGCATGGTCTGAGGGAGATGGATGGTTAAGAAATATGAAACACAAATAAATTGGGAAGCTGCATAATACATTTATTAAAATATCTAAAAACATAGCTATTTCAAACTGTAGCCACTGAGATTGTACAGAATGGAAGATGAGTGGGATATTTTGATACATCGGCATCTGTGGGGGGTGAAGAAGGGAAACAAAAGAGGCAAGGAATGGAAGTTTAATCATGATGTCTTAAAGCAAACTCCATCACATAATGACATCTATGTGATGTCATTACCCCTGGTGGTGCCGTGGTTAAAGTGCAGTACTTTGCCAACACCCTGGAGTTCGATCCTGACAGGGATGAAGTTTGACTCAGCCTTCCATCCATCCAAAGTCGGTAGGACCCAGAATATTTGGGGGCAATATGCAAATAATGCTTCTACATTATATACCATCCAGAGAGTGTTGTAAAGCACTGTGGGGGCAGTATCTAAGTCTACATACTATTGCTATGGTGGTTGCTATCATGATGCAAGCACAATAAGACGGAATTTGTGTCTTTCAAATTTAAATTATTAATATAATTTTATTTAGAGTCAGAGACCAAATGATAGCAACTAGGATTTTTTTTGTCATAGAATGCTCAGAATGGAGTTCCGGCACCTTTTTTGGATGGAACCTTGTAGGGTAGGCAAGGCGGGTTGTATGACATGTGTGAGTTCTGGCACCTTTTTCTTTTACAAAAAAAGCACTGATAACAACAATATAGATTCCAAAACAACAAAGGAGAAAGTGCAGACAAGTAAAAGCAATAAAAACATGTAGGTTCTTTAAACTGAATAAGCTTCTTGGATGAGAAGTGAAACATTTTCAAAGAAAAAAACAACAACAAAGAAAGTCTTTTGGAAAAGCACCTTTAGGATAAAAAATGAAATACAAACAAACCTGACTGGCAACATTGATTGTTGGAGATTATCATGATTAGGTTTTCTCAAGAATACATTTTTTTGTGTGTCACAAGCACATGTGCCCAGTTGGGGGCTCCTTTTGTGTCCCTCTGAAGTTGCCACCAAAATGGTAACCATTAATCTACTTGCAGTCACCCACCTGAGTTGGTAGGAGCTGGACCGTGTGATGGGAGCTCACCCCACCCTACGGCAGAAATGGGTCTCGAATGTGAGGCTGCCGATCGGCAACCCAGTGTTCTATCCTCATGAGCTCTCAAGAGTACATTATTGACCACTAGATCACACTTGGGGATTTTTCCAACTCCCTGAGACTTTTTTTTAAAATGTTACTACTGTGCTGTGAACTGGTCAGTCTGAGAGGAGATCAACCCTGACTGCTCTTTAGAAGGCCAGATCCTGAAGTTGAAACTCAAATACTTTGGCCACCTAATGAGAAGGAAGGACTCACTGGAGAAGAGCCTAATGCTGGAAAAGGTTGAGGGCAATAGAAGAAGGGGACGACAGAGAATATGGTGGCTGGATGGAGCCACTGAAGCAGTAGGCGTGAGTCTAAATGGACTCCAGAAGATGGTAGAGGACAGGAAGGCCTGGAGGAATGTTGTCCATAGGGTCATGATGGGTTGGACACAACTTCACAGCTAACAACAACAACAACTGTGCTGTGTCACATTCCAGATTTAAATTGCCGTGTACATTTCAGACTTCCATAGACTATCAGAAAAGAGCAATTGGAAAACAAAGAAAAAAAATACTGTTTTATCAAAGACAAGAATATATGGAGTAGGTTATCATAAAACCTTTGAATGAAAACTACCACAGTCCAGCAGGTAGGTAAAAAGATTTTAACGTTTCTAGTTAAAGTGACCAGGTGGTGGGAAGCAGCTTTGCCCCAAATCATGGAAAGCTATTGCCAGTTAGAGCAGGTGAATAATTTGATTACATCAATCAAATCTCAGTCTACATTCCAAGATTGGGTGTGGCTGCAGCCAGGTGAGTGTGAATGGTTCCCAAACTGGAGGTGGCTAACAGAGAGAATCATAGATTCAACTCTTGTCTTTAGAAGAAAAAATATGCTTTGGTTTCAAGCATTTTTTTTCTTCAAGTTTTCCCCGTCTGTTTCAATTATTTTACTGCCATTTTATTTCTATGAAATATATACAGCATAAATGCCAATTACCATTTCAACTTTCCCAAGATTACAGCCTAATGCAAAAGGTGCAATCTCTTTTGGACAAGGGATAGATTAAGACTAGGAATGGAAAGTTGCGAGCTATACATGCCAAATACTTGGCAGGGCCTAGAGAAGAAAATAAAATTAGAATAAGATTAATACTTGCAATTAAAATTAAGGTCATGTATTTAATACCTAGGGATGTGGTGGCTCAGTGGGTTAGGACGCTGAGCTTGTCAATCAGATGGTCGGCAGCTTGGCGGGTAGAATCCCGAGTGCGGCGTAACAGAGTGAGCGCCTGTTACTCGTCCCAGCTTCTGCCAACCTAGCAGTTCGAAAGCACGTAATAATGCAAGTAGAAAAATAGGGACCACTACGGTGGGAAGGTAACAGCGTTCTGTGAGCCTTTGGCATCTAGTCATGCCGGCCACATGACCACGGAGACGTCCTCGGACAAGCACTGGCTCTTCAGCTTTGAAACGGAGATGAGCACCGGCCCCTAGAGTTGGAAACAACTATCATGCATGTGCGGGGGAACCTTTACCTTTTTATTTAATACCTCCCCTCTCTATCCTATCTGAAATAACAATGTGATGACAACCTTTGGTTGACTCTCAGATAAAGGGCTCTGTTTTATAGACAGAGTCATCATCACAAGGTGTTAAAACAGCTTTCTTTCAATGTTTGTTAAGTACTTATATGAAACATCAGGATTTTGCAAGTGGCAGAAATACACACATACATATACTTAGTTATAGCTACATTTCAGCTTAGTTTCTTTAATTTTTCTTGGATTCTAGGAAGTTTGGAAGTTTACTTTTAATTTAGTGAAAGTCACAAACACATTTTTCAAGCAGGCACCTACATTAGTTAGAAAGTATTCTCCACCTTTCCTCCCATTTATAATGATTAACTAGGATAGAGCTTTAAATAGTATTATTGATCATTCCATTACATAGACTGGAAGAAGATGACCTAAAGATTAAACTGGTTGAATAATCCCAAGGCCTTTCACTTCAAAGAAAAAAAATACATACCCAAAAGAAGTTACCCCCAATTGAGATTTTGATCAACATAAAGAAAAGAAAGGGGGAAGGATGTGGAATTTTACTGTGTAGCCACAGCTGATATTTAGGGTGATTAAAATGACTGTTTTCCCTGACAGAAAGCTAAAACCAAGCCTGAATGGTGGCCTGTAGGTTACAAGAAGTTAACCTTGACGAATGGTAATTTGTATTCATTTGCAATGCTTGATGAGATTGACCTTTGAGAATTATGAGGCACAACAACCTGATCCATAACTCACCACTTAATTTGCAAATCAGAAATTAGTTATCTGTCAGCTTTCAGTCTAACCAAATATCCTTCCAAGACAGTTCATGGTTCAGAGAGTTATTAACTTATGAGTATATTTTGAAAAGAAAGGAAATATGACTATAACATTATTAGCTAAAGTCAGAGTGTTTCAACTTTGGAAACCCAAATTTCATCCTTTGGAGGGAAGAAACAAGTGGTCTCTCTGCCTTTCCATTTTGTTCTTCGAGAATAGAAAACAGATTTAGAGGAGCTTAGCAATTGGTCTAGATGAGGAGTGTCTAACCTTGCAATTAAAATCTGTGGACTTCAATTCCCAAAATTCCTCAGTCAGCCATACTGGCTAGGGATTTCTGGAAGTTGAAATCCACAAGTCTTAAAGTGGTCAAGGTTGGACGCCCCTGGTCTAGATAATTTCCTATTTTGGAAACATAGTAGAGGGGTTCAGTCCAAGGTTCCTCCTGTTCCAAGTCTTATTGAAGTGTCCAAAAGCTCTAATCTCAGGGAGAGTTGCTATTTCATGCAGATGGGAAGTTTTGAGAGCGTTCTGCTCTCTAACCTCATCTCCTCCTCAGATAGTCCAGTCATTCTCTGAGAAATGTATGTGTGAGTGTGATTGACAAGACTACCCCTAGAAACAATGGACATTAACTTGCTATATACACTTTCTTAGTTATTTTCAACTCATTTTTTCAAGATGTTCTGCAGATTGATTTTTCTTTTAATAAAGAAAGGAGCAAATATGTGCAGACACATACTACTTATGTTAATTTTCAGACGCCCCCAGTCAACCATAAAAAATGGTCAAAAGAAGGGATATACAAACCCCCCCCACACACACATACATATCTCCTGGCCACTACATCTGGCCTGGATTTTATTCAACACACATATCAATGTGCTTTTTCCCCCCGGCGGTTTTAAATTAGTAGCTAACCTGAACACAAAACTGGATAGACATGAGCACTTACATGCAAGAGGGACAAAAAAAATAAATTTGTTCAATGATTGGCACACGTAAAAAATAGATTCCATTGTGCCTAGAATGATTTTTTTTAAGACTGAGAATCAATAAGGGTTTATCTGGCCACCCTTTAATACAGCTGCAATTTCCCCACAAAGAAATGGAAATAAGATTCAAACTACACGGCTGCACAGCACTTAATAAAATGGTGCACGTTTTCCAGGGACCAGCATACAATTTGCAGAATATCAGGCATAAGGCTGAATTTGGCACTTGGAACGAAGTGAGAAAAATGTTCAGGGTCTAGAGAGCCTTTAACGCTTATGAAGAACATTAATGTTACTGAGGAGTTGAGTGGGAAAAACAGAGGAAATGGAAGAACAGGAAACAAAGAGCCCATATTGCAAAAGGAAGCAAATTCTTCAGGAATATCATGTTGTACATCAAGTTGACATTATGTTTTGGCTCAAAAGCTGCCCAATATTAGTAGGTACTGTTCTAATTTTTGAAAATAAATACTCATAATTTTCCATTATTAAGTTACTTAATTCTGAGGAAGTGCCAAATTGCTCTGTGAACACAAACATTTATTTACGGAGGGAAGCTCAGCATCTTGCATACAATCAACTAACCATTGGTCTCTCAGTCAGAGGATGGAGAGAGCTGCAGCATGAGAATCAGATATGATTTTTATCCCTATTGTAAATGCTACCCACTTGGATTCTGGCTCCACTTTCATTCTAGTCAAAGTCACCATTTGCATACCAATCAAGGCAATCTAAATTTGGATAGGAAGAATGTTTTCTCTCTCTGATCAAGCAACATATTTCCTACAATGATTAGCAATTATACTTCAGAATATTGGACAGGTTTGGAAAAAAAATCTGGGAAAGAATTTGGAACTTCTCAAGCAAAACATATGCAGCAATGCTGAAGTCTGATATACTTTCTAAGGCACTACATGACATTTTTATCTAATCCATGGGTGTCTAACTTTTGGCTTGCCTGGGCTGCACTGAGTGAAGAGTGCACTTGGGTCACATATAAAATATATAATATAGTTAATGTCTATAAATCATATAATAAAGTTTAGGGTCTTGGGGGGATTTATTACTAGTTGTTCAGAACTCCATGCAGACCATGAGCATGGGGTGGACATGTCTGGTCTAATTTATTAAGACAAGAGTTGTATATCCAATGAAGGAGGAGAAGAAGAAGGCATACTTATAACTAATGCTGTATTTCAGTTAGTTGATTGGTCCACTTACCACATCCATAAGGCAAATGTTTATTATGAAACTGAAGAGAATGAAGTGGTGTCTTGCTGTGAGGATAAAAGTATATGAGAAAGCCAAATGAGGTGTCCTTTGAGATGAGCTACCATACCTTGTGTTTTGCTGAGGGATGCCCTGGCAGTTTGATTAATTCAGAGGAATTATCTCTATCATTTCTTTTCAAGAAAAATTTACCTAGCTTCATCTGGTTCACAAGTTGTGATCTTTCTTGAACCATGAGATTATGTATAGTGATTCAGATTCCTTGTCATGTCGTGGCTAGACTACTGCAATTCCCTTGGGCTACTCAGATTGGAAGCTACCACTTCATTTGTGCTTACCCATGAAAGATGTTGAGCTCTTATAGAATGGGAGCTGCTTTGGCTGCAGGCTGGCTTCTGAGATAATTCAACAGATGGATTTTGAGCCGCAGTCTTTGCTTTGGAATAGCTTTCAATCTGAGTCAAGTTGGTCTATTCCCAATTGCCATTTAGGAAGGCAATAAAATTGTGCATTTCCACAAAACAGACTCCCACCATTATTGAATAGGACCTGGCTGATCAGCTGGCCAATATGATGTTGTTCAAATTTCTATGGAAGTCTCATAACATACTTTTTAGGTGTTGTGATTACAAAACTACTAGACCTAATGGAATAGTCAGTACAGACACTGAGTTATGGGTGATGTATATATGCATATTTTGGTTTTGTGCCTTTGAGTCACTCTTAACTCCTGGAGTTTTCTTGACAAGATTTCAGAAATGGTTTGTTATTACCTCCTTCCTAGGGCTGAGAGAGAGTGACTGGCTCAACATATATATATATATATATATATATATATATATATATATATATATATATATATATATATGTCTTGGCGTATTCGGGTCTTTTCCCATGTAAGATTGAGTATGTCTTGGCAATGTTTCGATGAGGTCCCACTCATCATTTTCAGGCTTGTGTCTTTGGCTTTGTGCTTGTGCGAGCACAAAGATGATGAGTGGGACCTCGTCGAAACATTGCCAAGACACCCTCAATCTTACACGGGAAAAGACCCGAATACGCCTGCTAGGTTGGCAGAAGCTGGGACGAGTAACAGGCGCTCACTCTGTTACGCAGCACTCGGGATTCGACCCGCCAAACTGCCGACCTTCTGATCGACAAGCTCAGCGTCCTAACCCACAGAGCCACCGCATCCCTATTTTAGCATTAGAAAATACTTAGAGATATTTCCAATTCATAATTAGAAAAAGAAATAACTAAGCACAATAAAGTAACATATTACATTTTAAAAATAAGCACATTAAAGGAACAGGAATAAAAGCAATGTATGGAATACTTATACCAGGAAGGGCTGGATTCTGATTAAAGTGTGGGTATCTGGGCTTTTAAATAATAGAAAGCAGCAAACGCATAACAGTACTTGGCTTAGTCTCACAGTTACTGTTACTATCTGGAATGCTGTCCGCTGAGATATTTGGCAGTCCTTTTATTTTTACTGCTGTGTGAATGAAGAGAAGTTAAAAATGATGTTGGTAATTTGACTGAATTTGTTTTAAAGGAAATTTAAGAGAATTAAAAAGTTAAAGGAGTAAGACTTCCCTTCCATGTCTGTGGCTATTAAATAGTTTGTTGGCTGGGGAATTCTGGGAATTCTGAGTCTTAAAGTTGCCAAGGTTGGACACCCCTGATATAAACAATGCTGCTACCTTGGCATGGCGAATGGCAGTTTCTGATATATGGCAGTTACTTTCTGAAAACTTTTTTTCTACCAAGAGTTCTGCTACATAAAATAACCTAATCTGCACTTCCCAGTGTAAAATGTAAAGTGATCTATGGTATTTTCTATATGTCTTACTGCATCTCAAGAATGGTATAGAATATAACACCTTGAGAGGGGAAAAACATTGGTATCCGTTTATTTAGAGGTACATTTCAGTACCAATTTTTATTTTTTAGAAAATCTAATTAATGAGGATGTAAAAGCGACAGAGTTAGCTGCAACCAAAGATATACATTAGTGCTAGGCATGGCAAATATTCATAACCAATGTTTAGACTTTCCAGTAGCAGTTGGAACATTGGCCCTGTAGATCCCAAATATCCCAGGTTGTGTCCAAATTTGTAGACTATTGGTGTGTTTATTCAAAAATAAAGGAAGACACCTAAAACATTCATATAGTGAACTAATAGTCTTCAAGATTGTGTATTTTAAAATGTGCGGTTAAAAATGTTGAGCTTGTCAGCTGGAAAACTGACAGCCCTGGTTTGAGACCTGAGTGCTGTGCAGCAGGGACTGAGCTCCCATCACTTGCCCCAGCTCCTGCCCATCTAGCAGTTGAAAAGCATGCAAAAGCAATAGATAAATAAATACCACTTTGTTCAGAAGGTAACAGCATTCTGTACACCTTTGGCATATAGCCATGCTGGTCACGTGGCCATGAAAAATGTCTTTGGACAACACCGGCTCCCTCAGCCAAGAAACAGATAATTTGGTATTAAAGACTATGACCTTCTCCAAGGTAATGTAAAAATAGTCATGATTTTAAACACAGATCGCTGCTGATATGGCTTCTTGAAATATTTATTTGTCCTCAGGCTCAGCCAGTAGGGAAAACCTTCAAGAGGTTAGCAATCGCTAATTACTTCCTGCTAATCTTCTCTTCCTGAGCCACGGCAATGGTTCCATACTGCTTTGATCACTTTTAACATCTGATGGGCTGAATGCTGATCCCTAAAATCAAATTTCTTTTGCTTTCTGGCAGAGGACGTTAGAGGAGTGATAATATCCTAACATCCTTTGGATCCAGACCCCACGCCTAATCCTTTCCCATACTGATAAAAATCCAGCACAGCCCTCTTAATTCAGCATACTCAGCTGATTATGCCAATCCTAAATATGTATCCATCTAGGGTCGCCTTTGTGGCAGAAGAGTCAATTAATTATAATTAATAAATAAAGGCATTCTGCAAAGAATTGCAAAAAAGAATATTCATACTTATTATTCACTTATGCAAACATTTATATCCCACCTGTTTCCAGTGATGCAGGACAGTTTAACCCTAAATCATCATGGAACCACTGAACCACTATTAATAGTTTTTAGGGAACACAGAAATGGTTTACAACTTTTTGTTTTACTTCCACAGTAATGTTCCCTTTAGGCACTTAGATAGCTCAGTTTACAGGGCAGAGACCTTTAGACCTTTAGATTTGTTATCCATAGGGATATGTAGTTTAAGAAAAGCTCTGCCCTTTTAATTAAATTAATAGAGTCTGAAAATTTTCTAAATGCCAATTCTTAAATAATAATAATAATAAAGGATTGAAAAGCTCACAATCCCAATTAAAGTTTGCATTATCTCTACCCCTAAGCGCCTTCTGCATGCTTCTAAAGCACTTGGGAAGTTGAGCCAATTAATTTTGGGCTCAACTTCTGTTCTAGGGGAAATCTGTACTGTAAATGCATTTCCTGTGGTGCTGCAGGGCAGACAGTTTCTCCTTGGCAGAAACTCTAATCTTATCCTGCTTCCTGTCTCCTGGGATTTCCCACTTTTTGCCTGGAGTTCAAGGACCATGGGACCTGTAGTTCTTTCCCCATCTCCAGGAGCAGCTTTGCTATTCCCCAGCACAAAGGAGGGGGGGGGCAGGACAGCAATTTTCCTATTTTTCTCTTATCCAGTAATGGCTCTTCTTTCCTCCTATTGCTAAACTATGAGGAAACAAAGAAATGGTTTAGGGAACACAGGAAATTATGTTAAAATTCTACAGCAGGTCAGGAGATAAAACTAAGGATATGTGCAAATGACCCTAACAGCATTTCCACAGCACCTTTTTCTCCAACACCACTATTCACTGCAGAAAGGCTGAACCCATTAGATTGCTATGCCCTTGGTGGACCTGAATGGGTTCCAGAGATAGCTGGAAGTTGTTCCTCCTGGTTTGCTGCATGGTCCGTCTGTGGCCCTGGTCACTGCTGGGAAAAAGGCAGCAACTGAGTCTTTGAATCAGGTCACATCCATGTGACCTCTCCCCTCTTGAAGATCCTGGCACTCCCCATGGTTCACTGAGGATTTAAGGGAGATGAAGTTGGAGATGAGTCACCTAGAGCAGGGGTAGGCAACCTTGGCTCTTTTATGACTTGTGGACTTCAACTCCCAGAATTATACTGATTATGCGGTGGCTCAGTGGGTTAGGATGCTGAGCTTGTTGACCAGATGGTTGGCAGTTTGGTGGGTCGAATCCCGAGTGCCACATAACAGAGTGAGTGACTGTTACTCGTCCCAGCTTCTGCCAACCTAGCAGTTCGAAAGCACGTAAAAATGCAAGTGGAAAAATAGGGACCACTCCGGTGGGAAGGTAACAGCATTCCGTGCACCTTTGGCGTCTAGTCATGCCAGCCACATGACCACGGAGTCGTCCTCAGACAAGTGCTGGCTCTTCGGCTTTGAAATGGAGATGAGCACTGGCCCCTAGAGCCGGAAACGACTAGCACACATGTGCGGGGGAACCTTTACCTTTTTTAGAATTGAAACTTACAGCAAGATATTTCAGAGATTGCAATGTGTACAACAAAACATTATATTTCACATCTTAGGGTGCTAATCTCATGATTGTTGTGGGAGGAAGTTGATATGTGAGAATAAAAAGTGACCAGTGCCCCAGTATATAATGGCAATGAGAAATGCATCAATTGGGCTGATTTGCTCTCCTTTGGAGAAGAATATCAATACTTGGCTATAGCCCTTTGGCTTCACCAGTTCCATAATTTTATTCTATTCCTTCTTCTAAAAGCATGTCCATTGTAGTATCAGTTCCTGCCACTCTAATTTCTCTAATGCTGTAAGTTTCCCTGAAGCAAGAACCCTACTTGAATTGGCACTTTGCCAGGGATTGTGTTGACCCCATGGGACTTTCATTTCCTGTTTCCTTCCCACTGTAGGAAGTCAAATTACACCTGATTTTGATGTTTGGCACAGCCATATAGCTCCCTAGTCAAACCAATCACTGCTAATGGTGATGCAGCTGACAGTTTCGTTGAATCACCATTCATAGGTCAAGTGCAATCCTTTGAAAGGGAAACTGTCAAACACAGCCACCTCTTCAAAGAATTGTAATAGATGCACTGAGATTAAAGTTTCAGTAGCATCAAACAATTATATCTCTTCTTTAATAGCAGGATGGAGAATAGGGGGCCTCTAGTCTTTTCAGTCAGACAATCAAACACAAGTATTTGGAGACAAAAATCTATTGTTTCCATTGTTCTTTAAGTCTCCTAAATGCTCACTTTTGAAGAATCAGATCAAACTGTCATGGAAATTTTATATTCTTATGCAACTTGACTGCCTCCATTAGAGTTGCATTTCTAACATTGCACTGGCTGGATATATGGCATTTTGTAGCATTTAATGGCATTTTGTAGCTTGTTAAGCATGTTATGTATACTGGCTAACATTTTTACAGTGCTATGACAAGTTAATTGTGTTTTTTTTTCAAAAATCATAGCCTAGCATGTTATGTGATCCAAATTATAATAGTATGGCTACCAATGTTTGAATTAATACACTAATGTTAGGAGTTTGATTGTCATATCATTATAACTCTATCCCCTAAATAATATACTCCAACTCTATTTTTTTCAATCAGAAAAACCATGTGAGAATTTAAACTTAAAATAGCATAAGATCAAGGACAGTGGTATTTATTTTGGAATGATAGTTAATACTTGGTCTAATTCAATTGTCTAAATAACCTATATTGAAAAATGACTGAATAAAGTTAATGTGAGAAATATATATGTATGTATCATGTCTGTAGATGAAACGGCTATCCAATTGACTTTATCAGATGATATAGCAGATCACACGAGCCCCACAGAAGGCAACACACAGATGCTCCTATAACATGGATAACATTACCATATGTCAATGTGTGTCAGAGGCAATGGCACATATGATGGGTCCATACAACATTGGCATCGACCATAAACCAAATCAAACCTTACGTGCCAAAGTGATGCACCCAAAAGAGCTGCTTCCCAATGAAGAAAGATCTTCAGTGATAAATAGAGTGCAGTGTAAGTATTGTCACTGTAATTATATTGTGGAGACAACTGAATGGCTTAGAACTAGGATTCACAAACACGAACTGGCCATCAGATGACAAGATAAATGCTCACAGGTGGGGTGAATATAGCCAGCAACAGTCATGTGTTCGACCTTGCTGGGGCTGAGGTCATCGCCCAAGATGTCACCAAGGGCAGCCGGTTGCTAAAGGAAGCGTGGCTATCTGACGAGCGCTCCATCAATCACTACATAGAGTTGCTGCCTGCCTATCAGGCACTAAGGAAATGGGAACAACAGGGCAACAACTCACAACGAGTGTAATGGGCACAGCCCACGCAAGATCAGAACCAGGGGCCCATGCAACAGCAAAGAACTATGACTGGCAAGGGGAAGGAATCCCCAGTACGATCCATGCAGGAACTAATGATGGGAGGTGGGATGCTACACACGCAAGAGGGGGGGGATGGCTATAGGATAGGAAACATCGTAAGACCAGGTATCCAGCCACGCCCAAAGCAGGCAAAGAGAGTGACAACAGGAGAGGCAGGGATCCTGAACTCACAAATATGCAGATGGATGCGAGACAACTAGAAGCAATACGATTAGTGGGGGTGGGTAGACAGCTGACGCATTCCATGAGCAGAGCGCAGAAGCAGTTGGTCTTATAGGCAGGCTTTTGAACCTCTGGCATTCCACTCTGACACCATCAGCAGTTAGCTGACAAAAGCTAAGTTTATTAAACAGTTGTTGTTGTTGTTTTTTATATTATCCCGGTGTTTGACTATTTTTCTCAACATATATATCTCTATATATAGACATATGTAGAAATATGTATATGTATGTGTGTGTGTGTGAATGCATATATATATTCATATGTATGTGTATTTTTATGAAGTAATGCTAATCTATGGTTTTTCAAATTATAAAAATAACAAAGCAGTAATAATAAGGTAAATTTTCTGAAATGAGGCAACTGTGTATCTCTTCCAGAAGGGATTGATGAGCAATAGTTCTTGTTTTTACAAAATCCAGACAGATGGAATAAAGAGTGAGTTATCATCAACCAAACTCATTACTGCATTTTACATTTACGTATTTACCTTTCTTCATCCTGGTGCTATCTTAGGGAGGTTGGATTGCAGACATTTTGGACTTCCAACATTCCTAAGCCATATACAAATAACAGCATAGATGTAATGAGAGAAGTAGTAGGTGAAGTCACATGATTTTTGAAGAAAAAAGAAATTCACAGTAGGATTGCAGGCTAAAAATTGACATTAGTATCCAAGTATTTGTAAAAAAAAATCAGCATTGTGCCTGTAATTCTTCCATTAATTTTTAGCTTTATTAAACTGAGGAGGGGCTTAGACCTTTAGTGCCAGACACATGAAATACTAATTTGCAGTGGTCAATCTTGTGAGAAAATAGCACAGGAAGAGTCAGAAGAATACATGAATTCACAGTTTTGAATGTGCTGATGAAAAGGCTATGATTTGTGTCATACTCAAGGACTGTTTTACAAGCAAGACAGAGTTTCACAAGGTTGCATGGTTGTGCCCTATCTTGTCAACCAAGCAATTTGCTTTGGCTCATCACAACAAAATGCCCAAACAATGCTCTCCACAAAAAAAGAACAGTTTATCTGCCATTGGAGGCATAAAAATCATGACTCAGATTGATAAACTGAGAAAGACGCAAAAGGATGCAGTCATAATGGTCCTGGGTGCAGTTGCATAATGAAATTAGAGCCTATTAGTCACTAACTCATACTCCTGTCAACAGCAACTCTCCAATTTTATCAGAAGCTTCTGGGGAAAGTCTGTTTATTATTTTTTATCGACCTGAAGTTTTTATTTTATCTTATTTCCACAGCTATTCTACAACTTTTAAGGTGTTTTTTTTAGTCAGTCTTGATTCCCAGTTTTCTTGGCAACATTTTACAAGTGGTTTGCCACTGCTTACCACTTAGGGCTGAGAGAAAGTGATTGACCCAAAGTCACCCAGCTGACTTTGTGCCTAAGAAAGGACTACAACTCACGCTAAGTCAGTTTCTAGCCTGGTACTTTAATCACTATACCAAACTGTCTCTCACAGAATAATACTATTCATATTTAATTCGGGATATTTTACGTACAATAAATTTAAATGCATACATACTTCTCTGGAATATGGCAGGAAATAAAAGGGCAGAAAGGTTAACTTTTTATCTACTTCCTTCCATGCAAATGTAAAGGTAAAGGTTCCCCTGCACATGCGTGCTAGTCGTTTCCAACTCTAGGGGCCGGTGCTCATCTCTGTTTCAAAGCCGAAGAGCCAGCACTTGTCCGAGGACGTCTCCCTGGTCATGTGGCCGGCATGACTAGACACCAAAGGCACACGGAACGCTGTTACCTTCCCACCGTAGTGGTCCCTATTTTTCTACTTGCATTATTATGTGCTTTTGAACTGCTAGGTTGGCAGAAGCTGGGACGAGTAACAGGTGCTCACTCTGTTACGCGGCACTCGGGATTTGACCCGCCAAACTGCCGACCTTCTGATCGACACGCTCAGCGTCCTAACCCACTGAGCCACCACGTCCCTTGCAAATATTACTATACAAAAACAATTTATGAAATTTTGAAACAGAGGTGTTATCACTTAGAAGCTATATTTCTTGATTAAGTGGAATGTGGCACGCCATAGCAAAGAATGCATTGTGAAGAACTGAATAATTATCACATATAGCAACCTTTGGCAACTAGCACCTTCCCCAAAATGTTGTGATTGTAATTCCCAGAAATCTTAGCCATAATGGGAAGGCTATGCAGGAAGTTATAGTCCAAACAGTGTTTCTCAACTTCAGCTATTTAATATGTGTGAACTTCAACTCCAGAATTCCTCAGCCAGTAGGAATGGCCAAGATTGAAAAACTCTAGTCTAAATAAATCTGGAGGACACAAATTGGTAAAGACTTAATTCTTCATGTGATTTGGTCATGTTTAATTTTTGTTTCTTTTGGAAATAATATTGTAAAATATATCAGGACCTAGCTGGCAGATGTTTTCTAGTTATAGATGTGGTTTTGAAAGGTACTGTTAAGTTGTTGGCTCTTGGGTGCAGGAATGACGACACGAGGCTGAATACAGGTTAAGTCATACTTTATTCTTGCTGAAACTGTACTGAAACTTGGGCTGCAACCAGCCACAATATATAGTCTAGCCCCTAGGTGGCAGCCAATGGGTTTGAACCCACTCTTGTGCCTGGGGCTAGCCAATTGCAGGACAGGAGACAGCCAGTCTGGGTTGCTGGAGAGCCATTGGCTGCTCCAGCAACGCACGTGGTGTATCACCACAAGCCTAGTACATAACAGGTACTCTCTCTCCATACATGTGTAAGCGACATTCACAGCCAAACCTCGAGACTGTTCTCAACACACCCACATACATAAGAACTGCTGAATGTGCCTTTGTAAGAAAAAATTCATAGTAAGATGAATTGACAGTGGCAACAATGAGAAGACTCAGTAAGTAACCTGTGGCCCAGTAAAGTAGATTGCTTCTATTCACTAACCATATCTCAAAGATAGTATGACTAGCATACTGACCTAGTAGGAGGGGATAAATAATAATAAGGTCACACGGATGAGCTTATCTAACACATTCCAACACTATGCTGTGATTTCCACTGTGTCTGCCTTTTTCTGTGTCTTCTCTTTACAATGTAGTAGGTCTGTTTTTGTGTATATAAGCTGCGGGTCTGTTTTTGATCATACAGTCATACTATATATACTGTATGCATGACATAAAATTATCTTGTATCTTCAAAGTGATTTGGTTGCTTTAAGTGAACCAGGTTTTAGCCACAATAGTATAATGATATTTTGAATTATATTCCAAAATCACAGAATCTGAACATTTTTGAGGAATATTATATCAAATGTGGGGAATAGCCAAAAGAACTATATTGAAAAATGGAAAAGAACTATTACCACAGATATTAAAGACTGGATTAAAAATAAAGTTGTAACATCAATTTGAAAAGGCTATTTTTTTTCTACTAATCAAAAACTGACACTACATTTCCTTTCAGCATAGATTTCATATTTGGCATAAATATTTGTGTAGAATTTAATGCATTTCTATAACATGATTAAATTAATTTGTAATATATGTAGGTGATTTAGATCAATTTAATATGCTAATTTTTAGGGAGGGTTATTTTGTTTTCTTTTGTTTGGTAGTAAAAATTATAATGTAATTTGCTGGACTTTTGTATATTACTCTATTTTAATTTATGTATATTACTTTCTATTTTTTCATTTAAAAAGTCAATAAAATTATACTTTAAAAACTTATGTACAAATATACTGTAATAAAAAAATCCCAGGCAAGGGCAAAAAGGACTAAAGTGTGATATATGTTTAATACACTAAAAAAAGGGCTGACAAGTGGTATATATTTACAATATTGACCTGGGCAATTATTTAGAACATCAGAAGATATCCTGCTGTGTAGGGTTGCAATATTATTATTAAAGATTTAATCTTCAATTTGACTCACAGTATAGGACTGGTAAAACTTAACAGTTCAAGTCCTAACCAAGGACCTAAGTGCTATTAAGGTAGTGTCTGAGTATATAGGCAGTTCCAAGTAAAGTAGTTTTTTCAAAGTCAGAATATTCAGGTCTAAAAAGTTTAAAATTTTCATGTATCTAGGCAGCCTTGGGTATTGCTCCAAGGGTTTCTATTACTCATGGTACAACCATTGATTTCTTCCTCCTCCACGATCGCTCAACTTCAATTTGCAGATCACAATATTTTGTTATTTTTTCTAGCTGTTTCTTTTTAAATTGTGCATCACCTGGTATTGTAATATCAATGAACCAAACCCAAACGTCTAGCAAAGCTTCCAATGTATAATTTTGGCAACTCGACCATGACACTGTAGATAATGTGTCTGTGAAATTTTCCTGCAGCCACTGTTTCATCTTTCTCATTTTCATAAGCAAAATTTGCTATTGTTACTTGTTGATTTTTTGCTTTCATGGGATTAGTCTGCAACACTTGTTCTTGAGAAGCTAAAATGAAGCCTTCAGTTTCTTGTGAAACAATCGTAGTCATATACTGTAAATGGGCCAGTATTGTGTATTTCCCCTCCTTACTGTATGCAAAGCAAAGAAGCTGGACCACTAACTTCTATTGTTAGGCTGGAAACAACCCTAATCCTAACTGTAGCCCTAATGCTTCACATTTTTTTTTTGTCATTGTATTCCAGTTTACACTCGGTATTCTGAAGTTGGCAGAAGAAAAGAAAATTTCATGGCATTGTGAAGCATGGCTGAAGAGAAAATAATGGACCCATGAGGAAGTGTTTTTAAAATCTATATCATATTAATTTTTTCTTTTATAGAGGATGGAGCCCTATACGTCAATTACATAAGTATTAAGCTGTAATGAGCCAGAGAATGCTGTGACTTAGCTCTGTTATTCTGGGGGCAGGGAGGGGACAATGAAAATATTTGGGATCCAACTAGTAGAGCTTTTAAGAAAAAAAAAATAAATATTTGATTTTTATTCATGAAGAGGTTTTTTGGGAGTGGGTGTTATTTCATTTCTTCTCAAAAACCCAACGTTCATGAATTTATTCCATCATGCATAATGCTGCTGCCTCCATCAATTTGAGTGGCTTTTTGCTGTCAAATATTAATAATGTTGATACTCACATATTGCCTTCAGAGGCAAAATTCAGCTGTGCTGTTCTCTACTGTAGAGTTAAAGAGTTTGTTCATGCAGTTCGGTTTTTGTCCAAAACACAATGAAGGATTAATGTAGATTTCTTTGTTTGAAGTGTTAGCACAAATAGTGAGGGGATAACTTGTGAAAAGCGTTTTGTCTCAGTAGCCTTATAAGAGAACATTAAAAATGTAATCTGATTTCAAATGAGTTTAACCTCCATGGGCTTTTTTATCCTTTTTGAAGAAAAAAATCCCCAATTGATAACAAAATCAAATGTTAATTAAGCTTTGTGGAAGAATTCATTCTCATTTTTAATTTAAACACAGATGTTTAAATAAATTCTTCATAACAGCATCTCATAGTCTTTCATCCAATAGCTCTTCAATTGATGACTGGAGTTCAGATGGAGGACAATTTTTTTTGTCTTAATATTGTGCATTATTTACTAGAAAGCACTTACAAAACACTGGACAGTTTGTAAAGGCAATCTATCCCAAATTCTATGGTCAAGCACCATAGAGTACAGACACCGGACAGATGCAATTTGATGGTTCCCCCTTTATCAAGTTAGTGCTGTCTTGCACTGGAAGGGAGGGAATTCTTCTTTTAATGGACAAGCTGCAAATACTTTCCATTTTGTTTTAAATTAGAAGACTATATGAACGTGCAGGATTTTTGCTCCTCCTGTATTTACAAGGTGGGTAATATACATCCTACCTTTCTTTACATTTCTCCTTTCAATGCTCACCAGCTTCCCTGGCTTTCCCCACTTCCATTTAATCCCAGGAGAAAACACTCTGAAAGACCTTCTCAGATTAGAAAGAGGCAGGCAGCTGGGGTTAATAAAGTAAGTAATGATAATTAAGTAAGTTTTAACAAGATTGCCCAAAGGAATGTAAGATAAATATGAAAACATCACAAAAATGAGGTAAAAAACCTGAACTAACTCTTTCAGAGGAGGAAAACATTCAGAAATGGCAAGATTTATATTGACATAATGTTATACAGATTCAAAGTAGTCTTAAATGCTTAAACACTTTGGGAGAAATTAGAGCATGTATACCTTGTGCAACCTCAAGGCACTTCCACATTGGCTCCTTGCACAGCTTCACAAGGAGAAGAGTCTGAAAGAATGTGGAAGATAATCTTGACAAAGAAAGAATGACCTCTTAAGCAATGGAAAACAAAAACTCAGTCCTAGTAAAGCATGAGAAAGAAATTTAAAATAAGACCCTATCTTTATTCTGTTTAGTGTAAGATGGGCAAAGAGGAACAGATCTTGGGTGCCAAGATTTTGTTGTCTTACAACAAAATAGCATTCCTGTAATCCTTGTGTTGTCTATTTCCTGACCTGGCCTACCTCGAAAGAGTCATATGGACTCTAAAGTAAGGGTGGATTTTTTTCTGTGGTTTTGGCAAACATCCCACCCACCTGACCTCCCTGGATGCTCTAAGCTATGTACCTGTGTGATTTTTATGCCATTCCTCATCTTCAGCTAGAGTGTAAGAGGCCTATACAAAAAGTGACTTCCATTTCAGATGCTTCCAAATTATAATTTCCCTCATTAACTGTAATTTTTTTACTTTCTTCTTAGAATAACTTACTACTTCTGGAACTGTTTCATGTTCATATTTGCCTGAAAACACCATGGCCAGATTTGTCAGCAACCACTACAGTTAACTGCCACCAACAATGACCCACAACTGGAGACTATACTTAGCAGGAAAAAAAATGGCCTGGTTCCACTAACTATCCATAATGTGAGACTAAGTTTACTCTGATTTCTAACTTTAGGTATTGTACAGTAAACTCAGAGATTAAATTATCACCCTTCTTTTATCCCAGAAAGGGCTTGAATGTTATATATAGTATATGGTACTATTTTTGCATAGTTTATGCACATATCCAGATTCAACATCTTGTTCCTGATGTTTATCAATATTCTAGAGATTATTTTCTTCCTTACTCAACTACAGTGTAACAGCATGAAATCATAGTTAGAGGTGAAGAAAGAAAAATTCTAACATGCAATCATGACACATCATAGTTTGCAGCAGTAACAACTTTGCAACCAATAAATTTCTCCATCAAGAATGATACTCAGATCCCACCCCACCTCCTCCAAAGCACTAGACAGATGCATACAAAATATATTTAAAATGCTTATCAGGGCATGAGGAACCTGTCACACTATCAGTTTATTAATTTTTCTTGTTGTAGGGATGGGAGGAGTAAGGGGATTTGACTTGACTTGATTTAGCTTTGGAGTTGGGTATCATCAGTATGCTGATGATACCCAGCTTTTTATTTCGACCCCAAACCACCCCAGTGATGCCCTTGATGTGATGTCCTGTTGCCTGGAAGCGGTACGGATTTGGATGGGGAAGAACAGGCTCCAGCTCAACCCGGCCAAGACTGAGTGGCTTTACGTACCGGCATCTCGTTTTGTCCAAGAGATTCCATCTTTGGTTATGGGGGGAGAGGTGTTGCCTCCCGTTGATAGGGCGCACAATTTAGGCATCCTCCTGGATTCACGACTCAGTTTTGAAGATCATATTGGAGTCGTGGCCAGGAGGGCATTCGCCCAGGTTTGCCTGGTGCACCAGTTGCGCCCCTATCTGGACCGAGATGCCCTACATACGGTCACTCATGCACTTGTTACCTCTCGGATAGATTACTGCAATGCTCTCTACATGGGGCTGCCCTTAAAGACCACCCAGAGGCTCCAGCTGGTGCAGAATGCGGCCACGCGGGTAGTGATGGGAGCATCCCGATACTCCCATGTTACACCACTCCTGCGTGAGCTGCATTGGCTACCAGTTGTCTACCGGGTGAGATTTAAGGTGCTGGTACTTACCTTTAAAGCCCTACAGGGCTTAGGCCCGGGATATCTGCAGGACCGTCTGCTGCCAGGGACGACTTCCCATTGCCCAGTGCGCTCACATAGAGAGGGCCTCCTCAGGGTGCCGTCGGCCAGACAATGTCAGCTGGCGACCCCCAGGGGGAGGGCCTTCTCTGTGGGAGCGCCAGCCCTCTGGAATCAATTCCCCCTTGAGCTTCGGATGGCCCCGGACCTCCGGTCCTTTCGCCGTGACCTCAAGACGTTCCTTTTCCATCAGGCTGACCTGGATTGATGATGGGTTTTCAAAAGTTTTAATTTTTAACTGTGTAATTAATATTTGGGGCTGCTATTTAATTTTTTTTCTTAACTTTTGTACTGTTGGTTTTTATTGTTGTTAGCCGCCCCGAGTCCTCTGGGAGATAGGGCGGCATATAAGTCCCATAATAAATAAATAAATAAAATAAATAAACCATATCATATCATTTCAGAAGACTGGTTCATGAATACATACTCTTCGTTAAAGACTGCTGACCTGGTGGTCCCCAGATGTTCTGAAATGCAGCTTTCATAAGAGTTAGCCCTTCTGGCCAGTAACCTGGACATTTCAATAACCTGAAATGTCTGGAAAGCACTAGAGTGAGTTTGCTTGGTTTAAATCAGGGCTCCCCAACCTCTGGGCCATGGCCCACTACTGGGCCACATCCTATTAGTCACTGGGCCATGTGAGTTCCTGGCCAATAGTACATGTGCATGCGCACCCACAGCCCTACTTGCATGTGCATTGCAGCAAGCATTGCGGATGCTTGCGGCCCCACTTGCACGAGTGTCACAGGCATTCACATGAACAATGAGTGTTTGTTTCTGTGCATGTGTGCATGCATGCATTCACCCACCCCACAAAACCATCCCTTCTTTTCTCTCTCCCCCACTCTGGGCTGCCAACCCGAAAGGTTGGGGAATTCTGCCCTAGATTAGAAAATCAGATTGAGAACTTATTTAAGGTCAAGCTTTTCTCTTCCAGGCATAACATTTTATATCCATATTGTTTTCAGTTGGGGAGCACTCTGTTTGGCTTTCTCACTTGAAGTGTGAAATGGAACTGTTACAGGAATGGGGCACATGCCCTATATTTTTGGTCTGCTTTTAAGCAAACCTGTTATTTAATGCTCAAATGGCTTGTATTGTGCATTCCTCAGAGAAAATAACCATCCTGCCTGTTAACTTAGCTGTGAACATGTTACTTTGCAGGGCTTATTATATGGAAGGCCCAAAATGATTGGCTTGAATGGGCTGCTATCATCTATCATTGTCACTTCTATAAGTTTCAATAAAGTATATCTGGCCTTGGTGGAAACAGTCATGTATTCATTTGGGGCTGGCTGCAGAACAATGAAACTTCCGGTAATTGTGTGCTGGGGAAGAAGTCCTGATGGGATTAATTGGCAGAAGCAGATGGTGGGTTACTGCAGAGAGAAGTAGCAGAGATAACTTCATTCAATTGAGCATTTGAGGAATGCAATAGAGCTGCAGCCAAGAACTCTTAAAAGTTGGCCTGGTCCTTATTAAGAAGCTAAGGGGTAGAAATAATGAATAATCCTGGTGCTACATGCTTTTAGGGGATAGTAGAAACACAAGAGGGGAAAAAAGCTATAACTTTGGTTACAGGGGCATGTAGTTAACATTGGTCTCTGGGGTTAGATTTGGTTAGGATTTAGATGGGGCGCCACCTGGAATTGAAAATTTCTCTGCCTCTTTTTTAAGAATCTTACTGACAGTAGGTTTTCATTCCTCACTACAGCTGTAAGGAAAAATAATGCATATGTCTAAAACATATTGTATTTCAGCAAAATTTCCTCAAGATCTCCTCTATAATACGAAACTCATCTGACCCAGCTTGTACTTTTGAGATTTTATTTGGCTAGGGATTACTGTTTCTATGAAGGCTGAAAGAAGTGGTGTTGTAGTAATTGAACAAAATATTATTCAATATACCAGGAGTGTCTGCAGAGTATGGTAAAAAGATTAAGATGGTAGCTGTAGCAATGAAATCAAAGCTCTGCCTCATTTTTATGCTCACATGAAATATTAGTACCACTTTATAAATCCCTAGTGAGACCACACCTGGAATACTGCAGCCAAATTTGGTCACCATACTACAAAAAAGATGTTGAGAGTTTGGAAAAAAAATTCAGAGAACAGAAACTTTAGTCTGGAGACCAAAACAAGAGAAGAATGGCTGCAGGACTTGGGCTTGGCTATTTTAAAGAAAAGAAGAAATAGGGGAGACATGATAGTAGTGTTCCAGTATCTCAGGGGCTGCCACAAAGAATAGGGGGTCACATTATTCTCCAAAGCAGCAGAGGGCAGGACAAGAAACAATGGTTGAAAACTGATCAAAGAGAGAAGCAACCTGGAATTAAGGAGAAACTTCCTGACAGTGAGAACAATTAACCAGTGGAATAGCTTGCCCCCAGAAATTGTGGGTGCTCCATCATTGGAGATTTTTAAAAAGAGGCTAGACAGTCACTTGTCATAGATGATATGAATAGCAGGTTGGACTAGAAGACCTCCAAGGTCCCTTCCAGCTCTATTCTATTCTAAATATCTGAAACATCTTAAAAACAGAACAGGGAAAAATCTTGAACAGTTACTAACATTCAAATTGTTTTCAAGATGACATAATATACATTTGCTTAAATCCTCCTTAGGTCAGGACTGCTTTCTGCTAATGGGATAGCTATGGAATTTTTTTTTACCTTAAATGAAATTCATTTTCTTTTAATTGAAGCCTATTAGATGAAATCCTATACTTTCTTGAATAAGACACAGAATATATAATTACAATTAGGCATCAAATCCTAGATGATAAAATTAATTCATCTAGATCAGAGAATACACTGATATATCATTTAGATAGTTCGGATAATTCTGCATCAAATGGACTGACCAAAGATGATGATGATTGCATCTCCTTTCCAATCTGTTATGTTGAATAAATTACAAATTTATTGTAATTTAAATTACTAAAAGCAAATGCTGCTTTTTGATGCTTTGAAATCAGCAAAAAGAGAAGGTTTACAATCTCATTTTATGTGAAATGAGATAATCTGTGGACGATATACTTCCTGTAAGAGTTAGTCTGCACAGATCTGTTCTTGAACCTGGGCCATGGGCAAGTAGATACAGTTTTTCAAAGATGCTGATTGTGAAACTGGGAGAATCTGAACTGAATAGTCATGGGCAGGTTATGTGTCTGATATATTTGAAGATCAGATCAACTGTGAACATTGCAACATATTTTCTCAGTGCTTACTTCAGGGAAACTATTTCATAATTCACTTGTTGTTACTGTGTAATAAGGCTTCCTTGGCAAAACTTGATAAGGTAGGACATGGGAAATTCTTCAGTTGAGACAGCAAGAAAGTAAAATTGTGTATGATCCCATAAATCATATTACATGCTTGATACATGTGTCAAAAGGATGAGGAAATAGAAGCAAGCAAATTGGATGGTAAAACTGGAATAATGAAAATTCACACCGAAGTTTGGAGAAACCTTAACCTTACCAAACATTGATGGCCTACAATTTTTTGTAGCTCTCACCATTGACCATTCTGCCTGATTTTCTATGAGGTGCATCTTAGCATTGTTTGGAAAATTCACAGGTTCTCATAAAACTTTAGGTTTCCAGCTTAAAACACTAACATTTGGACTCTAGAATAGAAGAAAATCACCAAATGGTGCAGATTAATATTTAATTTAATTTTAATTTAATTTATTAATATTTCTATACTGCCCTTCTCCCGGAGGACTCAGGGCGGTGTACAGGGCAAGAATAAAACACAGAAATTTACAAAAACTAAAAGATAATTAAATGCATGCCCGATTAAAATACAATTGATACATAGTAAAAAAACCCGATAAAAATAATAAAAAACCCCACCAATCCCCCCTCAGGCCAGGCCGGCTTGCTCGAACAAGTATGTTTTAAGATCGCGGCGAAAGGAGCGCAGATTGGGCGCCGTCCGGAGCTCAACCGGTAACTGGTTCCATAGCTCCGGGGCACCCACAGAGAAGGATCTCCCCCTGGGGGCCACCAATCTACATTCTCTGACCGGTGGCACCCTGAGGAGGCCCTCTCTGTGGGAACGCACAGGGCGCAGGGAGCTTGATGCCGGCAGCAGATGTTCCCTGAGGTACTCCGGCCCCATGCCATGGAGGGCTTTAAACACCATTACTAGCACCTTGAATTAATTAATTACAATTTTCCACCAACTCCCATTATTTTAAGAATAAAATTCTTCTTCGGATGATTAATTATAAAATATTATCTTTTGGGATTTTGAATCAGATGAAAACTTTCAAGATTGAAAAACAACATTAACTTTTGGTTGTTGGTGTAAAGGTTATTCTTTTTTTCTACTGTACAATGAATTTAGTGATGCTAAGTGATTATTGGTGTTCTTTTTGTCAAAGATTTGGGAGAATATTTGTGCTTCTACATATCATACATATCTCACATGCACGCATATATACAGTACATCAACTTCTCATTTAGAATGAAAGACCAAAACGTTGAAGACAGAGTTGGTAATTTAAGTAGTAATTATTAGCACTGCAGAAAGAATATGCACATCTTTTGTAACCTATTTTTTATAACTATTCTGATAATATTCCATAAGGATAAATGTTATGGTAATATTGTTTCCTGTACCAAGATATCTATAATAATAATAATAATAATAATAATAATAATAATAATAATAATAATAATAATAATAATAATAATACCCAATTCCAGCAACCGTTCCTGATATGTTTTAGCCTCCAGTCCCCTAATCATCTTTGTTGCTCTTCTCTGCACTCTTTCTAGAGTCTCAACATCTTTTTTTACATCATGGTGACCAAAACTGGATACAGTAGTCCAACTGTGGCCTTACCAAGGCATTGTAAAGTGGTATTAATACTTCATGTTATCTTGATTCTATCCCTCTGTTAATGCAGCCTAGCACTGTGTCGGCTTTTTTGGTAGCTGCAGCACACTGCTGGCTCATATTTAAGTGATTGTCCACTAGGACTCCGAGATCTCTCTCACAGTTACTACTATTGAGCAAGGTACCACCTATACTATACCTGTGCATTTGATTTTTCCTGATGGTATGGAGTGGTATGTTTGATGGTTAATTCATGGAAAGAACACAATTCTGATAAACTATCAAAACTAATAGCACACAAATAACCATTATGCTAGTGTTCAAAATGCCCTTGTTTATGAAGCTGTAGCATAAAGTGACATAACTGAGAAACAGCCATAGGAAACATGGTTGAGCTGAAATACAAACTCTTTCTCTCTCTTTTCTGGACTTGAATAGAGCATATGTCATTCATGGGAGCTATAAGAACTCAGCCCATAGCAACTATCTAGGAGATAGAAAACCATATTCTTCAAATCACTGTTGGAATCTGTTCAGACCATAAATAAAAATCTAGAGATCTAGGCAGAAAAAAGGAACTGCCAGTAGTTTCCCTGAGATGAGTTATAATCAGTGGTGGGATTCAGCCAGTTCGCACCACTTTGGCAGAACCGGTAGCTAATTTTTTGTTGCCCAGGCCCAAAATGGACTACCAGAAGCAGCATTCACACAAAGAACTGGTTGTTCACATATTTGAATCCCACCACTCATTATAACCAATAGCCTTTTTAAAAAAGAGCTGAATGCCAGCACTTAACGTTAAAAAGGCCAAATTACTTAGTTTCCCTGCCTAGTCCAACTTGTGTCTTCGGTAATAACTTATAGGTTCGAGATTAACATTGTCATATGTTGGAGTCTTTCCCACCTGATTGGTTCCCTGTGGGTTCATTGAGGACAATAATGCTCAGAATACAGGTAGCATGAGAATTCAGGAATTGCATTAGGGATACCAGGTGAAGGCTGCAACAATCCAGACAACTAAGGGATGAAGAGAGACAGAAAACTTTACTATTATCGAGAAGTTGTCTAAATTTTGCAGCTCAGATCTAGTTGTCTTAACTATAGTTCCAGTCATGGAAAAATGGAATGATGATGGAAAAAGAAACTCACCATGGGTTTCTATTAGACAAGATCTGGAAGATTTGTCAAAATAAATTTTATCCATAACATAAATGAGAATTCTAAGCAGTCCTGCGACTGTTCTCTGACAGTCCATTTGCCCAATTTATTTGTGGGTGAACTAACCTACAGCAAGTAGGGTGGTATATCCTTCTCTTTTCCCCATTTCCTGCTTACCCACAGATCCACATTTCCTTGCTTTGTTGGTCTGTTGCCTCTTTTGGTCTTCCCCACTAACCCTTCTATCCTGCCTTATGGAATCATAAGAAGTTGGCCAATTGTCAGTGTGTTACCTTATCATCTGAACACACATGGGTGCTATACCATGGTTAGAACATTACATACTGGTCCTATTAGGACTCATATCAGCAAAAGGGCATCTCTCTTCTTAACTTCCCAAAATGTTAACATAGATTTATAAAGCTATAACAATAAAAGTGTTTTAAATAGGATAACGCATTAAGTTCATGGAGTACTCCAAGTACATTATGCTCACATTCACAGGCTCAAGACGTTCAGATTCATTATGTTTATGCCACTGAACTTCTTAAAGGGTGCTTGTATAAGCTGTAGCCGCAATACTTATTCTCATCTGAAAAGTTGGGAGAAGCAAAAAAGAAAGGAAGGGAGGCCATGGGGGAGTGCAACAATAAAAACAATCAAAGCTTTAATTGCCAAATTTCTGACCTTTGTTGGCAATTTGCTTTTCAGAAGGCAGTGATAGCTCATAGTACAGCTAGAACAGCACATAGAGTGGAATAAAATATGATAAGAAACTCTGATACTGAAGTGATAAAAGAAATCATAAGCACCTTGGCAGGGAGATATCAAGGAGATGAAATTAAATAAGTAGAAAACTTTCCAGGCAATACCAGCAAATATGCTGGGCATTTTAAGGACTTTCAGAGGTCACTTTTTCACTGCCAGCTTTGAGTGAATAAAGCTGAAGTGTGAAAATAAAAGAAAACATCTGCTGAATGCATGTGGATGATGTCCCCAGTTGTGTAGGTCTTAATCTTCAAATGAAAACATGTTGGGGACTCGCAGGAGACATGTGGGGCTGAAACTCAGAGGATCGATCAAAGCTTCTCCAAACATTTTGACACATATATGACTGTAAAGAAATTTAGACCAGTCAAGCAGACCCAAGAAGGCCTGGTCATGGATTGGAAGATTCAAGGATCCAGAGGATTCACAAAATAGCACCTTCTTCATTTGACCATAACCTTGATCCTTAAGAAAAATTGGCAAGCCTAGTTCCTTGGAACTTGTCCATCCTCATTTTTGTCTTGCCAAAATGCAGTCAGGAAGTATGCTGCACTTCAGAGAACTCTGCTTATTGGAACGCTCCAGCTAAATGATAGGATGATTTTGGGAATTAGGGGTTGCTAGGAAATAGGCAATCAATAGAGATTTGTTTGCATATTAGATAGGAACCAGTGTCACATTTATATGTATATAGCAAGTCAATGCATCATATTTAATTGCTGGGCAATAGTTATATGGGGCAAATATAAATGTATTTTATGAGATGATTTGGAAATTGGACCACCGTGCCTCAAAGAAAGGATTTGGGAAGGAAACATAAGAAGTGCTTTTGGAAACATTCATTTTTCTATTGTCCTCTTCTGGACAATAAAAAAAAAATTGTCTTAAGACTACCCTGCAGATCTTTCTTTGTACTGTGGTTTCCTTCTCCACTCCACTCCAACCCTGCTAATATTTTTTATCATTAGTCAAGCTCAGTTGCCTTAAAAAAATCTAGTTTATTCCAATGTACATATATTAAGGATTTTGACTGCATACATGTTTTAATCCTATCTATCCTTGCATTCTTCCTTTCACATCCCTGAACATATTTAATCTATATGAACCCCATTTCATTGCTGTTTGAGAGATGCATGAATGGGAAAGAAGAAAGAGCATAATTGGTTATTACTCAGTATTTTGCACATAGATTGTACTTGACATATGTTGCTTTAACTGCTTCTGAAGTGCATTAATCAACAAATAATGTGGGTGGGGTTGTTGCATTATTTTTTTTAATGAAGGCATTGATTATTACTAGTTATGGTATTTAAAGCCCTACATGGCAGGGGCCCGGAGTACCTTAGGGAACACCTGCTGCCGGCATCAACTTCCCTTCGCCCTGTGCGCTCCCACAGAGAGGGACTCCTCAGGGTGCCACCGGTCAGAGAATGTAGATTGGTGGCCCCCAGGGGGAGGGCCTTCTCTGTGGGCGCCCCGGAGCTATGGAACCAGTTACCGGTTGAGCTCCGGACGGCGCCGGATCTTCGCTCCTTTCGCCGCGATCTGAAAACATACCTGTTCGAACAAGCCGGCCTGGCCTGAGGGTGGGATTGCTGGGGTTTTTATTATCATTTTATTGGGGGTTTTATTAATGTATTTATTGTTTTTTATGGGCAAGTATTTAATAACTTTTTAATTTTTGTAACTTTATGTTTTATTCTTGCCCTGTACACCGCCCTGAGTCCTTCGGGAGAAGGGCGGTATAGAAATATTAATAAATTAAATTAAATTAAATTATTGTTTTTTATGTTAATACTTCTGTAAGCATATTTGACACCTCAAAGAATATTCCATATGGATGAATTGTAATCACCTTAATGGTGCAGTTGTTATTTGGGAGTTATAACCCTGATTTTTATGGTTTCAGCTACTTCTGGTATTATATATTTTAAACTGAAGTTCCCAGTATTGTCCACATGATTTTAGAAAGAACTCTGCTTATTGAAGATGTTCTTGGCTTCAGTATTTGGAGTTTATCCAGAGTGCAAGAATTTAAACAGTTGGGCGTAATTATTACAGACAATGAAAGGACAAATACAGTATATACGTGATTTGTAGTAGAGCCTGCTGTTCGTGTTGCTCATCAACATTTCAAATATATAATTTCAACCGGAAAGGACCTCTGAGAAAATTGAGTACCTTTTTTTTGCTTTGTTTATACTCTGTATTTTTTTAATTTTTAATTTTAATTTTCCATTAAGTTGTTATTCATGTGTGCAAAATACATTTTTATGTTTCTTTAATAACATACAAAAACATTTTATTTGACTTGGTGGATTTGTTTTGATTTATCCTTTGGCCCTCAGCCAAAGGAAAGATATCCCTGTGAAGGAAACTCATCAAAGCATTAATACAAAACTGACAGCATTACAGGCTTCCACACTTTCTTACAGACTAGCTCTGCATGTTGCTAGTTATCTGCATGTTGCTTTTATCCTTTCAAATATTAGTACTAAAACATTATGTTAAGACTTGGGTGAATGGAAAATAAAATGTTACAGAGACCACAATATTCCCTTTGAGCGCCATAACTATTTTAGTTATGTATTATTTGGAGATAAGTCTGATTTGACTCACTGCCTGGTTCCAGAGCATTATTCATGGGAAAATCATTCCTATCAATGATCTGCCATGGAAAAACCTCAAAAGATGTAACCTGCTTTTGTTTTTCCTCAATGCAGGATGAAATCTGCAGAACCAATTTCCTATCCCAATTGCAACATTTTTCATAAACTTCCAGTTCTTCCACCCACATTTCTTTTTGGTGCAGCTTTACAATATGTTGCAGTTGGAACAACAGACTGGGATTAGAATGTAGTATACAGTTTTAAATCAAAGTAAGACAATTTAGGCTTGTTGATCCTTAGGAGAAAGAAAATGTATCTCAAATTACCCCAATTCACCCTAGCACCTGGTTCTTTTCCTTGTCACAACTGTATGAAATATGTCATGGAAAAGATAATTCAGTATTTTAAAGATTCTCTTTTGATTGACTAGGTGATCTTGTAACACCTGTTCATCTAGTTAGCTCTCTGTTGATGATTAATATTTAAAACATTTGAGAATGTCTTTTAAATCTTCCTGAATATAGATTCTTGCCAAGTGGGTTGCTTTATCAATCTTTATGGTTCCACATTACAGGCTCTGACATGTTCAAGAATCACAGATATGTGCCCGTGACTTCTTCATTGCTAATCATGCTGATATCAGCTTCCTTCCCAAACTCATATGATTTTCTTTAAAAAAAAATCCTCCCTCTCCAATGTTCACAAGTTTGTTAGTTATTTGATGCCATACTTTGTGCTCTTAGCCACCATAAACTAAAGGCATATATGCAATCTGTTAAAAATATATTAAAACAGAAGAAGATGTAATCTGGCCATTGACCCTGTTGAAGTATCAGTATGCTATAGAGTGAACTGAGGAGTAATTCATTCACAACATAATTTCACTAAATATTATGAGAGAACATAGCTGATGCTATTTGTTCACCTTAGGACACACACAATGTCCTGCTGGCCAGGGATGATATGAGGTGCAGTTTAGTAGATGCCAGATTGGGGAAAGATGATCTAGCTTTTGGAATCATAGACTGTCAAGGGATGAGTCCTCCAGAGGAGTCCTAAAGGTTAACATTCTGATCAAAATCCAAAAGACTGGTGTCCTGCTTTGGCTTGAAGACTTCCAAAATGATGCTGTGTTATTTGTTCCACTAGGCACATGTTCTAAGGAAGAGATTTCCTTAATATTCAACCATATTTACTCTCCTGTAAGGTAAGGCCATTGACCCTAATTTTACTGACATTGGCAACAGAGACAAATCAATCCTTCAGCATTTAAAAGACTATTGCCATGGATTTGGTGTGAAAAAGGAATACAGCATTGAGGAGAAGAATCATATTTATTGCAACGATAATTGGATGACTGCTCTACAAGAAAGAGGTACCCAAACAATAGAACGGCAAAGGTTTTTACAGATGTTAAGGGCTATAAGGTAGGAAATTCTAGGGATATGGTTTGCTGGACAGTTTGGGGAAGGCAGCAAGGCAGTAGAGCTGTGGAAGTTCATTGTTAAAGGAAATGGAATGTTGACGTCATCAAATAATAGAGGAAGATAGACTTCTGGGGTTTCTCTAGGTTTCAATCTTAGTATAATAATTACCTTGGTTTGTATCAAGAGTTGGTGAGGAAGCTCCTATTGTTCTAGGGAGGAGGATAAATTTGGGTCTGATGGCATTAAGCAAAGGGAAGAAGTGGATTTTGATCCTGGTCATAGCTAAAATTTGAGAGGTACAAGTTTCTTTTTTTGCTAGGTTTATTTCATCTATTTCACTATCCTATCTCTACAAGTCTTTTGCAAGTTAAGCATGTCTAATTTCTTTTGTCTCAATAATGTATATTTCAAATTATCACCAGGAACTATCTCATACATCCTCACCTCAATTGTGGCCTTTAAATATAGGGCAAGTGTGGAGATGGCACTGAATAATATTAATAGGAAGGATAGGAAGGGGTAGAAATTAAATAATTATAAACAAAATACATTTAGCCAAGCTACAGCAGAAGCAGTCAATCAGCTTTCCAGATTCCCTGCTTTTCTTATTTTAGATCAGTACATTTAGTCAGTATTAAGATTTTACATTTAGGTTATTTTATTTTTTTTAAGTAGAAAGCTGGCATGCTGCATAGCAAATTACATGCTTCTAGCATTATGTCTATTTGCAAGAATGCCTCTGGGTTCCACTTAAATCTCATAGGCATTTTTTCAAAACTCAAAATGATGGTGTCAAGTTTCCGACGTATGGGCTTTTCAAGTGACTCTGAGGCAAGTGACTGCAATGCAGTGCTTTGCACTCTGCTCCTCTGATATTTTTTTTAAAAAGGACAAAAGGAAACTGCAATTATACACCTGGAGCAACCTCCCAATTTGCTTTTGGGGAAATCCAGCATGACAACTGCGGTGTACTTTATACTATATACAAGTACTTCTCGAATTGCAACTGTTCATTTAGTGACCATTCAAAGTTACAAAATCATTGAAAAAAAGTGATATTTGACCATTTTTCACATTTACGACCATTGCAGCATTCCCCCATGGTCACATGATCAAAATTTAGATGCTTGGCAACTGACTTCATATTTATGATGGTTGCAAGTGTTATGTGACCCAGGTGTTATGTGATCACCTTTTGCCACCTTCTGACAAGCAAAGTCAATGGGGAAATCAGTTTCACTTAACAACTGTGTTACTAACTTAACAACTGCAGTGATTCACTTAACAGCTGTGGCAAGAAAAGTCATAAAATGGGACAAAACTCACTTAACAAATGTTTCACTTAGCAACAGAAATTTTGGGCTCAATTGTGGCTGTAAGTTGAGGACTACCTGAAATACTATATTAGAATATGCTCAACAAAGGCTTCGCTATTGTAGTTACTACAAAATCCTAAAGCCTATCCTGGAAGAATACTGTTGGTTGCCAGTTGGTGACCAGCCACAATTTAAGGTGTTGATATTGATCTTTCAAGGTCTGAACAGTTCAGGGCCCAATTCTCTAAGGATTTGCCTGTCTCATTACACTGAAGGAAAGATTTCTTTGCCAGTCGTCCCCACTGCAGTATAAAGACCTGTCTTTCAAGTAAAGAGCTTTTCTCTATGCTGCCCCCTAGGTTGTGAAGTTGGCTCTCTCAGGAGATCTTTCTGGTCCACTCTTTCAGCATTTGTAACATCCTTAAAAATGCAACTCTTTCCCCAGACTTTTAATTGCTAAATAATTTTCTACTTCTTTTTCTGCTAATTTTAGCCAGTATTTAATGATTTTTATATTCTTTTTTATAATAGAGGGATGGATGGATCATTAAATATCCTGAGTACTTAAAACACAATAAGTAAGAATGAATGTTTTGAGAGTGGTCATGGAGGTAATTAATAAGCTAGTCTCCTCCTCTCTCATTCATAGCAAGCTTGTGAAAGTTTTCATAATATACTCTGAACATTTTAGATGTCTCCATTGGTCCCATACACATGCTGCTAATGAATGTCTACCTGTGCGTGCATGCATGCGCGTGCGTGCATGCACACACAGACACACTTTTGTGCATGTGAATTAAGAGGGTGGTAGCTTTATGCCTTTCATAGTTTCTGAGCAGACCCTCAAATGCATCTTCAAACTACTATTGTGAGCTACTGATCTTTTGGCCCCATTCCATACAACTACAGGCTTACTCACAGAAACACCCATTGGCAACCCAATATAATAGGCCAATGGTGTGGCAGAGTGGCATACAATGATTTGAAACAAATGATGCGCCACAGTTATTCTTAAAAAATGCAGTGGGAAGCCTATGTACAGTATGTGTGCGTGTTCAGTAATTCTTGCTTGACAAGACTGAGAGAGGGGAGGAGGAAGAAACCTGTACGAGGTGAAACAGGTTGAGCATGACCTGACACAGCTACAGGGCAAAGCCACACCTAACTTTGGTGAAACCATGCTATATAGAGAGGGCATTGCTAAAAAAAAAACATACACAGGGAAAAAGCTCAGCACATGCTTCATTTAGAATTTCCAAGTCCTGTCCCATACTTAAGACCAACAACCTGTCATCTGGTGGAATTATTCCCTTGGAATATGCAGTATTAAGATGGAGTGCCTTGTAGAGGTTATTTCCATCTCATCTCAAGTTAGCTTAAAACAACTATTCCTGCTTGGAAGTGATATTTTTCCTCATCTTCCCACACAAAACATCCTATGCCAGCTATGTAGGACACTTGCCTAGGGATGATGCTGTCAAGCACAGCCATCTTCTCCATTCCAACTGGCCTGGTAAGGGTACTATGGTGGCAAAGCTATTCTGGCTTAGGCTGCAGGAGAAACTAGATGCCCAATCTAAGTCTCCTTACACTGGAATATCAGATCCCCAGGCATCACCAGATCTGTCAGCTGGAAATCCCACTATTTGGTGCTCATCTACTAGAAATGATCAGTTTGTTTGTGTGTGTGTATTTCTATGTCTATGCATTTCTAGGGGAAATTTTAATGTGCAGAAAACTTGTAGCATACAAATATAGAGGGTGCTTGTTGAATTAGAGTGAGAAGAGTCTTTTGATTAAAAACAATTTGGAGGGAAATTGGCTTCTGAAGCCAGAAAAAAAAGAAGGTAAAAAAATCCAGAGGCACAATAGTACTGATATAGCAGTACTATTTTTGTTTGTATTTCAAAGCAGATCTAAGCACTTAAGGAGGCTTTGAGAAGGCAGGTGGCTGTTTAGCATAGTGTATGAGACTTGTATTTCTTTGATAGGGCAACCAATTTCCCTATCAAAGGGGAAAACATATGAAGCAGTCACACAGATGCTTCTGTCATCTGGATTTCTGGAGGTTGGAATCAGTTGTCCTATAGATGGCATCATCTATGAAAACTTTTCGTAGTTTTGTCAACTAAGAGCTGTGTTAGAATACTGATTGTTTTTGCTTAATGACTGCCTCGTTTTAGCAACTGTTCAGAGTTATGATGGTGTTGAAAAATTAACATGATCAGTTCTCACACTTATGGCCATTAAATGTTCATGTGGTCACACGATTGAATGTTCATATGGTCATGATTGAAAATGTACACTTTGCAACTGGCAGACCTTTATGATCATCGCAAATGCCACATGTGGCAACTCCATTATTAAGCAAATATAGTCATGTGACTGCCATTTCTAAGCTTCACACCTGGCTACTGACAAGCAGAAAAGCCGGCAGTAAAATTTCAAATCATGGTGACATGACCATGTCAGTTAATGGTGGAATTCCCAGCCCCAGTTGTGATGATTAATTGAGGCTACCTGTAAGCATTTAGGAAGTAATAAAAACAAGATCTAAACCTTCAACCTGATCCCAGCACATGTTCAGGACAGCAACTGCTGGCTGGTTCTCCTCCTTGTAAGTGATGCTGGGTGAGAGAAAAAAGAATGACAGGAAACCTACCAGTTGATGCCCTGGATTAAACTGTGTGAGGGCCGAAAACACTTTGTTGAGAAACTTTTCTCCTGATTCAGGAGGAAAACACATTACAGTAAAAGGCCATGAAAAAGAGTTCTAGATTTTAAAAAATAATAATAAATCAAAGGAGAAACACTCATTGTGTTATCAAGTGCCCTATTTATTAGGCCTCAATTATGCATTTTATTTGATTTCACTTGAAAAGAGTATTCATGATCTGCAGAACATACAAAAATAAGAACAGTAAGAAGAGGAGTGTAGAAAAAGGAGGAGAAATAGAAGGGCAACGAGAATGGTTACTATAGTTCTGACTTACTACTTTGCTACATGCAGGGATTATGTTGGTTTATTGATTTGATTCACTCACTTTTGCTGTATTAAAGGCCTGAATTACCTAATCTCCCTCTTAGGAAATAAGCACTTTGGGAACATTATTACCATTTGTCAATTGAATATATGCATTCAATTGTAGTCTATAGCAGTTTCAACTTCATAGTCCTTTTGCATACATAGGCTTTGCAGTCAATCAGAGACTCACGGAGGATGCAACACAATGCAGGCTCTAAAAGGCTGCTAAGCTGCTTACAAATAGCTCTTGCTACTCATATCAACAACTTCTCTCCACAACCATCACTGTCACTGAACATTGATGTACAGCAGGAGCTCATCGTGAATTATCTGCTTGTAATTAGCATCCATTTTGCTAGAGTATAGGCCAGCTAGTTCTATACTGAACAAGGGCGTGCTGTCACAGTATGAAGAGACATTAATATTTTCCTTATGGAGTATAACTTAATCTTTGCTGATCTGCTCAGCCACCCTCACCAATATTTTATTTGCGTATGTTGCAAGGAGGGGAAGGCAAAACCTCTAAATCCTGGAGCTTTGTGGTTGTGACATATTGGAAGATACTGATTGGGTGAGCTAATTTGCTCTTCTAATCTCACACCAGAAACTGGAAATCTGCATAGCCTCAAAAAACAAAACAAAACAAGAAAGGAAAGTCAGGTAGGTTTTATTACAAGGAAAGCCGGTGGGATTGGGAAGCAAACATTAACACATTCAGAGACCGAGAGAGAGATTTTAATATTGAAAATAAATCTTCCAGGGGCATTCCATCACTTCAAATAGAATATTATTATTTAATGAGAAGGTGGAATAAAAGGAGTTAGCTTTTATTTGGATGATCTACTGAGTATAAAAGTCTGCTCAAGGCAATAATTCAGGCTTGTCCTGTGTGGGCGTGGGAGGCTAGCATCGAGCCAAGGCAGACAGTACCTCTTTCCCATGCACCTGTCAGAGGAAGAGAGACGCCACTAGTGCTGAGTTAAATGTGTGTTGGCACTTAGCACATGTCTCAAGGAGCCAAAAAGTCAGAGAAGTGCTTTGTCAGTAAATAGCAGTGGAGATATTCCATTCATTCTGCCGATTCAGAAATTCACAGGAGACAGTCCCTGAGTGAGAAAGATCAATATCTGAATGACTGCAGAAACAGTCTCCTCTCATTTCATATTATATATATATATATATCGCTCAGATCCAGACCGGTCTGGACTCTGACTGGGCAGAGTCTGATGTGGAGGAATCGGGCGGTCTTGAGCATGTTATCTGGACTGAGTTCGACCCTGTTTCCCCTGATGATGTGGACAGGATCATGGGGAGACTGAGCACCACCACCTGTTTGTTGGATCCGTGCCCCTCCTGGCTAGCTTATGCGGCCCGGGAGGGGACACGAGGCTGGTTCCATGCAGTAATAACTGCTTCTTTGAAGGAGGGTGTCTTCACTGCCGCCTTGAAGGAGGCGGTGGTGAGACCCCTCCTCAAGAAGCCTGCTTTGGACCCGGCTGTTTTAAATAACTATCGTCCAGTCTCCAACCTTTGCTTTTTGGTGAAGGTTGTTGAGAGTGTGGTGGCGCATCAGCTTCCTCTGTTCCTGGAGGAAACTGATTATCTGGACCCGTACCAATCGGGTTTCAGACCCGGACACAGCACGGAGACGGCATTGGTCGCGCTGGTGAATGATCTCTGGAGGGCTAGGGACAGGGGTTGCTCCTCTGTCCTGGTCCTATTAGATCTCTCAGCGGCTTTCGATACCATCGACCATGGTATCCTGCTGCGGCGTCTCAGGGGGTTGGGAGTGGGAGGCACCGATTTATGGTGGTTCTCCTCCTATCTCCTGGGCCGCTCGCAGTCGGTGTTGACGGGAGGGCAGAGATCTGCCCCGAGGCCTCTCATTTGTGGAGTTCCTCAGGGGTCGGTTCTGTCGCCCCTCCTGTTCAACATCTATATGAAGCTGCTGGGCGAGATCATTCGTGGTTTCGGGGTGGGGTATCATCAGTACGCTGATGATACCCAACTTTTTGTCCCGGTGCCTGGAGGCGGTCCAGGTCTGGATGGGGAGAAACAGGCTTCGTCTCAATCCCGCCAAGACTGAGTGGCTGTGCATATCGGCATCTCGGGTCAACCAGACTATTCCATCTCTAACGATGGGGGGTGAGGTGTTACCCCCCGTTGATAGGGCTCGCAACTTGGGCGTCCTCCTGGATTCACGACTCAATTTTGAAGACCACATAGGAGCCGTGACCAGGGGGGCTTTTGCCCAGGTTCGCCTGGTGTGCCAGTTGCGTCCCTATCTGGACCGAGATGCCCTACGCACAGTTACTCATGCGCTCGTGACCTCCCGTTTGGACTACTGCAATGCTCTCTACATGGGGCTACCCTTGAGGACCACTCGGAGGCTTCAACTGGTGCAGAATGCGGCCACGCGAGTTGTAATGGGGGTCTCCCGATACTCCCATGTAACACCTCTACTCCGCGAGCTGCATTGGCTTCCGGTTGCCCTCCAGGTGAAATTCAAGGTGCTGGTCATTACCTATAAAGCCCTACATGGCTTGGGTCCGGGGTATTTGAGGGAACACCTGCTGCCAGCATCAAGTGCCCTTCGTCCAGTGCGCTCCCACGGGGAGGGTCTGCTCAGGGTCCCACCGGTAAGAGATTGCCGGCGGGTAACACCGAGGGATAGGGCCTTTTCAGTGGGGGCGCCTGCCCTCTGGAACCAGCTGCCAGTGGAGCTGAGGACTGCCCCCGACCTCTGTTCATTCCGCCGGGGCCTGAAGACCTTCATTCCGCCGGGGCCTGAAGACCTGGCTCTTCAAGCTCTCTGGCCCAGGCTGAGGAGTAATTTATTTTAATTGGGGTTTTAATTGCACAGGGTTAAGTTTAATCTTTTTTTAAATTGGTTTTAACTTTTGTATTGTTGGTTTTTAATTCCCTGTAAACCGCCCTGAGTCCTCAGGGAAAGGGCGGTATATAAATGTAATAAAATAAATTATATATATATATATATATATATATATATATATATATATATATATATATATATATATAAAACACTACGTAGAATTGGAGGTATCAGGGCAACGTTTCGATGAAATCTCATTTGTCATCCTCACGCTGGTGGGTTCAGCTTCGTTCTTCATTCTCTCAGAAGAACGAAGCTGAAGCCACCAGCCTGAGGATGACGGATGAGATTTCGTCGAAACGTTGCCCTGATACCTCCAATTCTACATGGGGAAAAAACCTGAATGACCAAAGATCTACATACAAACACCCGCGAAAACCTCAGAAAACACACGCACACACACACACACACACACACACACACACACACACACATGTTTCCATGAAAGAAGATATTGGAGTTGTCCCTATGGAAGCATGAATCCAGAATGTTCTTTACTTTGAAATGTTGCTCACCTTCAATGAGATCGGAAGGGACTTCTGCAGGTGGTCATAAAGGGGAAGTTTCTGTCAGTTTAAGAAGACTACAGTGGAAAACAGGATGTACCTTCCTAAGGTTCTTTGGCAACTTAAGCTCAATAGTCATTGGGTTAAAATTCTCACAATGGGAAAAGGACCCACAACTTTGGATCCAAGCCTTTTTTTTTGGAAGAATTTAGATATTTAATGAAAAAATAAACTTCTTTCCCTACTTCTAACTTCTTCACTGGGGCCCTCTTTTGTCAGCGTATTTTCTTATAAATTTCTCTAGTCTCATCCAATGCCTTTGAACCACTGGCCAATTTGTTTAGTTTGCAATTTCTTTGTCCATTCTGTCAGGGAGAGGGACTTAGGTGGTTCCTCTGGGAATTCAGACATAGCTACAAATTCTCTGCTGATTGCAACTCGGAAAGGGGCAAAGCCAATGCTACTATGCTATGCTCAGCATCATTTTAACACCTTGGCATTTTGTGTGAACTTCAAGTTACACACATTTTGAGTACAAAGAAAATGGCTTGCAATATGCAATCTGATTTCCAATGAAATTTGGTAACATTGGAACTGTAACTCGTGTTTTGGGTTAGGTTTTTTTTTGGGGGGGAGTTCATTTTTTTAAAAAAAGTCCCACTTTTGTTATTTTTTAATAAATAATTGACAGCACTGAAGATCCTTCCTCCTATTTTCCCCACAACAACCCTGTGCAATTGGGCTGAGAGTGATTGGCCCCAAGCAACCCAGGTAGCTTTCTTGTATAAGGTGGGACTATAATTCAGTCTCCTGGTGATCAATGGTGCTTGCTTTTTCTAATTTATTTCCAAATGACCTCTAGATTTTGGGGGTCAGCTTTACTGCCAAGCAAACTGGAAAAATGGTCAAATTCTCACTCCACTAGTAAGATCCTCTTTTGATTCATAATCCCCAAACACTTCTTTCACAGCCAGAAAGCAGTTGAAACCGACAATCTACATGTCAAATTTAATTTTCTATTTCCTTTCGTGTTTAATAAAAATGGACAAATCTTACAATTTCAGAGTTCCTCTTGTTCCATACACTGACATTTCTATTTATAAAATTAATTGAACAAAAGAAGGAGAATTATAATTGATTCTACAACAAGATCCTGTATTTGCTTACTCAGAAGTAGTACAGCAGGATGTTTGCTTTATAACTTAGTATTGCCCTGGGATAAAGAACTTGTTTTATACAACATGCACTACTTCCTCAATATGAACTACAAAAGATACAACACAGTGGAAACTTCCAGACAGAAAGCTCTTTAAGAGTATCAGTCGTGGAAATGTGCAATGCAGTACATCAAGGTGCATAGTCAAACTGTAAGATAAATGAAAGATTGCCCTTGCTCTGATATTGTGATGCATAATATTTCACCACTCCCTTTATTTGTTACCTTTCATAGCAATATAAAATTTCTTCTGTATTACAAATAGAGATTTTGAAGTTACGGGAATAATAGAGATGCTTACAAATTAAATTAATATAGTTTAACCAGTTATTTAATGTAGCTCTAGGGAAATTGGGATTAAAAAACTGTGGTCACAGTTTATCATTGTCTCTATATCTCAATTATTGTTCTTCTGTGAAAGAAAGACAAAAGAGGAAGAGGAAGAAGAGATAAATAGTTAATGTCAAGTAGCCAGACTTCTACAGTATACTGAGAAAAATCACATGAGAAGTTCTTAGAAACTCTTTTTTGAAGGAGGACACAGCTAGAGAGAAGGCGTTGTTGGAATTCTTTGGGGAACAAAACTGGAAGAGATGAAGAATGTGGGAGAAAACATCCAAAGTATCTGAAGTTAAGAGGAAGTAAGACCAGGAATGTTCCACTAGAACTATTAGGCAACACCTGGGGATGATACTCTGCTTCAGGAGTCTTCAAACCTTCCCTTTTATGACTTGTGGACTTCAAGTCCCAGAAATCCTCAGCCAGGCACGCTGGCTGAGGAATTCTGGGAGTTGAAGTCCACAAGCCATGAAAGGGCCAAGTTTGTAAACCCCTGCCCTACTTGGAAGATTTAAGGCTCTTCCTGCTTTTTCTCTATGTGGCTTACAAATGTATGGTAATTCTTTTTAGGATATCCTGTGAATCTCCAAGTTTATCCCAAACTATGTGCTAGGATGTCAAACCAAACAAAGTCTTCAAGCTGATTTCTGCCTCTGAAGTCAGAATATAGCCTAGTTCCAAATCATGATTTAAACAGTGTTTTCTGATGTTCTATTCTACTTTCAAAGCCACTTCTTAAAATTCAAGCATTTACGCCACCTACTAATGGATTATAACAACTGGCTATATAAATGGGACAGTTTTCCACAGAGATTGGCTCCAACTACTGCAATTACCAGTGAAGGTCATCCTAGTTTTACCATGTCCTGTGTACATTTATTTGTCCTCAAGAGGAAAGGTTTCTGAAACAGAACCCACTGTGAAGAATCTCTTCCTCTTATAAACATAATGTGCATCATTCTTATTTCAGTTTCAGGTGTGTACTGCTGGAAATATTTTTGTTCATCTTGCCATACCAGCCTGTCTAACTATGATGGTAGCGCTCCCCAGTTCCTGATCTGTTTTAATATATTTCCATTATTCTACATTTTAAAATGAATATATCATTTTAAAGTATGTCAATGTGTTTTAATATTGGGCAGTACCTGGAGTTGCTTGAGGTGGAATGTAGAAGTTTTACATGGACCATTTAAATTGTAATAAGAATTTACTTATAGGTTGTCCTCAAGATATGACATTTCACTTAATGAACGTTCAAAGTTATGACCGATGCCCCCAAATGATATACAACCCTATTTTAAAATTATGATGGCTGCAGCGCTCCTGGACATTCAGGTGACCACAGGCATGCAACAACACCTCCTTGCCTCTCTCCTCCTATCCTACCCCAGCAGGATCCCACATGACCATCACCCATCACACTGATGTTGAGACTCTAGAAAGAGAGAAGAGAAGAGCAACAAAGATGATCAGGGGACTGGAGGCTAAAACATTATAAAAAATGGTTGCTGGAACTGCGTATGTCTAGTTTAATGAAAACAAGGACTGGGGTGACATGATAGCAGTGTTCCAATATCTCAGGGGTTGCCACAAAAAAGAGGGAGTCACGCTATTCTCCAACACACCTGAAGGCAGGACAAGAACCAATGGATAGAAACTAATCAAGGAGAGAAACAACCTAGAACTTGTGTGGATGGAGCAAAATGGCGGCCCTTTCCAGAATCACACCATGCAAAGAAGCAATGCATTCCAGCACTCTGGAAGATCTCAGGCTATGGAAAAGGTAAATGAGGAGGAGGGTGTTTGGCCTGTGGGGTAGGAATCAGCCCTAGGGCCTGGAGGGACATGGTTGGAGTGGGAAAGGGACTGAGGAGACCCAAGAAATGGAAAATAGAGCACAGGGTGTCTTGGGGGGAGGCCCTGGGAGGCCCTGGGCAGGTGGGTCTGGGTCTGTACTAGGCCTTCAGCTTTATTCTTGGGGGCAGATAATTATTTCACCAACAGTTTTGCTTGAAACATGGTCAGAGGAAAGAACTCCTTCAAATTTTGTGTAGCTTGCATGTGAGTGTGTTTGTGTGTTTCTTTTCAGAACTGAGTTTCATGAGGATTGAACTCAGAGAAGTTAGGATGTCATTACAAACAATGTAAGGATACTGACTGACTGGATTTTCAGCATGCAGCCCAATTTAAAGGAGTCAAACCAAATAAGGAAAGTTATTAAAAATGTGTAATGTTTAATTCACTACAGAGCCGTGTTACTCATACTGTTAAACTTTTTAGCAAGAACAGAAGGATCATTTTATCATTATGAAATGAGTCACTTTCCCAGTCAGCCTTTTTTGGTAGCTGAGTCCTGATTTTATTTTGGGAGATTTATTTTGTTTCATTTTCTTTTTTACAATCTGTGAATGTTCTGAATCTTTATGCTTATGTAAATGCAGAAAATAGTTATTGATGAATTGTCGTGCTTTAATTGGAGTGGCTTCAGAAGCGTGTTTTTTTAAAAAAATAAAATAAAATCTGGGCCTTTATTTTAAAGGAAAACTGTTGAATCTGTTATATATTGCTAGTAAGTTTTATATAACTAGTTTATCCTTTCTATTGTAAAGTGATTATTTGGTTGATATTCCATTATCACAGTGAGAGTTGCTTGTCCTTTTAATGCATTTATTTTGTATTTCTTTATGTTCTGATTTAACTGGAATTTCTTTATTACTGTTCTTCATTTACTTTTTAAGCAAAATACTAAATTTATTTTTTGTTTATAATATAAACTTATAAGTCTACCGAACTTATAGCAGCTATGGACAGTGTACAAATTAAAAACAATACCAAAATATTATATCAATTCAGAAAATGGAAGTTGGCCAGAACCAAGGGAAGCAAACATACCACAAGTATACTAAACTTAATTCCATTCTGATGAGCACGTTCCTATCTAAGTGGGAAAGAAGCCAGTGTTCAAGGTTTGTTCAAAGAGCAGAATTAAACCTATTAGAATGTGTAGAGGGATACTTTTCCAGAATTTAGGAACTGTCACAGAGAAAGTTCCCTCCTAGTTCCCATCAGTTAATGGAAGAAGGCCCACTTTATTGGACCTTATGGGACAAGCAGAAACAATGGGAGAAATGCAGATTAGTATTTTTATTTTGTCAATGGAAAACTGCAGTCTTTGCGTGCTCCAGTGGTAACAAAAGGGTTGCTTAGGAATCTTTGAGATCGATACATGACAGGATAACCTCATCAAAAGAATAATCATTTAGAATAAGTTCCACTGTATATATTTCCTGAATGGGATTCCTGTGGCCTTCCAGATGCTGCATAAATATAATTTCTACCCTAAACTACAATATTATTACCTCTCCTAGCAAGAGCATCTGGCAGCTGTATTTCAGCAACATCTGGAAGGCCATAAGTTCCCACTTCTTTTGTAAATCCTCCAAACATATTTTACTAGTTTTCTATAGCCAAAGAAGAATTGAGAAAGTGCCTTTGGCCTTCTGTGAAAGAGAAATGCCAAAAGCTAAAACAATGTAGAGAAGCATGTCCTAGCATGCAATTAATGCTTCTTGAGTTGCAAGTGATGTGGCATTCTGCACTTCTTCAGACGCCTATAGTATTATATGTATTATTTCTTTATTTATGTTTGTGTTTGTGAGTATGGTTTATTACTACCAGTGCTTTTTTTGTAAAAGAAAAAGGTGCCGGAACTCACACATGTCATACAACCCGCCTTGCCTACCCTACAAAGTTCCATCCAAAAAAAGGTGCCGGAACTCCGTTCTGAGCGTTCTATGCGAAAAAAAGCCCTGATTACTACCTATAGCATTAGAATTTCTAATTAAGAATCAGGCTACATGATAAGAACAAGACCTGATATTTTCTTTTAAAAATATCACAGGAGGGTTATATAAATGTGGGTGTGTATTGCAGAAAACCTTTAGATGAGCTAGAAACTGGGAAGGATAAAGGCATTATAAACAACAGTTCGTTTCCCCCCCACACACACAAAAATGCTCTTTATGCCTGTTAAATTGATAGGATAGAAGTTCTGGCTGAATATATAAAGAATAGCTATTAGCTTGGGATCTCTCAGTGATACAGATATCTGTAAAGAAATCATAAGAATCCAAAAACCAAGTAATCCTATTAAGCAACTTACACACCAAAATTTGTATGCCTGGTCAATTTATTTTTAATCTGCATATCAAGCAGATTCAATGTCAGAATGTTGTTTAAAAAGCAGACTTGCTACATGTGCTGCCTGCATTTATCTGTCCATTAAAGACATTCTGCTGTGATGGTGTCATTTCTTCTACAGTATTTCTATCCAGTACCCTATTCTGAGTCAGATATGGGACAGATAGCATGGCAGCATTTTTCTACCAGGTAGTTTTCAAAATAGTTGAACCATTGTTGTATGTGAAAATACAAAGCCTCTATTAGTGTGTCTGTTAAGGGGAGATAAAACCATGGCTTTCTTGACTCCAGGGATAGATCAATCTGGATATATATTTTACAAGGGCTGTGAAAATGATGTAAATAATGAAAATGTGTAACGTGATATAACTGATGAAAATTACATCATTTGTTTCATTGCTTGTTGCCGTAATTATGCACCTGTTGTCAATGTGGCTATTATTCTGCATCTCTTTTGACATAGTTGATTCTTTTTTTTTCTTTTTTCTTTTTTGCTCCAGTTTAAAAAGACCAACATCAACTCATTACACCAAATATTATAGGAAGGAACCAATCTGGAGCCAAACCAGGAATGGTACAAAGAAACTATTCAGAGAGGTCCTAAGAATGAAGTCATGCTCAGAGGGATCTCCCTCCCACAGGCTCAGTCAAATACTGTAGATCTTTTGCTGCCAAAGGCAATAGACAAGAGGATTCATCCTCCCCATTTTTCATATAGAGATACTCCAAGGATTATGGGATAGTATCTTCAAAACCAGCTGAGGTTGAAGTTTGATATATAGAACCCCTGTCTTATGGTGCTCACTCCTCCAAAAGTAGAAATCAGCAGGAAGACCCCAGTAGAAACTTCAGGAGTTTGCCTTTACTCCCTCCCTATGAGCCTCTACTGGCTAAAATGATAACTTCATTTGACTTTCTCAATGTTAGCATCAACTTTGTTTTGCTGTGATGATGTTCTCTGGGAAACCATTTACAAGCTGAATAATTTCTTTAACTCGAATGTGTGTTTGGTTAAAACAGCTAAGAAAAGTTCGCTGGCTCAACAGTTTAGGTCTCATTTCTTCATAAGGCTTGTTAAGAACTTGTTGATTGTGAGAAAAGGCTTCTGTTCTTCCAGCTGAATCCATAAGGACAAAGGTAAGCTGCCAGAAGCCAAATTTTTTCTGAAGTTATTAGCGTAAACCAGACATGTCAAACACAAGGCCCGGGGGCCAGATCCGGCCCGTGAAGTGGTTTTATGCGGCCCGCAAAGCCATCCTGGAAACAGTGAGGGAACAGCCCCCACTACCTTGGCCCTGGCCCAGAGACCCTCTTTCTGCCAGAGACCCTCAGATCTGTCCCACTCCTGCCCAGGCCCCCATAGGCACCCTTGATGTGAACGATGTAGAGCTGGCCATGCACACCCAGTAGGCCATACACACTTTAGCCATGCCCACACAGTAGGCCACACCCACCCAGGCCACAGCCACCCGGCCCCCTGCGGGCAACCGCAATGCTGATGCGGCCCTCAATGAAATTGAGTTTGACACCCCTGGCGTAAACAAAGCACCAAGAGGCCTTTTCAATTATTCAGCTAAAAATATCAGGGCAGCATAAAACTGGTTTAACTGGGAGTCTTTGAAATTCAAGTGAAAGCTAATGTTCAAGGAAGAGCTAGCGAAGGGGAAAACATAGGTTAGCCCAAGAGTTTTCAACTGCCTTCCTAGCTATCTCATAACTTAAAAGATTAATTATGGATAGGAAATTTCTCAGAAAAATATTTTTTTACTCTGTTATTGATCCTCTCCAATGTATAACTGTAGGTCAGGAGGGGCCTTTCATAATACATTTGCCAACTGGCCAAGGAATGCCAACTGCTGTTTACCTGCAGAAAACAGCAAAAGATGCTGTCTCCTTTGCTAAAATCTATTACTGAAGCTACTGCTAAGGACAAACTGCTAATAAGGAATTTGAAACTAAAGCACATTGACATTTTCCACCAAGTTGGCCAGTGTTTTATTGGATGTCTTTGATGACATCTAGAAAGCACACAGAACTTTGTCTCCCAAAATGCAGACAACTTTATCTCCCAAAAAGTAGAGAAAAAAAAACTAGGGATCAGCTATATTGGATCTATTTCTCACTAACAGAGATGAAATGACAGAAAGTGTTGAAGCTACAGGACCCTTAGGGGACAGCAGTTATGCAATATTGGAATTCAACGTTGTGCAAGCATAAGTAATAGAACATAGTCAATCTAGAGTCTTGGACTTTAAGAGAGCTAATTTCAGTAAACTTAGAGAGAGCTTGGGAAAGATTCCATGGATGAGAATCCTGAAGGGGAAAACAACTCAAGAAGCTTGGGAAATTTTGAAAAGTGAAATTATAAAAGCCCAGTCTAGCACAACACAAATGAAGAAGAAAAAAAATAAAACAGCTCTCAAAAGAAATAAGCATGGCTGCATAAAGAACTCTCTGATAAACTGAAAGACAAAAAGGACAAGTATAAAAAATGGAAAGAGGGGCACATAACTAAAGCAGAATATCAGCAGATAGCCTAAGCCTGCAAAGGAAAGCTAAGGCTCAAAATGAGGAAAGCTAAGGCTCAAAATGAATTAAAACTTATGACAAAAGTTAAAAATAACAACAACAACAACAAAAAGCTTCTTTCAACATGTAAAAACCAAGAAAAAAGTTAAGGAAATGATTGGTCCATTAGTGAGAGAAAGTGACAAGAAGGTGACAAGCAACAGGGAGGAAGCAGAACTACTTAACTCATTTTTTGCATCTGTCTTTACACAAAGGGGAAAAGAAACAGTTGAACCTATCAAAAACAGTACCATAAAAAACAGATTAGAAACTCAAGTTAAAATAGGTAAAAAAAAAATGGTAAGTGAGCACCTGTCCACTCTAGACGAGTTCAAATCACCACGACCAGATGGATTACACCCCAAGGTTCTGAAGGAACTGGCAGATGTGATCTCAGAAACACTGAGTTATACAGTGTCTTTCAAAGATCTTGGAGCACCAGGGAACTACCAGAGAATTGGAAAAGAGCTGATGTAGTTCCCATCTTCAGAAAAAGAAAAAAAATAGATCCAGGAAACTACAGACTTATCAACCTGCCCTCAATACATGCGAAGATCTGGAAAAGATAACCAAGCAATGAATCAGGGAACATCTAGAGCAGGGGTAGGCAACCTAAAACACTCAAAGAGCCACTTGGACCCATTTCCCACCGAAAAGAAAACACTGAGAGCCACAAAGCCCTTTTGACATCTAAAATGAAGATAACACTGGTATTTGATAAAGTAGACCACAACCTACTACTTGATAAGATAGAAAAATGTGGGTTAGACAGCATCACCACCATATGGATTCGTAACTGGTTGACCAATCACACTCAACGTGTAGTCCTCAATGGAACTGCATCTACATGGAGGGAAGGATGCAGTGGGATACTGTTTTAGGCCCAGTACTCTTCAACATCTTCATCAATGATGTGGATAAGGGGATAGATGGGGAACTCATCAAATTTGCACACAACACCAAATTGGCAGGAATAGCCAACACTCCAGAAGATAGGCATAAGATACAAAAGGATTTTGACAGACTTGAACATTGGCTGCTATTTAACAAAATGAAATTTAATGGTGAAAAAAGTAAGGTTCTGCATTTAGGCAAGAAAAACCAAATACCCAAGTACAGTGTGTAAGTATGCTCTCTCCCTCCCCCTCTCCCCCTCTCCCCCTCTCCCCCCCCTCTCTCTCTCTCTCTCTCTCTCTCTCTCTCTCTCTCTCTGTCACACACACACACACACACACACACACACACATTTTGACACATTACTACACAGTTCCTCGAAAGAAAAAAAATGTTCATGGGTTTTTATACAAAATGTGATTTGTATATATGTGTTCTCTAGTATTTTTTTTAATTGTTTTTTAAAATACTTATTCAATGCGAGTCCGCATATGTATTTTTCCCCATTGTGATTGCAAAATTAAAGAATGGTTTAGATGATGTACCCCTGGATCATCAATAAGATAACATTGATCACTTTAAAAATATGTCACAGACTTTTTCATGAGTACAGAAGATTCAGGAGGTGTTTATGTGAGGAAAGGCTACTGACTTCACAGATTCATCTCTGAATCATCATTGAATGATCTTGTAAACCCAATTTTCAAAGGCCCAAATATTTAGATTTATATTTTTAGAATTCTTCTCACGGTGGAAAGCTTGTGTGAACACTCATGGCCTCTGCTTTGGTTTCATGTTACTTTTTTGTTTGACTAGGGTTCAACTGTACATTAATCTGATAAGAAATCAAGTTATACAACAGCATCTATCCTTGGTTTCTCATACTTGGTGGGCTTGTTCCAGAATTCCAGAATCAAAGGAGATGAGAAAGGTTTCCACATATACCCTAAACTCAAATGTAAAGTACATATTTCTTTTAGCTGGGTAATATACCACAGTTATTATATCTTATAGTGTATTTCAAGATTCAGACTACATGTTTCCCTGAATTGAATTGAATTAAATTGAACTTTATGTGATTTTACACACAAGGAATTTATTTCCGGTACAGGAGCACTCAGTACATATGCAAAGGAACAGAATAATCATAATCATACCAATAAAAGTGGAGGGGGGAGTAAAGAAGATAATAAGGATAAATAATGATACTACAACCATACTACATGGGTAAATATACAAAGACATTACACAGCACTGTAAAAATTATGTGTTTAGCAGAGGGATGGCATGGAGAGAGAGAAATGTCTAGTTGTTTGGCGCACAATGCCCTATAGAGCCATCACGTGGGAGGAGTTGAAATAGTTTATGTCCAGAACATGAGAAGTCTGCAGATATCTTCTCAGCCCTCCTTCTGACCCACACAATATACAGGTCTTCTATTGAAGGCAGGCTGATTGCAATCCTTTTTTCTGCAATCCCAACTATCCATTGGAGTCTGTGCTTCTTCTGTTGGATGCTGTACCAAACCAGACAGTTTTAGAAGTACAAATGACAGACTCAATAATTCCTCTGTAAAACTATCAACAGCTTCAGGGGCAGTCTGACCTTCTTGAGTTGATGCAGGAAGAAGATTCTTTGTTGTGCCTTTTTAATGATGGTTCTAATGTTAAATATCCATTTCAAGTCCTGGAGGTTATAAAACCCCAAAATGTGAAGGAATGTACTGCTGATGCTTTGTTGTTGTATATAGTAAAAGGTGGTAAAATAGAAAGGTGCCTCTAAAATCCACTCTCAGCTCTACAGTTTTAAGCCTGTTTGACTCCAGATTGTTATGGCTGTACCATAGGGCCAGATGTTGAACCTCCCACCTATATGCAGACTCATTGCCATATTGAATGGCAGTGGCCATTGTATCATCTGCAAACTTCAGTATAAGTAGTCCTTCACTTACAACAGTTCATTTAGCAACCATTCAAAGTTACGATGGCATTGAAAAATGTGACGTGTTGCAGCATCCCTACAGTCACATGAGCAAAATTCAGATGCTTCCAAAAGCCATTTTCTTTAAGTTGCTGGTCTTGCCCTTTAAATCTTATATGGCATGGCTTGGTGACACCCATCCCAGTCTCCTGACACATCCCCAACTGGACATTTTTATTTTACATATTACTTTGACTGGGGGTTGACATAATAAAATTATTTTTTCACTGATTTCAATTGGAGGGAAGACTGAACTTGGACAACCCTCTGGAATGAAAGGATAGGAGAAATACTTCTCCTCTCTCCCTTCAACTAGTCATGAGAAGAGCAGATGAATTCTGCCCGAAATAGAAATGATCCTCTGTACATGTGCAGATGCCCTTTTTAGGCACTTTGAAAGGAAACTTGGTTTGGAACATAAGAATCAACTTTTCAAAGAACTGAAGAGCCCAACTTTCCATTCAGCTGTGCAGTCAGCTTCAGAGCAAAATGGTTTCCAGTTTAAAAGTGCTCGCAATATTAGAAAATCTTTTCTTCTTTTTGTTCTGGGTTCGCAGCAAGACATATTTCTCTCTCTTCCAATGGATGTAATCAATTCATTAAGGGAAAAATTTAATGTGTGAGTATATTCTAGACATATCAAGACAAACCTCAAATTTGATCTTAGCCCAGTATTTTAGACTTTGTTTTTTTTTTTTTCATCCAAGAAGCTACTGGCATTAACCATGACAATAGTTAAATCCACGAACAGAAGGAATGTATATAATACTGTCAGGAGGATAGTCTCCTCCCTTCCAACAAGAACAAATGGTTTGTCATCTTCCATTTGAAAATACAGAATGGTAAACTTGGTCTGGCAATTTTTTTTTCTCCAGTTATTTACAAGACAACATAAGCTACTCTACCTAGATCCTATGAACAGATTTGCCATCTGTTTTAAAATGGAGAAAATGAGGCAAAGAAGAAAAATGAACTCCATCTGTCTAGGAATGCTGCAGGGTGGTCATGCTAGAACATTTGGCACTAGATATGTTTAGAATTAAGTGCTCAAAGTCTATATTTCTGAAATCTGTTTGTAATCCTGTTCTAATCCATGTTATACTTTGTTCTTCATAGAATAGGAATTTTATATAATACTCTGCAATCCCAAGACAAGAGCCATTCATTCTACAAGGTTCAACAGCCACAATATAGAAGGCCCTTTTTATATCCTTCCTTCCTTCCTTCCTTCCTTCCTTCCTTCCTTCCTTCCTTCCTTCCTTCCTTCCTTCCTTCCTTCCTTCCTTCCTCCCTCCCTCCCTCCCTCCCTCCCTCCCACCAACCAATATTTTTTGTGCCTTATCTAACGCTTGGGAAAGAAAGAGTTCAGGAAATCTTTTCTAGGTCTCAAATCATGACTCCATTCCATTTGACAGATCATCCATCTTGCAGCTTGTTTTTAACATAGCCTTATCCAAGCTGGTGTCTTCCTACCTGCTAAATGTATTTGAACCCAGTTCTATAATTCCCAGCCAATTTTGGATGTAATTTAGTCTCAAGACCTAAGGATAACAATAATAGGGTATTCCCACTTCAAAAAGTGGACAAAGTGTTTGATTCCTCACATGACTACGGCTTCCTTATGCTATGAGTAAAACAGCCACATCTTTTTTTCAAGCTCATGTGGGAGCATAAAAAAAGAAAAATGTGGTTGGTCTAATATAGAGCAGGGAGAATATATACTTGCACAGGATCCAAAATATCTCATCTTTTTTCTAAATATGTTTAGCTCTAATAAACAGGCTTTATGCAATCTGTAAGGCCTTCTTCCCACCAATAGCATATACTTCAACCTACTTTCCCTCTTTCCCACTTCTTACTTAATAGATCCAGTCAAGGCTGTTACATTTGCTTTGCTGGCTATTTGCCTGACCTATATAAATTTTAAAGACTTTTGGAGGAAAGACTAACAGTTTAGCTATGCCTAAAAGGCAAACGTGAACTTTGTTAGAGAATACTGAATGAACCTAATATAGTTTTTTTGAGAATAAGTGAAGAAAGATACAATTAGCAGATTAGGACTGAGATGGTTTGCCAAAAGCATTTGCAAGCTTGTGATCTGATCATCTTCCTTTACTAGACATTTCCAGGATTTTTAAGGTACATTTCAATGCAATGTGAGCAAAAATTGTATGTGATTGTTGTGGAGATACAAGGAACTTAATATTTGAAACATGCAATGTTTCTAAAGTCAAGGGGCAATGTTTAGTGCAGACTACTCTAAAAGGGAAAAAAAATCAAGTGGGACCAGGACAATGCAATAGGTGGAATTCAATTCAATTCAGCTAATTTTTTGTTGCCCAGGCCCAGAATGGAGTTCCGGAAGCGGCATCCACACAGAGGTGGGTGGTTACAGCCACGACTAGATAGGCATGGCTGAATGGGTGTGACTGGCTTGATGTGATCGGCTCAACACTGCTCACTTGGTGCAGCTGACTCAGTATGGTGAGGTGGGTGTGGCTGGGTAGGTGTGGCTAGGTAGGTGTAGCCAGCCCAGCTGTGCTGACTCAGGACAGCTGGGTCACCATAGAACAAGTAGCACTGGCTAACTCGATGTGAGAACAACTTGGTGCCCCACAAGCTGCCAGCAGTCAAGTGTGCGCACACACATACACGTACACACACACACACACACACAAACACCAATGTCATGGTTCTGATTAATAAGACAGATCAAAATACACTGCATGATTGTTTATTTCAAAAAAGTCTATAATAATGAAAATGGAGCATCGGCACTCATTAGTGGATGCCAGAAACTGAATTCTCCTCCCCTTGACAAACCATATCATACAGAATTTCTCTCCCTTATTTACACATCATGAATCACATTTACCAATTAATTTAACACATGAAGTTTCACTTCCCTTATGAAGCAGCTATCCTTTATCTTGTCAAAACATCCGGGTTGCATTCCTCCCATGCTTTAGTGATTCAAAACCAAACAGTTAAAGCAAAAGGCTGCCTCTTATTTTGTCAGTGCAAAAAACATGTCAATGTTTGCAGCATTGACAACCACATTCCAGATTTGGGGACTTTTATCCACAGAAGAAGGAAAAGTCCTTCTATCCAAGCCCAGACATGATTGGCAGCTTGCCAGCTCAGATGTGGATAAAAGTCTCCAAGATTGGAATGGTGTGTGTGTGCATGCGTGTACTCAGCACACCAGAGTTCTTGGTTGAATTACAAAGATCTTGTAGAGAGAAGGAAGGGTGGCGGGAAGCTGCATGAGGGAAGGCTGCCCCAACAAGCCAGCATTCTTCTCAAAAGGATTCCCTTTTGAGAATGGACAGCCTACTTCGTGTAGGACTAGGGAGCACTGCTCCCCTGCCTCCTGTTCTTGTTCTCCAGAGATCTGTCAAGGCAGAAGTTTGACTCCATGCTTCTATGCATAGCAGCATTGCCCTCTGCCTCCTGCTTTGCCAGGAGGGAGCACTGGACAGGGAAACTCCAATGCTCGGATATCTGGGCTTGGGAGAAGAACATCTTCTTTGGTGTGCTGTGCACATGCATGCACACACACACCATTCCAAGTTTGGAGACTTTTATCCACATCTGTGCTGGCAAGCTGCTGTTCACTTTTGGGCTTGGAGAGAAGGACCTTTCCTTCCTCTATGGATAAAAGTCCCCAAACATGGAATGCAGTCTGTGTGTGTGTGTGTGTGTGTGTGTGTGTGTGTGTGTGTGCACGCGCGCATGCGCATGCTTGGCTGCTGGCAGTTTGGGGAAGCAAGGAACTTATAGGCCACCAAGTTGTCCCCATGTTGAATTAGCCAGTGTGACTTGTTCTGTGCTGACTCAGCCATCCTGAGCCAGTGAGGCTGGGCCAGCTGCACCTACTCAGCTATGCCTACCCAGCCATGGCCCCTTGGCTGCTGTGAGTCATCATAGACCAATGCCCACCTATCTCTGCAGTTACTGCTGCCACACTGCTCCACACATTCGAGAGACTCCCGCTGCCCATACTCTGTTAGCGTTGCTGCCACTGACAAATCACCCAAAGAAGCGAGGAGGTAACTACTCAATCACCTACTATTAGCCTTCTTATGGGCCAGTTCTAAACATGGGCCAGATCTGGCCCGTGGGCCTTGAGTTTGATATGCTTGGACTAGGTTGATGCAAATCAACCCCCATTTGATTTAGACTAGAGATTTGAGATTCAAAGAGGTATGATTCGATTTATACTTTGAGATTTGATTTGATTTGAGCTGTCCTGAGATTTCAGACATGATTTGGGGAAAAAGAGTATTGGGGAAAGCATTAAAATACCTACAGCTACTTCATTTGGGAGGGGTAAAGAGAATGAATTAGGAGAGAGACCCTTTAGAGATTATTAACCTGGTTCCAGATTGATACCTTGGAAGATTTCACCACAATAAACTTGTGGATATATTTATTTCCCTTGGACTTCTTCGAAAGTACAGCTAATTGCAATAGGGAAAGAATAGCAATGTAGCTTCTAAATAGTTCAGCAAATAGTGGAAGCTGTGCTGACTGAACCGATGCAGAAAGATCCAAGATGAACTTTTGGCCAAACTGTTGTTTTCATCCACACCTTTTCTTTCCCTCTTGCTTTTTTGGGGTACCAGCTTTGGAGTGATGCTGAAAAATCATGGGCAGTTGTGGGCACAGAATCTTGCTCCTTTCATCAGAATGCTTTAAAAAATAATAAAAGCAGCATTCTATCTCAATGTGTGTGTGAGAGACAGAGATGCTGTGAAGCATGTAGAAAAGAGGAAGTGCTTGTATTGTAATGCCATGAGCCTGTTTTCTGACCGTATTAGCATCCTCTAGATGCCACAGCCCAGCTGAAGTACTGGCAGTATGTTACCTATTAGCATTGATCAAGATGAGTCTCACGCGTTGTTGGATTGATATAGCATTCATAGCCCACTGAGAAGCTCACAGATCGGCCTGGGAAGAAAACTAAGGTGTCCTAAAGTGCACTTAAAATAACAAAGACAATGCAGTCCTAGGCTGCATTAACAGAGGGATAGAATCAAAATCACAGGAAGTGTTAATACCATTTTATAATGCCTTGGTAAGCCCTCACTTGGGATATTGCATCCAGTTTTGGCCACCACGATGTAAAAAAGATGTTGAGACTCTAGAAAGAGTACAGAGAAGAGCAACAAAGATGATTAGGGGACTAGAGGCTAAAACATATGACGAACGGTTGCAGGAATTGAGTATGTCTACTTTAATAAAAAGAAGAACTAGAGATGACAGGATAGCAATGTTCCAATATCCAAGGGGCTGCCACAATGAAGAGGGGTCAACTTATTCTCCAAAGCACCTAAAGGCAGGAGAAGAAGCAATGGATAGAAACTAATCAAGAAGAGAATCAACCTAAAACTAAGGAGAAATTTCCTGACATTTAGAATAATTAATCAGTGGAATGAGCTGCCTCCAGAGATTGTGACTACTCCAACACTGGAGATTTTAAAGAAGAGATTGGACAACCATTTTTCTGAAATGGTATAGGATTTCCTGCTTGCCCAGGGGAGGTGGAGTAGAAAACCTCCAAGGTCCCTTCCAACTATTTGTTCTATTCTGTTATTCTATGCCTCAAGGTGCAGTAAGCAGAGCAAGGAAGGTTGTGTGCAGCCTTTCTAGGCTAGCAGCCATTAATAACCTTCTTCTTTCTCATTTCCTCTATACCCCTTTTCAAATACTCATTTTCTCTATACTCCTCCCCCCAAAAAAATTAGTTGTAGAAAAGAAATATGAAGAATGTTTTTTGTATTGATTGTTGGCTTGGAAGAGGCCTTCAAACTATTTCATCTGTGGGAAAGGGCTGTTCAAGTGACAATGTAAAACAAATGTCCCAAAAATCCAGTAGAAATAAGGAAGAAATATCTCCCTTTAATTGGCAAGACTATTTCCCAATCTTTCCCAACCAGTGGCTTGAAACATGTAAGCAATTCAATAATACTGTACATCTGTGAAACAAACAGACAAATGTCCTCTCCACTTAGTTACCTAGCAGGTTAAGAGAATTCTTGCAGATCAATCTTTGATGAATGTTACAACTCTCCCTCCCCTCCCCCCTTAAGATTTTACCCTTAGGAGAGACATTTGAAGGAATGAATGGAAAACTCTTTTAAAACTGCAAGTACACATAATTACTACGCATGCCCAAGATGGCGGACATGCTCGGCTGAGCTCCGCGAGCTCCAGCTGATAGGCGTCCCTTGGGAGCCCCTCACAAGCCCCGTGGCTTGTTGAGATGGGGATTGGGGTTCGCGGTGAGTGGCAGAGAGGCAACGTGGAGTGAGTGAGTGGCAGAGAGGCAACGTGGAGGCTGACGAAGCCGGCAGTGGTCTATTTGGACCTTTGTTTTCGAGCTACCGGCTGCTGGCTACTGGCTGCTGGCCCTGCTGCCCTCCGGCTGCTTTTTCTCGCCGTTTTACCTTTTACGGATCATCTGGGGCTACTCGTATCTGGCGTGGTGTTCCCTGCTGTTTTCGGGCCGTCCGGGCCACTTTGGCGTTCTCGGGCCGGCTCGGGTTGACGAGGAGGACGCCCGTCGGCGAGGAGTACGCCCGTGAGGCTGTCCGGGTGGTGGCGATGATGGCGGCGACGGCGTGGGCGTCGGCCTCGGCATGGGTCGTAGCCCGCGCGATGATCTTTTGGGCCTCGCTTGGCGGTGGTGGCGGTGGTGGCGGCGGTGGCGGCGGCCTGAGTCTGGCGGCGACGGTGACGGCGGCATGCTCTGGACGCTTCAGGAATTTATCAGCTTGCTTTTGGGCCGTTTTTATTTGCACCGGCGTTTCTGGGACTGTTGCCCCGTCTGCGGGGGCCGGCTGCGGGCTTTGGTGCCTTTTTTTGGGCTTCTGACCCCTTTCGCTGGCGGCGGGACTCCCATGTTGCCCCAGGCCGCCTTGGCCCACTTTGGCGGTGGTGTCGCCCTCGGGCCGTTTTGGCGGCGGAGAGGGCGACTATTATTCATCTTGGCGGCGATGGTTGGTCTTTATCCTTGCTTCAGGCCGCCTTCTATGGCGACGGCGTCTTCGGACCGCTTTGGTGGCGAAGAAGACGACCGGGGGTTATCTTACCGGAGCAAGGACGACATGGGGCTCCTGCATCGCCTTTGGACCGCTTCTGCAGTGATGCCGGCGATTTAGACTATCTCTTTTATTCTGGCCTGCCTACCCTTTTGCCTTGGACATATTTTCTTATCATCTGCCTGCCTACCCTCCCCCCTCTCCCCTTGGATTTTCGACATACCTGGGTATTGGCCACGGTGGGAGAGTGGCTGGACTTCTCCATTTGCAACCTCATAGAGGTGGGAGCTCTATGGGGTTTGCCTACCCAGAGGATACCTGGTCCACCCCCAGGAACGGAGTCTCAACCCGTCGTGAGAGGGCGGGGAGCGGCCTGTCTCTGGGGGCACCCAACTGAGTGGCAGTGAAGTTGGGTGGGGACCCAGACATCTGTCTTCATGTTCGATCCTCCCATGGACAATTAAAGGGATGCCTATCCTGGACTTCCTGGACTTTCTAGACTCATGCGGCAATACACTAGCACGGACTTGTACACCCTCAGGGGTGCCCCCCTCTCCTGGGTGTGACCCGCCTCCTTAAACATTTTTAACCTCGATGACGGGCCCGAGTTTTGGGTCCCTGAGAGATGGCTGGGCAGGGGCAGGGGCCGTCAATGCAAATCTAATAGAAGGCCTCTGATTACTTTTTTATCAAAATTTTTTATAGGGTTAGGGAGAGGGGTGGGAGATAGGGGTTGTCTGGCTATGGGGGGTGGCCAATCAACCATGGCTCAGGCCAGACTTGGGTCTGACCGCACGGGGGGAGAACGGGGTGTCGTTGTCTCCGGGGCTCATGAGCGGGTCGTGGGATTACCAATTCCCACGACGGGGAATGGCAGCAGGCGGATAGACAGGGGGCCGTATCGCTACCGGGAGGGCCGTCTCTGCTACTTGCAAGCGGTGAGGCGCTCCAACCCTCTGCTTCTTCCCCGAGGTCCCGGGAGCGAGGATGTGCAGCCTCCTGAGCTCCGGCTGGTGTACCTGAATGCCAGGTCCGTGGTTAACAAAGCTCCCCTCGTCAGGGATTTAGTTGAGGGTGAGCATGCGGACCTGGCTTGCATCACGGAGACTTGGTTGGGCCCAGAGGTTGGGGTCCCTTTGGTTGACCTCTGCCCACCAGGCTTCCGGGTGCTACACCGGCCACGAGCTCATGGTAGGGGTGGGGGAGTGGCGGTCACTATTAGGGAGACCTTATGTCCGTGGGAGACCACCGTTTCTCAGATAGTCGGGTGTGAGTCTCTCTTTGTGAGATTTGGTTCTGGGGCGCAGTTGGGCTTGCTGCTGGTGTACATTTCGCCTAGTCGCACAGCGGCAGCCCTGCCCGAGCTGCTCAATATCCTCTCGGGGTTGGTGGTTGAGTTTCCCAAACTTATAGTTTTGGGAGATTTCAGTCTACCATCCCTGGGAGGTTCATCTGAGCTAGCTCGGGAGTTCATGGCTTCCATGACGGCCATGGACCTGACGCAAGTAATTTCTGAACCAACTCATGAGGGAGGCCACACCCTTGACCTGATTTTTTTATCTAGACGGTGGTTGGATGATCTTGGTGGGGGCTCTCCATTTATTATGCCCCTGTCATGGACCGATCATCATCTCCTGCGGCTGGTCTTCCGTTTTGCCACCCTCCGCCGTGGGAGTACAGAGCCAATTAGATGGTACCGCCCCAGACGCTTAATGGATCCTGATAGATTCCAAGCGGCACTGGGGTCCCCACCTGCCTCCATTGCTCACAGCTCGGCAGATGCCTTAGTGGAAGCCTGGGAAAGGGCAGCCACTGAGGCACTTGACCGGGTTGTACCCTTGCGGCCCCTGACCCGGCGCAGATCCCAGCGAGCTCCATGGTTCTCCGTGGAGCTCCGGGAGATGAAGCGTCGGAAACGGGGCCTAGAGAGCTGTTGGAGGTCTAGCCGATCCGAACCTGACTGGTTGCGGTTAAGAACCTATATTAGGTCTTATCTCGCAGCGATGAGGGTGGCGAGGTGTAATTACTTCTCCACCCTCATCGCGTCCGCAGATAATCTCCCGGCCGCCCTGTTTAGGGTGACTCGCTCACTTCTTAATCAGGAGGTGAGGGAGGATCCCTTGCAGGGTCGTGCCGAGGAATTTAGTCATCATCTGTCGGATAAAATCGCTCGGATTCGGACCGGTTTGGACTCCAACTGGGCAGAGTCTGGCGATCAGGACACGGGCGGCCTTGTCAATGTTACCTGGGAAGAGTTTGATTCTGTGACCCCTGATGAAGTGGACAGGATTATGGGGAGGCTGAGCTCCTCCACATGTTTGTTGGACCCGTGCCCTTCCTGGCTGGTTTATGCAGCTAGGGAGAGGACACGAGGCTGGCTCCAGGCGGTTATATCTGCTTCCTTGAGTGAGGGTTATTTCCCCACCGTCTTGAAGGAGGCGGTGGTGAGACCTCTCCTCAAGAAGCCTGCCTTGGACCCAGCTGTATTGAACAACTTTCGTCCAGTCTCCAACCTTCGCTTTCTTGCGAAGGTTGTCGAGAGTGTGGTGGCGCATCAGCTCCCTCTGGTCCTGGATGAAGCGGATTATTTGGACCCCTACCAATCGGGTTTCAGGCCCGGGTACAGCACGGAGACGGCATTGGTCGCTCTGGTGAATGATCTCTGGAGGGCTCGGGATAGGGGATATTCCTCTGTCCTAGTCCTATTAGACCTCTCGGCGGCTTTCGATACCATTGACCATGGTATCTTTCTGCGGCGTCTCAGGGGATTGGGAGTGGGAGGCACAGTTCTTCAGTGGTTCTCCTCCTATCTCCTGGGACGCTCGCAGTCGGTGTTGGCAGGGGGGCAGAGATCAGCCCCTAGGTCTCTCGTTTGTGGAGTTCCTCAGGGGTCGGTTCTCTCACCTCTCCTGTTCAACATCTACATGAAACCGCTGGGTGAGATCATTCGTGGTTTTGGAGTTGGGTATAATCAATATGCCGATGATACCCAACTTTTCTTTTCGACCCCAAACCACCCCAGTGATGCCCTCGCTGTGATGTCCCATTGCCTGGAGGCAGTTCGGGTCTGGATGGGGAGGAACAGACTTCAACTCAACCCTGACAAGACTGAGTGGCTGTACATCCCGGCATCCCGGGACATTCAAAATGTTCCATCTCTTTCTATGGGGGGTGAGCTCTTACCCCCCGTGGATAGGGCTCGCAACTTGGGAGTCCTCCTAGATTCACGGCTTACTCTGGAAGATCATATAGTGGCCGTGACTAGGGGGGCTTTCGCCCAGGTTCGCCTGGTGCACCAGTTGCGGCCCTATCTGGACCGGGATGCCCTGTGTACGGTTACTCATGCGCTCGTGGCCTCTCGCCTTGACTACTGTAATGCTCTCTACATGGGGCTTCCCTTGAAGACCACTCGGAGGCTCCAACTGGTACAGAATGCGGCCGCGAGAGTTGTCTTGGGAGTTTCCCGGTACTCCCATGTTACACCTTTGCTCCACGAGCTGCATTGGTTACCAGTTGTCTTCCGGGTGAGGTTCAAGGTCTTGGTTATGATCTTTAAGTCCTTACATGGCATGGGTCCGGGTTACCTCAGGGGCCACCTGCTGCCGGCGTCAACCTCCCTCCGCCCAGTACGTGCCCACAGAGAGGGCCTCCTCAGGGTGCCTCCGGTCAGGGAATGCCGACTGGTGGCCCCCAGGGGGAGGGCCTTCTCTGTGGGCGCTCCGGCATTATGGAACCAACTGCCGGTGGAGCTCCGGATGACATCAGACGTCCAAACCTTCCGTCGCGGCCTGAAGACTCACTTATTTGAATTTGCTGGTCTGGCCTGATGGGGGATTATGGGTTTTTAAATTGGTGTTTTTAGTATTGTATTATTGTTTTTTAACTGGGCACTGGTTTAATTTCCTTCTAACTTTTGTATTGTTATTTATATATGCCCTGTGAACCGCCCTGAGTCCCTAGGGAGAAGGGTGGTATACAAATCAAATAAAACATAAACATAAACATACTCATGATCTATAACTGGGGATTCCACTTCTCCAACTACTGATACTTCTTATCTCTGGCTGTGTGTTGCCATGGTGATGTATGCTCTATCTTAGGTGACCATTCTTGCTGCCAATTACTACAGCTGATGAACACTGTAATTATACTGGTGTCCTAAGGTGCACTTAAAATAACAAAGACAAGGCAAGGCGTTCCTAGCATTAGAAAGCTCACTCTTTCCAGGCTGTCCTAGAAAAACAAATTTTGCTACCTGCTAAAGTTCATGTTGTCACCTCCGCCGTAATGGATGGGGTGGATTAGTCTGCCTGGGAAAAGGTTATATGGGGACAAGATATGTTAGTTGACAAGGAGAAGCAGAAGGATCCACAACAGACATTAAACTGAGTGAAATCTCCTTAATGTTGCTTGCTCCACACTTTCATAAGGTTTAACCAAAACATCAATGACTTTTCCTTAGCAAATTGCTTAATAAAGTACAGCATCCACTATGCTGGAAATATGTAAAAGCAGCTATGGGCAAACTGACATCCCTCAGTATCTTTGTGTGTGTGTGTGTGGTGGTGGTGGTGGTGGAAGGTGCTGGAGTTCTTTGTGATACTATGAAAACTGAAGACATAATTTGCTACTATCATGAGATGGGAAGAATGAAAACCAATGTAAACTCTTAAAAAAGCAAAACATGATTTTGTTAAAAAAATCCCCACAACTTTCTTGAGGAACAGTCAGCCCCATCCATATTTCTCATGAGCTGCCACCCACTCTGCGCTTCTGCTGTAAATGTTAGGCATTTTGGCCACAAAAATATTATCTATTCCTGACCTAAAGAAAGTCATGCAAAATGTGCTTTACACCTCATTTCCAAACAAATATAAATGTATTCAATTTCTATAGCCACCCATCTTAATCAATGACTTTGGGAAGCTTACAGTTCCAAATATATAAAAACAAACATTAAAAAAATAATAATAATAAAAAACATCCAAAATACATATACAAGCAGCTGAGATAACTAACTAATCAACAGTAAATCAAAAAAATGGGGCCCTAAACACATTCAAACCTCAGGTATACAGCCAAGTTTTAAAGCCTTTGGAAAGACCAGCTTGGTTGAGGCCATTCTAATCTCCGAAGGGAGAATATTCCATAAAGCAGGGGCCATACAGAAAAGGCCAGTCTTCTATCCCTGACCAGCAGATATTTTCTGGTTTATGGAGTCAGCATTATGCCCAGTCTGCTAAGTAAAATTGGATAGGTAGAGACTCTTGGAAAAAGGCAGCTCCTCAGGTAACCAAACTGTGGTGATTTTTCTTCAAATTTCTAAACAATTTAGCAGAAGAGTTACAGAAATGACTGTGTCTAATACCATCGTGATAAGATACCTCTTCATTCTTTGTGTTCTACACAATATGCTTAATTTGGTTATCTACTCCCTTTTTGTTTTTACTGAAAAGTTTTACAAAATTTAATAATAAATTTTATCATACAATCTTTAACTAACTCCGATTCTGAATCAATCTCTATTAGTGCGTGATATAGCCAAGGGACGCGGTGGCTCAGTGGGTTAGGACGCTGAGCTTGTCGATCTGAAGGTCGGCAGTTTGGCGGGTCAAATCCTGAGTGCCGCGTAACAGAGTGAGCGCCTGTTACTCGTCCCAGCTTCTGCCAACCTAGCAGTTCGAAAGCACATAAAAATGCAAGTAGAAAAATAGGGACCACTCCAGTGGGAAGGTAACAGCGTTCCGTGCGCCTTTGGCGTCTAGTCATGCCGGCCACATGACCACGGAGATGTCCTCGGACAAGCGCTGGCTCTTCGGCTTTGAAACGGAGATGAGCACCGGCCCCTAGAGTCGGAAACGACTAGCACGCATGTGCGGGGGAACCTTTACCTTTACCTATAGCCTTTTTATATGTGATTGACTTTGATCTCTAATTTGCTTTATCAGATTTTCATCAACTTTTGTTATACCAATTTTCTGATCTTCTTTCCATCTAGCTTGTAGTTGTATAAACTGAAACCAAGTCTGTACTATCTTTTCTTCTTTTAATACATTTAAAGGTTTCAGTTTCAAAATATTCCCTTCCATCCTAAAGAGTTCTTTATAAGTAATCACCTCTTGTTTCTGCTCCACATTTATATTTCCTATTGCATGTCTGGGTATTACCCATATAGGTATTCTATTATTTAATATATATTGGTACTTTTTCCAAACTCGCAACAAAGCATTCCTAAGAATGTGAGTCTTAAAAACATTATCCACCTTTTTATCATAAAATAAATACGCATGCCATCCATACAATAAATCATATCCCTCAATATTCAATATTCTTTCATCCGTTAAATTAAACCAGTCACTAATTGTTGATAGTACAACTGCATCATAATATAATCTCAAATTGGGCATCTTCAGACCCCCGCTCTCACGTGCGTCTTGCATTATTTTAAGCTTTACTCTCAGTCTTTTCCCTGCCCAGATAAATTTATTAATACCTTTTTGCCACTCATTTAAATTTGCATCTTTCTTGAGTATTGGTATCATTTGAAACAGAAATAAAAATTTTGGCAAGACATTCATCTTCACGGCTGCAATTCTCCCCATCCAAAACAACTGTAATTTTTTTCCAACTATCAATCTCCGTTTGTACATTTTGCCATAACAGTTCATAATTGTTTTTATATAATTTCACATTTGAAGCCGTAATATATGCCCCCATATATTTAACCTTCTTTACTATTTCAAATCCTGTTAATTTTTCTAACACTTCTCTTTGTTTTATGGTCATATTTTTGTTAATATTTTAGTTTTTTGCTTATTAACTTTAAATCCAGAAACTTGCCCATATTGCATTATCACATCCAATAATTCTGAAACCGATTGAGTAGGTTGACTTAAAGTAACAACCAAGTCATCTGCAAACACCCTCAATCTATAATCTTGATGCCTAATTTTAATTCCCTTTATCTTATTTGATTCACGTATTTTAATCAATAATATTTCCAGTATTAAAACAAACAACAATGGTGATAAAGGGCATCCCTGCCTTGTTCCTTTTTCAATTTTACAAATTTCTGTTAAATTACCATTAACAATTATTTGTGCCGTTTGTTTTTCATATATTACTTTAATAGCCTGTAAAAAATAATCCCCAAATACCATCTTTTTAATTACTTTCAATAAAAATTGCCAGTTCAGTTGATCAAAAGCCTTCTCTGCATCTAGAAATATCAATGCAGTAGAGACTTGGTTGTTTCTTTCCAAATATTCCAGTAAGTTAACAATTTGTCTTACATTATACTTCATTTGTCTACCAGTTATAAACCCTGATTGATCGCTATGTATCACTTGTTGCATTATATGCATTAGTCTATTTGCCAATATTTTAGCAAATATCTTATAGTCAGTATTTAAAAGAGATATTGGTCTATAATTCTTTGGTTGACTAAGATCTTGATCTTCCTTTGGAATCAATGTTATAAAAGCTGTTCTCCATGATGGGGGCACTACTCCCCCAAGTTGAATTGTTCTAAATAAGTCCTTTAAAGGCTCCACCATTTCTGACTGTAAATTTTTATAGTAACTAGCTGTCAATTCATCTGTCCCTGGTGATTTACCCAATTTCAACTGTTTAATTGCTAAAACAATCTCTTCAGAAGTTATTAACTGATTCATTCCATCCCGCTGTTCTTGAGTAACCTTAGGAATATTCACCTTTTGTAAATATTTATCTATATCTATACTTTGAATTGTATCACCTGCATATAATTTAGAGTAAAATTCTGAAAATACCTTTCTGATTATATCTTGTTGATAAACCTTTTTACCTTTATATTCTATTTTCTCTATAGTCCGAGACTTTTCTTTTTTCCTTAACAAATAAGCTAGCCATCTGCCTGGCTTATTAGCATTATAAAAAGTATTATATTTAGTGTATCGTATATTAGTTGCCACCTGGTCTGCCATCAACATATTAAACTGCCCTTTCAATATATTAATTGTTTCTTTCACTTTTTTATCAGCTGGGTTCAAGATAAGTAACCTCTCCTTCATCTTTATTTCCTCTTCTAACTCCTTTCGCTTTTTGTTCTTTTTACATCTATACTTATTATTCAAATATACTGTATTAAGACTCCTCTCATATAAGCTTTACTTGCATCCCAAAAAATTTCAATCGAGGTGCCCTTATGCATATTCATTACAAAAAATTCTCTCATTTGTTTTCTACATTCATTCACAATTTCCTCATATCTAAATAAATTTTCATTTAATCTCCAAGGTCTTCTATCCCTTTTCTCTTGAACCAGTTCCATCCACACTAGGCTGTAATCTGTTAATATTCTTGGGCATATCTTAATTTTCTTCACCCAAGAAAGGAAATCATTAGTAATTAATACAAAATCAATCCTAGAAAAAGATTGATGTCTGTCTGAGAAAAATGTAAAATCCCTCTCTTCGGTATTTCGCTCTCTCCAAATGTCTCTCAGTTCCAGATCATCCATAAGCTCAAAAAAAGATTTAGGCAATTTCGCACGGCTTGAAGTTCCATTAGAAGACCTTCTTTTATCTTTTCTTGTGTCCAAAACTCCGCTCCAGTCTCCTACTCCCTTTTTTTAACAACCCTGTAATCCTTTAATTCAGGGTAGAGTCAGGGTCACTCAATGGAGCTGAGCATTTACTGGACAGATGCCCTTCCTGATGCCACACTGAGTTCGCAGCAGATATTTTTTCTTTGCACCTAGGGAAGATCTACTGCCTAGGATTGAACTCTCAACCTTCTGAGTGGGAGGCAAGCATTTTCATCACTAGGCCACCACACTGCTCACAGTCTGGTTATCTACCATGTTTCCCCAAAAGCAAGACCTATCCCAGGGGTAGGCAACCTTGGCTCTTTTATGACTTGTGGACTTCAACTCCCAGAATTCCTGAGCCAGCCATGCTGAGGGGAAAGGGAGAAGTTTCCAAGCTGAGCCATGCTGGCTCAGGAATTCTGGGAATTGAAGTCCACGAGTCATAAAAGAGCCAAGGTTGCCTACCCCTGACCTATCCAAAAATAAGTCCTAGCTTGATTTTTGAGGTGGGCCTAATATAAGCCCTATCTCAAAAATAAGCCCTAGTTTGGGGGCGAGGCACACACCTAAAAATCAAGCTAGGGCGGGAATGGGGGTGGTGGAGCTGCCCCATTTGCCCCACACCCACTTACCTTGCAGCCAGGCCTCTCCTTGGCAGCCACTTTTTCTATGGTGTTCCCAGGCCTGCATTTTGCAGTTGAAGGCCTTTCCAGAAGCCCACTGCAACTGAGAACCAACTCATCGATTCAATCCATAGCTCAGTTCTTGGCTGCAGTGGCCCTCCGGAAAGGCTTTTGACTGCAAAATGCAGGCCAGAGTTCCTATTTCAGCTGTGGAATGAAGCTGCTCTTTCGTCCACAGATGTGGGCCAGCTGGGTGGGGCTGTCGGTGCCAGAGGTGAGTGGAAAAGAACCCTCCCTCTGAAAATAAGACCTGGTGCCTCTTCTGGAGGCAAAAAAACCCAAGTATAAGATTGGGTCTTATTTTGGGGAAAACATGGTACTTTCCAGTCCCATCTCCCTAATAGTGTTCTAACAACACGAATTGGTTTAAAACATCATAGGAGGAATACAAAGTTGATATCCAGAAGCATTTTTCCAGGAGAATGGTGATGAGATCTGGTAACAATTATTTCATTTTCCCTTGTCTAGGCTTACAAGGGAAGTACAGTTAGTCACATTTGATCAAAATTGGGGTAGTGTTCTATGATGCAAGCTTGAATATTGAGTTCTGAATTGGCAAGGATTTTCTTGTAGCTTCTCTTTCTTTTCAGCTCTCTATTTGAAAGACTAGATAGGCAAAAGCACTCAGTTACTTGGATTTCACTACACAACTGGTTGAATGGAGTTACTTTAGCCCTGCTTAAGACTTGATATGCTTTTGCTAGATTTAATTTCCTAGGAGTTAACTTTTTTTGTTGTTGCTCTTACAACATTGCTAACTGCTTCTTTTCTCCCCTCCTCTCTCCCAATTCCTCATTGACCTATTGAAGACTGTTAAAATAACCTTTCTATGTTATAGTGATCCTTGCAAGCTGTCTAGAAAAATAGTGTGAGACATGGAGGAGTATAGGAAATAGCATTGCTATACTAATCATATGCCATATTCAGCTAGGATTTGAGACCTTTGTTTTTGTAGAGCCATCTGTATATCATGGAAAAAGAATCTGAGATCTTTTGCATACAAAAAGTAGGAAGTCAGCTATTCAGTCCATGCCTCTCATTGCTTTGTATGAGATCATAGAATTGATCTGTCTAGTTCATTGCTATCTACACCAAAATGTATCAAATTTGGCAACTTTAAGATGGGTGAATTTCAACTCTCAGAAATTCCCAGGGAACATGCTGTCTGCGGAGTTCTGGGAATTGAAGTCCATATATCTTAAAGGTGCCAAATTTGAAAAACACTGCTCAACACCATCAAGCAGTAGCTTTCCAGGTTTGTAAACACAGGCATTGAAACATGTTAATTTGAAATAAGAACTCTCATTGGGAAGTGCCAAGGTACTTTCATGTGCAAAAAATAGGAGGGGGAAGGTGTGTTGGACATGTTCACTGCCTTAAGTTATTTGTAAAAATAATAAAGGTGGGGAATAAACAAACAAATATATAAATATTCCTTTTCCAGCCAGAAAAGTTTGGAATATCCTTGCTTTATTCATATATTAGATTTGTGTCTGTACTTCTATCAAATTAGTGAAGAAAATTACATCTATCAAGGAATAAAGCAAGAAAATATTTACATCAGCCAATATCTGATACCTATAGAAAACCTTGAATGAATATTATGAAGGAAGCTTTGCATACAGAGAAAGCTCAGGAAATCCCAATCTAGATCTGCTGTGCACATTTTCTCATCCAGTCTTCCTTGTGTTTGACCAGCTACCATTTATCACTGCATCGTGAATCCTGTTTATTAGGCTATTCATCACCCAAGTTATATCTGTTTCCCCTATGCTCTTCCTGGAATCCAGCTGTAAACTTCACAGGCTTACTAGTCATACTGAATTTGTCAGACAGGGACTCACTGTTGCCCACAGTTACTCAGTCAATATGCCCTGAGAGTTCAGTTTGTGACTGGAGCCACCCGTTGTGATTATAGAGAAGCCACCCATCTGATTATAGAGAAGCCTTTTTTTCAGAAGAGAACAGTTATCTACAATCATTTTGAAAGAAAATTGGCACAAATATACCTGCTAAATAAAACAGGTAGGTGTTTAAGTCTCTTTCATCCTATCTAATCATTTCAAATGAAGAATGCTTTTAAGCAGGGGTGTCAAACTGCGTCATGGCAAATCCGTGCCCACCCCTATGCTGGCAATGGGGGGAAAAAGTCACGATATGTCGTTACACGTCACATGACGTTGTGAGTTTGACACCCCTGCTCTTAAGGGACCACTGCTGGGTCCCTTAAGCAGAGGGGAAGCCTTCTATGAACACTTGTATGGATTCAGTGAGACTGTGGAGCCTGTTGCTAGTTTCAATGTATGAGTAGTCAGTAAATCCAACTGTGGTATGACAGCCTGACCTTTGCAATGTGTGCTGAAAGAACATATAATTGCTGTCTACCCTTCAGAGCCATTGCTCTACATTAATGTGAAATCAAAGAGCCTCTTCCCTTTCTTGTTTTTATATCAAGTGCATAAGTTACAGCTGCTTGGTGTTACTTTCTACCAAGCTACTGCTTAGTCACAGTTTCTGAAGAAGATTTGTGGATGCTACTTTGATTTTGCTCCTCTTTCTTCAGTGTCTCTTCCTTGGTTGAATGGCCTTACTGATGGGGTAAGCATTTTGAGCAATGGCTGCAGGCAGGGAGCTGGTAATTTCAAATTAAAAGAAGACCATGACGCTGATAAAACTATTAGACTTGGCCCTGTCAGAATGAATTTGATATAATCTGTGATTCATTCCAGTGTCAGTCTTAAAGTAACAATGTTAGACACAATTAGCCTGAATTAGATTGGCCACATCCTTTCCACATTTATCCGTATTTTCATTCAGATTTAACTTGACAATCTATTTGGTTGCTATCAATAGTTCATTCAAGACTCTAGTTCAGTTAGATACAAGAATTCATGAATAAAGTTCTCTGAACAGAAGCTAAGTCAGCTATATTTTAGCAGAGATTATCTAGTGCTCTGTAGATGTTCTCTTTTCCCTGCTATCCATGTTAAGTAAATTGACAAATTTGTACATCAAATACTTCAGTTGACATAATAATCTGTGGTGAATTATGACTTTTAAAGTCAGTAGAGTCCTGGAAAGATACAGGTTTAATGCAACATGTGACCATCGTAAGCAAAAGACATAATTGCCAACTGACTGTTCCATACCTTGTAGAGCATTCTTTCACTAGGTTAAAAGTAGCCTTCTGACTTTACACTCCAACCTATCCTGCACAAAACCTATTTTATATAACACCAACATCTCAGTGGTTTTGAAAGCTCAGTGTCACAAGAAGTGAAAAGGGCACTTTTTGTGGTCATAGCATGAGCTGTTCACATTCTAAAGTTCTCCCACCTCTTAACTCTCTAAAGTTGGTGTTTAAATATTTTCCTCCCTTTGCTAGCAAGTATAAGATCTGAACAGCAGAAAGGGGATAACACATATTAACCCTCATTTTTATTCTGCTGGTCTATTTGGATTTCTTGGCAACTTGGTCACTGGAGCTCTGTTAAGCAAACATTTTCATTGTTCTCTTGGTGGAAGGGGGAACTATAAAATGGTTTTAACAGATATAATAATTTGGAAAATTTTCTATAGAAGGAAAGCAAAGTTTAAACAACATAAATATGGTATTATCTGTGTGCACTCCACTCTAACAAATTCTGGATAGCTTATAAAATCCAGTCCAAAAAAACAATTACATATTATACCTGTTGATGAGTATCTGCTTAGAAAAAGATCTGTTTATTTCAGATATATGGTTTAAGCATCTCTATGACAAAGTAATTAATATATATCTAAAAGCATATAACTGATGTAAATATATAAAATGGAGAGGTGAAAGAATGAATGAATAGCATAAGGGCTAAGGCTGGCAAGGCAGGAACCAACAATTCCTGTTGAAATGGAGTGGCATCTTAGCCACATAAATGAATGAATTCTCAGTCTGGACATAATAATTGTATAAATATGGAACAAATAGCTATGCCATTCAAGGCTGGAAAAAGAATTGCCAAAATGGTGTTGGCCTAAAAGTATAGGAGCAAAATACTGGGTTTTAACCTTAGAGCTGGCATTATAGAACACGTGATTTCTATGTCCTGAAATATGTCTGTCTGTCTGTCTCTCTGTCTGTCTGTCTGTCTGTCTGTCTGTCTGTCTGTCTGTCTGTCTGTCATCTACACAGTGATCACACCTTGTTTGCAGTACAACAGCTTATCTAACCCATTGACTCTGTGTAACTTGAATATTTGATTGAATTTCTGGACAGATTTATTCAAGTCTCATCTGAAGTCTGACAGCAGGTTCTGCCTACTCATCTTCTGAATGCTACAGGAGCGTTAATATACTGATCCCAGATTAAATGATGACTACATATTCACAACCCTACTAACCATTGTTTATCATTACCATATGAAGGAAATCCTTACAATTTTAATATTTTCTTTGAAAAGTGTGACTTCTACATCTCTTTAAGATGTGAATGTTTTCCCATGTAAGATTTCTAATGCTAGAGTGAACTGCTGGACACTGCCAATTCTGTAACAAATTGACAATTAATTTCATCAACCCAATCAAGCAGATATCAGCCCATTAAGGTAGAACACACTAGGAAAATAAAAACATGTAGACTAGGGGTGTCAAACTGCCAGCCCGCGGGCCGGATGCATCATGGTGAAACCATGCCCACCCCATTTCTGGCAATGGAAAAACAAAAGTTGTGATACGTCGCGACACGTCACATGACATTGCAAGTTTGACACCCCTGATGAAGACCAATACTACTTTAATTGTAAAAATACAGTAAAAGAATCTTGCATGCCTGAATTTACCTCCTTCCTTTTATTTCATGAGAACTAGAAAGCATTTGTCTGAGACATTTTATCAGGTTACATTTCTGTCCCAAACTCAGCTCTCTTTATCTAACCATTGTCTTTTATTTTCCTTCTGTCCCTCAAGGCTATTCATGCTTCCTTCTACAACAGGTGACTACAAACCACAATATATGTCACCTTCAAGAGAAAAGATCATTGCAGGGATATGCTGCTTCAGTTCTTAGCTCAGGATATGGGCTGGAATGAAAGAGGCTTAACTGACTAGTTTAAAGGGGGATTATCAGATAAAAGACAGGAAAGATTCATTTGTCAGGGCATCCCAGAGACTTTTTTTTTTTTGCATTAATCAGATCTGCCCAAGTATTGATGGAAAACTGGAGGAATTGTAACAGAATATGAATGGAAGAGGAAGGCATCACATTTATCTTTCATTTTGTTCCTCCCCCTCCTGTCATTCATTAATGATTCAGAAACTGAATTTTATGCTAAGGTAGAGAAAGGCACCTTTGATCTATGTGAATCTATTGTTGTCTGGGAAAGGGATGTAGATGGTTGCAGTTAAAGTTATTTTATTCTGGGTTGGAAGGGGTGGTGGAACTTGTAGCTTTTTGTGTCTGAAGCTTTATAAACTTGTTTCTAATTTTGCTGTGCTAACTACTCAGCAGCCGATTATTTTATAACAGAATAATAGAGTTGGAAGGGACTTTGGAGGTCTTCTAGTCCAACCCACTGATCAAGCAGGAAACCCTATACCAGGAGTGTCAAACTACCGGTCCATGGGCCAGATGTGTCATGGTGAAACTGCGCCCACCCCATTGCCGGCAATGGAAAAAAGTTGTGATACGTCGCAACATGTCACATGATGTTGTGATTTTGACACCCCTGCCCCTGCCCATGATGAGTGATGGGTTTGGATTTTAATATTGTTTTAGTGCATTTTAACTTATTGTTGTTAGTTTTGGGCACTTTGTTTAATCTTTTTTAATATTTGTAGTCTTGTATTTTTATATGTTTGCCCTGTTCACCGCCCTGAGTCCTTCGGGAGAAGGGCGGTATACAAATAAAATTATTATTATTATTATACCATTTCAGTCTAATAATTGTCCCTTCTCTTTTTAAAAACCTCCAATGTTGGAGCACCCACAACTTCTGGAGGTAAGTGGTTCCATTGAGTACCGTAGTTTCCGGCGTATAAGACGACTTTTTAACCCATGAAAATCTTCTCAAAAGTCAGGGGCCGTCTTATACGCCGGGTGCTGAAACTTTAGGGACAGGGCTGGCTGGAAAACCTGGAGTGGATCTTACATTTAGTCTGCACAGGGAAAGTGGGACCAATTGGAGTAGAAGCTGCAGTCTGTGATTTTTTACAGGTTGGGGTCTGGGTGTCTTTCCTTCTAAAGTTGAAGAGCAGCTGTAGGCAGGTGGGGAATGCAATAGCAACTTGAAAGGCAGGTGGGGAATCCCATTGCCAGAGCAGCTGCTTAGCTCTAAGGACACATTTGACTCAGGAACTGGGTGGGCTGGTTGGAAAACCTGGAGTGGATCTCCCATTTGGTTTTTTTTTTTAAATCCCATTTATATCCTGCCCTTCTCCAAAGACTCAGGGCAGCTTACAATTTAAAGCACAAATCAATGTGCTATCAATAGCCTTCATTCTATGTATATGCCTGCTTATTAGAGCTTTCACACACACCCCAAGCAGCATTATTACAAAGTCAGCTTATTGCTCCCAACAATCTGGGTCCTCATTTTACCTACCTCGGAAGGATGGAAGGCTGACTCAACCTTGAGCCTGGTGGGATGAGAACCTGCACTAATTGCAGGCAGCTGGTGTTACTTAAGGCTCTGTGCAGGGAAAGCTTTAGAGTGAATTAGGAAAAGTGAAAAAGTGAATTAGGAAAAAGGAAACGGTTGCTGAAATTGGGTATGTGTAGTTTAACGAAGAGAAGGGTGAGGGATGACATGATAGCAGTGATCCAATATCTCAGGGGCTGCCACAAAGAAGAGGGAGCCAAGCTATTCTCCAAAGCAACTGAAAGCAGGACAAGAAGCAACGGATGGAAACTAGTCAAGGAGAGAAGCAACCTAGAACTAAGGAGAAACTTCCTGACAGTTAGAACAACTAACCAGTGGAACAACCTGCCTCCAGAATCGGTGAATGCTCCAACACTGGAAGTTTTTAAGAAGAGACTGGACAGCCATTTGTCTGAAATGGTATAGGGTTTCCTGCCTGAGCAGGGGGTTGGACTAGATGACCTCCAAGGTCCCTTCCAACTTCTTCTTCTTCTTCTTCTTCTTCTTCTTCTTCTTATTATTATTATTATTATTATTATTATTATTATTATTATTATTATTAATCCACTTGCACTGTTTTATGTTTACATGTTTGATGACAAACAGCCTTATGTTTATAAGTGACAGTTTTCCTACTAAGTACCTGCATGTCATAAGCATTTGAATTAAAATTACCATATTAAAATCAAATCTGATGTTTTTTAATTTTTATTTGGTGTGCGTTGGAAGAGGGGTAGTCATATACGGCGAGTATAGCCCAAACCCTATAATTTAACAGGAAATATAGGGGGTCATCTTATACGCCCAGTCGTCTTATACGCCAGAAAATACGGTAATTATTCTAATTGTTCTAATTGTTCTAACCTTATCAAGAAGGTGGTTCTGTTTAAGAAGGCTTCAAATACCCAAAATATCCATCAAGACTTTATTTTACTCAGATAAGTATTTACTTCTCTTCCTATTCTCTACATCCCAACTGATGCTTTACATGTTAATGCTTCAACTTTCACCTTGGGGGCTGAACTTTTTACAACCCCATATAGAACTGATGGATAGCCAGAGCATTCCTTTTCAGGCAATTCCTTTCAGCCCAAAGGAATTGTGACTTTTTTATCAAGCAGATTTTGGTCCACAAAACAAGCCTTTCAGCACTGATGTCATCTCCTCAAAGAGACAAAATATCTTCTCAAGGTCCAAACTGACCTCAGGAATTGGAAACATTTACAGACTTCTTCACACATTTACAGTGCCAAGGTCAGGTGAATTCCCTCCCTCCCCTTTTAAATTTTGCATCATATATGGCAGTGATGGCGAACCTTTTAGAGACCGAGTGCCCAAACTGCAACCCAAAACCCACTTACGTATCGTCAGGTGCCGGGTAGGTGTGGCCAATTGGCTGGATGTGGCCAATTGGCTAGGTGTGGCCAATTGGGCATGGCTGGGGTGGTAACGGCCAATTGGGTGGGACTAAAAAGTTCAATCAATCAATTTCAACTTTGCAGGATCTTTTTTTTTCCCCGTGAGAAGTTGAAATTGATTGAATCTTTTTTTTTTTGCACACAGCAGCAGAGGCCTAAAGCAAAAAAGTTTTATAAAACCCAGCTGAAGGCCTAGGACTGGGGTGACTGTATGCGTGCCCACAGAGAGGGCTCTGCGTGCCACCTGCAGCACCCATGCCATAGGTTCGCCACCACGGATATATGGTATATAACTAGCATAACAAACAGATCAGATTCTTTATCCAACAATCTGGAACAATTCTTATTTATGTATTTATCATATTTTGCAACCACACATCTCCCTCACAGAGGATTTTCTACAATCTGCCTTTCCCCTCTATTTGCTCCCATTTCTGACTCACTCTATGAGGCCCTTGGGGCTAGAAAGGACACACCATCTTTACCTGATTGAACCCATACTCTGAAAAACTAAGATCAGGGCCTATAAAGTTGGAAGATCATCTCCTTGTTTTTTCACTCCCATTCCCCCTAGAAGAAAGCCATGGTTGGAGTTGAAGGGATCCTCAAGAAAGAGATTAGTAATGGTTTTAAAGAAGAGAACACACAAAGATGGATGTAATAAATGCAAAAATGGTTTGCAATGATAGAAAAGTATGGAGAGAGATATTGAATGGTGTTGGTATAAATGAGATTCAACCTGTCTGCCCATTACGCAGCCATACTTCCATTTTTCTTCTTGTCTCATGCCTTTAATTCATTTGGCTTACTGTCGTTGCATAATGTTGTTTATCCTAAAAGGTGATAGCATAGTATACGTATATATTCAAGAGAGGGATAGAGAGGGCTTATATATGATCCTATATCCCTATGTGGAGGTCCACAATTGGCTTCCTTAAATATCAGTGTAGTATTGAACCAAAATAACAACTGACTTGACTTGCACTCCTTGAGTGAACAGAAAATGACAAAATATTCTTATATTGTACTAAGCCAATTTTGTAGTAGTTGTACATACAGTGAGTGTGAATATCTCGTGGCAGACTTGCTATAATGAGATTTTCATGAAAAAGGAGATACTTCTTTGCATGAAAAGAAATAAAATTGCTGAGGACTTTTCATGAATTCAGCGATGATTCAAGGTGTTATTCCAGTGCATTCACAGTACTTCTCAAAGAATCATGGGTGCTGTAGTTTATTGAGATATGATAAATTCTAGATTCATTAGAAAAGGGAACTCCTCTGAAACCAGCTTCGGCAACAATGTACATGATATAGGAACCTTGCTGAAAATGATAGTGGATAGCTTAAGTTTCAGGGTGAAGGTAGTTCAGATAAAAAATAAATAAATGAAAACTGATTTTAAGCAAAGGTCTTATGAGTTTCTCGCTTTCTGTTTTGTAAAATAATAATAGTAGAGGAGTTAATTCTGTCTACATAAGACCAAGCCTTAAGAACAAATACATACAAAGCCAGAATTGAGAAAACAGTAAGCAAAGAAGCTGGGAAAAAAACAGTGGACCAGCTACTTATCTGTTGTAAGAAGACTACAAACAACGGTATGACAAATTAGCAACAATAGTGCATTGGAATATCTGCAAGAAATATCATTTGCCTGCAAACAAGAACCGGTAGGACCAAAAAAACTAGACAAAGCAATAAAAAATGAAGAAGTTAAAAGTTTAGAATACAGGTATCTGCCACATAACATGTAATTTTTGATAAAAAAAGATCAAAAAGTCTGGATAGCAGATTTTGCAGTACCTGGATATCAGAATAAAAAAGTAAAGGTAAAGGTTCCCCCGCACATGCGTGCTAGTCGTTTCCGACTAGAAAACAAACTGGAAATGCAATTCAAAAACATCTGGAGCACCATTTGAATACAATCATTGCAAGATTGACAAAATCACATCAGTCAATTGCAATACTTTATTTGGAACAGCATATACTCTACAAGAACGCCTTTAATATTATTAAATAACATCTGTGTATTCCAGGGCTTTGGGAAGGATTCAGTAGGTGGACAAAAATGCCAAATCTAGATTGGCTGTCTGTGTGACCAACTGTAGTAATAAGTATTTGAGTTATTATGGAGCAACAAAATTGGAAAATTAAAACTCATCAGTTTTAAACATTCCTAGTAGTTTAAAAGAGCAGTTTTGTTGGGTACTGTCACATTTCATACACAGCCACATCACCTGGGAAGCACTCGGTTCCTCTGTTTGTTGACATTGTGAAATGAGCTTGTGAAAGACTCCACTCCTCCCCCATTCTACTAAAGTAAATTAATGAATCACATAACATCAAATCGTTGTTGGCAGCTGCACTACAGTAAGAAACATAAAAGGTAAACACTGAATTCGGCAATAAGGAAGTAGAGGATTTCCATATTCCATCATTTGATTTACACAAGTTTATTATTATTTGTCATTGTAAGGTTCTGATCAAATGTCAGTGGCAAAATTAATATGTTTCTAATATTGTATAATTTGGCTACAAAACAAGGAAAAGCTTTCTGCATCTCAGGTACAAGCTGAGCAACAGATGCAGTTAGAGAAACCTGAATGATTAAGAATGGGGTGCATTATGTATGTACACCCCATACATAATGGGGTGCATTATGTATGTACAACACTAGAGTAATACTAGAGACTCATGACCGAAAGTGTGGAACAAATTTCATCTCTGTTCTAAGTTATTTATTACATATGTTAATTAGGGAAGTATCATATAATTATCCCTTTCATTTTAGGTCAAGAATTAGCAATTAGAGATTTCCCTACAAATGAGTGCGGACTTAACACTTCAGCACTCTTATTTGATCTCCTGCTCTTTTGCTGCCACTGAGGACATTATGTCCGCTGGTTGCTCCTCCTTTCTCTTTTCCAAAGTGGTCACATGGTTGATTTTATCCAATAAAAAATCTGATAGTGATCTCAAATTTCATAAACATACCACATCTGGCATACTGCATGGCTTAACTATTCAGACTTGACTCCAAGGTCTAACTTTAAGGGTGAATGCAGAGTGCCACAAAGGAGAATCAAGAGAAAAGTTGAACAAATATTTGCCAAGAATTGTCTTTATCCCTTCTCGTGCATACATCCAAAGAGCAGTGAGCAATATGAATTGGGAACATGATGGAGGAAGCCTTCCTCCTTAGCTTCTATTGCAGGGGTCTTCAAACTTGGCCCTTTTATGACTTGTGGACTTCAACTCCCAGAATTCCTCAGCCAGCATGCCTGGCTGAGGAGTTCTGGGAGTTGCAGTCCACAAGTCATAAAAGGGCCAAGTTTGAAGACCCCTGCTCTATTGTAAGACATCCATTTGATTGTTCTGAACATAAATAGTGACACCAAAATCATTTGAGCAGAGGACTATGCTTGACTTCTGAGCATGATGGGAAAAATGGCAAGGCAAAAACAGTTTAGGAGGGATAGCAGTAGCAATTTTATATGTACACTTACAATTAAGCACAGTAAACTAAATGCTGATCAAACTCAATCTGTCAAACGGAATGATTTTTCTCCCCCAGTAGGGATAGCTTTCAACCTTCCAGAAATCCCTCAAAACATGATGGCTATACCATCAGGCCTGGAGATCAATGACTCCCTAACTACCGCTAATATCATCCTATCTACTTGTGTGTTTTTTATAGTTTTAATTATGACTATTTTTATATATTTATTTTTCTTTTTAATTCACTGATGTATGCTGTCCAGAGTCACATTTTTGTGAGAAGGATGGCCATATAAATATGATACATAATAATATTTTTAAAATGCTGTGGGTCCTGTCTCCAATGGAACTCCTGCCAAAAGGAACATTCTAGGATTTTTAAAAACTTCAGGGGGAAAAAGTTAACTTCTAATTAATTCCAGAAATTAGGAGGAAGTCACTATTTTAAAACGGGGGGGGGGGGAACTCATGTTTGTGCTATTTAAATTCCATCTATCTTAAATTCAAATGAAATTAATCAGTCTGATTATGCTCTGTGTATTTATCATTTTCTAATTTCATCAGAGGAGGGCTTCTGGGGGTTATATGCAAAAATATGTTCATGAAGCTGCCATGTTCTCAAATGCTTTATCATTGATTTTCCTTTACACCTTTCATCATCATGTAAAAACACTTCCGTGACGTAGTGTTGGTGTATTTTTTTTCGTAAGAGTTTTTATTGGTTTTTTTCCCCCCCCCCATACATTCAGTAATAATTTTTCAACAAACATGCTGTCTGAGTTTACATTCGCTAATACATATTTGGTGTTGGTGTATTAATGTCAGATTTGCAGCCATTCAGAACAGCTTCTTTGTGCAGTTTTGATAGAAAGCCATCAAACTAACAGTTGCGTGGAAGGCTTTATACAGACTGACTCCCATACCACTATGATCACGATCACTGTTTACTTCTTTCCAATCAATATTTCCTATCAGTACCTTTTCTTTTTGCAAACTGCTAGTCAAACTCCTGGATTTAGAGGATTGGGGGGAAGAAATAACCTAGGAAGCAATCTCATTTTATTCTGGGGAGAATTGATTTTTGTTAGTCAATGACCTGCAGTGAGTCAGATGTTTGTGGGAGAGCCAGGCTAGCAATGGATACACAGCTACTAGCCAGCTTGGAGCCAGCAAGAACACTGATCAGCTATACAAGTTAAGGATGCTGGAACAGAAGTACAAATATAGACATAACCTCATACAAGAAGGCCTGGGAATATCAGCTCCAACATAGAAAAGTAGACACATAATGAATGTGTTCTGATTTCATTCAAAATTGCACTGTAAATGTTTGGGAAATGAATGGGTGCAAGGCTTGGAAACTTGCCCTCCATAAAAAAATGTCTTTTGGCTTGAAAACTGATTCTCACAAAACACAGCAATTGGGTTGAGATATTTCCTTGCCAATTACTATGTATTAACCAATATATGAAGCCACTCAAAATATCTTCAAATATCTCAGATATGGAAATAATGTATGTTTAGGTATGAAAAAGTAGTGTTCTCAATTCAGATGCAAAAAGTAGAGATTTTCAAAAAGAGCACCAGCAAAGATTCAAATGGCTTTAGCATTCCTTTTAATTTGCAGCCTGCTTTATTTACTCCCACTTTAAACTTCAAGCTGTTAGCTGTGTCCTCATATGACTTTTGGCTCCAGCAAAATTAACTCCAGAAGTGAAGGATGTGCCTACTGAGATCACTTCCTGCTCAAGTCTGTTTCTTGGCTGGGAAACTAGCTTCTCTTGTTTGCGCTGGAAAACATTTACAATGCAGAGACTGTAGTGTATTGGCAATGTTACTCTAGTACATGTACACAAATATAAATAGCCATTTGAATAATGTTAGGCTGTGGAATCAGATGTAAGATAGTAGACCACAGAAGAGGTAAAAAAAGAAGTCACAATTCCTATATTGCTCCTTTCCTCTCCCTCTTTTCAATATCCAGTACTGTACTGTAATATAACCAGTATTTTTGGAAGTTGTCCACATTCAGTGGAGAGGGGCAATGGAGTTGGGTACCCGTCTCTGATTTGAAAAAAATAAATAAATAGACAAGCTGTAAAGTCATTGAATCCTAAACTTTGCAAATCACTGATTCTCATATTTCATGGAACAAAACTACTATAAATCTAGTAATTGTATTTCATTTTTAATATTTACTGTTCTATGTTTTTGTGCATGCATTTTCTGGCACTTCTACTTTTTGCTTACTATTCTTTCCCATTGGAAGAACCTCCCAGTCTCACCATACAAGAAAGTCTGCATATACAAACATGCTATTTTAAAATAAACTATCTCTCTCCCTCCCTCCTTCCCCTCCCTCTCTCTCACACACACACAAACACACACATGCTCATTTTAGCTGTGATTTTTTTTTAAAAAAAGGCTCTTCTCCAGAATTGAGTAGCAATGATAAGTTAACTTTACTATTCTTACTGACCTAAGCAATAATCAGAGGATACTAATTTATATCAGATTATGCTACTTGCTCATCTAATTCAGTCTATTTTAGCTTTCTCAAACCTGGTGCAATCCAGTTGTATGGAAGTGTAGCTTTCAAGTGTATAATGTAATGCTGGTCCATCTGTGCCTAAACTAATTCGTATGAAGCCTTGATGGAGAACCTATTTAATGTTCTAATGTTCAAGAGATATTGTTGATAGTTACATGGCTAATCTAGCTTGTTCAAATGAAATAATCACCACTTAAGTATGATTTTGGGATGAGTTCCTTAAAAATGGTACTATGAATAAGAGAACTCCATGCTACTAGAATTTGTGCATCAAGGGACTCAGTCGCCACAATGAGTTAGTGAGAACATCTCCTGCACTAGTTCTTAAATTGTACTGCTTTGACCTTCATTCACAAGTCAGCAATGACTTTGCACAACTTTCTTTCCCATGAGACATGCACCACATTCCAACAGTGTGTGATGAACATGTTTGTGTGTATGCAAATCCTAACTGCATTCCATTCTACTTTATAAACTGTGAAGGAGCAGGTAAAAACTGATTTGCCATTGACCTCCTGGGGAGCTTCATAATTGCCCAAAGGCAATGCACCATGTTGAAATTTAGCCTCCAAACTAGAATGTCAAACACTGTCTTAATCATCCTGGGAATATACCTGCTTATAAGTAATCTAGAGATACATGAAACCATTTCCAGATTTTCTTTAAATAGGTTTTATCAGTAAGTCATTTTCCTCCACTTACAATTCACCTTTTCTCTAAAAAATAAATATATAAATGCCTATTTACATGCATATTTAAATATATATATATATTGAAATGACACAAGAGCCAATTTGCTCTAGTGATTAAGACACCAGGCTAGAAACTGTGAGATCATGTGTTCTAGTCCTGCCTTAGTAATGGAAGCCGGCTGGATGACCTTGAGCCAGTCACTTTCTCTCAGTCTAGGAAGCAGGCAATAGCAAATCACCTCCAAAATATGTGCCAAGGAAACTACAGCAACTGGTCTTTTTTTTTTCAGCCCAATTCACCTCACAGGGTTGTTGTTGAAGAAAAATAGGGGGAAGGAATATTATGTTATTAGGTATGCCTTAAGTTATTTATAAAAATAATAATGGTGGGATAAAAATATTTTTAAAATTATGCTAGGGTAAAAGCAACCATACAATGCCCTAGTTTGATATTTAAATATTTGCACGTCATCCTGAATGATGTTATATTTTGATGGCTTAGAATATGATAATCTATGATGATTTTAGGTTTACATAATGTAAAAATCCAAACAATTATGGTTCAATCAACAGTATAGTAGTAACAATAGATCATGAATTACCATAAACTGTAAGTCTGTATTTGATTAATTAACAGTCTCAGAACTACATCTCAAGATTCAAAGGATTAAAGAATAATTGGAGAATAGTTAAAATTTGGATTTTTACCAGGAGGTATGAATGTATTTATTGTAGACTGAAATTTTCAGTGATTGAAACACAGACAAAAAACATGAGTGTATATGTAATTGTGGCACACATAACAACAAAATATAATAGATGGCATCATAATTTCACATCAATATTTTTAATTGGGTTTTATGCAATTGTCTTTGAGATAAGTAGTTCTAATCTAAACCACTGTTACAGAAAAGAGAGACAGGTACAGAAAAAGAGATATCTTAATTTGAAAAATAATATCTGATCTAACCTACCTCTTTCAAGTAGATTTGTACTGTAAGAACTTAAAGACTCTTTTTTCCTAGTTAACAGTTCACAAAGAGAATCAATGGTATATGTTCAATCCAGAGTCAATACTGTAATCTCTTAGAATTTATGCATATATAATACTATGGGGGGGAATGTACTGTATATATAAAACCAGAGGTATGTACTTGTGGTCTAAAACCATATAGGACCTGATTTGAAATATGCTCTGGTTAATTTCAATAGTTCTCTAAAGGAAATCCTTGATAAATTTGAAAGAGAGCATCAAACAAAGAAAAGTGAGTTGTCCAAAAGAAAATTGGTGCTTTAGTTTTAGCTCCACCCAGTCCTTGCTTAGCCCAACATGTTATTGGTTCCAACAGAGCAGCTCAGAGGGAATGTAGTACTTGGAAGAAAAATGGTTGCCACTTTTAAATTAAATTCTCAACTTAGAATTTCGGAAATATATTGGCAACTATTTTTGAAGCAATTTTTTCATGTAGTCATTACCGTGAGATAAGACTATCAGAAATCACCTTGTATTCTATTGAATTGTTGAACAGGTTGCTCAAACAGTAATAATATTAACGATAACATCTTATATATGTAAATTACAGTGAAAACTGAGTACTGAGAATTATATCTTCCAAGGGATTTTTGTTTGTTTGTTTGGTCAGCTTCTCAGCTCAACTTTACTTGAATTTCTCCCCTAATTTTTCTTCTGTGAGTTATGAAAAACATCTCTTCACTACCCTTTTATGGAAATGGTTACTTATCAGAGCTGGTGGTGAGACCCAAAGGAAAGTGGTCAGAATAACTTTAAGACCAGGCTGACTGAAAACCACTTAGATTTTTTGTCTGTAGATGCAGAGGAAGTTTCCTTATGAACTAGCTATGGAAAGTCAATCAATTAAACTTCAATCCAGATCAGGCTGACCCTCATCACAATTGTGTACCAGGAACACATGCTAAATGTTAAGGACACATATTAATGTCTCTTAGAAGGCCTTTAGCTTACTGTTTTCATCAATTGTTTCTTTTATATAAGCCCTGAATATCTTTTTCCACAGACTTTTTACAAAACTCTGTTGTTTTAGCATTCTGTTCAATGTATTGGTAAGAGAACAATGTACAGTACATTGTACAGTACAAGACAGTACTGATAGGAGATGGGACAACTCACAGTGGCCAGGTCGGCACAGACAGGTAGGTGTGGATGTGCTAGAGCAGACATATAGTTGTGGGTGGTTCAGTATGGACAGGAGGGCATGGACAATTCACCCCTGCTGACTGGAGGCAGAGACAACTTGGCGCCTCACTGGAAGACACATCAGCCCCTAACATGTCAGCTGACAGTACACAGGAATGGGGACAAGTTGTGGAAAGGTGAATCTGTAGAGTTATTCCATTAGGGGCTGTCTTTCCAACAGTTTATTTTTGGGGAGCCCACTGATCACTGTTGTCTTGTACAATAAAAGTATACTTGTATCTATCTCGAAATGATTTGGTTCCTTAGTTAAGTTTTTTTTCACAACAAAAACATGGATGTTTCGCAAGGATAGAAAGGTGTAGAAAGGTATAGTGAATGGATTTTTAAAAAAAATCCATGCATTTAATTTCTTTTGCTTACTATTTTATTTTTCCTTTCTGCATTTTGGATAATATTGGTTACCCTGTAATAAAATATGATGGGCTGTACATATGTTATTTTTTTTGCAAAGTCCAACAAATAATGTCATTGCATCATATACACTGGACTAAAGTTGCACGGTGAGGTACAAATCTCTTTACTAGCCTTCTGAGAAAGTAAAACAACAAATGAGATAAGGAAAACACTAGCTTATTTTTCCCCTCTTAAATATCATCTGAAAACAATGGAAATATGAAAAATATTAAGCAATCACAGGTGTACAACTGCATTTGTCCTATGTTCCCCCCACAAGTTGTAATCCACACAAAATGCTTTGAAGTCTCAAAAAATATCCTTTCAGAATATGCATATGTACATTAATGTTATGGATAGCTATGGAAGCTTAGTTTAAAGAATCCCAGATGACAATCTGGAAAAAAAATAGAAGAATAACATCTGCATATTTAGTGAAAGAAAACTCAAAGAAGGAAACCAGCCTTGCATTCTTTCTTTAAAATTATATTGATACTCATGGCTTATGCATGCTTTTATGAAGTGAATGAAAACATCTGTCTGGTATTTCTGAGGATCTGGAAAGCAAGTGGAAATAAGATATTGTATCCTAGGCTTTTGATCTTACTTTTATTAATTGCAGATCAGAAAACAAAGTCAGAATCTAGGTGAATTGTCTCATCGTATTTCCAGACTAAATTCAGATTTGTGACATTAGATGCCCTGTAGGAAAAAAGAAACCCAATGTTAAAACACATTTGCACTAAAAAAAGGAATGAGCATTTCATTGAAATAATCCATTTGGATGTTTTGAAGCTCCAGAATTTGGTATTGGGAAATACTAATGTACATGGATATTTTCAAATGTTGTGATAAAGATATCAATGAGTGGCATGACCACATAGTGTAGAATATAATTACATGCTTTTTTTGTTATCCATCCATCATCTCTCTTTTTCTGATCAATGTGCTGTCTTATGCTTGAGGTCATGGCATTGGGACATTCTGGGAAGTATCAACATATTTAACAGACCCTACATCCCTCTTACCAATTTCCTGTGTACTTTGTAGTATGGATGTTTTTTTAATTGACCCAGTTAGAGTAAAAACTAATAGTTATAATCACTAGAACCACTAGAGCAAGATACGAAAGATTGTAGGTGTCTGAGGCCTGTTAAAAAATGGTGTTCTTGTCCCTCTAACCAAGTGTCCCATTCCAAACAGATTTTGGGTGGAGGAAGCACCATCCGCATGTCTTTGGAAATAATAGCCCATAGTTTTATATAATACTTAAAGGGACTCAGAATGTATTGCTCTCTACACTTCTGCCCTTCTTAATTTTTTAGTGATAATGTGAAAATGTGATATATTCTCACATGCAGGGCAGGAAAAAGCTAGTATATTAATTAAGGTCAGCAGTTTGGCGGGTCGAATCCCGAGTGCCGCGTAACAGAGTGAGCGCCTGTTACTCGTCCCAGCTTCTGCCAATCTAGCAGTTTGAAAGCATGTAAAAGTGCAAGTAGAAAAATAGGGACCACTATGGTGGGAAGGTAACAGCATTCCGTGTGCCTTTGGCGTCTAGTCATGCCGGCCACATGACCACAGAGACGTCTTCGGACAAGGGCTGGCTCTTCGGCTTTGAAATGGAAATGAGCACCAGCCCCTAGAGTCGGAAATGACTAGCAGGCACATGCGGGGGAACCTTTACCTTTACCTTACCCATTTCTCACACTATCCAGGTTGTACCTGGAACAAGATAACGATAGGTAATGATTATCTATTTAAACTATTTGCTCCTGCTTTTTGTAAAGCTGTCTTTTCACCACTTCTGTTGCAGAGCAGATGCTTTTCCATTTAGTATTTTCCATTCTGTAAACTTTATATTTACCTGTCCCATATTATCATAACTAAGAACTTTAAATGGCTTGAATATTTCATTCCCTTTCTTCATTATAATTGTTATATATGCACATTTAAAATTTGCCTGCTTCCTATTTGATAATTTCAAGCTACCTTGACAGCCAAAATTTGATGTAACTGTCCTGCTTAGACACAAAGCCAACTGGATGATCTTGGGCCAGCCACCCACTTTCAGCCCAAGGTAGAAGACAAAGGCAAACCACTTCGGAAAACTGTTGCCAAGAAAACTGCAGGAACCTGTGCGTGTAGTTCCCAGATGTCATCTTATTCTGCAGTGGGCTCATTGGCTGTCCTAATGGTAAATATGGCGAGCCTACATTATCATTTCACAGTGACACACTGCAAAACATTTGAACTCTGGCCTACTTTTGTCTATAGTGCTGGTAGCTAGAAAATGGGTATATGTTAAAGAAGCACATGTTCTATCAAGGATGGCATGCATTCCAGAATCAGAGCTTGGTTTGTTTGTTTGTTTGATTGATTGATTGATCATGTGCCATTAAGTTGGTGTTGAATCTTAGTGACTACGTAGATAGATATTCTCCATGATTGGAGATAGCTACAACAAAATGGCATGCACAACTACAGGACTCCTATATACAGGAATTTTCTCAAACTACTGCTTGCACCTAGGCAAAGCTAGATAAGGGTCAATGGCATTCAAGGAGGGTTAGACTTTGTTCTCTTGTTACTACTTAGATACTGTAAACTAATGTCCCATTTGACTCCTCTCCCTGGCTTTGCCAATCTTATCTGACAAAAATCTACATTCCTAAAATTCTCTGAGCTTGCCCCTGATAACATAATATAAACAGTCTATATGTAGTGTCTCCTTTCATACCAGGAAAGGCAATAATCTGATTTCTGTTATCTTCTTTCCCTTCTGGCACATCAGGCTGTTTTGCTTCTGCTTTAATATGAATTCTAGAACCACAACGAAAGCATGATTTGGCTCTACGTTAAGGTCTTTGATTTAGATAAGCAATAACATTTAATAATTATAGTAATAATTGGTGGCAATTACATATTTAATTAAAACATATTACCTTGAAATAAAAGGTATTGAGACTAATATTTCTTATATGAGCAAATTAATCCACAGTATTTCTTTTCCTCAAAAGATTCTAAAGCCACTTTATTTGATTCTGAAACCATCTCATTCTCAAGTAAAGCTGAACATTCTCAACAATTGAAATTCCAGCCTCCTGAATGTCTCTAGTTATGCCTCTTTTTCTGCTTTGATCCCCAATGGCATCGGAACAGCTTAAGACACTGAGGATCAAGCAACTGGAGACCACAAATAATGAGAAGGAGAATGTAGGAATGAAGATGTCAGAAGACAAGGAAAGGATTCTAGGGGAGGATGAAAATGCAGCCCATTGTGAGATGAACACTTGCCTAGCCTTTAATAAAGCCTTCATTCATCCGGGTTAAGGGAAGTTTTCACTGAGGGTTACTCTGAGTTTCAGCCAAAGCTAAGTGCAGCAGTATAAGGACATCATTATCTGAGAATAGCCCAAAAATTGGTCATACCATGCCAAAGTTCAACCTGGACTTGTAAAGGTCATAGCAGGACAAGAAGGAGCATAAAAACTGCTGAAGAGAATAGGATTTCAACTGTAAAGCAACTTTTGATTAGCAAAGAACACTTAAAATAGTTGTGCCATATTACTTACCACATTTCAAGGTTATCACATTACCCTTTCTTGTATGAAAAATTGGTTGCATATAATATGTTGAACATCTGCAAACATCAGGGATAATCCCAATTACCCATGTTAGCTTTTGTTTTGGAGATCAAGTGGCAATCTTGTTTCAAAATGTATGATTGATCTGCAATGAGACAAGGCATCTATCCTATTTGTCTACAAATAACAAGATATACATTTCAGAAGTCAGTCATTGCAAAGTCTATAATTAGTGATTTCAGCATTAAGATTTCATTATTACTGAGATTACAACAATGATGAAAATAAATCTATAAATCCCTTGAATAATGATCTAACATCAGGCAACCTCAACACAGTTCACTCGGTAATTATTGGCAAACTGATGTATTAGTGACTGTCACTATATCAATTCTAGCATAATGTAATTTGGAACCAATGATTCATTTATAATAACGCCTTATTGAGACAGAACTGTGTTTCTTCATTTTCTAGGAAAGTTCACATGCTAAACTTCCCAGAAGAATGTAATCAAGCTACATCATCGTTTCATAAAGTTCTGGGTTCTCATCCTACTTCTTAGGAATCGAGCTCACATTACATGGTATATATTTGCAGCTTAATATATGAAACCGGGGCCTAGCGTGAGAGCCAAATGAGTAAGAACTACACACCTATATATTTATCAAGAGATTATGCAATGAGAAGAAAATCAAACAGGGTAACAGGGATCCTATCCATGTGAGAGTTTCCCTCATTAAACATTTCTATTCTATATACCAGTTAATAAAGCAGCGCCAGTCAATTGGTATGTGCATCCAAGGGGCTACAATTAGCTCTGATAATGCTTTCCTTTTAAACCCAATCTTCAGAAGTTAGGTCTGTACGACTATTTATTTCTCTTTGTTGGAAGATATAGATCAGGCTTCATCCACTGTCCATCCTTTAAATGTGTTTAGCGTAATAATTCTCATAAGTTCTTTCCTTGAGATTTCTGAGACTTGTACCAGAGGATATGAGGTTGAAGAAGGCTGATCCTTGTTGTTGTTAGCTGCAAAGTCATGTCTGACCCATCGCGACCCTATGGACAATGTTCCTCCGGGCCTTCCTATCCTCTACCATCTTCTGGAGTCCATTTAAGCTCACACCTGCTGCTTCAGTGACTCCTGATCCTAGAGCATAGGAAACTCTCTGTAGAAGAGTCAGAATATTTATTGATTAGCTCTCAGTATTATATATTTTAGAAAACAGTGTTTCAGTATATTGAAAAGAAGATGCTTTCTAGCTATCCTGGAGTTTCTGGAATCCTGATCTTTCTGCATGGAAAACATGTGATCTATCATCTGAAGTATAGTGTAGGACTGGTTTTCCTCCACTAGTGATTTACTGGTGTGTGTGTGTGTTTTAAATATGCTTTGCTATTCTCTCATCTGCTTGTGGAGTGCAATTTAATTTATTGCTATATTATTGCATACTGTTAGAACTTGAGAATCTGTTTCTGGAAACAGGCTAGCAGGATACTAGTTGAGAGAAAGAAATATATGAGGGCAATTTGGAAATAAACCTCCGTTTGGTTATCAATGACAGACACTCATAGATACAGAACTTTTATTATACACATTAGAAAAATGTGACATTACATTACTTTTCAACATAATTGCCATTCGAATTGAGGCACTTGTCATAACATCTTACAAGTTTTGAAATTCCTTAGTAGTAGTTGCTTGGCATCAGATCTAGGATGGGGGGTGGGTAATCAAAAACATCCCAACTGAACTGCTTCAAAACCTCTTGGGTGCATCTAGCAGTGTGCAGGCAAGCATTATCATGAACCAATAATCATGAACCAATAATCAGCATGCCCTGATTATTGTTATGGATGGCTCATCTGAGTTTTCATAATGTTTCATAGTAGACTTCTGAACTGATGGTCGAACCATGCTCCATGAACTTCACTAGCAGTACTCCTTTGGCATCTTCACATTTGGCAGGATTTTCTATGGCATCACTTCTGATGTGGTGTTGGTTCACGATAATGCTCACCTGCATATCACTAGATGCACAAGAACTTTTGAAGCAGTTCCGTTGTGAAGTTTTTGATCACCACCAACCCCCATAGTCCAGATTTGGCACTGAGCGACTACTACTTCTAAGAAATTTCAAACCTTGCAAGACGCTACAAGTGCCTCAATTTGAATGGTGATTATGTCGAAGAGTAATATAATAATTTTCTAATATGTATAATAAAAGTTCTGTATCTGTCAGTGTCTCTCATTGATAACCAAACAGAGATTTTATTTCCAAATTGCTCTCGTAGTTGAAGGAAAGGCAACTGTTAATGGAAGCAGGAATCAAGATTGAAGTAAGATTTAATAGCCAGGAGAGAAATATTCTGGTGCAAGTAAAAATAACACATCACGTAACAGATATGGAAGCCTAAATATTTAAGAGTGGAATAATCACTGGTGTTTATGAGAGAAGGAATAAAGGTGGCAAGTAACAACACTTTGGATGATGATGTCAGTTGCTGCAACTTACACACTTCGGTCAGGTGTCTTAATGGATTTTTTAGGGATATTTTTGTGTCCTAATGTTTTGGACCCTACTGGGAATGTTTACATCCAGGTTCTAGTTGTTAATGTAATCTTCAAGCAAATCATGTGAGAGGGGGGATATGGCAAAACAGTAAAAGGTGGGAAATCCAAAATATAATTTATCAGACTTATTTGATTGTATAAAAACTGATTAAAATAAACCACTGAGGAGATGAGAAATGATTCCACAGGGATTCATAGCAGTTGCAGACTGTTTAGTTATCTAGACAGTTGCACAGATGATAACATTCTCACATTGGTATATGATATTTATGGAAAGTAGTGCTGTATGCATTTTGGTCAAAACAGGTGCCATTTACATGTTCAGTCTCTTTTCCCCCATCTAAGTAAAACCGCTGGTATGCCAAAATGCTTTCTTTCAATGTCTTTCATTATAACAGGATCCAGAATATTTTAGATAAATTGTGGAAATTCTCAGTCCATTGCATATTATGGTTAATAATAATAATAATAATAATAATAATAATAATAATAATAATAATAATAATATCATTTTTAAGCATGCACTATGGATACAAAAGATGCTGATTTCCCAGTGCCTGCTTTACTCTAAAAGACACAAAAGGTCTGGTAATAAAGCAAATGGCTCTTTTGAAACCCAGCAAAAAGAGGGATATTTGATAGAAACACAATAACACAAATCAATATTAGCTTTTCATGTTTCTCATTCCCAGGAATCACTCAAAAAATTAATTGTATGCATACCAATGATCATCTTTAAAGTGAAATTGATGTAATTCATGCATGTCAAACACAAGGCCTGGGGGCTGGATCCAGCCTGCAAAGTGGTTTCATGCAGCCCGTGAAGCCATCCTGGAAACAGTGAGGGAACGGCCCCCGCTGCCTTGGCCCTTTCCCAGAGATCCTCCTTCTGCCAGAGACCCTCAGATCTGTCCCACTCCTGCCCAGGCCCCCATAGGCACCCTTGATGCGAACGATGTAGAGCTGGCCATGCCCACCCAGTAGGCCATACGCACTCTACCCATGCCCACCCAGTAGGCCACGCCCACCCAGGCCATACCCAACCGGCCCCCTGAGGGCAACCGCAATGCTGATGCGGCCCTCAGTGAAATTGAGTTTGATACCCCTGATGTAATTGGTCAACTTGCAAACTCTTTGCCCTGTAATTCAACATTCAATAAATATTACATTATATATTATTTAGTGTTCACTATACTGTCTGTCTATCCATCCATCCAATTATTTTACAATGCTTATTTGATTATACCAATTTACAATTGTACTATAAGTAGAGAGGTGTAAAAGAACCAAATATATCAAACCAAATAAAAATTACAAACATTAACAAGAAAGCAACAAAACTAATAACTTCCCATACAAGAACATACAGAAAAAAACTATAATAAGAGGATGATAGTTTCCCATGGAGCTATGTCAGTAATGGGAAGCTGTTTTTTTTCTGATCAGTTTCTTAATCACACCTAGATCTGAATCAATCACTCAATCCTATACTAATTATATTTACAGTAAGACACTGTTTACTATATTTGGATTCAACAAGAAGTTGTGTGTTGTTCACAACTTCAAGTTTTAAATTTAGCCTTTAAAGGGAAATGGAGGATGTGTTCCAAACTTGCTGAAGAGGAGAGCATAGGGTTGTTTTTTTTAATTTATTCTGAACATAATTTGAACTGTTTGATTTTTGTTTATTAAATTAAAAGTCCAAGTGGTCTATTTGCATGCCATCTTTTAACTAGCAACTTTAAGCTGTGTTGACTTCAAATCCCAGAATTTCTCAGTTGACTAGATGTCAACTTCTTCCTTGGCTGCTTAAAATAATGGTTTCTACATCCACAAGACAAGGTTTAGCAGGAGGGGCTGGTTTGTTCTGACTGTGTTTGGGGAAGGTGAGTAAGCTTCCATGGCACATGTTGTGGTCAAAGGATACCGATACCTATAGTTAATGAAATACACTTCAAGGAAATTAGCTACCTAATATCTTTCTTTCTTGTGAGCCATGTTGCCAAAGCTAATCTATTAGGGCTTTGTCACAAGTCAGTGGTGGGCAGTTGAAGCCCATGGTGCACCAACTTTATATTACATCTCTCTCTCTCTCTCTGTCTCAACTCCCACTTTTCTTACTCTGATTTCCCTTTCTCTCTTCCTCTATGTAGAAGACTGATATGCAAAAACTATGAGTTTTTATCACCACTTCTAGTTACTTCCTTGCCAGAACAGGTCAACAACTGTTTCTAGGGTGCAGGAATGGAAGATGCCACTCTCTATTAAGCCCCCTTTCACTTTCAAGGTGACCCCAAGGCATCTCTCTCTGCTCAGCTTCTGACTTTGTCATGTTGACTTGAGGATACATCTGTTTGGGCTACAGCACTTCCGTTTGTTTCAGGCTAACCTTAAACAGTCCATTGATTACTTTGCAGAAGAAGGGAGCTCCTCCCAACTTAGCCTAATGCTTGTTATGTATGTTATACCTGCTAAATCTCCCTTTACCAGCACTGTTGAAATATAGGATAGTAAAGATCTTTAGTAACTTAAAGAAGTTTGCCAATTTGCAGCCCAACAGATTTTTTTTAACCATGATTTTTCTTTTTTCCCCAGTAGCCTATAGATTTAAGTTTTATAGTTTCTCCTGTTGTTTGTGGTAGAATGAATGATTTTATCTTACCACCCAGCTGGGGCATAGTTTTCTTTTGGCTACCTGAGAACTGAATGAGGTATCCTCCTAACTCCATGATTTCTCAAGAAAAGAAAAATAATTTCTCTCTCTCTCTCTCTCTCTCTCTCTCTCTCTCTCTCTCTCTCTCTCTCTCTCTCTCTCTCTCTCTCTCTCTCTCTCTCTCCTTACTGAGAAATAATGAGGTCTTTGTGTAATTTGAGCTGAGAAGAAGAGACATGGTTGAAAATTAGTAAATACAAGGCAAAAATAAATTGCCAGGAGATGCAAAAGCTTGAAAATATGTAGATGTCTTTGAACATTGTTATCACCTGAACAGGGTTTACACCTATACATATGTATCATATGTACATATCTCCTGGGATGGGGAGAAAAATCCATAAAACTGGTTTCAGCTGGCTTTAATCATTCTAGGTTGTCTAACTGCCTATAGTCACTGGGAGTTTCAATTTAAATAATAATGATAATTGAAAAACTGAGAGATGTGCATGCCAGAGATTGTTGTCTATGTTAATATTACTTTTAGTGTGCTGGGACGGAACTACGGATCACCCTATATTCCAAGTCATTGCTCTTTTATGTAAATATGATATTTTTGTGTATACAGAAAACTACTCATATCAATGACAATGTACAAATTAATATTTTGAAGGATAAGCATCCTTCAAATGGTTAAAACCTTGTTAATGATTATGAATATTGATGCTATTTGTATTTGCTGTCTTTCCCTCTCTTTTTCCTGTTTTATTCTTATTTAAATCTATGGCTTTACAAAGAATATTGCAATGTTGTGAAGAAAGTAGTGCAGCTTATTCTGAAAAGCATCCTGTTATTTTATTTGACTGAAAATCATTCTGAGACTAAGACTCTTCACTGGGGCCAATAGTGAAGAAAAACTTCAGGCAAGCCTTTTTTTCCCCACTTTGCTTCTTTAAAGAGTTCTTATATTTGAAAGTAAATGTCCTTATCTATAGTTAAAATGAATATTTTGCAGACTGTGTTATTTTGTGAGGGTCAACACACATACACACACTATCAATCACTCACTTTCTCCCTAATAAATTAAATTTGGAGTTGGATCCTAGTTAAGTTTTGTCTTTTCTTGACAGTATTACTGACTGTTTTTTTTTTGGGTTTTTTATTTATTTTTTATTACATTTATATCCCGCCCTTCTCCGAAGACTCAGGGCGGCTTACAAGCTTAGCAGTAGCCTTCATTCTATGTATATGCCTGCTTGTGAGGGCTTTCACACACACCCCAAGCGGCATTATTACAAAGTCAGCTTAATTGCCCCCAACAATCTGGGTCCTCATTTTACCTACCTCGGAAGGATGGAAGGCTGAGTCATCCTTGAGCCTGGTGGGATGCGAACCTGCACTAATTGCAGGCAGCTGGTGTTACTTAAGGAGGCATTAGCCCACTGCTCCACCAAGGCTCAATTTTGATTGTTGATTGTTAGGGCTTTTCTAAATCCACTCTTTGCATAAGTAATTCAATACACACTCTTATCTCAGCAAAATAGTTTTCATAAAGTAGTTATTAACCATCTCTGATTTTGGAAGACCTTCTTTTTAGTATCTTGCCTCTGTTTTAGCTGGAATGGAATGCTTTCATTTCATGCATTTGTATTAGTTGATCCTGATCATCCTTAAAATAAATCCATGGAATAAAATCCAAAAATTCCTTTAAAAAAGAACAGACAAACCTCCAAACTTTGGGGTTGGTTGGGTCTGTGAGGAGTACAGTTAAGCTTTGAGAAAATGGTACTAAAATGTAATGAATTTGTTGCATAAATATGTAATATCTTTTACTCTGTGTTGTTGTCAAATAGGGGATATTTTTTTGAAAAAAGAGGCACCTGTTCCTTTGCTTAGTATGTGATAATTTCTTCAAAACAACATTTCGTTCCTAGTAAAATATATCCTACTAAGAACAATCTCTATTGATTATGTCACTATCCAGAATTCACTGCTGTTTCTACCTACAGTTTATACATGAGATAAATCATTCATGCCACTGTTTTCCTTTCTATGGTTTCTTGACAATTGACTGGAATTATATTTTGTTCATTTTTAAAAACGTCATCTAGGGTTTTGCATCATGCTAACATAAGAGTATGTAACTGGAGGCCTTAAGGCCAATGTGAGTTCTGAAATTCTTGAGTGTGGTTCCAGAGCACATACATCTGAAATGCCACCAAACTAATTTCTGATAAAAGAGAAGGAAGAATTTCACAATATGCGGAGATTAATCATATAAAGTGTAATTAGTTAAATGTAAATGAATTCAATGAAATTCAAACAAATTTCACTTTGGTCTCAATTTGGTCTAGATAAAACGTATATATGTCCTTGTCTTGCTTCTTATTGGAGTGTTATATTGGTTGTCTCACTCAAAGGACAAATACAGCTTTTGGCCTGAAATAGACAGTGTACCCATGTGCAGCTACATTAAGAGGTTGTTGATGGATGCTATACAACTCCTGCAATTTCTGAAACATCTTTTTCTTTTTGAATGTGATGCACTGCACAGCCCTAGTCTAGAGATAGCAAGTAGAATACTTTTTTCCTTGTTCCTTTGTTCTGCTCTGTTTTCCTCTGATTGAAAAACCACTATTATTAGCTTCTCCCTCCCCAACTTGCTTCCAACAGGAAAAACAATTATGTCTACCCATCTTCTCTTTCTCTTACCATAAGAACAGAAAGTTCAGATTTTTTGCTATTAGAAGAGATAATTTTCTTAGTCATTTTCCATTTTTGTTTAGGCTTTACATTTTTGTGTCAAAATACAATATTCCCATTTATATGTTTGCTCATCTAATTACAAAGCTTAGTGAATGCATTAGAAGATTCAAACAAAAATACATCAGCTTTTCTTTATACCTACTTGTTTCAAGGTGGGTGACACATGTGCTTTTCCAGATGATGGCAGACCTCAAAATCTACTAGTTCACATGCTTGGCAGGGATGACTGAAAATGAAATGCATGCAAGATCATATATTGGTTAGTTCATGAAAATGTATCCTCAGATGCAAAACCTTTTGGTTTTAAGATAGCTAATTTGCCTATCGTTTGACAGAAAACAGACTTTCCTTGACAGGGGCAAAGAATGATATTTTTAATAAGCTGCTTAAGACCCCATTAATCAGGATTCAAATCATTGTTGTTGTCATATCACAAGCCTCTCTGTCCATAAAAAGGGAGACATGGATTTTTGAAACAAAATTCTGTTTCAGTATAAGCTGCTCTAGCTAAACAATCAACTTATTCATGGCAAGTAAAAATGGCAAATAAATGAATAGATTTTTTTGTGGAAACTCCTAAAAAGCATTGAGTTTTGCTAGCTGACTGAAAGGCTGTCAAACAAAGATAGTCTGTCAAATGAAAGATGAAGAGAAAATATTGTGGTTGGTTTTTGTGCAGGATAAGAAAATGAATGGTACCAACAAAGATTTCATAAAGTAAAATTAAATAGGATGTTAAAGAAGTCCATAAATTAGATCTGTTCATGTAAATACTGCTGCATGCTCAGGATGAACATCAGAAAAAAAACCCTCAGATTTCAGTGATTCTCCCAATGACTACATGCAGATTAACAACATTGGATCCTATATACCTCTGTAAGTTAATGTCCTTCATCAGTCTATACTCTATACCATTCAGGCCAGTCAATAGGAATCATGGGATTTGTAGGTCAATATACCTGGAGAGTATCAGTTTGCTTAACTGTATTAAAACTGCAGTATTATTCATTTAGGCATTCACATCCAAATATTTACAGCTACAGGTCTTCACTTGCTGTAGGTTTTGTATACTTTTATTATTTTTAGACCATTCCAAAGAAAATATATATATATATATATTATTCCATATTTATTCTCTACACTGTATTTTAAATAGCTGCAAGGGGAAGAAAAAGATCAGAATGCTGGTTGTGGCTGTGATTGAAACCCCAGCTGCTTTTCCCCCCTGTACGTCGCACTCATTATACATGTAAAAAAAGGGACAGGACTTCAATTGCATGATCATGGTGACAATCTTGACTTTTTTGCCCTTCTTCTGCAAATGATGTTGCCCAAGAATATTCTTTGATGTTTCAGATATTATAAAGAAGAAAACAATGGATTAGATCATGTGTTGCAATTAACTGATACATTTTATATGACATGTTCAATCCTAGCAAAATCTTCTGGATTTCATATTAATCTCTCAGAACTTTTTAAACATATTTTTTTATACTTTTTTCCCTGTAGGCCTATTCATCACTTCCTGATTATAGAATCAAGTTCTACGTGTTTGTGTAATTGATATAACTCAATTTTTTAGGGGGGAAAAACCCACACATTTCTGACCGTAATCTTTAGAATTTCAGATAGTGGAAATAAGATTAAGAATGTGGCAGTAATTATTGACCACATTGCTCAAGTGTTGATCTTGAGATAGGGAATGAAATTAGAAAAGCAGTAACTTGAGAAATAAAATATAATAACTGGAAATTTCATTTTTTACACATTTAAGGATTATGTCATATTTGCACTGTACAGAAAAAACATGTTTGAATTTTGCTTATAATCTTCAGAGGACTTTATCAAGGAAGTTTTAGTTAGTATGGATACAAATAGAATTGTGCACAAGATTTGTTTGTTTTGTCTAGTGTACTCTAATTTATACACAAGATGTCTCACCTATAGAGAGGAACCTGATGTATGGAACCTTATTCTGATTTTGTTGTCCGGGCACTAATTTCTGGCTTGCATACATACATTACACACACACAGACACACACACACACACACACACACACACACACACACACACACACACACACCAGCATTAACCTATTAACTCTATGGATTATGTCTTAACTGCAATACAAACCTAAGGTCTTATGTAAGTGTTGTGGGGGGGAGGGTAATAGCCACAGATGTATCAGTGCAAATTTCTATGTTGTTATCATTTTTATTTTTGGAAAACTATACAGAAGATGTACAGATATTGAGAAATGTGGTGAGAATGAGAAAGATCATATCAAAGCAAGAATATTTAAAATATGTATAATAGTCTCAGTTATTATTTAAATCACAGATTAAAAAAGAATCAGTTAAATCCAGGAGTCCTTAATGAGTCAGAAGATATTCTGAGAGTTGGAAAATAGTTCCTGGAAAATAGAATTTGATGAGTTTCCCTTCTATTCCTTCGTCTAGATTATTTATGAAGATACTAGACCTAAAAGAGAACCTTTGGGTACCCACAGCTTACCTCACTCCATATGCATGTACATCTATTGAGAACTACACATTGAGTACAATTTGTCAGCCAGTTACAAACCCATCTGATGATGATGCTGTCTACCCCACATTTTTCTATCTTACCAAGAAGTAGGTTGCGGTCCACTTTATCAAATGGTTTACTGAAATCTAAGTATACAATGTCCACAGCATTTTGCTGATTCACTATTTTAGTCAATTTGTCAAAAAATAAAATAAGATTTGTTTGGCATGATCTGTTTTTGACAAACTCATTTTGGCTTGCAGTTATAACTTTGTTTGCTTCTAGGTATTCGTAGATTTGTTGCTTGATTGTTTTCTAAGATATTCCCAGGTATTGATGTCAGGGTGATTGGTCTATAATTTCCTGGATCTGGTTTTCTTTTTTCCTTTTTTGAAAATGGGAACCACATCAGCTCTTTTCCAGTCCTTAGGTAGTTTCCTGATGCGCCAAGAACTTTGAAAGATATGTTTCAAAGATTCTGGAATTGTGTCTGCCAGTTCCTTCAGAACGCTGGGGTATAGTTCATCAGGACACAATGATTTGAATCTTTCTAGAGCTCACAGGTGTCTCTTACCTTGTTTTTGCTTATATTAATTGCATTTTTAACCTGGCATTTAAGATTCTGTTTTTGATAAGTTGGGTTGTGTTTTCTTCTTGCATGAAGACAGATGCAAAATATGAATTAAGCATTTCCGCTTTCTCTCTGCTGCCCATTACTTCCTTGCCATCTTCTCCCATTAGTGGACAGATTGTTCACTAATTGACTAATTAATCATTGACTTGATCTGCTCCATGTCAACCTGGGGTTTCCAGCCCCGATGATGGAAACACATTTCAGGGCCTTCCAGAAAAGTATTGTTTATAGTACTCACATTTTAACATTTTGTTTTTTATGATTTTTTTTAATGTTACTTCACTCAAGAGTTGGCTAAAATATTTACTTAAAAAAAATAAATATAAACACTATAATTTAGCAATTGCCACTATGTCACCATTTTGACCACTAATGATTACAAACCCAGTTTGATCTAGTGGTTAAGGTACCAGGCTAGCAACTGGAAGACTGTGATTTTAAGTCCACCTGTAGGATAAGAAGAGGCAGAATCCAGGGCCAAGAAAGGAATCATATACATTCCCACAAGCAGTCCAATTCCACACACACACACACACACACACACACACACACACACACACACACACACACTAAATTCTGTTAAGCCTTATCTAGTGCCAATTCAGTGCTGATCATTAGTTGTCTATATTATTGTGTATAGGTGTATGCAATAAATCTTAACTGGGCACCAACAGAGGCCACAGAGCAGGGGAGAGGAAATGACAGTTGCCATTCGAGAATCGCTTTTGGCCTTCCCTCCCCATAAGTCCCAACTTTCCAGATGTGAGACCTTGTTTCTGAAACTGGCGCAAAGGATCAATTGGGACTGTTGCTGTACCAGCCTCCCTGCTGTGTAGCAACCTTCCTGCCTTAGTAGCTGGAGACTATCTCAGGACTGGCAATGGAGTTCACCAAGCTTGTAGCCTTGTGGGATTTCAATCTGAATCCCTGGATTTTACAAAACTATCAACAGCTTTATTATGTTCTTGGTTAGGTTAGGCATTGATGAGGCAGAGCAGTGAAATAGTAACTAGTTTATTGAGTGACAACAGAAGCAGCCCTAATAGCTGCTGAACAGCTATATATGCAGATTGCCTCTAGGCGGCAACCAATAGATTTAAAGTAACAAATCCCACCCACAACACAGTTAACCGTCCTGGAGACAAACAGTCTGGGTTTCAAACAATACAGCTGTTAAGCAATCATTCAACTGGGTACAGCAATTAAAGTCAACACATTATGCAATTGATTGCAGCAATTAAGGCCAATACATTACAAGCTTCACTGCTGGATTGGCTGCCTTACTAGAAATATATGATATCTGGTCAGCCTTTTCTTTCTTTTGTAGTGAGTAAGGAAAATCTGTTTGTGGTACTCAAGTGAGTAAGAAGGGGAAGGCCATTCAGAGAATCACTTAGGCCCTGGTCACCTTGCAGCTCAATACAAGACACTTCCTTCACACAGGGCCGCCCTTGAATACTATCCAGAAGCTTTGATTGCAGCATGGCCATTTTGGATCCTTTCAGCAGGCTCACCAAAAATAAGGAAACATTTTCCTTCTAAAGTGGAGAGAAGAGAGGGGAGGGTGGCTTGATCTCTCCAGATCTAGCAGTTGACGCAGGTTATCCTATTCTTATGGGGGAAATGAAACTGAGGGTAGCTCACTAATATGGACACAGATGTCTCTTTCTTCTTTTGACCCCACAGCAAGGTCACACCAGCCATGGATTAATGGGTTGGAATCCATGCCGCTGGACATCTTTTCCTTTTATTGGATGGCTACCATGGAGATATAAGATGAAGATATTCCTGAAGTACCACCTTCACCAACATTTCTGGGATTTCCTTTCTGATGTTAGCATGGATGGGAAAATGTTTTCCCAAAGTAATAACACCATCTCTTATGTTTCCTTTCAGGTAGAAAAGAAGTTGCTGAAGGAGGCTTTTGCCTCACTCTCAGAGGTCTTCTTCAGCAGTCTCCCACCTCAGAGCAGTTCATTTTTATTTTGAAGGTAAGGGCCCAGAAATCCCATGAGGAGCTCAAAGGAACACTTGGCCAGTGCAGCCACAGAATCAGGTGTTAAACCTCCTATCAAATGTCCCTGCATGAACAATAACTGGAGGATTGTTGCTTAAGACAAACATCAAGTATCATAACAACTTGGCTTGTCACAAAAGTTATTGTTCTTCAGGCAGGGATCTCTTCAGAATGGATTTTAGATTTTTACAGGGACCAGACAGCTCCAGAGGCTGAGAGAAGGATGCATATTATAAATTGCACACGTGTGTTTTGGCAGTGAGATTCTTGGTTTTCAGAAATGAGCAAAAGTGTCCTTTATTTGTCAATTCCACAGCACTTTGAGCCACATGGAATATTGTTCTTGACAGTGCTGAATCAGGTCCTCTACTGTGGGAACTGTCATCTCAGATGTACATAGCAAAATTATAATGCCATGAATTGCAGCCTTTGAGTCCCATGCTGCTATTGGAACGCCACCCTCATATAACCTTTTCCTTGGAATCAAAGTGCAGGGTGTGTGTGTGTCTTTTTCCTCTCGTTCCACTTGACTAAGGAATCTCTGGACAGGATGTCTTCCTGCTAACATTTGTGTCGATGGGCCAAGGGAAGGAGAATTGCTCTGCAAGACACCTTGGCAACGGTGTGAGGCACTTCTTTCTGTGTCTTCTAGCCCGATGACGTCCAGCAGGCATTTCCCAAAGTTCACAGGGATATCTGGCAGGCTGCAAAAACATATGCTTACATTAATGATGCTTACATTTACAACATTAAGGGGAGGGAGTGAGGGCATTGGCACATGAAATGACAGAAAATCAATCCCACCCTTTGTATTTCCAACAATAATCCTAAATTTACCACCAGTACCGGTTCAACTATACAAAGTCACGGCAGACTCAAAAAGAGTTACTTATGACCTGTCCTCTTAGTTATGACAGTCACACCAACCCTACACTCAGGTGATCTCATTTTGCGTACTTGACAGGAAGCTCAAATTTATGATCATTTGCAGTATTCAAATGTTCACAGGATCATGGTTTGAGATGTTTTTCATTGTTTTGAAGCAAAATTTTAAAAAATGACACAAAACAGCTACTGGATAATCTGCATTTGGACTTACCGCCATGTGATTCACTTAACAACTGTTGTAAAAACGATTGTAAAATTGAATTCGGTCACGTGGTGACTTGATTTAAAACTGCAATGGCTTAACATGAACATTTTGAGCTCAGTTCTTGCCATAAGTTGAGGACAACTGCCATAGGTGGAAAACCTGTATATGTTTTCCATCTCTGTAGCTAACATATTAAATTTCAATATCTCTTTGACTTTCAATTTTTCTCTTTTATTTTGATGCAGGTGACCTAGAAGTAGAAGAGCTGTGGCCTCTGCCCTCTACCACCACTGTTGATGCCCGTTAAGCAATAGAGATATCCAAGGATGGATGAAAAGAATTTCCACTCTGTCTCAGGCAATGGCCCTCCATTTCTTCCATCTACAAATTACAGTAATTATATGCAATAGCTGAATTTGCTCTGTTGTACCTTCTGACTTTATAACAAATCCTGCTATTTGTGCTTCTAGATCATTGGAAGAGTGGACCGCTCTACTACTGAAGTTCCCGTTTGAGTTTGAAAGATGGCACTGAGGCTGAGTGTTCTGTGGAGCAGATGCCAACCATAATCACTTTTGATATGCTGCAGCAGGTTGGTGGTATGGAGGGTTGATGCTGCTTTTTGCCATATGTTTTGTCTCTTCTTAGGCTGTGTAGCAGCTTGGGATAGAATTCTACATGGTGCTTGTTACTCGCTTGCTTGGACTGTCATTGTCTGGACCATTATCTCCCCAGGACATAGGAACAAGGAAACACTGCAAATCCATGGATGCCATTGATGGATGGACTGGGGTTTTTGATGGTTTTTGTAGGGGCTGTTGTGTGTGTGTTCATGTGTGAACATATATACATATAGATAGATACACACACTGTGTGTATGTCTAAACATACACACACACAAACACACACAAACATACAATCTGCAGACACCGTATCAGGCCTCCCGAGTAAACCAGACAGGAAACATATATATATATATATATATATATATATATATATATATATATATATATATATATATATATATATATATATATATATAGGGATGCAGTGGCTCAGTGGGTTAGGACGCTGAGCTTGTCGATCAGAAGGTCGGCAGTTTGGCGGGTCGAATCCCGAGTGCTGCATAACAGAGTGAGCGCCTGTTACTCGTCCCAGCTTCTGCCAACCTAGCAGTTCGAAAGCACGTAAAAATGCAAGTAGAAAAATAGGGACCACTACGGTGGGAAGGTAACAGCGTTCCGTGCGCCTTTGGTGTCTAGTCATGCTGGCCACATGACCACGGAGATGTCCTCGGACAAGCGCTGGCTCTTCGGCTTTGAAACGGAGATGAGCACCGGCCCCTAGAGTCGGAAACGACTAGCACGCATGTGCGGGGGAACCTTTACCTTTACCTTATATATATATATATATATATACACGTTTTCTGAGGTTTTTGCGGGTGCCTGTATGTGGATCCTTGGTTTTTCGGGTTTTTCCCCGCGTAGAACTAAAGGTGTGGGCGCAATATTCTGTTTTAATGCTTTAATTGACTTTATGGTTGTTTGCCGCCCAGTGTCACTTGAGATGGGCATCTGCACAAACTGAACAAATAAATATGCTTTGAATATTATTCCTTCACTTCACTTGTTTTCCTAAAAAAAACCTGTGGTTTTTTTTCTATGTCTCACTATTTTTTAAAATTTATATTTGTTTGGTTATCTGATCTATAATCATAAATAAAGGTACAATATACTGTAAGTCTGTGTTTTGTAGAAAATTTTGCATTGAATCCATCCAGGGCAACTTCTGTCCACAAAACCTTTGAGAAAAACTGAAGTTTTAAACATTCAGGACAAACAAACTCATGGACTAAAAAAGAAACTGAGATGATGATAAAGTGTTCTTTTAGTAAAGACTTAATAAAGCTAAATAATGTTTTATAAGAATTTATAGAGAATCAATTTTGTGATTTGTTTGTTTGTTTGTTTTAAAAGCTTCATACGTATATCTTTAGGAGAATATGGGGTCTCCCTTTCAACTTAACTGTATTTCACCACAAGGAAGAGAGATTATTTCTATGATCCCAAAAAAGAATAAGATCTTAATAAACCTAAAGAATGCTTCAGAACAAGGAAGTAGTTTTCTGGTTTGTTTGCTTCGTACAATACATCTTTAGGAGGAGTTTTGACAAGGGCATTTGAAAATTATACATTGGATGTTGCTTGATATGGTTTATATTATTGTATTGCAAATTATTAAAAAAAAGGTAAAGGTTCCCCCGCACATGCGTGCTAGTCGTTTCCGACTCTAGGGGCCGGTGCTCATCTCCGTTTCAAAGCCGAAGAGCCAGCGCTTGTCCGAGGACGTCTCCGTGGTCATGTGGCCGGCATGACTAGACGCCAAAGGCGCACGGAACGCTGTTACCTTCCCACCGGAGTGGTCCCTATTTCTCTACTTGCATTTTTACATGCTTTCCAACTGCTAGGTTGGCAGAAGCTGGGACGAGTAACAGGCACTCACTCTGTTACGCAGCACTCGGGATTAGATCCACCAAACTGCCGACCTTCTGATCGACAAGCTCAGTGTCCCAACCCACTGAGCCACCGCGTCCCTTCTATTGCAAATTATTATTGTATTGCAAATCAGGGTTGTTTCCAGAGGAGGCAGAGGAGGAGAGGACCTGGAGCTTATGGAGTGAAGGAACTGGATGAGGCTGTCGGCAGGCCCAGAGGAAGGGAGTGGGGCTTTTGGAGGAGTTAGTGGCAGTGGCAGCAGCGTGCTCCAGGGGCGAAAAGAAGCAAGGCCTTTTTAAGGAAAAGGTGGAAGAGTCAGGATCAGAAAAAGGAAAGAAGGCAAGGTTGTCAGAATACAAGCTAACTTGAGGGCTAATCCACATGGAGCCCCATTTCCATCTGTCCTGTGTGCCATCGTTCACTCCCTAGAGACTAAAATGGACAATGTGAAATTTGAGCGGGCCACGAACAAGAAGTATATATCGGAGGTGGTGACCCTTTGAGAGCTGTATGCAACGAAATTTCATTTTGATGTATGCCGATTGGTGTACATTCAAAGTGACAATAAAGTTATCATCATCATTACCCAGGAAATAGGTAAGACAAAACAATGAGAAAGCCCTAATACTGAAGGAAGTTACAAGAAAGAAGCTGGGAAGCAGGGTGCTAAGAGTGAATATAAGGTAAAGGTAAAGGTTCCCCCGCACATGTGTGCTAATCGTTTCCAACTCTAGGGGCCGGTGCTCATCTCCGTTTCAAAGCCAAAGAGCCAGCGCTTGTCCGAGGACCTCTCCATGGTCATGTGGCCGGCATGACTAGATGCCAAAGGCACACAGAATGCTGTTACCTTCCCACCGGAGTGGTCCCTATTTTTCTACTTGCATTTTTATGTGCTTTCGAACTGCTAGGTTGGCAGAAGCTGGAATGAGTAACAGGCGCTCACTCTGTTACGTGGCACTCGGGATTCGACCCACCAAACTGCCGACCATCTGATCGACAAGCTCAGCGTCCTAACCCACTGAGCCACCGCATCCCTAGACTGAATACAGCAGTCCTCTAAACTGGACCAGACAGAGAACTTCATCCATCCTCTGTGAATATGGCTCACAAATGGTCTAAATCAGGGATCCCCAACTCCTGGTCTGTGGACTAGTACCAGGCTGCAGCATGTCAGCAACCAGACCACACAAACAAGCAAAGCCCCATCTGGGGGTGCAGGCAGCACAGAAAATCTCTCTCCACAGAACCGGTCCCTGGTGCCCAAAAGGATGGGGACCTCTGGTTTAAATAGGATGAGAGATTAAATGGGGGAGAGGGGAGGGAGGGAGGAAGGAAATTAATGGGAATAGCAGCCAAAAAAGAATACACAAAATAAGATTGTTGGCATTTCATTGGTAATTTGATTTTATAGGAAAAGTAAGAAAAAAAGTTTTAATTTTGATAACTGCTTTTTCAAGGTGGTAGATCAAATATATAATATTACCAATGCCCAAATTAGAGTTAGCAATTATGATTCTGTGCGATTTCCAGTCTCAAAAGATACAAAGCAGAGGTGTCAATGATCCCCTTATTATTTGACCGTGTTATAGAAGCACTAGCAGTAAGTATTTGGAGCAATAAAGAAATCAAAGAGATAAAAAACAGGAGATAAAAATTATCTACAGCCTCTGTGGGCACATCCAAGGGGAGGCAGGCGGTTGATTACGCTGAGCCTTGAACTTCTGGTCTTCAGGTTCTGAGGCTAAGGGGGGGAGGGGCCTTCTAATGCTGCTCTTTTTTTCGAGCAACTTCCCCCCCCCCCCGCTCTGACTCTCTGGAAACTTGTTTACTGCCTCCTCTGTCAAGTTTCCATGAGAATTCAGATTTCAAAAAGCCGTGCAAGAAGAGGAGGTTGAGTACGGAGAAATAATAGAAATATTGGTTGGGGGGGGAGTTGGATTGAAGGGTGATGTAGATGAAAAAGAGGCAGAGCCTGGGGTAGGAGTCAAGAGAGGACTCGGCCTAGAATTATTAAGTGTCCACACATGCTCTGTTCATCCTCCCCCCACACACTCTGATCTAGCACCAATTTAATGCTGACCATTAATGGACTAGTTTCTTGTTTGTGGGCATGAGCAATACATCTTTTGAATTTAACATATGTCCTTTTTCTTCATGCCTGACATTTTCTTAGCCATGAAAGCCAGCTTGATTATATGGGCCAGGCAGTCACTTTCAGCTTGATGCAACTCACAGGTCGTTGGTGGAAAATACAGGAGGAAGGTCTGCTTAAATCATGAGCTTAAGTCATTTGTAAAAACAATAAAGGCAGGATACAAATAAAAAATAAATAATGAGCATTAAATAACGGCAAATAGTGATGGATATGCTAGCTTTTACATAGTTGTAGCTTACATATGTGTAAAACTAATGTGAGCAAAAGAAGTCAAGAAGAATTTTTTTTTGTTTTGGGGAATACTACAGGTAGTCCTTGATTTACAACCATTTGTTTAGTGACTGAAGTTAAAACAGCACTGGAAAAAATGACTTATGACTGTTTTTCACATTTATGACCATTGCGGCATCCCCATGGTCACACAATCAAATTTGGATGCTTGGCTACTGGCATGTTTTATCACAGTTGCAGTGTCTCAGGGCCATGTGATCGATCACCTTTTGTGATCTTCTGACAAGCTGTCAATGGGGAAGCCAGATTCACCTAACAATCATGTTACTACTGCAGTGATTTACTTAATAACTGTGGCATGAACGGTCATAAAATGGGGAAAAAATCACTTAACAACTCTCTTCCTTAGCAGCAGAAATTTTGGGCTCAGTTGTGGTCATAAGTTGAGTACTATCTGTAAAAGTACAAAGGGAAGGGAAGGGAGGGGAAAGGAGACTAATTTTTGTACAAGTAGGCCTGGGCCTTAATGCTTCATCTAGTAACATGAAAAGAAGCTGTGAACTCTCATCCATGCTACCTTTCTAAACTTTGTTTTAATGACATTATTGTTAACTCATATTTGAACTTTTTGGAAGTGATATTAAGTTTAAAATTATAAAAACATCAAATCCTCAATGTTGTGTAAAAAACATCCTAACAGCTCAGGGTTTTTTTTTTTTAAGCAGACATCAACCTATGGTTCAGTTCTTTTTATTGGGATATCTGAAGATATACCAGTATTTGGTCTCTTATTTCAGTAGCTTATAAAGTATATATACATTTGCCTATATCTATATCCCTATACAAATATATTGAGAATGTTTATCATCCTAGCTATATTTGCAGAGGAAGAAAGTAAAAGGACGGGATGTTGAACTGAGATTTAGTTAGATGATGTTCAACTGAGCTGCAGCTGGATTGAGAGTGACAGTAGCAGTTCAATGGAGATCACAGAATGGAAGAAAAGAATGAAAAAAAGAGAGGACAAGAAGCCAGGAAAATATGACAAAGAGCTCAAAGGAAATCAATCATCTTCCTGCTCACAATAAATTTTAGGCAAGTTACAGCTATTTGTTTCTGTACTGTATCAGCCACAATATAATGGAATCCTCAAATTTACTAGGAGAAAATGCAGACGTTTATATGCAAAATTTATTATGATATATTGATCCTCCAGTTATTCTCCAAACAATCTTTCCTCTTCCAAAAGGTTTCAGTTTCTATTAGATTATCACTGAGTTTTTATAGCAAAGAGATATTATTTCCCTCAAGGCTTATTTTTGTATTTTTACAAGCCTTAAACATAAGTTGATTGATACATCCTTCTTCATGTCATCCCCTGTTCTTTATATAAGTTGGAATCTTTACACAAAAGTATCCATGATATACTTATTTCGTGGTACAGCCCATTTAGTCATCAATCTGTTAACTAAATACATTTCTGTTATTTTATGAAATTGAAACCATGTTTTTCTCATTTAAGGCAAATCTTGAAATATGCAGCAAATGGATATATTCCTGACCATGAAAAGGATGATGAACGTGTTAATATGCAAATGGTTTCAGAAAAGTATTTTCAATGATTAATCTAATTGTTTAAGTTACATAATTAATTTTACCTTTTGTAATATATAAGATTGGGGCTACTTCACACAGGCCATCTATTTGCTAATGTTTGTGAGACTATTGTGAAACAGACTTTTTTTTTCATTAAGGAGATAGAATCTGCTGTCTTCTTGTTAATTTAGAACAATTTTGCTAAATGGAGAAACATCACATTTTCATGAAATAAAAAAATGGTTAGAAATTAGTCCATCTAATAAACAGCTAGATCAGTACTTCTCAAACTTGGCAAAATTACCCAAATTTGGCTTCAGAGTGTTTTTTCTTTGGGTAACCACAAACAAATCTATTACCCAGTCATTACCTCAATATTTAAATTGACTTAAAATATTTTACCTACATTGGACAAAAAGGACTTTCTGATAAGCTCTTTTGGGTAATTAATATTTTTAATACAATTTATTTATTCTTGTCTCCTTAGAAATTTTTATACCTTTTTAAATTTTTAATTCTGATAGTTTAATTTTTATATTTTGATATTTTATTGTACATTGCTCAAAGTTCCCCTTTGAGGGAGTGGGCAGTTTAGAAATGTAATAATAAGCCTTTATTGATTAGCCCTTGGGCCATATCAAAGTGCAAAGTTCCAGGAACAAATTGTTACTAAAATTTGCTAAAAACAATTTAAAATGGAATTTGATAAAATACAATTTAAAATGGAATTAGAATAAAATACGATTTAAAAATGAAATGGGAATAAAATACAATCTAAAATGAAATTGTAATAATGTACAATAATTTAAGATATAGATAAAATATGATAAAATTATATTTTGGAGTCGCCCTTGCAATCTACCCCAATCAGTCCCACATATGCAGATCTCAACCAAACCATTTTGTTTAAGTACTGTGCTGCGTTAAATGTTATTTTCAAGTTCTGGCCGGACATAAGGTAAGTTGTTTTGATATGGGGATCCCAATGGGTCATTCGTTTGGTATATAGACCGAGATACTATCTCTCACCCTCTTATACAGGCAACAGTCAAATAGGATGTGAGGCAGGTCTTCTACCTGTAGTTTAGAAATGTAAATAAATAGGCAAGTACCATATGTATATATGTTTTGAAAGCATTGTGGCTGTCTAATTGTTCTGCGTGGCTGTGGTTCACAAAGTTGCTCATTTTTGTTTGTCATGGCCAATACTATGAAGGAGCTACTACTTTTATATCAATGATTCCAAAACTGATACCATCTTAATAATGTTTGTGCTATATAAATGTGGGTATGATATCTATGTTTGTTATCATGTCTGATGCTTCCACATTTATACCACCTTGACATGGTCTTCATCTAGTTCAGGGGTGTTCAATCTTGGCAACTTTAAGACCTATGGACTTCAACTCCCAGAATTCCCTAGCCAGCCATACATGCCATCATCTGCCAGCAATGCCCCTCTGAATTCTATCCAAGGCAAACAGTTCAGATTTTATGCAAAAACGTGAATGGACATCTCAAACCAAAGATAGAGTGATTGCAGATCATTTTAACCTTTCAAGATACTCCATTAAAGATTTCAAACCAGCTGCTTTAGAACAAAGAAACTCTAGCACCCTACCTAAGTGAGGGGCAACTGAATGCCTTCCTACACATCAAAAAGCTTCAACTATCTCTGCAGGTCTCCACAAACACAATAGGTTTTTAACATGCCAATAATTATCTGATAAAGTATACTTACAATTTGTCTATGTGCAATTTGCATCTGTATAACTAGCCTTCATCTCCTCTTTTATCACCCTTTCCCAGTTCTACATCAGCTTAGCCATCACATGTATCTGTCAAAGTGACTTCTGATTTATGACTGTGATAAGAAATACATGAATAGTGTTAATTTATTGCTAGTAATATTTTCTTTGTTAAGATTGACTACTTTTTGGATTGCTGAATAGATAACCAAATCTATTAGCTTAGAGACCTAAGCAGTTTTTTTAAAAAATAAAATAAAATAAACAAAAAGATAGTATCTGGAAAGCCTGACTCTAAATAGCATCAATGTTAGCCAAATGCAAACCAGAGACAACTGCAAATGATTCTTCTTGTTGCACCATGAATAATCTTTATTTATTCAGATGCTCTGTCTTTCCTTCCTTATTGTTATGTGAAATCATCGGTTAAAATGGAAATAACATAGAATGTGCCTATTGTTTATATGTGATTTTTGCCTTAAAATGTCTTAGGAAGACCCTGCGTTACACGGTATGAGTACCAGCCTATTGGCCCACATCAGCATTCCTAAAAGGGTAAAATACCAGTCTTTTCTAGGGAAATAGATATATATTGTTCAGGGACTTTATTCAGAGAATCTTTCTACAGCATATTGTGAATCAGCACTAGCTTTCAGAAATCAAACAACAATGAAATCTGTCAAAATGCTGGCCCTGCCCAAAAGGAAAATCATTCTAGGGCAACGGTTACCTCCCTTGTGATTATTCCTCAGCTACCTCTTTCCATGTGCTAATAAACTCCCTTTTTTAAGCACATGTTTATTTATTTATTTATTTAATTGGATTTGTATACCGCCCTTTCCGGAAGGACTCAGGGCGGTTAACAGGGTAATTAAAACAAGAAATACAAAAATTAAAAACAATTAAAAAGATTATAACAGTCCCTGAAAAAGTTAAAAAAAAATAGAATTAAATTAGAATTAAAATTCTCAGCCTGGGCCAGAGAGCTCGAAGAGCCAGGTCTTCAGGTCCCGGCAGAATGAACGGAGGTCGGGGGCGGTCCTCTGGGTCAGACCTTTATGCACTCTTTCCTAACCTAGTACCCTCCAGCTGGATTGGAGTATAACTTTCATTAGGGATGGGTGTTCTCAGTGCTTTTTTTGTAAAAGAAAAAGGTGCCGGAACTCACACATGTCGTACAACCCGCCTTGCCTCCCCTACAAGGTTCCACCCAAAAAAGGTGCCGGAACTCCGTTCTGAGCGTTCTATGACAAAAAAAGCCCTGGGTGTTCTAGTCTAACTCACAGAAGGCAGCAGCTTGGGGAGAAAACATTATTTTTCTGGAAATCTAGTAATTAAAAAGAACAATTAAAAAAGGGAGCAATTACTACTTGAAGAGGATACACAGAGGATGTATACAGACTTATTCTGTGTTCACACACTGGAAACCAAAACGTTTGTAATATAAGAGCCTCTCTGAGCTATTGCCCAGAGTTAGAAAGGCATCAATGTGTTCTCAAAGTTAATTTTATTTCATTTTTTTAAAAAAAATCCCAATTCTGATCAAACTTTCCTGGGAAGACCTATTGTGTTCTATATTTTTAATGTAATTCTGATTACATGGCATGTAAGTACAAAAGGGAAAAAAAATCAATATTCACTATTAATTTGGGAAGCTGTAGCATTTGTCTGTCTGGACAATGGAGACATTCTTTTCTATCTGATCACATCCCACTGCCTGACACAACATGTAATCGGTTGGCACAAAAATGTGCTGTCTCCTTTTCAAAATGCCATCCTTCAGAGTGAGGGGTGTATGGTGAATGGCTAAACTGAAACAAGAAAACCACTTTTTAGAAACATATCTGAGGAAACAGCAGTTTCCATTTAAATCTCATGTTGAGAAAGCTCAGAGCCTCAGATCTAATATAAATTAGATTTCTAATAACATTTTAAAACTTGCAGCCAATTTTGGCTAAGATGATCTGGCGTGCATTTTGCCATTCCCAATTTTTTAACTAGAGCTTCTAAAAGTGTTGGCAACATTAACTTTGAAAATTAATCAGAAAAATGTATTTTTGTTTGAGATTTGTGTTACCTTTGTAATATTTTTATTGATATTTAGTAAAGGTAAAGGTTCCCCCGCACATGCGTGCTAGTCGTTTCCGACTCTAGGGGCCGGTGCTCATCTCCGTTTCAAAGCCGAAGAGCCAGCGCTTGTCCGAGGACGTCTCCGTGGTCATGTGGCTGGCATGACTAGATGCCAAAGGCGCACGGAACGCTGTTACCTTCCCACCATAGTGGTCCCTATTTTTCTACTTGCATTTTTACGTGCTTTGGAACTGCTAGGTTGGCAGAAGCTGGGACGAGTAACAGGCGCTCACTCTGCTATGCGGCACTCGGGATTCGACCCGCCAAACTGCCGACCTTCTGATCGACAAGCTCAGCGTCCTAACCCACTGAGCCACCGCGTCCCTTGATATTTATAGACATTCTAATAGCAAGCAGCAAATCTACTACCCCTTCTCTAAAAAAAAAATTGCTTGCGATATTAGGTATCAGTGAACACCAATAAAATCAATCACATTGTCACTTCCCAAATAACCAGAATTTTATTCTCCACTGATATCTGCGTTTCTCAGACCTTCTGATATAATTCTTACTTTTAAAGAGGTTAACAGTACATTTTACTTTGAGGGGGAAAAAACTTTAACATTAAATATGTAAACAGAATTTCTTCACGCAGTACTTTTTAAAACATAGATTGTGCAAAAATAAACTGACCCAAACTGAAAATATCAGAAAACAGAACAACAGAACTCCTAAATGTTTTCAGCTTCAGCTTTTCAAACCTTCAACAATTAATTGCTTTAGATGGTTTTCTGTCTTCTAACCAGTCGGATAATTTCTCTTCATAATTTGTCATAGGTAGTTTGATGTAGTGGTTAACTAACCAGGTTAGAAACTGAGAGACAGTGAGTTCTAATCCTATTTTAGGCACAAAGGTAAACTTTAGGCCAGTCACTCTCTCTTAGCCCTAGGAAGAAGATAGTGGTATACCACTTCTGAAATCTTGCCAAGAAATCTGCAGGGACTAGTTCAGGCAGTCAACCAGACTCAAGACTGACCTGAAGGAAAACAAACAGAAAAACAAACCTATTTTGGAACTGTCAAGATGTTCCATTTGTTTCCACAACAATACTATTACGTTTCCTAGATATGTTTGTTTCCGTGAATGCAAATTCAAGTTTTGAAGAATGCAAATCAGTTTTCTCTCCACAAACATATCACATTGTATTTTCCATTCTTAACACAGGATCTTACTTATCACTTCTTTCAGAAGGAATAGAACTGTACCCATTTGCATATAGGGGGAACTCATTTTTAGTATGTTATATTGTTTGCAATTGAGAGCAGTTGTTATTATCCTAATTTTACCAATGAATACAGAGCAACTGTGGGTAACCAAAGCTGTTTAGTTAATCTCAGAGATCACAAAAAACATAGCCCATGATAGAAGTTAGTGGACACCTTCCGCACATTATACACTGGAAGAGAAAATAGAAGTATCAGTAAATGACTATATCATCCTTATGAAAATTAAAATACACTCATTTAGAAAAAAGAAATCTCTACTTGTTTATGTGATTTAAAACTATATTATAAGTGTGCAACCTGAAGCCAGAAGGCCAAGTGTGACCTTTCACTGTGATTGCAGTTCCTGAAGCCTGTTTGTAATTTCCTATAAGCTGAAAAATGTTGGATATGGCAAAATGGAATGATTATTAAATATGGAGGAGTGATCATGTGGTTGTGGTTTTTAAAACTTTGTTGTAGTTATATTTAATTTAAATTAATTAAATTGAGTCCATCCTCAGATTTGTAGCTCTTGGCATTCAGAGGTGGCTTCTGGATGGGGTAAAAAAGATAATTCATTACATATATATTGCATTACAGTTTTTAAATAATTCATAGACATTTTTGAATTAGTCATGATTGTTTTTTTGCTTTTATATATTGTGTTAACAATAACGTAATGTAAATGTAACTTTTATCTCCCTGAATAGTATCTTGAAAATTTGTTGAACCATTAAGTGTTTGGTTTTGTTGTGCAGTTTAAAGATCACACAATGTAGTTGTACAACTTTTAGATCACAACTTTTTCTTTATCATTTTTACAATAGTAGGTTAAGGAAACAATGGCGTGAATATAAACTTGCAAAGTAATCCTATGTTCTGTGGGCCAACATCTCATTAAGAATAATAGTTGTATAAGAATTTTGTTTGACCTTGCACAGAAGGTAAGATTCCTTCTCATATCATATGGCTGGTCTTTTTCCAAGTCCCTAGTCATAGAAGGTCTCAAACAAATATTATAATGAAAGATGGTCAAATGGAATTGAGGATTCATGGGATCTTGGCCCCCTGCACTGCCATCTAACATTGATACCAGATTGCTCAGTTCATCACAGAGCAAGTTAGTAATGACCACAATTGAAATGATTTAATTCTGATTCAGAGGTGCTGATTCAGGTCAATAATTGAAGTTGGTTTGTCTAATGAAATTTATTGAGCTAAGTTTCAAAATAATGTTGAACTGATTTCCTAGCACACATCAAATGTTCCCTATTTCTTCTACCATCTAATTTCCCTTTTTTTCTTGATAGTATACTACAAAGTGGAACATGCTGAAGAACAGATACAAACACTTTCAAAGGAGTTGGCTTAAAATTAAAATTATCCCTGCATGTGGTTTGCTTAACTGATGATTAAAGCAGGGGTGTACAGGCATGTTTACTAATACAATTAGAGGGTGTCTCCTCTTCCAAAGAGGACGTTAGCATTACAAAATTTAAAAAAGTGAGAAAGTTTCGATTGAATTTTTGGAAAGAGAAAGGAATACAAGAAAGAGAGAGAGAGAGAGAGAGAGAGAGAGAGAGGGAGGGAGGGAGGGAGGGAGGGAGGGAGGGAGGAAGGAAGGAAGGAAGGAGGGAGGGAGGGAGGGAGGGAGGGAGGGAAGGAAGGAAGGAAGGAAGGAAGGAAGGAAGGAAGGAAGGAAGGAAGAAGGAGGGAGGGAGGAAGGAAGGCGATAACTATTCATTATGAAAGAGAGAGAGAAAAATGTGGGGGAAGGGAGGAAGGGAAGGAAGGGAAGAGAAGAAAAGAAAAGAAAAAAAGGAAAAGAAAAAAAGAAAAAAAGAAAAAAAATCAGATGTCATGGCAATAAGAGAGATTTGTCTCTGTAGTTAGGAAGATTTTAAAGATTGGTTTAAAACTCTTTAAGAACATGCTTTTGACTACAAATATACTGGCAGGAAAATACTCTCTGTGGTGTAATAAGTGACTGGCATTCTTCAAGTAACTGAGGATACATTAGCTAACAGTCTTATTTTGGCTATGAGTAGAGAACCAGCTTAATCCAAATTTGGCTCTCATTTCCAGAGTAAAAAAAATGGCTATCTTTCTTTTCTTACATGCCTGAAAATGATGATGAATAGGCAGAAATAATAAGGAACAGGAACAGGAGACTGTAGATCTGAGGTACAGTGCCCCCAATGTCTCTTTAATGTTAGGGAGTGCACAGTGGCAAGAGCTGTTATGTCACTTAAAGCTAACCAATACATTCGTGGGTTAGTTGATAAAGCTGGGCTTTGAGATAACAACTAGATGTATATTGGATTGGAACTCTTAGCTACATTATTCTTAGCAATTCCAAGTTTAAAAACAAAATTCAGGTATGGAATACCATTTCATTGCAGAACTGAGCTCTTTGTTCCAACTTGTATGGTAATGATTTCTTATGAAAAACAGTATTAAGTGGATAGAATTAGACTGCAGCAAATGAGTATCTATAAAATTAGTTAAGAATACAAATTGTAGAGGTTTTGTCTTTCCCACCACAATTTAGTCCTTTGCAGAAGATGACTTACTGTATATGGTCCACACACTAGCAGGAAAGTGAATTCCTCAACTACATAAATTATTGTTAATTTGACATTATTTTTTTATGTCAACATATCAATAAGATTTCAGTATCTTATTGTACATGATGTGACATTTATTTGATATCTGACAATATTTTATAGTTGAGAAAACAAAGGTGATAACAGGAGATAAATTGCAGAAAGGTACAATATTTGGCTACAATATGCCTCCTTTTGGACTGTTTCCAAAGGCCTCTGGTGTAGAACACACTGCAGTAATCGATCTGTGTGATGACTATCACCTGGGTAGGCATTCTGGCTGAGATAGGACTGCAATTGGCATGCCAACTGAAGATGGGCAAAGGGACCCTTTTAAAGAGCTCATGAGTCCAGAAATACCTTCAAGTCATGGGACAATTTCAAGAGAAGTGTGATTGTTGTTGCTAGATTGAGTCAATGTTTAATGATGAAAATTCAAATTTAGTCTTTGAAGAATTTCATGGGAACTTAGGTCCCATCTGATTTTTGACAACCTTCAACTACTGTATTGGGGTGTCTATAGCACCTCTGCATCAGGGTAGTAAAATAAATCTGAGTCCTCAGTGTGTTGATAAATGCACTACCCCAAATTTTAAGTAACATGGGCAAGAAAACCAAGCCCTACAGTACCCCACATTAGAGTGACTACAGACTCTAGTGCTGCCTTTCTGTGATTATTGATTGGAACTAGCTACTCAGCTAAGAGCTGAATCACTGGGAAATGATGCCTTCCAACTTCCAATACTTAATCATGTTTCAGAAAGCTATAATAGTTGATACTAACAAATGTATCAAAAATTTAGTAGGACCAAGAGGGACATTTTTTCCCATTAAATTCCCTATATGGGCTCTACTAGGTGGCCAATATACTGTTTCCATCCTGTAACTTGGTATGAAGTTCAACTGGTATGAATCTAGACAATTTGTTTCCCCTAGGATATGATGTCATTGAGTACCCTTTGTCTTCTCTGCAACTTCTCTTGAAAAAGGAACACTGGAGACTCATCAAAATTGTCAAAAATAGTTGGAATCAGGACAGGACTGCTAAAGACAGGATGTATCATTGCCTCCTTCAAAGAGTTATTAGCAATCTCTTGGGCTCAGCCATTTATGCTTTACTTGGCTACTTGAAGGAACCAGGAAGGGCATGCATTACAAGCAGGAGAGAAAGAGGACTTATTAGTAATCTGTTATTCTAAGGATTTGTTTTAAGAAAAACATACAACAAACTATCACCAATCAGTCCACATTTCTAATATGCCTTTCCGTCAAGGATTTCTCCATTCAGTACAATCCTAGAAAAAAACAGAAAGGAAAGTGTAGTGATGTTAATGAGAATTTTCCTTGCCAACTAACTAAGCAAATATCCAGATGTAGAAACGTGGCTTATTTTCATAGAATTATAAGGTTCATTTGACAACACTGTCTATATTTACTCTGATATAAATCCAGTTTGTTGAATAAAGTTTATTCCTTCAGGCTTATTTCAGTCTTCTCAGACGTACGTCCTACTGTATTAAATAATTTCTTCTGCTTTAAATATGCAGAAGACTTAATATCCTTTTGTTCACCTTATATGCATAGAGACAGTTTGGTTTGTCCAGTATAAATAATGCAAGGGCATCTTAGAGCCTAATCATGTGATAGAGATTTTATTTTACACATAAAACTTTATTTGCATCTTTGGGTAAGAATTTGAAGAGGTATGGTACACACCTACCATCTTCATTGCTGGAATTCTTGACCTTTCCTTTTCTTTATATATATTAAACCACCAAAGAAAACATTGTATGTATTGATTAAATGAACCAAGACTTATGAATCGTACACTAAAATAACATTCAGGCTCTACAATGCCTCAACAAACTTTTTCTGTTGCTTTTCCTCCTTGACAGCTTGATCATAATATATTCCAGACTCTTGTAACACACTTTAGCATGATGCGTTTTGGCAATTCCCCGTATGTTCTTTGAATAGACATCATTGTGGTTACAAAACGACTTAGGAGAAGTACCAGCATTCTTTTTCAGGAGACAAGTTAAAGTTCCACTGCTATATTTCTAGCATAGTAACCACTGAAAATCAGAACATTTTGAGCACATATCATAAAATCCTTCAAGTAGAGAAAAGGTTTATATGAAATGGTATAGAAGTGCTATATTTTGTAATTGCCCTCTGTTAAGCAGATCACATTTAAAAGAAATTAAGTATGGAATTTATATCAATTATACCACTGACTGAACTTTCAGACTGCAATTTTATAACAGCATGATGATAATACTTCTCAAAATGAAATCTTTTGAAGACATACAGAAACGTGATTTAATTTCAAGGAGTTTTAATCCATCCGTCCAATATTAGAGTGGTATATTTCAGCCCTCCCAGGTAAATCAGGCAGGAAACATAACTACAGGTAGTCCTAGAGTTACAATCATTTATTTAATGACAGTTAAAGAGCAGGGGGTTGGACTATATGACCTCTAAGGTCCCTTCCAACTTTATTATTATTATTAGCAGTGAATATAAGAGCATCAGAAAAAAAATGACATGATCTGTACTTGCACTTATGACTATCGCATCACCCCATGGTCACGTTACTGCAGTTCAAGCATTTGGTAACTGGCTTGCATTTATAACCAATTGGAGCATCCTATGGTCACATGATCATGATTTGTAACTCTTTTTGGTGATATCCAGCAAAAAAAAACCCATTGGAGAAGCTGGATTTGCTTAACAATCATGTGATTTGCTTAATGGCTGTATGATTCACTTAACAACTGCAGTCTTTCACTTGATGAGTACCATATAGCTTGTCATAAAATCAGGTCTGACTGCAATGACCTACGATGGAAATTCCAGTCCCAATTATGGTCATAAATTGAGGATTACCTGTAGATAATTCTTCTTTAATATGTTAACAGAACATTGCAAGTCTAAAGGTACTAATATCTTGCTGCCACTTTTAACTAGGCCTAATCAATTAGGGCGGGTCCTTCCTAAGTTTCTCCCTCTAACCATTAAGTCACTGAGGACTCCCACCTCTCGTTTGTCTATTTCCAAAGCAGCATCTCTTCCTCTTGTCCCTAAGGACCATTCTCTACTTACACCATTACAATATATTTCAGGTTTCATAAGTACGTGAACAGGTGAAGTATTCTTATGTCTAACCCTTAAAAGAAAGGTTAAAATGATCTCATATCACTCAGTTTATCCTATCTACTTATGCTTTTTTTAAAATAACTAATAATCTATACTATTTTCATTTTATACAACATAAAAATGAAGGTCAACTGTTGTATGCTTTTTCAATGATTGTCAGATTGCCCAAATTTTTTTATAAATACTCTTATAATGTTCTACTGTTTCTGATAGTCTGTATGGGAATATGGTTCTTTTTTCAGAAAAACTAAAAAGAAGTGGGGAATGTTGTTTCCTTTTTTATTTTAAATTTGAAGGAAGCAGTATATTAGAGTAAGTCTGGAATACCTTTTTGGCTAAGGCTATGATTTATAGACTGCCCTCTGCAAATTTGATTAGTGCCATTTTAATACCTTTGAAAGTAAGTGCTAATAGGACATCTTGCTACAGTGAATTTCAGAAATTATTTGTATAATAGAATGATTTATTTTGTCTGTTCAGATTTAACTTGTAGAAATTTCAACAGGCAAGGATATTTGCTGACTGAGGTCAAAGAAGTAAAGATGACAGCCATCAGTTTTGAATCAAAGCTCATACATTAAAATCCATGTGGAATTTCATTTGCACCATCAGTCAACATCTTTTCCCCCTTAAAAATGAATTTTAATGCTAAATTTGGGGCTAGGATAAAGAATAATTTAAACTATAATAGGAATGTCCAGTCTTCTTAGTGAATTCAAAAAGTGATGCCCCTTTGAATGTTTTAAATCTCATTTTCTTGGGCTTTTTCTTTATAAGCTACCAATTAACTTTTCCCTCGTATTTGGATTCTTTATGCCTAAAATTCTTCACTGTTCTTTTCCAGCATCCCTCCAATCTCTCAGATTTAGTGTTTCTGGGACCTCAGCTGCCAACTTTATTCTTCCTTTAAGGTTACCAGGCAATAGGAATAGGATAGGTCTGTCAGTTGGACTCTATAAACTACCCCAAATAATCACTTAATCAGTTCAGGAGAGTTTGATTTATCTCCAAATACACCTGACCTTGATTGGGATTAAATTCACTCCCCCAACCGACTCCCTCTTTGTCATATGACAACTTACTTTATTAAACTTCTTATTATAAGACCTAGAAAACATTTTTTTAAAATTCCCCTCCCCTTCTTTCAAATATACAAAAAATAAAATATTATTAAAAGTTTTAACAAGGAAGATAAATATAAAATAAGGAAGAAAAACAAAATGAAAGAAATCAAAGAGAAAGCCAAAAGTGCAACAAAAACAAAGTAAAGGTCATCTTAAAGGGAAGATGGGTGGCATAATGAATAAATAACAAACAAACAAATAGAAAGAAAAAAGATAGCAAGAAGTGACTTCCAATTGTCTTTACAGCTGTTATAAATACAATTATAAATTTACCTCTTTCTCTAAAGTTATATGACTCTCTTCTTTTTATAATCTATTCTATCTAATCAACAAAATGATACATCATTTCATTTTTTTTGGCTTTCCACAAAAAAAATCATAAAGGGTTTGATAACAGCCAACTGCTGTTTGACCTACAATCATCTCTGTCAACAGATAACTCCCAGTTATGTGCTTAAGCAAATGCTGTATATTTTGCTACCTCTACAATGATACTATAGAACAGACATGTCAAACACAAGGCCCGGGGGCCAGATCCGGCCCGTGAAGTGGTTTCATGCGGCCCGTGAAGCCATCTTGGAAACAGTGAGGGAACAGCCCCCACTGCCTTGGTCCTTCTCCAGAGACCCTCCTTCTGCCAGAGACCCTCAGATCTGTCCCACTCCTGCCCAGGCCCCCTAAGGCACCCTTGATGCGAACGATGTAGAGCTGGCCACGCCCACCCAGTAGGCCATATGCACTCTAGCCATGCCCACCCAGTAGGTCACACCCACCCAGTAGGCCACGCCCACCCAGGCCATACCCACCCAGCCCCCTGAGGGCAACCGCAATGCTGACACGGCCCTCAATGAAATTGAGTTTGACACCCCTGCTATAGAACAATGAGAATGGCTATTCCTTATGTTACATTTGCTCCAATCAACCTAGGGTTTGCTTGTAAAACAACTTTCAGGAGAATGTGCCATTTCTCTAAATACTATATGGTTATGTTGCTGCAGGACAAGCCCAAATGTATGGAGTCCATGGAATAGTTATAAAAATTCCAATTGTATCAGATGTTCTATCCAAGTTGGAAATTCTACCAACTTTAACTGAAGGTGTGTTCTCCTAAATAAACACTCAACTTTTTTTTCCAGTTCCTCATGCTTTTCTCAGTGTTTTAAATCTCTGACTTGTAATTATATTATCACAGGCTGGCAGGTTTCATCTCAAAATCAGAGGAATCTGATTCCAAGTCATGAAGTTGTAGCTCTAGGTTCTCATAAGCTTTCTTGAGGTTTCAATTCAACCTCACAGCGGCCTTAAAATTTGCTGCCAAATTATAATTTTAGATATTAACCTTACAGGGGCAATCATAATATATACTATAATCATTATAAATATATGTTATTTAATTTAAATACAGTTAAAGACAGAAGGCTTTTATTTTGATGCCATTTGCTACATTTTAGAGCACAGTGTCTACATGATTTCTAAAAGGACAAATGTTGAGTTGATCTCTAAAATTCCATTCACATACTGTATCTTTGCCCTGAAGTGTGATGCAATGTCATATCATAATAATGTTGGCAGTAATGAACTTGAGTAATCCCTAACTATCCTTAATAGCTTTTATAGCTAATAAAGCTATTGTCAGAGTCCTTACCAGCCCTGGTTCCACCAATGATAAATGATGGTCAACAAGGTAGCTGGCTAGGCAGGAACATTCTGACCAGTGTTTATTGATGGCAAATAACAGCAAATAACAGCAATTAACAGCAAATAAAGTCAGCACTGGGAGTGACTTGCCCCAGTGCCTTATATACAGGCAATCCCCTTAGCTCTACCCCACATCCAACCAGCCAGCATCCGGCGTCCATCCCTAAAACCGGCATAGCTGGCCTCCACCTCCCGCCTCCAGTGTTGTCTCCAGCAGTCCAGCATGCAGCCAGGAGCCTCAGCTGTTGGGCGGCCAGAGAGAGAGCAGTCAGCATGCAGCCAGGAGCCTCAGCTGCTCCGAGGTCAAGCAGAGGGATTCCTCAGGCAAAGGGGAATTCCCTCCCTTTCCCTTCCCTGAAATGGCAAGCCCACAGGGTTTGACAGGCGGCCCCTCTACCAGGGCTCCACCTCGAAAATAAGGAGACACATATGATTAATCACCCGCTGTGGAGGATAGTTAAGCTAACCCCCCCAGCTTCCTGGGATGCTGTCGGTAGAACGTCCTCACCAGTCAAGGAGCCTGAACGCCTGCTACCCCCACCCATGAGGCCTCTGTGATAGGGTATCCCTTCCACTGCATCAGGTACTGCAACTGGTTTTGCCGGAGCTGGGAGTCCAGTATCTCCTGAACACCATAATGGTCCCCTGTAACGGGCCCTGGGGCTTTTGTTACAGGCCTCAACGGGGTCCCCTCTACTGATTTCAGCAGGCTGGAATGGAAGACCGGATGTATCTTCCCCAGGAACCGGGGTAGCTGTAGCCGAACAGTGGGATTCAAATATGTGAGCAACGGGTTCTCTGTATGGATGCCGCTTCCGGAAGTCCATTCTGGGCCTGGGCAACAAAATATTAGCTACTAGTTCTGCCGAAGTGGTGCGAACCGGCTGAATCCCACCACTGCCCTTAGCCAAATATTGGCTAATCTACCATAGGAAGTTAAGCAAGGTTGATTCTTGTTAGTATTTAGATACAGGACTGCCTGAGAATTCCTGGGTTAGAATAGGAGGTTAGGGGGTGGGGAAAACTACAGAAGAAGCCAGTGGCAAATAATCCCCTAACTCTGCCAACAAAATTGCACCGGTATTATCACCAGGATCCAAATTAAACTCCAGAATGTTTTAATCTTTCCTTTTGCTTTTTCGTTCCACTAAAGATTCAGGAATGTCTGAATGTGAAATAAATAATCTGTATGCTTTCATATCCAGTTAAGAAAAACTACATTACAAACTGGAAACTGAAGGACTTTATTTGGAAAAACTGTCCTAGAAGACATCTTAACAAAAATCTGCGAAGAAAGAAAGGTTGAAAAAATGGAAAGGAAAAACATACTTCAGAAAAGAGAGATGAGATCAGTAGCATTTCTGTCCTGGTCCAACAGCAGCTCCACAGCCAGGCAATGACTAAAGTGAGGCCTACTATTGCATTCCAATCCAGGAATGTGTAGCCAGAGACAACTTTAATCACTCATTTGGTTGTCACTTAATTACAGGACTCTGCAGCCTCTGAGGTTTTTGCTTAAAGAACTCTTCTAAATTATATCCTTTTCTATGTTGCTCCTCTTTGGTGCCAGCTTTTCTCCTTTGTACTAAATAAATCTTACTGCTTTTTATTTCTCATAAGTTCCTAGATGAACACCACCCTGCCTCCTTTCTGGGGACTTGGGAGCTGGAGGGCACACTAGAAGTTTGCTGGTGCTTGGATCTTGCGAAGCGTTTTCCTGTCAAGTGATTTAACTCTGGGTATGGCTGAGGACTTCTTCCTAAGTTAGGCCTCCTAGCAGTTTTTTTTTTAATCCCATTTATATCCTGCCCTTCTCCGAAGACTCAGGGCGGCTTACAATTTAAAGCACAAATCAATGCACTTAGCAATAGCCTTCATTCTATGTATATGCCTGTTTATTAGGGCTTTCACCCCCCCCAAGTGGCATTTTCACAAAGTCAGCTTATTGCCCCCAACAATCTGGGTCCTCATTTTACCTACCTCGGAAGGATGGAAGGCTGAGTCAACCTTGAGCCTGGTGGGATGCGAACCTGCACTAATTGCAGGCAGCTGCTGTTACTTAAGGAGGCATTAGCCCACTGCTCCACCAAGTTCCCAGTTCAACTTTTAGTATTTGTACCTTTTAGACAATGTTCTGGCTGGTCCAGATGTCTAGCTCAATCCTGTTCCATATGCCATCCAGTCACATGTCTGAATCTAAATTAAGTCGAATTAGCTCTCCTTTTCCTCTTCCTATATCACTTTGTAAGTCTGGAAGTGCCACATTCCTGACCTCTGATTAAACAGAAAGCTGAACATACAGACAAGTCCATGCAACAAAAATAATTACTCTAGAAATTTTTACATCCTTTTCCCCATTATTCCTTTTCCCCACTTCCAACAAGATAGCTTCACTTGTTTTAGATTTAACTTCACAATCAGATAGCTGTACTCATTTGGCCAGTGAAGTTGTTTAAGATATTTTAAATCACCTTAATTCTTCTGTCATTAGAATGCATTGGCCGTCAAGGGCAAACTACATATTACACAGGAATCCCATTAACTATATGTGTTTGTCTGATTGATTTTGCAAATTTACCTATCAATGGAAGAGGATCTTTGGACAGGAGCTGAAGAGTTACAAGAGAATGAATAGGGTCATACTTTGCCACCAGACATAGTAGCCTTGCTCAAATTGACCTTCTTGCTGGGATAGATAAAGAGCCAATGTTCTGCAGAAGGTTTCACTGTTTGTCTTTAGAATTGAAATGATCTTATTCAGAAGTCCTGGAAGGCTGCTACCAATGAGTTCCAAACTTTTGTCGTTGTTGCTTTATTATCTTGCCAAAACTATATTAGCTAATCACCAAACATGGAGAATACAGTTTGGAGAGTGTTAGTGTGCCTTAAACTACACTATCTTGAAACCAAACCAATCCAAATATGTGTAGTTTAACGAAGAGAAGAGAGAGGGGTGACATGATAGCAGTGTTCCAATATCTCAGGGGCTGCCACAGAGAAGAGGGAGTCAAGCTATTCTCCAAAGCACCTGAAGGCAGGACAAGAAGCAACAGATGGAAACTAGTCAAGGAGAGAAGCAACCTAGAACTAAGGAGAAACTTCCTGACAGTTAGAACAATTAACCAGTGGAACAACCTGCCTCCAGAAGCTGTGAATGCTCCAACACTGGAGGTTTTTAAGAAGAGACTGGACAGCCATTTGCCTGAAATGGTATAGGGTTTCCTGCCTGAGCAGGGGGTTGGACTAGATGACCTCCAAGGTCCCTTCCAACATTATTATTATTATTATTATTATTATTATTATTATTATTATTATTATTATTATTATTATTATTATTATAAATAGAAATAGATATCTTGATTTTGTTTTTTATAAGAAAAAAAATGTTTCCTTTTCTTTCGTGTCATGATTATACCATTCCCCTACTGAGAAGGTAATTGTTTAAAAAACTGCAGAGGCAAAAGGCTGTCAGTACCTATGGCTGATCTCAAAAAGTGAAACTGGATCAGATCTATATCTATTGATATAAGGATATAAGGATGAGAGAAATACGTAGAATTGTGGGATAGATTGGAAAATCTAAAAATATCCTAAATGAAGGCAATAGCATGGCAAAGTGGTTATTATTCCATGAAATTGCCAGGAGTCATATCAACTTTCATCATGGAAAGACTACTGACTTAAATCGAACACACTTTTTTCTTTCTGTGATTAACAAGATGAGGGATTTAGAATAGGTTCCCATCTCCTTAGCAAAAGTAAACAGTATTTACTTTGTCAAAGGAGCAATTTAAGCTAATGTGGTATATCAAGAAAATTCTATCTAGGGTGTTTTATGGCCTATTAGTGCCTTTACACTGTACTGTACGTAGATTTGTGACCCAGTGCAGAATATTCATAGAAATAAATACATGCTTTCCAGTAAGGGATACTTAATGCTACTAAAATACTCATTTAGTTAAATGTTTCACAGGAAAGCAGAACTACATTCTCATGTGAAACTATCATCAAGATTTATTTGGGGCATATTTAATATATCTTCAAATGCAGGGAAGTTTTGTAGTGCATCTGTGTTTGCAGGAAAGCTAGATGATATTTTTCATCTATGCAAAATATTACACTTTAAATATTGTCCTTCTATCTATTTAAGGGGCAAACAATACATGGTCATAACATGACACATTTATCTTCTCAGGTTTGTGTGAGCTCATAACTTTGCGGAGCTATTTATCATCATCACAGTTTATGAAAGTCCTTTGTAGCTTTGCCATAAATCACAAGAAAGGAGGAAATGTATTACTTCTATTTAGAGAAGAGCCCTTGAATGGATTCTCTTGGGAACGGAGTCTTCTATAAGACAATTCTTTGACATCTCATACAGAATCCAACACAAACAATATATTATTCATGTTGCCCACTAAGACCCATTTTGGATGGCTCTGTTACTGGGACCAATGAAAGCAAGAACTTTCTCACTCAATCAAGGTTCTACAGAACTTCCCCATAATCACTTCTGCCTCTTACAGCAGCCATCAGCTATTTTGCCAAAATACAACTCAGAACTGAGGTTTCAACAACCTGCTTAACAATTGACCAACTGCCTCCCATAAGTGTTTTGGGAAAACTTATTCAGGATTTTTTTTCTGTGCCACCCCCAGCCAAATTTATTCTGGGTTTTTTTTTTAATGTGCCACCCCCAGCCATATTTGGCCCATTTTCAGACTAAATCTTTCTTTTGGTAGTCTCATGAACCAAATTTTGTCCAATTGTGTTCCATTTTGAGAGAGTTAGCCTGCTGATGAACAGACAAAGTCTCAATCCTCCTTTCATCATTTAGTTGCAATACTCCATTGGGCTGGAAAGAATAAAACCTGCAAGAGATTTATCTCAAGTACATTCCATATATGACCAGTTGACAAGTTAGCAAAAAGTAAGACATGTTAATGAAGAATTCTTCAGCAAAAGATAAGCCTCTTGTTAAATATAGTATTGAAAACCACATTTCAGTATAGTTAATGAATTAATTAACCTACTCTTTAGCAAATTAAACAGCTTGAAATAAATAAAAATCTCCTAAAATCCCAGTAACATTGACCTAAAAAGCACTAGACACACAGAAAATACAGATAGATTCTAGATTTTAATTTTATTACATAAGAAGCCTACAGAGTATGGCAACCACAAAACCACACCTGTTAGACAGAACCCTCCTTGTTTCTAGACTATATTACCAATACACCAAGCTTGCTTTACTTAGACAAGAAGCCATATCAGATCCTACCATTGTCTGCCTGCATTTTAGCAAATTTTACTTTGCCCTAAGGGAGCTTGCACACACTTCCTTTCAACAAGCACAATAGGATTTGTGTTTCCCCAGGCTTGCCTCTAGCAGAGTTCTTGAGTTGCCATCTAAACGGCTTTATTGGTAATTCACCTCAGGAAAATACTGCTTATTTCTATGCCTTCACAGCAGTTTCTGGAACTGAGTATACCTAATGGGCATATTAAAGACTTTTATTAGGACCTTGTAACATGCATTCTCCAATGTGTTTCTCCTTTCAACATTCACATTGAATAGAAGGAAATCCCTGATTTTGCCTGAAAACATTAACCCAGATTGCTCATAGCAGTTAAAATGAACTGTAATAACATTAAAAGAAGCTTTTTATTTCATGTTATTGTTGTCCACTTAAGAAACTAGCTCAGCAGGTGGAAACAACTAGCTCAAAAAATTAGAAAAGTTGGCCCAGATAACTACTTTGATAGTGTGTGTGTGTGTGTGCTGATTGTTAACTCCAGGGGAATGTTAGCTAGACTGCAAAGTTAAAATAAAAACAAGCAATTCCTATGATAAGGCAGTGGCAAATCACTTCCAAGTGCTACAAAAAAAACACTGTGTGAAGATTGAGCTTGACATGAGGATGTCTCTTTACTCTCTCTAAGAAGGCACTGTTGGGTTTAGTCCTCAAATTCAAGGATGGCTGGCAGCATGATCATTTAATTTAATTGATCTCTATTACTCTGGACAACTTCTTTACATCTGTTCCCCTGTATAATTATGAAAATTAAAAAAAGAGTACACTTTAACACTGTCATAGCTCAGATGTCTAATATAAAGCCACTTTAAATATATGTGTATTGTCTATTTTTATTTTTATTTTAATTCCATTTATATCCCGCCCTTCTCCGAAGACTCAGGGCGGCTTACAAGCTTAGCAATAGTATACCAGGCAGAATTCATCAGCAATGTTGGGTTCGTGATTTATATGTGACTTAAAGTTGGAGATGTGAGTCTTAGATTCTGTCTTTATTAAAACCCACTTTGCCTGCAGAGCTCAGGACTTCATTGCACAAATATTTTTGGATCTGTGTTGCTTTCAGGAAAAGTAGATGCACATGTTAGTAAAATGGGAATGCCCTCATCCCGATCATTCTTGGATCATTTGTTTAGCCTCTTTATCAAAAACTAGCTTATCAAAACATGTGAACTTTAACCCTGTATTTCCTGTTGTTTAATGGACAATAGTACAATTTAAATTTCCTCTCCTGGAATCAATTCTTTATTATTTTCTAGCACCATTTAAATAGAGCGTCCTGAGGACGAGAATATGTATGCATTGCAAGTGGGGTGGAAGGAAGAGACTTGACTAGTACGTGTGTTTGTGTATGCATTTAAAATTCTTACATTTAATTTTTGCTTTTTAATCTCAGGCATTAAGAAACTGTTTATTTTAAAATTTCACTTTCCAGTTAAAGCATTCCTTATGACAATGAGCAAAGGTAGCTGTTCAGAACTGAGTGACGGCACAAAAGATACTTACATTTAATAAATTTAAATCAGGGATTGAGCATCTAGAGCAGCAATAACAGATTTTCCTTCATGCTCTGGGTGATTCATCATCAAACAGTAAGAGGTTGTAGAAGATAGATCTACTGCAGCCTTCCAAGAAAAGAATTGGAAAATGAACTTTACTTCATCCTGAAAAACTCCCAGGATTTTTTCTTATTTGACACCAAATATAGGGATCAGGGTTAGTGATGTTGGTAAGGGCAGGTTTCCCCTCCATTTCCTTTGCCAAAATTTACCCTATGACAATGGAGGATAGCATAGTGTTTGATCTTCTGATATTGACAGTTACCTTTTTTTTCCCCTGTGGAATTTTCATTTTCAGCTTGAAATGATAATCTTCCATTTTATTTCCCATTCTGTTTTCCTCTGCAGTAATTCATATTCAGTAGTGTAAAAGGAAGACTGACATTCATAAAACTGAAAGGGCAACTTTCAAGTGCTCTGACAATGAAAAACTGAAGCCTGATCCATTTGTCCCAGAAGTGGGATGAAGATGGGCAGTGTTTCGAGATATAAATCAATGAGAATATTTCATTTCATTTGGTTATAACTAGGATGCCTACTAGGTACTAATTAAGAAAACAGGTGGATGATTGATTTTGTCTTCATTATTTTCCAACAAATTTCTCCAACCTATTTCTCCATCAGGTTAAGATTTTTTTTTTATGTGCACAGACAACTTTACATTTTTATGTGCATTTTTCCCTTTCATGAACTTTCCCACCAATATATGTCATATTTTTGTCCACTAGGTAGGCAGATATTTAAATGCAGACAAAACTAAGTTCTCCATTCCTAGTTGTTAAGTTGGTTGGCATTCTATCCTCCTGTGAGTTGTACCAGACAGTAAAGTGAGACAATTGTGACAACTATATTAACACCCTGGCAAATAAAACTAGGATACCACATGGCTCTTCAAAAAAAAAAGTCCCAATAAGCTTTGGCAGACAGAAGCATCAAAGAGACCTCGTTTAGATTCTGTTCAGAGAACAGAACAATCTTTGATAGCAGCTACATTTAGCTTAGAACAAAATGCTACCATGTGGTCATATTGTTCTCACTTTCATTTCCAATAACATTTTGATTATGTGGGTCTGCAATTTATCACCAGCTCAAAACAGGAGCATCAAATAAGATGGAAAAGTTCATTTAGGAACACTTTGTTTTTGCTTATATCTCTCATTTCCTTTGTCATTAAAAAAGAGAGTTACAGTATATAGTGACAAGTCATGGAAGGGAGCATGGAAGAAAAAGCAGGATCTTCTGAAATATTGTTGATGATTAGCAAATGTTTTTGACCACTGATGCTCTAACATTAGTCATAACTGAGAAGCCTCATCTCACCCCTGAATTTGATTGCTGGGGGGGGGGGAAGAACCACATATTGTATACATTTTTGGAGAAAAACTGATATTTGTATGAATAGATTTATGGTTTGGGTACTATTCTGAATCATTAATCAGAAGGAGAAAATGTTGGTGAAAGCCAAAGGGATATGCAGACACATCACATTACCAACTTCACATTTATTGATTTTGCCTGGCTTTCAGGCAGTTCACTCAAATCTAAAATAATACGGTACTTTTTCAAGGCATCAATTCCAGTCTTCTTAACAAGATTTATTGAAATGAAACTCTATGGTTATAAGAATTTCAGGAACTGAATTATTTTCTATTAGATCAGATTGATTGCCTGAGTTGTTAGTGTTATGATTTCTTCTTTATTGTTTTATTGTGAACTGCCAAGGGGGGGAGTATTTTTACTCATAATGGTTAAGATTGCAGGCATCTATTTATAGAACTTACTTCTGAATCTTTATCACCTTGAGAACCAACCGTTACAGATTGATTGGCAGAGAAACAAATCTTTAGAGTATTTGCTAGGCTTGAGGTAGGAGCCAGGGATTCTAAGGTCACAAAAGCTATGTAAACATAGATCAACTGCTGAGCTTCAAGGTCACCAAAACAACTCACCACTACCAATCCATTAATTCATGGGATGGGCAGGAGATTGAAACAATAATTTTAAATTACTAAAGGCATGAAAATCATTTGTGCTTTCTTACTTGCAATGGACAATTGATTATTTTGTATGGCTTCATTATTATATGCAATAAAGAGTCTAATCTAGGCAAGCTTGAGTATCTACTGTTAAGATAAGTTCAGCTAAGCTGTGAAGTGTCAAGAGATCTGTGATTTACCACCAAGGCTGGGAAAACTGTTAGCCCCTCTATTAAAGGTGTTTGCCAATCCTGACAACTTCCAAACCTATGGATTTCAATTTATAGAATTTTCTAAAATAACCACCCTGGCAGGAAAAATCTAGACAAATTAAAAGTTTCCTACCCTGATTAGGAATTGTTAATCTGGGAAAAAGGTGCTTAACCTTTTTGTGCATAGAAACGTCAGGTGAAAATTCAGACTCCTGCTCAGAAGCATATATTTAAATGCATAAAAAGATAGATAGATAGATAGATAGATAGATAGATAGATAGATAGATAGATAGATAGATAGACAGACAGACAGTATTACAAAGGGAACAATTATGCTTAAATATACTTACCGAAATGTTAAAAGATAACAAATATGTAATAATAACTATACGTGCTTCTTTATTAATCTATTAAATCAGAAGAAGATAAATTCCAGTATTCAGTTAGTGAAAATAAGGCTGTACTTTTTCCCATTCAAGCTCTTAAGCAAATCTGGGCAGAAGATACCTGACAGAGGGGGGGAAAAAACCCTCTTTGGATGCCTGGCAATATCGCATGATTTCATAAGAGATCTGATTATCTTTCAGTTTTTTGCTTATTGCCTATTTATTTCTAATAATATTGGCATTCTGCAAATATTATCTCAGAATGCCTTGGTTAGATTAATGTGTACCATGCCTCAGATTCTGCTATTAGTGCCTACTGGGAATACATTAAAAATGCAAGATAATCATTCCAATACTTTCTCCAAAGTTGTGTAATCATTTCAAAGAGCTAATAGAAGTTTGTAAGTATTTGCAACTCATTTTTGTAAAAAAAAATACTGTTGCAATAACGAGTTCTGTATATAATTTTATAGTGTCTCACGTGGCCTTGAGTCAAGATAAAATGAAATTACTCACAACTAAGAAGTTAATGTTTACACTCTTTCTTTAAGCACACTTTTGGATTGTGACTATATGCTTTGGAGTCTGTTTCAGAAATATAACACCAAACATACTTCCTTCTTTACAGCATCAAGGCTGTAAGACGAAATGGCATTCCACACAGACATCTGGATTATAACCATGCTGATATACACACAATCCCAGTAGTCACTAATAGCAGAATCTGAAGCATGGAAGATCATGTGATGGTACATTAATGGTGAACTATGTATTTTTATTGGAGCTGGATGATTTATTACAAGACGGTTCCACTGGAGGGAGAGGAGTATTAGGCCATTAGAGTTTACAAGTCCTGTTTCTAAAGCGTTTACACATGCAAAGTTGGGCCACAGGATAACTATAGAATGTAAAGGAAGGCCAGTATCATCATCATATGATTTCATAATTCAGAATCACAAGGTTAAACATCTTATAGATTGGCTTTTATGCAACTCCTTGAATTAACTTGGTTGTGGCACATCACCTTTACCTAACAGCATCAACGATGAAGTTGTTTTTAAGATGACAAAGTTACACAAAGCAAAATTTAGAATGGATTCATCTAAATACAGATATACAAATTCCTTGAATTGCTCCTTATGTCAGTCTTTTTCTTGAGCAATGAAATATGCAGATGAAGAAGAAGAGACCCAGTCAGTTTTGAGATTTCTAAATCTCAAAATTTCAAAATATTTACTGAAATTCATGTGAATCTGCTGCAACATGGATTTTGAAATAACAGCCTGGATATTATGGTTCTGGCATGAATGAAAATTTGACTCAGACTCATGCAAAATAGCATTGCAAGTGATGCAATGCAATGTTATGTGTTGATCTAGTTCACTGTTTGCTTGGAATCTTGATACACTTATTTCCTTCATTCATAAATCTGTACAGATGTCATGAAAGGATAAAGCTAAATTTCAGCGTACAGGTTTTTAACATGCCTAACACATTTTTCCTACTTTCAGTGCTGTAGCTTTGACCATTAGCAATATTGCCAATACTCCACCCTGTCGGAAAAATGCTCACAAGTCTTCCAGTCTTGATATCTGCCCTAAACAGATATTTATACACAGTCTTCTATAATTAAATCATTACTTTAATATGAGCTTAGTGTGTAAAGGCAAAATGAAATGTTTTTGAAGTACTGCAATTAGGAACATAATTTTGTTGTTTTCTTTCCAGCTTGATTGATCTTACAACTCTTCCTCTCTGTCACCTTTACAAACAAACTCGGTAAGGCTCTCTTTTCATGTAATGCTATTCTAATTATATTCCTTATTAGAACGGACATGGTCTAAGTATTCTCTGGCAAAACTCTGATCATAATCTAGCTCCAGCAGTTGAGTAATTCCCACAGTTTCAGTATGAAATAGTTGGTAAACCAGTGAAACTACGAGTTAAAACTTGCTGCATTGGCTCATCTTCAGGAAAGCTGTTGGTGGGAAAATGCACAAAGAACAGCAAGCTGACAATCCTTTTGCTTGGCATAAAGAGATTCCCTACCGGTAGCTGTCTTGCAGCAACGTATTTAACTGCAGTGAAGCAAATATAAAAAGCTATCATTCCACCAAAAACTACAAATGGAGTTCTTTAAGAGCCATGATGTAAGACTAGGCTTAATTGTCAGTACAAGTCTCAAAGTCTTGTAAAGGCCATGGTTTCTCCCATAGGAAAAAAAATCCTTATGATAAAACAATAATGGCACATTTACCCACTAATGTATATTTTCCTTCATGTATCCTCTCAAATGAGTATCCTCACAAATTGTAACAGATTTTATTGTTGAGCTCATACCCCTTAAGTGCATATGTAATATAAGTGGAATTCAAGATGGCAACTGGGTTGCTGGCTAGTGTGAAACTTTATTTTTTCACATTTCTCCCCCAAATAATATGTTACATTGACTCAATCATTCAGTCAATGTGAAATGACCCAACTCAGACTCTGACTTCATTCCATTCTCATTAGTTTACAATTTCCATTGTAACTTGCAACTTACAAATCATGATATTCTAGTTTGGACTTTAATCTTACTTATTTAGGTATACTTCCATCCCACTATTCCTCCAAGAATTAAAGGTGGCATAGATATCTCCCTTTTTAGTCTCATGAGAAGTCTATGCTCCACATAAACTGAGATGTAATGATTTAATGAGTCTCATGACTAATTTGGTATTCTCTCCAGTCCTAACCCAGTTTTAATCAAAGTAGTTCTATTTTTTTACATAGCCAATGTGCTGTTCTAAATTTGCTACATTCATATCCCTTGCTTTGGAATTCTATGAACACCCCTAGTGCATTCAAACATACAAGGAGCTCCTTGTAAGAATGAAATTACTTCAGTCCTTTAATAGGTCAACATGCACATCATGAGAAGCATAACATCTTCATGTAGAAGAACTGGAGTTTTGTACCCAAATTGATCACTGTTTGGAACTATGTATGGTTAATGTGGCAATAGTATTGGTCAAAGAGAACTGCAATAGGATATAAAAGGCAATCAATTATTGAATCAATGCCAGTTTGTAATGATTTCAAATGCATAAAATGATTTAATATTTCCCTTTCCTTAAAATTTATTTTTTTTAAAAAAAATCATTCTGGGCCAAGGTGGCATGAAAAGCAAATAATATTTTCCAGGCATAGCAGCCAACAAGATAACTTTATTACCTTCATGAATGTTATATGACTAAAAGTATTTGCTTTCTCAACAATTGCTCACTTTTGTTGCATAGTATCACAAACATGATTACTCAGATAGTGTTCTGGTGAAGCGTTTAAAGAAGAAAGAAATCAACAATGCAAAATGTTTGCTTATAAGCAACATCTGTTCAGATCACAGTTCATTAAATAAGAATCATTTGCTAAAAATCTATTACACTGCAAGTAAACACCATGCAAATTATGCTTCCTACTTGGAACAAACTATCATACCCCAAATTTAAGAACATTTTAAACAACAGAAGATAAATTAATGTTTCAAACATCACTTTCTAAAATGTTTAATTAATGTTTAATTAAAATATTTGTACAGATGTAATCTTTTAAAATCATTTTCTAGTCATGCTATTATTGAAGGATATTTGTTCATTATTAAAAAAAACAACATAGCAAGTCAGTCATAAGGTAGATACATTATTTTCTGTGCTAAATAACCCAAAGTCAATCAGAGATTAGTCACCAAACCCTTTACCAAAATAGATCATACCTTTTCCTCTTGCAGATTCTTTAGGAACTATTTAATATTCACTTAACAATTATGGCAAAAAATCAATAAAATGGGGCAAAACTCAACTGGATCATGTATTGATTAAAACAGAAATTTTGTGCTCGATTGTGGTTTTAAGTCTATGACAATCTATAATATAATTTAAAGAGGGAGGAGGGATCCTGAATTTGTTTGTAATTATCTTTTATCGCACAAAGAAACCCTCCAAAATTCAAAGCTTGTCCACCCCTAATTATTTCTGTGATCATAAAGAGAAGGGCTCCTTCTCAAACTTACAGATAAATTGGGGAACCATGCTATATTGAGCAGATATAGAAAATAAAGTTCAGCTGAAAAGAGTTTGAAACATTTTTGAAAACAGTATAAAAAGAAGGCAGGCTCCACAAATAGCAGTCAGCGCCTGGCAAAAACTCAGGTGCCTCTTCAGAGGATCTGTAAATAAATGAACACTTTGTAACTGTGCTTAGTGTAACTATCGCTTTCAAGTACACTATCTTTCATTGTTTTTTATGTACTAGTGGATGTTAGCATTTGATAACTATGCCTACTCCTGAATATAATATAATCCTATTAGCAGTCAAACAATCATAAGATAAAAAAAAACAAGTCAAAAGAACCTGGCTTTAAAATGTTCTTAAAATGTTGATTTTTGCATGCATGATAGGGACATCACTAATGTGTATCAGTTTTCTTGTCTTCATGCATAAAATAAGATTGTCAAATTAAAAACTAACATGTTGCCTTGTGCGACACTTGAGAGTCTTCCTAAGAAAATGAGTATTATAATGCTAGCCATTAGCTGGGACATATTTAAACTAGATTACTGTAATGAAGCGAATGTGGGAACCACTCTATGGATATATCTTGGAAACTGTATAGTGCTAATATATCTTCTCATAATTTCCACTATGTACATTTCCACTATGTGCATTCATATGGTGACTGTCCCTAAAACAGACTTTCTTCACAACCATGTAGGATTTGTTTTTAGTAGATTTTAACAGATCTTTCTTCTCTTATGCTATATTAATATTCCAAAGCTAAAATGGTTGAAAAATACAATCCATTCTCCTGGTGGAACGTCTTCATTGGCAAACATCTACTATCATTATTAGGATTCTGTGGAAAATTAAAATAAATAAAGCTAAACAAGCAGTACACCTATGCATATTTACTCAAATTTGCAAGCATGTAATATATAATACATTGGGATGATGAGAAAAAAAGAGAAGGATACTAGACTTACACGTGCTTCTTTGTAAGAAACTATTTTGAAGAAGAAAATGACTAAGGTAAAGAAAAAGGTGGAGTTACAACTTATCCTTTGAACAATAGTTAAGCTGAAAGCCACCACAAAGTGATGCTTGGATGAAAACACCCTTCTTTCAACCTTATCTGATCCACAAGACAGCATTCAAGTTTCACATTACACACACATTCTTGTTCTCACTCTCCCATGCACAAGGATCTTTTTAATTCATTAGAGAGAGAGATAAAAGCATGATAATGAAGCATTATAAGAGATCATCTTGAGAAGATCAGGCATGTAAACAAAGTTTCTACACACCCTACAAAGGATTCTTGGAATGCAACCTATTTTGATGTTACTCTACTACACATTTTGCAGAGGTTTCCCAAACATAATAGGATTATCAACAATAGAAAAGCAACAGTCATTCCTTCTGCTCAAAGATCGCTGAAGAGAGGTGGAAAAATGTTTCTGGCCATGTTTATCATCTGTACCAAGCTCTACTTCTGGGATTCTTTAATGGAAATTAAGACAGTTAAATAGCAAAGTATATGAAATTTATTGGATAGAGACATTCTATTTATAAAAAACAAACAATACTCAACATTCATTATCTTCTGCCCTAAGTTTGTAAAGATCATTCTTGATTCTGTGAGACTTTTTCTTTTGTGCTATGTTACTAGGGATTACATGGACGTAATGAAACTTTTTATATTTCACAGAAGCAACAGTATGATTTATATTTTCTAGATCTCCTTGTGAGCTTTCTTAGATCACTAGCTTTCACTTCCTACCTAGATATTTCCAGCTATATTCACTTTTTATCCCCCAAATATTCCAGTTTTCTGGGTTTATATCTTCTTAAAAAAATAACATAATTATACTGTTTATAATAATCTTCCCCAAATTGTTGACTTCTGCATTTCTCAGACTCCAACTCATATTATCCCAGCCTGTTGTTTAGTATGATAACAATTGTAATTTTATAACATCTGGAGAGTGGTAGGAAAAGAAAGAAAATATATAAATTTTACATTTGGTTTAACTTTGATATTAATTCTGATATTTTTTATAAATGACATTGAGCAGACTTTGAGAAACTGGTATTTTTTTAAAAAAATAAATAAATCAAACAACACAAAACATCTCTTTTTTATTACTTTTACATATTCTTTACATACTTTTTTCCCAAAAAATCACAATCTAGTGTTTGTTTATTATTTTTGATCCTGTGATTAACATTACAACCTGCTGTGAAGTTAAGATTCACTAAACTCCATAAAGGCAGAAAGATGGAATATAAATCTTATTATCAAGAATAGATAATGCAAATTTACAAAAAGTTTCTTAATCTTCTGGATTTAAGGAAGCTTTCCCAAGTAAGTAGTTCTTTGTGAAAACTGGGAATATCACTTTCCTTTCCCAAAAGGGATCTCCAAAGGCAACAGAGAGCAAAATACAGGGATGTCCCACTGCACAAATGGAAATCATTTACCCAGTCTTAAATCCAGATTCCTATTTCCAGCAGGACTTAATGTAAGCAAGTCGTCATACAACTGGAATTTAGTAAAACCAAAATGAAGAATGAAAAGCCGGAAGAGAAAAACTATGACCACAGATGCTCTATCTGCCCAAATGTTTACTAAGTCATTTACTTAATTGCTAAGATATAGTTGATTGTACATAATCTATGTGGAACGTCAGAGAACTGAATTCTGAGTAAGTACTTAGTAATAAGTAATTCTATGGAATTTTTTTTCCAGGAAATCAAATACAGGACTATATCTGGAGAAATACTGTACAAAACAAGAGAGTTGTAACACTGGTTATGAAACAAATGCAGGAACAGTGACTGTAAAATCAAAACACATGCCAAGTGCACTAGATAAAATCACAACAAGTTACCTTTAACCATCAGTCCACGTGCTGCTTGTGTGTAAACGCAATATATCAGTTATCCGGGGACAAAGCATTTAGTAAGAACAATCATATGTTCCTTAATCTGAGATTATAAAACAGGGCCTTTTGCATTCTTAGACTTTCCTTTCAATACAATAATGCTTCCTACAATGATGTTTATAAAACAGATCCTCAGGGTTGCGCACAGAACTTGGTGTCTTAAACTTTTTGAACTCCAGTGCCCTTCCTGATCATCTTTTGCAGTGCCAAATTGCGTGGGCAGAAAAGAAAATTGCAGATTCCATGCACAGTTCCTGCTCTCTGCACTGTGAGCTTCAGGCCTCTAAAAAATCTTTCCCCTCTAGTACTTTGGAGAATGCTGACTTTGAGTCCCATGAAACCACTGTGTCTTTGACCTAATGGAATGGTGGTATTCATCCTAACCTGCATAAGATTTCTTGTTTATTTTAATGCCTGTATTATTTGCTCATGTTTTGTTCTGCATCACCCAAAATCTTGCAATTGAGGCTGTTTGCACATGCTGCAAATTAATCAATGAATCACTTGAAGACCTGGGGCCAATCATTACAACCCCATCCATTGCTCTCGAAAAGTTCATCATTCACTCCTGAAGTTATGAAATACCTTTTAAAGTTGATCCAAACCAGTATACATATGAAATGAAGAACCCAATTGGGTTAATATTAATAGGGGGAATACTATGTTCAAATATTCCTAAACTGATTCCCTTAAACTTAGGAGAACATCCCTAAAACCATTCCTATACAGAAGGGACTAGAATATTAGGCAGAAGGTTAGTGGCCTTTCATGATTAGTAAGTGACTGAAGCAGTAATATATTATATGTTTACATGAAACACAAAATTTTTATTCCACCACTATAATTAAGCCTACCAGGGGCTATCTGTGGAGGGAAAAAAAGGTAAGATGATAGCATGATAAAAGTCCCATTTTTTTACATACTGTATATGCACAGCACATAAAAAGGGGTGGCTTTGACTGTGTGGTGGCAGCTACCACCTTGACATTTTTGACCTTCCCTGTAGAATCTTACACCCCAGCAAGCTACAGCAAATACTTATTCAGAACACGTGATGAGAGGGAGAAAAAACACACGATGAAGCCAACCCTGAGAAATTAGATTTCAGATCTAAAATGGGTTCATAAACCCTTAGCTGCTTTAATAAATTTGGTAGTACCTATTACATAAGACAACATTATCTGACTGTATGCAATTCACTCACTGCTGATATGGATGATTACCAACATTAATGGGTAATAAGTCATTAAAGGTAACGACAGACTGCATTGGCCTCTGCACCAGTGACAAAGTCCACAATAGAATTTGTGCCAAGTTAGTTGGTTAATCATTTATACTCCGAGGAACAAGTACAGCGCCTTTCAGTTACAGCAACCTTTGGGTGATACTTAGAGATGAGTGGGTTTACAATAAGGCTCAATGTCTATGTCAAACACACAAATCCCAGTCTAGCTTTCTTCTGTTAAGATGCCATGAGCTAATGGCTCCCCCGCCCTCCCTGTGTTGTGCTCTAAACTAGTGTTTCCTAAGCTGAGTAACTGTAAGATGGATGGATTTCAACTCCCAGAATTCCCCAACAAGATGGAGAAATTCTTTCAGCCAGTAAGGGCAGTGTTTCTCAATCTGAAGCAGTTCAAGACGGGAGGACTTCAACTCCCAAAATTCCCTAGCCAACTTGTCTGGGGAATTCTGGGAATTGAAGTTCTCCCATCTTAAAGTTGCTCAGGTTGAAAAATGCTGCTCTGAACAGAAATCCTGCCTTCCACCCCATCTTTGGGTCTTCATTGTCAGAGAATTCTAACATTAACATTTGAATCTTACTTTCAGATGACAGGAACCTTTGTAAGTTTGGCTTTGTGTATCTAGCCTTCCCTCCAAAAGCTCAAATACGGAAATAGAATGCTTCCTCCAATTTTCTCCCACTATCACAGTCCTGTTCTGTAGGCTATGATGACAGAATAAACCAATCCTGCTGCATCTGGATCTCTGTGAATGCCCATTTGTGCATGTGCGTGTGTGCATATTTCCCTGCTCCTCCCTTTCCTTGGGCTGCCAACCCAGAAAGATTGGGGAGCTCTGTTCTAATCTAACCGTCTCCTCAGGCAGGAGACCCTATACCATTCTAGACAAGTGGTTGTCCAGTCTCTTCTTAAAAGCCTCCAGTGATGGAGCACACACAACTTCTGAAGGCAAGCTGTTCCACTGGTTAATTGTTCTCAATGTTAGGAAGTTTCTCCTTAGTTCTAGGTTGCCTATTTTCTTGGTTAGTTTCCATCCATTGCTTCTTGTCCTGTCTTCTGGTGCTTTGAAAAATAAGTTGACTTCCTTTTCTTTGTGGCAATCCCTCAAATATTGGACCACTGCTATAATGTCATCCATCCCTAGTCCTTTTTTTCACTTGACTAGCCATACCCAATTCTTGTATACTTTCTTCATGTTTTAGTCTCTAGGCCCTTAATCATCTTGGTTGTTGTTTTTTTCCTGCACTCTTTCCAAAGTCTCAAAAACTTTTTTTATAATGTGGTGACCAAAACTGGATGCCGTATTCCAGATCAGTTCAGTATTCCAGCTCAGATCAAGACCAAATGAGATATGATGTTGAATATGTGACTAGAAATCTCATCTCATTTCTCTCCCTCCCTCCCTCTCTCTCTCTCGTGTGTATAAAATTAATAAAGTAATAGCAGGCCTTTAGGCAGGAGATAGCTGTCTGTAACTTTCTCCCTCTTTATTTCTTCAAAAGAAATAAAAATATTTTAATGCCACTGTTATGTATTGGGCTTGTGGTGTTGCACCACGTGCGTTGCTGGAGAGCCGTTAACCCAGACAAGCTGTCTCCGGTTCTGCAATTGGTTAGCCCTGGCGGCAAGAGTGGGTTCAACCCTATTGGCTGCCACCTAGGGGCTAGTCTATATATTGTGGCTGGTTGCTGTCCAAGCCTCCAGTACAGTTCCAGCAGTTATTCTGTACTCAGCCTCGTGTCATCATTCCTGCTCCCAAGAGCCTACAACTTAACAGCCACCATCTTTTAACCTGATTTCTATGTATCCTGCCTTTATTGTTTTTACAAATAACTCAGAGGGGTGAACATATCCACCTCCTACTTTGTCCACAACAACTCTGTAAAGTGAGTTTGGCTCAGAGTGAGTGACTGGCCCTAAGTCACCCAGCTTGCTTTCATGGCCAAGGACTAAAACTCCCATTCTTCCGATTTCTAGGCTAGTAACTTAACCACTAGATCCAACTGTTTTTAATAAATAATAATAAAACATTTTATTATTTTGTTATGTTCCTGCCTAGTACATCAAGAGTCTACTAATTAGGGCATACATACATACATATATACATACAGTACAGACTATTCTTTATGTGCAAAGAAAGATTACAGTCTAGATCAAACTTGTTAGTTTTAAGATGTGTGGATTTCAATTCCCAGAATTTCAGGAGCTGAAGTCCATACAACTTAAAGCTGCTAAGCGAAAAAAATATTGGTTTGATTAACCTTCTCCCCCCTCATATGCCACGTACCTAATTTTGTCTTAAACTTTGCAGATGCAAATTCCAATGATGGTAAGTTTTAGATCTGTGGTATCTCTGCCTTTAACAGTGTTGATACCATATATATCTCCCTACAGTTGTTTATTATCTCCATTCCAGCAAATAAGGCTATAAAATTGTGCAAGACTAAAACAAAAATTTGTACTAGTCTGCCTCTGCATAGCAATTTGAATCACATCTGTTATGTCTACAATCCAGGGAACAAAACATCAGTTTTAAAAATCCAATATATGATTTATTTTTTTTCATATTTGCTTCCCTGTAGCTTGGTGAACACACATGGCTTATATGCAAGGCTGGTTTATGTCATTTGGGTTTATGTTGCTTCAATTCATTTACTTTTTTGTCAAAACAAGTTCCTAAGTCCCTGGACTGACTGGTTTTTAACATATGTTGTCTGAAAGATTGTAGTGGAAGGGACCTTCTTTAACAGGAGCAAGTGTGTGAGTTTACATGCTGTAATCTTCCATACAGCTGCTTATCCCATTCCTTAGTAAGAAGGCTGTTGAACCCATGATACTTGCATTTATTTAGTTTGTTTGTTCAATTTATGCAACTGCCCATCTCAAATTACAGGTAGTCCTTGACTTACAATCACAGTTGGGCCCAAAATTTCTGTTGCTAAAATTTTTGTTAAGTGCGTTGTGCCCCATTTTATAACCTTTCTTGCCATAGTTGTTAAGTGAATTACTGCAGTTGTTAAGTTAGTGACACAATTGTTAAGTTAGCGACATGATTGTTAAATGAATCTGGCTTCCCAGTGACTTTGCTTGTGAGATGATCGTAAAAGGTGATTTCATGATCCTGGGACACTGCAATTGTCATAAAAATAGTTAGTTGCCAAGCATTTGAATTTTAATCACATGACCATTGGTATGTTGCAATGGCCATAAGAGTAAAAACGGTCATAAGTCACTTTTTCAGTGCCGTTGTAACTTCGAATGGTCACTAAACAAACTGCTGTAAGTCAAGGACTATCTGAAGTCTCCGCCTCAGTCAGTTATTAAAGTATATCATTGAGCAAAAACTAAATAGCAAATGGGAAAAATGCAAATAAGATAGGGAAAATACTCAAAACAATCACTATCAGGAATGGACAAAGGGCTGGCCAATTAGGTGTAGCTGACACTACAAAAATATAATTTGCATTATAGAATCTTACTTACACCTGATAGTGAGGCAAAAATAGTTTTATTCAATTATCACCATCTGATCATATGTTTGTAAACTACAATATTTTTGCTTTCTTGCCTGCATTAACCCACCAACCTATAAAATATCTTTGGAGTATTATAGGCAAAGCTGGCTTAGAATTAAGTCAGATGCCATCTCAGATGTTACAGGGAAAAAATGGAGAAATGTTTTGAGTCAATCGAATAATTTCAAATATCCACCAGTTCTCATCACAAAAACAACTTTTTGTATCTGAGGACTGCACTATTTATTTTGAGAAGAACAAGCATCCCAGTCAGTAAGATTTACGGTAATATTACCAAGTGGTTGCAGCAAGTGTAAAATATATGTGTTCATAAAAACTAAGCTTATTTTAAAGTTTGGATTGTATCTGTCTTATGTTTTCTCAATATGCAAGAACAATTTTCTGTTGGTATTTGCCAAACACAGTGGAAGAAGCCTCTGAGGATTAAAAATGTTTATTCTACCTGTGATGCAGTAAGGATCCTCTCCAGACTTTTTTTGGCAGTATCTTAAAATCTTTCCTGCACATCATTTCCTTTTGTGATCTTGGCTCCTAATATGCTCTTCCTGGGCAGAGATGGGCAAAACTATTCTTTCAGACCTCAGAGCCTTCTCCAATTAAGGTTGGTGCAAACTGACAGCATGAAAAACAAAGGAAAACAACTGTAAATCCTAAAGTAGACATGTCACTGTTCAAAACCAAAGCAAATCTCCTAATTCTTTTTACACTCGGCCTCATCTGGAAGTGTGATGTATACCCATGAACTTTCCAATATTCAATCCTTACCCATGATAAATGTGTCCCTGGGCCACTTTGTATCAACATAGGTGGGGAACTTCATTGGACAAAGGCCATACTTCAGGGGTAGTCATTTCTTTTTTTAAAAAAAAATATTGGTTTTGTTTGTTCACATCTCAGAAGCCCACCGATAACTGCTTTTGGTTTTGGGAGTCTGAGAGGTTTAAAAGGCAAACACATATAGCGGAGCACTCCTGAACCAGTAATCTGAATAGTTAGAAAAATGAGGAGAGAAAAAGGCTAACGGGTCAGACTAGACTTGTGATTTTTCACTTCCTTTTTACTTTAATGAACACCTAGCACTTTATAACAAAACAATGAGATGGAATCAAAAACCATGTCTAAAAGATCAAGTTGCTAATGTCATTTAGAGCAGCGTTTCCCAACCTTAGGAACTTGAAGATGCGTGGACTTCAACTCCCAGAATTCCCCAGCCAGCTATGCTGGCTGGGGAATTCTGGGAGTTGAAGTCCACGCATCTTCAAGTTCCTAAGGTTGGAAAGCGCTGATTTAGAGGATAACAGCAACCAAACAAGCTGTGATTGTATCAGTAATTCTTCCTTCACTATATTTATCTTCATCATCATCTTCAGGGTACTAAAAGTTAGGGTACATATTGGGTTAATATCCTCCTTGCCAGGGTGAAAGATGTAACTGACAGAACACATTTCTCCTGTTTGGACTAAAGCACTATAATGTAACCCCAGATCCACACCCTGCTAAGCCCAATGAGACATCAAGTCATATGAAACTCAAAGGTTAAATAAGGTAACAATTGAAAGCAAAAGACATTCTCAATATAAAAATTGCAGAGCTAATCTAAAATTAAACACATTTTTTCTTTTCCTTTTGGGGTTTGCATCTGACTTTCTTTGCTCATCCTCCTAAAGTTTCAGGAAACTGGAGAAATTATTAGGAACAATGCTACATCAGTTATAAGGAACCACTTTCTTATTTGGGAGCACTGTATTCCATATTTCAGAACGTAGGTCATCCTGTGGTTGGAAAGTTATACCGTAGTTTCTGGCGTATATGACGACTTTTTAACCCATGAAAATCTTCTCAAAAGTCAGGGGTCCTCAGGTGCTGAAACTTTAGGGACAGGGCTGGCTGGAAAACCTGGAGCGGATCTTCCATTTAGTCTGCGCAGGGAAAGCGGGACCAATTGGAGTAGAAGCTGCAGTCTGTGATTTTTTACAGGCTGGGGTCTGGGCGTCTTTCCTTCTAAAGTTGAAGAGCAGCTGTAGGCAGGTGGGGAATGCAAGAGCAACTTGAAAGGCAGGTGGGGAATGCCAGCCAGAGCAGCTGCTTAGCTCTAAGGACACATTTGACTCAGGAACTGGGCGGGCTGGCTGGAAAACCTGGAGCTGATCTCCCATTTGGTCTTTTTTTTTTAATCCCATTTATATCCTGCCCTTCTCCGAAGACTCAGGGCGGCTTACAATTTAAAGCACAAATCAATGTGCTTAGCAATAGCCTTCATTCTATGTATATGCCTGCTTATTAGAGCTTTCACCCCCCCCACACAAGCAGCATTATTACAAAGTCAGCTTATTGCTCCCAACAATCTGAGTTCTCATTTTACCTACCTCGGAAGGATGGAAGGCTGACTCAACCTTGAGCCTGGTGGGATGAGAACCTGCACTAATTGCAGGCAGCTGGTGTTACTTAAGGCTCTGCACAGAGAAAGCTTTAGAGTGAATTAGGAAAAGTGAAAAAGTGAATTAGGAAAATAGGAAATGGTTGCTGGAATTGGGTATGTGTAGTTTAACGAAGAGAAGGGTGAGGGGTGACATGATAGCAGTGATCCAATATCTCAGGGGCTGCTACAAAGAAGAGGGAGTCAAGCTATTCTCCAAAGCACCTGAAAGCAGGACAAGAAGCAATGGATGGAAACTAGTCAAGGAGAGAAGCAACCTAGAACTAAGGAGAAACTTCCTGACAGTTAGAACAATTAACCAGTGGAACAACCTGCCTCCAGAAGTGGTGAATGCTCCAACACTGGAAGTTTTTAAGAAGAGACTGGACAGCCATTTGTCTGAAATGGTATAGGGTTTCCTGCCTTAGCAGGGGGTTGGACTAGATGACCTCCAAGGTCCCTTCCAACATTATTATTATTATTATTATTATTATTATTATTATTATTATTATTATTATTATTATATTATATTATTATTATTATTATTATTATTATTATTATTTTTAATCCACTTGCACTGTTTTATGTTTACATGTTTGATGACAAACAGCCTTATGTTTATAAGTGACAGTTTTCCTACTAAGTACCTGCATGTCATAAGCATTTGAATTAAAATTACCATATTAAAATCAAATCTGATGTTTTTTAATTTTTATTTGGTGTGCGTTGGAAGAGGGGTAGTCTTATACGGCGAGTATAGCCCAAACCCTATAATTTAACAGGAAATGTAGGGGGTCGTCTTATACGCCCAGTCGTCTATTTTCCCCACAACTCCTCCTCTGTGAGGTGAATTGACTAAGAGACAGTGGTAGGGTTCAGCCAGTATGCACCAGTTCGGCAGAACCAGTAGCTAATTTTTTGTTGCCCAGGCCCAGAATGGACTTCCAGAAGCCGCATCCACACAGACTGGAAAATACGGTAGTTCTCTCACAGAATCACAACAGGAAGAAAAATCAGCTAGTGATTGCAAAACATTTCTTTTCACTACATATGCATATTGAATTTTTGACATTCCACTGTTTTTATAGTAATTTTATTAAAAATTACAATTTAAAATATTACAAACAGAATAAAAAGAAAAAATAGAAAGTGCAGAAAAGGAAAAAAAGAAAAATGGGAAAAGGAAAAAATAAGGATATACAATACAGATAGTCCATGCAACTGGCAGCTTAGCAACTGTACAAAGATATGACAAACCACAAAATTGGGACTTACAACTCACTTTCAAAATTCTGCCCTTCCTCATGGTCACATGACTGCATTTTAGTCACCTGCAATGCCCTGCAATCATGTGATTGCAATTTGTTTTTGCTTGTAACCAGAGTTTATTTTGGGTTTCCAGCAAATACTGCCCCATAGCAAACAATGGGTTTGCTTTATGACCACATTTGTTTAACAACTGCCACAAAAAGATAGTAAAATCAGGTGCAATCACACCATCCTGATATTTGTACTTTAAACTGCTTTTGCTAAGGATTAAAGGATGCTGTAAAACCTGTCAATCCAAAGGTCCCTAATAACTGAAAAGCAATTAACAATTTCCCAAAGTGATTAGAAAAGAAAGTACACAAACCTAATGCCCTTTTGAATATGCCAAACATGATTTCATCTAAAAGATGGCTATTGTCTCATCTCTAAGAGTTGTAAACTGTCTTGTGGTCTCCCACAAGGAACAACTGTCTGGAGCATCTCAAGTCCTCTTCTTGTTTGGAGAGGAATTATGAAGAATGTTTATTTTCCAGTTCTTTAGTCCACTGCAGTTATCATCAGTTTCCCATTACTTTCCCAGAAATTGACATTCCCGTTAAAAGGCACAATTGACTAGAACTGTATGTCCTGCAAAAAAGGAATACAAGCTGTAAACTATGAAACAATATCATATTCTTAAACATGTATGATAACCACCTACAATTAACATGGACATGTTGATTGGCCATTGTAACCAGACATTTCAGTGTTTTCAAATGAGCAACCAAAAGGTACAGTTAGTGTAACTCCCTTACGAGGAATGCTATGAATAGTTTTTTTCTTTTTAACATACAAAAAAAAAGCGATAGATGCATTTCAAACTGTAAGTGATGTGACGTGGTCTGTCACCTATCACCTCCTTATCAATAATCTATCACCCTTTTTTCAGTGTATATGTATGTATTATCTATTCATATATCTTTTTATAATATAAAATACCTTTTCTCTGTTGTTTACCCAAAGGTGTCTGCAGGTTGTGGTCCTGTAGATGGCAGTCCCAACAGTGCTAACCAAAGCTCAGCCAGTTTGTGTGTGTTTTACGTGCAAGACACAGGGGGGAAAAATGGAGATTTGATTCCACCATGGTTATGACCTTGATTTTTTTTAACCATGCTCTGTGCACTTATCTCTATTATGCATCTTATCTCTCTTTCCTTCCATCCACCCCATCCACTTATCACCTATTTACCATCTTACCTTTCATCTATCTCTTCCTATCATTTTGTCTGTATCTATCCATCTTTATTCATTTCTCGGCTATTATGTAAGTAGCATTTCACCTACTATATATTTACCATCTCTCTCTCTCTTTCATCTGTCTACCAGCTCCCTATAGATCCTCACCCCCACCCCCCAATTTATCTTCCAATGCGGCGCTCCTTGCAAACGTGCGAGGCTCAGCAGATCTGTACGTTCTGCAGCTGAGCGGGTTCCCTTTCCGGAATGGATGGATTCCTCGTTGATTTGGCGCCCCCGGTGGAAAAGAAGGGGCGGTGCAGCGGCTCAGCCGCGATGTCAACGAGACGCCTTTTTAAAGTACTGTACAAGCAAGAATTCAAACGTGAGACGCTGCGGCGCGCGTGCATGTCTCCGACAGTCTTTGTGGGTGGGTGGCGCTGGGTGGATTTCCAAGGCCCAGCCGGTGCCAGACAAAATAATAAGGGTTTGTTTTGGGGTAAGGGCTGTTCGGGGGGGGGGGGAAATGGGGTCTGAGGTTTCTCGTCTAATAAAGGAACTACAGGAATAATTCGCAACATTCAATATACGCTCTCGAAATAAAAGCATCGTTTTAAAAAGAAAAAAAAAGTTCGGCTTCGGGTAATTAAGCAGACTAGACTGCAAGACCCTGGAGAGCGGAGTGGCTGTTGCTTTTCTCTGGGCAACATCATAGGGGTGTGCTTTTTATTTTATTTTTTTATTCCCCCCCCCCCCGTGTTGTTAAAACCCGGGCAGCCGCCGTGCCTTAGGAAAGTGGCGGCAACCAGGACGGAACTCCTTATAAAGGCTTGGAAATTGGAGGGAATACGCGTGTGCCGTGTCCGTAGCAACCTCAAAAAAAAAAAAAAAGACGGGTGGGCTGCTGTTTAGGAAAAGCCCATCCTACTACGGTGCGGAATTTTTCGCTCCTCCAACTATAAATCATAACAGCGCTTCTGGATTACGAGAGAACCGAGTAGAGTTGGGTGTGTTCCTTGCTTTTTTTAATTTTTAAATCGCGGGAAGCTTTTTTTTATTTTATTTTATTAACCCTTCGTGGAGACTTCGCTTCTCGGAAGCGTGACCAGGCACGAGTTTCTTCACGGCTGCCTCGTTCTGTTTTAACGCTGCGTCCAAAACTGCATTTCTGAGGCAAAAGTCGGGCGGGTCTCGGGCGCCAAATTACTGCAGATTTGCGAGCTGAGGGAGGCTGATGATAAATGGCGCAGCTTTTTGCATTGGGCAGGGGAGCTTATTATTCCTGTTTTTATTACTGTTTGGCAGCGGGGCTTTACCGCCTCAGAAAGAAGGGGAAAGCCCTCTCCTGCCTGCCGATCATGGCGGCTGCCTTGCGCCCCCGCCCCGCGTCTCCCCCGAATTCCCGCTTCCGACGCAGCGCTTAAGCTCTGCCGAGAATGACCTTCCCCACCGCCGCCAGGTTAGCGACGACGCGCGAGCCAGGCGCGCCCAGGAATTCCCGCCCTGCGCTCGTAAAAGCCCCTCCACCCTAGTTTCACTGATGCATACCCAAATCCCCTTTCCCGGGATTGGCTGAAGCCAGGCCTTCATTTTGAAAGAGCCGCCCCTCTCATTGGCTCCGACGCATGTAAATGAAAGAAACCTTTCCCTTCTGTTGTGTTTTTTTTTTTTTTTACCTCGCGGCTTGGGCGCGCTCCCCCTCCTTTCCCCCCCCCCCGCCGCATCATTTTGTGATGAGAATTTTTCAGACAGTAACTCGCCGCGTCTCTTTACTATAAGCAAATAGTTCCTCGCTCCCCACCCTCCGTATTTACAACGGGGCGAGGTTCCGCAGTCCCCTCTTTCAGCTTGAGAGAGAGAGAGGGCGGAGTCTTTCCGGACCTATTCGAAGCGGTGGGAGGGAGGGAGAGAAAAACGCGTCCCCCCCGCCGATTCCCTCCGGCGGAGGGATACGGACTTGGGAGAACCGTCTCTGTTTCTTTTTCTTTTTTTTTCCCTCCCCCCTTCCCCCACCAAAATATTGAGAGTTAAGAGGCGGCTGCTGCGCGCGACGGAGATCAGAAAGAGAGAGAGGCGCCAGTGGGAGCCTGAGCTGCCGTTCCTGCTACCGCCGCCGCTCCACAACGACCGCCTCACTGCGGCGCTCCATCCCGGCTTGGATTTTATCGATTTTCCTCCTATCGCTCGCGTGGGTTTCTTGGCGCGACGCGAGCGAAGACGCCTGCTGAAAAAAAAAAAAGACGCGAAGCCCCGTCCGTCGCTTTGCTTGCCTATCTTTTATTTTATTTTTCCTCCTTCAAATAAAAAGATCGGCGTGTGGATTTCTCTTTCCCCCCCCCCTTCCCCATCCTTTCCCGTTTTCCTGGGATTCTCCTGCTGGACTTCGCCGACTTGCAAGTTTTCGTTTCGATTCGAAGGAGAGACGGGGACGCCGAGCAGCGGCGGCGGCTTGCGAGCGAGGCTTTTTTTTTTTTTTTGCCTCCTTCCCGGTTTGGGGAAGGAGCTGCGTTGCCGGCTGTATTGAGTTGCGTTCATCAGCAAGAAAACCCCCCAGCCCCGTCTTCCCCTTGGTTGACTGAAGAAGCTTTTGCGTGGTGATTGTGGGTGGCTTTTTTTTCTCCCCTTTTTTTCCCCCCACCCCCGTGGTCTCTCGCTTGGGAAGATGCTACTCTCCAAATTTGGGTCCCTGGCTCATCTTTGCAACCCAACCGGCATGGATCACTTGCCGGTGAAGATCCTCCAGCCAGGTAAACAATTTCAAGAGTTGCCGTTCCCCTCCCCGCCTCTCTCTTGCGGGGAGGGGGGGGGGACGGAGGGCCGTGCGCGTTGCGTGGTGTGTGTGTCTTGTGTGTGATGTGCGTGACGAGGTTTCCTCTCCCTTCCCGCGTCAGCCGCGGAAGAGGAGCAGTGGATCCGAGCCATCGACTCGGGTCATTCATTCATTTTCTTTCGAAAAATCTCCGCAGTTGTTAATAAGCCCCCAAAGTTTTTTTGTTTTTTTTTTGGCGGGGGGGGGGTTGTTAGAAGAGGAGAGATCTGCCTTGGTTTCCCCTGTCATCCTAACCGGGAGTAAGGACGATGGGAGAGGAGTCTGGCAGGCAAATATTTTGTACCGAGGGATGAAGGAAAAAGAATTGGGAAAGACGGGTTTTGCCAGGATCCTGGCAAATCTGACTCACGAATCCCCGGACGACCACGAGAGGGAGGCAGAAAGTTAGTCGTTTCTGGCGGGTCACCCCAATTTTTACAGCCCCCCATCCATTAATTCCCAAATCTGGGCTTGGCCGCACTTTGAATTGGGTTGAATGTTGCTGGTGGCTTTAAAAAAGAAACGCTGTAGGGAAGGTGGGGGTAAGATGCCCCTTTCCTCCCCGCTTAGGTCGAGAATGCTTTCTGTCTAGGCTGCTATTGGATCTCCTGGACTTGGACTTTCCCTCTTTTTCACCCCTCGCTTTCTCTTTTCTTTCCCTCTCTAGTGAAAGTGGAAAAGGAGCCATTCGAAAAAATCTATCAAGTGGGCTCCGTCTTGGGCAGTGGAGGATTTGGCACCGTCTACGCCGGGAACAGGATTGCAGATGGCTTGCCGGTAAGAGGAGGCTCTTGAGCAACCCCCTCCCTTCTCCTCCCCCAACCACGAGGCTTGGGGTTGCTACCACCCACCCCTGTTTGCGTGGCTGGAAATTCCAGCTGTGGAATCCTGATCGAGAAATTCTGGGCAGTTCTCTGATGCCAAGCAACAGGCATACGGCTTGGTCCCCCCCCCTCCATTCCCCCCTATCCCTCAATTCAATTGAAGACTGGTTTCCTTAACCTCTGTTTTCTCCCTGCTTCCAGGTGGCTGTAAAGCATGTCGTGAAGGAGCGTGTAACCGAGTGGGGCACAATTGTAAGTATCCAATGACAGACCCCAAAATGTGTGTGTGTGTGTGTGCCTGCCTGCCTGCCTGCACCTTGCAGTAGTTTCCTACTGGTTTTCTCTCCTGTATTAATAACAGAAGGCTGATGATTGTTTCCATGGATTCCCCTTTCCACCCCTCATGCGGCTGCCTCTCCATTCTCTGTTATTGTTTACATTGAGGTGGGGGGGATTTTGGCAGGGTTTCTTCTCTTCCCCCTCTGCCCTCCCCTTTTGACTGCGGCAGCAGAGACACCCAGTGGAATAGCTGCAGCCTTCCCCATCGGTCTAGCTGCTTAGCCCTCCCCCTTCCCGTCCTCCGCCTGGCTGCTGGAATTTCCATTTTGAGAAAAGAAGTGTATGATTTGTTTTCCGACAGCCAAGGAAGGGGATTTTCCCTCCTCCTCCTCCTCCCTTCCCCGATATTCCAAATAATTCATAATGTCTTCCTTTGCTCTTTCTCCCTTGTGTTTCCCTCCCTCCCTCCCCTTCCTCCTTGTAGGGTGGAGTAATGGTGCCCTTGGAAATAGTCCTGTTGAAGAAAGTGGGTTCGGGCTTCCGGGGTGTAATTAAGCTGCTCGACTGGTACGAGAGGCCTGATGGCTACCTGATCATCATGGAACGACCAGACCTGGTGAAGGATCTCTTTGACTTCATTACGGAGAAGGGGGCGCTGGATGAGGACACCGCACGGGGCTTCTTCCGTCAAGTCCTGGAAGCAGTGCGCCACTGCTACAGTTGCGGGGTAGTACACAGAGACATCAAGGACGAGAATCTTCTAGTGGATCTTAGGACAGGAGAACTGAAGCTGATCGATTTTGGGTCTGGAGCTATCCTCAAGGACACGGTCTACACTGACTTTGATGGTACGCGCCCCTCCCAACCTGCAGCCAGTCCCTGTGTGTGTGTGGATGGGTGGGTGGATGGATGAGTGTTTAATTGGGAAAGCATCCTGACACAACCCCCTCATTCTTAATCACATTCTTACCACCTACGACTGACAAAATGTATTTTTGCTGCTGCAGTCAGTAGCAGGTTGATAATTAAATCCTTTCCAATGGAGGCAGCTGGAAAGCGGGGGGGGGGGTTGTCAAGTGGTTTAGGAAAGGAGCAATTCCAGGCAGTGACGCAGCAGTTTATATTTTCCTTGCCTTCAAAAAAATAATAATAATAAAGGCATTTTCCTAGAGGGCGATGTGTTTACAGTTGAGTCAAGCTTGTATGTTTCCATCTGTACTTTTGTTGGTGCTTCCCCCCTCAAACTGCTCTCCCTCTCCCCCCCCTCTCTTTCTCTCTCTCTCTCTCTCTCACACACACACACACACACACAAATACCTGGTTTTCTCCTTTCCCGACTCCTCATTCTCCTATGATGTTTTATAAATCCCGCATTGCAGATTGAGAGACCAGGTGGGTTAAACCTAAGGAGTTTTTCCTTCCCATTCAAAAAACTTACACAGTGAAACATAGGTTCTCTCCATTTGTTATAAGAAATATATTACCTCTGGGTTTTTTCCCCCCCTGAGAATGGCAAGATTTTCTTTCTTTCAAGGTGAAGGTGATCCAAGTAAAGGAGGCACCGTTTTCACCTCCCTTCCCTAGTCAGCTGCAGCATTTAACATCTGTTTGTTGTGAAACGAGAGTCTCCTGGCCATGTGACCTTCGGCATCACAAATTCCAGTTTTCATTTGGTATCCAAGTAACCACTCGGTGCAGAGGGAGGGCAGTTGCTAACTGCCTTCTTAACGCGCGAGGCAGATTTCACTCTTCTTCTAAAAGGTTATTCTGATTTTCTCTTCTCTTTTTATTAAAAAAAAGGGAGTGGCATACTTTTGGAAGTAGCCAAAAACTGATTTAGGAACCAAGGCTGGAGTTTCACCTCTTTTTTTTTTCCTTTCCTGCCTGTCTCTTTTCATCCCCTCTTCCTTTGTCCTTTTGTGTCTATTTTTGGTACGGTGCTGCAGACGCCACGTGGTCAAGGAAAGGGAGCTTTATGTTAGTAAACAGTCAGCTGATGGGTAGCTTGTGCTGCTCATCACCACAAAATAGAAAGACCCGAGGGCCGAGATTAAAACATGATATAATCCAAGAGGTGATGTAAGGTCCAGAATTCTCCCTTATATATGTTTGTGTGCTGTGAGGAGGGTTTTTTTTTAAATGGGATTTTTGAAATGGCAACACATAAAATATGCTCTCAAGTGGAAGTTAAACTTGGCTAACAGGGCAAGGGGTCTTGTATTCCCCCCCCCCACAGGAACACGAGTGTACAGCCCTCCAGAATGGATTCGCTATCACAGATACCATGGGCGATCGGCTACTGTATGGTCACTGGGTGTTCTGCTCTACGACATGGTCTGTGGAGACATCCCTTTTGAACAAGATGAAGAGATCTTGAGAGGACGCTTGTATTTCAGGAGACGAATTTCCCTGGGTGAGCTGAGATTTACAGATCTCCACAGCCCTGTTTCTCTGCCCACCGAATGGATTGTTTTGGTCGCTGACCCTCTTTCTCTCTTTGTCTTTCAGAATGCCAACAATTGATCAAGTGGTGCCTTTCTCTGAGGCCTTCGGATAGACCAACCCTTGAGCAAATTTTTGACCACCCGTGGTTGCACAAATCTGAAGTTGTGAAGTCAGAAGATTGTGACATAAGGTTACGGACCATTGGCACGGACGTGTCTCGCACAAGTTCAAGCAACGAGAGCCTGTGAAACACTTGAGGACCTTGTAAAGGGAGGGGAGCCACAAGCAGAAAAAAAAGTGGGGGAGAAAAGGCCAGAGTGCTGCTGCTGCTGCCAATATGTAGAAGGGGCTGGGGGTGGGTGGGGGAATGCATTAATTATTCTGTACTTTGAATCTTTGTCTGAGGGAATTGATTTTTTTTTAATTTTCCCCTTTTCGCTGGTTTCTGCTTCAGAATGAAATTTCCTTTGGAAACGCTAATATATGGGAGTTGGCAGGCCAGTACTTAACCCAAAAGGCTGACCTTAATGTTATTTTTTATTATGATGATTAAGAAAAGCAGTGACCTCTTTAAATAACACGGTAAACCTTTTTGCTCTCATAGAGCCTGGACTAAATTTTATTTGCTTTTTGGAGTGCCTTTTTGAAAGCTGCTTCAGTGGGACTTTCTTTTTTGAGCTGTGTGTGTCCAAAGAAGATCCAGTACATGATAGATCCTGCCTTCCCTTCTCCATTCCAGGTGCTGGGGAAGCAGCTCCCTATGATGCACTAGGAAACATGTTCAGTGACTGAATGAAGTAGTCCCATCAACTGATGATGGAATACTTGAACATAGACATTTCATCCTGTTCTTTCCTAGTCTTTCTCCCCACCCCCTCCAGACCCTCCAGCAAGACAACCTCTGCTGATCCACATAATATTTCCATAGCCCTGCACAGGTTATCAACTCTTTATCAGGAACATTTACCCATATTTCATTTCATCTCTACCACTGGGCACAGGAAAAAAGGCCCGTTCTCAGTTCCCCCCAACCTCCAAGTCTTAAAAAAAAAGTATGAATGGGCATGTTAAATGCACAATCAATGCAATATTCAAGGACTGTGTGCGTGTGGGTTTTGTTTTCTTTTCCCATTACCTGTATAATGTGTTTATGTAAATTTTTCCCCTGTACTATACAAGTTTTATTTATTGTCTGGAGTTTAGAAAACCTCTCACAGACTCAGCTGTGGCTATTTATTTTAGCTAATTTATTTGTTTAGAATTATGCAACACTGCTTTTATCTCTTTTCTGTTGTGGAGATTTCTCTGGGATCAGTCGACAAATTATTTTTGCATTCCTGTCTTTTCCTCTTTTGGGGGTAGGGGTGGGTTGTTGACAAAGAAATATATAAAGCCTGACCATACCTGTTTTTTTTTCCTTCATTTTTGGTTGGAAGATAGAAAAAATGTTGTACAAAGTAATTTAAGGGAATTAGAATGACTTTAAAAGTTAGTATGCCTTTTTTGTCTGGTATTATTGACATACCAGAACTGTAAAGTAATGCTGTTTTGAAGGGTTTTAAATTATTGACATTGTACAGTCTTTGTGCATTGGCTCTGGAAGGAAGAGTGGCAGAGTCATAAACCTTAATTTATTTTAATAGATGTGTGTTCTGTGATCTGGTTGCACTTAAGCAGCTTGGATTTGGATTTTTTTTCCTTCTGTTTAACAGTGTGAAATGTATGGAGATCATATTTTTTTATACAGGTATTTCAATTAAACTTTTTTGTAGATAACTTTTTAAGTGGCATGATGTGTTCATTTGAGTTCAACAGTAGCATCTTGGAGGAAGCACATTGGCACATTTGTATAGATCAACACAGAAGTTAAGTTCCACAAATGTCAATAGAGATTTGGGTAGAGGACTGCACAGAAATTCCCTCATCTTTGGAGCTGGTGAATACATTTAAAAGTTTTCACAGAATATCACAGATACTCTTGACAAAGAGGTTGCCATAGTGAATGTGACAAGTGCGAAGTATAGTCACATAACCCCTCTAGCTCCCAATACACTCTGCCTTTTCTGGGTAGGTGCTCCCATTTTCAAACAATGTACTGAAATGTAGAGACACCTATCAGTTTGCCTTCCAAAGTTTCTTGAGGTCAGAGATATTTTGAAAACTACAGTTTCCCCCCTTTTTTTTAAATTCCATTTATATCCCACCCTTCTTCGAAGACTCAGGGCGGCTTACAAGCTTAGCAGTAGCCTTCATTCTATGTATATGCCTGCTTATTAGGGCTTTCACACCCCTCCCAAGCAGCATTATTACAAAGTCAGCTTAATTGCCCCCAACAATCTGGGTCCTCATTTTACCTACCTCGGAAGGATGGAAGGCTGAGTCAACCTTGAGCCTGGTGGGATGCGAACCTGCACTAATTGCAGGCAGCTGGTGTTACTTAAGGAGGCATTAGCCCACTGCTCCACCAAGGCTCTTTTGGCTGCTACATTGCTTTCCAAAGTTCAAGAGACCTATTTTTCAGATTAAAAACCTTAATGTGTGCCATGGACCTCGTGGCTAGGACTCCCAATGGGCGGGTCAAGTCATGATGGTCACAATTGGAAAATTGAAACCACTACCACCAATATTTTTGCATGTGTCATGTACAAAAGGGTTTTAGACATGCAATTGTGGCTGCCATCTTGCCTTTTCACAATCTCCTTCTAGATGGGCCCCTCTGCCAGTGGTGGGTGGTAAAGGAGGTATAAGACTGAACTCCATTGTTGCCTAGATTAGAGACATGGAATAAAATATAGACTCATGCTGACAGCTGCAGGTTATCCATTTCATTCATCCATAGCTTGTATCCATTTATTATTTCCTCATTCGTTCTCTTAAGGTGAATAGATTTGGGCAACTTACAAAGTAGTTCCTGTACTCCTAATACACATGCATTGTATGCCATAAAAAGGAGTGGAGCTTTTATTGACCAATCGTGCCTGCCATTTTGATGCTGCTGACCCATCCAGTATGAAACTCCTGCGAATATCACATCTGTATTTCCAAATACTTGTTTTGGATGTTCTTAAAAGCCTTTCTCATTCTGTAGCTTCCAGGTGCATTGAATGATGATGAGGCACCAGGCTGGGGAATGCTCCAGAGGCAAAACTATACATGATAGACCTGTTTTAAGACAGGACTGTCATATTTTCATTAGATATGTTTGCATAACATGCTAAGCCAGAAAGTCGGGTGAGCACACAGGTGCCTTAGTTTTATCCTCTATGACATGCAGCTCTTTAATCCACAACTTAGGTTTACCAGGTTGTCCAATCCCCAAAATCTTCCATAGTAGAATTACACACTTGAGAACATGAAACCTACAGCAAACCAAAGTTCCATCTCAAACTTCACATATAATTGTAAGTTAAAAGCTGTTTAAAGTCTTGGGGGAGATAAGACAATGTGCTCATTAGCAGACTTTCCAATTTTCTGTTCTCATTCATTCATTTATCTGCCAGAAGGTTGTTGGGTTGTTGTTTTTTTGCCAATCTGATCTGTCTAAACAATATACACATGCAAGGTAGATGTTTGTATTCTTCCCAACAGCAGTGGCCTCGTATAACAAGGTTGGGTTTAAGCATCTTCTCCCAACAGACTAGCTTTCATATGCAACAAATTTCCTCACTTGAAAGAAAATCCAGATGAGGACTGCTAATCTGCATTCTGAAGCAGACGGGGTCAGATCTTTCTATTTTTGCCTACTTCAAGTGGCTCTTAAGAGGTGTTCACAGCACTGTACTGCATAACCTCCTCTACTGCTGGATACTCTCTCCAGTAGCTACAAAAGAGCCCCTTACTTAATTTAGCATGGCTAATGCATCAGGACCACTGTGGCTTTATAACTCTTGCATACTTTTCTTTTATGAAAATAGAATGACCCAAGAAAATTCTTGTATCGTGGAGCAATTATAAGGAAAGGAGGCTGGATATAAGAGAAGATTACCCTAAATGTCTGCTTTGTCAACAGTGTTTCAAAATCCAATTGCTATTAAAATGGTAAACCACTAAAAAAAAGGGAAATTTGCTAACTTCTAGCTCAACGGATTTTCAATCTTCCTATTTAAATAATTTCCTTGGACAAAATTATAGGAACAAGAGGTTTGACATGGTTTTCTTTATCTTTTTGTAGTTTCCTCCTTTTAGCTGAACAAGTTTCTTCATTATCCATCTTTCTATCAATCAATCTATCTATCATAAAGACAGGAATGTGGTGCCCTAGGTAAAATTGGGACATAGATGTTCTCTCTTACTCTGCAGCTTGAATCTCACTGGGGCTCTGTTAGAAAGAAAACCAATGTTGTAATGCTTGCATTAAGTTTTTCTAGGCCAGTATTAAATTACACTACAGGTCATTTGGCACAGGCACTGACCTCCATGTGTATCTCCCACTTTTCAAAACATGAGCATCCTTTTAAAATCCATCTTCTTAACCTGAGGAGATCATACAAATAAGTCTTATAGGTAGCATCTGTAGTACTTGGGGATATGCAGTGAAGTTCCTTTGTTCATTTTTTTAAGCAAAGGAATTACCATCTCTTCCATTGGGCCTGTGAGGCTCTTTCTTGGTTGCAGTTTCACTGTGTCATGAAACCTGCCAAATTGGTTTAATTAATTACCTCATAAAATTAACAATTTGTACACAGGAGCCAGCAAAAAACTGTTAATCTTATCCTTAAAAGAGAGATTAGGGTTATTGTGCCTTAAAAGCAAGGATGAATAAACTCAAACCATTAGATTGACTCTGGTCCAGGCATAATTCCAGTCTACTAGGACCGCAAAACATTTCTTTCAACACAGGGATGTCCAGCCTTGGCAACTTTAGGACTTGTGGACTTCAACTCCCAAAATTCCCCAGCCAACCACCTCTGTTCTTCACTGTGTCTCATGGTCTTTGCCCCATTTGATCCATTTATTTTCATGTTTCCTTTGTTTGGCTTTCTACAAATGAACATAAGCAGAATCCAAATAATCTCCTTTCAATATTTTTCTACATTTTGCTATCTTCTCTTACTACTTTGGATGTTCTTCAACTTTCTCCATTTCTTCTTGAGAAATCTCCATTTGCCTTCTAACTTCACAGCATCCAAGTATCATACTTAAATGCCACAAAATACATTGAGGGTGGACACAGTTAAAACTATAATGTTATGTTTGCATTTCTGTTATGCAAATGTATGTTATGACATAATTAATTAAACCAATTTAATGGGTTTCATGGCAACTGCAACCAATTACACACAGATTTAGGTTTGCTGAAAATATTAGGCTACATATCTTGGTTATATACATCAGACAAATACAGCTTTAAACACTGTGTCCTATTTAAGCTTTAAAGTTGGTAAAATGAAACAAGGATCATGGGCTGTCCTGGCCAATAATGATAAAAGGGGATGCAGAGATCTTTGGGAATAGGTAAATACTATTTATAACTCAGAATGTTATCCATGCATACCTATCTGACAGTAAGATGGAATCTAATACTATGTACTAGAAAACAGGATTGGTGGCATGACAAACATCTCAAAAGGAGCCCTCCCTAATTTCCTGGGCTGTAAAAACAAGGGGGGATGTACTTTCAGACTTCTGTTAATGTCAACTTACAATAAAGTAGAATTAGTCCATCTAGTCATACTTCCTGTGTGGATTACTCCACTAGGCTGATGCTAAGCTATCAACACTTATTAGTGTTCATGTTACTTACCATTGTACTAATTCAATGGCTTGCTTCATATATTAGATTAAGCATAAATATCCAGTACACTGGTGCTGTGCTTCAACATCATCACACAAATTGAATAATTGGAATTATTAGCACAAAGACATTGTGACATATGTGACTGCTCTTAATTTCCACCTTGCCTCCTAACCTACCCACTCTGTTGCCCATGATGTTAAATCACAATTTTGTGCCTGGCTCTGTTCACTAAGCTATGAACAAGCAAATGACATCACACTGATAGCCAGTCAACATCTTTTGGCTGACATTCTCCATCATGTAACTATTCCTCGAGGATCTAGCTTAGATAAAGTAGCTGTTACTTTGTGCATAAAACATCTGTATCAGGCCAAAGTATTTCACTTTTAACAATTAAAATCAAATGTTTAAAATCATTGATTTTAAATGTTAATCCTGTGTACAATTTTGTCTCAAATCTGTAATAAAATACAACTGGGTCTGTTGCTAACTTTTCTTGAAAGAATAATTTCCCCCAAACATATGTCCATCTCTTGATGCTGTTTCTTTATTTAATCAAATCAATCTGTTAGATGAAGCCATGGGGAGGCCTTTCAAGCTATTGCAACACAGTAGTTTAATTTTCACCAAAGCCTAACCAGGTAACTCCTTCCATGTGGTTGTTTAGCGACCTCTGTTGGTACAATGGCAACACACAGTCTTCATAAGCAGAGATGCTTTTTCAGCACTGATGAGACAGGTGTCTCTAAGTATAGAAAAAAAAGACACAGTCTCTGAAATGTTCCACTAGGCAGAAAAGGATTCCATTATAAATAAATCATGACAACAGCACTGTGTTATTACTTCTAGAAGCTCACAAGGCAAGAGAGAACCTGGGTGTACAACATCAATTTACCCGTTATTACTCAGTCCTGAATCTTTTTTTTTCTGCATTAAAATAAATACTAATGCTAACAATACTAATATCTACCTTCTTATAAACATACAACTTCAACAAATAAGCATTATGGTTTAGATGTTCCTCTTGTGGCCAATAGGACTGACAGGCATTTTACCTTTCTTTCTGATGTTTGCTTTCTTCCACCAGCACTCCAGTTTTGGCCCCGCTGGAGATATTATTTTTGCTCAAGATTCCTTGCATTTCCAATCCCCCCATTATTCCCGTTGGTAGGCAAATGCTGCCATTTTGTGGCTACCTAAACACCTAGATTTAGAGAATTGTGATAAAGTTTGCTGCATTTAATGTTTGCAAGAGTACCTTGGAATTTTGAATATTAGATCTAAAAACTGCAGCAAGGTTGAAAGGAAGCAGATTTTAAGTCCATGCAATGACCATGTGTTTTAACATAACTGCCTTTTTAAATCCAAGATGCACTCTTTATTGTCATCATCCTGATAAAAGCATTGTTACCATCAGCAACAGAAATGTTTCATGGCCTACAAAAGCAACTCATTAAAAAAAAAGGAAATGCAAATGTATTTTGATTGGCCTAGTTTTATCATCCAGTCTAAAAAGAGATGAGATGCCAAAGGATTATATCTCTAATACAGTTAGGTGAAGAAAAGGGATATTGATGATACTTCTATCTTATTACACAATGATTAAATGCATAGAAGCACTCTTCTCCATACCCTATTTTCTCAGAAATGAGATAAAATAACTCCATTTTTCATTTGTGGTTTCCAAGTTAAATTTCATGTCATTTCTATGATATGGTTTGGCACTAGTGTGTTGAGTACATTTGCTAGAATATGGATGATTTCCAAAAGCAGGTATACATGTATATAAACAATATGCATTTTAATATAATTACCACATCATTTTTTTAAAAAAAAGAACAACGCTCTTGCCTCAATCCTGTTCAACTTCTCCTTTCCAATCTTATAAACCTATAGTAATTCTGACTGGTTTTATTCTTTCTCTACACTAGTGTTCAACATCTATTTGAATCTACATCTAAAACTGAGGCACAATGTCATCAGTATGCTGAAGGTAGCCAGCTGTACTGTACATTGCCACTCCACATTGAAGCAGTGATGTTATGGAGGACTTCTCTCAGCACCTGGAAGCTGTGAGGAACTGGATGGGATGAAAAAATTCTGATTTGCCTAGGTTGACAGACATCTTGAATAAGATTTAGGCACTGCATCAAAAAGATTCTTTCTTATGCCATCATGTCCTATTTCCCGAAGTAGAGTAAATGATGGACCAACAAATAATTGTCCTTTGCAAAGACAGAAGTAGAACATCAAGTAGCTGAAGCTCATAATTAGAACCCTGGAACAAGACACATTATGAGTTGCTCATGCAGAAAAGGCACTCATGTACAGTACTTACTGAGATTTCATTAGAAAATTAAATTAGGGCTGTGAATATGCCATACACACATGCAAGTTACATTCTTTCAAGTATAATTATGCAGAATCTCTAAGAGGTTGGATGCATTTGACACCATTTGGCTGGCTGTAATGTTCTTCTCCATCTGTATTTTAACCATCCAAAGAAAACATTTCAGGATGTCTCCTGCTAAGTATTTCTAAAGCAGGCATGTCAAACTCGCGACGTCGTGCAACGTATCGGAACTTTTTCCCATTGCCGAAAATGGGATGGGTGTGGTTTCTCCGTGATGCTCCGGCCCGTGGGCCAGCAGTTTGACACCCCTGTTCTAAAGGAAGAACACTCTCAACAGCCAAGCCAGGAACCTTCCTACGACCAAGGTTTGAAAATAACAGGTGGAAAAGCTGTATGAGCACAGATGACTGAAGGATGCAGTGAATTGTCAAGGACAGAGGAACAAGTAGGTTTTTAAACAGCCTGTGTGTCTAAGGGTTAAGGTATTGGATTCAAATCCATGTTCATCCATGGAAGCTCATAGACGACTTTGAGCCAGTCTCTCTCCATCAATCCAACCTACCTCATAGGCCAATCTTACCCCCTCATCTTCTAGGGGAAGATTGGAGAGAGATCTACTATGAATGCCATTTTGAGCTCCTGGAATGATGGTACCACATAAAATTAACAAACAAGCAATAATAAACATTGAAGTATTTTTGATCAGCAGTGGCTACATCTTAGAATTAACAAAAACAACAGGCAGGGGTTCTAAGGACAATAGAGTGAAATACACAAAACAATTCAATAGATTAGAATAGCAACATGGAAAACCAGTGAGTAGTTCCCTTCCCATTTAATCATGTCACTAAAGTTTTACTTGGCACCATATGTCTGCAGTCAGGCCAGTGACAGAAAACCATGATATACTGTAAGGAAAAGGACTGTGTTGGGCATTCCAGACAGCTAGAATTTTAAATTTTAAAATCAAAATATTCCCCCGAATAGCAACAAGCTAAATTCAATACCGCCATTGAGAATGGGCAGCCAGTGGGGATGCTGGAATGATAGAAGGCTCACTTGTTCACTGGCAGAATAGAAACCAGCACATATCTTCTTGAATCACAATTAAACCAAGTAAGAGAAGGCTTCCTTCTGTGTCCCAGAATGGCTAGTTTTTGAAGGCAAGGGAAACTTTAAAAAAAGCATCTCTGGCAGATCTTAATAATAAGAGAAATTCATACTGGTACAAGTTATTAATTAGGCTGTAAGCCATTTAAATTCATATACTGTGGTTTAAGCCTGAGTTCCATTCCTGACCTTGGCTCTTTCCTTCTACAGAGGAGATCCCCTATTATATATAATCAAGACAAAAACATTGCTTGTGTTTTAAAATCTATTGGTCACTGCATGATAACATCCTCTAATGCACCCATTTCCCCCCACACACAAATTGGCATCAAAGGAATGTTTTTCTCCTGCAGATATTAACAGATTCAGCACAAATGTCTGCCTGAAAAAAGGGCTTTGTACATACATTTGTACACATGTTGGCTTCTACATAAGCAATTAGTTTATAATGCTTCAACAGAAGCACCATTGTATAAAAGCTGTACGAAATATTCCCGCTTAGCTACTTTCTAGTTGGTAAGGCAAAATACAACTGCATTTTCATGCACTAATTGTACTTTAAGATGCCCTGAGGAAAAGAAATCACATTGCCATTATTTTCTAATACTTTTGAAATTTGGGAAGTAAAGCAAATAAGATTCCTCTGAAATTTAAATCAATAGTTCTCAATTATTTAGAGAGATGTTTCCACTCTCAAATAATTGAGTTAGGAAAACTACTGCAACTGTTGTTAAAATCTCCTGCATACGTGCACACACAGAGGGAAACCTTGCTACTTCACAATTTTTCCATGGGCTAGACTAGAGTGTGAGCTTTGCAAATCTTATGTTAAGTAGCATCAAGAAAAAAAAAGTCCAACATGATATTTCTGTATTTCTTTCCTAGGTATAATTTATATTCTAAACTCTTTACTGCATATAGGCTATTCTCAAAGAAATAAGCAAAACTGTGAAGTTAATTGTGCCAAGAAAACAAGAAAATCCTTCCGATTAACCCTTGCCAAAGCTGATGCTCATATTTTGATATTCCTCCTGGAGCTAATGTTTCTGATGGATCACCAGTTAAATTAAAAAAAGGGGGAGATCATCTGTAGAATATTGATTTTAAAAAGCCATTTTTCAGAGGTCCATCTTCAAGAGTTAGAAGAGAGCATAAGAGACATTTTTAAGAAATCATAATTGTTATGATTACACTCTTGTGTAGGAAAGCCAGGTGCTTTCCATCTGTGGAAAGAATAATAATTTCCAGGGCTTGTTTGTTTTTGTTCTTTTCATGAATTGCTGGAAGTATAAAATATTACACTATTCTTTCATTCTTTGAGACTTGTAAAAAGCCCCTTTGTAATATATGGTCTGTCCAAATTTAATGAAGGTAAAAATAAAATTCAGTATTTGTATCATAAAATGATAAGCAAATTGTGAACTAATTTAAGAATGAAGTAGTTAAAAATACCCCAAAACATAAACTCAATAAATACTTTTTTAAAAAACAACAACCCTGAAACCGCTCTTCTGTTATACAGATTCGAGTCTACCACATAATTTTCAGAGGGGACTTCTGCAGAAGAAAGGCATAAGCACTGAAAAAGTCCAATCTTTATTCTCTATCAATCTTGTAGAATGTAATGTTTTAATAAGCAATTAAAGCCTCAGATGATAATTTTAATACTCAAACAGATTCACATAAACTGAACTAAATTTCATTAAGAAACACTACAATCAAAACGCTGCATGTAAATCTGATGTCTCTAGCCTGCTAGTCTCTTATCAGGAGAATACTGGTCAAGTTTTGCATAGCTAACGTTTCCAAATCTTCTTTAATGTGAGATCTATATAAAGTGCATTTTGGGAATCCAGACTGGAGAAGCATGTATAACTAGGTTCACTCAAAAAAGTGGCTCCTAGCAGTTATCAATGCCTCACTGAGTGAGGGGTACTTCCCTGCCGCCTTGAAAGAGGCGGTGGTAAGGCCCCTCCTCAAGAAACCGGCATTGGACCCAGCTGTTTTAAACAACTTCCGTCCTGTCACCAACCTTCGCTTCCTTGCGAAGGTCGTTGAGAGCGTGGTGGCATGACAGCTCCCTTTGAACCTGGAGGAAGCTGAATATCTAGATCTGTACCAATCGGGTTTCAGACCCGGGCATAGCATGGAGACGGCATTGGTCGCACTGGTGAATGATCTCTGGCGGGCCCGAGATAGAGGTTATTCCTCTGTCCTTGTCCTATTAGATCTCTCAGCAGCTTTTGATACCATCGACCACGGTATCTTACTGCATCGTCTTGAGGGGCTGGGAGTGGGAGGCACCGTTCTGCGGTGGTTCTCCTCCTACCTCTCGGACCGTTTGCAGACAGTGTTGGCAGGAGGGCAGAGGTCAAGCCCTAGGCCTCTTAGTTGTGGAGTGCCTCAGGGATCGGTGCTCTTGCCCCTCCTGTTCAACATCTATATGAAGCCGCTGGGAGAGATCATCCATGGCTTTGGGGTGAAATATCATCAATATGCTGATGATACCCAGCTATTCATCTCCACCCCGAACCAACCCAGTGATGCCCTCGATGTGATGTCCCGTTGCCTGGAAGCGGTACATATTTGGATGGGAGAAAACAGGCTTCGACTCAACCCGGCCAAGACTGAATGGCTGTACATACCATCATCTCGTTTAGTCCAAGAGGTTCCATCTTTGACTATAGGAGGAGAGATGTTACCTCCCATTGATAGAGCACGCAATCTGGGCATCCTCCTAGATTCACGACTCAGTTTTGAAGATCATATTGGAGTCGTGGCTAGGGGGGCATTTGCACAGATTCGCCTTATATACCAATTGTGCCCCTTTTTGGACCGAGATGCCCTAAGTACAGTCACCCACGCACTCGTTACCTCCCGTATAGATTACTGTAATGCTCTCTACATGGGGCGGCCCTTGAAGACCACCCGGAGGCTTCAGCTGGTGCAGAATGCAGCTGCATGGGTTGTGATGGGAGCACCCCGATACTCCCATATTACACCCCTCCTGCATGAGCTGCATTGGCTACCAGTTGCCCTCCGGGTGAGATTTAAGGTGCTGGTACTTACCTTTAAAGCCCTACATGGCTTAGGCCCGGGATACTTGCAGGACCATCTGCTGCCGGGAACAAATTCCCATCGTCCAGTACGCTCACACAGAGAAGGCCTCCTCAGGGTACCATCATCTAGGCAATGTCGGCTGGCGACCCCCAGAGGGAGGGCCTTCTCTGTGGGAGCGCCAGCCCTATGGAATCAGCTCCCCCCTGAGCTTCGGATGGCCCAAAATCTCCAATCCTTTCGCCGCAGCCTCAAAACACTCCTTTTCCACCAGGCTGACCTGGACTGACAGGCATTTTAATTAATTATATTTAGAATTTTTAATTTATTTTTTAATTTTTAATTTTAATTTATTGCACAGATGATTTTAATTTTATTTTTATCTTGATTTCTGTACATATTATAAGTTTTGTTGTTAGCCGCCCTGAGTCCTTCGGGAGATAGGGCGGGATATAAATCCCATCAATATATAAATAGATGTTGAAGAAATGGAGGTAGTGACAGATTTTATTTTCCTGGACTCCAAGATCACCACAGATGGGGACTGCAGCCAAGAAATTAAAAGATGCTTGATCCTAGGGAGGAAAGCCATGGCAAATCTAGACAGCACACCTCCTCAGGGAGAAGGGCGGTATATAAATGTTATTAAATTAAATTAAATTAAATTAAATTAAATTAAATTAAAAAACAGAGACATCACCCTGCGAACAAAAGTGCTTATAGTCAAGGCCATGGTTTTCCCAGTTGCAATGTATGGCTGTGAAAGTTGTACCATAAGAAAGGCTGAGCACCAAAGAATTGAGGCCTTTGAACTATGGTGCTGGAGAAGACTCCTGCGAGTCCCTTGGACTTCAAGGCGTTCAAACTGGTCAGTCCTAGAGGAGATCAGCCCTTTAGAAGGCCAGATCCTGAAGTTGAAACTCAAATACTTTGGCCACCTAATGAGAAGGAAGGACTCACTGGATTGAAGGCAATAGAAGAAGGGGACGACAGAGAATGAGGTGGCTGGATGGAGTCACTGAAGCAGTAGGTGTGAGCTTAAATGGACTCCAGAAGATGGTAGAGGACAGGAAGGTCTGGAGGAACATTGTCCATGGGATTGTGATGGGTCAGACATGACTTTGCAACTAACAACAACAACAAATTGTTCCTGAATTCATGACGCAATTGATCACCATGAGGTAGTTTTAAATCTCATTTTGAATTTATATCTTTTCCAATAAATAAGTGGAAAGCAAAGCTCCAGAATTTCTCTTCAAGCAATCAAGACTAGTAGTCTCTATACTGTATATTAAATATATTTTTTGAAGAAAAAATTATCCTGCTATTTTATTTTATTTATTTTATTTTATTAAATTTATATACCGCACTTTCCCAAAGGACTCAGGGCAGTTTACAGGGCATTTAAAACAACCAATACAAAAGTTAAAAACAAATTAAAAAAGATTAAATCATCCCTAGAATTAAAAACCCCAGTTAAAGGGGCATATACATAGAATGAAGGCTACTGCTAAGTTTGTAAGCCGCCCTGAGTCTTCGGAGAAGGGCGGGATATAAATGTAATAAATGTAATAAAAATAAATAAATAAATAAATAATAAAAAAAAAATTCTCAGCCTGGGCCGGAGAGCTCAAAGAGCCAAGTTTTCAGGTCCTGGCGAAATGTGCGGAGGTCGGGGGCAGTCCTAATTTCCACAGGCAGCTGGTTCCAGAGGGCAGGCGCACCCACAGAGAAGGCCCTTCCCCTGGGTGTTATCCACCGACAGTCTTTTATCGGCGGCACCCTGAGAAGACCCTCCCTGTGGGAGCGCACTGGACGAAGGGAACTTGATGCCGGCAGCAGGTGTTCCCTCAGATATCCCAGACCCAAGCCATTCAGGGCTTTATAGGTCATCACCAGCACCTTGAATCTCACCCGGAGGGCAACCGGAAGCCAATGCAGCTCGCGGAGGAGAGGTGTTACATGGGAGTATCGGGAAACCCCCATCACAACTCGCGCGGCCGCATTCTGCACCAGCTGAAGCCTCCAAGTGGTCCTCAAGGGCAGCCCCATGTAGAGAGCGTTGCAGTAGTCTAGACGGGAGGTCATGAGCGCATGAGTGACTGTGCGTAGTGCATCTCGGTCCAGATAGGGTCGCAACTGGCGCACCAGGTGAACCTGGGCAAAAGCCCCCCTGGTCATGGCTCCTATGTGATCTTCAAAATTTTCATCATCATTATACATTCTAGACAGATAACAAAAAATATGAATAAATATGTATTGAGGTTTTGCTTAAAATGTAGGGCTAGGACTAAAAAAACCAAGAGTCTACAAAATTGACTGGATGTCTTTGAATCTATCAGATCCTACTAAAAGTAAGCATAGCATTGCTGAATTGATAATTCTGGCCTAAGTCTCAGTAATAAACAAGAGCAAACATATCTTTACCTCCATTATATTCAAGTATTTAAAAAAATATTTCAGCTTATCAAAGTTGTTCTAGTGGATGATTTCTCTAGTTAAGTTTAACTTTCCCTCAAGCCTACTCATATTTTTAATGCCTTTTTCCCTCTTAGAATATCTGGTAAAATAACAAAAGCTGTGTCAATGGTCTACATATCTTTGCATTAAGCAGAGTAATAACAAGTTAATTGCTTCTACTCTACCCAATTGTTATCAATAAATCTAAATGTAGTCCATTGTTAAATAAATGGTTTTGCTCATATTCTCCTGTTCTTCTCTTGTTCACATGAATGGAAATTTAAGACTATTCACATTCTACAGAAGAGAATACATGTAGCTCATAGCTGAACTGTGAAGTTGTTGGTACTCTCTAAGTTTGGTTACTTGCTTGTAGAAGATGATGTTACCCAGTAAGGTCATAAAATATCTGCAAGCAAACAACCAAGCTCATTATTTTGGAACCCTTGTTGAAGGGTTTAAGGTCAGTCTAGGAAAGAAGAACTCACAGGAAATAGCAAATTAGAATGTTGTCATGTGGCAAAATCAGTTTTTAACCCCAACCCTTGACTAAGAGTGATGAGTAACACAACTACAGTGTAAATCCCACAAACTGCCATATCCATTAAATTGTGCCAAATTATTAGATGACCTGAAGTTGAAATGAAATGATAGAGGTATAATTAGTAAAGCCATTCTCCATTATTTGAGTAGTATGGAGACCTATATTGGTCATACTGACTTTACAAGATTTTGTCCAAGATAACCAGCATCTATTCAGATGGTCATCTTGAAAACAACAGTTGTTCAGTCATCTGAGTCAAAAGCCTCTGTATTGAAATTAGTTTTGCATTCTGCTTATCACAAGTTAATCATCCTTTTCTTATATTTAAATCACTCTGATTTAAATGAACTATATACCAAAATATTGTCTTAGGGCAATTGTACCCTAAGTCAGAGTCCTGTGGGCTAACCTGTGGGCTGTGAGGGGTTTGCAACTGGGCTGTGGAAATGGCCAGCAAGCTTGCGTACATGCACATCCTCAATTGTGCGAGCAGCATGAAAGTATGCTCCATTTGTATGAGTGGCAGGTGCGCATGCATGCCACTTGTGCAAATGGTGCTGTGCGCACATGGACACCCACTTGCTTGCTGCTTACGCAAACCATCCCCTCCCCCCTGCCAGTTCACATAGCGAGAAACATTCGGGAACTCTGCCCTAAGTATACATAATGAGGTTACTATTGAGTGAAGATATATCTCAGAGGCTATTGTTCCCATATAAGAGTCAATTTAGATTTTTTGGTGGTTGGGCTGTGTGTCTTCAAAAGTTATTTGGAAGTTATGTTTAGAAATGCACAAGAACGTACAACTGCTTTAAGCATCCCTGCCTTTTACCAGGCTACTTTTGAGCCTAGAAATGGATAGAATTCCTCTAAGGCAGGGCTTTTCAACTGGTGGCATGCGTACCACCAGTGGTACTGTAGCACCTGCCTGGTGGTACACGAGCCCTAGCCAAGTGTAGCAGGGGAGAGAACCAGTTAAAGCGGTGCAGCACAGACCTGGAAGAGATCAGCTGGAGCTGCAGAGCTTGGCAGAATCCCCAGGATTGGCGCACTTGGTGACATGGTAATTGGAGCTTCCAGCGCACCAGGAACAGAAAAGGAGGAGGGCAGAGAGAAGAAAAGGTATAAAAGGGGCAGACCGAGAAGAGAAGAGGCTTTTCTTACCAAAGCAGTGAGGAGAGACAGAGCGAAGTGAGTGGCCTGTTTTCAGAGGAAGGGTGAGTGAGTGAGCGGCGTGTTTTCAGGGGAAGGGCGCGTGAGCGAGCAGCATGTTTAGCAAGTGGTGTGTTTTCGGGCGAAGGGTGAATTAGTGACCGGCCTGTTTAGCAAGCACATGTTTTCTGGTGAAGGGTGAGTTAGCAAGCAACCAGTTTGGCAAGCGGTGTGATTTTTGGCAAAGCGTGAGCAAGTGAGTTGGGCAAGAGCCCAGGATCAGTGCACACAGTTACAGCTGATCTGTGCTTCTGCTGAACCACCCAGAAGCACCGATCAGCTGGAGCCCAGTGCTGATCCTGGTGCTTCTGCTAAGTTAACAAGTGGCATGTTTTCTGGTGAAGGTGATCATCCAAATTTGGATAAAGGAAGTTTAGAAAGCTTCAGGTGGGAGGGCTTCCTTGTTCCTAGATATCAAGCTGATAAGAAAACCTTTTTTTGTTTGGGGGACAGAGGAACTCCATTGGATGTGGCTTTTGTTGGCCTTTTGTGGGGGGAAGAGTGGAGGTTCCAAGGATTAAAATGGGGAAAATAGGTTGCTAATATCCTGGGAATATTAGGGACGCGGTGGCTCAGTGTGTTAGGATGCTGAGCTTGTCGATCAGAAGATCGGCAGTTTGGCGGGTTGAATCCTGAGTGCTGCATAGCAGAGTGAGCACCTGTTACTCGTCCCAGCTTCTGCCAACCTAGCAGTTCGAAAGCACGTAAAAATGCAAGTAGAAAAATAGGAACCACTACGGTGGGAAGGTAACAGCGTTCCGTGCGCCTTTGGCATCTAGTCATGGCGGCCACATGACCACAGAGACGTCCTCGGACAAATGCTGGCTCTTCGGCTTTGAAATGGAGATGATCATCGGCCCCTAGAGTTGGAAACGATTAGCACATATGTGTGGGGGAAGCTTTACCTTTATCCTGGGAATGCAAGCGAAGGTGCTGGGAGTCTTCTCTAATTATGGACTGGTCATTTTTGTCTTAAAAATGGACTTGTAGAAATCCTGGAAAGATATCTGTCAAGTTTTTGACACCTAGCTAACCCACTGATGATACTCGAATATTGTTATGTCCTAAAGGTGGTACAGTTTGTGAAAAGGTTGAAAAGCCCTGCTCTAAGGAAACACATTGCTACTATGCCACCAAATCCTATGACAGGGTTGTCAAACTCGCAACGTCACGTGACGTGTCGCGACGTATCGCAATTTTTTTCTCCGATTGCTGGAGCTGCGGTGGGCACAGTTTCGGCATGATGTATCCGGTCTGCAAGCCGGCAGTTTGACACCCCTGTCCTATGACAATATTTGAATGAATTAAAGATCAAGATTGCTAGAAGCAAAAGGAAGGAGAGAAAATGCATTTGTTTGACCAAAGTTAAATAATTTCCATAAAATTCTGGGAACCCTTTATTGATTTTTTTTTTATTCCAGGATTGAAATGTTAATGATTTATGGATTGTGTATGGATAAGAGATGGATTGTAATCTTATAAAGAGTAAAGAATTCCTGGGTTTATTCATACTTGTTGCAATGAAGATTGGAATTCACTTCTTTTTTTTCCTCTTTTTCTTAATTCAATTCAATATTATGGTCAATTGTAGCATATTACTTGGTCTTGTTCTGTTCTGTTCAGTTTTGCTTTATTTTAATGGTTTTTTTTATTACTCTATTGCCATAATAAAGGTTGAAACTTCTTATTTTTTCCTCTTTTTTCTTCCCCTTTTTCTTCTCTTGCGCTTTCTATTCTCTCTCTTTCTTTTCCTTTCTGAACTTAATTTGCCTTGTCTTATTGTTTTTTTAATCAATTAAAAAAATGTGACTGGTCTAATAAACCAACACTTTCAAGATACCTGAATTCTTTTCACAATACACAGCATATTCACCGAAGATCATTGACGAACCAGGACCTGCCACGAATCAATCACTGATACTACTGCAATAAGTAGAAGAAAATACCACTGGGTTAATTTGCTTTCTTGGTTATTTTGACAGATACACCTTCAAATCAACATATATCATCAAAGTTTTGCATAGTCCCTAGGAAAAGCCATGTGGTGGCTTCTCACTATCAGATTTCCCACAGAACTATAGAGAGGCACATACTCTGATTTTGCAATCACTACCCCTGTCAATCTATGTAGCCTTTTAAAACCTTGCTTCAGTGGAAGAGGTTGGGTATTTCAATGAGAGATCTTTTAAAAAGAAAATTCACCCATCATTCCCTTAGTTCCATGACATACGCAAGATGTTTGATATGATCATCATTTTTAAAGCATCAGTGGCCACTCTGAACACTTGGAATATGAAGACTGTTAACAGTGTAAATCAATTCATCTTATCTTACCCTCAAGAGTCAGTGGGGGGAATCAAACATTTTCACTGAGATAAAAATCCTCAGATTTTAGAGAGGTTGACATCCATTGAATGCCCTCAAGTTTACAAATAGGATGTCTGAAAAAAATTATAGAGCTTGTACCTCTGAACATTTGAGTCCTCCAAATTCTCAGAAATTAGTATATTTTTCACATAATTAAGGACAAAAATCTCAAAACTGGGTTTGTTTGCTATAATTAACACAGAATTAATCTTCCAGCTGCGTTTTATAGTAGCTTTCCCTTTTAGTAGCTTGCTTTATCAGCTGTAAGAAAGTGCATTTAAACCAATAAAACTGATTCAGAGCTGATGGGTACATTTGCATCATGGCCAGAACATCAATCAATACCTTTCATTTTGTTTAAAGGCCAAGGGCCAAATTAGAGTTTGAAAAGTCCTTGTAAAATCTTTGGGTAATTTCAAGATTGAGTCTAATGAAAGATTAATGAATATAGGCATCTATTTCCAGCCCTTCTATTTACATGTGACTTCCAACTTCAGTCTTGCTGAGTGGCTGAGATGACAATCAAAATACATTTGTCTCTATTTGCAAGTCCTGAAGAGCCATAGTGCTCTAGGGTAAGACTACTGCTTGAAGGTTCCATGTCCTCCAGATTATTCTTACTTTCTCTCTTTTTCCCAATTCTTGTGATAATGTGAAAATACCAGGTGATGATTTAGTTATTGGTGCTGCCAACTGGTAGAAAGCAGGTTTTAATTAACAACAGCAACAACAACAACAACGACAACAACAACGACAACAACAACAACAACAACAATAACAATAACAATAACAATAACAATAATAATAATAATAATAATAATAATAATAATAATAATAATAATAATAAAAAAGTTGGAAGGGACCTTGGAGGTCATTTAGTCCAACCCCCTGCTCAGGCAGGAAACCCTATACCATTTCAGACAAATGGCTGTCCAGTATCTTCTTAAAAACTTCCAGTGTTGGAGCATTCACCGCTTCTGGAGGCAGGTTGTTCCACTGGTTAGTTGTTCTAACTGTCAGGAAATTTCTCCTTAGTTCTAGGTTGCTTCTCTCCTTGATTAGTTTCCATCCATTGCTTCTTGTCCTGCCTTCAGGGGCTTTGGAGAATAGCTTGACACCCTCTTCTTTGTGGCAGCCCCTGAGATATTGGAACACTGCTATCATGTCCCCCCTCGTCCTTCTCTTCCTTAAACTAGACATACCCAATTTAGTTACAGGTGCCATCTGGTAGAGAGCACAAGAGCTAGCGAGAAGACAAAGAAAGATAAAAGGTTGAGAGAGGATACAATGGGAAAACTAAAAAATGGAATATTTAGAAGTATGGCTGCTTCATCTGATCAGGCACACTTAACCAGGGACATCTTTAATTCTAGCAAACTATGTTTACAGATTTTCTGAATTCAATGGGATATACTTCTAATTTAACTTATTGGAATATAGCCTTCTTATTCATAGTTGCTTGTTACTAAATTCTAATGGTATCACTGAACACTAACTATTAGCTAAGACAGTTGAAATGGAAGACAGATTAGCTGCTTGAACTACTCCGCCATCTGCTGTGTAATTCCACCCTCCTACGACATTGTCTTGTATCTCCAAGCTTCCAAAACAGGCTAGGAAAGATAGGATGGAATGTTTTTCTAAGAGGAGATCTAATGTTCATTGATTTCCATAATATTAGTTAACCCTATATCCAACAAGAATATTTAAGAATCTTAATTCAGTGCAGGGGGCATTTAGCCCAAACTGGACAGAATTTCACTAGATAAGAGGATATATGTCATAGAAGCCCTCTAATTCAAGAGAACATCTTGGTGCTCTGAAAAAAATTTCCCAAGGAATAAAAGGAGATAGAAAGCTTTACTTCTAGAAATGTATTTAAACTGACATGTTTGGAAACCAAAGTTAAGTACTTTTCTTTAATTTTCAGTGGAGTGAATGATCAAGGAAACAGAGATGAGGATCAGCACTGGGGAGAATACTTTTGTAATTAATTAAAAGGAGATGGTTACATTTAAAATAAAACACCAAATGCAGAAATACTGTATGGGACTTGAATCCTAGTGGTAGCTCCTTGTATTTGACAGGAGACAATGAAATGGTTTCTTAAAGAGGAACCTGAGAATATATTTTCTTCTTCAGGATATCTGGGAAGAAAAACAAATTTGATTGATAAAATAACAATATTTAGACTCTTAAGTCAGTATTTCTCAAACTTAGCAGCTTTATGTGGACTTCAAGTTCCATAATTCTGGGAGCTGAATTACACATCTTAAACTTACCAAGTTCAAACTGTTGGCTGATACATACCTCATACTTCCCTATGGCCATCCACATCATGCTCATCCACAGGCTTTTTGTAGGTTATCACATTAAATAACATCATAAAAAGTATTGAACTAAATAACATAAAAAGAAAGTATTACATATAAACATTTAGCAAATTAACATAGACCAGGGGTGTCAAACTCAATTTCATTGAGGGCTGCATCAGCATTGCGGTTGCCCTCAGGGAGCTGGGTGGGTATGGCCTGGGTGGGCGTGGCCTACTGGGTGGGCATGGCCTACTGGGTGGGTGTGGCTAGAGTGTGTATGGCCTACTGGGTGGGTATGGCCAGCTCTACATCGTTCTCATCAAGGGTGCCTATGGGGGCCTGGGCAGAAGTGGGACAGATCTGAGGGTCTCTGGCAGGAGGAGGGTCTCTGGGCCAGGGCCAAGGCAGTGGGGGCCATTCCCTCACTGTTTCCAGGATGGCTTCGCGGGCCACATGAAACCACTTCGCGGGCCGGATCTGGCCCCCGGGCCTTGTGTTTGACATGTCTGACATAGAGGTATACCTGCCCAGCCCAAATGTTGAGGAATTGGGAAGAGTGAAGAGAAGGACAACCAATGATGGTGTGGGGGACTTGGAGGCTAAATCCAATGAATAATGGTTAAGGTAAAAGGTAAAGGTAAAGGTTCCCCCGCACATGCGTGCTAGTCGTTTCCGACTCTAGGGGCCAGTGCTCATCTCCGTTTCAAAGCCAAAGAGCCAGCGCTTGTCCGAGGACATCTCCGTGGTCATGTGGCCGGCATGACTAGACGCCAAAGGCACACGGAACGCTGTTACCTTCCCACCTGAGTGGTCCCTATTTTTCTACTTGCATTTTTACGTGCTTTCAAACTGCTAGGTTGGCAGAAGCTGGGACGAGTAACAGACACTCACTCTGTTATGTGGCACTCGGAATTCGACCTGCCAAACTGCCGACCTTCTGATTGACAAGCTCAGCATCCTAACCCACTGAGCCACTGTGTCCCTTTTAATAATGGTTAAAGAGACTGGCAAAGTTTAGCCTAAAGAAAACTAGGTTGAAGAAAAGCATGATAGCACTTCTCAATTACTGTATTTGAGGAATTGTAATAAGGATGAAGACATGAATTTATTCTTCATGCATCCAAGGGTAGGAAGAGAGCCACCAGATGGAACCTCACTGAGAGAAATCCAAATAAGTTTGCAACTGAGAGCTATTAAGCACTGAAACTGCCTGTCTTAACAGGTTGATTAGTGAACTGCTACAATTTATACCCCGCTTGACTTCTAACCAGTAACCTGGGCAGGTTACAACTGAAAAAAGAAAACACAAAACACAAAAATAACTATGAATGGCCCAAAGAAAATTCTTTCCCAAAGAAAATCCATGCAACAGGAGCTCAAATTTTGCTTGGTCCCAGAGTTGGGAGCATAGCTAGGTCTTTAATGATTTCTTGAACATCATCAAGGTGCTTTATGGGTGCTGTGTTAGATGAGCAAAAGGTAGCCATTTGTCTGGGATAAGAGGAAGATTCCTGCCCTGAGCAAAAGGTTGGAGAAAGAAAATCAGCAAGGAACCTCCTGAACTTATCAAGCTGTAAAAGAAATGGTGGGGAATTTGTACTATCAGCTTTGCAAGCTCGATGTCAGCTTTCCCAGATAGGCCAGACAGAAAACATGGCCAAGTGAGCTAATTCTACTTTATTGTAAGGTTTCATTAACAGAATCTTGCAATTTTGTCCAAAGCTGCGTATCCAGCAGCAAGCCAATAAATATCATCTGAGGAAACCAGTGTATTCAAAACAGATTTTTTTGTAGTATTGATCTCATTTTAATATCCAAGGAAATAATTTTACATCCCTTAAGGTGACCTGCTGCTTTACCAAAAGAACATTTTCAATCTTATAATTGAAAAACACATACAAAAAGTTAATGCCAATTTTATAAACTTCCTCCAGCTTGTAAAAGCAGATTACTGGCTTGGGAGCCACCCGGATTCCTCCAACGCCTGTAACACTTGTGGAACTTCAGAGGCAAAGTTGGCATCAAGACCAAGCAAACAAGTGACTAAGCTGAAAAAACCCTGCCAAGAAGCAGTTTTAGGTAAATCAAACTTTAAGTTCTGCAAAAGCTTTCAGTTATAAAAACAGCTCCATTACAATTAATGGTGCAAAGTGATGTTGTGAAGGCCCACTTTACCAGCTTTCTTCAAATTTGAATGATCAGATACAGTGAGTAATGTAAGTTTTTCATAGCTAAAAACTGCAATTGATATCAAGAATTAAACTCATCTCCCTATCAAAAATTAAATCAAAACAGTATTTTAGACTTTAAGAAAGTTGACTTTTTTATTTTTATTTTATTTTAATTCCATTTATATCCCGCCCTTCTCCGAAGACTCCGGGCGGCTTACAAACTTAGCAGTAGACTTTGTTGAAGTAAGAGAGAGATTAGGAAGGATTTCACAAATGGAAATGCTAAAAGGAAAAAAAAAACAGTTCAGGACACATGGGAAACTCTGAAAAACAAAAAATACTAACAGCCAAAAAACAACAACACCCAATACCACAGAGGAAGAAATATAAAAGACAGCAGACGAAACCAGCATTGTTCCCCAAAGAACTCTGACAAACTGAGGGACAAGGAGGACAAGTATAAAATAATGGAAACAGGGATAAATAACTAAATTAAAAACTAAAACAAATAAAATACCATCAAATAGGTTGAATATGCAGGGATGGAGTCAGGAAAGCTAAGCCTAAGTATGAACTAAGACTTGCAACAAATTCCAAAAATAAGGGGGGAAAAGTTTCTTTCACCAAACAGCTTTTCTCATCCATCTATTCCACTTAGTTAAAAAGTCTTGCCATTTTCTTGTGGATGTTGTTAAAGATGGGAGAGAGAAATCAGGTAAGATGTTGATTACTTTTATCTTTTTTTGTCTCTCAAGATTAAAATCAGATTCAAGGGATTAGACATTAGAAGACTGGACCTATCAGAAGCAATTTTTAAAGATTAAGCATTTGTTTGAATATGGTTAAAATATAACATGGTCTGCCTAACCCACAGGTCTGCAACCCGCGGCTCTGGAGCCGCATGCGGCTCTTTCAGCTATCTCCTGTGGCTCCCAGTCCTCTGCCATGTGCAGTTCAAAAAAAAAAGTGGGACTAAAAAGTTCAACCAATCAATTCAAATATGCAGGGTAGGTGCATATCTCGCCTTGGCTCCACTCTTCAGTCAAACCCTGTTCTGCGCATGCGCGCATGTACACACATGCGCACACATTTTTTGCGGCTCCCAGTTTTTCCTTTTGTGAGGGAACCGGTTCCGAGTGGCTCTTTCACTGTTTCAGGTTGCTGACCCCTGGCCTAACCAGTAAATATTGAGTGGAATAGAGTTAAAAGATATGCATTTTTTATGATATGTGAAATGTAACTGTCTTACCAGATTCAACATCTTCATAAACAATGTAGATGAGGGGATAAAAAAGGAACTCACCAAATTTGCTGATGACACCAAACTGGAGGGAATTGCCAATACCTTGGAAGTTAGGCTCAGAAGACACGTGGACAGAAATGGCGAGAAATGGAAACTATGCAATTGGGGTGGAAATTAAACAGAAACAGCAACCTAAATTTTCTATGTATATCATGAATTGAAGAAACAAAACTATGTTGCATAATATGTCTAAAAAGCGATAGTATACTTAATTTCTCTTCCCTTTTCCAGTATCGTTTCTTGGAACAATATAATTTAAAAAACTCTTTCAGCAACATAAAACTTGTTAAATTTATATTTAGCAGAGATCAAAGATCTGTATCACTCCAAGAATGGATGTGATATGTTAAAGACTTTACAGATTTTTCACTGTTTTCCTCCAGAGATTTAACTTTAATTTCTGTTTCTTTTTTTATGAGAACATATGCCATAATATGACTATACCCTTGCCATGGTGATGAAAATTTGTCCCTGTTGATTTCTTTTAACCCTGCTACCAGTTTCTGTTCTATCTGCTTAATAAAATCTTTTTCATTCAAGGACCACTTGAAAAAACATAGACAAATTATTATTAGTTGAGATGTTTAACGTGACAGGAACATGGTCTAAAATATTTACAGTGTTTATGTCATTTGCCTTAACAAAGCTATGAAACTAAGAAACAATCTAAATGAAAAGTAGTGGAGAAGAAAGTAAATTCATATCGGGAACAATTATTAATCACTTGAGAATATATGATTTTCCAGATAATCTTTAGACAAATAATGTACATTCAGTGGTGCGGCATCTAAATCCGAATATTAAAAAAAAACAAGCTTCTTCACCTGAAATTTCTCTTTCAACATTTGGAAAATATTCTGATCATAACAAAATATGAACTATAACGCTTTAGAATTGTGATTTGTATATACTTATATATACTTTTTTATGACTCGTGGACTTCAACTCCCAGAATTCCTGAGCCAGCATGGGTCAGCTTGGAAACCTCTCCCTTTTCCCTCAGCATGGCTGGCTGAGGAATTCTGGGACTTGAAGTCCACAAGTCATAAAAGAGGCAAGGTTGCCTACCCCTGCCCTAAGTCATTCCTACATTCTATTACACTTCTAAGGCAAGGCATACCAGTTTTTGCAATCTTTGGAGCTGTCATTGATTTTTAAAAAACAACAACAACCCATCATGTGAGTATCATGGGACATATGTGAGATGAAAGATCTTCTATGTAATAGTCCTATGGAGAGCAAGGGAGATGACTGATAGAAATATGCAACAACTGTTACCTAAGGAAAAGGAGGAGGGTTTATGTATGGAAAAACAATATTTGAAGCTCTGGAAACAGAGTAACATTTGGAGATACTCAGACAGATCTTCCTGATTCAATGAGTATAAAAAGGGGGTGGAGGGAAGTATAGAAACATTAGATTTGCAAAATTATAACCAATCTCAATAAAGGTAAACAAACTGAAGCTATTTTATTCTAACAGAGTTTTGAGTCCAGTTGATTGAACTACTTTGGGTTTTATGCTAGATTTTATCTTGGCTTTGCTTTTGTGGATGCTTTTTGTTCATCATATTGACCTTGGGGAGCACCTGCAGCCGGCGTCAACTTCCCTCCGCCCAGTACGCTCCCACAGAGAGGGCCTCCTCAGGGTGCCACCGGTCAAAGAATGCCGACTGGTGGCCTCCAGGGGGAGGGCGTTCTCTGTGGGCGCGCCGGATTTATGGAACCATCTTCCGGTCGAGCTCCGGATGGCGCCTGACCTCCACTCCTTCCGGCGTGATCTCAAAACCTACCTTTTTGAACAAGCTGGCCGGGCCTGATGGGATGGGGTTGGTTTTATAAATCTGTCTTACTTTTTAATCTGTACTAATTTATTATGGGCATTGCTGTTTAAGTACTTTTTAATTTTTGTATCTTGTTTTTTATTATGTATTGTCCTGTTCACCGCCCTGAGTCCTTCGGGAGAAGGGCGGTATACAAATTAAATTAATAATAATAATAATAATAATAATAATAATAATAATAATAATAATAATAATAATAATGATAATAATAATGATGATGATGATGATGATGATGTTGTACTGGGCTCTTTGAAGAATACCACGTGGGTTGCTGGAGCAGCTAACGGCTCTCCAGCAACCCAGACTACAAGTCTCCTGTGCTGCAATTGGCTATCTCCAGATGGCAATGGTTGATTCAAACCTATTGGCTGCCGCCTAGGGGCTAAACTATATATTGCAGCTAGTTGCAGCCATTTGGCCAGTACAGTTCCTGCAGGAAATAAACGATGAGTTACCCTGTACTCCGTTCCATGTCTTCATTCCTGCGCCAAAGAACCCACTATTTAACAGTGGCTATGAGGATGGGATCCTGCTTCACTGAATAAAGAGCTGAAGTCTATGAGGGAAAGGCAGTGCACACCGGAGGGAAAAGGCATTCCCCCCCCTCTCAAGGTCGGCTAGCATGCTATGCTAGCAACCTCATGCTCAGTGGACTCATTCCCTAAGCCTGGAAGCAGGATTCCAAAGAATGCAGGAACCAGCAAGGAAGAATGCCAAAGGTTGGAAAACTGAGAATTCGACGTGAAACACCCAGAGGAATGGCCATCATATTTATCACAAGTAGAAAACTATCTCAGGGCCAATCAGATGAAGGACTGAAGGCCGCAACACTACTCTGCGTGTGCGGCCCAGCAACCTTTGATTTGGCCAAGAACCTTTTCACGCCGACACCAATTGAAGTGGTCTCCTACGCAGATCTCAAAAAGAAGCTAACCGGGCATTTCCAGCCCAAGATGTCTGAAATGGCTTGGCAGTTCAAGTTTGACCAAAGAGTGCAGCTTCCCGGGGAGTCAGCTTCAGAGTTCATAGCGGGCTTAAGGCAGGCCACACGCCTATGCAAATTTTCAAATTTAGAAGAGCGACTACGAGACTGGCTCGTCTGTGGCCTACGGGACAGAACACTTCAGCAGAGACTATTTCCTAGGCCAAACTTAATGTTTTCTGAAGCACAAGATGAGGTGATGGCCGACGAAGCTGCCGGGGGTGCAGTTCAAACAGTACAGCCCACCAAATTGACAAAGTTTGAAGAAATGGTCCACCTTGAGGACGCCAAACACATTGAACAATCTTCCAAGGAAGAAGAACCTGAAATCAACCGACTCCAAAAGCAACCCAACGTGCAACACTGCAACAGCCAGCAGTGAGAGGACAGTTACAAGGCAGTTCTCTTACCTAGTTGTAAGGGGTGCGGCGGCAACCATTTTTGCACCAATTGCAGATTTTGATCAGCCACATGCCAAGCTTGCGGAAGGACAGGCCACATCGCAGTGGTTTGCAGAGCCTGCCAGAGAGACCAGCCACCCAAACACCAGTCAGAAGAACTGACTAGGAGAGGTACTGGGGCCCAGGGTCCAGTTAGTGTGGGGTTTTTCAGAAGCTGTAGAAGTGTATGCTGCACCGGGGCTCGACGCCCCCTCAAACCCAAACTTAAGCTCTTGGTAGAGCTACAAGGAGTTCCATGTAAGATGGAATTGGACTCTGGCTCTGCAGTTTCAATTATTTCTCAAGACACTTTTAACTTCGTGTGTAGGCGCAGTAACAATTGGGCCAAACTAAGACCCTCAGATATAATCCTAATGGATTTTCAAAATACTCACGTTAAAGTTAAGGGAGAAGCCACTTTGTTGGTAAAGTTTAAAGGGTTTTTGGGGCACCTGGAGGTAATAGTGGTAGGGGGCCAGAGAACGAGTCTCATTGGACTCGATTGGTTTGATGCCTTAGGTATTCAGATTACTGGCATAAACCGGACACAAACTGTAGACCTCGTGTCAGTGTACAAGGAATATGCAGATGTTTTTGACTCAACCCTAGGAAAATACACAGGCCCGCCTATCTCATTTAAGCTAGATCCCAACATAGTTCCAATCAAGGTTAAGCCTTGTAGGGTCTACTTTGCCTTAAAACATAAAATTGATTCCAAAATTGATAAGCTTATAGAACAGGGCGTGTTACAGCCTGTTGATGGTGGGGAGTGGGAAACTCCTATAGTCACTCCACTTAAAGCCAACGGGGAAATTCACATTTGTGCTGACTATAAATGCACTCTAAATAAAGCCCTCAAGCAACACTCTTACCCGGTCCCAGTGGTCAACCATATTTTAGCCTCCTTGCAAGGGGGTACTATTTTTGCTAAACTTGATTTAGCACAGGCCTATCAGCAATTGCCGGTTGATGAGGCCACAGCCGCAGCTCAAATGATCGTGACTCACAGGGGGGCTTTCAAAGTTAAACGCTTACAGTTTGGAGTCAGTGTTGCACTGGATATTTTTCAGGGAATCATGGAGTGTACACTCAAGGGTATTCAGGGCATCTGCCCTTATTTTGATGTTGTTCTTATTGCAGGGGAATCCCCAGAAGTGTTGGCCAGTAGGCTCAGGGCTGTCTTGCAGAGGCTTCGCAAAGCAGGCCTCAAATTAAAAAAGAACAAGTGTAGTATTGGGGTTTCTTCAACAGAATTCCTGGGTTTCCGAATTGATGCTAACGGCATTCACCCCACTGATTCTAAAGTGAAGGCTATTAAAATGCTCCTAGACCCAAATCAAAAGGAGTGCTACAAGCATTCTTGGGCCTCCTAAACTTCTATCACACATTTCTACCTCATAAGGCCGCAATAGCAGAGCCCCTCCACAGGCTTCTAGATAAGAAAGCTCCATGGAAATGGACTAACTTACATAAAAAAAAAGTTTCCAGGACTTAAAAGCACTATTGTCAGAAAGGTCAACTGTAACTCACTACAAAGAGTCTAAACCTGTATGTCTTGCATGTGATGCATCTCCCTATGGGGTGGGGACAGTTTTAAGTCACATAGAAAAAAATGGGAAACAGGTTCCTATAGCATTTTACTCAAGGACCTTGTCCTCTGCTGAGTGCAACTATGCCCAGATTGACAAAGTGGCCCTAGCCATAGTTGCTGGAATAAAAAAATTCCACGACTATTTATATGGCAGGGATTTCATGGTCTACACTGACCACAAACCTGTTGGGACTTTTCACAACAGACATACTAACACCCCACATACTATCTCCAAGAATGCTAAGATGGTCTATTTTCCTATCTACATACAATTTTAAATTTATTCACAAACCGGGCAAGGAAATGGGCCATGCTGATGGCCTCAGCAAACTACCACTGCCACTAATGGATCCAGATCTGGCTCCTGCTGCTAGAATATTGTCCATACAGGACATACCTGAATTTCTCCTCCATGCAGGGGACATTGCTGCTGAAACTGCCACAGAGAAAATACTTAGTAGAGTGTTGTCATGGGTATACACAGGCTGGTTGGATAAAAGCTCAGGGTCAGAATTTCAGAGCTATTTTGTTAGGAGACATGAGTTATCTGCCCATAAAGGGTGCATTTTATGGGGAAACAGAGTCATAATTCCCACTTCCCTAAGAGACAGGGTTTTACAATCATTACATGAAGGCCATCCAGGCATAGTCAGAATGAAAGCTTTAGCTAGAAGCTACCTCTGGTGGCCTGGCCTTGATAAGGACATTGAGGCTCAAGTCCATGGTTGTTATACATGCCAGCAATCTAGGCCTGAAATGCCACAGGCTCCAGTTCACAGGTGGGAGGAAACGCACACTCCCTGGTCTAGGGTTCACATAGACTACACTGGGCCCTTTCAGGGACAGCTCTTCCTTATAGTAATGGATAGCCACTCCAAATGGCTGGAAGTAATTCCAGTTCCTAACATGACTACTGTTAGGATCATACAGGTGCTGAGAAAACTCTTTGCCACACATGGGTTGCCAGATGTCTTAGTTTCAGACAATGGAGCCCAATTCACTTCTGCTGACTTTCAGGCTTTCCTTAGAGTTAATCTTATCAGACATGCAATGTTTGCGCCTTTTCACCCATCTTCTAATGGTCAAGCTGAACGCATGGTGAGGACAATGAAGGAAGCACTCAAGCGCATTGTCACAGGTGACTGGCATCACAGATTGGCAGATTTTTTACTCTACCATCATTCTACACCCTGCACTGCTACAAGCAAAAGTCCTGCAGAACTACATTGGGGAAGGCATTTGATCACTAAACTGGACAGGTTGCATCCAGATAGAGTGGCAGCAGAAGCCTCTCAACCAAAACCCCCGAGGGGGCTGCACATGGGCGATTGGGTTTGGGCCAGGAACTATGGTCATGGGAATCTGTGGGTTCCTGGTCAAATTACCAAGGCATCCAAACCCCTATCTTATGAAGTGGGGTTGGAGGGAGGGCGAGTTGTCAGACGACACATTGATCAGCTCAGGAAATGGTTTCCAGAATGGCCACTAAGTGAGGAGTGCGTCATAAGTCCCTCCCAAGGTCCTCAAACTTGCGGCCAAGCCAGTCCTCACATGGACTATCAGGAGTTTTCCTTCTTAACTGAGGCAGAACCGGAGGGAGAACTCGGGAGCCCTGGAGTGCAAAATGGGTCCCCTGAAGGAGCAAGCCAACTGAACTTCAGCAACTGCTGTGCCTATTCTGCCGAACAGTCTGACTCTGGGGTGGGCCAACCTAGAGAGGCCAGCCAGAGTGCATCAAATCCCCTTGACTCAGGAGCACAAAGGGACACAATTCTACCCAGCCCACTGGGTAAGCTGGTAGACCACAAAGTGATGGGAACTCTGAGACGTTCCTCTAGGGCACACAAGCCTCCTTCATATCTTGCAGATTACATTGTAAAATAAAGAGCTATATATTGTTGTAATTCCTGTTGTCACTAGACTACAGAAACTAGTGCTATTCAGACATTGTTTAATAACATTGTAACCTACATTGTTTTTTTATTTTTATTATTATTATCACTTTTACTTTAGTGTGTTTGGATAATGAGTCTTGACAATTGTTGAGACTAATTGGTGTTATTATGGTCTGTTCTAAGAGGGGAGGGGTGTTATGTACTGGGCTCTTTGAGGAATACCACGTGGGTTGCTGGAGCAGCTAACGGCTCTCCAGCAACCCAGACTACAAGTCTCCTGTGCTGCAGTTGGCTACTTCCAGGCAGCAATGGTTGATTCAAACCTATTGGCTGCCACCTAGGGGCTAAACTATATATTGCGGCTAGTTGCAGCCATTTGGCCAGTACAGTTCCTGCAGGAAATAAACGATGAGTTACCCTGTACTCCATTCCGCGTCTTCATTCCTGCGCCAAAGAACCCGCTATTTAACAGGTTTAGTTATTTATTATTATGTTTTCCTTTTGTTTTAGGCTGGATGTTATCCAGAGTACTCTGTAGGCACTGCAAATAATAGTATGTGTAAGCTATGATAATGAGCTATCTCTGTGACACTTTTTTTCAACAGGCACAAATTTCTGTTTTCTCCTGCCTCTTTCACCATGTCACCTTTTCATTTTGGACCAAGACTCCCTAACTCAAAACTGAAAGCAAAATGCTCTTCTTGGTCTAACTATCATGCCTATGTGCTGACAATACTGACATTTCATTAATATAGGTTTTGCATTGAATCGATTAGGTATCAGTAGATGTCAAGATTTGTTGTTCTTCAAAGTAAATATTGACCTCAAGCATTACAGCAGTCAATATTTACATCTTTGGTCAATCAATCCAGATGATCATCTGAACAAATCAGATATCCAATTACTATTTATTTTAGGGGTGAGGATTTTGCATAATAACTGTGAGTATTGCTTAGGCTAAACTAATGCTTCTTTTTTAACAAAGTAGACTAATAAATGATAAGAGCCCATCTCATAAAAATGGTCTGAGTCATTATTTTCCATTCAATGAGATGCTTATCAGGGGAAAAAACTTGTCAAACAAAGGCAATATATTATTCTCAGATGTCTAGCACTCAAAAATCCTGGCTTTACTGCAATATTTTATTGGCTTCAGAACAGGAAATGATATTGGATTGGCTACTGCTAAATAGGCAAGGATGATGCTTTAAAGTGCTCAATACATCAGCAAGTGAGTCATTGTCTACGTTGCAGCAGTTTAAAATACAACCCTCAAAAATATTAGTAGGAGCAATAGGATCTTCACGATGAAGGTCTTGCTTGGATCTCAAAGGTTTATTCTACAGCTTCCCAATTTCAATCTTTTTAGATTGATCCCTGGCAATGGTCAAGAATACTGCTTTATCTATCTGTCTTTTTAATCTGTCTTTTGGTGTAGTATCTATTACTAGTTATTAGCCATGCTTTAGATAGTATCTAAAATAGTATCTATCACTGTGGTTTCCCAGGAAGGAGTCAGTGAATTCCAGAGAGAAGCCCAAAATAAGAGTCCTGAGAGAAGCCCAAAATAAGAGTCCCCATCCAGTCCTGAGCTGGATGGGGAAGGAAGAGGTTCAGGGTAGCCACACCCTAGCTTAGAATCGCTCAGATTATATCTATTAGACTAGAAGGTTATAACTTTAGTTTGGCAAGATTCTGTCTATTAGGTATAAGCAAATAAAGGATTGGATTGGGTTGGATTTCACCATGTTTTTGGCTTGACAGGTAGTTTTTCCTAAACATTCTTCTTTTCCTAATCAAATTATCCATCAAGCAAATACATATTTTACTACATGAAGCACTTCTTTAATTTTCAATCTGAAATCCTGTATGGCCCACTGTCAATGATTTCTCCAATTTGCATCTTAGTTCCTCCTATCTGCTGCTTTACAAGCAATAGCCTATGTCACAAGAACTATTTGCATGAACTATATCATGTTTTGATAATTTCTTGTTATAGTGCCATGCTGCCATCTCAATGCTTTGGAATCAAATGTTTTAGTTGAGATACGTGATTCTTAATAGAGATTGTCTTTTGTTTTTAAACATGCTATGAGTCTTCTTCAAATGTAGGTAAAAATTTCCATCTGGCTTACACCTAAGAAAATGCACATAACATCATTAACCTAATTGGCAAAATGTAAAACAAAAAATCCAATAGATTTTTGTTGCATCAAAATGGCCTTGCTTCAGTTCAGTGTGGTGTAATGTTTGTGATGTTTAAAAGACTAGACTTGTCTGGAATTGTGCCATTTTTAAGATCCTTATGGTCTGTCTTGTGGCTTAATAAACTGTTATAGTTAGTTTATGAAGTTTACTGTGATAAAAATAGACTTGGCTGTTCAAGTGCCTAAAATAAGACTACTGGCTGGTAAAAATGCCCTGTGTCCTATATTAAATATGAAGCAGGAAATATTTCCAGAGAAGTGTCTGATATTTTTGTTTAAGAACATATGCATGAAAATACAACAGACTTGGGAATACTCTTGCCTCCTCCCCTATCTTTTCTGTTGGGGTTTAGGACAATAAGAAAATTAAATTGAGACTTATTTAATAACAATGAGAAGCAGAATAAAATATTGAGCAAACACAAATGCATGTCATTTTTATGATGATTTCCATCTGTAGCAATCAGCTTTTCTTTGATGTACTTTATACCTTGCTGGATTATTAGTTTGTTTTCATGAACACACAGTCTCTAAGGAAATAGCATTTTCTGTCTTTTTTATTATTTTATTGCAATTCATTGTGGAACACCTGCCCAAGAAAGTCTTGAGAGGCCCTGAAGCACAGGTATTTTAAATCATTGTTAGGCCATATGCTATTAATTCACAGAAACTTACACTGAATAATATTCCTATTTCAAGGATATGGTGAGATTTAAAATTCGTTACTGTCTTAAATATTGGTTGCAAATTGCAACCCAGGTTTAACAAAAAGCTTTTAGCACCTTCTGGATTAGCACTTTAATATATTGTATTTTTTTAAAAAATATATTTATTTTCTTTAGAAGAATAGGAAGACTTTGACTTTAAATGGTAAACAGAAGTTATAACACCTTATTAAGTGGCTTATTAATCTGAACCCTTTTAGTATTTAACTGGTAGTTATGTCCCATCCCAGTCCAGATGAAAGTATCCAAGGAGAATCAAACTGGTTTGATATCCTATTTTATAATCGGCCATTTCCTCATTTGGATGAAAAGTTAAACAAGACGTATTGCATTACATCACATGAATTAAAGAAATAAAACAGAGATTATAGGTACCATACTTATTCTTAATTCAATAATCATGGTTTATTGGATCCAAATGATTATATATGAAATGAGACACCTTGCTGTGATATTGTAATTTATTTATTATCGGAGGAGGGGGATGAAGAGGAGGAGGGGGGAAGGAGGAGAGGGAAAGGGTGAGGGAGAGAGAGAGAGGGAGAGAGGGAGGGAAATTAGCTATTCACCTCCCAAAATCTACTTTTGGCATCATAGAGATAGTACATAGTCATAGAGAAAAGTATTTAATGTTTTCCTCCTCTTCCTCCTATTGACAAAACTTACATTCTTGGCTCTCTGTCTTTTTATTCTATCATTGATATCAAGTCTGCTAATTCAATTGCAGGCAACAACATATTAGTCTCTTTTTTTCATTTTTCTTTTCTGTAAACATTATTGGTAAAATAATCTTATATCTGTAATAGCCAAAGTTCTGGATTTATTTTTCCTGAAGTGCATTGCACTTATTTATTTATTTATTTATTTATTTATTTTAATTCCATTTATATCCCGCCCTTCTCCGAAGACTCAGGGCGGCTTACAAGCTTAGCAGTAGCCTTCATTCTATGTATATGCCTGCTTGTTAGGGCTTTCACACACACCCCAAGCGGCATTATTACAAAGTCAGCTTATTGCCCCCAACAATCTGGGTCCTCATTTTACCTACCTCGGAAGGATGGAAGGCTGAGTCAACCTTGAGCCTGGTGGGATGCGAACCTGCACTAATTGCAGGCAGCTGGTGTTACTTATTTAAAAGGTTCCAAAAAGCAAATATGTATGCATAGAAATCTGTTTACAAATGACATTGGGCCATAATCTCATAGCTGTATGTCATACACATGACTTCATTATGTGTTATAGTGTTATCCACCAAGCACTCCATGCATCTCTGCCACAGCAATATTCTCTAGATCTGCTGGGAAGTGTTGCTCAGTAGCACCTGTAGGGCTAGCAAATTTCCAAAACAGAGTATGAATGTGTACATGGTTTTTTAATCCTCCCAACCACTGCTGTAGTTTGTAGTTTGAGCACTAAGGATGGATCAATTTATTAATTGTGTTCTACCTCAACTTTTCATTTTATTAATTTAGAAAAAATATCCACATGTACACAAAAAACTATTTCCATTGCGTTTTTCCAGATCTACTCATTTTCTTTTGAGTAAGCCTTTTAGAATGTAACTTTATTTGTAATATTGGGTGACTTTTTCTAATTTAATCTGTGCACTTTTTTAAAAAAATGTTTTGTTCATGTTCATTAATTGTTTTAATTTGGTATTATATTTTGTAAGCTGCCCAAAGTTCACTGGAGTGAGGAGCTAAATAACAACAACAACTACTACAATAACAACAACAATAAGAATACGAATAAGAATAAGAATAAGAAGAATAAACTTGATAGGTGGACACAAGTGCCAAATGCAGTCTATACATCTGGCTGACTGTGTGACCAATTGTAATAATAACTGACAAAATCATCCTTGGTCAATTGTAGTAAAGTAAATGTCAAAATCAGTCTAACTATCTGGCTGGCTGTGTGATCAGTAATAATACTACTAAGAAAAAAAATACTAAAAGGAAGTTTATCCCTGCTCCAACTCACATAGCACACAGAATCTCACAGCAGATGAGATGCGATATGCTGCAGGTTTTCCCCACATTAAATCCACAATGGCATTTAGATATTTTCTCAACAACTTGGAGATCTGGGAATTGAATGCCTTATTGACCCCCAGAACATGGAAGCAAACAGGAGGCTTGACAAGAATGCTCCCAACTGACTTCTTCATACTCTTTAATCCCGGACAGCTTTGAGAGCTGAAGCAGACACAGAGATGCCAAAAATGACACTGGCATAAAAGATGTCAGTATTATAAATCATGGGTACAAGCTCAAATACCCTTCTACTCTGTGGTGATGAGGGTGGTGAAATGTAACTACATCCCCACCTTTAGTACATCTGTAAAAACATCAATCAGCTGCATTTTTCAGAATGGGCTGCTCTCTTTGGGAAGGATCTTTTAAATGTGAATCTGGATTTTGCTGAAAATCTCTTGAATAAAATCACTTGCTAGCAGTGGTGGGATTCAAATATGTGAACAACTGGTTCTCTGTGTGGATACTGCTTCCGGAAGTCCATTCTGGGCCTGGGCAACAAAAGATTAGCTATCGGTTCTGCCGAAGTGGTGTGAACTGGCTGAATCCCACCACTGCTTGCTAGACTTTTACTAGCAATCTACAAGGAAATTAGGAAACATAATCTTTCAGAATTACAAGCTTGATGTCAGCCTTCCCCAGGTAGATAACACAGGAAACATAACCATGTGTGTGTGTGTGTGTGTGTGTGTGTTTGTGTGTGTTTGTGTGTATAGATGTATATGTATGCATATATCTATACGAACAGAAAAGTTGAGGGAGAAATAGAGATATTGCAATTACAGTATATATACACACACACATATAAATACACACATATTTATATGTTTGTGTGTGTGCATGTGTGTGTATTTGTGCACACAAAATTTGAGGGAGAAACAGAGATATTGTGGGTCTATATTCTTTTTTTAGGAACGCGGTGGCTCAGTGGGTTAGGACGTTGAGCTTGTCGATCAGAAGGTTGGCAGTTTGGCAGGTCGAATCCCGAGTGCCGCGTAACAGAGTCAGCGCCTGTTACTCGTCCCAGCTTCTGCCAACCTAGCAGTTCGAAAGCACGTAAAAATGCAAGTAGAAAAATAGGGACCACTACGGTGGGAAGGTAACAGTGTTCCGTGTGCCTTTGGTGTCTAGTCATGCTGGCCACATGACCACGGAGACGTCCTCAGACAAGCGCTGGCTCTTCGGCTTCGAAACGGAGATGAGCACCAGCCCCTAGAGTCAGAAATGACTAGCACGCATGTGCGGGGGAACCTTTACCTTTACTATTCTTTTTTAATTCTCTGTTATTTAGGGATTTCCGTATTTATTGCAGGGCCACCTAGATGGAAAATATGTTTGTGATCCTTCTGGCTTATAATTCCCTCGAGTGCAAAGTGCAAAACTGTTTTGATTATTTGCTATCTTGATCTTTCCATATGAAATCCTGGTGTTGGCGAAGGCTTTAAGTGTAGGATTATTACTAACTTTTAAACAAAACCTATTAGATTACATTGAGACAGACAGTTTGCACCACTATTTCAGCAATTTTGGCTACCTCTGGGTCTTTTTTGTGTGTGCATATTTTACACCAAGTGACCTGACAAATGTCATGAAGAGGTGAATAAGGAAATCATTCAAATAAATGAATGAGCTGTAGACTCAATTATTTATTCAAATTATTCCCACAATGACTGAGCCCTGCTGATTACAGACAGCATTTTGTCAGAATCATTAGAAAAGGGCAAAGATGGCAAGAATTTAATGACCAAATTATTGGTCAATGTGTTGTATGATAATATAAGGAGAGAGAGAAAAAAATATTGTGCAGATCAAACTATTTGTGCTGATAGACGTCAATAATGACAGCTAGATTTTCACTACCTTTTGGGCTTCAGATAAAGGTCATATATTAGGCTGTAAATCTGTTCCAAAGCGATATTCTGTATTTCCATCTATACATTTGTAACAATTACTTTTCCCCTTTGGTGACAAACTCTCATAGGAAATGCCACCCTTGTTCTCCTTTAATTTTTCAATTTTTCAAAACTGAAACAACAGCAACAACAACTACAAAAGCGCATTCATGGTATGCAGAGAAAATCACACCATGCACGTTGACGTCTCTGTAGAATTTTTAAAAAAAAAATCAAAAAGGCTGCCACAAACACAATATTGAAACTTTAGCCCTTGTTTTGCAGGCATCATATGCCTTAAATTGCTTAGTCACAACTGCAAGTTTAAACTTTTCTGAGGCCTTCCTGTTGATGACACTGCCTGTGTACTGTACATAACAGCCAGAAACACAGGAGATAAAAATAGATTATATGAAGAAGGCCATTCTCCTAGATTGGAAATGCAGAACTCCGTGTAATGAAAAGAATTCTCTATGAAGCTCTCTTTGGGAAACAAATACTTACTATGCAAAAATAAAAATGAAGAGCATACAAAGGAAACTTTGCCAATGAGCGAAGGAGAGTGGAAGATCAGGAACAGATAATTAAGCATGTGACTTGTATATATGATTCACTGAATGTATTCTGAAGAAGTCTGTAATACAGACGTCTCCTTGCCAGCTTGATTCATTTTGCATGCTACATTCCAAAAGGGGGTAACACATCAGGACCTGTATTTTGGGGACGCCTTATGGGGTTACTACAGGAGATGATGATGATGATGACGGCAATAATCATAACAATATAAAGCCTCCAAGATTAAGAAGGGTCAAGGCGGTCTATGGAATTAAAAACTTCATAAGAAATAGTGTGTTAAGAATCTTTAAGAGCTAAAGCATTCGTATTGCTTCTTAAGGCCTAAAAGTCCAACTCAAAAGCCTGAAAAAATTTGCTTTGGGGATTTTGGGGTGTCCCCCAAAAGTATACTGGTAAGCCATCTTGCAGTTCTCAGAATGTTTCCATTTAGACCCCTGATACTAGTCATCACCTCTGCTTGTCTTTTCTTTCTTAATAGGGTTTAATCGTACTGGATGAGGGTCTGATTTGCTTTCATTGTAGGTTACTTTGGAATGAGTATAAGCAGGGCTTTTTTTCCTCATAGAATGCTCAGAACGGAGTTCCGGCACCTTTTTTGGATGGAACCTTGTAGGGTAGGCAAGGCAGGTTGTATAACATGTGTGAGTTCCGGCACCTTTTTGTTTTACAAACAAAGTACTGAGTATAAGGCAGTCATCTGTCCAGTGAGGAGAGTTTGCAGAATGGGGTTGGGATAAAAAAAAATAATCAGAATGATAGTTAATAGTTGTACAGTCAACACACATATATAAAAAGAAATGTTTTTTTTTAACTGTGCAATTTGGTTGCTATCGTGACCTTTTTGATCTCCCTCAGGACCCTGGTTCCAACCTTGGAGTCTGGCAGATGTACCCCAAGTCCAAAACCTGCCTGCCAGCTAGCGTTGGACTGTTGTGACTGAGCATACTTGGCCCCTCAATTCCAACACTTCTGGAGATTTTAAGACTTTGTAAGAGATGGTAAGAATGATATATATATAGTACATATATACTATATAGTACATGCTATACAAATGTAGCTTCTTTGTGCTAAGTTGAGAGCAGAAATACAGAGTTACAGTATAGAAGGCTGAGCAAGTATGCTCCCCTCAAACCCACAGGCAAAGAAGAAAGCTAATACTGAAATGAAACCATGAAACTGCAATCCTATCCTTCTGAGAAATATGCTCATGCAATACTATTAGAGCTGCATTCATACCCAGCAATATAGTCTGAAGAATTTTCAGAAACTCCAGATATATATTTCATTTTCTCAGCATTTGGTTTCCTTCTGCTTTTTGCATTTGGTTAGAGAAATAAATACAATCTGAGTTCCCTGAACCCGTTAAAGCAAAATTGTATACGGTCCTGAGGAAAGGCTCTACATAATACCTCACATTATTAATTCCCGTGTCTCTCCCATACAGGTAGTCCTTGGCCTATAACCACAACTGGGACCAGAATTTCCACTGCTAAGCAAGGCGGTTGTTAAATGAGTTGCACTTAATGTTATGACCATTTTGCTATGGTCATTAAGCAAATCACTGAATTTAAGTTAAGTTAAGCAGGCATTAAGTGAATATGACTTCCCCCATTGACTTTGCTTGTTGGAAGCTGGCTGGGAAGGCTGCAAATGGTGACTGCATAACCCCAGGATGCTGCAACAGTTGTAAATATATACTGGTTGCCAAGGACTCAAATGTTGATCTTATGCTGCAGCAGTTCTAAGAGTGAGGACCGACTACAAGTCAATTTTTCAGTGCAGTTGTAACTTCAAACAGTCGCTAAATGAATATTTGAAAGTTGAGGACTACCTGTAATTCTTTTCTATAATTTCCTCATTTAATTCAAGATGAAACTGAGATAATCAACTACTAGTTGAGGGTAAGATGGAAACAAGTTGGAAGCAATGCATTTCATGCACATATGTGATTTTTATTTGCTTCGATGACCAATGACGGAAGTGGATTGAAAATATATCTCTGGGGCATTTAATTTCTTTTTCCCGGGCTCTTAAGCAACTGGTCTGCAGTTGTTCCTTGTTACATATTGTAAAATTAAACATGTTCAAAGTTTCAGATTTCCCACGTCATCTGGTGTTCAATAAAAACAAACACTTGCAGTTGTAAGGAAGGAATTGTTCCCAAACTAGCAACATTTTGAGAAGGAGGGCATTAGAGCAATAGGTAATTTTTGTGCCCATCTGAACAACATTTTAGAAGTTGTCCTTGGCAAACAATTCAAGCCAACCATGAAAAAGGAATATATTGTGGGTGTTATAAAACTGGCACTTATTTCTTTAAAAGGATGATAGCACAATTCTGTTCAAGTGGGAGCTCTTTTTTATTTTATTTTTTTATTTTTATTTTTTAAAAAAACATGTAGTGAAGAATCCATGCCTTCTGAAAAATAGCTGGGTCCAACAAATCCAACAACTTAACAGGTTCGACAAGATTCTTCTTGAAGTACAAAGGTGACAGACCCTGCAACTGAACTGATGTAACAGTGGGATTAGAATGCTAGTGATGTCAAAGGTCAGGCAGACTAAAGCAAGTCCATATTGACAGGTTCAAGATACAAGAATGAGATGGAGCAGTAATAGCAGCAAGAGTAAAGTCTTACTGTAGTTCCAAAGGTGTTTAGCAGAAGATGCCACAGCCCAAAAGAAAAATGCTGCAATGAGGAATGCAAGTGCTGAAGAGTATCCAAACCTGTAGCCATTGTGCAGAGAGGAGAAAGCAAAATTCCAGGACACACTTAAAGCTGACATCCTAAAGATGTATTAGAATTTATTTCAGGAACATGATGAAAGCTGGAATGAATGGGCATTTACTGTATGTCACTTTTGATTTTGTTCACTTTGTCTTTTTTCCCAAATTTATATTAATATCTGCATTAGTTTGTGATATTTTTGTATGGATATTCTCTTAGGTGTATTTTTGCAAATGATTTTATCTGGGTGCACTCTTCCAATACGTTTATGGGTTCTTCTTTATCTAGACGGGGTGATGTCAATCATCACCAAACATATGAAAAAGGGAACATTAGATCATCCACTATTTTCTCTATTTGGACTTCCAGGAATTATATTACAGTAATGCTATGGTTGTCAACAGTATGTTTCAAGTGCATTTATTGTTTCACCCACAATCATATTTGAAATAGCTACTACAACTCAAACATCACATAATTTATTGTCTTCAATGAAAGAGTTTTCTATGGATACATTAAACTGAAGCTCAATGAATGACAGAATCCTTTCCATCAAATGTTCATAAAACACCGTAATGGTGCTTTTGGGGCTCCAAATATTCACTATTAAGTTTCCTTTCAAGCAGTATTGGGATATATCAGCATTAATTTTAAAGCAGGACTTCTTCCAACGTGATATCACTATGTAGTCTACTTCTGGATAGATGAAAGGTTTTTTGTGAGTTTTGAATGATTTGTTAAAGGAAAACATTACAGAACTACTTTATATTTATTGGGTGTGGATGCACTGTATGGGATGCAATTGCGATTATCACTGAACCGTGACCTTAGCTAGGGTTTTTTAAAAAATATGTTCTAAAGCAATATTTTCTGCTAGAGCATTTGTTCTGAGAAATTTGTAAGGCACTTTCAGTGAATTTATCTGATAACAAACAGATCTTCTCAGAAATTTATATATCATATTTATATAGCTGACCATCTCACAAACACATAACTTTGGGTAGCATATGTTAAAAAATACAACCATAATTATTTTCTCCATAATATATAGAATATATAATAGTCTTCAAAATATGCAATGCTTAAAGATATAAGCTAAAAAGCCATTTCTTTTATTCCTTTCTTTTATGAATGAAATAAATGTTTTTTTTAATTTTCCCCATCTATTTCAATGGATGTGTTTTATACTTACTATTTTAACCTTCTGATTTTATTTTAACATATTTAACTTCTTTTATTTTTATCATTTGAAATGTTTTAACAAACAACTGACTACCCCAATCTTGCAGGAATATATACACAAAGGAAAAAAAGAAAAGGAAAAAAGGGAAGAATTTAAGAGACTTGAAATTAGAGGAATATAGTTACACTGTTGCAGACTAACTAGTTTCTCCAGCTGAAAATTGACTTTACTGCAACTATTCATGAAAATCACTGTTACTAAAGAGCTGTTTATGTTAAACGCTGTTCTTATTAAATGCTGGATGTCTATTTTTGCAGAAATAACATTTAATGCATACACACACAAGGTTCATTTCCAGATACCTCTCAAGATTTGGCAGTAGTTCCCCCAAGCTTATGCCCAAAGTGTTCTGGTTTTGTGTTTGTACCCAACCATGTTCATGAGAAATGATGTCGTTGCTGCATGCTAATTAGGAGGTAGACAAATGCAGGTCACAGAGACAAAAGTAAAGCTTTTCCGGAAAAAGACAAACTTGTGATTTGGGAAAGAAAGGACAGGAAGTTTTAAATGTGAAGAACAGAGAGGACTAAAACCCATGTTGTCTTCCGGAAGGAAGTTGATCTTTAGGATATTCAGTGAAATAAACATTGCATTTACCCATTTCTTGTTGTTTGGCTTTCATTGCAAGATATCAGTGACAATAATAATTAAAAACCTTCTTTCATATCGCTTCGGCAGCACATATGCTGGAATTGGAACGATACAGAGAAGATTAGCATGGCCCCTGCGCAAGGATGACATGCAAATTCATGAAGCGTTGACAATATATTTAATCAACAATCTGCCTTTACCTCAATAGTAAAAAAAGGTACTGTCACACAGGCTGACAATGGGGTAACTGCACTGACTGACCCAGCCTCTGAGAAACAACTGAAAGACAAAGGGCTTCATCACACAGTGCCCCCTAAACTGACAAACACTAAGGATATAATCCAGCTTCCATCCTCATTTGATTTAGAAGTTCCCACAACATCTTTTCACAAGACGAATCCTCAGCTACGCCCCTCCAAAAATGGACATAAATCTACATTTATAGACTTAAGCCGGAGTACCTGCCCATTGGAAAAAAGTCATTCTTGGAGCAAGAGCAGAGGCACACTGGCAACCGAGATATAGAGGAGCAACAGCAAGTCCTGCAACCCACAAGGAGAAATATCAAACCACACAACAACTGTGTTTATATGGGAAGCATAGATGATATTGACCTGGCTCCAATGTCAAGTTGACATCTGGCATTTTTACCATCTAGCCAACCAACCAAGCCAGACCACTTTGCCTCCGAGAACCACATACAGTTGATGACCTGGAACGTAGGTGGCTGGAAAGAGATGGTTGATAGTGGACTAATGAGCTTCCTCTCTAGATTTGATGTAATAGCCTTTCAGGAAACCTGGTTAACTGAAGTGGATGAACAAGTACAACTGCCAGGCTTTCAGGGATGGACCTCCCCAGCCCAAATAACAAAGAACAAAGGGAGACCCTCTGGTGGGCTATGCATTCTTATAAAGCAAGAGTTGCAATGGCAGGGGGAGAAATTATATAATGAAGATAAGTATCCATACTTCCTAGCTGTCAAATTTGAATATGACCAGTTTGAGTTAATATTGGTAAATGTGTATATTCCTCCAAGCACATCCCAGCACTATAATTCAGAATACTGGATGGGCTTGGAAGTTATCTTAGAAGATATATCTGTATTGTACCCTCAGTCCATAGTGGTATTACTAGGAGATCTGAACGCTAGGAAGGGTCCCTCTCTGTATGAGCTTGCCCAGAAAAAGGGAATCCCAGGGGAGTTCTTTGATAACCATCCTCAGTGGCTCTTGAGAGACTGTAAAAGTAATGCCGCTGGCCTGCTCCTAGTCTCCTTAATTTTTAAGGGTAACCTCCAAATTTTGGGGGGTAAGGATAAGAATTACATATACCCTTATACATACCACTTGGCCAATTCATGTAGCATACTGGATCTCTTTTGTGTATCTAGAGATAAGGTTGACCTCTTTTTGGAGGTCACAGTACACCTTAGAGACAATAGCAACCATCAGCCTGTAAGCGTGACATTGCAAGGCCACTCAGATTTAAGACCATATAACATGGCTGACAGATGGCTCCCCAAAAAGGTAGAGGTGACCCAAAATAAAAGGTTAATTTGGGCCAAAGTTGATACTAAGGCAATATTAGAATGCCTCAAAACAGAGAATGCTACTAAGTGGGCTAGAACAATCCAGTCATCTACTACTGACTGGATGTCAGCCTTCAATGCATTCTCCAATCTCTGTAATATACTGGAAAAACACCTAACAGCTAAACCTACTACAAAAAGAGCCCAAGTGGGTAGACCTCGCTGGTTTGATCCTGATTGCCAGCGACTGAAAAAGAAATTGAAGGCAGCCATGAGGCTTGCCCAGAGGAATCCTACTGCCCATATACAAGCTAAGATGCTGCGCACAAGAAGGGAATATAAAAAACTATAACATTAAAGAAAAAAAGTTTTGCCATTTCAATCTGGTCAGAACTCAAGTTGGCTGCCAGAAGTCATAACTCAGTATTATTTTGGCACTCTGTAGCAGGTATCCCAAAGGAATGGAGATTTGCGTTCGACATACCAATCTCTGTTGCGGACTGGGAGAATTATTATCAGTGCTTGTTTGCTCCCACCAAACCGGTAAAAAAACTACCGTATCTTTAAAGTGATTTAGTAAACCCTAAAACTCCCCCCCTTGGCCACCAGTCTCAGAAAAGGAGATACAGTCCATCATTAAAAGTTTAAAAAGCAGTTAAAGCCCCAGGTGAGGATTTTTTACAGCAGCATTTGATATGGTAAATAGAGAAGTACTATGGAGTAAATTGACATCCCTTAAAATAGAACCCAGACTCCTGGCTTTGATTAAAGCCCTTTACACAAGTACCTGTTTGAGGGTGTGGTATGGGGTTAAAGGGGCCCTGACTAACAAGATTCACACAAATAAAGGGATAAGGCAAGGGTGTATCCTGGCCCCATTATTATTTAATTTATACACCAATGACTTGCCTGGGTTAATGAAGGATACCATGGTACACATGCCGATGATCCTAAATACTTACTGTAACAGCTTGCTTTATGCTGATGACATGATTTTATTATCATACTCACAAGTAGGATTACATAGGCTATTAAGAAGATTCAGCTCTTATTGCCAGGATAACTCCCTAATCATTAGCAAATCTAAATAAAAAATAATGGTGTTTGGAAGAAACCATCAGAGACATAAGTGGCAATTAGATGGTGAACCAATTGAACAAGTTAACACCTTTGTATATTTGGGTGTAACTTTTTCCAAGACTCGATCTTGGGCCTGCCATCATCAATGGAGTACATTTAGAGCAAAAGCCTGTTTGAATTTACTGCTCAAAATAAAGAACCATAGTTACCCAGGGTCCCTAGCCCTCAAGGTTTATAAAGCTAAGGTTACCACAATGCTCTTATATGGAGCAGAAATTTGGGGTCTTTACCCAACCACAGTCCTAGAACAAACACAGTCCCAGCATTTGAGATGTAGTTTGGGTGTATATCCAAGAACATCTGCTGCAGCAGTTAGAGCTGAATTGGGAATTCATACAATTCAGGCATTATCTAAAATTAGAGCTTATATTTACTGGTGCAAAGTTAATGAAATGGAGACTGATAGACTCCCCAAGTTATGCCTAATAGAGCAAATAAAACTACAATCACAAATCTCCTGGATCACCAAACTAACAAATTTAGTAAGAAGCTGTGGCCTTCCCATCTCTTGCGTAATAGGAGAACAATCGAAAAAAAGAGTTCCCCAAAGAATTAAGGATATAGAAGCACAAACTGATATAGCTATCCTTGGTAAGGTGGGTAACTTGAAAGGGCTGAGTAAATACAAACGTACTTTTCAAGTAAACAGTTATTTGAAGTTACAACTCCCAAAACATCTTAGGGAGATATTTACGAGAGCGAGATTCGAACAGCTTGACACAATGGTCAGATATGGGAGATTTCATGCTATACCCTATAATGAGCGTCTCTGCATTTGCGGAGCGGCAGAAGTAGAAGACCTGGCTCACGTCCTATTTGACTGTTGCCTGTATAAGAGGGTGAGAGACAGGTATCTTGGTCTATATACCAAACGAATGACCCATTGGGATCCCCATATCAAAACAACTTACCTTATGTCCGGCCAGAACTTGGAAATAACATTTAACGTAGCACAGTACCTAAACAAAATGGTCCAGTTGAGATCTGCATATGTGGGGCTGATTGGGGTAGATTGCAAGGGCGACTCCGAAATATAATTTTATCATATTTTATTTATATCTTAAATTATTGTACATTATTACAATTTCATTTTAGATTGTATTTTATTACCATTTCATTTTAAATCGTATTTTATTCTGATTCCATTTTAAATTGTATTTTATCAAATTTCATTTTAAATTGCTTTTAGTAACAATTTGTGCTTGAAATTTGCACTTTGATATGGTCCAAGGGCTAATCAATAAAGTTGTTGTTGTTGTTATATCTGGGGACTAGAATAAGAGTTATGCTTGGTAAGACATAGAAGGGATTAGAAAACTTTCAGAGTTGAGGAGGTACTTAAAAATCCCTGCAGTTCAGAATGGCAGCTGCTTCCTTAGCATTTTGTAACCATTAGTATATGGTGGCAACTTTTTCACTTAAGAAACATGTTAGCTATGTGGTTTTAATGTTCAGATATATTGCAACCCAAGGCACACACCCCCTTTTAAATTAACTTTCCATATCCAATTTGAACTGGGAGCCCTGTACGTGCACTCTTAAAAAGAAAAGTCTAAATTATGATAGGTGGGCCCATTCTGTAGTGAAATGTCTGTTCAAGCAATGAAACCTTCCCACCTAGCTGCTTGTTTTCCAAATTTTCTTCCTCAAGTGGGTGTTAAAGAAGAAAATCATTTTGAAGTAATTGAAATGAAAAGAGGAGACAGTCCAGAGCAGCAGTGCGGTGTTTTGGACCAAGCTTTTGTGCCACATTTTATGTCTATTACTCTAAACTAATCCGTGCTGTTCCATAACCTTTCAAGTGAATTCAATCCTACCACTCCAGTTCCTGAAACTGTGGAGCATTAATAATTACATATTTGGTTCACCTTGGAATCAACTTTCATTACTGTGGTGTCATTTAAATTCTGGGAGATTTAGCATAGTTTAAAGAAATACAAATCCAGTGAAGTGATTTCTTTAGTCAGTTGTTTCTTTCAGCAAGAGTTTAAACTTCCTGAAGAGGAGGGGTAGATTAATCAACACACTTGAAAAAATAAGGCATATTATCATTTTCTGCACAGGTGAGGTTTTAGCTGATTAGCAGCTGTGAAGTTTTGCTGTTTGCAATATAATTCTGTAGTTGCTGATAATTTTAAAAATAGCCCCAAATACCAGGATTAGGCAAACTATACTCAAAACTCAGGTTCTACTGCATAACAACAGCATATTTATGAAATGACTGGAATTCCATGTTTCCCTTAAATGCCAAACATATTTGTAGCATTATTGGTGTGAAAAAGATCAAAGTGTTCCTTTCAGAAATGTGAGCTTCTGCAAACTCAGGGTAAAACTGAGTTTTGTAGTACAGTTGTAAAAATAAGCACTCAAAAGTTAGTTGGATAACAACTGTTATCTTTTGGGGAATCAGCAAAAACCAATTGTGTGTTTTTCACATCCTCATAAGACTTTGTAAGCAGCAGATTATTATTTTTAAAAATTGTATTTTTACACTGATGAATTAAAAAAGTCACAGCAATTTATAGCAATGCAGAAAAAAACATACTAGTAATCAGAGTGCTCATAGTAAACACCATTAAAATTAAAAACAAAGGAGGATTAACATAATCGCAAAATAAATAAATATATAAACAAAACCCGGAACACAAGTTATATACTTATATTTCAGTATAAATGAGGACATGTTGCATTACTGTTTGTCCATTTTCTGTCAAATGTTTTAAGAAAACAATAATAGAAACAAGATTGTTATTCATTACCAGAAGATAAATCAATACTTAAAGTTTCTCAAATTATTGGCAATCTTAGCTCTATTTTGTTTTTCAAAAAGCAAAATGTCCTACTAAACTGGACAACACAGTGAGAGTGAACACAAAGAGAAAGAAAATGTTTAAGTTCTCTGTCCAAGTGATCCATTTTTTTCTGACAGAATTATTTTCTTTATTCGGGTTTCAGAAACTAGTGAACTGTTACTACTAGTAATATATGTTTCTCAAAGGCAACTTCCCAAATAATTTTTAAAAACCCCTTCCCCCCAAAGAAGGGATATTCTCTCTCTCTCTCTCTCTCTCTCTCTCTCTCTCTCAAACAAACACACACACAAACATACACATGCAAACCCAATACGTTTATTTATACACTGATTTATATGCAGCTTCCTCCTAAGATTCTAGGCAGTTTTACAAAACAAATAAACCCAAATACCTTTAAAATATTAATCACTTCAGCCAAATCAAATACATTGTGTGGCCTAAATGAAATAATTTATACCTGACTGGTTTTAGAAACTTCCAATTATTTGAATATAACAGATGTCTAGTAAGCTGCTTAGATCATAAAAGTGCCGTAGCATAGAATAGTATTTCTTAATCTCAGCAACTTTAAATAGGTGGACCTCAGCTCCCGGAATTCATCAACCAGCAATATTGCCCTAGTGAAAGGATCAGGTTTGGGGGAAGAATTTCAGGACTGCCCATTCTGTTGGTCACATGGATTGCTGGTGCTTACAGCCCAAACTATCTTATAACTAAAAAGTTTAAGTCTATCAAGCATGTATCCAATGATACTTCAGATCTGTCTGATGCCTAATTTCCATTTTAATTTGGTTATGTTTTATTTTATTAGCACTTGAAATTAATGCAATTCTCCATCACCCCAACAAAATTGAGAATGATTATTTTCCCATTTAGTTTTTAAGAGGGGGCAAAAAAAGCAAGAAATAAGTTTTGCTTAGCAATGCAGAATTTCTCAAAGCTTCTTGATTCTAATTAAATTACCAAGCCTGTTAAGTACATGGGCCATCATGAGTATTAAATTAACTTTCTCAGGAGCCATTAAGTAGAAATGATTATGTTCCCTTTTCAGGAAAAAAAAGAAGGAAAAGAATATAGGAAAGGGGGAGAGGAAAAAACAACAACCAAACCTTGTATTTTTGAGTTTAGAAATATTAAATTGCAATAAATTGTTATGAAGTGATTAGTTGTTTTTTTAAAGTTAAGCTTTTTTAAAACCAGGATTGCCATGCTCAGCAACTGAGAGCATATTTTGTTCTGAAATTACTTAATTGAATCTCTTTTATCTCTGTCTCTAGCCCTGAAATCTTACTAGCTCTCTCCAAGACAGCATGATGTATAGTCATATTACTCTCATGTGAATTTTGGATTGAAGGTGATGATTTTTCTCTGTGAAAGAAGTGCCACCAATGAAACTCATTAGCTCTCGTTTTTTGAAAGCAAAGAAAAGTGGTTTTGGCTTGTAAAAAATATATATAAGTAATATCGACCTAGGGAGCAATAAAAGAATGGATAATCAACATATGGCTCATTTTGTCATATTCTGCATTTACTTTATATTTTATTTCAGCCTCTAAGTGGCAATTGGAATATTAAATAAGCCATTACCTTGGAATGTTATTTATATGGATAGATCAAGTGTAAAAACTGTTAACACCCTATTGATACCTCTGTCATTCAAGCAACCATTTTCAGTGCTAACATTTTCAAAGTAGAAACATTGTCTCATAAGAAAGCCTTGCAATCTGATCCTATTTGTGTGAACTTGCCAGTCAATTCATAGTGCTAAATGGATTTATTGTAGAGTAACATACTCTTAAAGTTTCAGCTTCACTCAATCTGATATGTATTGGATGATCTATGTATCCTCTTCTCTTACATCTCTCATGGGCTTCTTCCTAACCTTCTTCCTAAGCAGAGTTCTTAACATTCTGAAGCAAATTTAGCTATGTACTGCATTTATTTCATAGACAAGAATGTATAGATCCTTTACCATTTTATATGATGGGGCCTTCAACTGAAATTGACTATTAAGATGTTCTTGGTTGGTAAGCCTGTTCATTTCTCTCTGCTAGTGTTAACAAAGGTAAAGGTTCCCCCGCACATGCATGCTAGTCGTTTCCAACTCTAGGGGCCGGTGCTCATCTCCGTTTCAAAGCCGAAGAGCCAGCGCTTGTCCGAGGACGTCTCCGTGGTCATGTGGCCGCATGACTAGACACCAAAGGTGCACGGAACGCTGTTACCTTCCCACCATAGTGGTCCCTATTTTTCTACTTGCATTTTTACGTGCTTTCGAACTGCTAGGTTGGCAGAAGCTGGGATGAGTAAAAGGTGCTCACTCTGTTACGCGGTACTCGGGATTCAAACCGCCAAACTGCCGACCTTCTGATCGACAAGCTCAGCGTCCTAACCCACTTAGCCACCGTGTCCCTCTTAGTGTTAACAAAAGGGAACCATAAATGTTAGGGTGATTATATCTGGGCTGCAAAAATTTGCAGGACTACTAGACAGCAGCAAAGAGAATATATTTTTTTTCTGTATTTCTTTGCTGCCATTTAGTGTCTGTGTAGATTTGTGCAGATTATGTAGAGTTATTTTCACTTTTAACCTCGGACAATAGCTGGGGTGAGTCAAATTGCAAACACTGTTTAGCAGACTAGTTTCCATGTTGTTTAGTACAGTATCTGGGTTGGAGCCAAAGAAAGCCCTAGTAAATTCTGTAGTGAATGTGCTTGAGAACTGTTTTGCATGGAATCGGCCTTTACCTTAGAAACACATGAGATTACCAAGTTTTTAACCTGCTGAGCTTCTTTCAGGCACTCTGCTGGCTTTACAGTCAGTGGTGGGATTCAGCCAGTCTGCACTAGTTCGGCAGAACTTGTAGCTAATTTTTTCTTGCCCAGATCCAAAATGGATTTCCAGAAGTGGCATCCAAACAGAGAACTGGTTGTTCACATATTTGAATCCCGCTACTGTTTACAGTAGTCATTTGTTAATGGTAACAGATAGAGAAGATTTCAAAGTTAGAACAAATGTTTCTTCTCTTATTTATATTAAGTGGAGTACATATCCCTGAGTGTTTTTTGTTAATAAACTCAGTTGTTTAAAGTTCAGCTAGTATGGTATGAACTAAGGTTATTCCTATGGCCCAACCAATAGACCTACTGGCCTAAAATTAATGAAAAAGGGGAGAAAGCTATAAATCATAGGTCTGTTGTATAGAATAAAGAAGATGACCTTGATGTGATATGCAGAAGCTGTTGACTAGATAAAAGTTTCAAGTCCAGAATATCTGTATTCTGAAAATAGATAATATTTGAAAGCAACTCAGACAGATGCCTTCATAATTCACTAAAGTATAAGGAGGAGGAGGAGGAGGAGGAGGAGGAGGCGGAGAGGTCTAGCACAATCAGACTTGCAAGACTCTGTTTCATTAAGATACCCAGTCTCAATTAAAGTATTTTTAGCCTTACTATGTAGTTTATTTCATGCTCTGGACAATCTGAAGGAGCTGACATCTATTGTGAGTTGTATCTCAGTGATGAAGTAGAGAAATTTAAGGAAGATTTTAGTAATTTCTAAGTTCCATCCCAAGAAGACAATAATTAAGAGATGGATGAAAGCTTTCAAAAGGACCCTATAATTCCTTAATGATATGATATCAACACATGCAACATAGAGCCTGAACAATAAAGACAGTTAAGGACCCTATCTTGGGCAACACAAGTTAATAGGTGTTGAAGTCATCCTAAGTGACATATGGGAATTTACTGCTGTGTCACTAATATATTACTTTGTCAATTAGCATAATTGATTGACAAAGATTTGATACATGGGAGGCATGGAATGAGATGCCTTGAATATAAAATACTAGCATATGTTAATGATTGCATAGCAAAGGTGCTTAGAGTATACCTATATTTTGTTCCATTTCTGATTTTTGAAGGTGAATAAAGGTTGACTTACAAGAATTACAGGCTGGAGCAGGAACAATACCTTCTTTGACTAGCAAGCTGACTGAGTAAAGCCAAACATGCTGACAATTCTATTCATTACTATAAAATGTATTGGACCATGTCATCTATTAGTCTTGTAATTGTATCACAAGGTAATTAATAAGATTTCACATTATAGCAATACACAGTAGGTATAATGCATATTGGACATGTTGCACTGTAAAGAATTTCCCATTGTTACCATAAGGACTAGAAATGTTAGAAAGAAAGAAAGAAAGAAAGAAAGAAAGAAAGAAAGAAAGAAAGAAAGAAAGAAAGAAAGAAAGAAAGAAAGAAAGAAAGAAAGAAAGAAAACATTTAAAGAACTGTATTTTGCAACCAATTTTACACTGAGCCCCCACTTGTGCAGAATGTAGCAAATACCCAATACAGTTTCAACAAATTTCTAAAGGTTTGACCACAAAGTGTCAGAGATATATGAAAGCTCTATGTTATTCTTCTCCATATTAGCAGGTAAGCAAAACAGTCCCCAGGGACAAACTGTGGTAAACTCTCCTCTGCAGTAGCTCCCTCAACGGCATCAGTTCAATACATGAATCACCCGCTTTTCTCCATTTCACCAAAAATTCTTTTTTAGAAGTTTGTAGAGAACTCCTACGGAGGATAATAATAATATAACTGCTGATGCAGCTTGCCATGCTCTGTTACCCCGATGGCATAGTTTTGATTGCTGAAAATGTACAGTAGATGATTGGCAAGTCCTAGTATTAGGCTATGGTTAAATGTAAGGAAAACTAAACTAAGGCCAAATAAGTACAACAACCAACGAGGGACCAACGAGGAAGATGAGGAAGTAGAGGCTACTGTTTGCCTTTTGGCATTGATCATCAACATCACAGGGTTCAGTAGCCAAGAAATACACCATAGATTTGCACTTGATAGAGGTGCAATGAAGGCCTTGGAAACTAATTCAAAATCCATCAGTGTGTATACCTACAAAGGGACACCTACACCATACCTACAAATTGTGCAGGCAGTGGTTTTCCCTATGGACATGTTCTGTGCTTGCCATTTCTGAGTGATTTCACTCATTAGAGTGTATATGAAGCCAATCTTCTTCTTCCTTGTGCCTAACAGCCACCCTTGGGCTCTTTAAACAATGTGAGCCTGTGTTTAAGAGTAAGAATGAACTTGAATACCCATATGAAATCTCCTAAAATTTAATGAAATGGACTTAGCTGCTGCCCCAGTAGCCATTATCATATGAGTAGCTACTTGTAGTCATGACTCTAATTTATTAAGGTATCCATTTTCTTCCATGACACTTCCAACATTTGCATGTATAACAGAAAACATATATCTTATGTTTCTGGATAGCACTAAGGTAAGGATACCTGGATTTGTTTCAGAACTAGGGGTTAATGTCCACTTGTTTAATGTCCACTTGTCCAGCAACTGTTCAAAGTTATGATGGGGCTGATGAATGAGATGAAAACTTACAGTGGGTTCTGCTAGTTATGGCCTTCACAGCATCCTTGAGGACACTTGGTTATGATTTGGGTTTGTGGCTCCCAAATACCACTGGTGAGGATCACCTGTAACTTTCCTGTCACAAAGTGTCAGCCTTACCAGACAGACCAGACAGGAGACATGACCTGATGAGCTACTTTTATTTTATGGTAAGGCTATATTAACCGAATTTTCCATAACTGAAAGTACAAATTTGCTTTACAACCTCAGAGAGGGTCCCTTCTGAGCCTCTTGCTCTGCCCACTATCTAACTGTGGTCTGTGCCCTCTCTTATCTGACCATTCCCCAGGCAGCATCTCTTTGCCTACTCTCTGAAGCTCTTTCCCACATGCTTGAAACCTGTTTTCAAAAGCATGTAAAAGGAAAATCCCGAGCATTCAGACTTTATCCAGTTTTGGTCACCATGATGTAAAAAACATGTTGAGACTCTGGAAAGAGTACAGAGAAGAGCAACAAAGATGATTAGGGGACTGGAGGCTAAAACATAAGGAACGGCTGCTGGAATTGGGTATGTCTAGATTAATGAAGAGAAGGATGAGGGGGGACAGGATAGCAACCTTCCAGTATCTCTGGGGCTGCCACAAACAAGAGGGAGTCAAGCTATTCTCCAGAGCACCCAAAGGCAGGACAAGAAGCAACAGATGGAAACTAGTCAAGGAGAGAAGCAACCTAGAACTAAGGAGAAATTTCCTGACAGTTAGAACAATTAACCAGTGGAACAACCTGCCTCCAGAAGCGGTGAATGCTCCAACACTGGAAGTTTTTAAGAAGAGACTAGACAGCCATTTGTCAGAAATGGTATAGGGTTTCCTGCCTGAGCAGGGGGTTGGACTAGTTGACCTCCAAGGTCCCTTCCAACTTTATTATTATTATTATTATTATTATTATTATTATTATTATTATTATTATTATTATTATTATTATTATTAATTTAATTTATTTATTTTATTACATTTATATACCGCCCTTTCCCGAAGGGCTCAGGGCGGTTTACAGGGTAATTAAAAACCAAAAGTACAAAAGTTAAAAACCAAGTTTAAAAAAGATTAAATTTCATTATCATCATCATCATCATCAACATCCAAATTTCCTAGATTTTAGATCTTAGATTTTTATAGGATTATATGCAGGTGTGTGCAGAGGAGTATGCTCTTTTCTTATTGTAATTTTACAGAACTGATGTTGCGGCTGGTGATGCTTCCAGATGACTTGAAGTGAAATGGCTTTTAGATGATATGCCAGCTTTCTTCAACCTGGCATCTTCCAAATGAGGACCAAGATTGATGAGAGCACTATGCTGACTCTGTAAATTGATTAGAGAGGGCTGCAAAGCACTGTGGAGCGGTGTATAAGTCTAAGTTCTACTGCTATTGCAACTCCCATTAACCAAGTCAATATAATTTATACTGTAATTGTATAAATTGGTAAAAGCTATTTTTCAGATACTACAATGAGGAAGCAAGCTTCAGTGCAAAAATATCTACTGTAAAATCTTAAGGAATTGCAAAAAGGCTTCCAAATATGGGTTAGATATGGTTGTCCACATGACCAACTGAAAATGTTTTCAAGCATATGCTATCTTGGACAAATGTCATAACTGAATTGAATAATTGCAGACCTGAATGTTAGAAACTTGCCATGGCATTTTATTCAATAATTGGTATTAATGAAAATTGGTAATAGTTATGTATTGTGCAGAAGAATCGTGTAGAAGAATGGACACGTGGTAGAGTACTTCTCAAACATCACCATACTTACTGGTCTCCATTCACTTTATCTGTTTTATTAATGAAAATGTTGAAGAATCCAAGGCCATAATATGTCAGAAATGGTGTAGGGGCTTCTGCTTGGGCGGGGGGGTTGGACTAGATTCCCAAAAGTTCCACACTGAAACATGGCAAGATTATAATTTAGGAAACAAATTCTGTCAGATCATCCAGTTTCAGGACAATGTTGATGTGTAATTTATCACAAGCCTTTAGTCACATATAGGCTTATTTAGCAAACAATTGTATAGAGACAGTAGCATAATAATAACTGCATGGTTTTAGTGACTGAAAGAACTTCCACTTTATCTTATGCAATGTCTTGCAACTTAAATTTCAGGTTTTTTTTCATCCACATCACAGTGATGCAATCTGATCTACTATGATTTTCATGTATAGTGTTTGAATGCCAAAAGATAGTACAATATTTATTTATTTTTTAATAAGGTCATTTATTGAAACATTTCCTAATTGAAACTGAGAATCTGTGACTAGTTTTAATTAACTTTGTTTGGAATACATATCCCATCTTTTTTATTTATATTTATAAGCCACTTTGGGATCATACAGGCATAAAAGCATGTTTTATTGCAGGAAAGATAATTACAAAAATGAAGCAAAAATGTTCCATCAATTCTTTAATCGTGATCTTAGCCACTGTATTCAGACAGCAAAAGGAATGTCTTGTATACAGTTCTGTGAAAAGAAGTTTCTTCTTGCTTATATTTTCTGATTTTTTCCATTTCTTTGTCACTAAATGTTATCAAAGTTTTATGTAGCCCAAGTGAAGACACCATCAGAGTATTTGTGATGGGCATATTGTAAAGCATGGAAATTGGCACGTAATATGAAAAGTTCAATTAAAGAGAATCTAAAATGACAATACTAGAAAAAGACTCTGTTCAATAGAGCAGTTGATAATTTTAGACTCCAGATTCAATGTTTTAAGGCTTTTAGATAATGATGTGCATTGCTTCATTTACATTTGTTGTTGTTAGTTGTGAGGTCATGTCCGACCCATCGTGACCCCATTGACAACATTCCTCCAGGCCTTCCTGTCCTCTACCATCTTCTGGAGTCCATTTAAGCTCACGCCTACTGCTTCAGTGACTCCATCCAGCCACCTCATTCTCTGTCGTCTCCTTCTTCTATTGCCCTCGATCTTTCCCAGCATTAGGCTCTTCTCCAGTGAGTCCTTCCTTCTCATTAGGTGGCCAAAGTATTTGAGTTTTAGCTTCAGGATCTGGCCTTCTGAAGAGCAGTCAGGGTTGATCTCCTCTAGGTCTGACCAATTTGATTGCCTTGCAGTCCATGTGACTCGCAGGAGTCTTCTCCAGCACCATGCAGGTCACTTTTTTGGTTGGGATTGCAGATGTGAAAGGACACATTTATGTTTCTTTTTTCCCCCACTACATACCACAGCCCTGGAAAATTATTAGGCCATCTTACTTATGACCGTCAATTTTTGAGGGTCATAAGTAAGATGGTTTAATAATTTTCCAGGGCTATGCTATGTAGTGGGGGGAAAAAAAGATAAATGTGTCCTTTCACATCTGCAATCCCAACCAAAAAAGTGACCTGCTGGAGCTGCTGCTATCCTTCAGTGGGTTAGTTGCCCGAATGCAAGACAAAACTAATTAAATATGGTTCTTTTTTATTTTATTTTAAATCTAAGCAAATCAACCAAGCTACACAATAAATATTTGGTGCTTATTTTATTCTGCAATGTCTTTGACATGCAGATTAATGCCAGTTGGGAGGAAACTGGAGAAAAGAAAGCTGGTTCACAGGAAAGGAATTCTGGATGTTTGGGGCACTGCTGAGCAAATTCCTCTGAAAAAGCAACCATCTCTTTCATGCACAGATCAAGTGAACTTGGCAGAGTCAATGTCATTGATGCTAACAGTGTGTGACAGGAAACACGGCCATGTGACTGTGGTGTTTTGTAAGCCTAGCCCTTGTGTAAGATTACGGTACATTCTTTTCCAGAGACTCTCTCAAGAAATTTGAACTTTTAATTAAAAGACAACATTGAAGCACGTCCAACTTTAACTGCCTTAAAAGATGTTCTTTTCCTCTCTGTTTAAAACACAAGCCATTCTGGGTCAGCATGTGATGGGAAGTTTTATAATTAGCTCCATTCTCTCTCTCTCTCTCTCTCTCTCTCTCTCTCTCCCTGTATATGTGTGTGTGTGTGTGTGTGTGTGTGTGTGTGTGTGTGTCTGTATTCAGAAAATAAATACTTTGAATAATCAAAGAAAAGGTATCGACAGTGAGATAAAGATTGTGATCACAGTGTTTTACTTTTTAAGTCCCCCCTTTAAAAAAACCTTTAGAACCACTTTCCAGAAGCTAAAGTTGTAAAAGAATTTGATATATGAATTGGAAGTTCAGACAATAATCTTCCCAGGCCTATCTCTGAGGGCTAATCTATTTCCTTCAGGATTAAAGCCACAATCAGAACACCATTTTCTTTCATCAAGATGTAGATGTGGGAGCAAAGTCTGCTTGTTATTATTTTGCAACACATGCTATCATTTAATAATTCAGGAGTAATACTTAGTTTCACATAGTCTCAAAAGCTATTGTTGCCATCACCAGTATTCATGCATTTTTATATGCACACAATGCTGTTCTAATAATTGTTTTGCAGCCTTTTTGTAATGCACATAAAAGGTAGATTGCAGTGCTCTACTGAAAAATGGAACAAATAGAAATAATTAGAAATAGAACACCTTAGAACTTAGGGTGGGGTATATAATATTTATATTTCATATTTTCCCCACAACAGCAAACCAGTGAAGAGCGAAAGTGATTGGCCCAAAATCATCCAGATGGTTTTCATCCAGAAGAGAAGTCTAGAACTCATGATGCTCAGGTTTCTGATCCATCAAATGTCCACAGAGAGCCAGTTTCCAGGGGTGCATTGCAGTTGTCTTCAGCAGGGAACCTTCTATAAGTGCAAATGCTTCCATGCAAAGGAAAATGTACACATAAGCATTTCAAAAAAGATTTTTTTTACCTTTTTTACCCATTATTCTACCATCTCTTATTATATTTGACAGCACAAGTGGCAGCCGTAGAGTCATTCAGGTTTCTGGGTTCTACTGTATAATCTCCCAGGACTTAAAATGGACACTTAACATTAGAGCTATCATTAAAAAGGCACAACAAAGGATATTCTTCCTGCATCAACTCAGGAAGATCAGTTTGCCCCAGGAGCTGTTATACAGTTTTACAGAGGAATTATTTAGTCTATTATTTGTACTTCTGTAACTGTTAGGTTTGATACAGCAACCAAACAGGACAGGTGCAGACTTCAACAGATAGTAACAATTACAACCATCTTGCCTTCCACAGAAGATCCGTATATTGCATGGGTCAGAAGGATGGCTGAGAAGATATCTATAGACCCCTCACATAAACTGCTTCAACTCCTCCCCTTGGGATGGCGCTACAGGGCATTGCAGGCCAAAACAATTAGACACAGGGACAGTTTCTTCCGTCGTGCCATCACTCAGAGACAAATTATTTGTGTGTCTAATCAAACTTGGCCAAATGTTCAGTTCAATACAATTCAATTCAAATTAAACACTTGAGGTCATATAAGCTAATTGAAGTCATATTCTGAGCTTCATGCACTCTGTTATGCCAATGAGATTTGACTACATAATGATGTCAGAGTGGTCAGATGATGCTAATGCAGGGCTTAACAATACTAAACTAATTCAGGAATGTCCAACTTTCTTTCTTCATGAAGACCACAAAAATCTTTTGATGACTGACAAATGCGTCAAAGGAACTGACAGCTGACAAATTGCAAACACCATTCCATTTATTTCCTATATGACATGTGGACTAGTCTTCTCTTTAGTGGTCTCCAGATTGTAGGTTGTTGTAAATAAATAAGATGTAATTGTACACAATGTTGTCATGTTGTCATGTCAACAAATCCAGATGGTCATGTAGACATTCAACTTCTAATTGATAAGATGTATTGATTGCATTCCAGTACAATGGAAGCATACAAGATCTATTAAAACAATCTTAAAACTATAATTGAAAGGCCTTCTCAGCACAATTATAAGTATCTACAATTCCCCCAGATATTATTGACTTCCAACAGCCCTCCATCCCAACCAAGAAAGATTCCTTTGAGGAATTGGACAGACTCCAAAATGTTAGGTTCGATTTAAAATGGCTACGATAAAGTAGACACCGAGATTTCTTCCCCATTCCCACTCCAAGCATAAACACAGCAATGGAGAATCTGCTTCCCTCATTAAGCTAACTGTGATCTACAGTGTTATATCACAGGTGAGCTAAGATTCATAAATAAAATGAGAATTCAGTGACCACTCATTTGTCAAACATCCTTATCTGAAGAAGCCAAGTGATACTTTAGGACAGGCTTCTGAGAATGACTTACCATGGTAATATTTTTTTAAAAGATTAGAACATAGTGAGGCCTTTTCCTACAAATCACGCAAAGATTGGATGTGTGCAAGGAAGAGGCTAGCTGTCTCTTCCATGAAATCCTCCTTGCCATCCATTCAGGCTGCAGGCAGCCATGACAGTAAAGTAATTTGAAAATTGATAAGAGACCCTCAGCTGGGTCACTATAGACCTATCCATGCTGCACTATTGAGGTTGTTAAGAGATACACACTAACCCAGCCTTCACAGCAGGAAGTTCAAGAACAGTATTCTGTCACACTGATTCAAACAAGAGTCAGGCTTTGATATCCTGAAGCCTTTAGTCACACTGCATTCTGGTTCATGCAAAAACAAAGCAGAAACCAAACGGGGCCTTTTCATTTTCTTTTCTAAAAAATTTCTATGACCTATACCAGTCATGCACAGAGACTATTGGTGAGAACTAGAATTTCTAGGTTGAGAAGCTGTTACATAACCATCCACTGTGGCACATATTACAAGGTCCATAAATCATTCTATAAACCCTATTGCCTTCATTTTCAGGAGTCAACTTCTTGAATAAATAATGCCAAAATGCAAAGCAATAACTACCTTATATTAGCAATGCAAAAAAAGAGAAAAGGCTCAGGGCTTCAATTATTTGCCATTTTGACTTTTTTTTAAAAAAAACACAAACCTATTTCTCCCATAGTCCTTCTCTCCCATAGTCCTTTAGTTGAGCATTATGTGCTCAACTTAGTAACTCACTTTGACCTGACATTTGCAATTTTAAAATCTAAAAGCAGGATCTGACTTCGCTATCAACTGAATTAGCTGATTTCCTATTTCAAGGTTGGATGGGAGGAGAATTAACTGTCCAAGTATAGAAACTAATGTTTCACATCATAGATTCACATGGCTGTCAACATTTTTGAAGCCATTCAGTTGTACTGTACAGTGCTTATCTTGAACTGAAATGGCATACCTTCATCTGTCACTGAATCTTAGAATCATGAGTAGGAGTGGGCAGGTTAAATAAGAATATGCTAAAGTCAGCGGTGCCTCAGTGGGTTAGGATGCTGAGCTTGTCGATCAGAAGGTTGGCAGTTTGGCGGGTCGAAACCCAAGTGCCGCGTAACAGAGTGAGCGACTGTTGCTCGTCCCAGATTCTGCCAACCTAGCAGTTCAAAAGCACATAAAAATGCAAGTAGAAAAATAGGGACCACTACAGTGGGAAGGTAACAGCATTCCATGCACCTTTGGCATCTAGTCATGCCGGCCACATGACCACGGAGACATCCTCGGACAAGCGCTGGCTCTTCGGCTTTGAAACGGAGATGAGCACTGGAAACGACTAGCACGCACATGCAGGGGAACCTTTACCTTTTAAAGTCAGCAAATTGTACAGTGCTGGTGAATATCTCATGAGGCAGAGGGTTAGGGCAAATCTGCATATGTGTAATTAACCTAATTTTCATAACAAACAGGGATTAATATGGCAACATATAAAGTTATATGATGCTACGAGAGCAATTTTTCAGTTTTTTCACTATAAGTAAATATTGAGTGGCCTAAGCATACTTTCAAAAGATATGAGCATCTGCATAAAAAAGATAAAGTGAGAAACATAAGTAATAAAATTATTTATTTTATTCAATCATATCATGTACATATTTCAAACAAGCATTCTTCAGACAGTAGAGCAAGCCTATTTATAGTCAGGTGTTTAGTACTTCCTACAAAGCCTTTTAAAATATTACGGATGCTACCATGTCATCCAGCTTCATCACTTTGTATTTTCCATAAATCAGTTCTTTGATCATCAGTAACATACAGATTCATTATATGAATCTTGTTAGCTATGAAAACTTTCCAAAGAATGCTCCCAGGATGAGGTGATATTTGAAGGAATCTTCAGTTCTGCACTGTGTTGATAAACTTGCCAGAAGATACTGGTATAGTGGCACTTTAGAGATTGGTCCCAATCATCGAGGTCCCACAGAAAAGAGATTTGGGAAGGCAGCTGAAGATGCGAACATGATACATATATTGAAATGGGTGGCAACTGGAGACATTGCTATCATGACTCACCATACTTTATACAAAACAATAGGAAGGCCATTAGTTGAATACTTACTAATTCAGTAGAGAAACATTCGTGACATTTAAAGAAAAAAAAAGATGTTTTCTACTAGCTAAAAACTGCATCCCAGTTGGCAAGAAATGATCAATATTGAAACCCAGTTACATCAGGACAACTCAACATTGTCCACCAGTGATGTATAACTTGGTTTGTAATGGGTTTATTATTTAAACAAGGACTTGGGCTCCAACCAGACAGATCACTTTTAATATGTCTAGACTGGCATTAAATGTTCCTGCTGCACAGGTGGATAAGATAAATGCAGTTCTGAAATGAACATGTTTGGAAAGCAAAAGTGACATCATTTGAGTTTGTGAAAAATTTTATTCATCTTAAAAATAAAATTGGAGGATTATATTTTCATAGCACGTTAGAGATAAATAAAAGCATATCAGTCTCCAATTATAATTATTCATATGCTGACTGCAAGATTCTTTTTGCAACCTTCTTACATATATTAGTTTTGAAATTTCAGTAGAGCTTTCTTCTCAGTCAAGTTAAAAAAAAGTAACATAAAGTATTTGTAGAATAACATCTGAGTATTTTTCATGTCTCCGTAATATAGTACAAGATTTGTGCATTTTCTTTACTGATCTGTATATTTGGAAAAAAAGTGTTTTAATTCTAACATGACAAAGTCCAGTTAACATTTAAGTTAAAAATGTAGGCTACTATTTACATATACACAAACATATGTATGTACAACACACACACACCCCACACACATACTTAGGTGAAATAAGTGGTTTAGAGATTTCCTAAATAAATACAGAATAACTAGGCTTCTGATGGCTGCTTAAAAACTGAAATCTGCTTCATGGGGATAATTTGGTGTATAATAAAGAAATTACATGATACACTTTTCATTGATTACAGTCCCTTTGCATAAATCTAACATGGAAGGATATTGATTTTTTTCCCCAGTGCAGTTGTGATGTCTTTTTCCTACATAGCTGTTAATTTCTGTTTAAAAATAATTCAACACATTTATAATGATGATTATTATATTTATGCAGAAAAGTGTTTAATTATACTGCAAGGAGTGAAACACATTCCACTAACAGATTATGTGATCAGATATTTGGATAGACCCTACTGCTAAGTGTAGCAAATTTACAAGAACGAAATGTTAATATTTGCACAATACAGAGATGGAAGTTCATATCTCTTATAGATCCTAGTTAAATATACCTTGTGGAAACAGGTTGGGCTTAAGAGGAGAATAGGCTGTGTTAGCCCCGGGGATCTGTAAGAGGTGTGATCAGAAAAATCAGGGTGGAAACCATGACGATGGGATCAAAGCTCTGCCTCTTTTAAATGTGCTTTGTGTCATATTGACATGTTTCACCTTCCCCTGTTGATGCTTCTTGCCTGGCCTTACCTGTGCTTATGACCTCCATATGTGTTGCCTTTGCCAGCACAGCATGTCTGGCAATAGAATTTCCAAAATTCCCACTTTGAATTATGTGGATTACAGTCACAAATATCTCTGAGTGTACCAGGGGGAAATTTTGGCACACTTTTGCTATGTCTCTTATTGGAAATCACTTTGCATGCATTTGCAGTGCTGTTGAATTAGCTTTAGGCACAGGCTTCTAGATGTAATTTTAGTATTATCCTCTGATGTTATTTAGGATACTAGCTTAATTGTCCTAGCTATTAATTTTCCCTGCAGCTAGAAAATTAACATACATATTAGAGACTATCTGGTCTTAATGACGTTCCCAGAAACAAGTCAAAAAGTGGGGAAAAATGGCCCTTGCACATTGGAAGCAGGAAATGTGTAAAAGCACCTATGATCAAAGTTATCACTCTGAGGGAAATTTGCAGTAGTCATTTAATTGACCACAAGTAATGGTTTCTCTTTTCACTAATTTGAGTCTCCCTGAGCTGTTGGCTCTGTGATGAAAGTGAAAAGCATCCTTGACCTCCTCTGACAGGCAAAATGTTTTCTCTCTCTCATGTGCAGAATATTTATGGAGCAATTTACAATATCTGGAAGCTGTAAAGAAAGGATGTTAACAAAGATCCCACTCTAATCTGAATTCTAACTCTTCGTACTGTATGCCATTTCCTTCTGCATCTTGACCCATGAAAAGACTTACGTTTAATGAAATTTTGGTGCTTGTCACCTTATGTACAATTCAAAATTAGTTACATTTCCAGACTTAGAGCAAATCCATGCAGCCTCTTTGTCTCAGGGACAGTTGTATGGTGGTCAAAGGAAAACCTGTCATAAACTATTGCAGCAGTTCAGGTGAGAGACCAGAAGACCTGAAACAGACCCAGTGAAGTTGGCTGCTAATGAAAATGATGCCTCTCACATTGCTACCTAAGTGGCCAAAGACAAAGCACAGTAAGACTTGAAAATCATGTAGACATTGCTGGACATATTAGCTACCAGACACAAATCTTGACAATCACCACTCAGCACTTCCAAAAAGTTTAAACACATGCCTGTTGTTCCTGAAAGACAAGTAAAAGTTGACTAGGTAGAAGGTGTCTATTGGTAAAGGTTTGTTGTGGCATCGGGGAATGAACTAAACTGTGCAGCGATCTTTGCACAGAAATGCAAATCAGCCAGAGAATATATTGTTGTTGTTGTTATTAGCTGCGAAGTCGTGTCCAACCCATCACGACCCTATTGACAACATTCCTCCAGGCCTTCCTGTCCTCTACCATCTTCTGGAGTCCATTTAAGCTCACGCCTACTGCTTCAGTGACTCCATCCAGCCACCTCATTCTCTGTCATCCCCTTCTTCTCTTGCCCTCAATCTTTCCCAGCTTTAGCCTCTTCTCCAGTGAGTCCTTCCTTCTCATTAGGTGGCCAAAGTATTTGAGTTTTAGCTTCAGGATCTCGCCTTCTAAAGAGCAGTCAGGGTTGATCTCCTCTAGGACTGACCGGTTTGATCGCTTTGCAGTCCAAGGGACTCGCAGGAGTCTTCTCCAGCACCATAGTTCAAAGGCCTCAATTCTTTGGCGCTCAGCCTTTTTTATGGTCCAACTTTCACTACCATACATTGCAACTGGGAAGACCATAGCCTTGACTATACACATTTTTGTTGACAGGGTGATATCTCTGCTTTTTAGTGTGCTGTCTAGATTTGCCATGGCTTTCCTCCCAAGGAGCAAGCGTCTTTTAATTTATTGGCTACAGTCCCCATCTGCAGTGATCTTGGAGCCCAGGAAAATAAAATCTGTCACTACCTCCATTTCTTCCCCATCTATTTGCCAGGAATTGAGAGGGCTGGATCTAAGCCACAAATCTTACAAGTCTTCTGATTACAAAAGAGGATGAACAGCATTTCAGTTTGGGCCCCAGAGTATTCAAGTAGTATGCAGATGAAATTTGATTGGAATTGTTGACTTGACAAAATGCTTTAATTCAAGAATCTGATCTCCAAATTGAATTACTGAATCCAGTTCATTCAATCAGGATTCTGAATCATTTCAGGAAAAGTAATTTCTTCTCACATACAGAAATATCTAAACCAGCCAAATTGATTCAGAAGCATCCAATTAGATATAAAGTTTTAACTGAATCACCTTCAAACTGAATTTCTGAAAGTTGGAATTCTGCTACAGAACACATTTGAGAGATATCGAAGGAAAAGGGCACAACATTTTTAAAAAGTCATCATATAAGAGAGTATAGCTTATAGCTTAAGTTAGTAAAAGTGGCTATCTTTTGTTAACTTAATCCAACTATATACAGGTGTTACCGATCCCCTCTCCTAAAGAGGTCCATATAGTGGGACCAAGAAGAAGCACCTTCTATATGGTGGTTCTCTCCCTGTAGAATATCATTCCTGCAGATATAAGATTGACCCCTGTCTTAACACTCTTTTGAAAGGCCCTGAAGACATGGTTTTGCCAGTGGGCCTGGGGACCAGGTGATATGGACCCCATCAGGTGTTTGGTTTGATTGTTGTCATCGGTACACAAGAGACTATTGGATTTTATTTCACCATGTTTCTGGCATGAACAACTAGATTCACATGTGAAGAATTCAAGTAGCTACTTTATTGCTCATGTCTATTTTACAGGAATCTTTCCAGATTGGCAGTTTGCACCTGGGCCAGACTAGATAAGGTTCAGTGGCATTTGGGGGCAGGGGACAGACCTTGCCCTTTTGTATTTATGTTAGGAATTTTTTTTACTAAATCCCCACTTCACTACTCCCTCTGGCTGAGCCATTCACTCTCTGACACTGTGAATGAGTTGGGCGGCCATATTTTTTAAGAAAATAAATGAATGAATAAACTCAAAGGTTATTATTTCATGTGAGTGTGTGCTGTTTTTCTGTGCTACCCACTGAGAGCATTAAATTCATAAACTGTGAGCTGTCGTTCTTTATGTACAGGACTCTCTGTGCTTCCTGGTAGAATTCGTAATCCAGGTTGTAATAAAGATTGTTGACGGTGGTGTAGCCTCTAGAGTACTTTGTTTTCAGTCCTCACTATTTACAAAATGAACACAGGATGTACAGTTCATCATTTTATGCATGGGGCTTTTTTCCTATCAGTGTTCTTTCCTTGTCCTTATTCTGTTCATGTTTTTTTTATTCCCAATGCATGCTATTCCCTTGCCAGATGGTCCTTTTGTGTCATGTGATCAATGAATCAGATTTACAGGTGCAAGTTATAGATTCATTGAGTATCCAGGTAGCAGCCAGGATCATTTAATAAAGACTGGCATGTGATTAGCAACTTTCATTAAAGGCTAGTGAGTCATATATTTAACATACTATCTAGTTGCAATCAGTTAGCTTTAACCTTTTACTAAGCTAAAAGTGAACATTTTACTAATGCATTTTTAATCTAAAAGAAACCACATTTGAATCTTAAACAGCTATAATAAATATAGGTAGCTATAGATCTTCCCCAAACTCAATAAGAAACTAACTGCCATGATACATGAAGCATCACATGGTTAATGTTTAGTTGATGACAGCTGTAAAATAATGTATCTGCTGAGGTGGCCTAAATTTTGTTCAGCTAGGGACTGAGCCATACTTGCTATGTGATGAAGTTGTTGTAATTGGAGGGCTGAGCCTGTATGAACAGCACCAGCAATATTAGAAACCTGGGACAAAAGTCAAATATTTTAATTAAATCTTAAACAACTGATAGGATCACAAAAATAGTAATAGTGAAAAACAGAGCTTTTAGTATTTTTTGTTATTATCTTTGTTTATCCTTTCAGATTGAAAAATAAGGGTCAAATAAATATGAGTCGATGGAAATGTGGTACAGGCTTGAAATTGCAAAGAAAACTTTATTTGATTGTTGGTGCAGAAGCAATGGCAGAAAAGAACTTCACACTCAAGGAGAAGACTCAAGCAAGGATCATAGCTTAAGGTAGAGTACTTAGAACAGTTTAATAAAAGGATCAGTAGGACCAAGTCCCCCTAGCTCCCTAATTGTAAGACCCAGTAGGAGTCAAACATATTACCGTGCTGATTTAAAACATATACATGAAATCTGACCTTTACAAAAGAGATTTCCATATTGTTACCCCTTCATGGATTACTGCCTTGTAGTGGCGAAGGGGCTTGCGTAATTCAATGAAGCTATGAGCTATGCCGTGCAGGGCCACCCAAGATAGACAGGTCATAGCAGAGAGTTTTGACAAAATGTGATCCACTGGAGAAGGAAATGGCAACCCACTCCAGTATCCTTTGCCATGAAACCCCCTTGGACAGTACCAAAAGGCAAAAAGATATGATGCTGGAAGATGAGCCCTTCAGGTCGGAAGACATCCAATATGCTACTGGGGAAGAGCAGAGGGCTAGTACTAGTAGCAACAGAAAGAATGAAGCTACTGGGCCAAAGCCGAAAGGACGCTCAGCTGTGAATGTATCTGGTGGTGAAAGGAAAGTCCGATGCTGTAAAGATTTTTTCTTTCTGTACAATAGAATTTGATGCAACATCTACATAGTAAAGGATTAAGTATTATGGGGTAGCACCTATTAATAATGAGAAAAAAAATCCACAAGAATCATGTTCTATTGTCAACATTTTTTTAGTCAAATATTAATTCTGAAACTTGCTGTTGCTCTTATCTTTCTATCTTAGTTCATCTCATAAGTAGCACATCCATAAAGAAAATAATTTGGAAGCAACAGATACATTAGATTTTCTGATGCTTCCAGGTCAACATCAAAGAATGAGCCATCCTCTTAAATAGGTAAAAGGTAAAGGTTCCCCCGCACATGTGTGCTAGTCATTTCTGACTCTAGGGGCTGGTGCTTATCTCTGTTTCAAAGCCGAAGAGCCAGTGCTTGTCTGAGGACGTCTCTGTGGTCATGTGGCCGGCATGACTAGACGCCAAAGGTGCACAGAACGCTGTTACCTTCCCACCGTAGTGGTCCCTATTTTTCTACTTGCATTTTTACGTGCTTTCGAACTGCTAGGTTGGCAGAAGCTGGGACGAGAAACAGGCGCTCACTCTGTTACGCAGCACTCGGGATTCGACCCACCAAACTGCCGACCATCTGATCGACAAGCTCAGCATCCTAACCCACTGAGCCACCGCATCCCTTCATCCTCTTAAATAATGTTTAAAACAAGAACCTTGCAGAAAGTAAGCAGATTTTTTATTTGCACATACATCTCTGGAAAATTATTTTGCCAGTTAGCTGTATCAAACAGTAGTGACCTAAATGTCAAACTCCACTTTCTCTTTAAGTTGATGCTTTTAAGTAGCATAAAATGCTGTGTGAAATGTCGATGCTTCCAATACCAATATTCTATTTTAAATTTGGAGCAGCTCTATAGAAGCAAAAGACATTAGACATCCATAATGACTTCTCACTGTAGGAGGAAACTTTTGTCTATTGTTTCCAACAACCCTTAGGAGAGCAATGAAGAAGGGCTCAACTATCACAGTCATTGCACCATGTTGAATGAAAAGCTCTAAGAAAAATGTTCAGCCTCTGGTCATTAAAACATTCTCAGTGTTGCAGTGTGCAGCCCCTAAATAACTGTACATATGGATTATTACTTCATTTGTGCCATGGAACACCGTTAAGCTTCACTGATATCATTTTAGATTGTACACTTTCTCTGCACAGAGACCAGTGCCAAATTACAGGTTATCCAAAAATTGATTTTTCCAGTCAGGTTATTAAAGGTTTGGACAAAATTTGTCCAAAAAGTCACATCCCAGCAAGTTGTCCAAAGGGGAAAAAAATGAGTAGCATTCAAGACTCACATTGATATTCCCAGCCTAACAAGTGGGACCGCGTCGAAACATCACCAAGACACCCTCAATCTTACACCGGAAAAGACCCGAATACACCAAGATACCATATATATATATATATATATATATAGTATGTATATATATATATATATATATATATATATATATATATATATATATATATATAGGGACGCAGTGGCTCAGTGGGTTAGGACGCTGAGCTTGTCGATCAGAAGGTCGGCAGTGCCGCATAACAGAGTGAGCGCCTGTTACTCGTCCCAGCTTCTGCCAACCTAGCAGTTCGAAAGGATGTAAAAATGCAAGTAGAAAAATAGGGATCACTACGGTGGGAAGGTAACAGCATTCTGTGCGCCTTTGGCGTCTAGTCATGCCGGCCACATGACCACGGAGACATCCTCGGACAAGCATTGGCTCTTCGGCTTTGAAACGAAGATGAGCACTGGCCTCTAGAGTTGGAAACAACTAGCACGCATGTGCAGAGGAACCTTTACCTTTACCTTTAGTCAGGAATGATTCAAAGTAACTAGTTACTCTTTTCATGCTCTTTCTTTGGCCAGCTGAAGAGAGAGAGATGGTGGGTACTTAAGGAGGACCTAGCCTAGGAGGAGAAAAATCATGAGGACAGCCAAAATGCAGCACATGGTGGGAGAATAAAAGCTGATCACTTTGCAGAAGTGCCCCTAAAATCCATAAACCACATTCACATTCATACACACAACCCCCCAGATTCCCACTGTACAGTTGTATTCAGCAATTAGGCTGGAACATTTAAAGGATTGCTGTTTGTGATATAAAAAAAAAGTTTTAGGGCATGAGCCAAGTGCTTTGGGAAGGGGAAAGATTAAAAAAAATACCAGTGAAAAAAACCCCAGCTTTCCAAACACATCATACAAATATCCATTGTTTCCTATTATCAACTTACCATTGTGTGGCTCTGTTCTCTTTTTTAAAATTTCCATGGCCAGCTGCTCTCTTTTCCCTTGCATTTTCTCCTGTCTTCCCCTTTCACCAGTAGCAATTGGCCATATCATCCCCATCTTGTTAAATGACAAAGAGGGAGCTAAAATAATAAAGCTATTTGGCCTTTAAAAGGCACATAAGCTACAACCGCATCTGATGGCCCCAGGCACTTAAATTTGGCTAGAGCTGAATTAACAAATAATCAAACATCATTCTGAGAAAAAAAATATGCTAAGGCATTAAGTAAAGCCACTAACAAACATGCACCTGGTTGCATCTGGTTCTTAAATCTCAATATGTTTAGAGGGTTGCTTTAGGGTGATGAATTAATTTATTTTATGAAGGAAAGTTTTCTATTTTCTCTGGCTATCATGGGATAGTCCTCTGTCTGAAGACACTATTTGTTTGAAGAGCTGTCCAGTCTAAATCCACATTAAAGATAGAGAAACAGAAGGGAAGTAGGCCAGAAGCAGGCAATATCTTATAGTACATCACCGTATTTTAGCAAGACACAATGCATAGAATTTTCTTTGAAATGATATCTGCTTCTATATTTAAATGCACAAATGTGCTTACAGACATGATTTGCACTCTGGTGCTTTGGCAGTAAAGGCCCTGAAGGAGATGACCAGCCTGAGCCCGAGGGAGGGGATCAAATGCATCATCAGTCATGAGTCCCTTTGCCCCCAACAGAGATCTAAGTCCAGCCCATTTTGAATTCCTTTTACTGTTATCTACCACGAATTTCCTTTGGCTGTTAGTAGTTCAGATTCTCATAGAAATATTAAGCTTGCAATAAATCTTTATACCCATTTGAACTGCCTGGATCTCCTGATTTCTTTGGAGCTTGACAGGCCTACTGCATACTGGTTACTGTAGCCTTCTCAGTACAATTGAAGATGTGGAATGGTTAGGTCTAAACCCCTACAGTATTCAGGGGCTTGGTATTTATGGGATCATCTTCTGCAATAAACTCTGACCATCCTACATGATGCCACAAAATGTACAATGTCACCTTATGGGACCCATCAGGCATGGTTTGCATGTCGCAGAGCATGTCTTGGATTAGAGAATAGAATTCCTCCCCACCCACAATGTTCAGATAGCCCTGAGCCTAAGGATGCCCTGGAGACCTAGTTCTGTGCCTAAACATTGGATAGTATGTGAGGTCTGCATTTTGTGTTTTATTATTTTATTGTGTTGTCTTGCTAGCTGTCTAGAGTCACTTGGTTAGTGAGTGAGATACAGATTAAATAAATCTGTAAATAAAACGTGTGCCTGCATAGTAATTTTACAGTTGTTTGTGATAATTGATCTTCTTTTACTGATAGTGCCATTATTACTTTATTAAAGGAATGATTTTGATCCTGAAAACGTAAACAGTTTGGGCTGAAATCAACTGGTGACCTGCATTCCCCATTATCACCCACCCATAGTTTTAACACAACAGTGTAGGACCTCAATCTTCCATTACTGATTACTGTAGTTGGGTTGATGAGTACAAAATGTGTAGGCTTTTTCTGCAGTGACCTTTTATCTCTGCAATTAGCCACTACCCTGTTGGAGTTTATATATTTTCTTTTACTTGTTGTCAAATCTCCCTTATATTGCAATACTTTTATTTTATTTGGATATTTGCTTCTCATTATCATCAATCATATTGAATGGGCTTTTTTAAAATTAATGAATGAGAAATGGTATGAAAACTGCCTTAAGATGGCAGATTCTTAGAAAAAACCTGAAAATATTGATAACTATAGATAAATGTATTTTTAAATGGGCATAGACTTGAAATCTGCACATGAATATTGTTGGAACTGAAGGGGCATACCAAAGTAGACTTTACATTTGTGTTTTAAAAGTTCTGCTTTAGGCTTTAGGGGAAATTCCTTTTATTCCCTCCTTGAAGTACTCTGGCTTATTTTGAGAAAGCAATGGAGTAAATTCTATGATTCTAAGAAGATTTAATACTTGAGGCCACATAGCCTTTGGCTGCTGTGACATCATGTTCTCAGTCTGTCTTATGACTCACACAAAGGTGCAGAAGTGATTTCAAAACAGCTTTGTTAAGTACACTAAATAAAGAGCTCTATGAAGGGAACCCTAAATACAGAGAAATATCAGGATTCTCATGTGGTTTAGATTATGAGTAACCATTCTTTTATTTTTCTGCTTTGTCACTGTATACTCTGTCAACATAAAGAAAGGACATACAACATAAGAGTAATCATGAGTGGACTGAAGACTGAACACTGTCTTTCAGCACCTGTAAAAAATGAAGGAGGGACTATAAGCAGACATAATTTTTCAAGGAATCTCCCTTGGGTGTGATACTTGCACCTTGGGATATTGTCCCAAATTATGTTCAAGCAAGCCTCAAAAGAAACAAGCCCAAATTTTAGGCACCACAGAGGCTGGTGACACATAGAGGAACATAAACATAGCTCTGAAGAAAAGGTGTTGTGGTATGACTAGGATCAATTCTAAAACACACACCACTAATCTATCTTTGTGCAAGCAGAACTATTTGAATGATCCACTGATCATCTTTACAGTTTGGTACAAGCATCACAATAGGATAGGTGGCTATGAGGACAGGTCACCAGACACTTAGCAACTGTCTTACTTAGCAACAGAAATTTTGAGCTCAACTCGAGGACTATCTGTACTGTGTTTGCAAATAGTCACCTCAGAAGGAATTAAACTGACTAGTGTTCTTTGCTTTCTCCCCATTTTGGAAAAGAAGTAGATATTTCCTAATTTTTAAAGCTTTATTTCTCTCCTTAGCTAGAGCTTTAGCTACTTCTCTACTTTTTCAACAACAGCTACCACAACCTAACCATTGAACAAAAGATCTATTGGGTTAGGCTAAAACCTAGATCTGGGGATCAGTCAACTGGGAGAATCCACCTAAAGTTCAACATCATACAAGTCACATAACAAGGCATGTTTACAGTGATAAAATAGTCTTTCTAACCACATGGAAATATATTTCTTCATTCAAGCAAGTGAAAGGAGGTGTCTATCAAAGGCTCTTAATTCAACGCGAATTCAGGCAAATTGGGGATGGCTATTGATCTGATTTGCATCTCTGCTTAGAACAATTATATTATGGATCAGTGAGCATTAATCCAGACTAGAATTTACACATGAGAGTATTGAGTATACTGGGTGCTTCAAGGCTCATAAAGAGCTCACAATTTAAAAAAGTTTTTGCTGTTTTGTTGTTATTATTGTGGTCATTGTTGTTTTGCATTTCTGATTGGGTAGTTCCAGCTCTTTAAAAAGTCCTTTTTCTTCTGTGAAACACTAGTAGTCACCACAGCATTAAAAAAATAAAGCAGCCACAAAGCAAATTGCTGTTGGGCGATAAAACTCTGGAAAGAAAATAAAACAGTGCAGCAAATAAACTTATTTAAAGCACACTGTAGGCTGGTAACAGCAATGCCAGTCTCATGTATAAGATGTTCCTGCTTTATTCATATTACAAATTCTGCTACATGCAATTTTAAAGACATGAAGAAGCACACCGCAGAAAGAGATAGGGTAGCAACAGAGTTCTGTCAGAGCTTTACAATGTTGTAAGAATGGTGGGAATAAAATAAGATAAGGATATTGAGAGTACTGGTAATATTTCTGAGCAAAATCGTATGGGTTGAACTTCTGGAAACACTCTCTTTGGGGTTAATGAAGTAGGCCTGGGAGCCCTTAATTTCTGGGTGCCTGATTGAGTTCCAAAGACAGAATACTGTAAAAGGACAGAAAAGCAAAGAAACAAAGTTTATTAGAACATTTTGAATAACCAGTATAATCACCAAACAAAGTTTTGCAAAATGATGCTCGCTTACCTTGGACTGATTACATATCAAATAGCCACATTCAGTCATTTTTTCCTGTTTTTTCCTAGAATTGTTAACAGCTATTTTTTTCTTGCAGAGCCTTGATTCATTTGCACTTCCACAAAAGGTGTCCACTTTCTAGCTTATTTGTTTTTTCTATTCAACAGACCTTGTTGCTCAGGCCTTGTTACTACACAGGAAATCTATATATTTAGTGCATTCTGGCTTGCAGAAAAACAAGGAGTTTTGTTTTTTAACTTTGTAGTCATTCTGGTCATAAATATTCAGAAAAGAATATTGGTGCAAAAAGAGTGGAAAACCAAAGAAAGTCTGTTTGGGTTAGTTGATATTGCAAGATAATATTAACTCAATGCAACAACCTAGATAAGGGAATGATTTTTATAGTTCTCCAGTTCTTAACATTATGTATAAAACATAGCAAGGTCAAACTTGTAAACAATTTCTGAGCAGATCTAAGATGCATAAAAATGATTGCCCTCCTAAATACTCCAGTGGCAGTACAAGAATTGTAATATTGATGGCAAAAAGACAAAAAAAAGTTTTATCCTACTACATTAGTCCTATACTTTAATTTACTTAGGAGGTTTTAGTCCCATTTCTAATCTGCCTAAATCCTTGCCCTCCAAGTTTCTTTCATAACTAAGATGCTGTGCAATAGGATTTTCTGAGCATATGGGATTCCTGGTCATCTATTCAAGTAAACATGGACAGAAAGTGTTCCACACAACCCATAACAAGTATTGCAGTTGGAACAAATGTGCCCAGTGAGAATAGCAAATGATGAGTGAGTGGCAGTGTTGGGAAGCTACTGTCATTGCTACAGTTCTGATGAGGCAGAGGCAAGGCCACCCTGAGTTCAGAGAAAAATAAGAGTCAAGGATTATCAGCATCAGTGATGAACATTTTTGACAAGTGTCAAACCATGTTGACCTCTCTACATCTAAATACAGAATTGCTTTGGTAAAGGAAGATCATTAGAACATACAGTATACAGTAAAAAGAAGGAAAAGATAATAGTATCTATGCAGCGGTTGATGAGATCTCCAATTTCTTGCTAATGGAGACCCTTTGAGTTTAATGTAGATATATTTGTCTGTTATATATCTATAGACAAAAATACAGAGGAAACCATACTCAGAAAAATGAACAAAGAAAAGTATTGGCCTTACTTGAAGACACAGATTAGATGGTACCTTATGGGCCTGTAGGTTAGAAATTTCTCATTCTTCTCATATAAGATTGCAATCTCAGTGTAAAGTTCTAAGGAAGATGGAGGTTACTGCCAAATAAGCATACATATAGAGCTTGAGTTACTAGCAAACATCTCCATTTAGTATATCACAATAGTGACCATATCTTCCACAAGTCCATCCAGCTATCTGAGGATGATGGGAGTTATCATCCAGTATAGCTGACAAGCATCTATGTAACTGAAGAAGACTAGCTATCAAAGCATTCACAATGCAAAAGTATGCTGACACTATCACAAAATTGACAATTGAGTTCCAATAAGTTTGCAGGTTCAGAACAAATAGCAGAAAAATAAAAATGCAGTAAGGTCCTTCCAACAGAAGAGAATACCTGTAACTCATTGTTGGAGTCCTTGGTGTTCTCTGAGCTTGTTGGTTTGCTTGCAGACATTCCTTTACCCGAGTAATAATATCATCAGTGTGACTGAGTGGGGGATTTGCTCCTTGTTTGTATGCAGCAGTCACCCTGGAGTGGACTCCTCTTCCTTTGTCCCGTTAAAGATTAGCACATCATGCACTCAAAATACATGGAGGTATAGTTGCAAATTCTGTGAAACTATTTAAAAAAAACAAAACATTTGTTTGGAATTGCATATTAAATTGGACCTTTGTTTTTCCCAGCAGGATGTTTATAGATGGATTCTTTCAGTACGATAGGCTGCAAGGTAGAAGTGAAAAGCAGTCACTGCAGTTTCTAACTACCAAAAGATTTCACGCTTCGTCTAAACTCAGAGATGTAAAGCAAAAGCTTGCTCTTCCTACTGATGTGGGAAGGAGCCAAAACAATGCTCTGCTGGACCACACAGACAAAGCACATGGCTTTTTCACAGTCCTGGTGATAACTGATGTTTTGCCCATGTTCCGTTTGATATCATGCTGCTTTGTTTTCAGAACAAGTTTTGCATGTCTGGAAAGCCTTTGATTTTTTGCCATTGTTTTGTTTTTCCTCTCAAGATGTACTGTTTAATCTTTTCCATTCAGATGCCAGCAGCCCGGTGTGCAAACTACTAAGGAAGAAACTCTTCAAAGATGGGACTTTAAATAGACACCTGTTGCCCACAGAACATACCGACCACCTGAGGCCTTATATGTGTTTATTTAGTTAGTTATTAAAAGAGGCCAACTAACTCAATACAATTGTCTAATCGTATGCTACTGATGTGTTTTCCTATCACAGTAACTTTCAGAGTAATTAAACCAAAAGGAAAAGGAAAATTATTCTCATTATAGCTAACTAATAATTCATAAAGTACACAGAAATTTGCTGTTTTAGAAATTTCCTCTTCTCCAGTTTCATTTCTGACAGAGAGGTTCGGTCCGTGCATATGTCTTCCAAAAAGGAATAGACAAAAATGATACACGTGACAGCTAAAAATTGCCCATAGCTTTCCTGGCAATGGATTGAGAAATATTTCTTCATCGCTTCTTGCATAATCATTTTTGACGCACTCTTTGTTCCAGCAGCATTGTTTTCATCAAATCACAAATCCTGGGGAATTGTGGAAATCTCTTTTTTTTTTGTCCCCTTTCAGAAACTATTGCCGGTAATCACTGAAGAGAATGTATTTCAAAATGCAGCTTTTATTAGCTAATATCCCTCTTAGCCGTTATACAGGTTTCCTGTATAATTTTCAGTAAGCAGGCTGTTGACATCAAAAGTTAATGGATTTCACCTGCCATAGAAAGCTAACTTAAAATGGGAGGGGAGAGGATGCAAGTAAGTCACACTGGCTTTCTGTATAATTAAAAGTCCATCATAGATAGGCATGTGAAATAGAATTGCAATATTCAGTTGCTCAGGTGTAAAACCAATGTAACAGCCAACAGTATGGTACCTGAAAGCCTGCATGATATAACCAAGATACTATACCCTAGATCTATATCCTAGACTCCTTTAAGAAAATAACCAAAATACAGAAATTTTAGCATGTTAATGTTATTTCCTTTTCTCCTTTTTAAAAACTGGCTACACATGTTTAGCTTTAGTATTTCAACAATGACCCTTTCAGGTGCTAAAAATCCCTCCTACTTTTATGATGTTTCATTGTCTGTTGTTTTATTGTAAGTGGCTTTAATTCAGTTTTCCTCTGAACATCAGGAAAGAGAAAGCATAGAGGGAGGGGACTATCCAATTTTTCACCTTTGACCTTCCTGTTTTGATGGGAAAGAACCTGAAGTGAAGGTAATACTTTTGGTTGAACAAGTGTGCACATATACAGATTTTTCCTATATATTTCTTCTATTCCCCCTATCCACATGTCGTAGTTACAGAAAGAAAAATAGGACAACTAATTTCAACACAGTTTTGTCCTAAAATAGTTGTTACTGCACATGTCCAAGTGAACAAGTATACCCTAAGCCAGTGTTTCTCAACCTTGGCAACTTTAAGATGTGTGGACTTCAACTCCCAGAATTCCTTAGCCAGCAAAGGGGATTTCTGGGAATTGAAGTCCAGGCATCTTAAAGTTGACAAGGTTGATAAACACTGTCATAAGCTGTTTGGAACATCAAACATCAAACAGGGGTGTGTCTGTGGGGCATTGCAGAATTTTAATTCCTGTAAATACATAATAAATGTATTTATAGATGCCTATTAGGATTAACTGCATGAAATGTAGCCTCTTCAAAAGATCATTTAGGATGTGAACATTATAAAGCAATATTCTATGTATCATCTCTTTAAAAATAGCTCTCTTGGTCATTTTGTGATGTACTGTATTTCCTGAATACTATTATATTCCCTGTATTCCCAATTGTGTCTTTGGGTTAGAAAACCAAGGAGTATACGAAATCCCATGCACCACCTGCCCCACCACATACATCGGACAGACCAACAGAAGAATAAGTGCACGCATTGAAGAGCACAAAAACTCACTCAGAAAGGGAGAACAAACTTCATCCCTGGTCCAACACTTTGAAGCCACGGGACATGAAATTGATTTTAAAAAAACCAAAACTATTGCCAAAATCGAACATTTTAACAGAATAATCAGAGAAGCCATTGAGATAGAAAAACGCCCCCACAGCATGAACAAACGAGATGATACCTCTCGCCTACCAGCCATTTGGAAACCCGCCTTGATTGACAGACGAGTCCCAACCACCAAGAATGATACCAGACCCAAACTCATGATAACATCACATGACATCACCACCACACAACCATTCAAAAAGCAAATCCGAACCCACAATGATAACGACGCACAACCACAAAACAGAAACCTAACTACAGCTGCAACATCAGCCACTTTAAACCCTTCCAAACCACACAATAAGCAAACTGACACCCACTATAAAAACATGGCACCACCACAAACACGAAGCCGAACAAAAGCAGCACAACTCACCAGCTCAGGTCTAAGGCTGGCAGCTGAGACCAGCCCATCCACTCAAAACACCCCCCCACCCAATCAGAACACACCCACCATTCAAAACACACTCCCACCCAATCAGAACACACTTAATCCCCCACCCAATCAGAGCACACCTCCACCCACAGAACACACCCCCTCTGGCAGTTTAAAAAAGAGGAACAAACAGCCACTACCACATGCTTCTCCCAGAAGAAGGAAGCAGAAGCTACCAGCCTGATGATGACGGATGGGATTACATCGAAACGTTGCGCCTACACCTTCATTTCTACGCGGGAAAAAACCCGAATGACCAAAGGTCCACATACAGACACCTGCGAAAACCTCAGAAAACAAATATATATATATATACATATACATATATATATATATATATATATATATATATATATATATATATATATATATATATGCATCAACAACAATCTGTAATGATGATAAAGTGATGAAATATAAATTATGTTTTTACAATATAAACCTTAGCCTTTTGTACTTGGTCTTGATATTAAATACCAGTAGTAAATCATGATGTTTACATTGTTATATTACAATACATCACCTGGTCCCAGGGGTAGGCAACCTCGGCTCTTTTATGACTCATGGACTTCAACTCCCAGAATTCCTGAGTCAGCTGACTCAGGAATTCTGGGAGCTGAAGTCTATGAGTCATAAAAGAGCCGAGGTTGCCTTACCCCTGCCTGGTCCCTACAAACATTTTATAAACAGATCCAACTCATTCAATCCTGGCATAAGATCTAATATCTGGTCATCCTCATTGCCCTTTTCTGACTCCATCCCAGTTTGTCTTATTAATGTGCTCCCCATACATTGGGTGGATCTCACCAACACAGAATAAAGTAGATAATTATACTTCCCAGTATTTCTGAAGCTACCCTTCTGCTGTTGGACTTTAAAACTGTATTTGCCTTTTAGGCAGCCAGTGTTGATTTGTATTTAGTGTGCAATCAGCTGCTTTTCAAGGCTTTCCAAAATTATGGTGGGAGTGTCATCACACTTCCTACTATCATTGTATGGTTTTGCCAAATTGCCATGAAACAGGATGCACCAGAATCAAAACAGATGTGAAATTATTCCCAGGTATGAAATCCGTCTCAGCAATATTTAATTGTTAAATATTGTTGTGGCACTCCCCTGTACCCACTATCACAAACACATACACACATAAGCACATGTACGTGTATACACACACACACACACACACACACACACACAAATATCCCCCATAGTTCTGATCCTGATCAGAAGCACTGATTTTTTTTTTACTGTGTCCAAGCTACTGGGGCAATAATGTCAAGTCTGCGTTAACTCTCACTGATTTCAAATGAACAGTCCAGAGGAAATTCTTAATTCATTTTAACATTCATTTTAAGGTTGCTGAATGTGCTGATATAATTTTTTAACTGATGCAAAACATGTGTCTTTATTTGCTAGATTTTGCTCTGTTCTGTTCCTTCCTGCTTTCTGCTCTTTGGTCCCATTTTCATTATTATTCAAGATGTAAAGTTCTTCAGTGTCCAAGACTTTGAGCTTTTAAAATATATGACACTTTTCCTGAACTGACACCTACACTCTTTCTTTTCTCCTAAACCTTATGGACATCATTCATGTGTTGTTCAGGGCTGTGTAATTTCTGATCACCTTTCCAACCACCCAGTCATAGCCAGTTATGGTTATTATCTTCTAGTGATAAAAAGGAGCTTCATTTTCTGCTTTTCCTTGCAGATTTTATGACCACATTGCAATTTTTTCCTCCTTCAGCATACTCTTCCTATCTCATGTTGCTGTTTTCTAATAATTTGTACTGCCCACATATACAAACATACCTGGAAACTCACTTCTTCTATAAAAATAATGCAATATGACAGCTAATTATGACTCTATGTAATGTTTCAGAAAGAAACTTTCTGTATGCTATTTTTTGTTGTTTTATGCCTTGGTGCTCCTTTCATATTATAGCAAACATCCACAGAAATCATCTTTCAAACCTTGGATTCCAATTAAGCTGACTTGGCTGCCATTGAGATGGAGCCTTTCACAGGGTGCTTATAATGATAACTTGATGAGTTCAGAGTGATAGAGTGTCATCATGTATCTCTCTTTCATAATCTTTGCATATGCTTACCAGGAAGATACAAATGGTAAGCTACTCTTTTAAGCATTGGTTGTCATTTAATGGTCATTGAGAACCCAGTTTCATAAAACCTGAGTAACATCACTATGCACCATAGACCACTGGATATTTCAGCATTTCTTTCCCCTTCTGTTGAACAAGCATATAGAACAAACTGTTCTTCATTGCCTCTCTCATTGGCCTGTGCATGGTTATTGGAAGACGGTGGTAAATGAATGGGCAATACTGAGGTCACATTGCCTAACAACACAGAATAGGAATATAGGTCTGCTGCTAAATTATCAGTTAAGAAGTTTAAAATATAGATTGAAACTTCCTCTTTGGAGATGACCCTGCACACCACTAGCTTCCTGTTGCTAGTTTCCTTACCGATATATCTTCCCACTGCCAGGAATGGGGCAAATTTTGCATCTCACTTGTAGTGAAAAATAAATTCAGATGTTTCCTTCCTGCTTGCTTCCAGGATAGGAAAAAGTTTGTGTCACAATTGTCCTAACCATTTTTAAATTATTTATTAAGCGGAATGTATGTCCTTGTTCATTGCACTCTGAGTCTACCAATTAGCCTCCTCATCTGACTGTTCACTTGTGTTCTTACAATCTGGTAGTTAGATTCCTTCCCATCTATTCATCTGTCTTGAAACTGGCCATCTCCCTCCCAGAGGAACTCTGGATGGTGAAGAAATAAAATATTCAAAAATTGAAAACAATATCTAAAATTTGAAGACAGACAAGGATGATTAACATTCAATGTTAACAGTTGATTAAAAGGATGCTAGGCATTGATCATATACTTACAACTGTCATCTTGCAGTCTCTCTCTCTCTTTCACACACACACACACACACACACACACACACACACACACAAGACTTTATTGCAATCAATACTTTAGAGTGACATGGTTTGAAGCTCCTTTGAATTTTGTGGGTTTTCTGATCTTTAAATGCTCATTTCTATGCCATCTTTCAAATTGTATTCAAATTGCATCTCACTTGTAGTGAAAAATAAATTCAGATGTTTCCTTCCTGCTTGCTTCCAGGATAGGAAACAGTTTGTGTCACAATTGTCCTAACCATTTTTAAATTATTTATTAAGAGGAATGTATGTCCTTGTTCATTGCACTCTGAGTCTACCAATTAGCCTCCTCATCTGACTGTTCACTTGTGTTCTTACAATCTGGTAGTTAGATTCCTTCCCATCTATTCATCTGTCTTGAAACTGGCCATCTCCCTCCCAGAGGAACTCTGGATGGTGAAGAAATAAAATATTCAAAAATTGAAAACAATATCTAAAATTTGAAGACAGACAAGGATGATTAACATTCAATGTTAACAGTTGATTAAAAGGATGCTAGGCATTGATCATATACTTACAACTGTCATCTTGCAGTCTCTCTCTCTCTCTCTCTTTCACACACACACACACACACACACACACAAGACTTTATTGCAATCATTACTTTAGAGTGACATGGTTTGCAGCTCCATTGAATTTTGTGGGTTTTCTGATCTTTAAATGCTCATTTCTATGCCATCTTTCAAATTGTATTCAAATTGCATCTCACTTGTAGTGAAAAATAAATTCAGATGTTTCCTTCCTGCTTGCTTCCAGGATAGGAAAAAGTTTGTGTCACAATTGTCCTAACCATTTTTAAATTATTTATTAAGAGGAAGTGGAGGGCTGCTATATCCTTGTCACAGCTGCATTTAAGAGGGATTATCTGTCACCAGCTGTAAAATTAGAAAATCAGCCACTAGTGCTTGAAATTTACCATTGTGAAATGTTGAATATGGTGCACAGATAATGAACTATCAAAACCCATCCAATCATCCTATGGATTTTTTTCTCTATGATTACTAAGGAAGTATGGGTCTTTAGAAAAGTTTATAGTTGAACTTTATTCTTATTCTCCTCCATTTTATTAATTTATAATGTAAATTAATACTTCTATTTGGCCTTGGGAATCTGTTTTCTTGACATCATATTCATGACAGCATGAGGTTCCATTTAGCATGAGAACAACGCACCCAATGTGAAACAAAATAATAGAAATCAACATAGTGAATCAAAATCAATGTCAGGGAATTAAAGGGAAGCTCAGAATGAGCTCAATAAAAGAAGAGGAAGAATAGGTTAAAAAAAATTGTATCATTACAATCAGAATAGTTATTCAGTAAAACCTGAATATTGCCAAGATAGGAATTTTGGGGAAGGATTATTGGAATCAGTGACAAAAATGATTGCAGAGATTTAGGTCTTAGGAAGCTCTTATATATCATTGATGACATAAACTATTAATGTGCAGATAAGAGAACTAAAGATGAGGAGATGGCAGAGAAATATAAGACTAAATGGAATTTTCACTGCAATAAGTTAGAGGAAGAAATGGATAAATCCTACAAATTCAGTTTTGACTAATGGGACAATATTCAGCTCGCTATAATTATGATTGGTCATCAAGTGATAAGCAAGTTTGTCCCTCTCAACTATCTTACAACAGCAATAGCTAATATTCTTTTCCATGTTTAAATTAGTTTGCTGAAAAAAATATGCCCTGGAGGTGAACCAAAAATAGATGTTTGTATTAAGAAGCTTCTCAGCCACATTTGGTTAATGGCCACACATTTTTCATTTGAACATTTATTGTTCCTTATTTCTTAACACATGCTAACCTGAACTGCTCTTCTGAATATGCCTGGTTAGGTGAATTTCACTAAGTCACAAAACCAATCCTACAGTGATGCCCTATGTTGTGAAACACGTTACAGGTTGCTTTAGGTAGTTGAAATACTTCTAAAATTGAGTTTGAGTTTCCTTTTCTGAATGAAGTTACACTGAATACAGTGTAGAACTAATGAGCTCCATCATTTTCAATGCTGTTGCCTAGAAGTAGCTTAAGCTGGCAATATTTCTTAGTTGAAAGATAATGAAGGAAGAAAGACAACTTCACTAGATAGACAGGAACTCTAAGTAAGCAGGCTTTTCAAAGAAGACTTGAAGGTCAAATCATTACTTGTAATCACTTTCAAGTCAGGGCGAGCTTTCTGCAAATAATAACAAACAGTTTTACTCTTATCTTAGTCATAGATTTATCAATTTATCTCCACGTGCTATTTAATTGTCTATCCTGATTTAAAAGTGGGTTCTGCATGAGCATTTTTGCAGAAAAATCAAAGGGCAGCTGCAATTGTCCCACAGATATACTAATTTTCCTTCAAAGACATGGGCTGGGATCCAAAAAGATATTTGAGATGTACTCAGAAGCTTCCGTGTATTCTTATGAGATATGTTTTCCCTTCATGAAAGAGATCTCTATGCCACTTCTGAAAATAATTGTGGAAAAAGATTCCCTATTTAACCATTAAAAAACAACTGCATTTGCTTTTGCAACAGGTACCTTGAAGAGTTCTTGAAGCATTTCTTCCCATATCCAGCAGTATTTTTTTTTCCAGATAGCAAGTCATCATAGCATCATTGATGTTTACTAGCAGTGGTTAAGCAGGGAAGCCATTGAGCAGTTGCATGTAATGGTGCTGATATGTGAAGAAGTGTACATTAAATCCATGTTAGTACCACATGCGTTTATGTATAGCTGCACTCCATTAGTTTCCCCAATGAATCACACACAAAAAAACAACTCAAAATTGGTTGTTAGTTCTGAGAAGATGTTTGTTGACTATTCCTGACATTCAGGCCCTCCGTTCAAAAGCTCCAGAAGAAATGGAATTTATAAGGGAAAGTATGGAAGGATCAGGCATGTTTCTTTTGAGTGCTGTTTTTTCTCAGTTGTGTAGGTTGACCTCTGCTCATGCTTTCAGTGCCTCTGTTTCTTTCCTTGCCTATCAGTTAAATGATTGTAAGCTCTTGCACCTTGATTTAAGCTTTCTTTAACGCGTAATTATCCAAATAAAAATACTTTTATCCATTTTCATTCTGCTGTTGGATTTGTACTAGCACAAATACTGCATTCACTAGTGCAGTGGATGGGTCTACTCACTGTGGTTAAAGGGACAGATGGCGCTACTGGTTTAGCTAAGGTTGCCCTCCGGGTGAGATTCAAGGTGCTGGTAATGACCTATAAAGCCCTAAATGGCTTGGGTCCGGGATATTTGAGGGAACACCTGCTGCCAGTATCAAGCTCCCTTCGTTCAGTGCGCTCGCAGAGAGAGGGTCTTCTCAGGGTGCCGCCGGTAAAAGATTGCCGGCGGATAACACCCAGGGGGAGGGCCTTTTCTGTGGGTGCACCTGCCCTCTGGAACCAGCTGCCCGTGGAGCTCAGGACTGCCCCTGACCTGTGTTCATTCCGCTGAGACCTGAAGACTTGGCTCTTTGAGCTCTCTGACCCAGGCTGAGAATTTTAACTGGGTTTTATTTTCAGGGATAATTTAATCTTTTATTTGTCTTTTAACTTTGTATTTTGTATTGGTATGATTTTAAAATGCCCTGTAAACCACCCTGAGTCCTTCGGGAAAGGGCGGTATATAAATCTAATAAAATCTAAATCTAAAATCTAAGAGATCTCCCATTCTGCCTCATCCAGATTCTTGAGGAAGATGAGGAAGCAGGGGGTATCTCTGCTCTCAAGATCAAGTGTAGCGCATTAACTTTCTATGCCAATAGGAATCTTTTCAGAGGGGAGAATAAACAGTTGTATTAGACATCCTGGTTGGCAGTATTGAAAGAAGGATGGAGAAGCACAGAAGGATCTAGCAACTCAATGTCCTTTTTGCAATAGATTTTCTCCTACAATAGTATGTGAATAAAGAACTTGTTTGTCATTTGAAAAAAAAATTACCATCTGCAATATATTAGTGTATTTTATATAATTCTAATAAATATTACAGCAATGGATTTGACTCCATATTTTGAAGTTATATGTTCAATGAGATTTAATCTGGGTTTGTTTCTGTATTCTTGGTGCTGCCAATCTTGATCTTTTTTCAACAGTGGCTCTTCTATGCAAGCTTGTTCATTCTGGAAATCTCAAGTAATTTTATCAATCATTCTTAATTGTAGGCAAAGTTGCTGACTTTCAGCATTGAGTACTGATGATCTCAGCAGCCAGAAGACAATTTAGAATATTTAAGCTGAAGGGGGAATTGATAATTGCCCTTAATGTGGGCTAATTGTGGATCAAATCATTTTTATAATTTGAGGGGAAAAACAGCCTCTGCTACAAAGCACAATCCACCAGAAATTAATAAAACTTGCCAAATATGCCTATTTTTTTCTGACATCTGAATCTTTAAAGGCATCTTTAATTGTGCTTCCAATACTGAGGTCAGTAGGATGAGATCAGATATATTAGGCTAATAACTTTCATGAAACTAGCCTGAAAATTTAATGCAGTTGGAAATCCAGATAAGCAATAAAGGATATCCCTTTTAAACAAAGTAACTGATAACCTAACATTATAATAACTTTAATTACATTAAGTGGTTAAGGATAGAATTTATAAAGTTTCAGGGCTGGACTTGCCAAGAATTGTGAAACTTTGAAAAACTTCCATTCATGAAAAGAAATGTATGATTTTTACTGTTTTTTTCTTCAAGTAACAAAATAAACATTCATCCTTAATCTGTAATTACATCTATAATTACTAATTAAAACTTTGCTGAGTTAAGAGTTTGGAAGCATTATTCTAATACAGATTTTAAAAAATGGAAAAATGGAAAGGTTTTATTTATTTAAATGATGTAATACCTACCAAGATCAGGATTGTGTAAGTCATGCTATTCTCTGTGACACTTGTGGGAAGCAAAGTTGGACTTTAAAGTAGCAGGATATGAAGATTGTCATTTGTGAATTTTGAGAATACCACAGATAGCCAAGAAAACAAACTGATGGATCACCAAATAAATCAACCCAGGATTCTCATTTAAGGCATTCTAGTCCAGCCCCTTGTTTGAGTCTATAACATTCTGGCTTTCCAGTCTCTTCTTGAAAACCTCTATTCACAATTTGGAGCACCCACAACTTCCAGAGGTAAGACATTTCACTCATTAATTGTTCTCACTGTGTAGGAAATTTCTCCTTAGTTCTAGGATGGATCTCTCTTTAATGATCTTCCACCCATTATTTTTTGTCCTGCCCTCAGGTGCTTTGCAGAATAGGTTTACCCTCTCTCCTCCGCTCAAACTTTGGATACATTATTTGAAGACCCAGCTATCTGGAGAAGGCTCTAATGCTGGGAATGATGGAAGGCTAGAGAAGAGGATGACCAGAGGATGAACTCAGATACAACAGATTTGAGTGCATCATAGGGAGACTTTAAAATAACAAATTAGAGATAAATCATCACGGAGAAAACCTATTCTATGTGGTCAGTAGGGGTCAAAAACAAGTTGATGGCAGATATCAATCAATTTATTTATTGGATTGGCACTCCAATGCAAAGTAGATTCTCAGCAGTTCACATACAAAAGTACAATTAAGTAGTCACAGTAAAATGACAAAAAAACTTAATTCAATGTCATATAGTTACAATCTGATGCTTCCAACTCATTCTCAATTTATTTATCCTAAATGTCTGATATGAAGTGGAATGGCCTTCTTAATCTAGTCATAAAGTTCCAGGCATAAGAAGAAAGACAGGAAAGCAAAGGTCAATAGGAAATTCAATTGTATTCCTTCTTCAAAGAGTCCAGATTAGGTAGACCAAATTAATATAGGGCTAAAGATATTGCCATTGGCAGTTGACTGATTCACCATAGGTGGCCATTGAACTCAGTTTCCAATACAATGGTACCTTGGTATTCATCATTGTTTCTGGAAGGCACAACGAATGCCAAAAAAGATGAGTAGCAAACAATTTTTTCCCTATAAGAAATAATGTAAATAAATTTAATGTGTTCCCAAACTAAAGACCCATGATGAGAAAAAATGCACAAAAATACACAAATTTATTTATTATTTATTATTTAAATTTATATACCGCCCTATTCCCATAGGACTCAGGGCGGTTTACAGGGAAAATTAAAATACATAGCATACAAAATTAAAATCAGTTAAAACTATGTTTAAATTACAGTCCCTGAAGTTAAACTAAAACCCAATTAAATTAAATTAATTAAAACCCCTCAGTCTGGGCCAAACAGCTCGAAGAACCAGGTTTTCAAGTCCCGGCAAAATGAGTGAAGGTCGGGGACAGTCCTGAGTTCCGTGGGAAGTTGGTTCCATAGGGCCAGCGCGCACACAGAGAACACCCCCTGGGAATAACCCGCCGGCATTCCTTAACCAGCGGTACCCTGAGAAGGCCCTCCCTGTGGGAGCGCACAGGACAATGGGAAGTTGATGCCGGCAGCAGGTGTTCCCTTAGATAATTGACCATAGACCCTAAGATAAGACCACAAAGGGATGCGCACAGGGCAAGACATACCCTGTGATTAATGAATGGCTCTTTGTTTTGACTGGAAAGAGTAGAAAGTCACAAGGCAACTCACAGCAACAAGTTCTAGCTTGCATGTCAAGGATCAAACAAATGACAAGTATCCGGACAAAATTTTCATATCCATGTGCATCAAGTATCAAATTTGATGAGTTTTAAAACAGTCAAGTATCAAGGTATGACTGTAGTTTCTTTTGTTTTCTCTGTGCTGAACATTTCCCATACTAAAGGGAAGAATGAATACATCAACCATATCACCCAAGTGACTCTGGGCACTAGGGTGACACTAAAAGTTTAAAAACTTGATCTCTACACCAGTGGTGGGATTCAGCCAGTTTGCAGCAGTTCGGCAGAACTGGTAGCTAATTTTTTGTTGCCCAGGTCCAGAATGTACTTCCGGTTGTTCACATATTTGAATCCCACCACTGCTCTACGCCACACTCTTAAACTAAACAACTAGAGGATAGTTGTAGTAGATAGTAAGCAGATGAAGATACTGAAGTTTCCCATGTTGACAATTAGTTTGATACCCAAAGATGGGGATTTCTTATTAATTGAAATTATTCTGTTTCAGGAAAAACTAATAGTTTGGACTACATGTTTTATCTAGGAACAATATTGCAGCTAAATCATTTTAAATTAAAGAATTCTTAATAGTCCTGTAGATATCTATATGCATTAGTTACACTGTGAAATGTGTAATTAACCATGATTTTCCACTTGCTTACAATTCCTTTCCTGCTTCTGCTTCTCTGATAATTTTGAAAAATTGTAGGATTTTTTTTTCAATTGTGTGATTTAAAATAAATAAAGTCAAATATATTCCCTTCAGATATTTTATTGCAGACATGAATAATCTATGTATAAAATGAAAGTGAAATCAGCATCTGCCCAGCCATTGTTAAATCTTTTCAAAAAGAAGAGAGTGTGCTAAGGTGAACAGTGTCTGTACTGATGTGACCATTACTGAAGTATGGCAACTACTGTCGTTATCATTTGTTTTCTCCACAGATGCTTGCCCTACTCCAAGGATGAGGGTCTTAGTTTCTGACTCTATATGCAACACCATCCACTAACATATACTGTATGCTTCATTTTCCACATTTCTGCCACAATGAAAAAAACTTTCTTTTCTGTAGCTTTCAGATGGATTTTCTGGATAATTTTACAGAGCATCAAGTGTTTTTTCCAGGAATTTTCCTTTAGAATTTCCCACTACAGTACAATAATTGTATTGCACTTTCTTGTATTTTCTTCTCAAAACAGATTATTGCCTATTTCTTCCTCCTTTCCCACATAACATTACCTAACCTGAAAGGGAATAGTGTGATAAGTATTTATGCCCTGTATTTGCATCTATCTTTGGGCTTAAAAGGGACGCGGTGGCTCCGTGGGTTAGGACGCTGAGCTTGTCGATCAGAAGGTCGGCAGTTTGGCGGGTCGAATCCCGAGTGCCGCGTAACAGAGTGAGCGCCTGTTACTCGTCCCAGCTTCTGCCAACCTAGCAGTTCGAAAGCACGTAAAAAAAAAATGCAAGTAGAAAAATAGGGACCACTCCGGTGGGAAGGTAACAGCATTCTGTGCGCCTTTGGCGTCTAGTCATGCCGGCCACATGACCACAGAGATGTCCTCGGACAAGCGCTGGCTCTTCGGCTTTGAAACGGAGATGAGCACCGGCCCCTAGAGTTGGAAACGACTAGCACGCATGTGCGGGGGAACCTTTACCTTTACTTTACCTTTGGGCTTAAAGTTACGCTGTTCTTAACTGAATTGGAAAAAAAATACCTTACAAATATCAGTTCAGATCCATAATAAGGACTTCTCCCCTGGTGCCAGAAAGAGATAAAAAGGAGATGTCAGAAAAAGAGAGAGGTGTCTAAGAGTCCTGCCACAGAGCAACCTTTCAAAGAGTTTCAAGCTGCCCCTTCTATTTATCTTCTGGGATGAGCTAATGTTGACCAGCTTGAAAATCATTTTCTGGAGTTCATCGGAGCATGGGAACAATAAATAGCCCCTTGAAAAACATCCCACTGATCACTGGGCAAATGTTAGAAAGATCACACAATGCGAGACAGAGAGACCTAGACACAACTTGATTCTTTAATGGAGCCATTTGTGATGGTCTGGGTGAGGTGCTGGCATCACTGTGCTGCTGTTCCTTGTCAGTGTGCAAAGCCAGCATTGTAAGCATGGAATGTTTGCCATTTATGGCAGTGACCACAGCCAGAAGGCAAAGGGCTAATGGGAGAATCTTACTAGCTTTTGGAATTAGCTACATCTACCGGTTCCTTTAGTCAACCCACCATGATGCTTTCAGTGACTACCTCTGATCAAAAGTGGTCCACAGTTTCAAAAGGTTGCCCAATCTGTGTCTGAGTTATCTGTTATCTGTAGCAACATCCATGCAGATATATCACTTTTGATTGATTGTGCAAACATATCTGATTCTGAAGACCAGCAGTGTGAATTTAAGCCCTCCCACGCCACCAGCTTTTGTCTTGGTAACCCAAACAGTTTCTCCATTTGTTAGAATCACTGGAATCCTTGCCTCCTAGCTGTTGTTTTCATTGATAGACTGACACTTATTAGAAGGAACAGAGCTGTGACACTGCAGTACATTTCCACAGCCACTGCAGGTTGGGCTTCTGGCCAAGACAGTGAATATTTCTCTTTGCATTCCTTTCTTCTCCCCAGAGAAGAGCTATTTTACAGACACCTGGCATTTGCAGATCCAAGAAATCTGGGGCTGCTGCTGTTGAAACATTGCTGTGAAAGAAAATTGCTGCCACAGCAAAATCTTCTCTCTGAAGTACCATGTCATTAAGAGAACGAGGTATTTTAAAATGGAGGAGGGTGAGAGGCTCTCCATTGATTTAAATCTTCAAGTTAATTTCATTAAAGCTGTAATTGCTCATTTTGAGAGTGGCACAAATATTATCATGCTTTGCCAAAGGAGACTTGGGGATAAACCACTAACAAGACAAATTGCTTATTTATCACAGGAGTGGATGCTCTTGTAGAACATCAGCTGAATATATGACAAATAGGATGACTTTGGGATAGCCTGGAACGTGCTTCTTGGAGAAAATAAGACCAAAAGTGAAATAACAGGGAACAACTTGGATCATAACCTTCATGAGCTTGAGATCTAAATGTACTTTTCAGGTCATCGCTGGTTGTGGCCTGAGAAGAAAGATATTTCCCAGGATGGGACCAGAGAGGAGACCAAAAAAATAAAAATAAAATCAGAATGATAGCTTAAATCAGGCAGTCAAAGCTATTTTTTTATGTGCATGGCAACACATGCTAAAAAAGGTACAGAACTTCAACTGTATGGTTGGAGCGACATCCCATAAACTTCTTGATATCCCTAAAGACATCTTTTATTTTTCCTTTGACTGTCTGTTATCCTAATTTTCCTATCTATGACTATCATTACCACTAAAGCTCCTTCCTTGCGTTTACAAAGTTAAAATGAATAAATGAAAACTTATTTCAAATACCTTTTCCTTTCTTCACAGTCTTATTCTGCTCCAAAGAACTTCTGCCCAATGTAAACTTCTCAAATTTTGCACTGTCATACTGATTTGCAATTTGAAGTTTAATTATCATTACAGAATGACAGTATCTCAAATGTTGCAATACTGTTTACAGGGTATTTTTTCATGTATTAGAGGAAATGCCTGCTCAGAAAAACTATATTCATAAAAAGCATATAAAATACGTAATAGAGGGGAAATTGTTTCTAAAATTAGGACTCTTAGGTAGAATTGCAAAGAAAAATGCATATGCCGAATTTAGAGATTGGTCACCCCAAATGATAAACGTATTAACTTTAAAACAAAAATGAAATTTGATTAATTGAATCCAGCTTGCTTACAAAAATGAGAGATTACAATTTGAGAGAAACTGCAATCAACAGATTTATCAATTTCTATTCTTCTTGGCTCAACTACCTTGCAAGGCTTATTGTGTAGTGAGTCCAACGCAAGGAAGAGACGCCAGCCGGAGTATGTGTTCAGCTCTTTATTGGAAGGGGGTAGCGTACTGAGGGATGAGGGTTACCTGGCCTCCTTAAATACCTAGCCAGGTAAGTGGACAGCCAATGGGGTTGGCCCTAGGTTTCCCGACGAAACTGGGTTTCCCGCCAAAACCGTTCAGGCCAACGCCCCCTGGTGGCTGTTGCTATGCAGTTGCCTGCATGCATAACACCCCTCCCCCCTTGGAGAAGAACCACATAACAATGATAACAATTGGCAACTAGCTACAACTATGTACACTGTATGTCAGCAACAACAAAAACAATGCAACTGTGTGGAGGTCACTTCCACACATAGTCCGCCAGGTAGGCAGGTGTCCTGTGTGGCCGGGTGGACTGTCTGGGTGTGGCTTGGCCCTGGGCTTGGACAGCTGGTTCTTGGGGCCTTTGTCCAGTTTTCTCAACCACTGTCCCTGGAACCCATGGATGCCCTGCCCCATAGTTCCTCGCCCAGACCAGGTCCCCCACGTTGAGGACTCTGTGTGCAGGTGATGATTGCGATGAAGATGATGCTGATGCTGATGCTGGTGGTGGTGGTGGCCTAACCGCCTCGGCTGCTACTCGGTCTGGGTGCAAACGGTCCAGCTTGGTGATGAGACGCCATCCCCACCGCAGTTCTGCTGGGCTCTTCCCGGTAGCAACGCATGGTGTAGTGTGTTGGGCGAGTAGGAATTTTGGCAGTCTGTGATGCCAGTTCCCGCTAATGATGCGCCAGAGTGCGTCTTTGGTCGTCCTTACCATTCATTCAGCCTGCCCGTTGGTCGATGGATGGAAGGGCGTGGAGGTGGTGTGCCTAATCCAGTTCGCCTTCAAAAACGCCTGGAAATCATTAGCGGTAAACTGAGGCCCGTTATCAGACACAATTACGTCGGGGAGGCCGTGTGTGGCAAAGAGAGCTCTGAGCACCTGGATTGTCCTCCCCGAGGTCATGTTGGGAACCGGGACTACCTCCAACCTCTTGGAGTGGCTGTCCACTACTACTAAGAACAGTTGACCCTGGAATGGCCCTGCATAGTCAATGTGGATGCGGGACCAGGGTGTGTGTGTGGCCTCCCACTGGTGCACGGGTGTGTGTGGCATCTCTGACCTGGATCTCTGGCACATGTAACAGGCCTTGACCCGTTCCTCAATGTCCTTGTCCAACCCTGGCCACCAGAGGTAGCTTCTGGCCAGAGCCTTCATCCTAACCACCCCCGGGTGTCCCTCATGTAAGGAGTCCAAGACCCTGCCCCTTACTGCAGTGGGAATGATGACTCTGCTTCCCCAGAGGAGGCAACCCCTGTGCGTGGAGATCTCATTGCGCCTGGTGAAATAGGCCTGGAACTCAGGCCCCGGGGACTTGTCCTGCCACCCTGTGCAAACCCATGAGTGTACCCTGCTCATGATGTTGTCGGTGACTGTGTTACTGGCAATGTCCTTGGCATGGAGAGGGCATTCTGGTAACTCCTGCAGGGCTAAGATCTGTGTTGCTTTTGCTGGGTCTGGTTCAGTGGTGTCAATGGGTAACCTACTTAGGCCGTCTGCGTGGCCCATCTCCTTCCCTGGCTTGTGCACCAGCTTGCAATTGTAGGCTGCAAGGAAGATGGACCACCAGAGCATTCTGGGGGACAGGATTTGGGGCGTCTGCCTGTCCGTTGTGAACAGGCCTAGGAGTGGTTTGTGGTCCGTGTAGACAGTGAATTCCCTGCCATACAGATAATCGTGGAATTTTTTGATTCTTGCCACGATTGCCAGGGCTTCTCTGTGTATTTGGGCGTAGTTTCTTTCTGCTCCAGAGAGCGTCCTATTTTTATTTTTTTATTTTAATTCCATTTATATCCCGCCCTTCTCCGAAGACTCAGGGCGGCTTACAAGCTTAGCAGTAGCCTTCATTCTATGTATATGCCTGCTTATTAGGGCTTTCATACACCCCCCAAGCGGTATTATTACAAAGTCAGCTTAATTGCCCCCAACAATCTGGGTCCTCATTTTACCTACCTCGGAAGGATGGAAGGCTGAGTCAACCTTGAGCCTGGTGGGATGCGAACCTGCACTAATTGCAGGCAGCTGGTGTTACTTAAGGAGGCATTAGCCCACTGCTCCACCAAGCTATCTATAGCTTGGTGGAGCATTCTATCCTAGAATAGTATGCTATGGGAATTTGCACCCCGTTGGGCTCGAGGTGACTGAGTACTGCGCCCACACCATAAGGGGATGCATCACATGTGATGCATATGGGCTTTGTCTCGATGAAATAGGTTACTGTGGACTTATCCGACAGTAGCGCTTTTAAAGCCCTGAATCTTTGGTCGTGGGCGGGAGTCCAGACCCATGCTGCCAGTTTGTCCAGTAGCCTGTGGAGTGACTCTGCAATGGCTGCCTTGTGTGGGAGGAATGCGTGGTAGACGTTCAGCAGGCCCAGGAATGCCTGTAGCTCTGCCTTGTTCTTGGGTGTGGGTGCTAGTTTGATGGCCCTCACCTTGGACTCTGTTGGGTGGATTCCTTTGGCATCTACCTTGAATCCCAAGAATTCTGTGGAGGGAACACCTATGCTGCATTTCTCCCTCTTGAGTTTGAGACCAGCTGAACGCAGCCTGGAAAGTACCTCCCTGAGCCTACCTGCCAGCTCTTCTGCTGATGCTCCTGCAATCAGGATGTCATCAAAATAGAGGCAGACTCCTGGGATGCCCCTGAGTGTCTCTTCCATAACTTCCTGAAAAATGCCAGGAGCAACGCTGACCCCAAACTGCAGCCTGTTCACCCAGAACTCTCCCCTGTGTGTTACTATGGTTTGAATGTCAGCTGTTGCCCTAGTAACCATGAGTTGCTGGTACGCCTGCACAAGATCGAGTCTTGCAAAGATGGTGCCGCCTTGGAGGGAAGTGAGAACGTGGCTGACCGTGGGGACCGGGTAAGCGTGCGGGTTTAGGGCGCGGTTCACCGAACACTTGTAGCTGGCACAGATCCTAATTTCCCTGTTGGATTTGAGGGGGGTGATGATTGGGGTTTCCCACTCCCCCCCATCGATGGGCTGTAAGATTCCCTGGGCCAGCAGCTTATCTAGTTCGCGCTCTATTTTGTGTTTGAGCGTGAAGGGGACTCACCGCGGCTGCACCCTAATGGGGGGAACATTCGAGTTAAGCTTGAACGAAATGGGGGGGCCTGTGTACCTGCCTAGCATCCCATCGAAGACGTCTGCGAACTCCTTGCAGACGGCCTCGACGGAGTCCCCCTGGATCCAGTGGATCCCAGAGACTGTGATTCCCAGGGCCTCGAACCAGTCTAGCCCAACCAGGCTGGCCCTCTGGCCCTCTACCACTACAACCTCCAGGTGCTCTTCGCGATCCTTAAACCCCACCGAGACGGTAGCCTCCCCCTTTACCTTGACCGGCGCATTCTGAAAATCGGTCAGGTTTAAATTTGTAGGCCGTAATTTAATCCGCTCTTGCTCCGGCTATTTATGTACTTAAGGGTCTCGTCCAAAATGATCGAGACCACTGATTCGGAGTCAAGCTCCATGCTGCAAGGGACGCCTTGCAAGCAGATTGTTAGTCTAATTTTGGGTTTGAGCAGCCAGCGGCTACTCGTGTGGTTAATGGCCTGCCGGCTCTCAACATAGCCAATTCGTGTTTTGGTCGGGGCCCCAGTACCTTCGAACGGCGATTCCTCTGGTTGCAGCTCGTGGATTTCCTCTCGGGGGCGGCGACTATGACAGACCACGGCTATGTGGCCTGTTTTCTTGCAGGCCCCACATGTGGCCGACCGGAACTTACAGAGGCTGCACACGTGGTTCCCACCACACCCTGCGCACTTCTGAGGGTTGGTGGCGTTTCTGGAAGGCCTGGAGTTGTCTGGGCATCTGGCTCACTGGTCAGGGGTCGGCTTCCATTGGAGGAGGTCGATGTTCAGCTTGTCCTAGGCTGTGGCGACCTGTCGTGGACGCTGGCCACCTGGACTGCTTGGACAGCCCCACAGGCCGCTTCGTGGGCCAGGATGGCGTCTTCGGGTTCCTGGAGCGAAACCTCCTCTCTCTCGAACAGGCGTTCTTGCAACCGCCTGTCTCATAGGCCACAAATCAACCGGTCCTGTAGCCACTCCTCCAAGTTCGAAAACTTGCAGGCGACGGTGGCTTCTCATAGGGCGGCGAGGAACTCGGCGCCGGACTTGTCAGGGCACTGGTCTCTTTTTTCAAATTGTGACCTTGCAGCCACTTTGGAATGCTGGGGCCTGAAATGAGCGTTGAGCTTGGCCACGAGGTCCCGGTACGCGACGGTGTTGATGGCCTCCGGGGCAAACAGGTTCGCTGCGATCTCCAGGAGTGCTGGTCCCCCAATGCAGAGTAGGGCTGCCGCCTTCGCACCGTCCTCCGAGATTTGATTGAACCGCATGTACACTTTGACGTGAGCCAGGTAACGGGCCCATGTCTCGGGTTGGCGGGTGTCGAATTTGCAGGGTTGTCCGGCTCTTGCCATCGCGGTATTGGTTCGGGTCTCGAGTCGCGGATGTGGACACCGGCGAGGTCCGGTCGGCTGGCAGTCGTGGGGGGGAAGAAGGAAGGAAAATGTCTTTCCCTTCAGCTCGCGGAGCGTTCCCCCGTGACTTCAGCTCCTTGTCGGCAGCAATCCCATCCTTGTCGCCACTATTGTGTAGTGGGTCCGACGCAAGAAAGAGACGCCAGCCGGAGTATGTGTTCAGCTCTTTATTGGAAGGGGGGTAGCGTACTGAGGGATGAGGGTTACCTGGCCTCCTTAAATACCTAGCCAGGTAAGCGGACAGCCAATGGGGTTGGCCCTAGGTTTCCCGCCGAAACTGGGTTTCCCGCCAAAATCGTTCAGGCCAATGCCTGAAGGTGCCTGCATACATAGGTGCAGGTGCAGGTGCCTGCATACATAACAGGCTGACAGCCACAGATAAACAGTAAAAGATGAAACAGTTTCTATTAGATGAAATTAAAATTATTCCATTTAACTCTTACATGACAACATATCTCAATGGGAGGAATGGGTATAGCTAGATAAGGTAGTCCATATATTACGGCCAGGAGAGCACTTGCCGCTGAAAAGCTATTTTGGATGGCAAATGTAATTTAGGTTCCAACTTCTGTATTTTTAAAGGAAGATCTGTATCTATGCATATATAGATACAGCACACAGGGATATGCTTTCATAGAATTTAAAGAGCACATTTGAAATGAATATCAAACTTTATAATTTTGAGAATGCAGAATAATGGACTAAAAATTGAAAATGGTAACAAGAAAGAGGTAGTTCAAGTAGCCAACCTCTAATCCAGTCCAGAGTTTTAAAAATCAATACTGATTTATCTCCAGTGAATATACAACTGTCATGAAAGAAATCCATTTTCCTACAAGGGGACAATTTCCACTAATGCCAGATCGTGAAGTACAACTGTGCTTGATTTCCTTATTCAGACAAATCTATTGATTTTTTTTTTTAGACTGAGATGTGAAATAGACAGAAAGCGGTTGAAATGTCTGGCTGAGGAATTAAATGTCTTTGTCCTAACAGAAAATCCAAGCAAGAAAGGTGGAATATTGGAGAAATGGGATCTTCTGAAAAAGAGCCAAGTATGCCACAGAGGTAAAAATAAAAGTTGTCATACATTTTGAAAAGTTGCATTATGGCAAAATCCAGAATGCAAAGGTTATACATAAAACAAGCAGCAGCAACACATGGAAAACAAGATAGGTTTGGGTGTCTAGTTGGAAACAGATGTGGCTTGAAGGCTTCATGCACCTTCAAGTGGTTTTGTTATTGGCACTTCGCAAGACTGCTAGTTTCTTCTGCTGCATTTATAAGGATTAACTGAGCAGCACACATGCATCAAAATACTACCATACCTAGAGGAACATCTGAAAGTTATGAGCATGGTTAAAAGGATAGAACAAGACATTTGGATAAAATATGTCAGGAGTGAGTAACTCTCCCTGCATTATGTCTTTTTTTTGTAGATTGCAGGATGGGAGAAGATCACAGGTTTGGATTGTTTCAGAAGACATTCTTGGCCATAACTGCTGACTAACATTGAATAAAGTCCAAACTTGTACAATTTTATAAATGTATTTTTGCCTTAATGTTATTTTCAGATGACCCACCTTTCCAACATCTGTTCAATGATTTTATAATTAAAACATATCAGGGCTCATCGTGTTCTGACTATTTCACAGTTTTGCTGTTCAGTCATTCACTAACTTTTGACTCTCCATAACCTGAAAGGCTGTGTGTCTGTAACTACTTTTTTGAATTCTCGTAAGCTAACGTCATCAGTCATAAGTCATCATCTAACCCCTGGCTGCACTTTCTTCTCTCAGTGTCTATGTTGATTGCCTTACAAGTTTCCAAACATCAGTATCTTCTCATGTGTCTTTTCCCTTTATGTTATGAGTCCAAAACATCTACACTTTAGCTTCATCAATTAGAGTTTCCAGTGAATAGTCTGCTGTTACTTCATCTGGTACTGCTAATGGTCACACGGAACACCTGATGGAGTACCATTCAGTAAAAAAAAAGTCTTGCAAATAAGCAGCTCCCTGTTTGTCAAATACAAGAATTAATTTAACTGTAAACTCACAGCAATAGTACTGCATGATTGACAGTCATTTCAATCCATGATCAGATCTGCACTCTGCTCTGGAAATAATCAGAGATGTGGGGCATACTTTTTGATTTGTGTTCCATGGTAACTCTATCCAAACATTAATTATAGTTTTAGCTTGGCTCTTAATATGTTAATACCACTTCACAGACAAAAAACATTCTTGCAGCCTTCTTCGCTTCATTCAAAACCTCTGCAGAGGGCTCAGGATGCCACTTCGGTGGGACCATCTTCTAGTGTGTAATTCTTTTTATGCCATGTTAAAATATTGCATTTGTTTTCATTTCCAGTTTTCCCTAATATTAAAAAAAATGAGAGAGTATGACAAGTGGGAGAAACAGAAAAAGCAGCAGGATGTCAGAAGTTAACATTAACAGGAAGTATGCTAGGAAGCAAGAATCAATGGTGAATATGCAGGGGAAGACATGACCAAGAGGAAATTGTATATGGAAAGCTTACTACTCTACCTTCTCTTCCAATGTCATAGTTTTCATTTCAGGAGATGAGAAATATCTCAAGAATTCAAAGCTACAACTTCATCCCAGCAAAACTTGCTCCAAGACATTAATATCTGCTGCATCGTTTGAAGACTATTTTAAGCTTCTGGGAAGTCCTAAAACAGCTGAGACATGGATGAAAGATTTGATTCCCTATCTATCCCAACCTGTTTCAAATAGATAGTAAAACCCCAACAGAATGGCTGCAGCAAAATTGGAGACTCCAGTGACATCAGAAGAAAATCGAAAGCATGATACCTACATTTTTGCAGCTTCTTTCATAGAAGATGTCTCTGATGTCCAGTTTTCCAAATGGTATCAGCTTCTGCCATTGAAGGAGGTTTCCAATCATAGAATGGTAGGGTACATGTTTTGCATGAAAAAGATTCTAAATTCAATCTATAATCCTTCCAGGTGGATAGCAAGAAGAAAATTTCTATCTGGCCTGGAAAATTAGAATGTACAATATTGTGCAACGTGAATCAATAGACTGATTCCCTTACCACATCATTGTCTTGTTAGCTATAATTTGGTTTTATTGAACAGTTATGCTTAGATATGTGTTAGGAAGCACCAAACCTAGATGGGGCTCAAACTTGGAGTTAGCCTAGAATCACCATGCTACTACAAAATGGCTAGGACTGATCCTCCCCCAAGGATACTCCTCCTTGGAGCCCTATCTAATTGTTCCCAGGAGTAGCCTGCCAGTCTAGGGAGATCCCAGTATTATAGACAGAACATAATTAAGTAGCTATCTTGACCTCTGCATGTGTGGGCCTTGTTGTTCATACCTGACAGTGTGATTGAGACCAGGTGGTAGTTAATTCTTCCTTGAGGGAGCCCGTGGACACTTTTCATCCAGTCTCCAACTTTCCTTTTTTAGGGAAGGTTGTGGAGAAGGCAGCTGAACTACAGCCTTAAAGGACTCTGGATGAAACATATTATCTGAACCCCTTTCAGTTGGGATTCAGGTGGTGAATAGGACTGGGATGGCATTGATCATACTCTTGGATGACACCACTATCCTATAAGCTGCACTGGTGCTTCTTGATGTAATTCAAGGTGTTGATTGCCACTTTGTTCACCATCCAGAATCACTTGCTGAGATAGATGGTCATATTTATACAATAAATAATAAATAGCCTGATGCAGTTAGCATATCATCAATATGTCAAACATGGTCATTGAACTATTATACTCAGCCAGGATTTCCAAACCATAGTGACTGCATTCAGAGAGCAACTCTGGAAAATGATTTATAGTCATTGTATTGTGTGAGCAAAGCCAATTTTTCACAATGACCCTTCTCACCTATAGATCCAGTCCTGTGACATTCTGAGAGGGATGAAGAACAATAAAGACCTTTTTAACATTCTGTTCAGAAAAATAGAAAATATGGGGTGCTGTTTTAGGTCTTGTTCTACACTTTCCTAGAGAGATTATGAGACTTTTCTTAAAACCAAACCAAGAGGAAACAAAATAGTAACCAAGTGACAATTCTTCAGACCCTTTCATTCAGATAGATACTGAAAAACCTTGCCTACGCATTTGGATTTGAGACCCAAATATATAGGCTATAATTCTTTTTGGCACTGACCTGAATCTGAAAATTCTGTGAAATCTTACAGCACCCGTTTCCCCAGGTGGCCTCCCACAGAAATACTAACCAAGCCTGACACTGCTGAGATCTCCCCAAATATTCCATTTTATTTCTATATAAAGATCAATTCTTCTTTTAATGAATTGCAATGTAATGTAAATGAGTACTCCATTAGAACAAGAGAACACACACTTTTCAAGACTCCAGCAGGGCATTTACCGTATGGAAATTCTTTCGCTTGTTTGCTACCAGCGCCTACCGTGTTTCCCAAAAATAAGACCAGGTCTTCTTATTTATGTATTTATTTGGCCTCCAAAAGAGGCACCAGGTCTTATTTTCAGGGGATGTCTTTTATACTGACTTACGGCACCGACAGCCTTATCCAACCGGTCCACTTCTTCTGTGGCCGAAGGAGCAGCTTCATTCTGCAGCTGCATTTCAATCTGCATTTTTCAGTCAGGCCTTTCTGGAAGGCCTTGGCAGCCGAGTACTGAGCTATGGATTTAATCTATAGCTCGGTTCTCGGCTGCAGAGGTCTTGCAGAACTGAGCTATGGATTCAATCCATAGCTCGGTTCTTGGCTGCACTGGCCTTCTGGAAAGGCCTCTGTCTGTGAAATGCAGGCCTGGCTGCAGAAGACACCTCATAAGAAATGAGCCGGTGAGGAGAGGCCTGGCTGCAAAGTAAGTGGGTACAGGATAAATGGGGCAGCACTCCCACCCCACTCCCACCCTAGCTTGATTTTTAGATGTGTGCCTTGCCCCAAAAGTAGGGCTTATTTTCGGGGTAGGCCTTACTATCAGGGAAACATAGCATTTTGTATTTTTACACTGCCCAGAGCAGGAAACTGTAAGAAAAGGGGCAGTAGTTTTCTGTGGTGACTCTGGTTATGTCTGTATTTTTCATGAAAAAGATAGCCAACAATCATCAAATACCATGATTTTATCTTTCTTATTGCATTCAAGATATTTGCAGCCTGGGCTTCATTCCCACTTAGGATTATTTTTTTTAGGACATTGGCTTGGGAAGAGAATATTTTATCAAGTTAATGTAAGAAAAAAAAATCTATATAAAAGGGCGGGTGGAATGAAGGTTGAAATGACAAGATGAAAGATACGTTCTGGCCTATTTAAAAGCATGCAAGAGCTTGTGGAAATTTCTTGACTGTTTGGAGCAAAGGAATATTGGCAGCCCACCCAGTCTAGACCTCTCTTTCCCAATGTTGTGATATGGTAACTGAATCACACTACTAGTTCACATGCCTAGCACTCTTTGCTCTAATTGGACACGATCTCCAGGCTCTCAGGCATGGTTTTTTTCTTCTCGTTTCCTACCTGATCTTTCTAAATGGAAAGGTCATGCATTGCATCTTGAACCTAAAGTTCAGGCTGGCTGAGAATTGTTAGTGCTGCCGTTGCAAAATTTTGAAAGACGTCCAATTGGGGAAAACTGATTTAGACACAGCATAGCTTTGTATATTTGTAAAATTCTTAATTAAATCTACTTGTATGGGAATGCAGCCATGCTCAGGGATTTATTTATTTTATTTATTTATTTTTATTTTAATCCCATTTATATCCCGCCCTTCCCCGAAGACTCAGGGCGGCTTACACTCTAAGCACAAATCAATGTGCTTAGAGTGGGATCAGATATAAAAATTTGTTTAGTTTAGAAATCATAAAAGATGAATCTCAGTGTAAATTTCAGTCTTCCACAGATTACAATCTTGCATGAATTATCATAATAGAAATCAAAGTAGGAGGTCAAGGAGAGAAATCTGGAAATTTTACTAGATATTAATTTAGCTATGGAAAATGCATTTCAGTTTTTTCTTTAACCAGTAACTACTAAGAACAATGAATGACTAATAAAAATGCAAAACAATAATAAAGTAGAATTCAAACCAACTGGTACAATAATGTAAAACACTGGCAAAATAGATAGACAGATGTTGAAAGACAGACAGACAGACAGATAAATAGATAGATGATAGATATTATTTCATTTACTTTCTTATTATTTCACTTTTTCTACTACTTTCTCATGCACTTTCTTCAAGACTCAATTAACATTTCCCTTTTCTTCAGCAGTACTGACAAACTACTATCTCCCAAAGCAAAACCTGTGTTATCCAATAGACTAATCCCAGATATAACTAACAACTAGATAACATCTCTGTGATCCATGCTAATGAACCTTTTTGCAAGTTTATGAGGCAGTTGATAGCCAGAGAGAGGACCATGTTGAGGGAAATGTGATACTTCTCTGAATTTCCTTTGCTAAGAAATTTTTGAAAAATTCCTTTTCTTATTTCTGATTGCATGACAAATTAGAATTTAACCATTCAGTCTATATTTTGAGCAACAGATACCACAAGCTGTGCATCTAGAATAGAATCTAAACATATTAATCATATTTTATAAACCTAATAAATCAATCAACTGACACATGGTTGATGAGATATGATCAGCTGGGAATCCCTGCTTGTGCTCTACAATATGATGACTTCAATCAGGGTCCTTGGTAATTAGGAAACCTTCTTAATAGAAGACTATGTTGCCAAGTTGTAGTTCATATCATGTCTACTTATGATCCCACTTTTGTTCTGAGAGTAAATATTTTCTCATTCTGTCAAGTTAATGTCTATGGTGATGGCTCACTTTAAAAAAAATACGGGGTTAATTATTATACCATTCTTTTATCTTTTTTTACTCCTCTTTATTATATATTGTTTAGTCCATTGCTTTTGGCTCCTTTAAGATTAAATGTAACATATAAATATAATACATAACGCAGCAGTCAGTGACCTTTCAAATATTCTTAGCAATCTTTGAACTCCACTGCTTCCTGCTGTTACTATCATTGGATGCTATTTGATTTTTTTCATCTTACTTATGTTTTATTTGATGTATACAATCTAGCAGTTGATGACAAAGGGTAATAGACGCTAACATAAATACAATAATTCAATGCAATCAGATTGGGAGGGTAGTGAAGGTTAGTTAATAATAAAAGTAACAAAAGCAAATATATCCTCTAGTTTCTGAAAATGATATCTGCAGTATATTTATGGGAATATCTTTTAAACATATATTACAAGGAGCTTCTGTCATTCTTGAGCTCTTAGTAATTATCTTTGTGATCTCAAAAGACGTCAGGATATATATTTAAGTCTTTGACACAGACTCATAGAGTTGCTGCTCAGCTTGGCTGCTGACTCAGGCTGGCTGTGTTGAGGTTCTGCTGACAGAGAAAATATAAAGCTGAAGACATCTGAGTTTGTGATGGGAGGAGAAATCCTCATTTCAAACATACCTTACAGCAACACTTGAATTAGAAGTGCTGTGTAGCTCAGATACATATTCTACTTAGTTTCCTTTTTTGGTGGTCAAAACTGTCCAAGGGCTTTCATCAAGGACACCCAGCCATAACTTCTGATAGGTGGAAAGAACTTTATTTCTGCTATTTCTTCTGATAGGTGGAAAGAACTTGATTTCTGCTATTTTTTTTAAAAAAAAATCCTTCAAATTTGGTGAACAAAAAAAATATAGAAAGATAATTGATTTGGACATGGTAAGAGTCTAGCAATGAGAAAAGCAGAGATGAATGGAGCTACGTTGGCTAATAGTGACATGCTATTTAATTTTATATACTGAGTTAAGACAAGATTTACATGAGATTTTTAAAGTCTGATTGATTTCTATGATTCACATAAAACACATGTCCACATTATCTGTGTCCAAGAGTAATTTCCCTGGTGAACCCCACTGTTCCAAAACTCAAGCCATATCAGGCCAGCATCAAAGCCAGTATTGTGCAATGGTTAAGATTACACTTTCCTTATACTTCTATAGGAAAGGTAAGATATAATAAAAGTAGAATACCGTTAGCATATGCTTTCCTTTGCTTTCTGCCTCCTGTGTTTCTATTGTGAACTGTTTGTTGTAAGCAATACTTTGCTAAACACCATGTCTACGAAACAGAGTTACAGATTGAACATGTATGTTCATTTTTGTCTTTTGATGTCTTTTTAGGATTTTAGCCACCTTGAGTTCAGATAACTTCTGGTTTTTTTGCTGTTCTCATTCCTCCACCCCACCCCACCCCCAGAAAACCAGTGAAGTTGATGAAGGGATATAAAAATATCCTATGTGGTTGCCAGTTGCTGTATGAGCAACTCAAAGGGTTTGCTCACCCAGCAGTGTTCACAGGTGTGAGTGATGCCTTCTGGGAAAGTCATGACCTCATACTCTATTTGGAAGTGGCCCACTGTGGTTGAAATTGAATCCTTCACCTGTTAGGTCCAGAATAGATGCAATCACCATTGCCACACTCTACAAAAAGACATCTCAAACACTTTACACGTACGTAACATTTGGCTAGAATCTCGATGCATAAACTGGGACAACCTTTTTAAGAGTCACAATTTCTCCATCTGATTTTTAATTTAAGATTATTAGAATTGGGGTGCATAAAATCTGGGAGCTAAGGCTTCATGAGCTTCTTTGCCAACATCTAGCTATCATCTGAATTTTTACAGTCCACAGCGGAATAGTCTAGTTCAATGTTTTCCATCTGGGCATTTGGACCTTTGCTCTTGTGACCCTTAGCAATGGCCATGCAGGCTGGGGAATTCTGGGAGTTGAAGTCGGGGCATTCCAAAACTGCCTTGGTTGGGAAACGCATTCAGGTTCTTGTTTCGTCTAACAAGAAAGAAACTAAAGACAAATTCATTCATAAGATCACCAGATTCCTGCCTTATAAATTTTAAAGTATTCTTCATGAAGATCACAGGAGTTTATCTAAATACAAAAATATCTATGAATTTATCACACTTATGCAAGCTTCCCTGATATCACGAGCTTCCCCAGTCAGCTGCCAAATTTGGTTTGTTTACAAGTAAAGAAAGTGTATGCTGTTAATCGAACCTAAATAAGGAAATGAAAATAACAATATAAAATGTTAATAAAAGAAAGCCAAATATATTCGCAAACACCTTCAAACTGAAAAACACATTTTCATCTGCACAATGCATACAGTATTGCAGGATTTTTCTGGCAGATTTTATAAACTTCCTTTAAGCAGTTGAAGTTCATTGACACGAGCCAGGTGATTTTGCTAGTGAGCCTCAGAGTTAGTGTCAGTCTTCAGTTAATAAAAAATATTTAGAACTATATGCTTGTTTATATTTGTTTGTTTGTTTATCGAATGTCTCATTCATAGAGGGATTCTGGGCAGTTTTATTTCTTGGTAAAAAAAATCTGTTTTTTTTCCTTTCTTCCTCAGTGGTAGAGTCCTTTTTGGCAATTGAAATCATAAAGTGAACTTGGGACCTTTATCTTTCTTATTAAAAGAGGCAGGCATCTATAATGAGTATTTTTGATGGGGTTAATTCTGCTGATCTGGCAAAGCCTATGCAAAGTCAGACTTGTCTAGTGCTTGGATGGAACACCTACAGATTAAATTGAAAAGCTGAACATCTTTTTTTTAAAAAAGGAAAATGGCAAATCCAGCTATTCATCAGAAAATGAGCTTGATTTAAGGAAGATTTTACTTTTTAAACTCTCTGAACTGCATAAGCATGTGAACCATGAATAAGCTAGGCTGCCAAATTCTGTTCTCTGTGGCCTAGGGAAACAACAGGAACTTTATTAGAAGTCTTCCTTTATGTACCTCACCTGCTGCCATCTATTTCATCCCAGTCACAACAAATGTTGGAACTGTTAAGCTTTTAGTGAGCAATAACAGTTCCAGAACCTATCTGACACACTATAGTAAAAAGAATATGTTGATATTTTACTGATACATAGAATGCATAAATTGAGGCAACTCTGAGATTTCAGGCTCCATGTCCAAACCTATATATTGATTAGATTTTGTGCAATAAATAAAAAATAATAATTTATGGAGCATCTGTTGTATGCAAGCCATGCCAACAATGAATCCATACTATCAGACCTGTAGTAGATACATATAATATATGTTATGCATTTGAGAAATCTGGCCTGATCAAATCTATAGCAATTCATATTGATTCAAATGACTTTGAGAATGCTGGCTAATGGAGCCCAACTTTGTTTCTACTTGGAAACCACTGTTGGATTTCTTGCTAGAATCTGAAAGAAATGAACATTTCATTGGGGATTTGATGATTAGAACTGTTTATGTTTATAGAAATGTTGTGCAGTATTGAGGTTAATGTACTTTATATCTGTATCTGTACTGGAGATGTTCTTCCTCTTTTACCTTTTCTTCTTCTTTTTCTTGCTTTAGCACTTCCGATTTAATTTTTTTAACCTTTCTTTTCCCTAACTCCTTTTTTCCTGTATTTTATCCTTTGCTGAAACTTTTTTTAAAAACAAAAAAAACAAATGCTGACTAATGGCAATCATCATATTTAGTGTCCAGCAGAACAATGTATTTTTTCTGGATGCAGCTTTATAGAATCTGATAGTTGGCTCTGTTTTCCATTTTCATCCACTGAATACTGAAAGCCTGAGCAGAATGTGCCTTCTCCATCAATATTTGGGACAACACAAGCAAAACTGATTATTTCTTTACATTTGGAGCGATAAAAACTTCACTGAAAATTTTTCAAGAAAAGTTTAATTTCCTGTTTATTTTATTTCCTGTTCCCTGGGCCAGTTCAGATATTCCTGTGTAGCACAAAACTGCGATTTAGTTATATTATTGGCATCTGAATCATGTTGATATTCCAGTTTTAGTAATCAAATTGGGGTAGTTCTGGATAGATATGACATACAAAACTGGAATCTTTAGATGAATCAGCATCTAAGAAGGCATAAGAATGCTCTAACTGCAAGCAAAATACAGCATCAGTAACACTCACTGTGAAAGCTTATGACTGTTAATATGCATGCAGAGAACACAACTCACTAAAATAAGAGTCTGAAGACAAGTTATCGTTAGTCACTCACACCCACTTAATGTTCTTGGGCTGTCATGGACTTAACCGTGCAGTCATAGGTACAATCAATGGAAAGAATGTTCATTGCTTAGGATGGAGGAAAGGTCATTCTGTACCACTCACTCACACATCGTGTTTGATGTTGGCTAAAAGACAGGGTCTCCCTAATTGACCTTATGAGCATATTTGCTGAAGAATGATACAGTTGTCCATTAGTTCATAGGCAGCCCTCTTGAATTTCTTTAAGCCTCAGTTGATCACACTGATTGGAAGCTGTGAAAGGTGTAGTCCAGCACATCTGGAGGATACTAAATTGGGGAAGATGTGTCAAAGATTATAACCAGCCCTAAAAAGAGGCAACTCACCCTGATAATGTGAAGCCATAGCCAAAACCCAAGTTTCATAAGGAAATATATATGCATTGAGAAGCATTAAAGATGTTTGGAAATGGACTGATCTAGTTTTCTGCATCTATTCAACGCCCACATTTATAGTCTGCCAGAGGAAGAGGAATAATTGTAAATTTTAATAAAATCCAGCAAAAGAGAATGAAATTTGCAGTCAAGCTAAAGCCTTATGGATAAAATATAGGCATTTTTATTTCAAGTTATGATATTCTAATTAAATCTGCAGTTTTTCTAGTATTTATGGGGAGAAACAAGCATGCCAATTTTCTGACAGATATGCTGTAGATTTTTGTGCAAAGGAACAGAGTGTTCAAAATAAATGATGGTGTTCCTTTTTTAATGTGGCTGATTGTTAGATGTTGAGGCAGAAATGTAAAGAATTAACTTGGTGTGAAAATAATGGGTGAAGTCACCAGAATTTCTAAATTATACTACATAATATTCTAAAGTAATAATAGGCTGGACAAGTTATTAAATCAAATATTTGTCAATCATAACTACAAGAGATTGAAACAATAAGGTAGGACTACATGGTAAATACTAAAGCAGAGGATATTTGCATGCTCCAAAATCTCACCACTTTCAAGACACCATGACTGGAATGAGCAAAGATGTCATGAATGCAAAGATCATTCTGACTTGGGGGAAGACTTGCCAGTTCCTAAAATCTAATATTCCACATTTCTTTACTTTGTATCCTGGCAATCATCAAAACCAAAGCAATATTCAAGCTGAGATGTGAAATGAAGTAAGTTCAAAATCTCTTTTCCCAACTTCAGGGAAAAAAAATCTGCTGTCGTGGTTCTGATTAATGAGACAGATCAAAGAACACTGCATGATTGTTTATTCCAAAAAAGTCTATAATAATGAGAACGGAGCATCGGCACTCATGGATGGATGCCAGAATCTGAATTCTTCTCCCCTTAACACATCATATCATACAGAATCTCCCTCCCTTAATTACATGTCATAAATCACATTCACCAATTAGTTTAACACATGAAGTTTCACTTCCCTTCTGAAGCGTGGTCTTATCTTCTCAAAACATCCCGGCTGAATTCCTCCCGAGCTTTAGTGATTCAAAGCCAAACAGTTAAAGCAAAAGGCTGCCTCTTATATTGTCAGTGCAAAAACATGTCAATGTTTGCAGCATTGACATCTGCTCCAAATTAACCTGCTGTGTTTTAGTATCTGGGTTTTAGCAAACTTGTGAGTATTTGTTAAAAGAGCTGCCTTTGTTAGAATTTAAGATATAGATCTCAGCATATACAAAGCAGGATAGAATCTGTAGTGCTGCCTCTCTGGAAAAAGAATTTTTACAAGAAATTAAGAAAATACATTGACCTTGAGTTTAGTGGATGGTCCTTCTCTGGTTCATGTGTAACCAGCTGGGCTTCACCAATGGCTTTTTTCCCCTCTATTGCACCAGGGATCTTGCCCTGCATTGCATTACATTAAATTTATAACCCTGAGCCCTATTGCCTTTTTGCTACTGCCCCTATTGTCATTTTCACTGGACTCTATTATTTATTATGTTTGTTTCTGCTGCTTAGAAAATCTGTAATTAAAAAAAAATAGGAAGGAGAATGCCTTTTCTGTTTATAACATCAGAAAAGATAACCTAGCAATATACCCAGCTCATTTTACCAATGAATGGAAAGTAATGTAATATAAAATAAGCTTATTATGATATATGGTATCCTATTGTGGCGTCTCAGGGGGTTGGGAGTGGGGGACACTGTTTTACAGTGGTTCTCCTCCTACCTCCTGGGCCGCTCGCAGTCGGTGTTGACGGGAGGACAGAGGTCCACCCCAAGGCCTCTCGTTTGTGGAGTTCCTCAGGGGTCGGTCCTCTCTCCCGTCTTGTTCAACATCTATATGAAGCCACTGGGTGAGCTCATTCGTGGTTTTGGGGTGGGGTATCATCAGCATACTGATGATACCCAGCTTTTTCTTTCCACCCCGAACCAACCCAGTGATGCCCTCGCCGTGATGTCCCGTTGCCTGGAGGCGGTCCGGGTTTGGATGGGGAGAAACAGGCTTCGTCTCAATCCTGCCAAGACTGAGTGGCTGTGCATACCAGCATCTCGGGCTAACCAATCTTTTCCATCGTTAACTATGGGGGGGAGGTGTTACCCCCCATTGATAGGGCCTGCAACTTGGGCATCCTCCTGGATTCACGGCTCAGTTTGGAAGATCATATAGGAGCTGTGGCCAAGGGGGCTTTTGCCCAGGTTCGCCTGGTGCGCCAGTTACGGCCCTATCTGGACCAAGATGCCCTACGCACAGTCACCCATGCGCTCATGACCTCCCGGCTAGACTACTGCAATGGTCTCTACGTGGGGCTGCCCCTGAGGACCACTCGGAGGCTTCAGCTGGTGCAGAATGCAGCCGCGCAAGTTGTGATGGGAGTCTCCCGATACTCCCATGTAACACCTCTTCTCCGCGAGCTGCATTGGCTTCCAGTTGCCCTCTGGGTGAGATTCAAGGTGCTGGTGATGACCTATAAAGCCCTAAATGGCATGGGCCCAGATTATCTGAGGGAGCACCTGCTGCCAGTGTCAATTTCCCATCGTCCTGTGCGCTCCCACAGGGAGGGCCTCCTCAGGGTACCGCTGGTCAAGGATTGCTGATGGGCAATCCCCAGGGGAAGAGCATTCTCTGTGGGCGCGCCTGCCCTATGGAATCAACTGCCAACGGAACTCCGGACTGCCCCCGACCTTCGTTCATTTCGCCAGGACCTAAAAACCTGGCTCTTTGAGCTATCTGGTCTGGACTGAGGGGTTTAATGTTTTTAAATTGTGATTTTAATTTTTTGCAGCTAGACTTAATTTAATTTTATTTTAATTTTATATTGTATTGTTTTTAAATTTTGCCTAGTAAACCACCCTGAGTCCTTTGGGAGTAGGGTGGTATATAAACTGAATTAATAAATAAATAAAAATAATATAACAGCAGGGCATTTTTTCTCATAGAATGCTCAGAACAAAGTTCTGGCACCTTTGTTTGATGGATTTTTTTCAACTTTTGCACAAGCTGTGCTACTCCCTCTATTGCTTCTGAAAGCCAAAAGCAATTGCTGCTGAGCGTGCCAAAATACCTGGCCGGCAAATGTTGCACATGCAAGTTGTCTGCAATGAAGGTGAGTTGGCAGGAACTTTGCACCCCTCCCTGCTGCCCAACTACACCAACTCCTAGTTGTAAGTAAGAGAGGACCAGGAGTGGGAGTTGGGGAGCAGCACTTAATTCTGCCCTGCCGAAAAAGCAGAGTCCATGTGCACTCCTGCCTCGTGCTCACCCGTGTCAGCCAGGCTCTTCATGCCGCACTGCAACATGGAGAGCCTGGCACCGAAGCATGGAAAACATGTGTGTGCCTGCCTCATGCTCACCTCATGTCAGCCAGGCTGACCACAAGTCAGAAGAAGAAAATGCAGTGGCAAAGAAACCCCCTCCTCAAATAACTCGCATTTGTCAAGTCCACCCTGCCCTCTGTGAGACCCTTTGCCCAATGGGGAGGCGAGGCCTGATGGACACGATTTCCCTCTCCACCTCTTTTTAACGGTAGTCCTGAAGATACCTGGAGAAGATGGGAGTGGCAACACCACAGTGCTGTGGGAGCCGCAGGGCCTGCTCTACATGGCGGGGCTGTGCGGGGTGGGTGGCAGGGTGGAGGCGGCACTGGCGGGGTGGCTGCAGGTGCTGGGTGCGAAGGTGGCATGCATGGGGAGCGGTGGGTGGCTAACCTTCCATGGGCCAGGCCAGCTGGTGGCCTACCTGGTGCTGGACCTGAGCCACTGCCTCCTCACCCTGTCACCTACGTGGCTGCCCTGGAGCACCTGGCCCATGACGCCTGCCACTGCCTTGGCCTGCCCACCACCCACGCCCTCCCGCCACCCCACATCAGCATCTGGCTCAGCGACTGCAAGCTCTGCACCATTGGTGTGCATTGCAGGAGACACATCACCTGACAGGGTTTGGCCCTGAACTGCTGCACTGACAACCTGGTTTGACCACATCATCCCGTGTGGCCTGGAGGAGCTGGGGGTCACCTCCCTCAGCCAGGAACTGTGTCTCATGGCTACTATTTTAGTGGTTATCTGGATTCTTACAGATTTTGTACGTCTATTTGAAGTAATCTTAAGCATTTTTTTCATAAATTACTTAAGGATATGCAACTATATTTTCTCATATTTATCTAATGTTACTTTTGCATCTACTTTTTTCAATCCATTTTCTTTCTCTCATTAATTCCCCAAGAATAAGAAAGGCAAATTGTAAGCTCCTCATAGCACAATTCTATAGCATTGTTAAAATACACTGGGAAATTATGGACATATTCATTCATATTCATAAATACATTGAATTGTAACACTTTCCACCTAACCTAAGCCTGTTCTCTTATGTGTATAATTTGAACATAGCCAGACCAATTTTTATCAGCAGTTGTAAAGAAATAGAAACAAAATGTTTAACTTATGTATTAATAACAATTTCTTTACAATTCATTATCTTCTCAGTAACATGACTCCATCTATTAAACACATATATGTTGAAGGCAGCATATGCACTTGTATTAGACATCTATTATCTCCCACTGCTAGTCCTTCGAAAAGGAACTCAATATGTGTCATACTATATATTGAAAAGTTGTTTCCTCTATTAAAGTGCAACACATCATTTTCCAAGTAGACAAAAAATAATAATATTCCATCTTTACTATACCCACCTGCAGTGTATAAACATGGGGGAGCTATCCCACAATTTTTCACTCCTATGGCAGCCTACTATGCTGTCTTCATGATAAATTTGATAAAACAGAACTTAGTGTTCTAAGTTCATCATGAACTAAGTCTGATGAAAATAACTATTTTGGCAGGGATGAATTAATAGCATGCATTTTGGGTTATAGGAACATCTCATTCACTTGAACCAATGTAATCATATCTTTAAAATGGTATGTACAAGCCATCGATAATACGGTTGCTAATATTGGTAGGTCTGGCTTATGAGCTGTTTGTATTTAAATTCTAGTTTATTTAGTGAATGCCTGAAAGATGCATTACGTCATCTAAGCCAAAAACAGATGAAAAAACTAAAGGCAATTATGAGTTAAACTTGGCTCAAATCTCAAAGATTTGCCAGACAGGAATTGGACAAAACTTTGGAATTTACTATGAACATTTGCCTTAAATACAATAAATTAAATTTATGTTAAGAATTGAATATATAATTTTTTAATTATATAAATAAATATATAAATTGTTGTTGTTGTTAGCTGCAAAGTCATGTCCGACCCATCGACAATGTTCCTCCAGGCCTTCCTGTCCTCTACCATCTTCTGGAGTCCATTTAAGCTCACGCCCACTGCTTCAAAATATATAAATAAAAATATATAAATAAAAGATTAAAAGATGAGAGTTTTGGCACTTTTTTTAGAAAAAAAGCACTTTATAATAGTAGTCTCACTCAAACCTTCTTTGCAATAAACATATTTTCAGTGTGTCTACAAATGCCATTGGTTTAAGTTTTTAAAAGCTTAGATCTGATTGGGGAAAAAACACAGTTTAGTATACTTTAAACACGAAGCTGTTTAAATTGTTGTCCTACAACAGAGCCGGTGAGGAAGTAAGAGTGGAGAGAAGCAGAGAATTCAGGGTCAACCAAGTTGCTCCAGACCTTCTTCTTCGTCCCAGCACATTTTGACCTATTACATTGCAGCAGCATCCAAAGGAAAATGGCCCCCAGGTTAAGAATCCTTTGAAGCTTTTGCTAAAACTTCTGAGAATTCACAATAGCTTTCCTCCTCTCCCTCTCCCTCTGGTATCTCCCCATCCTCCTTGATTGCCACCCATTTACCCCTCCCCCTTACTTCCCATCAGAGGAGATGATATAGATTCTTATTTCTGGTATCTGGGACTCTCATTTGCCCACTCTTCTTAATGCAAAACAGTGCAGTGATCGCAGTGAGGACCTGCATTGTGTGATGCTCCTGTGCAATCGAAAAGAGTCAGGCTGTCAGTCAGGGTGGCTGTGCAGCACCTTCTCCCAGAGTCCCCACTGCTCTCCCTTTTAGAAGGAAAGCTTGAAACCCTTCTGAGACTCTCTCCATCCTAAGTCAGCTTTTGCGTCACACTGATTGGGCAAAAAAGACTGGGGTTGTAACTCAGCGGTAACGCCCAGCTAAAGAAACCTCTACTTCCAATGGATACCTACTATTTTTGTAATAGGTCATATGATATAATATGTGTCATATAATATATGTGGGCATATGCATATTTATTTATTATTTATGCCATATTTATGTAATGTATATCGGAGGTGGTGACCCTTTGAGAGCTGTATGCAACGAAATTTCATTTTAATGTATGCCAATTAGTGCACATTCAAAGTGACAATAAAGTTATTCTATTCTATTCTATTCTATTCTATTCTATTCTATTCTATTCTATTCTATTCTATTCTATTCTATTATTATCTCACTCCTACTCTCAGAGACCTCTTGCCTCAGGTTTTGGCTCATCTACAGGTCTCTTTTGAGACAGACCGGCTCTGGTTGTGCTGCTTGGGGAAGGTCCTACCTCTTGAAGAGGATCTTCCCTTTCCCTCAGATTTCCTTTGTGGAGAAATTTGGGAAAGAAGAGGCAGATGATGGAATCTTAGCAAACTTTTAGGTCTCCTCCAGGTGAAGAGAAGACACTAAAATCAGCCCTTTACAGCGTCCTTCCCTTGGAGACCCAATTCAAAGGTTTTTGTGGCTGCTGGCTAAGTCTGCTTTAGGGGAAAAACAAATTGCATTCTCTATATCCTCCCTTCCCAGTTGCCAATATATAGATAGGCCTCACCAGGACTTTTTTTGTCATAGAATGCTCAGAACGGAGTTCCGGCACTTTTTTTGGATGGAACCTTGTAGGGTAGGCAAGGTGGGTTATATGACGTGTGAGTTCCAGCACCTTTTTTTTTAGGAAAAAAAAAGCACTGGGCGTCACTGAGCACATTTGGAGGTTCCCAGAAGAGTCCCATGGAAGCAGAACAACTTGTGGAAAGTCAGTGTGGATTCAGAAACTTCATGAGGAAGGGTGCTTAGAGATCAGGAATAATTTGACCTCTGCCCAGTCTCTATGTGCATCCTAGAATACAGGAAGAGGCAGAATTGGCTCCTCTAGATGCCTACGTACAGGAGTCCCACTCCTGAAGGTGCTCCTTCCCTTTCCCTCTCAATGTCCCCTTCCAACCCAATGTGTGTACTCACCAGTTCAATCTCAATGGTAATATTTCTCTTTCTTCAGCCAGAAAGCTTGCTTGTGACATTGGAGGACTTGCTGTCCTGGCATTTCTTCTTTTTGTCCCAAAACAACATCTGAAGAATAGCTGAGAACATTCTAGGAATCTAAGGAACCTAAGAAAAGGAATGGAATGGACTAAAACCTATTTTCCTGCTCTACCTGATCTATGTCTGGACCAGAGAGAGCATTTGGGCAGAGAGAGAAGTTCCTTCTGTATAAATCTCCGTGGAGGAGCCCAGTCCTGAGAACATCCCTTCCGTACCTTACCCCTCTCAGCTTCCCCATCCCAGGATAAAGGCTCTTCTCACCACAATGTTTTTCGGAGACCAATAGGAAAACTTTTTTTCTAATTGCTATATGTAGTGAGTAGGTGTGTTGTTTCCTCTGGACAACTTTGAACATCAGACAATAGATGTCTTCTACAACCTGCCTTCTTCCCCACACATAGACAAGCCTTCCTCCCCCCGACAAGAAAAAAAAACATGGAGAAAACCTTTAGAGATAGCCCTTCTGAAGACCTACTTACATCTTGAAAAGCATCTTCGCTCTGCTCACTGACTACTGACAGTTTGTGACCTTTGACCCTGGTTGGATGAAGTCATACAGCCAATAGAATTCCCACAGAGATGAAGGCCTCCTTTGGGATCCTACCAAGGGTGACCTGCTCCACCTTTTCTACATACCCTGTTGGCAGCCAAATATCTCTAGGAACCTACTGACAAATCTCTAAAGCTGCCTCTTTCTCTTCTTTTGGTACTTTGTATGTAGCCTACCTTTTTTATATAGCAGCTCTATTAAGCTTGCAGACTGAGCAAGACTCACTGATGCAGCTCTTGGTCAGCTTCCAGTCAAAATCAGTTGTGTTGCAAAGATGCTGTGTGTGTGTGTGTGTGTGTGTGTGTGTGTGTGTGTGTGTGTGTGTGAGAGAGAGAGAGAGAGAGAGAGAGAGAGAGAGAGAGAGAGAGAGAGAAGCGTCTGCTGGGTCTAGATTCATCTCCCTCTGTTCTTTCTGCATAGGTGCAGATACCCTTTTCTGTATGCCAAATTATTGTTAGATGGTGCAAACTTTTCCTTAGTTTTCCAATGTAAGGGGAATGATATGCCTCAAATCTGCTGCTGATAGTATATTTATAAAAATGGAACTCATCCTCCTTGTTTTGGATGACTATATATGTTCTTTCTCTTAATTCTTCACCATTTACTTCTGAAATTTTAAAAAGAACCTTTTCTTTGTCAAATTTTATTTGGTACTTCTACTGGAAGAGTTAGAAATAAAACATTTAGTTTTGAAAGAGCCATCATTTTAAGTGCCTCAATTCAACTCAGAATATTTAAATATTTTTATCCCACTTTGTCATTTCTTTTTTTTTCATTTTTTCCATTTTGGGATAAAATTATTATTAAATAGTTTGTTGATATTTTAATAATATTAATTCCTAGAGATTTTAAGGATTTCCTTTCTATGGGTGTATTTAAGATACTAGCTATCTCACTTGGTAATTTAGGAAAGGTATGAAAGAACATGAACTTTGACTTTTGAAAAACTACTGTTAACCGTGAAGAATCAGGGCCACATGTTAAATTCAAATAATTTATTACTCAGGACTATAGACAATCTAGTCCATTAATTGGTGCTAGATAAGAGTTAACAGAATTCAGGGGGGGGGAGATGGACTTCAAGCATATGTGGACACTTAAGGATTCTAGGCTGAATCCTCTCTTGACTCCGACCCCAGGCTCTGCCTTTTCTTCATCAACAGCATTAGAAGACCCCTCCCCAACTTAGCCTCAGAACCTAAAGGCCAGAAGTTCAAGGCTCAGCATAATCAGCTGCCTGCCTCCCCTTGGATGTGCCCACTGTAGATTTTGTTCCTGCTCTGATATGCTGCATAATCTTTTCCCCATTTGCATGCATATAGTACATATCCCTTTTAAACATAACTTCTTCAAATGGAAAAATATATATATAACCTACAGCATTATAAAAATGACAGGAGAAACTATTTATTATTTATTTACAACTCACCACTATTACTTTTGTAAATAATTCAAGGCAGCAAACATACCTAAACCTCTTTTCTCCCCCTATTTTCCCCACAACAACAATCCTGTGGGGTGAATTGGCCTGGGAGATTGTGGCTGGCCCAAGGTCACCCAGCTGGCTTTCATGCTTAAGGTAGGACTAGAACTCACAGCCTCCAGGCAAAGTTACTCTAACTGCTGAGATTCACAGACTAGCGCGCACTTCATCATGGGTTTTTTCCAGCCGTCAAAATATCTTAATATTGACATATCTTAATATTTTCAGCTTTTTGTCATTGCTCCTTTCTGTTCCTTTTTCTGTAGTAAAATTAAAATGCTGCACCCACTGCTTTGAATTGCTTTTCAGAGATGAAGAAATTTCGATGACAAGCTCATCTCTGTGCATGAGGAATCAAAAGTCTATGCTACCGTAAAATATCTCTTCCCATCTATTAATTAACTAGGAATCATACAAAGAAAGTGAATGAAACCGCTGGGCGAGATCATTCGTGGCTTTGGAGTTGGGTATCATCAGTATGCTGATGATACCCAGCTTTTCATTTCGACCCCAAACCACCCCAGTGATGCCCTCGACATGATGTCCCGTTGCCTGGAGGTGGTCCGGGTCTGGATGGGGAGGAACAGGCTTCGACTCAACCCTGACAAGACTGAGTGGCTGTGCGTACCGGCATCTCGGGATATTCAGGATATCCCACCCCTCTCTATGGGGGGGTGAGTTATTACCCCCTGTAGATAGGACTAGTAACTTGGGAGTCCTCCTAGATTCACAGCTTTCCCTAGAAGACCATATGGTAGCTGTGACTAGGGGGGCCTTCACCCAGGTCTGCCTGGTGTGCCAGTTGTGGCCCTATCTAGACCGGGATGCCTTACATACAGTCACTCATGTGCTCGTGACCTCTCGTCTTGACTACTGCAACGCTCTCTACATGGGGCTACCCTTGAAGACCACTCGGAGGCTCCAACTGGTACAGAATGCAGCCGCGAGAGTTGTGTTGGGAGTTTCCCGACACTCCCATGTCACACCTCTGCTCCGCGAGCTGCATTGGCTTCCAGTTGTCTTCCGGGTGAGGTTCAAGGTGTTAGTAATGACCTACAAAGCCCTACATGGCATGGGTCTGGAATACCTTGGGGAGCACCTGCGGCCGGCGTCAACTTCCCTCCGCCCAGTACGCTCCCACAGAAAGGGCCTCCTCAGGGTGCCACCGGTCAAAGAATGCCAACTGGTGGCCCCCAGGGGGAGGGCGTTCTCTGTGGGCACGCCGGATTTATGGAACCATCTTCCGGTCGAGCTCCGGATGGCGCCTGATCTCCGCTCCTTCCGGCGCGATCTTAAAACCCACCTTTTTGAACAAGCTGGCCTGGCCTGATGGGATGGGGTCGGGTTTTATAAATTGGTCTTAACTTTTAATCTGTACTAATTTATTACGGGCATTGCTGTTTAATCACTTTTAATAATTTTTAATTTTTGTATCTTGTTTTTATTATGTATTGCCCTGTTCACCGCCCTGAGTCCTTCGGGAGAAGGGCAGTATACAAATTAAATAAATAAATAAATAAATTACTTTACAATTTGCAAGTAAATGAATGAACTTGCTAATGACATTTTGCCAATTTATTTATTTATTTATTTATTTATTTATTTATTTATTTATTTTAATTCCATTTATATCCCACCCTTCTCCGAAGACTCAGGGCGGCTTACAAGCTTAGCAGTAGCCTTCATTCTATGTATATGCCTGCTTATTAGGGCTTTCACACACACTCCAAGCGGCATTATTACAAAGTCAGCTTATTGCCCCCAACAATCTGGGTCCTCATTTTACCTACCTCGGAAGGATGGAAGGCTGAGTCAACCTTGAGCGTGGTTATGTGTGGAATATATACATACCTGCCATCTGTATCCTGAAAAACCCACAGGGCAGCGGCAATTCAAACATTTTTGTGGAAAGTTCCAGAAGTGAAAGGTCACCACCAAGAAGGTCCTGTGTGGTGGAAATAGCCATGAAAAAGGAGCTGCTTGCAAGGTGAAGCAGCAGTTCCCAAACAATTCATCAGAAGGACAATGCATCTGTTTCTCTCAGAGGTTTTCAACTTTGGCAACTTTAAGATGCGTGGACTTCAATTCCCAGCATGTTCCCTGGAGATATTCTGGCGATTTTAGTCCACACATCTTAAAAGTTACCAGAATTAAAAAAAAACACTGGTTTTTTTTGGAAAGTAATCTATGGTATTTTAAGTTGTATAACACATTAGGATAATGTGAATTTAAAGCTTAGTTGGAATGAGGAATAGTTTTAGACAATTGATATAAATTGGTTTATTTGAGATTGTTTTTATTGGGTATCAGATTGGAAGGTATTATTTTGTATTTGAATAATCATTGATATGATATATATATGTATGTTTGGAATTTACCTATATGAGTTAAAGTTTGATAGTTTGAATAGTTTAGGATTGTTTGCGTAAGTAGATCATGATTGTTTGTATTTTTATACCCTGTGTTTTGGTATTAGATTGGAAAGTATTATTTTGTATTTGTATAATTATTGATATATATATATATGTTTGGAGTTTTCTTATATGAGTTAAAGTTCGGTAGTTTAAATAGTTTAGGATTGTTTGCGTAAGTTAGATTATGATTGTTTGTATTTTTATACCCTGTATTTTGCTCTGGGAAGCGGGGGGGGGGGGAGGGGAAAGGGAGGGAGGGGTTGGAGAGGGTTGGGGAGGGGGAAGAGGGTGGGGGGAGGGAGTTGGGAGGGTTTTTTTTCTCTTTTTTTGGTTTGTTAAAGATAAAATGTATTGTAAAACTTTTTAATAAAAAAAACCACTGGTTTCTATGAAGAGACCCCCTTGCCCCACCTCCCCCACACAATTCTTTCCAACTGAATGTGGCCTGTTATGCCCCAGAACTGCTTTTCCTAATCTGGTGTTCTGCAGATGTGGGAGTCGAAGTCGCAAACATCTGGAGGACAGCAGCTGGGGCAAGGTGGCCAGAGATGGTCTCCTGGCTCTCATTGGGCTGACCGGCTTTGCTTTCCAGTTCCTAAAACCCGGCTGCTGTTCTAAATGCTTGTAATTGTTTTTGTATCTCAGAAAGAGAAATCTTTTGGACTGCAGAGTACAAGAAAATTACATTCCACACACAGCAGCTTAACATTGTGTTTCTTGGGTTGTGGGTCCAGTGATTGTCTTGCCACAAGGAGGCTTGCTAGCATTCACTAAATGGAATCGTCCTTGATATATATTGTGTTAAAGCACAGATTTCTTAAGTTCAACCTGAGGTAAAAAAGGCGGCCGGTTGACAGTTTGTCAAAAGGCTGCCGCTTACCCAATACGCATGCGCGGGTGGCTGGCTGACCGAGAAAGCTGTCAAAAGGCCGCCGCCAGCTGACCGCGCATGCGCGGGGGTTGACAGCTGTCAAAGCTGCCGGCTGACCTTTTTACCTATGTTAAAGTCTAGAAGTGAGGCCTCCATTAGGGGTGTCCCCAGGGGGAAACGACAAAAGCCCAAATAGAGCAGCAATGATATCACTGAAGATCCACCATTTGTATATTATGAACGTTGGTGTTGAAGTCTCCTGAGATACCAGGATCCAGCTGGAGCTCGGCACTGATCCTGGCGCTTCTGCTGAGCCCAGAAGAAGCACCAATCAGCTGGAATGTTGCAGCATCTCCAGGGTCTTGTGATTTACATTCAGATGCTTGGCAACTGATTCATATTTATGTTGATCACAGTGTCCCAGGGTTATGTGAAGTGACCAAAACCTGCTGCAACCACCCAGAAGACGGGGGGGGGGGGAATAAAAACCAAACACCCCCCCCACTGCACCCCCACTGCCAATCCTCAACAGAAATGCTCACAACAATGAAAACCTCAGACAGGAGGAAGAGCGCCGCCGGGCGGGCATGCAGGTGTCTTGCTCAGCTGTGGCTTGGGGGGAACTTTTTTCAGTGCCATTATAACTTCGAAAAGTCACTAAGCAAACTGTTGTAAGTCGAGGACTACCTGTACTTCATCACTTTTTTCCTTTTTTGGCGTGTGTGTGAAGTTTTTGACACCTTGCTGGCGACTGGTGGTACTCGGATGTTGCATATCCTAAAAGTGGTACAATGGGTGAAAAGGTTGAAAAGCCCTGGACTAGAAGACCACCAAGGTCCCTTCCGACTCTGTTATTCTGTTTACAACAACTTGCTGCTGGAGGTGAGATCTGCCCCAATCCTTGGGTCTTCAGGAAAAGCCTTAATACCTGGCTGTGCTGGTTGACGTGGGGCCTTAATAAAGAGACAGGCTGGAGGTGGTTGATGCAGTAACAGAGACGACACCACCACCACCATCACTGCTCTTTCCAAAATTTGTGGTCTTTAATCTGTATTTAATCTTTTGCAATTTCAAACTATTTTTAAATTTATACTGGTTTTCATTTCTCTATTTTTTATTATATTGTACACTGTCCAGGGTCACCTTGGACAGCAAGATGGTCAGAATATAAATTTAGTAGATCAATAAATAAACTGATGGATCATCATACAAAAAATCAGCTCAGAGTTCTCATTCGAGGCACAAATGACCAGGCTCATATTATCCTGCTTCAGAGTCAGGATATGAAGACTGCGAGCTCTGGGAAAAGGTGCTGGGAAAGCCTGAGGGAAAGAGGTGGATGGACTCAGTTACACTGGTGATGAATGGGAGATTTGAAAGAACAGATTAGGGATAGATCATTGAGGAATAAATCTATGTGGTCTCTAGGAGTTGAAAATGGCTTGATGGCACATAATCAATTGATCGCACATAAAAGGTGAGGGGCTTCAATTGCACAGTCACAGTTTTTAACTTTTTTGACACACACACACACACACACACACACACAAAGCCCCTGAGTAAATCCATGGTTTCTAGCAGGTGTTGAGATCATGAATCAAGTATATAAATTCATTTAGCGCATCTCTGCAAAAAGCCTTTACAGCGGCAAGCAGATCAGACGGCGAGAACGTTGCACAACCCTGTGCAAAAAGCCGGCAAAATGTCAACTGTATAAGAAAAATAAGCATTGTCTACAAGCTAATTCATCATTCTACACATTTTTCCAAGGTATTAGCAAAAACATTCTGCCAGCCAACTGACTGAGTCAGAACATTGTTTTCCTGTTCTGAGCAGTTTTATATATTAGACAGAAGAGTTTATTCAACATTTCAAAGCCTTTAGAAAACTATCTGAAATGTTACAAAGAAAATGCTTTACCAAGTATTTATTGGACAATTTCGTGGTTCAAGATGTCAATAATGAAAAGCAACTAATTTCTTGGTCAGTTTATGCCAGAAAACAAGGAAGGTCAGGTGCAACACAGGGTGGGTTGTTTAAGGGGTTTTATCTCACATTTACTGAAGATAATTAGCCATAAAGCATTTTGTTGGCAGAATCAGTTGTAGTGCAATCTACACCCCATATGTCTAGAAATGCATCATTGTACTTAGAACTAGCTTTAGGCTAAGGCAGAGGTGTCCAACCTTGGCAACTTTAAGACTTGTGGATTTCAATCCCCAGGCTGGGTCTCCCCAGCTGGGTAGGGAATTCTGGGTGTTGAACTAGACAAGTCTTAAAGTTGCCAAGGTTGGACACAGGCTCAGGTTGACTCAGCGTTCCATCCTTCCAAGGTTGGTAAAATGGGGACCCATATTGTTGAGGACAATATGCTGACTCTGTAAACTGCTTAGAGAGGGTTGTAAAAGCACCATGAAGTTTGACAAACATTTCAGAAGCATCCTGAAGGTTAAGACTATTTACTTAGCACAGCATATAAGCTAAGTTCTATTGCTATTGCCATAATTGAGGACTGCCTGTATCACAACAATGCAGTGCTCATTTTAGCACTTCTCTCCCTTGCCTCCTTTGTGGATGTTTATCAGCCACTTTTTGAGGTACTCTATAAAAGCTGAAAGACCTAAGTCCTAAGCCATTGATTTTGTCAGGGATGGAATTGGGAGCAGAAGAAAAATAGTGAAGCACAATTCAGTTATCAATAGACCTGGAATCTGAGATTTAAACAGTACAGAAATCATGCCCTGTTTCATATTTATATTTATTATTATTATTATTATTATTATTATTATTATTATTATTATTATTATTATTTATCATTATTATCTGGAAGTACAAGTGGCCTAAAATTGATGAGGGCCATGTTAAGAAGGAAGGAGGATAATGTAACCTATGTAGGTGCTTTTGAAAGCAAAACAAACAAATGAGATAAAAACTATCCTTTAACACAAATGGATATTAAAAGTAAGAAAAGTGCTTGTACAATCCTTTTCAAAAATAAAGACATTGGAAGGGAGGGCGCAGAAAAAATGTACTACTAGGTATCTCTAATTAAATTAATAAAATCAGAAATTAGACAATGGTGGCATACATTGTCTGTATGGCATAGTTTTAATTCTTAGTTGGTATTAGTGTATTATATTTCATTTTTATATTACCTCCAAAAGTCTCAGCAAATTACTGATTTATCATTAAAACAGAATTTAATAAAATCATAAAATCAAAGTGCATGGCAAAAGCCCCTTGCAGACACAAAGGTGGGGAGCTGATTTGTGAGTAACAAATGACAATCTTTGCACTCTGGCAATTGGCATGTATTTATGATGGTAGCGGCATCCTGGGGTCCTGTCAGCTTCCATCAAGCAAAGTCAGGAGGGTCAGCCAGATTCATTTAAACAACCCTATGATTCGCTTAACAGCTGGAGTGATTTGCTTACTTAACAATCGGGGCAAAAAAGGAATAAAATGGGACTTGACTTACTTAACTGCCTTGCTTAGCAATGGAACGTTTAGACCCAGTTTTGGTCATTAAGTCTGGGACTAGATGTTATATTGTGTGAATGGGAATACATGTCACAAGTGCTTCCTCGTTCCTAAAATGTTTTGTTTCCGACATCAGTGAAGATTCTCAGTCCTCCAGGTATAATTGTCTGGAAGTTGAGTCATGGCAATTGGACTTCTTGTGTGTTCGAAACATTTCACTGCTTACCCGAGTAGCTTCTATGGTCTGAGCAAGTTGGTTGTTTTCCAGAGAGGTTTCGTTTCTCAATGTGGATAGGCTCCTTAGGTGAGGTAGGTGAGTTGGCAGACAGCCGTTGGGATGTAAATGTTCCAATCCTAAATCCTTTGCCCTGGGTGGGTCATTAAGTGCGGCCAAGTGGATTAGGTATGTTCTGCACCCAGGTATCTTTTCCAATATTTTTTTAATGTTCAACTTTTTAAATAACATTGTTCAGCCGCTTGAATCCATGAGAGAAAAAGCTGCATTTCATTTGCTTTTCTAAAATAAAACAAAAAAGAGATATTTACCTAAATGTATACTAAAAACTAAAACTAAAAACTAAAAACTCTGGCTACATTCAGGGAACTGCTTTACTTGAATGGGCTTTATATGCCTTTAAATATTGTACCTTTTCAAGATGGCCCTTTTTGATGAAGTGTCGTAATTAGGAACACATTTCTAAATCTTGGCTTATCACAGTACATTTGTTTCTATAATTGCGATACAATGGGATATTCAGTGTTCAATTGCCCCTGAAGCTCATTGTCTTCTGCTTCTCATTCCTGCCCTTTCTCCTGACATATAACATTTTTAACCTGCATTTCCATATTAACCTTGTGTGCTTTTCTACACTGCAGGCAAAAAAGCTGTTTGGTTTGCAAGGTGAAAAGGGGGAGGGGAGAATATCCTCTATGTGTTCAAAAGTGAAGACAACATGTAAATGAAATAACCTCCATCATGCTTTATCTTCTGGGAACTCACACACACGGGTCATGTACCTGTCAACTCTAATTATGGGGCAAAAATAGTTATTCTCTTGCACGGGGTTGTTTTGGTGACCCAGTGAAGCAGGCTGCAATCTCCAGTCTTCCGTTTTCAAAAACTGAAAAACCTATAAAGCTCTTTGAATATCATGAATAATGATTATGGAATTAAAGACATACAAAAACCACCACACACACACACACACACACAAAGCAATCTCAGGTTTTGTTTGCAAGTGCCTTAAAATTAAGGAAAACTAACATGAAAAAACATTGCCACACATCAAGCTTGGGGAAAAAAATGCTGGCTGTAGCTCGCGCCAAAATTCATGTTAAAATTCCATGGTTTTACAGGTTGCCTACTTGTACCTTTTAAAGCTTCAGATTCTAAACCAACGTACGTAAAAAGAGGCACCACTAATACCAGTGAAATTTCTCAGAAAATGATTTTATGCTAACCTGACCCAAATCCATTTTTTTAGGCTGCATACAGCTTGTACATTGCCCCTGCTATTTTGCTTCTCCCTAACCCTTCCTAACCCTAACCCCTGTGCTGTTAGCACTTAGTAACTACTTGGGAGGAGGAGATGTTTCTAATATGATCATCAGGTTGGAAGAAAAGAAAAATGACTCTATACATCTCTCTCTCTCTCTCTCTCTCTCTCTCTCTCTCTCTCTCTCTCTCTCTCTCTCTCTCAGTGGGAACAAGAGAAAATACAATGATTACATCTTGATTGTGGAATATATGAAGATTGGATTTGCTAGAGATGCACATGGTTTAAGATTTATTTAACCATGTTTTCTTTTAAAAAAGTTATTTTTGGAGGGTGGGTTTACTCATTGTTAGTGAACTATAAACTGTCAGGACCCACCCCAAACCACGTCTTAGGAAGACAAAAACTCTTGGAGTCAGTTCTAGTCCAAAAGGAATCTTTACTAGGACATGCTTGGTTGTGGGAATACAAGACAGGACTTAGTATTGTTTTACAAATTGAAATTTTATAAAGGGTTCCCGGTTCAACCCCCCTTCCCTCAGCCCCATTTGGTCAGCCCCCATCCTTCTACTTCGTGTCATCCCTTTCGTGGGAAAAAAAGGAACTTCGAATCTTTATGGTTATTGTCTTCTTCCTCTCCAGAATTAAAAGAAAACACAAGCCAGATGCCTTCTTCTCTAACCCTCCCTTTTGATCCCCCCAGTTCAAAAGGTTTCCTTGGTCTTTGAAATAACCTAAGGCAGGCTGAATCCACATGTACTCTTCCTTCCTCGGGAGATGGCAGAATCCATTTGGGGGGGGATAATGTTTTAAACACACATTTATGAATGTGATATAAATGGATTCTGACATAAACTATAGTTTAGAAAATGGCTGGTTAAATATAGTCAAAATCAAAGAAGCTATATTTGGCTTGCTGTGTTGTGTATAAGAGGTATCTACACAGTAACTCACTGGATAGTAAAACTGTAGTCATCATCTCTCATTATAAAATATAAGGTAAGAGAAACTGTAAAATATACACTACAAATTTTAAAAGCCTGATGATGGGATAAGAAAAAAGTACTCATCCAAAACAAGTTCTACCAAGGTCCAGATTTCATTTTTTTTGTGCCAAAAGAAGCAGACAAATGTCTGCTACATCTGTGTGGTATGTTATTTTCCAGAAGTTATTCTTGAAATTTTACAATATCTTTAAACAATATGTTAAGCAAAAGCTAGACATTTGGATGGTGCAAAAAAGCAAACTATTTATGCCACCTCTACCATACCTAAGGTTTTACAGCTCATCTATTGTTTGTCCAGTTGGCTTAACTTAAGTCTATTGGCTAGAAGCATCATTAACCTATACATATTTTAATAGCATAGTTTGTGAGTGTTGGAATGGCCTGAACCTCAAGGATGGGCATAAATGCCACTTGCTCAGCATTGTCAGAACTTTGAACAGTTGCTTTATGGGTGGTTGTTAACAGGGGACTACCTATATTTGATTACTCTAGATTTTTTTAAAAAAATATTCATTTTATCTTCCCTAATTAAGGTATTTCTGACGTGGTATACTGTGAGATTTGATTAAAGACTTTGACACAGACTGTTCTGTATATCCTGTATGTTGCTAAAGCATAGGTCATTTCCATGAGCCCTTTGTCCCAGCACAAAGATGCCCTAGACACAGTTGGTTAAAGAAGTGACATCATCTCACATCTTTAGGACATCATCCTGAACTTTTCTCTAGCCAACACAAGGCACTTTCTGTTTGCCTCCTTTCTCCATTCCAGAAATTGTGCTTTTCCACCTGTGTGGGTACAAGCCAGGCCAAGAGGTCAATATGTCACAAATCAACCCAAGATAAGTGTAGGCATCAGTGATATCAGCCACCTGAGTCTACAGCAAACAAATACACACAATCACTGGCCATTAATTTGCCTTCAGGCTGTAGGAGAATCAGGGTCCAAGGCGCTGTCACTGTGCTAAAAGCTGTGATTGTATTTTATTGTAATCATACTGAGGATCAGCTATGACTGGATCATGTTTATATGTCCATATATACACATGCATGTTTGTATATCTATATATGCACATGCAGATATACATACACACAGATATCAAAATCATCAAATATTTATTATTACAAAGACCAGTACAAACACAGAAATTTTTCTTAATATCTATAGACTGTCTATAACGCAGTCTAGAATTCACCCTAACTTTAAAGAATGTCAGACAAGTTCTCTTTCTGTTTGCAGTTGTGAAGTTCAGCAGAACTTGTGAGCAGGGTTTTTTTCCTCGTTGGTATTCCCCCCCCCCTCACCTTTTTTCCAGCTCCCAAGCTTCTGTTGAGATAACGTTCTATTCACAGCTCTTCAAAGAGGAATGATGCCTTGACAGCCTCTCAGATCCCCTTTTAGAGTGACCACTCACATCAGATCCCCTTTTAGAGTGACCACTCACATTTCATGTGGATAAGGCACAGGTCTGCAACCTGCGGCTCCGGAGCCACATGCGGCTCTTTCAACCGTCTCCTGCGGCTCCCGGTCCTCTGCCATGTGCAGTCCAAAAAAAAAAAAAGTGGGACTAAAAATGTTCAACCAATCAATTCAAATATGCAGCGTAGGTGCATATCTCGCCTTGGCTCCACTCTTCAGTCAAACCCTGTTCTGCGCATGTGCGCATGTACGCGCATGCGCACACATTTTTTGCGGCTCCCAGTTTTTCATTTTGTGAGGGAACCGGTTCCGAGTGGCTCTTTCACTCTTTCAGGTTGCTGACCCCTGGGATAAGGAGACAAAAGTAAGAACCTGCTCCCTATTAATTCAAACTTAAAATACAAATCTGAAATACAACTGGGAATGAACTAGCCTGTTTGAACTCTACACTTTTATAATAATTATAATAAACCTTTATTGTCAAAGTACAACATGTGTACATTGAGATTAGCTGAGCCTCCCCCCGTGCTCTCTCCCCCCAACACACAGTGACAACAAACCCTCCATCCTACCACACCATGTGAACCAACTACACCACACACCGGCCTCCCAAGTCAATTCTGCATAAGTTCACAGAGATTATATCCCATTCAAAAGCCTAACAGCCCATGGATAGAAGCTGTTCTTCAGCCTGTTGGTACGGCTGGCTATACTCCTATATCTCCTAGCTGATGGTAAGAGAGTAAAGAGGTACCGTCCAGGGTGTGAGTCATCCCTGAGAATTTTCCTCACTCTTCCAAGGCAACGAGCCCTGGCAATGTCATCCAGTGGTGTCAGGGGTCAGCCCACAATGTCTTGTGCTGTGCTCACCACCCTCTCTAATGCTTTCCTGTCTGCGGCTGTCAGACCAGCATACATGTACAGAAGCCCAGGTGAAGGGAGCTGGCAAAAAATGATAAAAGTTTGGTCTGATCCCTCTTCTCTTTTACCTACTTGTAGTTTGATGGTTTCTCTTTAGTAGCTGCCTAGTGGATACAGAGGTTGCCATTATTTTTATTTTTATTTTTGCTGTATCTGTTGTATGAGATTGTGGACTAAGAAAATGTTTGTTTCTTTTGCTCTCACTCTTCACTGTCCAGTATGTTTATGATGTCAAGCTGTAAGAATTGTTTAAAATATATTTCCTCCCATCCTTCATCCAGGACACCACAATATGACTGTAACACATGGCAAAAGCACCTGGTTGCAAAATTGCCAGCTTGCTCTTCTTTCACCCGCCTAGCCAGCAATATTTTTTTTTGAAATACAAACACAGAAATTGTGGCTTGGTTGCTTCACATCCACTCTTTTATTGCAACTATTTAATTTTCTTTTCAGTAAAGAACATGCACTGGATGCTGAAAATGCTGATGGTGGCAGCACTTTATACTATTGTTCTTGAACTTTGGAGTGAAAAAGATGCTATGAGGAAGTACCTATTTGGGGACACAGAATTCTACAGTTCCTGGAAACCCAACCAGCATACGTTGAACATGCTTCACTATTGTGCAGCACAAATAATATGGCCTTTCATACTTTAAAGAATAATGGATGCTTTTATTATGGGATGAACTGCAGCCCATTTCATTGGAAGCTAGGATGCATTTCAGTAACTGTTTTGTATCATACAAATTGTTATACAAGTTGTTCAGAGTAATCTGTCCAACTTGATGTAGAACAAGGGTGTTAAACTCGCAATGTCACGTGATGTGTCACAACGTATCGTGACTTTTTTGCCATTGCCAGCAATGGGGTGGGCGCGGTTTCGCTACGATGCATCCGGCCTGTGGGCCGGCAGTTTGACACCCCTGAAGATGTACATCCATAGATGTAATAGATTATATATCCAAAATTCATAAACAATTTTAAGCAATTGCCATTGGCAACAGACATTATACAGAAATGGATTTATGTATTTTTCTTGTATTGTCCCCTTCTGCATAGACCTCAGCAATTAGAATTTCAAATTATCATTTAGTCATTTATATAAATCAGCTACCACAGTGAATGTTCTTAAGCAGGGTCTTCAAACTTGGCCCTTTTTTGACTTGTGGAATTCTGGGAGTTGAAGTCCACAAGTCAAAAAAGGACCAAGTTTGAAGACCCCTGTTCTTAAGATATGGACAAAAAAGTTGATAGAAGTTATAACTACTCAATCCCACCATCTATACTTATCCAGAATAACATTTGTGCAAAGTCCATTTTATAACTAATACATGCTAAGCTTCACCTCTCTTATAAAATATGTAGATGTAAACTCTACTTTGTGTATTTTGTGTAGGTATTGGCTTTCCGGATATGTTATGCTAAATATAAGAGGAAGTAAAGCCAACAAGCAAAGCTTTATTTTCACCTAGATATATATGCATTTTGCTTTTAATTGACTTGTATATATTTTTTTGATCTACCAAAATGCCTCTTTCTTTACCCCACCCCACCCCAATTTATGGGTAGTAAACAGATGCTTTAAACTGCTTTTGGATTTTGTAATCCCTCAATTCCACATTGTTGACATTAAAGTTACTCAGCCAATCTGTAGTATCAGCGGAGAAAAACTATACATATAAACTTTGTGACATATTTCTGCTCAGATTCATGTGACATCAGGCAATTACTTTAACAATTCTCACTGAGCCAATTATACTCATACCAGTCATGTAAAATGGCTTTTCACCCTTGCTATGACAGGTTACGAAGGATCAAACAGGACCCTTATATATGCACATCACGTTCTGTACTGCTTAGAGTAAGCCTTAGAAAGTGAGAAGAGTGGATCAGATCCAATGAACATTACTTCTTGGCTTGGACTAATCTAGGCAGCAAAACTAATCCTGCTTGATCTGTTTCTAAGTTAACATTTGTTGGATTGCTTATTCTTGTTTGGATTTGCTGGTAGCTGTTTCAGTGAGCAGTCTGTCTGAAATGCAACCCTTTGTAAAATCTTAAAGGAGCACAGGAAGCATCTGCATCCAAACCACAGTCTGTGACTATTTCACCCTTTCCATACTAAGCACAGAAAGATGCCCTGTTTTTCAAAATTGCCAAGTCCTGATACAAATGATATAATACTTGATGAATTCAAGCAAGCAACCACTGCTTTACACAAACTTTCAGAAATTACTACCAACATCAGCTCTCGCCTCTTTATTGCTTGTTTTTTTCCTCTTTTCCAGTGATTGTGTAGAATAAGCACATTCTCTGCCAATGTGTAACCCCTCCTTCCTGCAGTATCCATACAAATAGCACTGTTTTCAATAGAAAGCCTAGAGACATTGTATGCACCATTTAGGGCTTAACAGCGTTAGATGCTGGCAATTATTCCTTGCAGAAACCACTGATAATATTAATCTCTTCATGGCTTTGTACTTCTAACATGCAATGTTCTTCCACTAAAGTGCATAAAATGTTCTTATTGAATGTTTCCTTAACTAAAGCCATTACTCCTCTTGAATGCTATTTAGGAAGTACTTAAAAAGAAGGTATAAACTGAGTATACCTATAAAATACAGACTGACTGTGTTTAAATTGTGTGTAGGCAATAACCAATATAAGACCGGCATTACAGATGTTTAATTTCTAGCTATTTTAGTATTACAAACATCAGCTAGTTATGTTTTCTCTCACTGTCATTTCTGTAGGATTTGTAAGGTCTTTAATCTACTAATTTATTTTTCAACATTCTTAGTAATCTTTACAACACATTGCCAAAATAGGATAGAATGTAATGCTATTTTTTTTTAAAAAAAGTAGGATGTAATGCTACTATGTACTGCATATGTGAGACAGAGGTTAAGATTTTAAGCATATTGCTCATTCTCATTCTACCCTGCTGGGGACACTAAATTAAAATCAAGTCTAAAATAAGACTTGGTTTTACAAGAATATAGGGACGCGGTGGCTCAGTGGGTTAGGACGCTGAGCTTGTCGATCAGAAGGTCGGCAGTTTGGCGGGTCGAATCCCGAGTGCCGCGTAACAGAGTGAGCACCTGTTACTCGTCCCAGCTTCTGCCAACCTAGCAGTTCGAAAGCACGTAAAAATGCAAGTAGAAAAATAGGGACCACTCCGGTGGGAAGGTAACAGCATTCCGTGCGCATTTGGCGTCATGCTGGCCACATGACCACGGAGACGTCCTCGGACAAGCCCTGGCTCTTTGGCTTTGAAACGGAGATGAGCACCGGCCCCTAGAGTCGGAAACGACTAGCACGCATGTGCGGGGGAACCTTTACCTTTACCTTTACCTTTACCTTTACAAGAATGAGCTTAGTGTTTCCCAGGTTTGCATGCTGTCCTCTTTTCTCCTCTTCCAATACTGTTGTGATAAGAAAGCTGAACGATTCTATTCACCTTTTAAGTTTAACCACGGTGTACTGTGTCATTTGAGCTGTAACTCTGAGTTAATCTGAGCAACTTTTAGCTAAAACGAAAGATGGGAAAAAAAATGAAAGCGGAAATCCTAAATGTCTTCTCTCAGCTTCCCTCCAGAGGAGGAAGGGTTAGCATTAATTGATTAACATTAGCATGGAGGCTATTATGCAATTGTTACAATGAATATAACCAGGTAAATTAGTACTAACCAATTACAAAAGTAAAAAAGAAGGTAGGATTTGTGGTATAGTACCAAAAAAAAATTTTTTTTTCATCTCCTTGTCCCTTCCTGTTGGACAACCTCGCTGGGGCCTCCATTCTTCAGTATTTGCTTCAGTGTTGACCTACTGAGTTGGATGAATATATTTATCAAATAAGTGGCTTATACAAAATTGGATGGGAGAAGTATTCAAAATAATGTTGATATTGATAGGTTAAACAACAAATAAGTAACTGAATGAAACTTAACAAAGGGAAATGCAGAGATAGAAGATGAGAATGCTTTCCTTGTACTCGTGAAAAAAGATCTTGGAATAAACGTACTCTGCAAATGAAATATAAGCCAGCAGTATGATGTGGCTTTAAAAAAGACAGATGTGTTTTGAGTCCATACCAATTGAAGCTTATTTTCCAAGTCATGGGAAATTATAATTCCACTTTATTCTGATGTGGTCTGACTCCATCTCAATAAGTGTGATCTGTCTGGGGCACCACGCTTCAAGAAAGAAATATCAGGCCAAGTTCACAGAAGGACAACAGGGGTGATTCTGAGCCTAGAAGTTAAGTCCTGTGTAGAGAGATCAAAGGGATATATTTAGCTTTGAGAAAAGATGACGGATGGAGGATATGATAGCGCTGTTCAAGTAGGAAAGCCATATAGAAGAGTTCAAGGCCTCTCTTCTGTTGTCCAGAGGGTAATACATGGAATGATGGATTTTAAGTTAAGGAAGACATTGTGTAATTGAATACTAAAGTGTGTGTAAGCATATATGTGTGTATACAGACATATATCTTCCTAACAATAAAAACAGTTCAGTAGTGAAATCAGTTGCCCAGACAGCTGGTAGGCTTTCCTTCATTGGATTAGTTGAAGTGCAGGCTAGGTAACCATCTGTCAGGAATCCTAATATGAATTTCTGCACTGAGCCAATCATTGGACTCTGTGGTTTAAATGTAACTTCTACTTCTGTGATCTTATGCCTACAAAGGCATTCTATAACTATGTCCCCAATTAATCAATGTCATCTATCAAGACCTCTGAAGAGGGCCTTCTCTGTCACAGCACCTGCTCTCTGCAACAGCCCCCCCCCCTGGAGATCCGTAGAGCTTACACTGTGGTGATATTCCAAAAATCATTTCAAACTTGGCTATTTTCCCAAACAATGGGTAGGCTGGTTGGTGAGTCTTTGTAAGATTTATTGGGATAGATGGAAGGAAGGAAGGAAGGAAGGAAGGAAGGAAGGAAGGAAGGAAGGAAGGGAGGGAGGGAGGGAGGGAGGGAGGGAGGGAGGGAGGAAGAAGGAAGGAAGGAAGGAAGGAAGGAAGGAAGGAAGGAAGGAAGGAAGGAAGGAAGGAAGGAAGGAAGGAAGGAAGGAAAAATCCCACCATCATGGGCAACCAAAAGGATACCAAATGACCTTTCTTTTTGGAAAATCTGAAGCCCAAGATCTTAGTGACGTGATAAACTAATAAATCTTACAAAGGGGGAAAGAAAGTGTTTCAAAAGCTAAAGAATAACATACTGTTTTTCTGGGACTTCAGCTGAGCTACAACTAAATTCACTCAGAGAGAGTCAACATTATGGAATAGCAGGGATGCAGAACCACTTTTGAACTGTGGTCAAACACTGAGGTTTCTTCTTGTATTCCAGTTTTTGACTGTAGAACTTAAGAACTAAGAATTGGCATCAGCTTGATGACACATAATCAACTAGTCAATAAATTACCCTATTGCCTTATATAGATGTTAGTCTTCCATTTGTCCAGTTGAGGTTTTCACACAACATGCGCACACCTGGAAACTACATTTCAGCTGAAGAGAGCCACTTCATCTTGTTCATTTGTTCATGTTTAATTCCTTTACAGAAACAAGCTTAAAATTATAGGGCAAGGGGAACATAGAGCTGAAAGAGCAGAAATGTTGACCTCTCTGATCTCCCGAAAAAAAGTGGGCAGAAGTCACCAGTGATGATCAGGCATCGCATCTTTCTCAGCCTCTGAAAACCAGCAAAAGGATAAAAGCGGACTATCCTGTTGATGAGTATCATAGTAGCAACTTCAAAGGAGGGAGACCTGTTCTTCCCTATCCCCCAGCAAAATTTCTCCTTGGCTGAATAGCAGCCACAGCTCAATATCTCAAATTACCTTTAAACGTGATATCATGTTATGATAATTCCTAAGGTGAGTTTGTCCTTTTAGATTTATGAAAACCACTATCCATAGGAAGGTGAAGGGGAGGAACCTCATTTTTTTAAAAGGGGAGAGTGTTATGTATTAAGCTTTATTGGAAACCTAAAGCTGTGTATAAGAGTCACCACCAGGAGTCGTTGAACTGTAACTGTTTTGGCGGGAAGCATTTTCGGTGGGAAACAGAGGTTCAATCTGATTGGTTGGTTGAGTACCTGGCCAGCTACTGGCCAGGTATATAAAGAGTGGAGGTAAAGGTAAAGGTTCCCCCGCACATGCGTGCTAGTCGTTTCCGACTCTAGGGGCCGGTGCTCATCTCCGTTTCAAAGCCGAAGAGCCAGCGCTTGTCCGAGGACGTCTTCCGTGGTCATGTGGCCAGCATGACTAAACGCCAAAGGCGCACAGAACGCTGTTACCTTCCCACCGTAGTGGTCCCTATTTTTCTACTTGCATTTTTACGTGCTTTCGAACTGCTAGGTTGGCAGAAGCTGGGATGAGTAACAGGCGCTCACTCTGTTACGCGGCACTCGGGATTCGACCCGCCAAACTGCCGACCTTCTGATCGACAAGCTCAGCGTCCTAACCCACTGAGCCACCGCGTCCCTATAAAGAGTGCAGGTAGCCCCTATTCCCCAGTACAGTCACTTCCACCAAATAAAGAGCTGTTATGCTGTACTCATCGTCTCAGCGTCCTTCCTGCTCTCCAGAACCCACAATACAACAGAGGGGACATCATCTTTCCCACTACCTCTTCCTGAATTTAACTAATATGATATATGCAGGTAGTCCTTGACTTACAATCATTTGTTTAGTGACCATCTGAAGTTACAATGACCTTGAAAAAAAGTGACTTACAACTGGTAAGTCATACGTACAACTATCATAGCCCTCCCATGGTCACGTGATCAAAATTTGTGTATTTGGCAATTAGCATGCATTTATGATGGTTGACGCATCCCGGGGTCATGTGATCACAATTCACAACTTTCCCAGCCAGCTTCTGACAAGCAAAATAAATGGGAAAAGTCAGATTTGCTTAACGACCATTTGATTCATTTAACTGCAGTGATTTGCTTAACCATTGTGGCAAAAACGGTTACAAAACCAGCTGCGTCTCACTTAACAATCACTTTGCTTGACAATGAAAATTCTGGTCCCAAATGTGGTTGTAAGCCAATGACTACCTGTATACTTCCCTAGACATATCACTGTACAATGACAGGTTGAAAGAAGGAACTGATTAGTCAAATTCTTTTCAGCACTATTTCTCCTTGTCCCTGGCATTAAAACATCTTTCCCTTTTGTAACAGCCATCCTCAGAAGTAATCAGGCGTTTCCTTAACAATAACATGGAAGCCATTTGCCATTATTTTTTCACAGGATTTCCAACCTTAGATTTCCTGGTAGTCTCATGTCCAAATATTAACCTTGTCCTTATTCAGATCCTTTGTTTTTCTTTGCTTGATGTGGGTGTTTCATTTTAGATCAGTGAGTGTTGCTTAGGTACTCACTACTGTTATAGCAATATGTTTCCATTCAATACTTAGATCTCACAGATTTACCTATTGTAAGATCTAAAATAATACCTTAATACAAAATTATTCAAAAATTATGAATAATTCACTTCATAAGCTCCACACTATACCTCCAACCTTATTTTTTCCAGATTTTTGGAATATTCCACAGTTTTTAAGATTCTGCTTATAGGAAAATATTTCGCGCTATAGTATCTATTGTCTTCTATATCCTCCAAGCTCAGCTTTTAATCATGAAAGTACACCTGGGGTCTTCAGTGTGTTGATGCAATAATAATAGTCTAGGTTTCCATCACTGCAATGAAATTTGTATTTGTTTGACCTTTTCAATGAGTCTTTTATCTCAGTGTAGGGATCTGCTTTCTCATAAATAACTAAAATAATCTCAATATTTAAGCTTGTTGACTTTCACCCCCTTTTTTCCATTGCTTCTTTCTATCTAGCTATATGGCATTATAACACATAAATAACTACATCTCTACAAAAATACAGCACAATGATGAAAACTATCTTGAATGCATTTGGGTCAATATAAAAGGGGTGAAATGATGTTGCCTTTGTGTATACTATAGGCCATCCACCCAATCAGAGGAAATAGATGAACTTCTTGCTAGGAAGCACATCACAATAGTAATGGGGGACTACCTTGGCATCAACTGGGAGACAAACTCTGCACCAAGTGGAAGAGTAAACAGGTTCCTGACAAATCTAGCAGACAACTTTGTTCAAACTTTGTTCAAAATGAACTAAGGCTTGTGACAAAAGTTAAAAATAACAAAAAAGAGCGTCTTTCAACATAAAAAAAACAATAAAAAGTCAAGGAAATGATTGGTTCATTAATGGGAGAAAGTGGCAAGACGGTGACAAGCAACAGGGAGAAAGCAGAACTGTTTAACTCATTTTTTTGCATCCACCTTTACACAAAAGGGGAAAAAAACAGTCCAACATATCAAAACCAGTACTATAAAAAAAGATTAGGAATACAAGTTACAATAGGCAAAAAAACATGGTAAGTGAGCACCTGTCCACTCTAGACGAGTTCAAATCACTAGGACCAGATGGATTACACCCCAAGGTTCTGAAGGAACTGGCAGATGTGACCTCAGAACCACTGAATTATATAGTATCTTTCAAAGATCCTGGAGCACTGGGGAACTACTGGAGAACTAGAAAAGAGCTGATGTAGTTCCCATATTTGAAAAACGGGGAAAAAATAGAAACTACAGACCTATCAGCCTGACCTCAATACCTGGGAAGATTCTGGAAAAGATAATAAAGCAATCAGTGAAGCAGTGAACACTCAGATGCAAACAAAGTCATAACCAAAAGCCAACATGGATTTGTCAAAAATAGATCATGCCAGAAAAATTTTATTCCATTCTTTGACAAAGTGACAAAATTAATAGACCAAAGGAAGGCTGTGGATATAATTTATTTGGTCTACAGTAAGGCATTTGATAAAGTAAACCACAATCTACTATTTGATAAGATAGAAAAATGTGGATAAGACAGCATCACCACCAGATGGATTCGTAACTGGCTCACCAACTGCACTCAATGTGTAGTCCTCAGTGGAACAGCATCTACATGGAGGGAAGGATGCATTAGGGTACCACAAGGCTCTTTCTTAGTCCCAGTACTCTTCAACATCTTAATAAATGATTTGGATGAGGGGATAGATGGGGAACTCATCAAATTTGCAGATGACACCAAGCTGGCAGGAACAGCCAACATTCCAGAAGATAGGCTTAAGATACAGAAGGAACTTGACAGACTTAAACATTGGGAACTATCAAACAAAATGAAATTCAATGGTGAAAAAAGTAAGCCTCTACATTTAGGCAAGAAAAACTAAATGCACAGGTATAGTATAGGTGGTACCTTGCTCAATAATAGTAACTGTGAGAGGGATATTGGAGTCCTAGTGGACAATCACTTACATATGAGCCAGCAGTGTGCTGCAGCTGCCAAAAAAGCCAACACAGTTCTAGGCTGCATTAACAGAGGGATAGAATCAAGATCACGTGAAGTGTTAATACCACTTTATAATGTCTTGGTATGAGCATATTTGAAATATTGCACTGTTTTGGGTCGCCATGATGTAAAAAAGATGTTGAGACTTGAGAAAGAGTGCAAAGAAAAGCAACAAAAATGATTAGGGGACTGGAGGCTAAAACATATAAAAAATGGTTGCTGGAATTGGGTATGTCTAGTTTAATGAAGAGAAGGACGAGGGGTGACATGATAGAAGTGTTCCAATATCTCAGGCTTGCCACAAAGAAGTGGGAGTCAAGCTGTTCTCTAAAGCACCTGAATGTAGGACAAGTAGCAATAGATGAAAACTAATCAAGGAAAAAAGCAACCTAGAACTAAAAACAACTTTCCTGACAGTTAGAACAATTAATCAGTGAAACAACCTGCCTCCAGAAGTTGTGAATGCTCCAACATTGGAAGTTTTTAAGAGAAGATCGCACAACCATTTGTCTGAAATGTTATAGGATTTCCTGCCTGAGCAGGGGGTTGTACTAGAAGTCCTCCAAGGCCCCTTCCAACTCTGTTATTCTAAGTATAACAGACATATAACCATTCATTTAGCCAATGAAGTCACAATAGCACTGAAAAAAGTCCTTGCACTTACAACAAACAGCCATGAGATCAAAATGAGAGTGCTTGACAACTGGAAATTCTGGTCCCAATTGTTATTGTAAGTCACTACTGCCTTTACGTAGAACAGGAAAAGAATAGTATTGGGAATAATATGGTATAATAGTTGTACATATCTGCATTACATTGTTCTCTTGTTTGGAGAAACAGAGTGGTTAAACCAGTTTTTCTATTTATTTGGAAAGTGGAAATTGAGAGTGTTTGTCTGTGAGCATTTGTAAAAATGCTCTGGAATGCTAATAGCCCCTGTGGGCTTGATTTTGCAATCCATATAGTAATCATTTCCGAACTATGGATATGTTTTGTTGTCTTTGACCTGTTGAATCAGGTGAAGTAAATAAAATGCTACCAACTGTGCATTAGATCCATGCCCTTTCTGGTTTCTTCTTGGTGCTGGATTAGTTGGATGTGGCCAGTTTGCTCCCTTTTCTCTTTCTCCTTTAATCCAGTTATATTGAACAATATTATCCAGTCCCAAATCTGCATTTTAGGGAAAGATTGATGAAATAGTATGCAGTTGTCAGCTGCAGAGTGACTTAGAATAATTAGATTACATGGATATCAGGATTCAGACCTGGGTAGAAACACCGTTATTTGCTGTGGTAGATGATTTCTGAAGGAGGTAAGTGGTCCCTCTCCTGATTTTTTTTTAGATCTCTTGGCAACTTTCAATATAATCAACAACCATGATATAGTTTAGGACAGTCTATTAGGTTTTGGGATTGGAAGCACTGTTTTATAATCTCTGTTTTAGCAGGGAATGGTAAAATAGGATTAGAGGTCAGGTCTGTATATATATATATTGGATCTTTGATCATTCAGGTTTTTTCCCCGCGTAGAATTTAAGGTGTAGGAGCAACGTTTCGACGGAATCCCATCCGTCATCCTCAGGCTTGTGGCTTCAGCTTCCTTCTTCCGGGAGAAGCATGTGGTAGTGGCTGTTTGTTCCTCTTTTTTAAACTGCCAGAGGGGGTGTGTTCTGTGGGTGGAGGTGTGCTCTGATTGGGTGGGGGATTAGTCAGAACACAACCTAAGGCCATCGACAGGCAGTAGTCACAACAGTGACAGCTCATATTTGTGTAAATTTTTACATGCCTAATGTGCATTCAGCCCAGGTTCGAATCTCAGAAGGGTATGGCTGACTGATGAAAACAAATAAATGCATATCAGTCTCCCTTTAATTCTTTGTTAGCAATCTAAAAAAAATACACAAATATGAGCTGTCACTGAGCTGTTGGCCTAGCTGGCACAGGCGGGCGTCCATTCGGGAGGTGCCGACGGCCCCGGCAGGCAAGTGGAGGAGTGTCCGCCAGGCTCCCGGCTGCCCCGGCTCTTCTGCCCCGGGCGCTATTTGTAGTCCGGGAAGATGTTTGTGGGCTTCTACACCCTGGAGGTGCCCGCCAGCGGCTGAGTGGTGGGCCGGTCTCACCGCTGCCCTGGACAGCCCAGCCAGAGGTGAAGCGGGCGGGCGGCCCATGGAACACCATCATGTCTGGTTGTGCGCGCAGCGGCAGCAGATCGCGCAAGAGCAGCTCCGGCTGCACAACTCAGAGCTCTCCAAGCGGCTCAGCGCTGCTTGGCAGCGCCTCGATGCCGCCCAAAAGCAGCCCTTGGGCAGCGTCAAGGCGATGCCAAGCAGCGCTCAGCCGCTTGGAGAGCTCTGAGTTGTGCAGCCAGAGCTGCTCTTGCGCGATCCCTTGCTACAAGAGAAAGCAGGCTGAAACGAAGTGAGGGAGATTGCCAGGAATGCAAATCGGCTGATCTGGCGCTGCTGCAATCTCCCTCGTTTCAGCCTGCTTTCTCTTGTAGCAAGGGAAGCTGAAACCGAGTGAGGGAGATTGCAGGAGCGCGAGATCAGCCGATTTGCATTCCTGGCAATCTCCCTTGCTCCGTTTTAGCTTGCTTTCTGCAAGAGAAAGCCGGGCCACAGGGCCGCCTCCGCAGGTACTGCTCTAACGTGGAGAGGGAAGGACAAAGAGGGAGGGAAGGAAGAAAGGAAGGAATGAAAGAAGGAAGGGACAATGGGAGAGGGAGGGAGAGAGAGAAATAGAGAGAGAGAAAGAGGGAGAGAGAGAGAAGGAGAAAGGGAGAGAGAGACAAGGAGAAAGGAAGAGGGAGGGAAATAGAGGGAGAGAGAGAAAGGGAGAAATAGAGGGAAAGAAAAATAGGGAGGGAAAGGGAGAGAGAGAAGGAGAAAGAAAGCGAGGGAAATGGAGATAGAAAGAGGGAGAAATAGAGGGAAAGAGAAAAATAGGGAGAGAGAGAGAAAGAGGGACAGAGAGGAGAGAGAAAGAAAGAGGGATGGGGAGAGAGGGAGAGAAAGAGAAGGGGAGAGAGAGAAATTAAATTAGTAACATGATTGTTAAGTGAATCTGGTTTCCCCACTAACTTTGCTTGTCAGAAGGTTGCAAAAGGCAATCACATGACCCTGGGACACTGTGACCATCATAAATATGAATCGATTGCCAAGCATCCGAATGTAAATCACATGACCCTGGGGATGCTGCAACGGTCATAAGTGTGAAAAATGGTCATAAGTCACTTTTTTCAGTGCCGTCGTAACTGAACAGTCACTGGGCGACTGGTGGTACTTGGACATTGCCTTGTCCTAAAAGTGGTGCAATGGATGAAAAGGTTGAAAAGCCCTGTTTTAGTATACCGGTACTATTTGGTTCAGAATATTTTTTTTTTTGTTTTCCTGCTCTAAAAACTGGGTGTGTCTTACGGTCAGGTGCGTCTTATGGTCCGAAAAATAGGGTAGTTCTTGCCTTGCTCAGCAGTGCAGGTTGATCCCTTTCCATCGTCCCACCCTTCCTTTCCTCACACAGCCTGTTACTTGACCACAAAGAGCTGCTGCCCAGCACATTAGATTACAATAAATTACTGGTTGACCTCTACCTTCTGGAGTGTTTAGTTTCTAATTTTATGGCCTGTATCAATCAGATTATTGAATGGTGTCTGATATGCAGCCATCTAACACAGAAATCCAAGCCACATGGAGTGGAGCCTTAAGAGCCAGACTAGAGTTTACAGATGCTCATTTTTCATAAACTAAATCCTTGGCCAGGAGGCAGAATCATGCATCTCCTTCCTTGTGATCAGAGTTACTGGTAAAACACACTATGCAAATACACAGATCTGGGTCAGTAAAGAATCCATATAGATAGTCTGACAGTATTTCTTATTTCTTTGAATCCACAACTAATCTTTGAATTGGACAGCATATCACATACCTGTGTCTGATATTATTACAGAGTTATAAAATAGACTGCTGTCACTAAATAATTATATGAGATTCTAGATCTATCAGCCCAGTTCATCGCAGGTCTGAACTCCCATGCAGTGAAAAGGAGAGGGGTTGCAACTTCTGTTTGTAAGTTATCCACATTTCTGCACACTGAGATAATCGGCCATCGTACAAATACAGAGCCTATCATGCTTTTATATTTATATATGGAACAAAATGTATGTCAAGAATTGAATATATAATTGTTTAAGTATATAAATAAATATATAAATAAAATTATATAAATAAATAACAAGATGAGAGTTCCGGAACCTTTTGTGTGTGTGTGTGTGTGTGTGTGTGTGTGTGTGTATGTACATATGTGTATATGTGTGTGTGTGTGTGTGTGTGTGTGTGTGTGTGTGTGTGTGTGTGTATTATGTGGGTGGGTGTGGGGTGCTGGCTACAGCAACAAAGCCAGCACTCCACATACCCCCACCAATATTTATAGAGAGACAGCAGCTCCGATCAAGCTTTGCTTGCACAAGCACGAAGCCGAAGACACCAGCCTGAAGATGATGAGTGGGACCTCGCCAAAACATCACCAAGACATTCTCAATCTTACACGGGAAAAGACCTGAATATGCCAAGACGTGTGTGTGTGTGTGTGTGTGTGTGTGTATTAGTGTATGTTTTCTTAGGATAGCATTTCCTAAGACTTCCACAGCCTGCATGGACCATAGATCAACATTTTGGGAATAGAAGTCCTTATATCTTGAAGTTTGCCAAGATTAGAGCCTTGTAGTTTGGTTCTCTTCCCCTGCTCCATTGAAGCAGGTCACCAGTCTGGAATGCAGGATCATCAATATGCAGGTAAAGTGCAATTACACGTGCATGATCAAAAACTACTCAGGAAGGTCCCCTAATTTTCAATACTGGAAATTGTGTGAACAGAAGAGGTATATTAGTACAATCTAGATCCAGATCAATCCTACCTGTCTCTCATCAGGAATGTACATAATTGCCAAACGTTAACTATCTCATTTTATTAATTCACGTGTAGTTGTCCTGAATGGTCTTGGAAGTCCTCCTCAGTTCTGCTTCACAAATGTATGGTGTGGTAAAGGGCTTCTAGAAAAGTGAATAAGCATAAACCTCCAACATCACTGGCTAATATAAAAACAGCTGGCATTTGATCCCAGTGAAAAGAATTAACTTGACTGATCTCTTTGGACTTCTGGGGATGAATACCTTCCATTCCATCCCTCTATGTGTTCTGTAATCACAGTAGATGTGGATATTTGATTCAGCAGATTACAAACATTTCCTGTGTGAACAATGTAAATGTATACAAGTGGTCCTCAGTGAGCAATCACTCATTATTCAGCTACTATTTGAACTTGCAATAGCATTGAATGTATGGTACTTATAACCAGTCCTCAGAGCTCCAAATATCACAGACCTCCTGTTCACAAGATCACAATTTGTCATCTTCCCTGCTGGTTTCTCCCAAGCAAAGTCAATGGGGAAGCAGGTAGGAAATCGAAAGTCATAGGGACATGAAGCCCTCACTTAAAGACTTATGGTGATTTGCTTAATGGTGATAACCTGAGACTGCCATAATTACCATTGCTAAGCGATACAATCACATGATATTGCACTCTATGACCACATCACTTAGTGACAGACATTCTGGTCCTAATTACTGTTGTTAAGCCAGGGTTTTCTGTGTTGAAAGTGAAACCCTTGAGCATTTGGCTTCATTAAATACTTGGGAATCTGCACTACTTTTTGTAAAACTTAGTGCCCAAGGTAGGGAATGTTTCTAATGGCATTTGCTACTTTAACCCTCTGCAACCACTCAAAGCTTTTGTTTCTTAAATTTCTTGTTCAGTTAATTTTCCCATCCCTTTTTGCTAACGATGCCTTGTCCCACGCTACATTATACTTGACGTGACATACAATATCATTGAAAACAAAATAATCAGAGGTAATCTGACACTGCCCCTTATGTACGTTAGAACAGCAACAAAATGTTCAGTCACCATGAATAATTGTTAACAAACAAGTGCCTGACTTGATATTAACATGCATATATTAATCATAAACTTACCAGTACTCTCAAGGATAACTAACGCAAAACCCTATGGTTAGCTTCTACTAAAATGTTTTTCTTCATCAAGCAGACCGAAGCGTTATTCAAAACTCAGAGTGGGAAAAGCACATTCTGTCACCTCAATTCTAATGGGTTGCTAAATTTTAAGGGAAAATGTGTGACATGACACTTAACCAATGGATCCCATTGCAGCTTTGTCATAAATGATCATCCAGGACTAAAGCTTTTGCAGATATTCTCATTTAAGAAAAAAATAAAATAAAAGATTCACTAATACTGTTTGTCAGTTTCCCAGTTTTCTGAAGCCAGGAAGATATCTAGCTAACTTTAAAAGTTTTGTTCGTTCCTCTAGCATCTAAACAACTCTGTTAGGAGATGCTTTGTAAAGTTTCTTTTCCATGAAAGTATTGGTATATTTAAGTGCCACAATCTGCACAGAAAGCCATTCATTCAGAGGAGTTCCCCATAATTACCTTTCACTCTATTTAATACATAATAAATATATATAATATGGATGTAATGAGAGGCTTAGTGGTTAAAGGAGACAGGATAGCTTTACATTTAAGGAGCTTCAACAATGCTGTTCTTATTATGCATTTAATTAACTTGGACTCATACCCAAATTTAATTTATAACCAATTCCAGTAGAGCTTTATTAAAGGGGCTCAAGATAACTCTTAATTACCAAGGTCAAAAACAAAGAGACAGTCTGAATAGTTTGTCTAGACTTCAGAATAATTTGCATAAAGTATAAAAACCCACAGATATGTCATTTCTGTCCAAATGTGATTAGGAATGGCTGCCAAAGTCTATTTTGTAATTTCCCTTGCCAAAAAGAATGGTCTTGGAAAAAACAAATCTCAAACTAGATGTGTGTTTGTCTTGAACACTGGGTACAAATTCTTCAAAGAGACTTCAATCTCTGGATGATGAGGAGTTATATAGCTTACAAAGACAACAGCCTAGGGAGATTACAAATATTTATTTATTAATGAACCTATCCCTTCTGCTTATACATGGCAGCTTGTAGCAAATAATGCAGCATGTAAAACATGAGAAAATCAGTGTGATTCAAAAGAAAAACAACATCTCAACCAGCCATTATAGGAATTAGAAAGCTTGATGAAAGAGATGCAGTATAACCAATCACCTTCCTAGATCCTGTAAAGAGGTGGCCAACCCATAACTTTGGGGAATGTATAACATAGGAGGGAAGTCACACAGGAGAATGTTCTTTCCTACCTACCCAACAGCCTGGCTTCTAACATGGGAGGCAGGACATTCTGAAAGACAGGAGCATGTATATGTCATAAAGAGAAAGTAAAAGTTGTATCTTAGGGATTATTCCAGGGGGAGAAAATTGGAGGGGGGGTCTGTGTCAGGTGAGCTACACATCCAACCTTATCCTTGATGACAAACCAAGAGCCACACAGTGCATTGGCAGCTGGAAGCGATTTGAATTTGTAATGGCAGAGTGACCCAGAGTATGAGCCATCCAGCAAACATAACAGCTGTTTCAAAACATTTGCCACTGGGGTGCTTGTCATTTCCCTTTTATAAGCAGCAAGACAGCTGCACTTTGCACTACAACAAGCCAGTTCTGGCTGGCTGCCAGAACAGTTTTGCAAGTTTCTACTGTAAGCAGCAAAGCAGGTCTTCCCCTGCAAAAGAGCTTTTTGCGGTCTTTCAAAACTGAACTTGGCCAGGGAGGAGCGGTGGCTGAAGGCAAAAGGGCAAGCTCTAATTGCTGCAATCTCTGTGTGGATTGGCAACTTGTGATTTGGTGATAATCAGGCTAGCAAAAGAAATATCTAGGGTTCTCACAGAATGAGAGACACAGTGGAGAGCTACATGTCTGCTTCCTTTTCGATTAGACAACAGACAAGACGTTTCCTGAAGCAAGACAGACTGGAGAAAGAAATCAAGATCACAGGGTGTCAAGCCAGATGATCCTCTGTGGGTGGGACTTTAGCTCAGCCGATCTGAACAAGGGACCACTTGAGAATGTTTGCATCAATTTTCTATTTAACGTTTAATACTACATTATGCTTTCCTATAGTTCCACTATTGGAACAATAAGCTCTAAATGAGAGAGTACTCACTACTTAATTATGAGGTCAGGAAGGGCTGCTCTTCTGACAATGATAATATCGGACAAGTTAAGGAGAGCAATTGGTAGGCGCTCCTGGTTTCATTTTTCCTTCTGCCAAACATCTCCAAATGCTGGGAAAGACGTCTACAATTGCTCTCCTTAACAATAAATGAGTTGGAGTTGTGATAAGTCAGTTTTGACAGGTGTAATTGACAGTTCTGTGATTCAGGAGATGATTTTGGTACCATCTACCAATTCCTCTGTTTTTGTTTGGTTGTGTGTGTGTGTGTGTGTGTGTGTGTGTGTGTGTGTGTGTGTGTGTGTGTGAAAACAACTGCCTCCTCATGGCTTCATTAAAAAAAAGCCTGAGAAAGAAACTGAGAAAGTTTCCACCAGAAATGTATTAGGTGAAAAAAATAATAATTGGCTACTAAAATTCCTATGACCCTGTTTCTTTTATTCCTACAAATCCTGTTAAAGAAGCTTCTTGCCTGGAAGAATTACTTTCACATGAGTCAGCTGCCAAAATGTTGATAGCTAGACCATTGTTTTTTATCAGTCTGTCAAAATTTGGTTCGATTTTACACAAGGATTTTGTCTGGATATATTTATTTTTATATGTTTAATGTTATTCTAGAATGGCACTATTCTAGAACAGGGATAAATCTAGGTCTCAAAGGAGGCTGGAAAAAAAATTCCAGGTGACTGAAGAAGTTGCAAGGTAAAGTTGGAAGTCTTCCCATCTAATCAGCTGCATTGGGGCTGGATGAAAAGTGGATTCTTCTCCGGATACCTCTGCTGCCAGAGCAGGTAAGTGGGATAGGAGACTTGGAAGGACAATCTGGGAGAAAAGAAGTCTGTGTGAACAGAGCCACTACTTTACTCTGATAAATTTGGTGAAATGGAGAACACACACTTTCAAGATTTAACTCTCTTATTTTATTTGCCTTCTCTTTTCTCCTATCTGTTGGGAGGCAGACATGGAAAACCAGCATTTATTGGAGGCTGAGCAGTTTCAAACTGCACCCACCCCTTTCTAAGTCTGAAAAAGGGGATTATCTCCAAATCACAGTGCAAGAAAGAGAAAAATCAGTGGAAAAGGGAATATTTTAAGCCATTCTAGTGCCTGTGGGATTTTCTTACTATTAGCAGCCTACACGTGCACACATTCTCTTTTTATCCTTCTCCAATCCCTTATATAATTTGTTTATGAAACGAGATATCACTTCTCTGCAAGAAGCTAAGGAGTATTGTATATTTCCAAGGAGACATGTTTGTTTGTGTAAAATTGCTGGGCCTTTTTGTATTTATCCTTGAATTTAGGTTATTCCTGAACCAGAAAAACCTTCCACATTTTGCCAAACTGGTAGATTTCCATACATATTTCTCCAAGACTAGATGACAGTTGCATACGAATACAATATTAAATTAATAATGAATAAAGAATTGTTGAAAGAGACAAGGCACAAATACAACAGAAGATTAAAGCTTCCAGCATTATAGTGCCAAACCTACGATATTGACCAAAGTAAAATTCTAAAGCTACATAGGCCAGGGCTACTTTTTATTGTAAGAGCTATAGCAGACATGTCAAACTTGCGACGTCACCTGATGTTGTGCAACGTATTGGAGTTTTTCCCCCAATGCTGACAATGGGGTGGGCGCAGTTTCATCATGACACGTCCGGCCCGCAAGCTGGCAGTTTGACACCCCTAAGCTATAGCAACAGAATCCTGTAAGTCTGAATCCTGAAGTCTCTCCCCAACACCATCCTCCAATCCCTTATCTTCATCAGAACTTGGAAAGGTCTTCTCTGAGACATTTTCTCAAATTTCTTGCCTCAGGTTGAAATTTGCTTATCTGACTGATGCCTTTGCTGTGGCTCTTCCTTCTGTCTTTCTAGCCCATTCCCTAAGCCTTCTACTGTACGTATAGGAACTGGCAGAAAAAAAAAATCACACTGCAAGAGGAAGTGGGGGATATATTGATCAGGCAAGATGGAAGCTACAGTCAGAACCTAGATTCAGTTAGAGGTCAAATAAGGTCACCATAAAATAGGATAGAGGTCATCCATCCTTTGCAAGCCAACCTATGGAAGGCAAAAGGAGTTCTTCCAAGGTTACTTTCCCTCCTTTTCCAACAGCTGACCCCAAACAAACCAAAAAATTTTCTGCAGCAAAATGGAGGGCAGTATGGAGTGAGCAGTCTCAACCAGCTTAAAGTGACTAATAAATCAGAGCAGACTCTTATCTCCTGATTGTGTCATCTGAGGAACTGCCTCTTCCTGATTACATCTACCCAACTGATCATGTCCAGCAGAAGAGGCATGTTATGGATCCTGTCTGCAAAGGAATTTCAACTGTAGCATCAGCCCTCTGGAACATCATCCAGTTGTAGATGAGGTTATTCTCAACCCTTATAACCTTCCAGAAACTCCTTAAAACATGTTCTTTTTTTTTTCAGCAAGCCTGGGGATCCCTTGGTAAGCCCACACATTATCTTTACAATATTTTCCCAATCATTTTCTTGAATTATCTACATTTAGTATTTTAGCTGGCTTTGTAGAATGTTTTAATTGTTAGTTTTATTGTACACCACACAGAGACTCTCCATTTTTATTTGTCAAATTTATATGCCACTCATCTCACACACCATGTGAGATGGGTAGCATATAAATTTGACAAATAAAAATAAATAAAATCCCTATCAATATTGCTGAAATATCACAGATCATGTCATGGCAAGATCTGTGTCAGCTGAAGTTATGAAACACTATATTCAAACTTGGACACCTTAAAATGAATGTAAATCTCCATCGATTTCCATTTATTTGTCTGAAACAAGTAATTAAATAACTCTTTCTTGTAATGTGTAAGGATTTCCTGTCACTCCTCACTGCTGCCAGTTTTCCTGGCACACAATGCTTTCCTCTAAACTGCCACAGATTTAGCTTACCAATAATATCAACATTTAACATGCTTGCTTTTACTACGCAATTTTAAAAGACACATCTTTTATTTCCTCCTTAGAACCTAGAATAACAGAGTTTGAAGGGACCTTGGAGGTCATGTAGTCCAACTCCCTGCACAAGCAGGAGAGTCTACACTATTTCAGACAAGTGGCTGTCCAGTCTTAAAAGCTTGCAGTGATGGGGCATCCACAACTTCTACAGACAAGACATTCTCACCATTAGGAAATTTCTCCTTAGTTCTAGATTGCTTCTCTTGATTAGCTTCCATCCACTGGTTCTAGCCTTGCCTTCTGGTCCTTTAGTAAAGAGTTTGCCCTGTTCATATCAAATACTGGAACACTACTATTGTATCACCCAAGTTCTTCTTTTCACTAAAATAGACATATTCAATTTCTGCAACCATTCTTCATATGTCTTAGACTCCAGCCCCCTAATCGTGCATTCTTTCCAGAGTCTACAACTGCAGTTATTCCAGTTCAAACAATCTAAGTTTGAAAAGGTCTAAAAATAACAGGAAAAAATAAGGAGGAAAAAATAATATACAGAAATGATACTAAGTAGTGGGCACTGGGAATTAGAAGTGGATCAAAACTGGTCACTAGCCATAACTTACTAAATGCCAATGGACAAAGGTGTACATGAATATTACAGGATACAGAATAACAGAGATGGAAGGGACCTTGAATGTCTTCTAGTCCAACTGTCTGCCTAAGCAGGAGACCTTATGCCATCTGGGCAAATGGCGGTCCAATCTTTTCTTAAAAATCTCCAGTGATGGAGCAACCACAACATCTGAAGGAAAGCCATAGCACTGGTTAATTGTTCTGCTCTGTTCTATTTTCTTCAGCATGCAATTAACTTTCCTAAACAGAATAGGCCAACTGAAAAATGAGTAAATAGTAAATAACTGTATTAAGAATTTCTTATCCAAGGGATAATGAAAAAAGGCTAGGAGGAAGGGGGGAAAAAACCTCAAATGTAATTATCCCCAAAAATGTCACAAGAGCTGCACAATTTCTTTGGATCATTTTACCCTAAGGTCACAGAGAATCTAGGCTACACATGTTCTAAAGTGAGTGAATAGAGTAAATCATTACACAAACTCCAAAGGGCAATCCGTACTAAAAGCTGCTGAAACACAAAAGAGATACCCAGTCATTCTTTAGTTGAATTAGAAAAAGCACAGAAATACTATTTCAAACATGACATAGATATTGAATGGGTAAATCAGAAGGATGGATGAATATTGAATATGGCAAAACCCATAGTCGATTTCAGGTGGCTACATTACCAGGTTGCAAGAATGGGGGATTATGCGCAAAGACAAGGTTGTGAATGATACTTTATATTCACAAATATGGTAGGAAGTGATATGGGAGATTTAGAAGAAATGTTAGGTGGGGGGAAGAGAACAAGCGGATGACTAGAAGCAAGGTGGATGGACTCAGTTAACATTATAGTGGCAATAGGTGCAATGTTGGAAGACCTGAAAAACCAGGTTAGGGACAGATCATAATGGACAATATAGGATCACTACTGTAAAAACAACTTGACTGCATGCAATCAATTAATAAAATGCTATGTATTATACCTTAGTAAGGTAAAGGTTCCCCTGCACATGCGTGCTAGTCATTTCCAATTCTAGGGGCCGGTGCTCATCTCCGTTTCAAAGCCGAAGAGCCAGCGCTTGTCCGAGGACGTCTCCGTGGTCATGTGGCCGGCATGACTAGACGCCAAAGACGCACGGAACGCTGTTACCTTCCCACCGTAGTGGTCCCTATTTTTCTACGTGCATTTTTACGTGCTTTCGAAGTGCTAGGTTGGCAGAAGCTGGGACAAGTAACAGGTGCTCACTCTGTTACGCGGCACTCGGGATTCGACCCGCCAAACTGCTGACCTTCTGATCGACAAGCTCAGCATCCTAACCCACTGAGCCACCGCGTCCCTTGATTTACTTAGTTTACATACCTTACTTAGTATGTAATTCAAAATATTCAGCAAAACAGATCAATTCATCAATAGCTATTTCACTGACAAAGAATTCCTTAAATTCTGGTTATTCATCCAAAATATAATAGGCACCTAGTGATGGAAAGGATAGAATGAGCATTAACTATTAACTAAGGTCACAAAGGTCTGATGAGCTGCAGAACAGGCCTTCCAGATTGACATTTATATACAGTGGACTGTCTGTTAGATTAGGCTGAAAGATCCAGATTCATAATCATGGATCTAAGTCTGAACCATCCAGATTCATACACCATGAAACTGGCTGATCAGTCACTATTGTTATCCTTTGAGGATACTGTGAAGATAACAAGGCAGGAAAAACATGGAGCACTTGCCTTCTAGGATTCTTTTCAACTTCTTAGTACCAGCAGCAATCATACAAGGGACATATATTTTCTTCTATGTAGCTTCTCTCTGTGTTTTTGTTCATCCTTCTGTTGCATCTATGAGCTAATCCCTGAGAAGCATAGGGCTGGATTCATATATTTTGCTCTGGTTCAGGTGACCAGCAAGGAGCAAGGATAGAATTTAGAATACAGTTGTTGTTGTTGTTGTTGTTAGTTGTGAAGTCGTGTCTGACCCCTTGTGACCCCATGGACAATGTTCCTCCAGGCCTTCCTGTCCTCTACCATCTTCTGGAGTCCATTTAAGCTCACGCCTACTGCTTCAGTGATTCCATCCAGCCACCTCATTCCCTGTCATCCCCTTCTTCTCTTGCCCTCCATCTTTCCCAGCATTAGCCTCTTCTCCAGTGAGTCCTTCCTTCTCATTAGGTGGCCAAAGTATTTGAGTTTTAGCTTCAAGATCTGGCCTTCTAAAGAGCAGTCAGGGTTGATCTCCTCTAGGACTGACTGGTTTGATCACCTTGCAGTCCAAGGGACTCGCAGGAGTCTTCTCCAGCAGCATAGTTCAAAGGCCTCAATTCTTTGGCGCTCAGCCTTTCTTATGGTCCAACTTTCACAGCCATACATTGCAACTGGGAAAACCATGGCCTTGACTGTTCACATTTTTGTTGGCAGGGTGATACCTCTGCTTTTTAGTATGCTGTCTAGATTTACCTTAGAATACTGTAGACACTTGTATTGTAGAGGGGGTGAGATGGCCCAATGGTTAAAGATGCTGAGCTTGCCAGCTGGAAAGATGACAGCTCGGGTTCAGGATTCAAGCACTGCACAGTGGGGTAAGCTCCTGTTTCTTCCCCAGCTCCTGCCACTAGCAGTTTGAAAGCATGCAAATGTGAGTAGATTAATACGTACCACCTCAGTGGGAAGTGAACAGTGTTTTGTGCACCTTTGGTATACAGCCATGCTAGCCACAAGACCACAGAAAATGTCTTCGAATAACACTGGTTCCTTGGCCAAGAAACAGAGATGAGCACCGTGTCCTAGAGTCAGACATGACTGGATAGAGAAACCTTTATCTAGACATATGTATTTTGAGCCCCTGAAGATAGTCCATTCTGTCCTTATTTAATATACAAAGTCTTGCATCAGGCTTGGTCACCACTAGCCTTAAATGTGAGCAAAATATTTAATTTTAAAACATTTACTTTGTTGCAGAGCAAGGTAATCTAATGTTGGGCTAAATGAATAAATGATCTGACTTCATATAAAGTGGTCCTTGAAACCCAGCATTTTGCTTTCCTTATTTTCTCCGCTGTACCCCAAAGCAGTGACTCTGCCCTTTGAGGTTTTCTTTACTCTATAACCTAGATTGCAACTCCCATAACTCTTTGCTAGCATGTTTCTTTGCCCAAATTTCCTCTTTATCTTTAAAAATATTTTTTTAAAGAATAGCAAAGTGTCAGCACCAGATATAAATGTTATTTTAAGCCTCTAAGTGAAATAAAATAATGACTCCTCGTGTGTTGCTGAAACGACAGTTCTGATACTTTGAACACAGCCAAAGGTTCGGTCATAAAGGGAATGTTTGCCATTACGATTTTTTCACTGACAAAAAAATGGGAGTAGTAATGCAATTAGAAGTTGCTGTGATATAATGCAAAACTTTCTAACAATGCTGAGGCCACTTTCATACCGGATGGTTAACTGGATGAATTGTCCACCTGAGTTGCAATACTCTTTAAATTTGAATTTGAATAAGCTTCTTGTTCACTGCCTAAGATATGAAAGGACTTTCTCAAGACAACCTAAAACTACATAAAATATTGGTAGTGTATAATTACAACCCAATTAACAGCTTAATAATTAATGAAAACCAAATAACAAGTCTAAATGTTATAAGGGAAACCAAGTTAAAGCAAGTACTCTGAAAAGATTTAAAGGAGGACCATCAGAAAAGATTGTAGCATTGGAGCTCTCCTGAATGAGTTGTAAATGAAGGATCAGTCAATGTGATCTTATCAAAGATAAAGTTCTGTGGAAGCTGTAAGGACAAGGTAGGAAAAGAAATTTTTTGAACTTACGGTAGTTCAAAATCATGTAAGATGTGAAAGTAATGCCAAATGTGTTCAGAAACATACACATGTTTCTTTTAAAATGGGATTGAGAACTTTAGCTCTTTACAACTGATAAGCTTTCAAGCTTTTTTTAAAGGATTGTGCTTATATATATATAGGTAAAGCTAAAGGTTCCCCCGCACATGCGTGCTAGTCGTTCCCAACTCTAGGGGCCGGTGCTCATATCCGTTTCAAAGCCGAAGAGCCAGTGCTTGTCCGAGGATGACTCCGTGGTCATGTGGCCGGCATGACTAGATGCCAAAGGCGCACGGAACGCTGTTACCTTCCCACCGTAGTGGTCCCTATTTTTCTACTTGCATTTTTACGAGCTTTCGAAGTGCTAGGTTGGCAGAAGCTGGGACAAGTAACAGGCGCTCACTCTGTTACGTGGCACTTGGGATTCTACCCACCAAACTGCTGACCTTCTGATCGACAAGCTCAGTGTCCTAACCCACTGAGCTATATATATACATATATATATATATATAAAGGTAAAGGATCCACCGCACATACGTGCTAGTCGTTTCCGACTCTAGGGGCCGGTGCTCATCTCCGTTTCAAAGCCGAAGAGCCAGCGCTTGTCAGAGGACGTCTCCGTGGTCATGTGGCCAGCATGACTAGATGCCAAAGGCGCACGGAACGCTGTTACCTTCCCACCATAGTGGGAATATATATATATATGTTAAATGCTTGTTAACTACTTAGATTACCTTGCTAGGCCCCAAACATGGGACAAATCTTTATTTCCTGTTTCAGCCTAACCGAAGGCCATCGACAGGCAGTAGTCACAACAGTGACAGCTCATATTTGTGTAAATTTTTGATTGCTAACAAAGAATTAAAGGGAGACTGTTAACAAGATAACAAGCATTTACCACATATCTCCCTTGCTTCTCAGCTAACAAAGTGAGATAGAGCTTGTGGCCTAGAGGTTAAAACAACTGCCTAATGTGCAATCAGCCCAGGTTCGAATCTCAGAAGGGTATGGCTGACTGATGAAAACAAATAAGTTTGAAATGCATATCAGTCTCCCTTTAATTCTTTGTTAGCAATCAAAAATTTTTTACACATTATATATATATATATATATATATATATATATATATATATATATATATATATATATATATATATATATATATATATATGTATATGTATATGTATATGTATATGTGTATATATATATATATATATATATATATGTATATGTATATGTATATGTATATATATATATATATATATATATATATATATATATATATATATATATATATACTAATGAGTCAGAAATGCATTTCAGTCTCCCTTAATTCTTTGTTAGTAATTTACACAAATATATGAACTGTCCGGTGTGACTACAGCCTGTTCGATGGCCTTTGAGATAAAGCTGAAAACAGGAAATAAAGATTTGCCCCATGTTTGGGGCCTAGCAAGGTAATCTAAATAGTTAACATTTCACACACACACACACACACACACAGACAGACACACACACACATATATATATACATATATATATATATGTGTGTGTGTGTGTGTGTGTGTGTGTGTGTGTATATACATACATACATACATACATACATACATACATATATATATATATATATATATATATATATATATATATATATATATATATATGTATATATCTAAGTATATATATGTATGTATGTATGTATGTATGTATGTATGTATAAGGGTGTAGACTTTGTGGCACCTATTTTCTTTAAAAAAAATTTTAAAGTATACAACCACAAGTCCACAAAGTTACTTAGTAACATCTGCTCTACTCTGCTCACCCTGAAGTTTCTGAATTGTAGGAAAGGTCAACATCTTAAGTGTTTTGCATCCAACACACCAAGTGATATTCCCCTGATCATAAGATTTAAACTGAGTCACAGGATGTGTGCCCTCAGGATGTTTCTTAAACTATTCTAGAGCTGAGCGGATTAGACTGGCATACTGCCTTTCACCTAAGAGAGTACAAAGCCCACGAGGTCAACAATGTTTCAGACAAGTTAATTGAAACCAATCAAATGAGACAACTTCATTTCGGACAAAAGTTCCAATGTTGGGTCCCTCCTTCTGGTATAAACACCTAGCAAAAATAACACACTCCAAAAATATGGTTGTAGCTCATTCTGCCAGGTAAAATTATAAATTGTTGCTACTTGCATTAGGTAGGAGAATGTTATAGAAAACCTCTATAAATACCTAATAAAATTCACACATTTTACAATGTTAAATCTTGCAGGAATAACTCTGTAATTGGTGATTTTTTTGACTGATTGTTGAGGCAATATATTCTTTTGGAAGTGACTATATACCCAGTAAGGAAAAAATACTACTTATGCTATTTAGTGGTACTTATGGGATCTTAGAAGCTATATAAACAAGGAAATAGCTCTAGGATATTTGGAAGTTAGAAGAATTTAGTAATTTCTTTTGTGCAATTCACAATTACTTTCTAGTGTCCTAAGTTAAATTTGAAAAGATGAAGAAAATGCTTTATCTTTCGTCGAAATAACATGCTGTTATTCTTGGGTATTTTTTTAATGCTAAGTAGATACCCAACAATAAAGGATATTTCACTATTATTTCACTATTATTATTTCTTGCCTTTTTATCTGGCCAGTTCCAGTTAATTTCTGGATTGTGTAGTCACATTTAGATGAATCACATTTTGGAGATTAACATTTAAGTAGATACTTGTAGGATGGGAAAGAATTTTGCCAGAGATAACTGTAAACTACTGCACAACAGACTCGGGTTTGATGGATCATCGATCTCAATCTATGCTACAGCAATACAGAATATCACTACCCTCCTGTAGGAAACATTTCTTAGTTAGCTACATTCTGTTGCAGCTTTCTCCCAAACACTATCTTCCAGATGTGATTGGAATGCCACTTATACTACATCTGGAAGATTCAGGCAGAGGAAGGCTGGCTTATTTTATGTAAAAGCCAAGCACCTCACAGTCACCTCTTTAATAATGGAAACCACAGAATATCCTAGACTGGATTGTTTGTACGGTGTGTTCTCTTTTTTTCTCGTGCACTTGAACATGTTTGCTGAAGAAATGGAACTCCAGCCAGTGTTATACATTCAAGTGCATATATGATCCTCACTTACTCTCAGCTGACAGCTTAGTGTTGATATCCATTCAGTTGATGTCAATAAAGGGTCAGAACTCTGCTACTATAGGGGTTTTGTCTCCAATGGACCAGGGAGGGGAAAAAGTCCTGCTGAACTCTGTTCTTCCACTGGAAAGTCTAGCCTTCTCTCCATCTGGCCAATGAGGAAACATGAAAAATCCCCCTCCCCCTTTGTTTTTTCCCCCTTTCTGTGTCTGCTTTTTGAGACATGATTTTTCATGATGACACAAAAGTTGATTCCTCCAGATTAACCAGGAAGAACTAAAGATTAGCAGCAAAGCACCCTTTCAGTTTGGCTCCAGGAGAGAGACGAAAAACTAAAACATGTATTAATCCTTATGTATCAATCCATTCATCGCAGTGGCGATGAATGTACCATTGGAAGATCTGAAAGTTCAGGCTAGGGACTGATTGTCTTGAGAAAATTTATCTGAGTGGTTGCTAGAAGTCCATAGCAACTTGATGATACATAATGAATCAATCAATTCATTCATTCAGTTGTGTATCATCTTCTGTACCAAAGATATATTGAAACAATGTCTGTATCAATAATAATATTAATAAATACAAGGTTTATAGAATTATGATTGTGGCAATAAACATATAACACATGGGCAAGGAGAGAAAACCAACTCCATTATACAGGTTATGCATTTAATCAATGGTTCTTGAAAACATTGCAGTATATTTTATTATATTTGTATGCCGCCCATCTCACTATGATGCAGCTCTGGATAGCCTACAACATACTATCTAATACTGACAAGTAAGTATCAATAATGGACAAGTGATACCTTTCCTTCTGTAACTTTCCCCTCATAAGATAGAAAGGATAAAGTGTGCCGAATAATGTTTTCAATTAAAACAAGAACACTGTGAGTCTAAACATGGGCCCTCCAAGCTTCTTCAGTGAGAAAGATGCTAGAGTAAGATGTAAGAGTTCAAATGGTTCATTAGGGGATTGCTATCATGCGAGAACAGTGATTTTTTAAAATAATAATAGTAATACATGTAAGCAGTAAAATTCACAGCATCTTCAAGAATTCCCTGTACTTAAAAGTTTTTGAACAGTAACAGAATGACAAAGACTATGCCTTTGAATCTACAGGGAAATTTTTCAATGTTCTATTATTATGGTGTTTATTTTCAGTCCTGGTTTATCTCCTACTAAGCTAGAAGTCAACAGCAAACATTTTGGCTAGCTTATCCCTATCCCACTAGTTATCCAATGTTTATTGGGGGTTTCAACTGTCTGAGTCCTTAACACAGGTAATCCTCAACCTACGATCACAACTAAGCCCAAAATTTCTATTGCTAAGCAAGACAGTTGTTAAGTGAATTTTGCCCCATTTTATGACCTTTCTTGCCACTGTTGTTGAATGAATCATGGCAGTTGTTAAGTTAGTAACATGGTTGTTAAGTGAATCTGTCTTCCTCACTGCCTTGTCAGAAGGGTGCAAAAGATGGTCACATGGCCATGGGACCCTGCAACTGTCATCAATAGAAGCCCGTTGCCAAGCATTTGAATTTTGATCATGTGACCATGGGGATGTAGCAATGGTCATAAGTGTGAAAAACGGTCATATGCCCATCAGTATAACTTCAAATGGTTACTAAATGAATGCTTATAAGTTAAGGACTACCTGTATTCATTCCTCTCTTTGGGGGAAGTGTTAAGCAGGATTTATTTATTTATTTATTTGTTCATTCATTTATCTTCTACTCCACCCATCTTACTGAGGCGACTGTAGGTGGCTTACAGCAGGGGTCTGCAACCTTGACAACTTTAAGACTTGTGGACTTCAGCTCACAGAATTCCTCAGCCAGCATAGCATAGCTGGCTCAGGAATTCTGTGAGCTGAAGTCCACAAGTCTTAAAGTTGTCAAGGTTGCAGACCGCTGGCTTACAGTCATGTCAACAAAAAACAATATAAAATCTTATGAAAAAAAACACCTAATGCATTTAAAATTCAGTTAAAATTCATTTAACCAAGATGGGAGGAAGGGAACAAAGCACACATGGGGAGGAGGTGGGGGCCTCTCTCATCCATTCACCACCTCCAAAATGCTACTCCCCCATTGGGGCCCCAGGCCAATGGGCAGAGCCAGGTCTTCAAATCCCTTCAGAAGGCCAAAACGCTAGGTGTGGCTTTCTCCTAGGGTGGGGAGGGGGAGCAGGATGTTCCAGAGGTCAGGCAACAGGGCAAAAAAGGCTCATCTCTTTGGCTGGCAAGCTCTGCAATATGCCCCTTTTGCCAGTGTGGATGAGGGAGTCTAATCCCTATGAGATAAGCCAGTTCCTCAGATACCATGGGACCCAGGCTTTTAAAGGTGGTAACCAACACCTTGAATTGGACCCGGAAGCAAGCTGACAACCAGTGCAACTCACAGAACAGTGGTGTAACATGGGTCACCCTAGAGGCTTTAAAGGGACGCAGTGGCTCAGTGGGTTAGGATGCTGAGCTTGTCGATCAAATGGTCGGCAGTTTGGCGGGTCGAATCCTGAGTGCCGCATAACAGAGTGAGTGCCTGTTACTCGTCCCAGCTTCTGCCAACCTAGCAGTTCAAAAGCACGTAAAAATGCAAGTAGAAAAATAGGGACCACTATGGTGGGAAGGTAACAGCGTTCTTTGCGCCTTTGGCATCTAGTCATGCCGGCCACATGACCACGGAGACGTCCTCGGACAAGCGCTGGCTCTTCGGCTTTGAAACAGAGATGAGCACTGGCCCCTAGAGTTGGAAATGACTAGCACACATGTGTGGGGGAACCTTAAGAACTGCCTGCAGAGCTGCATTCTGCACCAGCTGACCCTTCTGGATACTGTTCAAGGGTAGCCCCATGTAGAGCAGTTTGCAATAATCCCCAGGTGACTGGGGCTTGAGAGACTGAGCGCAGGACCTCACAATCCAGGAAAGGGCACAAAACTGGCACGGAACATGAAATTATGCAAAGGTTTTCCTAGCCATGGCTGCCATCTGTTCCTCAGGTAAGCATCAGATCTCTACAAACCACCTCTGTTCCATCTGAAAAACTTGTGAGTTCACATGTGGGTGGACAAGGTTGACTGGAGCGAGCATGATCCTTTGCTCATTCATCCATTCAGTGAACAAGTGAAAAGTACCCCTGACATTTGCTTTCAAGTACAACATACGTCACATTTGTTATCTGCCCTCCAATAGATTCCTGCTATTTGCGTGAATTGTGTAAAACAAAACAAAACAAAAAAACACTACTTGGTATAGAAAAGAATGGCTGCTGAAAATTCAGCAAGTCCCCAATTTCTTTCTTTCTTGTTTTTTTTAACCTTTCTTTTGTCTTCTTTCCCATTCAATCACTTACTGGCATATGCTAATAGAATCCTGGCATGCCGACTGCAACATTAATAATAGTGTTTCTCTTTATGTGCTCTAAGTATCACTTAGGATTTCTGAGTTTCAAATCATTTGTTTCTGGAGGGTACTTAGAGCTCAATAAAGCACCATTACTGTAAGTCATCGTACGACTGCTCCCTTCTGGCTGACGGTCTTGCATGTGACAAGAAACTGAATTATAGTGCACTAGGAGATTTCTCCTTTAGAACTGCTTCCACCATCCCTACCTATTATGAAGCTGGTTTTGTATCACACAATGATTGTCGCCAGCACTTAGATCATACCTGTGGCCCGCCCACCCCTCTTTCTCCAAAGCAAGAGTTGGAATGCATTCAAATCTCATGTGATTATGTTCCAGCCACGCCATGCTCCATTTACTTAACCAGAAACATACTGTACTTGGGGAAAATATTTTGTAAATACCACCAGCAACACCACTGGGAAGTGCTTAAATGGCGTCTAAAGAATTTTTATATGTTGATGTTGCTTTTTAATTGCCTTAGCATAACTGGGTACAAGATTTCATTATCTAATTTCACAGGAACATAACAATCCTCTCGGGGACAAGGGGGGGGAAGAGGACAAAGAAAGAAGAAGTGACTGCAAAATGCAAGGGAACATTATGTGGAGTTAAGAAATTGGAAAGTCATATTTCACTTTGTGTTAAGCAGTGCTACAGCACCTATAATTAACTGAAAATCGCTTAGGTGGAAGTCAATCCTCCCACTTTATTAAACCGGGCATGTTTTACATTAATAACTAGGAGTGTAATACTAGGCTTCTCAGTCTTATTAGCTAAATCAAAAAAAAATTCCTGCAAGCTCTGAAGATTTTTACTCTCCATCAACTCAGAATAATGTGCTTTTTCTTACAAAAGTAAACCGTTGTTGATGAAATATGGATGTCTATGTACATACGGATGGCACTGCATCATAGAAGATGAATGCAATCATCTGTCACTGTGACTTTAATGGGTGAGAAGTTTCCTATAATCTATTTCTGGGTTAAATTTCCTGGAAAATAGAGCAGAATATGCTTTCTTCCATGTTATGACACTCTACTCATATAAATGACTGAAAACACTATCAAAATGAATGTGTGTGGCTGTAGTTCCTTTCCCTTTTAAGGAGGCTTTGTTCTGTGCCCTCTTCAAGAATCCATTGCTGGACCCCAAATACTGGGGGTAACTAATCTCTCCTCTTTGGGGTAGCTGATTGAGAAGATAGTTGGAGAACAGTTTCAGAAGACCTTGGATGGACAGATTAACTGGCTCCTTTTCAATCAGGATTCGGTCCCTGGATATGGAATGGAAACAGTATTGGTTACACCTATGGATTTACGAAATGGGTGGGATGGTGGCTGTGTGGTTGCCTTACTTCATCCTTCTGGATCAGCTCAGTGGATTGGGAGTCTTTGGCACGATGTTGTTGTGTTGTTTCACCTCCTTTCTCCAAGGTTCATTCCAGTCTGTGCTTTTTTCCTCTCTTATTTAACATTTACATGAGACTGCTGGGTGAGTTCATCTGTCATCATAGGGTGAGGTTATAAAACTATGCTGATAATACCCAATTGTATTTCTCCACCCTTGGTGAATGAAGCAGTGTTCTGGACATCATAGTCTGGTGTCCCCAGGCTGTGAGGGTCTTGGATAGGGAAAAAAAAACATTTCAACTGAACCGTGGCAAGATTTAGTGGCTTTGGGTTTTCAGGCCCTCCAGTTCTAGGACTAGAGATCTTTGGTACCAGATGGGCTCGATTTGTCCCAAATAGAGCCTGTGGCAATCTAAGTGTCCTCCTGGGCTTATGACTACTGTTCAAAGGACCTCTCCCCAAGTTTGCATTGTGTACCAGTTGTTCTTAGACTGGGCATCACTCATGCCCTGGTCACCTCATGCAATGTACTGCACATTAGGCTGCCCTTCAAGAGTATCTGGAAAGGTCAACTACTGCAAAATGTAATGGCATGAGAGTTATGTGTGTTTCTTACAGACTATAGCTTGTAGCTCTGCTTCACGAGCTGCAAAGGCTACCAGTTTGTTTCCAAGTCCAATTCAACATACTAGTGTTGACCTTTAATGTCTAGCACTAGGTTATTTGAGGGAATGCTGGTCCCAGTTTCATCTGCCCATCCCACGAGAACAAGCAGAGAGGGTATGTTAGAGGTTCTACATCTAGGAAGCTACATTTAAGAGTTGGGCCTTCTCTGCAGTTGTGCTTGCATTGTGCAATCTTCTCCCTCTAAGGTGAGGTTAGCCTCATCTCTTCTGAGCATGACTGCCTTTTTCCACCTTACTATCTGTGAGATACTTGGAGGAGTGCTGTTTGACAATACAGGAAGATGGCATTCAAGAGAGAGAATGCTTCACAGCATGCTATCCCATGCTGTGAAGTCACTACTATATGTGTCATGCTAGTGATGATATGGAACTGCCTTAAATTCTGTTCAGTACAAATCTTACAACCTTAATTAAATAGTTCCTTCTTGTGACTGTTTTCTCTAATAGCTTTATCTTCTGAATTAGTATATGTTGACAATATATTATTGAACTGTATTACAATATCACTGTTCCTTATCAGGGGATAATTAATGTCTTTTTCCTTTTCTTCAATAGTGAGATATAGTTATTTAACAATATAGTCTGTGCTGGTGCTATATACAGTATGTAGGTCCCATTATTTAAGTATCTGGGTTAGTAGATTTACTGTAAATTATGAAAGAATCATCTAAGTCAGCGGTAGGCAACCTTGGCTCATTTATGACTCATGGACTTCAACTGATCTAGGTCATGGTACCTTAAAGTGGTCAATATCGATCCCCAAGGGATAATGGACTACCCAAGGGGTCAATAAATAACTAGGGGTATCAAAAAAGAGTCAGTAAGTATCTGGGATCTATAGATAATGATAGAAACTCAGTTGGAGTCAATTAATTTTTGGGTCTTTGCAGAGCTCCATGCTAATCCCTAGTGCTGAAGTTGTGGTGGTTATCAGAAACATCAAAAAGACATCAATAATCTTATATGTTCATCTCTTTTTCCTTCCAGCAATATCATCTTGTCCCACAAATTCTTTCTTTATGCCAGAACACTAAAACAAATAATAATAATAATAATAATAATAATAATAATAATAATAATAATAATAATAATGTTGGAAGGGACTGGAGCACCACTTGAACACCATTGACATTGACAAATTCACCATTAGTCAATTGCAAAAGGCAGCCTTACTAGGAACTACTTCCATCCTGCGATGATATCTATAATACCATCAAACATCCACATCTGCCTATCCCAAGTCCTTGGTAAGGACTCGATAGGTAGACAAAAATGCCAAATCTAGTCTGAACATCTGGCTGACTGTGCGATGATCAATAATGTTGAAAGGGACCTTGGAGGTCATCTAGTCCAACCCCCTACTCAGGCAGGAAACTGTATACCATTTCAGACAAATGACTGTCCAGTCTCTTTTTAAAAACTTCCAGTGTTGGAGCATTCACAACTGTGTTGTGTTTCTAAGTGTCACTATTACCTGGTGGAACCATTTCTGATACACCTATAATAGAGGTTCTTGGTAAAGTACATATGAACATTTGGAACTGAAAGACTACCAAACATGGGTGTTAAACACATGGACATTTGCATAAGGCAAGGAGCACCAGTTGAATGTTATTTCTATTGCATGCTATTTCTGTGATAACACTATGATGCATTTGACATCATTGTGGCTTGAACTAACTGCTTATGATGCCAGACTAACTGACTTTAATCCTAGGAACAAAATCTAAATTAGAAAATAAATCTGGACATTTGTTGAAGGAGTGTAATTTGGGAGTTAAAGAAGCCTATTGTGTTGTCTATATGGCAACGTTATCTTTTTTTATTACAGGATCATTTGAAAATATACACTGAGAATTCAAAAGTGTGATTAAATTCATGCAATTACCCATATTATTTAAAATGAAACTTCAGTTTAAACAAGTTATGGATCGTTCAGATACTGTGCTGACTCTGATTAAAGAAATGCAGTTAAAGTAGGCTGCTCTTTTTAAAACCACAATAGTGGAACGTAATCTCACTCTCACTTCTGGGATTTTTCCTTTCCTTTTCTTTCAAAAGCTAGTAAATTTTGCTCATCTTCAGGTAGCATGACATTTGGGATGATAAAATATCACCCCTCAGTAGAAATATGAAGTGTAGAGAGTTTCCAAATTTATTACTGTTCCTTAATTATATATATATTTTTTAAAAGTCTGTCTTCATTTCTAACAATAATGCGGAGATTTACACACCACCGCTACAAACATAGGAAACTTTAAAAGAGGATTATACTTTATAATTATACTTTACCTTTTTATACTTTCATTAGGACACATCCACCAATAAGTGAAAAGGTAAGAAGAACCCACATGGAGGAAGGTGCTACAATTGACCACTTGTGCTTTAGGCCAAGGCTTTTCAACCAGTGGTACGGGTACCACCCATGGTACATTGGCACCTGGCAGGTGGTACGCAACCATCCTAGAAAAGTGGTAGCAGGGGAGGGGAATGAGCTGAACCAGTGGCAGCACCGCACAAGCCTGAGCGAGAGATGGCTGGAGCTGCAGGGCTGTCTGGGCTCAGCAGAAGCACCAGAAGCAGCGCCAGGCTCCAGCTGAAGCTCGGTGCTGATCCTGGCGGTTCTGCTGAGCCCAGAAGAAGCGCTGATCAGCTGGAATGTTGCAGCATCTCCAGGGTCTTGTGATTTACATTCATATGCTTGGCCACTGATTCATATTTATGACGGTCACAGTGTCCCAGGGTCATGTGAAGTGACCAAAACCTGCTGCAACCACCCAGCGGATGGGAGGAATAAAAACCAAACACACCCCACCCCACCCCCACTGCCAATCCTCAACAGAAATGTTCATAACAATGAAAACCTCGGACAGGAGGAAGAGCGCCACCAGGCAGGCAGGCAGGTTACTTGCTCGGCTGTGGCTTGGGGGGCACTTTTTCCAGTGCCATTGTAACTTCAAACAGTCACTAAGCCAACTGTTGTAAATCGAGGACTACTTGTACTTCATCACTTTTTTCCTTTTTTTTTGGTCATCAAGTTTTTGACACCATGCTAGGCGACTGGTGGTACTCAGATATTGTCATATCCTAAAAGTGGTACAATGGGTGAAAAGCTTTAGGTTTCTAGTGACAGTAATTTATTTATTTTTTATTTATTTTATTGGATTTCTATACCGCCCTGTTCCCCTAGGACTCATAATGTTTCTTTCAAGAGGTCCTCGGGAAACATTAAATAATGCCTTCCTCTTGGTTCCAAGCCCAGGGAATAATGTTAGAGGTCTCCCTCTTTCCGTCTCTTTCTCTCGCCCCCCCCACCCATTTGTGTTGACAGCCTTGGTTACCCAATGACAGACCATTTCTTAGCCCCTTACCTCTTCTTGCTCTGAAATTGAAGGAACCTTAGAATGGCTATTTGAGTTTGATTATCTGAAGGCTATTCACTCTTATTTTTCTCTCACACATGAGATTCATTTTTTTTCAGCCTCCTGTCATATCACTAATTTTCATGGCTATATCTTACCAGTAAAGTCTCTATCCTGGAATGTGGCTTGACTATATCATTTTAGTTCTTAAGCTTTTCTATATTGTTATTATCCTGGCAGTAACTCTAAAGGTCTTTTCCCAACTTGTACTGAACCATATAAACTGGGGACATCTTCCTTTGGCTTCCCTTAGTCACCCATCTCCCTCACAGAGGAATGGTTATTCTGGCACTTTCCAAAATTCAGGATGTGCAAAATCAATTACCATGGAACTAGATAGTTAATTTCCCCTTATGGCAAAATCAAGTAATGAATAATTTGAAACAGGGGTAATAGGGTGTAGGAAGCCATGGAGATGACTTGGCGAAACTTGGCTGAGAGAGAGGGACTGGTCCAAAGTCAGCTAGCTGTTTGGGGGGGGGCTATGCCTAAGACAAGAGTAGAACTCATAGTCTCATGGTTTCTAGCCTGGAGTTTTAATCTCTGGTCTACAAAACTGGCTTAGAAACCAACTTGATGAAAAAACAAACAAGCCCTCAGTAACCAGTAAGTTTTCATTACTCACATTAAAAAAGACAAAACAATGACCTAAAGATAACCTCAACACTTTGGAAAAAAATAAACATTAAAGAAGAACCTGTGCATACCTTCTATCTTTTATTTATACATGAGAAAGATGTACTGATGTTATTCCAATCATTTGTTTATAGTTTTAAAGTTAAGTGCATAGGATGCTAACTTCAAATTTATACATTTAACATAAACTTCTACTTCCCCTTTTAGTCACTGGCCAATGTATGAGTCACTATAGAACATTTTACTGATCAGAAACTTAAATCTAAATAGAGAAATCAGTACTTGATGTAGTTGTTTCAAAATGCCTGATTTTACTTGGTTAGTCATATGGAAATGACTAACATTCCCTGTATGCAGAAAACACGACTAAGAGTGTTGTGCAACTTGCTACCTTTGACCTTACTGGATGTAAACTTGGTTGGTAGTGTGTAGCTCTGATGGACATAGAAACCTTACCGAGAGGGGAAGGGAATTCCTTACATGAAAGAACCCTACATGTGTATGTTAAAATGTATATGTTATATTATACAGCTGCTGACTACACAATCAGTGGAATCTGTCTTGCTGGTGTGTGCATCATTAGGGAGCTGCACTATATAGGAGGGGGTCTTCAAACTTGGCCCTTTTATGACTTGTGGACTTCAACTCCCAGAATTCCTCAGCCACCATGTCTGGCTGAGGAATTCTGGGAGTTGAAGTCCACAAGTCATAAAAGGGCCAAGTTTGAAGACCCCTGCTATATAGCATAACTCTAATGGCTTTTCTACAATGGTGATCTGCTTCTATCTTGTACTCTCTGTGATGTGTATGTATATGGGCAGGGTGTGTGTGTGTTTGTGTGCTTTCCTTCCTTCCAATTAGAGCATAATTCCATGAATTCCATGATATCTCTATGGGATCAGCTGGTTTTCTGCCACCGCCAAATCTTTTCCTGATTGAGATGTTTTTTCATATATTTTTATATATTGAGGCAATATGATCTTGGGGGAACATAGAGAAGATATAGAATGGAACAGTTTGTTAATTTATTTATTTATTTATTTTATTTTATTTAGATTTATATACCGCCCTTTCCCGAAGGACTCAGGGCGGTTTACAGGGCATTTAAAAAACAGTCAATACAAACGTTAAAACAAATTAATGTTTAATGTTTAAACATGCAACCAAATTGGGGTTTTTTTCCAATTTTTTAATGGATTGTAAAGACATCGCCTTAATATTAAAATGTATTTACAGGATCACAGTTCTTACCTTTCTGGAACTAAATATAGATTCCTAAACCCATCTCTCAGACAAATGGAGGTTTTCCCAGGGCTGGTATTCCAAAATTCCCTCAGACCTATCCTTCTGAGCATTTTCTCCCCCTTTTTCCTCAGTTTGCTTGGAATATAAATCGGGAGGAGGCAGCTTGCTTTATTAACTTTGATTGACAGTTCCAATACCTAGTCATCACAGCTTCTTCCTAGGTCAGGCATGTCAAACTTGTGATATCACGTGATGTCGCACCACGTATTGCGACTTTTCCCCCATTGCCGGCAATGGGGTGGGTGCGGTTTTGGCATGACTCATCCAGCCCGTGGGCCGGGAGTTTGACATCCCTGTCCTAGGTGATGAGACCCTTGCCAACATAATGCACAACTAAAAAATTGTCAACTGTGTGATGGCTAAGTAAGAGTGTTTCTTTAACCTCAATGCATGTTTTATTTGCAAAAAAATCAGCAAGCCATAAGGGCAGGGGGAATGGGTAGTGAGAAAGGGATGGCACCTTCACTGACTTGTTTTTGTAGCCTCTCATGATACTTCAATCAACTGTTTCTAGGAAATAGGGCTTCTATGAACAAACATCATTATTAGAGTTCATTAACCTGCTTTTAAATCCATTCCTTGTGTGGTTTCCTGGATATGGTGTCATAGTGGCTGCAGGGAAGGGGGGGTCAACAGGTCAGTGTTCTGAAGAGGACAGTGGGAGACTCACTCATTAAAAAAAACGCAAAGGTGAATAATCTCTTGTTTTATTTAAATCAAATAACTATACTTATTTTTCTTATGAAACTGAGACAAAGGACAGTGATGTTCTCCCCCCCCCTCTCTCTCTCTCTCTCACACACACACACGCATACACACTCATGGAGGATTTTTGTTTTTTAAAAAAACAGCTGCTTTGGATTGAGACACATTAATTCAAACATTCCAAGCTCCCTTAAAAAAATCTATTTGACCTTTGATCTTGCCCATTTTGTGGATGTTTGAGAGCTCGTTCAGTGTAGTGGTTAAACTGTCACACTGAAAAGTGGAAGACCAAGAATTTCAGTCCCACCTTAGGTGCAAAGCCAGCTGGGTGACCTTGGGCTAGTTCCTCTCTCTTGGCCCTAAGAAGAAGGAGCCACTTCTGAACAACCTTGCCAGAAAACCAAGAATCAAAAACTGACTTGAAGGCATTTTTATTTCCTATCATACTTGCTACTAGTTCAGCTTTGCACCGGCAGAGTCACTGCTAGCCTTTATTGCATTTTGTCTCTGCTTGAATATTGACTTCTTACAGGGCAATTCAATTAATTTATCTATATTTAAAGTGGACAGTCACTTCAAGCTGATCAATAGCAAAGCAATGGCGTTGCTAACCGGCTGTAACTAAATAACAGCCAGTTAATCGGTTCAGTGAGCTGCTGATTTCATGCAAATAGATAGTTAGGACTTCTGGTGCCTTGCCTTTTAAAAATGGGTGCTGGGACAAAAACATGGAAATGGCCCAGTGACTTGGGTCTTTTCAGTTTCAAAAAGGTCACTTCCAAGGTACTTCTTCGGTTGAATCCCAGCACAGATTTACCTTTGGGTGTCTGTGTCTCATTCAACTCAATGACACTGATTTCCATAGAGGTGCTACACATGCTCACAGGTCTGACTTGTGGTTAATTGCTCATACCTATACAACCTGTTGAGGAATGTGAATTTAGCACACACACATCTTTGCCCACTACCTGGATAGGTATGGCTAGAGCAGTGAGGGTGAACCTTTTGGACTTACCATGTCAACAATTTGGAAAATGCCTAGCAAATTTGACTTTGCTAAGCATGTCATTCCAAACAAAAGAGACATCTTTGTTTACATATATTTATTTTATTTTATTTATTTTAATTCCATTTATATCCCGCCCTTCTCTGAAGACTCAGGGCGGCTTACAAGCTTAGCAGTAGCCTTCATTCTATGTATATGCCTGCTTATTAGGGCTTTCATACACCCCCCAAGCGGCATTATTACAAAGTCAGCTTAATTGCCCCCAACAATCTGGGTCCTCATTTTACCTACCTCGGAAGGATGGAAGGCTGAGTCAATCTTGAGCCTGGTGGGATGCGAACCTGCACTAATTGCAGGCAGCTGGTGTTACTTAAGGAGGCATTAGCCCACTGCTCCACCAAGGCTCTTTTGGCTGCTACGTATATAAATGCACTTCTTGTTCACCCAAAAGCAAACATTGATTTCCCACAATTGTGGATGGTGCCTTCATTCTGTAGACCACGGCTGCAGATATCCTTTGTGCTTGCACCTTGAAAATGAGCTTAGCTGTGCAAGCAGCCACCCTTTGTACAAGTTGGAAGACAACTGAATTGTGTGGTCGCCATGTTTGCATTTTGCAAGTTGCTCTTTCTTTCATGTCACCACCCATCACAATTCTGAAAATGATAGATCACATGATAATATAGATAGTAAGAATCGCTTGGTGGTGCTGGTTGTGTATTTCTTGTATTTGTATTTGTTCAGTTTCTTTGATAACTCAGAGACAATAGTTGTTGGGTATTGTTCAAGTGCCCCAAAATGTGGCATGTCACCTTTGATATGTGTTTCATAGGTTCACTATCACTGGACCAGACCATTTGAGATATATAGCCCTGGTTGACACCTGGGAAATGATTAGGAACATGCATCATATGCCTTCAACCAGCACGGAGGCGTTTCAGGTTCCAACTGAATACACATAGGCCTAATGTATTCAAAGCAGCAGCTGACGTTTACTGGTTACAATGTGCATTTGCTCTGCCACACACTCATGTTCTTATCCCCGCTTACCTACATCCTTTTCAACAAGGTTGTCAGGCACAAGCTAGGGCAGAAACCACGAAGTCTGGATCTAGGACAGGGGTGTCAAACTGCCGGCCCACGGGCTGGATGTGTCATACAGAATCCGCACCCACCCCATTGCCAGCAATGGTAAAACCATCCCAATACGTTGTGCGACCATGTCTGATCTAGGATAACTGCAAGCATGTCTGGGCTTTAGGACTTCTTTGCTTTATTGATTCACTAGTCTGGTAGCTGCTGATAGCATGGGGGAGGGCGGATTTCTCCTTTGTCTTCTGGTGACATTTCTCCTTTGATCCTTAACAACCTATTTCTTTTATATCTACCTCTCAAAAGGATATTTTTGAAAGATTCCTGCCTATGGTCCTCTGTATATGTAGCTTGCTTCATTTTTAGGTTATGGCAGCCTCAGCTTAATCTCATATGTGCACAATCTGTTAATTAAATTCATTTGCCATTAAAAAGATGCATAACTTATGTCATTTATCCTGTTTCATACAATTGATTGATTGACTGATTGAGTGCACTTATATCCCACTGCTGTCAGCCACTTTTGGTAGCTTTCATGTTGCATACCTTGGAAAAATATGAAAAACACCAAATATGACAATGATAAAGGTGGTTAATGCAAGAGACTCAGCACAAAACTGAATCAGACACAGTCGCTCAGTGTAACCTACCTTTTGGGGATGTTGGAATGATAAGATGAAGGAATAATAATCAAGTCTGCTGCCTTGAGCTCTTTGTAAGAAAAAAAATATGGAATGAAATAGGTTGTGTGATTAAAGAGATAAGACAAAAACTTTCTCAAATCAAATCAAACATCTAGTAATTTCAAGGGTGCATTCACATAGTAATGATCTGACATTGCTTGCTTTCAGGATATTTATTTTAATTTCCCAGTCTTTCTAAACACTAACCAAATCTAACTTTGCTAAGGGTATTTTATTTTATTTTTTGTAAAGCCAAGGTTGATTAATAGACACCATGTTTTATTGATACAGTAATTTTAGTGTAATAATATCAAATGAACAGGCATTATGGTGAACCCATAAACCTATAGATCAGACATGTCAAACACAAGGCCCGGGGGCTGGATCCGGCCCGTGAAGTGGTTTCATGCGGCCCGTGAAGCCATCCTGGAAACAGTGAGGGAACGGCCCCCACTGCCTTGGCCCTGGCCCAGAGACCCTCCTCCTGCCAGAGACCCTCAGATCTGTCCCACTCCTGCCCAGGCCCCCATAGGCACCCTTGATGTGAACAATGTAGAGCTGGCCACGCCCACCCAGTAGGCCATACAGACTTTGGCCACGCCCACCCAGTAGGCCACGCCCACCCAGGCCACACCCACCTGGCCCCCTGAGGGCAACCGCAATGCTGATGCGGCCCTCAATGAAATTGAGTTAGATCATATCACCCTCAAAGTTCACGTTAGGAAATATCTGCTTGAAGGTGCCTCTAACATGAAAATCACTGGCACAATTCACAAATAAGATCTTGTACTGTTACATGAAACAACTTCAATGGGAGGCATTTTCAACATTTTTCTAGGTAGAACTTGAATCTGATTGTGTTTTGCTTTACTAGTGTATCACTATTTCATAAGGTAGATCACCCTGTTGGCTGCTGATCAATTATTAGCTTATGTAATTAAAATGATATAATTGTGCCACAACTGCAGGGCTGATACTTCCCTACCACTCACTTTTGATTCCAAAATCTTGTTAGGAAAACTTCAGGCCTCACTTTGGATAGTGAGATGAGTGGCATATAAATTTAATAAACACACACACACTGACTTGAAGGCATCTGTCTCCCTCCCTTCAAGAACCCTAACCCTAAGCATTTTCTTTGTTATGAGAATAAAAACACTATTCAGTCAATGAACAGTATCTGTGTAGACACTAGTGCATATATTTCTTTGATATACATCACCTCACGGCTTTAAAAATGCAAAGAGAAAGCCTTCAGTGCACATTAGGCACTGCAGCATGCAAATAGCCCTGCTTTTTGATAGGTCTTCTTCAATCTGGAGGGAAACTTGTTGTGTCCCTTGTGTATACACTTAGAGGTGCCTGAGAAGAGTCACAGTGGCACAATGCTTTCACTAGTGACACCTATCATGATGTCATTACAGAATTGATGCATGTCATGATATGTCATGTCTGACATCAACCACAGAATTCACTTTATTTATGTGGCATTGCAATAATACCACACTTCTGTGCCACTTCTGTGAATTGTCTTGTATTCAGCCAGCTCACATAGCCACCAGATGCATGGCTGGGGAGAAGGCCTTATTTGAGGAGCACAATGCAGGAAATTGCATTGGCACCTTTACTTCAATGGTGGTCCAATTATCTTCTGAGTCATTGACTTCAGGTGGAAAAAAAAAATCTGAAGAAAAAAATTACACTCACAAAGGATACAGGAAGAATTAAGCATCTGGAGAAAACTTAGGGAGGACTGAGCTCTCCAAAGCCTTGAGAAACTATGGCAGTGAAAAAGAGGTGATATAAGGGAAGGCAGAGTACAGACCATGACTTTATTTAATGAAAATAACAGAAGGTTGGAATGATTCTTTGCCCCAAGCCTATTGTCTCGCCTGCATTGCCAGTGAATGAGCACTACCAGATAGGAAATTGTAAAATGGAAGCTCAATGGCAGCAGTACCCAACCTTTTTGGCACCAGGGACCAGTTTCATGAAAGACAATTTTTCCACAGACTGGAGGAAGGGATGGTTTTGGTTTCGCTCACTCACCCGCTGCTCACCTCTAATGTGTGGCCTGGTTCCTAACAGGCCACGGGCTGGGGGTTGACGACTATGGGACAGCAATTTCCTGTACAAAAAACCAAAAAGGCCCTTAAGTATATTGTTGCCAGAGTATTCAAGTTTGGGAATAAGTGCTGCCTTTCTGCTGAAGTTCTGCTAATTAGGGATACAGAAGCCAAAGACCAACATAAAGTATGTGGAAGGCATCAGGGTCAGGAAGGCTGACCTAGTAACCAATAAGCACTCATTTAAAGATGATTTTCCAAAACAGCCTTTCTAGGAAGAAACAGTTATATGGAGAGTGTAATTAGATCAAGAAATGACGTCCTTTGAACTCTATTTTGCCATTTTGTCAGTGACTTGTTTTGTCCAGATGTTTGCCAAAGGGTATGGGGAAAAAAAACCTCACATTCCTTTTTGGTTTCATCTTGTTTTGTTTTGTTTCCTGAACACACACACTGTCATGTGCAGCTATAGCAGGTGATTTAATACCAGCGGGAGAAGAAAATCTTCCCTTGTTTCATTTCTGTTTAACTCTGAGCTGTTTCAAAAGCCATTACAAGACTTGTCCAGGCCAGAAATATGAAACCCCTCCTGTGAATCAAAACCCCAAACTGCCTCACTGACAGCTATAACAAATAAAGGCAAATGTATTTTATGGCAATTCCACCATTATCCCTCATTCTACTTCAATTCCTATGAACAGATCGCCCTTGCTGTGGTCCTTCCAAAGTGACATTTTTCAACCTTAGAATCAGTTCAGGTCCTGACATTTTTTGCAACATAATCTGTTTTGGGCAGCACCTCTGCTCCACTTTATTGTTTTTATGCTGCTCCAATTGATTGAAAATTGTAGCAAAATTGTATTTGGTTTGCATTAGGATTTAAGCTTAATTTCCTTGAGTTGCAAATTTCTAGGAGATTCCTACAATGGTTTTGTAGCTTCTCCCTGACTGGCTCATGTTCACATTGGAGGCAATTCCTGTCCCACCACACTTTCTGAGTCACTAGCTCAAGTCAGCCATTCTACTCAGCAGCAGCAACCGAGTTTATCTCTTCAACTCAGTGATTCAGTGTCTTGTTCCTGGAGTTTATTTCTTTGATCTGCAGATGTAAAACTTATCTTCCTTCACTATTTATCGACCCCCATTCCAACCACTCTGAAACTATAGAGGCGTGGTCCCAGTTGTTAAGAAAAATAAAGATAGAAGTAAAAAAAAGAAATCTTCTTTAATTGAGACTCAATTCCTGTTGACTGCATGATCATAATTATGTAGTCTTCTTGGAAATACCCTGGATGCCGTACTGGGTTGTTTTCTGGACTTCTCAGTTTGGCCTACAATGTTAGGGTTTTCTGGTACTGACCAATCCAGATCAGGTGATTTCCCATCCAAAAATTGCTCAGATGCAGAATTACTGGGCAGCCCATCATCTCAAATCATAGGAGCCTTTTCATGAAATAGACAACTGCTCACACAGGAAGTGGGAAGTGTTTTGGAATTGTTAATGGATTGACTTACTTTGGGGGGTATTTTTTACAACTTGCCTTTTTCTATTGCTAACCTTATAGCTTCTCTCAGATAACCTTGATTCTCTTTGGTGAAGCAGTGCCATCTGAAGGTTCCCAGAGAATGTGCCTTCTCTGTGCTTACCTTATGGAACAGCTCCCTCTCAGAAATGTGGGTAGCCTTAAATCTATTGGCCTTTCAGAAGGCATGGAAGACCTGTCTTTTCCCACAGGCTTTGGAGGCAGAGTTTTAATCCATTGGACCTCTATGGGAACAGATTTTTATTTAGGTCTCAACAAAGAAGTGGGCAGTTTTTTTGGCATATTGTATTGGACATGAGTCCATGCTTTTTGGCTGCTCAGGGTATCATTGGATAGATGGCTAGCAAACTATTATTTGCCATCAGACAAATGGATACAAATTTATTTTTTATTTATTTTAATTCCATTTATATCCCGCCCTTCTCCGAAGACTCAGGGCGGCTTACAATCTTAGCAGTAGCCTTCATTCTATGTATATGCCTGCTTATTAGGGCTTTCACACACACCACAGCGGCATTATTACAAAGTCAGCTTAATTGCCCCCAACAATCTGGGTCCTCATTTTACCTACCTCGGAAGGATGGAAGGCTGAGTCAACCTTGAACCTGGTGGGATGCGAACCTGCAATAATTGCAGGCAGCTGGTGTTACTTAAGGAGCCATTAGCCCACTGCTCCACCAATGGATACTAAGATGATTAAAGGCCTGGAGACTAAAACATATGAAGAACGGCTGTAGGACTTGGGTTTGGCTAGTCTAAAGAAAAGAAGAAATAGGGGAGACATGATAGCAACATTCCAGTATTTGAGGGGCTGCCACAAGGAAGAGGGGGTCACATTATTCATCAAAGCACCAGAGGGCAGGACAAGAAACAATGGTTGGAAACTGATCAAAGAGAGAAGCAGCCTGGAATTAAGGAGAAACTTCCTGACAGTGAGGACAATTAACCAGTGGAACAGCTTGCCTCCAAAAATCGTGGGTGCTCCATCACTGGAGATTTTTAAGAAGAGGCTAGACCAGGGGTGTCAAACTGCCAGCCTGCAGGCCGGACATATCACGAGGAAATTGCACCCACCCCATTGCCGGCAATGGAGAAAAAGTTCTGATACGTTGCACAATGTCATGTGACGTCACAAGTTTGACACGTCTTGGCTAGCCAGTCACTTGTCTGAGATGGTATAGGTTCTCCTGCTTGAGCAGGGGGCTGGACTAGAAGACCTCCAAGGTCACTTCCAGCTCTATTCTATTCTAAATGCAAGTAAAACCTGAAGAGCAGGTCTCCTTTACTTCCTTTTTTCTTTTTTGTTCTTCCATGACTAGTAGTAGATTTGTGAGGGGGACATTGAGGTATTGATTGGATTGGGGTCTTTATCCTCTCTTGATCAGCTGAAGGGGCAAAGGGAGGCCATTGCTTGGGTCAGAGTGTTTTCTGAAATCACTCCAAACAGAAAATCTAGATCAAGGGTAGGCAACCTTGGCTCTTTTATGACTCATGGACTTCAACTCCCAGAATTCCTGAGCCAGCACAGTTGACTCAGGAATTCTGGGAGTTGAAGTCCATGAGTCATAAAAGAGCCGAGGTTGCCTACCCCTGGTCTAGATGCATCAATAGTGAATGGAGTGGGTGTATGTCAACAGAGGGCTGCGAATAACAGGTTGGTTTCATACAATTCTCTAAAGGGATGGGAAGTAGAAATGCTGGTAGAAGTGTGATCAGAACAGGATCCTGATTCTTTGATGTGTGCCTCTCCCTTTTTTTTTTTTAAGGACAAAAGTCCTTGTTCCAAAATGTGAATGGTGGACTTGAGTTACGAGGGTGACAATTCATGTTGAAACAAGGAGAAATGATTACTGAATTCCAGAGATAGTTTCCAAAATATGGAAACTATTTTTGGACTATAAGTTTATAGATGGGCTTGTACCACAGCCAAAGCTTTTTCTTTCCTTTTATAAGACTATCATTTTGAATCTATTTATGATTTGTTAAGTTTGCCAAATTTCTTAGACTGGGCAGAGCTTTTTTAATGGAAAACATTTGATTTCTTTTATTTATTTATTTTTAAAAGAGGAATTGAATTAAGAGAAAAAGCAAAGGTGAAAAACCCATGAATCAGACAGTTCGTGCATTCTAACCGAATAAAATATTCTTTTGAATCTCAGTAAATGCCACTTACCTTGCTTGCCCATCCCAGCTGCCAATTTTAAAATGGTGCCATGGCATGCATAGTAAGGATATTGCTCAAGTTCATCTTCCATCCACTTTTGTCCTGTTCGTATGCATTATAAACCAGCTGAGCATGGAACTCTATTCTTATTCCCATCTTTGCCTGTCTCATTTATTTTAAACCATTGTCTCTTTGTGCAAAAGCTGTGTCACCTTTATACTCTGCACATCCCCAGAATACTGTTGGAGGTAATAGGTGAAAGACTTCTCTAAGACACTTTTGTAGGTATAGGAAGATACATCAGTGCCATCTAGTGGGGAAAAAACATATTTTCTTTCAAGTGTGCCAAAACAAATATTTTCCTTCTGCTTAGTGGCAAGAATCTTTAGTGTGCTTAATGGCAAGGACCCTATCCAATAACATGGATCCAACAACATGAAATTTAATGTGGAGAAAGGCAAGATTTTACACCTGGGCAGGAAAACCAAAGGTACAAGTACAGATTAGGCAAAACCTGGCTCAAAAACAGTAACTGTGAGAGAGACCTTGGAATCCTAGTGGATCGTCACTTAAATATGAGCCAGAAGTGTGCGGCAGCAACCCAAAAAAGTAATACAATCCTTGGTTGTACAAACAGAGCCATAGAATCAAAATTGCATGAAGTATTAGCAAGGCCACGCCTGGAATACTGCATCCAGTTTTGGTCACATTACAAAAAAGATGTTGAGATTTTGGGAAAAAGTGCAAAGAAGAGTAACTAAGATGACTAAAGGCCTGGAGATTAAAGCATATGAAGAAAGGTGGCAGGATTTGGGTTTGGCTAGTCTAAAGAAGGAATAGAGGTGACATGATAGCAGCATTCCAGTATTTGAGAGGCTGCCACAAAGAGGAGGGGTTTAATTTATTTCCCAAAGCACCTGAGGGCAGGACAAAAAAACAATGGATGGAAACTAATCAAAGAGAGAAGCAACCTGGAATTAAGGAGAAACTTCCTAATAGTGAGAACAATTAGCCAGTGGAACAGCTTGCCTTCAGAAGTTGTGGGTCCTTCATCACTGGAGGTTTTTAAGAAGAGGCTGGACAGTCACTTGTCTGAAATGGCATAGGATCTCCTGCTTGAGCAGAGGACTGGACTAGAAGACCTCAAAGGTCCCTTCCAGCTCCTATTCTGATTGACTGAACAAAACAGGATTGCTAACAATGACTCTCTGCCTCTTTCTCTTTCTCTCTCTTTCTCTTTCTGCCCATAAAGCAAAAGGATTTACAGTAGTGGCCAAAATTGTGGAAACCTTTTGGGAAAAATGTACAGTAGAAATGCCATCTTTGGTTAACTTTCCCCAATTTTTCTTCTAATTTCTTTATAACTGTAGCCTTGTTCACTTAATAATACTATTTTACATCGCTTTCTGGGCAACCAGTCAACTCTTTGCACCATTACTTTAATTTTATTATGTTTTACAAGCTCACTAAATGAAAAAAAACCCAACCAACTTGATAGCAATCACATAACACACTGACAAATGTCCTCCTCTCAGCTTCAATACATGACATCAATAACTGAATCCTACTGTGATCTGATTGGCTCATTTCCAAAACAAGATGACACCTGATTGGCTCTCTAAACACTCATGTTCATTGGCTACAATCAGATGAAGGAAAGCTACCTGATATCAACCTAAGCAAGTTGTGCTTCCTTTTTCTGGTTATTTGGCTATAACGTTTCATAGAATACAGTACAGATAATTGAACAAACTATGTTGCATTACATTCTTGATTAAATTAACTTTCCATTGATATATAATTTTATGGTACTACTCCAAAAAAAGTGGTGTTATTAGCCATCAAACCTCAAAAATACACTTTTCCCAAAAGGTTTCCACAATTTTGGCCACTACTGTATGAAACTATAGTTTAAATATTTTCCTTTATGTAATGTCCTGGTAAGTATCTGTGCAACATGATGAGGAAAACTTGGTTTCAATCTGTTTCATTAATACTAACAGCAAGGCATTTCTTAAGTATAACTCTTGTTCTAGCTTAAGTGGTTAGAACAGCTTAATCGTATACTTCCATTTGCCTGTTGTTTCAAAATCTGATTCCCAGGTTTGCCTGTCCTTTTGTGAGTTTGATTCAAAATGCAAACCAAATGGAATTGGGCTAGTACTAAAGAGACACAAAGCCATGGAAACACAGAATGTGACCTTGGGTGGGGTTCTCACTTTTAGACCACCCTATAATATTGTGGAGATAGGCTTGTTATGTATGGGTTTAAAGAAGCACCTTAAGCAGTGGCATAGCCGATACCACCAGGCAAGCAGAGTGCATGGTGCAAGCGACCAAGGACGTGTTGAGGTGCATCATCAGCGGTGACTGGCATCACAGGTTGGCACAATTCCTATTATCACAACACAACACACCATGCACAGCCACGGGGAAGAGCCCAGCTGAACTTCGTTGGGGCAGACGCCTCATCACCAAACTGGACAGGCTACATCCCAACAGAGTGGCTTCAGAGACAGAGCAACCCAAACCCCTGAGGGAACTACACGCAGGTGACTTGGTTTGGGCTAGGAACTACGGTCCGGGACATGTGTGGATTCCGGGGGTGGTGGTTGACAGAACCGGCCCCTTATCCTAGATTGTAGGGGTGGAGGGGGGCCATCAGATCAGACGACACATAGACCAAGTCAGGAAACGGGTTCCTGAAAGATCACAGAACAACCAACCGGAGGAGCACCCTTCATCGGCCACAAATCCTCACTTCCAACCCTACCAACAGACAACAGGACCTGAGCCTGAGGAGGACCTCACGCACCCAGAGACATTTCCAGAGAGCCCTGTCCAGCTCGGACAACAACAAGACCAGGGCCAGCATGACAACCTGGTCACTGGGTCAAACTCTGGGGTGGGTCGACCAGACATGCCCAGCCTGGACATAACCACTGACTCTGCTGTCCAGGAAAGGGGGGAGACCCTAAGATGGTGATCCCAGACTCATAGGCCACCCGCCTATCTCGCCGACTATGTGCGGTCATGAGGGGAATCGGAAGGGCATGGTACCATGATGTGTCATTGTCAAGCATGTTGTTACTGTATTGTAGTATTGTTGTTCACTGTATCAAAATCATTGTTCATTCTTTTAGGGGGAAGGGGTGTTATGTATGGGTTTAAAGAAGCACCTTAAGCAGCGGCATAGCCGATACCACCAGGTGACACTGTACTGAAACTGTTGTGGCCGGGATAAATTTTCAGCAGGAAACAGAGGTTTAAACTGATTGGTTGGGTGTGTACCTGGCCAGGTTTAAACTGATTGGGTGGGTGGGTGGGTGGGTACCTGGCCAGGTATATAAAGGGTACAGGTAACCCCTATTCCCTGTACTCAATTCCCTGTACTCAATTCTCACACCAATAAAGAGCTGCTATGCCAAACTCTGCTGCCTGCGTCCTTCCTGCGTTCCTGAACCCAATATTTAACAGGCTAAAGGGTGACCTTCATGCAATGTATCTTGACCCCTGGAGGAGAGAGGTAGGGCATAAATTATCTCTATCTAGACTCATCTAGTTATTCAAATGGGAGCCAGTTTCATCTACTGGTTAAAGCACCAAGCTACTGAAAGGAGTACGCCAAGTCCCACTTTAGGCCAGTCACTCTGTCTCAGCCCATCCCATACCTCACAGAGTTATGGAGAAAAATCAGAGGAGGATGGATATGTTTGCCACCTTGAGTTATTTGTAAATTAACTTATTTGTAAAAAAAATGTTATTTTTATTTGTAAAAATAATAAAGGTGGGATACAAATTAGATGGATATGAAATTCTGTGTTGTTTGGGAAAGTGGGTTCTCTGTTCATATGTAGATGTGATTTGGATCCATTTTGTCTTTGATTTCATTTCAAATCAGCTAAGGGGAAATAGTGAGAGGTAAGGTAAAGGTAAAGGGGCTGGTGCTCATCTCCATTTCAAAGCCGAAGAGCCAGCACTTGTCTGAGGACATCTCTGTGGTCATGTGGCCAGCATGACTAGACGCCAAAGGAGCACAGAATGCTGTTACCTTCCCACCGTAGTGGTCCCTATTTTTCTACTTGCATTTTTACATGCTTTCGAACTGCTAGGTTGGCAGAAGCTGGGACGAGTAACAGGCGCTCACTCTGTTACGCGGCACTCAGGATTTGACCCTCCAAACAGCTGACCTTCTGATTGACAAGCTCAGCATCCTAACCCACTGAGCCACCACGTCCCTCTAGTGAGAGGTTGGGGTGACCCAAAGGTGCTTTTTTCATGAGGCAACTGGACTTTCTTGCTTTGCTTTGAAGATGTTTTGCTTCTCACCCAAGAAGCTTCTTGGATGGTGAGGAATGGCAGGATTTATGCTCCTTGCAGACAGCTGGTCATTTGCATTCTTTCAGCGAGTCATTGAAGCCCCTGGAAAAGCACCTTTGGGACAACCATGATGACTGAGAATCTCCAGTGTGATATGGGTGCAGATCTGTTTCTTGTCAGAGGGGATTTCTGTGCCAGGGGGTGAGGGAGAGAAATCTAGAAAGCACAGTTAAGAAGGATGAGCCCTGAAAAAAGTAAACTAGTGCCTCTTTCTGGATAAATTCTTTGCAGTGCACAGTAACAGTGAATATTCAGCTCTGTTCAGATTCTAAACTAAATCAGCTATAATACAGGTAGCCCTCGACTTGCAACAGTTTGTTTAGTGACTGTTCACAGTTACATTGGCACTGAAAAAAGTAAGTTATGACAGTTGTTCACGTGACCATTGCAGCAACCCCGCGGTCACATGATCAGAACTCAGACACTTGGCAACTATTGATGATGCTTGCTGTGTCCTGGGATCATACGATCACCGCCTTTTGCCAAGCAAAGTCATTGGAGAAGCCAGGTTCACTTAACAACTATGTTACTAACTTAACAACTCCAGTGATTCATTTAACAACGGTGGCAAGAAAGGTTGTAAAATGTGGACAAAGCTCACTTAACGGCTGCCTTGGTTAGCCACGGAAATTTGGGGCTCAATTGTGGTGGTAGTTGAGGACTAGCTGTGTAATGAAGAAAATGTTCTAACTCCCCTTCTCATTTGTAAGAAACCCTGATGGGTCAAAACTGGAATGAGAAACTTTTCTTAGCCATAATTTCAGCATTCTTAGTGGGATCCACTTACGCTGCGCCACCTTGCAACAGGCTATGGTGTTCACATGACACTGCTGACCCGAAGGTAAGCCCTTTAATCCAGTACAAACCCTAAACTGTGTTTGATGAAATGATGTTATGGTTAAACCAGCTAGACATCATCCTTTCTCCTCTTTCATTCTAAGTTCTGTCTTTGGGCTGTAGATGGGAAAAATATAGCCTCTGGTTCTCTGTATAAAAAGGCAGGTTACAGAATCCCAGGCAATTGCATTTTGTTCAGAGGAGGAAGAAGTTGCAATATTTTGCAAGTAACACCACAGATGCTTAGCCCAACTGTACCATGATTAACACTATACCTCAAGAGCTAAGATGTGGGGTCTGTTGCGCTAGACGTTTGGCTCGTTGTCAAATTAGTGTAATTATCTTTATGTAGAAGAAAGAGGGGGAAGATGGTCATTGAATAGTCTTGTTCTATTCTTGGCCAATTTATATATATACAATATACAGTATATGTATGTGTACGTATGTATGCATGCATGCATACTGTATATGTATACACACATACACAAAATTGTTTTTTTTAAAGCACATTGATTCAATTAGTTCAGTACATTCAACAGAAGAGAGCAAAATCACTGTCAGAATCCATTTATATCACATTTCATAAATGTATGGTTAGAATATTGTGCTTATTCTGGGGATTCTGCCATCTCTCCGAGGGGCGGGGGGGGGAGAGGATGGTTATTCAGATTGCAGTAGGCTGTTTTCAAAGACCAGGGAAGCTTTTGATCTGGGGGGAACAGAGGGAGAGAGAGAGATCTGGGTTGCATCTCCATTTGTAACTGAAAGGAAGAAGCAATAACAATAAACCAAGATTTCCCTTTCCCACAAAAGGACCTGACACCTAAGTAAATGATGTGAGCCTGACCAAATGGATTGAGGGGAGGGGGCTGAAACAGGAATGCTTTATATAGTATTGAAATGTAACTCAATGTCAGATCCCATCTTGTATTGCCACAACATCCTAGTAAACTTTTCCTTTTGGACAAACCTGGCTCCAAGAGTTCTTACTTCCTAAGATGTGGATTGGGGTGGGTCCTGACAATCACCATTTGGAGGGAGGGAAGGAAGGAAGGAAGGAAGGAAGGAAGGAAGGAAGGAAGGAAGGAAGGAAGGAAGGAAGGAAGGAAGGAAGGGTATCTCCAGCCTTTTACTGTTTCATTTGTAAAAGGGGAAAAAAGGAAAGTTTCGTGTTTCACTGGTCCAGAGGTTCTCGGAATGAGCTTCCTTTAGAATGGGACTAGCAGTCCAGGACAAAATACCCTGCAGGCAGCAGCCGGTGATCAGAGAGATTGGTGATTATGTGTTATGGCAGAATATCCAATTAGAACAAAGGCTTTTCCTTTTGGTCAGTGGTAGCTCAAGAGAATATAGCACCCCACATTGACTGATGGCACCACTTCCTGCTAATCCAAGGATTTTCTTTAGAGTGATTCAGAAGAAGCAGTGGCATAGGCTCCCCCTACGGCATTAGCAGTCTAAGCCACTGATTAAAGCCAGCTCTGCCTTCAGTGAAATGAAAGTGAATGGATAGGAAACACTAATTCTGATACACCACAGCAAAAGAGCTTATCTTTCTAGCCAAGAGGAGGAAGGCAGAAGACAGCATTCCTGTGTTTTTCTATTGAGAAAGGATACCGTAAGTGGCCTATACTTGCATACGGGCAATTTGGTGGTGTGAATCAGTCCCAAATCCATCAAGGGTAGAAAAAATTAGTCAGTCCTTAGAAACTTGGCCTATATCAGTAGTCTTCAAACGTGGCAACTGTAAGACTTGTGGATTTCAACTCCCTGAATTCTCCAACTGGCTTGGTCTATGTGAAGTACCCTCTGTAGACACAATCTCACCTTTTCTGTTTACTGCCCCCATCACCTCCCTCCCCCCCCCCCCGATGATTCAAGCAAAGCAAAAGCAGGCCACAGTTTTAGTTTTCCTTTGCTTATTGGTTGACTCCATTTCAGGCATAACTTCCGAACAAGGATTCCTTTCCTAAGTCTTTTGAAGACAGAAGAGGCAACTTTGTGCAAACCAAAGCTATTCGTGCCTTGGAAAAGCCACTGTTGCAACATATTCCCAGCAAGCCAGTGCAACACTTTGCAAATGCCATTTCCCAACAATATATAAATTTGCAAGGGGTATCAGGAAATTTGTTTGGATCCTCTGCACCAGCCCAAGTTTGCTAGAAAGAAATTTAAGCAATGCAACTGCTCTTTTAAAAGCTCACTTAAAAAGCTTTCACTTTCAGACTGGAACTAACAGTTTGCATATTTGCAAAAACAAGGCATAACGAAACATTCCTTCAGTGGTGAAGCTGATAATGCCTTGTGCTATACCAGCCACACAATAATAATAACATATAGCCATCTGGTTTTCTGAAAAGTCTTTGTTTCTTTATAGGTGTCTAGATTCCTTTTGCACAATCTTGGATTAGCAAATCCATCCAAACATTTCAATAATAAAACCTCTATTCAAATCCTCCTAGTAGGAAGTGATGTAAGAAAAGATGTTTCACCTGCTAGCCTTGCTTTTAAAGAAATGGAAGAAACAAAGTTCTCTACTGAGATGACAGAAATGGAAGAGGCAGCAAGGATAACAGACTATTGAATGCAGATCCTGTTTAGAGGAACTCAAACATGATTCTCCAGTGGGAGACAATTTAGTGGACAAACTAGACATTCAGGGACTGCAGAATTACAAAATGTGAAAGGTATATTTGATTTAAAAACATAAGACTGTCAGACTTGGATCAACACCAGTCTCAAGTGCCAAATCACAACACAAACCCAGAGAATGTCATAGAAAATTCCCTAGAGAGGCAAGAGAAATGGGTCAGCCTCCAAATAATTGAAATAGGAAGGAATCTTCTGAATTGCTTTCTGTGTGTGGTGGTTAGGAATTGGTTGTAGGCATTTCTCTCCATTGAATACCAATAGATAGTTGAGGGTTCAGGGTCTGGTTGCAGTCTGGCTGACAAAGTGGCAGCATATATTCATTTTCCCCAGAAGTCATTTCTCAAAAAAAGACACATCCACTCTCTAATACTGGATCTCTGTTTTTATATAGGTGTATTCAGGGCTTTTTTTCCTCACAGAATGCTCTAAATGGAATTCTGGCACCTTTTTTGGATGGAACCTTGTAGGGTAGGCAAGGCGGGTTGTATGACATGTGTGAGTTCCGGCACCTTTTTCTTTTACAAAAAAAGCACTGGGTATATTTTTTTTTCTGCCAACATCATGCTGCACGTTGGCTATAGGTTCCATTTTGCTGTGGAGAAAATGGAGCAAAATCAAGGGCTTTGTAAACTGTTTGGAACAAGAATAACACTTTCAGAACTGGGCCACAATGATCAAAAGCTGGGGTGGGCAAGTATAGGAACTTTACCACTTGTGGACTTCAATTCCCAGAATCCCCCATCTGGCATGGCTACCTCAGGAATCCTGGGAGGTGAAGTCTATAGGTCAAGAATTCTGTTACGTTCTTAGTTTGGTTAGGCCAGGGGTAGGCAACCTTGGCTCTTTTATGACTCGTGGACTTCAACTCCCAGAATTCCTGAGCCAGCCATGCTGAGGGGAAAGGGAGAGGTTTCCAAGCTGAGCCATGCTGGCTCAGGAATTCTGGGAGTTGAAGTCCACGAGTCATAAAAGAGCCAAGGTTGCCTACCCCTGGGTTAGGGATTGATGAGGCAGAGTGGTGAAACAGCAACTAACAACAGAAGCTGCTTAACAGCTATATATACAGTTCGCCTCTAGGTGGCAACCAATAGGTTTAAAGTAACAGTTTCCTGCCCCAAACATAATTATCAGCTTGGAGACAGACAGTCTGGGTTGCAGTAACAGAAACCCTTAAGCAACCCTTCACTTAAGTACAGCAATTAAGGTCACACATTGTGCAACTGATTTCAGCAGTTGAGGCCAATACATTACAAATTCATCTGCGAGAATTCAGTTCTTTTACACTGAAGTCAATATTTCCTATTTTACAAGATAAAATAATTAGTAAGTTTTGCTTAACAATGGTAATTGGGGCCAGAATTTCTATCCCTAAGCAATATAATCATAAAGCATAATGTCATGTGACAACACTGCTTAGTGACAACTGTCCCAGCAATCCCTGCTTACCATTGTCAGAGGGAGGACAACATGTGATTGTGACTTCCTGTCAGCTTTACCACTGCCTTTGCTTGTGGGAAGTCAGGGAAGGTCAAAAATGGTGATTGTGTGACTGCAAGATGCTGTGACATTTAGAAATCCATGCTGTGAGCACCTGGATCACGTGGGCCTGCTACAATGTCCAGAACTTTGAGGACTGGCTGTAACTGTCGCTTGTACTATTGCAAGTTCGAGCAGAATGGTTGTTACATAAGGACTACCTGTAATCGTCTCCTGCGGCTCCCAGCCACCCAGTGCGCACGCACCTCTTCGAACGGGCAGTGGTGCGCGCGCACCTCTCCAAATGGAGAGTGGCACCGCCCATTTGGAGAGGTGCGCGCGCACCTCCCCGAATGGGCGGAGGTGCGCACGCACCTCCCCAAACCTTTGGAGAGGTGCGCGCGTACCTCCGTGCGAAGGGGCAGGGGCGCCGCTCTTTGAGGAAGCTGCCGCGGCCCGTCTGCGAAGCTGCTGCTTTCGGCAGCTTCGCAGACGGGCCGCGGCAGCTTCCTCAAAGAGCGGCGCCCCTGCCCATTCCGAGAGGTGCGCGCACACCTCTCTGAATGACCGGAGGTGCATGCGCACCTCCCCAAACCTTTGGAGAGGTGCGCGCGTACCTCCGCGCGAAGGGGCAGGGGCACCGCTCTTTGAGGAAGCTGCCGCGGCCCGTCTGCGAAGCTGCCGCTTTCGGCAGGTTCGCAGATGGGCCGCGGCAGCTTCCTCAAAGAGCGGCGCCCCTGCCCATTCCGAGAGGTGCGCGCACACTTCTCCGAACGACCGGAGGTGCGCACGCACCTCCCCAAACCTTTGGAGAGGTGCGCGCGTACCTCCGTGCGAACGGGCAGCGGTGCCGCTCTTTGAGGAAGCTGCTGTGGCCCGTCTGCAAAGCTGCCGAAAGCGGCAGCTTTGCAGACGGGCCGTCGCCGTCGTGCAACCGGGAACCGGTTCCATCTGACTTTAAAAAAATTGGCAACCGCGTGCGTCCGCGCATGCACAAAAAACCAATTTGCGCATGCGCAAAACATTTTTTGCGCATGCGCGTGCATGGACACGCGCATGCGGCTCCCACTTTTTTTAATTTGTGATGGAACCGGTTCCCAGTGGCTCTTTTCCTTTTTTAGGTTGCCGACCCCTGTCCTAAATCATTGTAAATATAGAATCTGCCCAATAGTTCTATTCTTTTCTTGGAATATTGCAATTCTCCATTAATATGGCTACCAGGTATCCTTGCTTTCTGCCTGTACATGATTGCTCTTTCAGTTTTATCTGGGCTTTTGCTAGATCTCCAAAACTATTGTTTATAATCTTCTCCTGAGAATTAATGGAACTCTATTCCTGGCCCCAGTTTTCCCATGCCTCATTGAATCAACCAGTATATTTGCTCAGAGAGATTTGTTTGCCTTCAACATCCAAAGTGATACTGAAGCTCAAGGCCTCATTCCATGCTTAGCATGATATGACCCACAAGCTTTCTACTCCTCTTTTTCTTGCTTTGGCATTTTGTGCTCTGTGTGGGGTTTTGCTTTTGAACAATGCTCAGGGTATTAAAATGTGCTGGAAGCTGCTATCAAAGCCCTGGAGGAAAGCACAATCATTTAGCCGCCTTTTAAATCAGGTTTTGTATCAAATTATTATGGCTCCAGGGTCTGCTCTTCAGTTTTCCCATCTTATCATAAATCTAGGAGTCAAGTATTGGCTCTTCATCAACAACATAATTCATTGCCTGGCCCGCAGTGAGTTTATTCTGCCCTTTCAGAATATATAATGTAATTCAAGGAGACTTGAGGACAATTTCTACTCACTTATTTTTTCAAAAAAAATAAGCATTACCCATCAGGATATAAACTTTTTGTTTTCTTCTTACTCTGAAACATATAACTGTCTATGCTCTACTTAGGGACGTGGTGGCTCAGTGGGTTAGGACGCTGAGCTTGTCGATCAGAAGGTCGGCAGTTTGGCAGGTCAAATCCCGAGTGCTGCGTAACAGAGTGAGCGCCTGTTACTCGTCCCAGCTTCTGCCAACCTAGCAGTTCGAAAGCACGTAAAAAATGCAAGTAGAAAAATAGGGACCACTACGGTGGGAAGGTAACAGCGTTCTGTGCGCCTTTGGCATCTAGTCATGCCAGCCACATGACCATGGAGACGTCCTCGGACAAGCTCTGGCTCTTCGGCTTTGAAACGGAGATGAGCACCGGCCCTTAGAGTCGGAAACGACTAGCACGCATGTGTGGGGGAACCTTTACCTTTACCTTTTATGCTCTACTTCCTCTCTTTTGCCTTCCAAAATCAATTTGTTTTGCACTTGAAGTTACAGATAACACTCCTTCCCCCAAACATTAATTCAGTGTTAAGAACTCTTGGAGTTACTGGTGAATGATCTAAGTTTAGTTGAAATAACTTCATTTTATCTTTTCCTGGATTTTGGGAGACAACAAGCAACCTAGCACTGGGAATCCTTAATCTAATAGAAAAATAGAATGTACAAAGAAAGCAACTTTATCACTACTGGAGAGTGGGAGAATAGAGTCTACAGCTGGTTGGCACTGAATTTCTAAGTAGCATTTATTGATGGAAAATGCAGATGGTGAGTTTGAGGCATGCACTTTTATCTAGTAGTTTTGATGCCATGAGTTCGTTCAGGAAATCCAGAGATGTTCAGCAAGGCAATCTATTGGCTCCACCAGAGGGTGCTATGGGTACAGGCAGTACTTCCTCCAGTTGAGTTGAGTGGAAATCTTGGGTGGGTTGTTGGAAAAATATGGCATGGAGAAGAAATCCATGGATTAGGTTTGCCTCCATAAATGGATGCCCTGACCCTAAATGAGGGTCCTGTTTCTGGAGTAGATGAGGCATATCACTGTTTTATGCGAGATGGTGAGAAAGATCTGGAGTGAATGGATGAAAAAATGCTGCCTAGGGAATGATCAGATAAGAGAGGGCATGGCCCATAGCTGCATAGTGGGTGGAGAAAGTGGCTCAGAAGGAATCCTCCCTCGTACAAACTCCTACAGAGGTAGGAGAAAACCCTAACCCTTAACTGAATATTGGGAGGAGAAGGCACAGTGTTTGGTGGTTCTCCTTCATCTGTGACTAGTTTCAGCCTATGTTGATAGGTGGCTAGAGGCCCAATCACAAATCTCTGGTTTGTAGGGTAATTCAGTGGTCAGCAGTCTTGTATCTTCTGTTTAACAGCTCTGTGCAACTGCTGGGTGAGATATTTGTCAGGCATTGACAGCATGCTGATGATTTTCAGCTATACATCTTGACTCATGGTTGACTCAGTAATGCTGTCAATGTCACATCTTGAGGTGTGGATGCTGTTTGGATCTGGATAGGAAGAAAAGATTCAAGACCTATTGGTTATAGTTGCATGGTACTTCTGGTCCCTGTCAATCTTGATTCTTAAAGGGGTAGTGCTCCCTTGTTCAGACCTTGTGCAATATTTGAGGATCCATTCTGTGGAAGGACTCTTACTTCCTTCTTGAAGAGAACTGGGAATTATGGCCGGAACAGCCCTCAGACAGATTGATCTGGTGTGCCGGCAGTGTCCTTTCCAGGCCCTAGTATCCCTCTTCATAGTCTCTCATGCCTTGTTCACCTTATACATGGTCTACCATAATGCACTACATATGAGGCTGCCCTTGAATAACACTTGGAAGTCACAACTGTTCCAGAACAGCATCACAAGCAGTTAAGGACACATCTCACTATGCCTCTACCTCATGAGCTTCAGTGACTGCCAAGGAGTTTTTAGATGCAGTTCAAGGTGATAGTTATTGCCTATACAGTCCTTCATACTATAGAGCCCGCTATCTGAGGACTCCCCGTTCCCATTATTTCTGCTGCCCCCTAAGATCTGCAGGGTGAGTGCACTTTATGCCCTGTTGATTAAGCATAGAAAAGCTTTTTGCACATGTTTAGTGACTACTGATTATGAGAAAATGTTTGCTCTTGAACACAAGTCCTCAGTTCTTGTTCCCAGTTTTGTTGTCTTGGCCCCACAGTACTTTATTCCTGATCCGCTGGACTGAAAATCTGTTTGGTTCATTTCCAGGAAAGTTCTTTTAAATTCTTTAAAGTATGTAAAATAAGGAAGCAGGATTAAAGACTGATTTAATTAAGTTAAAAGCTCCATGTAATACCAACTTTCAAAACAAAGTTGTAAACGTCAGAAATTGGCAAGTTTTCATCTTCTGCATTTCACACAAGAGAACCATTAGAAACCATTAGAAAACAGAAAATAGGATGTTAAAATGGACATAACTGAGTTGTACTATACATTAGAGGAGGTACAATGTCCAGTTTGGTGTAGTGGATCAAGAGCACTTAAATACTTAATCACTTAAATATGAGCCAGGAATGTGCAGCAGCAGCTAAAAAAGCCAATGCAATCCTAGCTTGCATTACCAGAAGCATAGAATCAAGATCATATGAAGTATTAATACTGCTTTATAAAACCTTAGTAAGACCACATCTGGAATACTGCATCCAGTTTTGGTCATTATAAAAACGATGTTGAGACTTTGGAAAGAATGCAGAGAAGAGCAACAGTTGATTAGGGGCCTGGAGACTAAAACATATGAAGAACAGTTGCAGGAATTGGGTGTATGGCCAGTCTAGAGAAAAAAACTAGGGGTGACATGATAACAGTGTTCCAATATTTGGGGGACTGCCACAAAAAAGAGGGGTCAATATATTTTCCAAAGCACCAGAAGGCATGACAAGAAACAATGGATGGAAATTAATCAAGGAGAGAAGCAACCTAGAACTAAGGAGAAACTTCCTAACAGTGAGAACAATTAACCAATGAAACAGCTTGCCTTCAGAAGTTGAAGGTACTTGATCACTAGAGGCTTTTAAGAATAGACTGGACAACCACTTGTCTGGAATGGTATAAGGCAGGGGTCTTCAAACTCGGCCCTTTTATGACTCATGGACTTCAACTCCCAGAATTCCTCAGCTAGCATGCCTGGCTGAGAAATTCTGGGAGTTGAAGTCCATGAGTCATAAAAGGGCCAAGTTTGAAGACCCATGGTATAAGGTCTCCTGCTTCAGCAGGGGGTCAGACTAGAAGACCTCCAAGGTCCTTTCCAACTCTGTTATTCTGAGATAGCTTATATGGATAGTTTATATGGATCCTGGCTTTGATCCAACAAAGCAGCTTTCATGTTCTTCTTTGAGCTTTATTTGAATGTTTAGAAACACTGACTCCATTCCATTGCCTAACACAAGGTATGGAAAAGGGTGTGGGTATTATGGCAGTAGCTATTAGTCCAGTTTGGGATTTTCTATATTCAGCCTATGTAAATTTTATGCATTGGCTTTTTCCACAAGATTGGAGAATCTGCTTCAGAACATCTAAAAAAGTTGTTTATATACAGCATAGAAATGACTATGTAGAAAAGCCAGATCAAGATATCCTTAACAGAACAGAACAGAACAGAACAGAACAACAGAGTTGGAAGGGACCTTGGAGGTCTTCTAGTCCAAACCCTTGCTCAAGCAGGAGACCCTATACCAGGGGTGTCAAACTCAATTTCATTGAGGGCCGCATCAGCATTGCGGTTGCCCTCAGGGGGCCGGGTGGGTGTGGCCAGGGTGGGCGTGGCCTACTGGATGGGCGTGGCTAGAGTGCGTATGGCCTACTGGGTGGGCGTGGCCAGCTCTACATCGTTCGCATCAAGGGTGCCTATGGGGGCCTGGGCAGGAGTGGGACAGATCTGGGGGTCTCTGGCGGAAGAAGGGTCTCTGGGCCAGGGCCAAGGCAGTGGAGGCCATTCCCTCACTGTTTCCAGGATGGCTTCACAGGCCACATGAAACCACTTTGCGGGCCGAATCCGGCCCCCGGGCCTTGTGTTTGACATGTCTGCCCTATACCATTTCAGACAAATTGCTGTCTAGTTCTCTTCTTAAAAGCATCCAAGGATGGAAAATCCTAAGTCTCTGGACCTCATTTTAGTTGATAAACAAAAATCTTTCTTACATTTGAAATGATCCAGGCCTTTTACTGAAGTGGTTAAACCAATAATAAATCCCATGTTTTCTACTGAATTAACAAATGTGGATAACTTGAAAACATTATTTTCCCTACGTCTCTTGTGCAGAAGAACCTCAAATGATAAGCAACAGACATCTTTTTAAATGGGAAAGTGTCATGTCAACTTGTTCTAGAGATTATCCGCATGAATCACACACCTAATATCATCTTCAGCATGCAGAACGAAGCATCCTTCATAACAGTATAAATTTATTCCTGACAAAATAGATTCAAATTAACTTCCCTCTTCCAACTACTAGCAAAAATCAAGTATTTTGAGACCCACTGCAAGTTCTCACAGTGAGAGGCAAATGACAAGTGGACGGTCTTTGGTATTTCTAAAAAAATTAAAGAGTGTATATTTATGAAAGCCATCGGAACCCTCTCCTTTTAAAATGGTAAAGGCCTGATTGGGTAATGGAGAATAAACAAAAATGTAGCCATTATTTATCTATCAGGTTCAAAAGTGGTCAGTGAATCAGAACATGGCAGTATAGACATATATCAATATTAAACTGGAAAGCTTCTGCATCAAAAGCAAACTGACTTATTCCTTCCCTTCCAGATTACATCCTTGAAGACTGACAGGCTACTTCACACAGGTTTTGCAACAGACTGCTGAGCTGCACTTGGCAACCATGTTAATAAAAGAAATAGCTTTGCTGATGTCCCTTAGCTTTCTATAAATTATAATAAGCAAGTAGTGTCAGGAAAAGGCTGGACAGCTTTTTTAAAAAATGGGTGAAAAATTACAGTATTTGTCAGTAGAGATATTCCTCAACTTATGACCATAATTGGAAGCAGAATTTCCACTGCTAAGCAAGGGGGTTGTTGAATGAGTCACACACAATTTTATGATTTTTCTTGTCACTGTTGTTAAGCAAATCACTGTAGTCCTTCATCGAAGCATGAGGTTGCTAAATAATTTCCTCTCCTCCCATTGACATTGCTTGTTGGAAGCTGACTGGGAAGATCACACATGGCAATCGCATGATCCCAGGACACTGCAACCATTGTAAATACATGCTTGTTGCCAAGCACCAGAGTTTGATCATGTGACCATGGTTTGCTGCGACCATTGTAAATGTGAGGCTTGGTCATCAGTCATTTTTTTTCAGTGCTGCTGTAATTTAGAACAGTCACTAAATGAAACCCAGCCCCTCACAATGGGGAAAATAAAAGGAGGGAGTATTAGTTATGTCTGCCATCTTGAATTACTTATAAAAATAATAAAGGTGGGATAAATAACTGTATTAGAATAATTTGATTCAGGTGAGTTCTAAAATTAGTAATCTCTTGAGAAGGTTGTATTACCTCAGTACATGAATCCTTGTGATTACTTCCTGCTAACATTTATGAAAGAGATGTCAGATCATATAGGCCAGGGGTGTCAAACTGCCGGCTCGCAAGCCAGACACATCATCCAGAAGCTGCGCCCATATCGGGACTGTTTTGCAATGGCAAAACAGTCCTGATATGTTACACGATGTCATGTGACATCACGAGTTTGACATGTCTGATATAGGCTATATCAGTTCCTATTCTTTCTAGCTCCCTCACTTAAATCATGCATAAAGATCTCAGGTAGAAACAATAGGGGAAGTGATGATTGGAGCAGGAAAGGCCTACAGTATCAAGCTTCACTTCCCTCTTAAATTTATATCAAAGAGTGCAGTATAAGTAATATTTTTTGACATGTTGTTGGCTACTAACCCATAATTTGATGCCTCATTCAGCCCTTGTCCTTGCAACAGTTGCTCTCCAAAGCTTTGGGGTTTAAATTCAGAGAAAGGCCCACATACAATGGCTTATATAGGTGATTTTAAATATTTGCCATTTGTAGTATCTATTGCACTGCAAAAGATCTGATCACACTAGAGTCTATAGCTGATCACAAATCAGAAAAGAGATGGATCCCTTTTTCTGTTTGTGATCCTTCTATGCCCATTGTGGATTTCATTTAAGTGACACTCCGTTCAGTCCATGACTCTCCTAGCAAACAAAGCATTACAAAGGGCTGATGCAACTTTGCAGATCAATTGTTGATCATTTGCACATTCCTGACAGAAGCTATTTATGTTGTATAGTCATTTCTAGTAAACACAGAATTAACATTCCTTCAATTACTTATCTGTATAATAAGAATAAACATTCTTTCCAGGATCTATAGTTCTTAAGGCATTTTATCTCAGCAGGATTCTGTTGTAAACATGCTTTTTCTTGCTAGGGCAACACTAATTTCCACAAGTCATCCAACCAAATTATTCCAAGATTTATAGTCCAGTCTGCCATGGATATTCAGAATTAGACCATCTATCACCATCCTCCAAACATAGTGCCATGCATGCATTTGCTAACTGCACAGCAGATGGGTTTGCTTTCCTATGCCATAGACACAATTTTGCATTTATATACATACACCATGTGACATCTAATTAAGAGATAAAAATTACTCTTGATTTTTAAAAACACAAATCCAAGCAAGTCTGCATTAGTGAAAGAATGCAGTGTGCTCTCAAAGGTTAATGTCATAATGAAAACACAGTAGGAATTCACTTGAGTGATGTCTGCAGTTATCATAGTTGGCTTAATGCAGCTTAGTTATTCTTTGCATAGTTTAACCACCCTCTTAAGAGTATGCATAATGGGAGGAGGGCTAAGAAGAGTGAGGAAAGGGTGGGGGTGGGGATAAAATGATTATCAAGGCATTTAAAAGGGTGGATTGGTGATTTTAATCTGTGTGAGAAAATAGCCTGTGTTAAGTAACCTGAAAAATTACCAAAACATCATAGACTGTTATACACACATATTGGAATACAGAAAGCAAAAAAAAACCCACAATCATTTCTTACACTTGTTTGATTCTGTGGATAATTGCCTGATCAATGTGTCAAATGTACAAACGGTACATTTTAGCCACTTTCTTAAGGAGGAAGATCACCTTAAGGCCACCTTAAATTCAGGAAGAAGCCTTTTCTGGAAAATGCAGTACACCCCATCGAGGCCCCTACAACTTCCAGACACCATGTCAGGCTTCCAGGTAAACCATACAGGAAATGACTACAGGAGCAGGAACTCCAGTCACACAAAGGTCAGAGCAAGAAATCTAGGAAGCACTGTAAGGTTTTACACTTAGCCTCACAATTGCCTCAGCATTACTCAGGAATTTAAAAGAGCCAAAAGAAACTCCTCAGCTGAGGTTTCAGCAAGCAAACAACTTTTATTTTGATCAAAATGGAGTTGGGTGGCCACATCTCTCTTCGTGGCTGGTAGAGAGAGGAAGGCAACAACCAGGAAAGATGTCTTCCACCTTTTATACCCCTTCAGAACAAAGAGATCTGGTCTTGGTACTAGGAACCGAAAGGTACAGAAAAATAATTCCTAGATGATGACTCATACACAACAACCCAGGCTTCACCACAGCTCCTTTTCCCCCCTCCCCTCACCATGCTCTTTTCATGTAAGCAATCCCCTGTACCTAAAGCATGAAACATTTGCTTTTATATAACTAATTTCCCAATATAAAGCACCTACAAAGCTGCTTGCACATAAACAAAGATGATTACAAAGTATCACTACTAATATGCGCTCCCACAGGGAGGGACTTCTCAGGGGGCCACCAGTAAAAGATTGCCGGCGGGTAACACCCAGGGGGAGGGCCTTCTCAGTGGGTGCACCTGCCCTCTGGAACCAGCTGCCCGTGGAGCTTAGGACTGCCCCTGACCTCCGTTCATTCCTCCGGACCTGAAGACCTGGCTCTTCGAGCTCTCTGGCCCAGGCTGAGAATTTTAATTTTAATTTTAATTGGGTTTTTTTACTTTTTCAGGGACTGTTGTAATTATTTTTAATTGTTTTTGACTTTTGTATTTCTTGTTTTAAATACCCTGTAAACCGCCCTGAGTCCTGTGGGAAAGGGCGGTATATAAATCCAAATAAATAAATAAATAAATAAATAAATAAATAAATAAATAAATAAATAAATAAATATCAATATTACTAACATCAACCTTAAGCATAATAAAATCCCTTCAGCACCTTGATTGGTCGAGCATTTAGAAGTTGTGGTGGGGAGTTTGTACCTTCAGACATGCAAAATACTGTAAATATAGCCTTACAATCAAGTCTTAACATGTCTGAAGGTACATTCACCGCCCTGAGTCCCTAGGGAGAAGGGCGGTATAAAAATTTAATAAAACTAAACTAAACTAAACTAAACTACATTAAATTTCCCCTGCTTCCTGGGAATTATGAGAATTGAAATCCATCAGATCTTCTAGACACATAATTGGGAGGCCTTGTTATAAGCTTTTCTTTTATGAATCTTAAATGGTATTAGTAATGTATTGGGCCTTGTTTTACTGAGTGTACCTGTCAGAATCCATTTATATCACATTTCATAAATGTATGGTTAGAATATTGTGCCTATACTCGGGATTCTGCCATCTCTCCAAGGGGGGGGGGAGAGAGGATGTCTATTCAGATTGCAGTAGGCTGTTTTCAAAGACCAGGAAAACTTTTGATCTGGGGGGAACAGAGGGAGAGAGAGAGAGATCTGGGTTGCATCTCCATTTGAAACTGAAAGGAAGAAAGCAATAACAATAAACACAAGATTTCCCTTTCCCATGGAAGGGCCTGACACCTAAGTAAATGATGTGAGCCTGACCAAATGGATTCGAGAGGAGAGGGTTGAAACAGGAATGCTTTATATAGTATCGAAATGTAACTCAATGTCAGATCCCGTCTTGTATTGCCACAACCGATCTCATCCTAGTAAACTTTTCGTTTTGGACAAACTTGGATCCGAGAGTTCTTATTTCCTAAGATGTGGATTGGGGTGGGTCCTGACAGTACCACATGGGGTTTGAACGCTGGAAGGTTGTTTAAGCAGGGAGCTGGCTAACAGCTCCCAGCTCCTCAGACAACCCGTCTCCAGCGCTGCCATTGGCTGCCTCTAGGGTGGCAATAGGTTGCTTCAACCCTATTGGCCGCCACCTAGAGGCCAGAGTATAAATAGCTGCATCTGCAGCCCTGTTTCCCAGTTCAGTTCCTGCAAGCAATAAAGAATGTTGCTGCCTGAACTCACTTGCCTCGTCACTTCATTCAAGCAACGAACCCAGTACACAACAGTATTTATGATTGATTTGTCACTGGATGGTTTCTTCAGTTGAGAAAATCAACATAGAGTAGGGGCATGACTCAATCTGATTTGCAAATCAAAGGATTTATAAGTCATTCAGAAAATATTGTTCCAAATAATAGCTGGTAAGAACTTTGGACTAAATTTGGGCTGAATCAACAAATGGACACTGAAAGGTTCTTATATGCAAAACAGGGGCAGCTTTCATTTAAACAGATTTTTTTTTAACAAAACAACAACAAAATGCAAGTGTTGGGGAAGTACTAGTATTAATTTTCAGTGGAGAACTGTTTGGAACAGTTCATGAGCTGTTACTTCTTCTAGAATGGAATTGAATCTATACAGCTGATTGGATCATTCAACAGATTATTAATACCTCCTGATCTCTTTTTTTTTTTTTTTGGCCCTAAAAATTTAATCAGAAAAACTGCATTGATGTAGAGCAGGAGTGTCAAACTCGCAACGTCACGTGATGTGTGGCGAACGTATCACGACTTTTTTGCCATTGCCTACAATAGGGTGGGAGCAGTTTTGCTATGATGCAGTTTGACACCCCGATAGACTACTAGTTTTATAAGGCTAAAATATCAGTTGTTGTCATGGAGGTGGTGGTGGTGGAGGAGGAGGAGGAAGAGAAGGAGGAGGAGGAGAAAGAAGTCAATTATATCATAAAATCTAGGAGTCATCTACAACATATTATGTGAGGACTGTAACAGCCATTATGTAGGACAGACAAGCAGAAGACTAAGAGAGTGCATCCATGAACACAAATTAGCACTCATAAAATATGATGAAAATTGCATAAAAACACATGGACTGACTTAACCATAGTTTCACCTGGGGAACTGTGATCATCCTAGATGAAGTGAAGTCCAAAAATGCTAGGGAATTCCTGCACGGGATTAATACCAAGATTAATACCGAACAAAAATCAAGCAGTAAACAATACCCCAATTAAAGAACCTACTAACTCAGGCAAACAAACAGTAACAACAATCAAGGACCATTGGGCAAGCCGCTGCATATAAACAGACATCTCACCTTCTAGCACTGAAGATGTTACCTAGTTGGGTCATGAAACAGTTACAAGCAAAAAACAGTTAAACTCAGAGATCACCAAGGAATCCACAGTTCAATATTCTCTTCTTTTGAAACATCTGTTTACCAGAAATAAACCAACAAGATTTCTCTTTACTATCAATTTTGATCCCATCTCTTTTCCTTTCCACTCGCAGTCCTGGAAGGCAAACGTAATTCCAAACAAAGCATTGAATTCAACCGCCCACTATTTTTATTCCCTAACAAAATACATGTCAGGGGCTTGCAAGTGTGCCAGGGTGTTTTGTTTTGTTTTTGTCTTAATTTAAAGAACACAAAATAGGATAAAGGGTCTTCAAGGTTCTGTCTTGGGTCTCATGCACCAACATAAAAGAGGGAATGAAGGAGAACTCATCAAATCTGACACCAAGCTGGGAGGAATTGTCAACATTTTAGAAAATAGGGTTAAGATTCAGAAGGATCTTGACAGACTTGATCATTGGGCCTTATCCAACACGATATACAGAAATATTGTGGCCATTACCACTATCAGCAAGAAAAATTGCCAGTCCCTCAGACAGGCTTTGCTAAGGTCCCTCTCTAATCAGTAAATTATTTACCTACTTTCTCTGTACTTTCAAATTGCAATATCTAGGAGTTTCCTGAGAAGACGGAATCACTGTTAAATCACTTTTAAACTGCACTCTGGTTAGTAGAAACACAAAGGCTCACCAAAAGCAGTCCTGAACATTAGTAGCTATGAATGCAGCACACAAATCTCTGGTATTCTTTGGAGATAAATAAATGCCTGTATTATGGCACAGCAATCGCTATGGATTTACACAATTGCACTACAGATAAACAAACTTTTCCTGGACAGATATTTTATGAACAAAGAGTTTATAAATCTTGATACCCTCTTTATAAACCCATCTCTAGTTAAGCTTTTAAATTAGACCCTTTGGAAGGACTCATAATGCAAAACACAAGCACACCTCTATTTTATTTTATTTTATTGTTGTTGTTGTTGTTGTTGTGAAACTGATAGTTATTGCTGGGGATTTAGCCAAGACTCTCTAGCCTAAAGGCCTGTAAAATTATGATACATCAAGTTTGATCAAAACAGTTCAGGATTGATTTTTGTAATTGTAAAACCTTATTAAATTATAATCAAAACACAATGAAAACCATAAATCTACAGTATATGATTTGTAGATTTAAGTGTTCTTTTTTGCCAACATTAATTTTATAGAAAAATAGAGTCATTTGTTCAAAGGAAAGTTCTCAGCTTCTAAAGAATTGTGGCATGCAGCACAGGTTGTCTTTGATTTATAATAGTTCATGTAGTGATCATTAGAAATTACAACAACAGTGACTTATGACCATTTTTCATATTTACAACCATTGCAGCATCCACATGGACAGGTGATCAGAATTCAGACCCTTGGCAACTATTTCATATTTATGACACCTGCAGTGTCTGGGGGTGGTGTGTGTGTGTGTCGTGTGATCACCTTTTGCAATCTTCTAGCAAGCAAAGTCACTGGGGAAGCCAGATTCATTTAACAGCTGTGTTAGTAACTTAACAGCCACAGTGATTTACTTAACAACTGTGGCAAGAAGGGTCCTAAAGTAGGGCAAAACTCACTTCACAACTGTTTTGCTTACCAACAGATATCTGAGGCTCCGTTGTGGTCATAGGTTGAGGATTACATGTTCTCTTTTAAAAGGAGTGATATGGAGTTGGACAGTTGCAGAATATAAATGAACAGCAGGCTTTTATTCACACTATGGACATTGTACCCTGATATTCATACTTTTGTTTTTCATCATTCATTATTCAATCTCAGTTGAAAATAGTGTGTTTAAGCAAACATTGACTTTTATGAATATTACCACCATTCATCAACTTTAAAGCAAATAGAAGCATTTAGCTTATTTAAACTAAAAAAAAAAGCTTGGTTATCCTTGGTTAGTATGTGAACTTGAACATTTCCTAAGAAATCTCAGGGTTGATTTCCCAGACTAGGAAAGAGTAATGAAAAAAACCACATTGCATAGCAGTCAAGACATGACCTAGATACATAGATGTACAGTAGACACCAAAAGTTTTGTCTGCTCTCTGCTATTCTTGTAAGAAACTGTCTTTTGCTATGTGCTCACTACAGTAAGAGTATGATTACCTATGTTCCTTTATACAATAGTAATATTTAAGATTTTGCTGTGTGGTTTAACAACAATTTTACTCTCTCAGTAAGCTTTCAGTTTAAAGTGTCACCTTAAATCTCTTCACATAACAAGAAATAAAGGAATTTAATATTTGCAACTGCAAGTATCCAACCTAAAACCAAAGGTCTTACAATGATATTTGGAGGCCTTTTTATGAGAAGCTTCAAAGGAGAGTCTGCTCTATAGAACATGATGGGATGCTTTTTCAGGGATGACATCCAGTCTTTTTCTCACCTTGATAAGCAAGCAAATGGCTTTTTGCTTTCCTTGTCCTTTTAAACTGTTTTAGCTTTAGCTTTTTGCTTTCACAGTTGTTCCAGAGGAGGAGAGGAAAAACAAACCAGCTTCATTCTTGGAAATTTCCAAGAGGTACAGATGGTATTGTCTTCTGTTTGCAACCCTCTCATTATTTCCATCATTTCTATTCCTGGACATCTTTCCTGATTCATTCTCTTTAGTTCTAATAAAAAAAAAATTCTTGAAGCCTGAGGTTTACCTGTGATTGGTTTTCAGAATTCTGATGTGCTGAATGATTTCTTGCTCTCTAAAGAAGTGCTCCCTCCTGATGCAAATGTTTTATGAATGCTTCCCATTTTAATGTGGACATGATGATATTGATGAGAGAGAGAGAGAGAGAGAGAGAGAGAGAGAGAGAATGAAAAATGTGTGAGGCCTTCCCTCTTATTTAAAGAAGCACACCAAGAGGGGAACCCCACCCTTTTGAATTTCACGAGATTTTCTTTTTGGGATGGGCAAGTAATCAGGTAACTTTCCTTTAATTATTTCAATATCTGGTAATCTTGCATTGAGACATTCTCAATATTTTATCTGTCATAATGGCTACGAACACTTAAGCCTATGCTTAAGGGAACAACTTCTTAAAAGAACAACATGAATTGCATTGCTTTTAATGATAGTATTTATTTTCAAAGCCTGAATTAATGGCAGCAGAATTCACTTAATCAGCGTAAATGGTTATTCCACCAAAGTCCTCTTTTTTGAAATTAAACAAGAAGAACATGTCAATACTAACTTCTAGACCAGAGGTCTCCAACTTTTCCGGTCTCACAGACCGGAAGGAAGGAGAGCAGCTTCAAAATTGGTGTGCATGCATGCGTGTGCACACACAGAGCCACACACACTGGTGCGGCACTAGCAGCCCCATTTGCACATGTGGCATGCACTGGAACTGTGCACATGCACGAACAGCCATGCACCCCCCATGACAGCTAGCAGCCCATTCACGCATGCGTGAATGGGCCACCCATACCACCCGGACTAGTGGTACATGTGAAAATGGACTGCAGACACCCACCCCGCACTAGCATCCCTGTTCGCACCTGCGCGCATGCGCAAACAGGGCCATGGGTGCTGGCATGTGGGGGTAATGTGTGCCCATGCATGCACACACTGGCCAGCCATTTCCACAGCCTGTGGGCCAAGAGCCCACAGCCCATTCCCTGGCCGTGAACCATAGGTTGGGGACCCCTGTTCTAACTACTGCTATGAGCTACGCATTCATATCTATAATATATTCCAGTTCAGATTAGTTTCAATTCTTAACTCTCGAGTGTGTGTGTAGGTGTGTGTAGGTATTGGTGTATTCTAAAGAAACATCATTATCAAACCTCTTGCAGATAGAAAGCAAACAATTTGGGATAATACATATCTCTTCTTTGAGATATGCATTAGACCCTGAATATGTACATTCGAAGAGGATCCATATCACACAAGTTTTCTAATTATTCAGGTTATCATTAGGCACCTTCATCATTAGATGCCAATGCCCATTAAAATAAGTGCAAATTTACTCAAGGGAATGCTTGGAGGATTGACTAATAGGGAAAGGGAAAAGTTGAAAAAGACTTAGACTAAACCACTTGGCTGAAAGGGAATGCAATGTAAAGAAATGTAAAGTCATACATATAGTTATAGGGACGCGGTGGCTCAGTGGGTTAGGACGCTGAGATTGTCGATCAGATGGTCGGCAGTTTGGCGGGTCAAATCCCGCGTGCCGCGTAACAGAGTGAGCGCCTGTTACTCGTCCCAGCTTCTGCCAACCTAGCAGTTCGAAAACACGTAAAAATGCAAGTAGAAAAATAGGGACCACTACGGCGGGAAGGTAACAGCGTTCTGTGCGCCTTTGGCGTCTAGCCATGCCGGCCACATGACCACGGAGACATCCTCAGACAAGCGCTGGCTCTTCAGCTTTGAAACGGAGATGAGCACCAGCCCCTAGAGTTGGAAACGACTAGCACACATGTGCAGGGGAACCTTTACCTTTACCTTTTACATATAGTTAAGAAAAATGAAAAGAACATGCACAGAATGGGGAAATCTTGCTCAAGAACAGCATAGGTGAAAATGACTCGGGTTTACTACTATATCACAAGCTCAACATGTCACAACAGTGTAATGCAGCTGCAAAGAAGGCCAATGACATCTTGAGGAACACTGAGGGAAAAGTTGAGGAACACTTAGAGAGTAGAGTTCAGATTGCCGGAATTATTTATCCCATCTATTCTGACTTGATCAGGCCTTGCATGGAATTCAGTTCTGTACACCCAACTTAAAAAAAGACATTGATAAACTGGAGCAGGTCCAGGGAAGGGCTACCAAGATGGTGAAAGCACCAGAAACCAACTTCTATGAGGAACAGTTCAAAGACCTTAGTATCTTTAGCTTAAGATTTTGAAAAGGTAGAGAAGGAACATGATAGTGGCCTTCAGATATCTGAAGGGCAGTCACATTATACAGGGTTCAGACTTATTTTCACTTGCTCCCAAGAGTTAGACAATAATGAATGGAATGAAAACTTCAAGAATGTAGATACAGATTTGACTTTAAGAAGAAGTTTTTTCCTCCTCCTCCTCCTCCTCCTCCTCGTTTATGTAGAGAAATAAATAAGAAATAGTAAAACAAGATGAAAGGTGGTCAGTTACAACTCCTTCTCCCACAAATATTCTTAAGTGTTGCTGTTTGCCCACCGAGTTCCTATATGGACTTTCAACAGTTCTTAAATACTTGCATGGTTTGCCTCAACATAAATACAAATTCCATCTTTTTAAAAATTTTCTGCTTTCTTTTTTTTTTTAATTATTTTTATTAAATTTATTATTTAAAAACATTGGACACAGTACCAGCGAGCTGACAAACCTTTTTGTCTACAATGTTTAAATATATATATATACATGTATATATGTACATCAAAAATACACTTAAATACACTTAGATTACAAATCGGTGAAATACCACAATATTTAAAACAGTGAGCTAGTCTGTAAAACCTAATAGAGACCTTTCTTTTTATCCATCCAAAGATACAATTTGTTCCAAATTCTATAATAGTCTGATTGATCTTTATTCTTTAATTCCAAAGTTAATTTGTCCATTTCAGCGCAATCCCAAATTTTCCTAATAACCTCTTTTTGTCCTGGGATCTCATTCTTTTTCCATTTTTGCGCAAATGATATTCTAGCTGCTGTGATAATATGGATCGTTAAGTATAGCACATCTTTAGGATATTTCTCTTTCGTGATTCCCAACAAGAAAAGTTCTGGACTAAACTCCAGATCTTGTTTCAATATTTCTTTCAGCCAAATCCAAATCATTCTCCAAAATTTTTGTGTTTTACTGCAAGACCACCACGTGTGGAAGTATGTGCCTATCTCTTCAGAACACTTCCAACATTTGGGAGATGCTGTTGTGTACATTTTTGCTAAGCAGGCTGGGGGAAGATGCCATCGGTAAAACATTTTAAATAAATTTTCTTTATACGATGAGGCCAGTGTTATCCTTTTATTCCTATCCCAAATTGTTTGCCAAGTATCTAGGTCGATGTTATGTCCTAAATTGTTAGCCCAGGTCAACATGGGGTCTTTCACTTGCTCTTCAAACAGCTTATATCCCAAAAGTAATTTATAAAAATTCCTTATTTGTTTAGAGTCCGGTCCCAATAATATTTTGTCCAATGCTGTTTCAGAGGTATATATCCCCCATTCATTTTTATCCTTCCTAAATCTCGATTGGATTTGTAAATAGGCCCACCAATCGAGTTTTATACCTTGTAATTCTAGTTCATTCCTAAGTTTCAATTCCCCCTCCTCATTCAGAATATCCTTGTATGAGATTATGTTACCCAAATCAAACAGATTTGGGTAAACTATCGCTTCAAGGGTGGATAGCCAGACCGGTATTTTGGTGTAATTGTGAGATCTAATTTTTTTCCAAGTATTAAGTAACGCTTGCCTGATCCGGTGTCTTTGAAAATGCGAGAAAAGACCTTGTTTCTCCGTCCATAGGAAAGCATGCCAGCCATATTGCAAATCGTGACCCTCTAAAGTTAATAGTCTTCTATTTCTCAAGATTACCCATTCTCTAATCCAGCTCAGGGCCGCGGCATGGTAATATAATTCCCAGTCTGGCAATCCAAAACCCCCATTTTCCTTCGTGTCTTGTAAATATTTCAATTTAATTCTTGGTTTTTTCCCCTGCCAAATAAAATTTAGTGATAATTTATCCAAATTTCGAAAAAATTTAGAGTCGAGTTGAATTGGGATATTCTGAAACAGAAACAGGATTTTAGGCAGAATATTCATCTTAATGACAGCGATTCTTCCCAATAATGAGAGTTTTAGGTTTCCCCATCTTTCCAGATCACCTTTTATTTGGTTCACTACATTATCATAATTATCCTTTTTGAGTGAAGTGCATCTAGCCGTAATGTTAATCCCTAGATATTTTATTTTCTTGACTATTTCTATATCCGTGATTTCGGCCAGATTACCTTTTTGTTTATTGGTCATATTTTTAACAATCATCTTGGTCTTATTTCTATTTATTCGCAGTCCGGCAACCTCACCATATTTAGATAATTCTTCCAATAGCTTTGGTCCCGTCTGACATGGATCCTCCATAATAAAAACTAGATCGTCCGCGAAAGCTTGCAATTTAAAGGTTTCCTTTTTAATGGTTAATCCTTTTATCTTTGGGTCGTTTCTTATAGTTCTCGTTAATACTTCAAGAGTCAATATAAACAGCAACGGTGATAAGGGGCAGCCTTGCCGTGTTCCCTTTTGAATTTGAAACTTGCTAGATGCTTCCCCATTAATAATTATTTTTGCTTCCTGATTGTCATAAATTGCCCTAATTATATTTATAAATTTTTCTCCCATATTCATAAAGCTAAGCTGTTGGCACAAAAAAGACCATTTAACATTGTCAAATGCCTTTTGGGCGTCTAAGAAAAGTAATGCCATCTGTTGTTCGCTATGTAATTCATAGTACTCCAATGTATCTAATATTATTCTAATGTTGTGCTTAGTGTGTCTCTTAGCGAGAAAACCATTTTGATCTGCGTGTATGAAATCATTCAGAAATAGTTTCAATCGTTCCGCTATAATTGATGTAAATATCTTGTAGTCCAAGTTAAGAAGTGATATGGGTCTGTAATTTTGGATTAATGTATGGTCTGTGTTATCTTTCGGATTAAGGGTTATGTTTGCCTCTAGCCAAGATTTAGGCGTCCTTGCGCCTTCTAATACTGCGTTAAATACCTCCACTAGGGGTTGAGCTAGGATATTTTGTAATTCTTTATAAATTTCTGATGGAAGACCGTCGGGTCCCGATGCTTTATTATTCTTTTGTGCATTAATAGCTTTTATCACCTCAGATAGTCGAATTTCCTCGTTTAACTTATTTCTGGTATCTTCTGTGACCTTAGGTAGTTTGGCTCTTTGAAAATATTCCTCCATTTTCTCCACACTTGCCTGACTATCTTCTTTGTATAAACTTTCATAAAATTCCTGGGCTATAATTTTTTTTTTTCCTCCTGGTGGAATATTCTCCCTTCCTCATCTCGTAGTTCGTGAATCCAGTTTTTCCCCTTTTGTTTTCCCAATTTGTATGCGAGCCACCGGCCCGGTTTATTTGCATTTTCAAAAAAAATTTGTTTCGTATTTCTCAATTGTTGTGCTAATTTCTCTTTGTCTAGAATGTTAAGTTTGTGTTTAATCAGATCCATAGATTGCTTGATATTCTCTTTTTGTGGATCTTGTTGGAGTGTAACTTCTAAGCTCTTATATTCCTCTTCTAATCTTTCCCGTTGTTGTCTTTTCCCCTTATTTTTATATACCATATATGCCCTCGCTACCCCTCTCATCATTGCCTTGGCTGTATCCCAATTGTTTTGTACTGAGGTGTCTATAGCTTTATTTTCCTTAAAGAAAAAACTTAGTTCTCTCTCCATCTTAGATTTGAATTCGTCTTCTTTTAAAATTGCTCTTTGAAACGTCCATCTGGGTATTTTTTTGGAACCTTTCCAGATAAGTTTAATAGGATTGTGATCTGCCCAAGTACCTGTCGCTATATGTACCTTGTCTATTTCTGAACTAATTTCTTTCGTCATCCATACCATGTCTATTCTAGACCATGAGTTATGTCGGTTGGAGTAATATGTATATTGTCTAGCCTTACGATTTCTTTCCCTCCAGACATCTTGGATATTTAGTTCCTCAGCCAAGTTAAGAAAAGATCTCGGTAGAGTTCTTCTCTTCTTTTTCCTAAGCGTCTTTCCCATATAATCCAAATTTATATCTAGAATAGCATTAAAATCTCCTATTAAACAAATCTCCTCATAATCAATGCTACATATCTTATTGTGAAGTGTTTTGAAGAATTGTTCTTGGTTATGGTTTGGGGCATATATCTCTACCATCATGACCTTCCTGTGATTTATTATAACCTCGACTATCAGTATTCTACCCTCTTTATCGTTATAAATTTGTTTTGCAGTCAATTTTGGGTTTACATATAGTGCCACTCCTCTCTTTTTCTTGTGTCGGTCTAAGGAAACGAATAGGTTCCCTATTCTTGGTTGTACTAACAAATATTTTTGTTGTTCCTTTATATGGACTTCTTGTATTGCCACGATATCCAATTGTTGGTGAATAAGCCTATTAAAAAATTTCCGCCTTTTCACTGGCGAATTCAATCCATTAATATTCACAGACATAATACTACACTCCCCTCCCTTCATCTTACTTATTTCTAGTTTTTGTGGATCTCGTGATTCGGGGCTCTCTCTCTTCCTTGTCTCTAGTTCCATGTTTCTCTGTTAACTCACCGGATTTGTTCCTTCTATCCTCTGTAGCTAAGATCTTCCCATCCATTGCCACACGTATTGTATCTCTTTCTCTTACCTCCCTTCCATCTTGATCTTCTAAATCTACTTCCTCTTGGCTATGGAAGTGGCGTTTGTAAAAATCTTCTGCCTTCTCTATCGTGTCCAGTCTATGCCTTCTATCCTGCCACGTAACTAGAATACCCTCTGGAGTTAGCCATCTAAAGTTTACATTTTCTCTTATTAGTTTGGAATGTTAAGAATTGATAGCCGCGTCTCAGATCCCTCATCCTTTTCGGTATCTGTTTAAGGATGGTGATTGGTTGGCCCCGAAATTCTAATGGTTCCTCTCTAGATCTATGCAGAAGCTCATCCCGAATTGATTTTTTAACTAACCTTACATGTACTTCTTTTGGGAGGTTGTGCCTTCTCGCATAATTAGTTTGGACCCTGTATGTTTCATCGATTTCCGCCAGCATTTCCTCCTTCCCTACACCGAGTGCCTTTGCCATCAGTTCTGCCATCATGACCAACAGATCTTCCCCTCTTTTTTCTTGAACGTTCTGGAAGCGTAGATAATGAGCAGCCTTTTCTGCTTCCAGAAAAATGACTGTTGTTTCTAATTCCTTATTAGCCTGAAGGAGTGTTTCATTTAAATCATCTACTCTCTTTTCCTCTTTTTCCATTCTAGCTTCCATATCTTGAAGTCTTTGTTCATTTTTGACTAATTGCTGTTGAATCCCTTCAAATTTATCATCTATCGCTTGGATTTTCCCCTTTAATTCACCAGTGTCGTTTCTTATTTGGCCTATTTCTCTCTTCATCTCCTCGTGGTTTTTGGCCATTGCCTCGTGTAGGTTTTGCAAAAGGGCATGTAAATCTTTAAAGGAATTCGAGTTAGATCTTTCCCTTTGCAGCATATCCTCTATAGATTTCTGATTGGAGGGACTTGAGGCCATCCCCTGTCCCTGTGCTGCCGCCTTTTTGCCAGCGCTAGGCTTAGTTGCTCCCGAGATACTTGTCATGTTTCCCCAATTTTAACAGCGTTTTATCAATGTATAATACCCTGAGTCTTATATAAACCTTTTAACTCTATGACAAAAGATATATAAAACAGTTACCACCAGATACTTATTACCAACTAAGCAATTTATATAATAGAATTCTATAGTATGAATATAATCAAAGTCACGTTCTTCTTCTTTTTTTTCTTCCCCCCCCCCGTTTCCGGCGCAGAAATTGGCACCTTTTCCGTCTTCCTCTGCTGTCAAAGACCAGTAGGTGTCCCACTAAACAAACCTCCAGTTACTAAATTGCTATATCAAATGGCCGCCCGTGACAAGTAGAGTAGAATTTCAAAAGTTTCAAAAGTTCACAAATTCAAAATTTACCAGGATAGACCAGACTAGACCAAGCTGATCGCTTTCCACGCCCGACAATCCAGAGTTCAGTCTCTAAGGCTCCAAAGCTCAGACTTTGACCTGTTGTAGCTTTTCTCCAGCTAGAATACAGTCATATAGTCTTCGGCTTTCTTTCCCTTGCTGTTTTTGCCAAACGCCTCCCTCAAGACTTCTATCGCCGCTTATTCCCTCTCCGTGAGGCTCCCACTTCGAACCAGTACCTCTTTCACAAGCGCTTCCTATTTAATATTCGGATACACTCTCCGTCAGCTCCGCTCTACCGTTGTCCCGCTGCTTACGTGCTAGCTCCGTCCCTCTGTCAGATCTTCATGTCGGCCATTACTGGCCTCCTTCTCCCCGGTTCGCTCGCATCAGACTTTCTCCGGATCTTCAACACGAACTGCCGCTCATGAAGGTTCTCCGGGCTGCCTGCAACTTCGGATGTCCCTACAGGACCTCCTGAAGCTCCGAAAAGCCCCCGCGAACACTGGGTGAGAGGTTGTGCGTGGAGAGAGCTCCGTTCACACAGCCGCCCGCTCTGACAGTTGGCTCCGCCCCCCTGCTTTCAATGGCAAGACTTATCAAACTTATACTTTAGTATAAGAGGTACAGGCAACCTGGAGTTCTCAACATGATTTTGACTTGAGAGCCATCAGCGTCAACTAGTATGACCTGTGACAAAAGATTCTCAGACATGTACTCCAAACCAGCTAGAGTGCATCTCATTGTTTATCAGGTTTGGAAATAAAGCACAGCATCAAGTATTCGTTCTCTAGTAGTTCTAGGATTTTGGCCTGTAAATTTTGAAGCACTGTCAGAGCAAACAATTCTGGCAAGATGGACTAAGTGATTTGACTCAGTCTAATTATGACTGAGCCCAAATTACTCTTCGTATGCCAAGAACACTTTTGGCAGCTTTTAAAAGTTTGGCAATGCTTTTATTAAAATATTCACCATTTCATTTTCGCCCCCTTCCTTGCATTATTACCAGGTCTGATTCCTTGATTCCTGGAAAGCATGATGGCTCAAGTGGCCCATATTGGTTTCCCCTGATCTTATTATCTTCCAAATGTAATAAGTTCACTTAAAGTGCGTTACATGGATGAACTTCATAAAATTGACAAACATCTGAAAAATGTGTTTTATGTTATATATGGCAGATTATGTTTTATATGCCATATAAAACATAAAACACATACAAGAAATAATTATTTACAAATAAATAATAAAGAGATGTTGCTTTTCTATATTGTGGGGGGATGGGGGGGTCGGTCTCATTATTTGGAGAATTGAACTTAACTACCCTAGCTACCTTTCAACAGGTTTTTGAGTCAGCTTTTGTCTATTCTATACTTATACCTTTGGTTTTTACTACCTAAGTGTAAAACCTTGCTTTTCTCCACATTAAATTTCATGTTGTTGGACAGGGGCCATTATTCATGTTTGTCAAGATCCTTTTGGATCCTGCACTTGTCTTCTAGGGTGTTGACTATTTAATGTCATCTGCAAATTTGATGAGTTTCCCTTTTGTTCCCTCAACTAAGTCATTTATGAAGATCTTGAAGAGTACTGGACCTAAGATGGAACCTTGTGGTACCCCATTGCTTATTTACTTCCACATAGATGTAGTACCATTAAAGATTACTCATTGAGTATGGTTTGTCAGCAAGTTACAAACTTCATGAAGAATTGATCTGACTGGTGCAGCAGAATTTTTTTGAGCAGGGAGTAACCAGATGCCAAAATGCCAGCATTCATATTGTAAAAAATGCCATCACATCAACCAATCTCATTCACTGTATGGTGTTGGAGCATCACTGTTGTGGCTTTTTCATGATCCATATTGGCTAGGGTCAAAGATATGGGAAGAAGAAGAAGAAGAAGAAGAAGAAGAAGAAGAAGAAGAAGAAGAAGAAGAAGAAGAAGAAGAAGAAGAAGAAGAAGAAGAAGGAGGAGGAGGAGGAGGAGGAGGAGGAGGAGGAGGAGGAGGAGGAGGAGGAGGAGGAGATAATTAGGAGAATAAAAAACAGCAATTAATTGCTGTTGTTTTAGCTTATTGCTTTTATTGTGTTTTTAACTATTGGCAGACTGTCAGGTCCCACCCCAATCCACGTCTTAGGAAAGAAGAACTCTTGGAGACAGAATTGTCCAAAAAGGAACTTTTACTAAAACATGATTGTCAGTGGAAAATCTAGACAGGATCTGAAAACTGTGTTACAGGTTGGTACTTTTAAAGTGTCCCCGAGTGAAACCCCCTCCCCTCAGTCCATTTGGTCAGTCCCGGATCAATTAAGGTTCAGGTGTCAAAACCTTCCGAGGGAAGAGGGATCTTCCATGCCTTTACAACATTTCCTTCCTCCCTTTCAGATTCTAATCGGAGATACAAACCAGATCTCTCCCCTCCCCTCCCTTTCTTTGTTCTTCTCAGTTCAAAGGTTCTTCCCCAGGTCTAATGACGCCTCCAGGCAGGCTGAATAAACACCCTTGCATCAAATGGATAGGGATGGCCAATTGACATCTTCTCTTCTCCTCCTTGGGAATGGCAGAATCCAGTGAGGGGTGTAAGATTTTAGAACATACAGATAGGGATTTATGAATGGGATTTAAATGGATTCTGACACAGACCAATATCAAGCAATGAGATGGGTGGTCATACAAAATAAATAAAGTGGCAAAGGAAGCAATGGTGAATATGTTTATAAACAGAGACCCATGACTACCATTTATCCTCTGATGAAAATGAAATTACAAAGAAGCATGTTTATGATTGGGCTACCATTATGATTATGATGCCTTAATAAGTTATAAGGTATCTCTGTGGGTTCCTTTAATTAAAACCTCCACTTCCTGTAAAAATATATTTATCAGTTCAGAATTTTCCTGTGAGGAAGGCCTGAACTCAGGTGCAAATGTGCTGATGCCAGCAACAGTTCTGGAAGGCAGGTTTCAAAGGACTTTCTATAATTTACACCATGTGAAACAAATACAGTTGAGGATTTCCCTCACTTTTTGCATCTCTCCCAGTTTTTTGCAAAGCCATTGGGAAAAAAAATTATCCTAATTCTATTTCAAAGCAAATTCTATTGCTCAGATCATTGTAAAGTCACTTGTCTTTTATCATCTACTGAAGATATTTTTAGAACTACTATACCTGTTTGCAGTTTTTCTAAGGTGAAATGTGTTTGTGCTGGTTTTGCCAAACATGATTTTAAATAAGCAAGCCTTTGTACTATGTCTTGTTTTTCCCCCCATAATTTTATTTCATTGTTGTAACTTGATTTGCTATGACCCAAGTGTTAAACAAAAACTGAATAGGGTGGTTTTCAGATAATAAACCATTAAAATAGAAAAGCTGTGTTTCTCCAACTTGACAACATTAAGAATTCCCCAGTCAGCCACAGGGGATTGAATTCCAAAATCTTAAACTTGCCAAGTTTCAGGAACTTCATAGCACAGTGAATTCTTACAGATACGTATGTGTATAGAAGTAGGGTGGATGCAGAATCAGAGACATACTGAAGAAATACAACTTGTAGATCTTTTCCAATGCTATCCTTCTCTTAGAAGGGACGCGGTGGCTCAGTGGGTTAGGACGGTGAGCTTGTCGATCAGAAGATCGGCAGTTTGGCGGGTCGAATACTGAGTGCCACGTAACAGAGAGTTACTCGTCCCAGCTTCTGCCAACCTAGCAGTTCAAAAGCACGTAAAAATGCAAGTAGAAAAATAGGGACCACTATGGTGGGAAGGTAACAGTGTTCCATGTGCCTTTGGTGTCTAGTCACGACCACATGACCACGGAGACATCCTCGGACAAGCGCTGGCTCTTCAGCTTTGAAACGGAGATGAGCACCAGCCCCTAGAGTTGGAAACGACTAGCACGCATGTGCGGGGGAACCTTTACCTTTACCTTTACCTTATCCTTCTCTTAGAGAAAATCATTTCTCAATAAACACTTGTTTACAATTTTGGAAGGGCATAACAATCTTTAAAAACATCCTTTCCCTGCAATGAAAAGTAGCTATCAATCCAAGCTATGACATTTTATTGATTAATTTTTTTAGCATGGGTTTATTGAAGGATAAATGAAGGATAAAATAAAATCAAGGCTTGATCACTTTTATTTCTAGAAATGCCAAAGGGATGCAGAAGGATTATGTCTAACAAAATAAGTATTTTAAATATGTTTTATGACAGCTAATTGTGCTATTGTGGGAGAAAAAATCTTAGATATTTTAATCAGCTCTCTCCAATCTGGTATTCTTCACAGCTGCTGGGAATTCAAATGAAAGAAACCTATGATGGCAAAGAGCATTTCCAGATGGATGTTATATATCACTTTGGGATTGAGAACCTTCCTTCCTTCCTTCCTTCCTTCCTTCCTTCCTTCCTTCCTTCCTTCCTTCCTTCCTTCCTTCCTTCCTTCCTTCCTTCCTTTGAATATTGGGTTCACTTTTGTCTTAAACCATGAAAGTCTATGGAGATTCTCAGTCATCCAGGTTTGGTTGTCCCAGAGGTGCTTTTTTCAGGAGGCAACTGGACTTTCTTGTTTTTCTTTGAAGATGTTTCACTTCTCATCCAAGAAGCTTATTCAGCTCTGACTAGATGGTGGAGAGTGGAAATATTTATATCGCTTGCAGACAACACAGACTCATTCCCAACAGCCTGTACCTGTCCTCTACAGTGAAAGGATGCAAGGCATAAAACATCCTGCAGCCAAGAAGTCTCCACACACATTTGCACTATTCAGGTGACCCTGAGGACATAGTTAAACCTCCAAATGGCCCCAACAATTCTCTAAAAAAATGCAAATGACCAGCTGTCTAGAAGCAATACAAATCCTTCCACTCCCCGCCATCTAGTCAAAGCTGAAGAAGCTTCTCGAATGAGAAGAGAAACGTCTTCAAAGAAAAACAGGAAAGTCCAGTTGCCTTCTGGAAAAGCATCTTTGGGTTAAACCATGAAAACGCTAAAAAGTTCTTGCAGTTCCTGTTTCAGAGTTCTGTACCAAAAAGTTCTATTCCAAACTTCTGTTACCCTTGTATTGTCTACACTTTTGCACTGGATACATTTTTGCAACACCTTGCCTTTCATTCCATAAAAAAGGACGTCCTGGGTTCAAATCAGAAACATCAACAACATTTTTCCCCTCTACTACAGATGTTCAGTGTGGTATTCTTGCAGTTTATCATTTTGTGTCTGCATTGGTTATCCAGTGCCCCTAGTCCAGGGGTGTCGAACTCAATTTCATTGAGGGCCGCATCAGCATTGCGGTTGCCCTCAGGGGGCCGGGTGGGTATGGCCAGGGTGGGCATGGCCTACTGGGTGGGCGTGGCTAGAGTGCGTATGGCCTACTGGGTGGGCGTGGCCAGCTCTACATCATTTGCATCAAGGGTGCCTATGCGGGCCTGGGCAGGAGTGGGACAGATCTGAGGGTCTCTGACAGGAGGAGGGTCTCTGGGCCAGGGCCAAGGCAGTGGGGGCCGTTCCCTCACTGTTTCCAGGATGGCTTCGTGGGCCACATGAAACCACTTTGCGGGCCGGATCCGGCCCCCGGGCCTTGTGTTTGACATGTCTGCCCTAGTCCATAAGCCATGGCAACAGGCAACTATGATCAAAGCGCTTGCTTGCAAAAATTTAGCCTGTTATTATATGTCACTTTATTATTTGTTAATGCAATAGTAAATTAATGCCAAGGAGAGTGGCTTCTGAGGGGATTCAATTTGTCCACACTTTTTCTAATCTTCTTTTAATTTTTTTCCCTCATATTAAAGTACAAGCACAGGTTCATACACGCAGAAATCATGAGGATGGGAGGTATTAGGAATTTAGTTCCCTCTCTTTTATTTAATTGTTAGATTTATATCCTACTTTTCTCTAGAGACTAAAGGTAGCATTCAAGGCATAACATTCCTTCCTCTGGGAGAGGAAGAAAAGAGAAAAAAGAATGACTGGCCCTAAGTCATCTAGCCGCTGCCGCTGAGTGGCCAATGAATTTAAATAAATAAACAAATAGATCTAGTCACCTGGGAGAAAAAAATGTTTTCTTTAGAGTAAGAGCTATGGGGAATAATACCTGTACTGTACTTGGGACCGATCAGTTGCTGTGGACTTTATATGGCAATATCAAAGGCCAAAATAGTTTTTGATGAAAGCATCAAAGAGCCTTGGTGGAGCAGTGGGCTAATGCCTCCTTAAGTAACACCAGCTGCCTGCAATCAGTGCAGGTTCGAGTCCCACCAGGCTCAAGGTTGACTCAGCCTTCCATCCTTCCGAGGTAGGTAAAATGAGGACCCAGATTGTTGGGGGCAATTAAGCTGACTTTGTAATAATGCCGCTTGGGGTGTGTGTGAAAGCCCTAACAAGCAGGCATATACATAGAATGAAGGCTACTGCTAAGCTTGTAAGCCGCCCTGAGTCTTCGGAGAAGGGCGGGATATAAATGTAATAAAAATAAATAAAAAAAAATAAATAAAAATTCATTTCAACCCAATTGTACCCCCACATTCCTAACCTATGTCGTGACCTATAGCTGGTTATAGCAACCTTTTCTTGGACCCCATCCATCTTTTTGCTTAACCCCTCGTATCTCTGGTATTCTTTAGCTCTGAACCCAGAAGCAGGCTTGAAGAACTCCAGCATCTCTTTTGAAGTGAACGTCTTTTTAAAAAAACTTGGTTATCTGTTTCTCCTCTTTCTGTTAAGCAGCTGGGTATATGTGATAAGGAGTCCATTTCATTGCATCCTAAAATGCTTTCCGGTGGATTTCCTGCATTATTCAATAATAAATAAATGTGTCTTTCCTCCTATTGTTATCAAGGCTTATTATGTATGGCTTCTGGTGGTATTTCCTATATTCCTATATTTATTCATTTATTTATATCCCCCCTTTATTATTGTTATAAACAACTCAGGGGCTGCCACAAAGAAGAGGGAGTCAAGCTATTCTCCAAGGCACCCGAAGGCAGGACAAGAAGCAATGGATGGAAACTAGTCAAGGAGAGAAGCAACCTAAAACTAAGGAGAAACTTCCTGACAGTTAGAACAATTAACCAGTGGAACAACCTGCCTCCAGAGGTGGTGAATGCTCCAACACTGGAAGTTTTTAAGAAGAGACTGGATAGCCATTTGTCTGAAATGGTATAGGGTTTCTTGCCTGAGCAGGGGGTTGGACTAGATGACCTCCAAGGCCTTCCAACTTTACTATTATGATTAACTCAAGGCAGGAAACTCCTTCCTCCTATTTTTCTCACAACATAACCCATGAGGTGACTCGAGCTGAGAAACAGTGATTGGCTTAAGATCACCATGTCTGAGGCAAGTCAAGAACTCACGACTTACAAAATAGAAATCTGATAAGGAAAAAGTATATTCCTTTGTCTTTTATTGTTGCAAAAGTGTCAATGTTTTACATTATAGCCAGGTCATTACATAGATAAAATCCACAGTTAGAATGGGAAATTAAAAAAAAGATTGAGCCAGAAGGCCCTTGTGAACAATCAAGAAAAGCAAATTATTATTAGAACACAACGACACACTCAGAGTACTATTTTGCCAGGAAAAGGTTAAAAAAAAATCCTTGGCAACACTTTTTTCAAAAACAAACTATCAGCAGTCAGCACAAAAAAATAATGAACAGCTCTGATTTTGTTCCTTGTTGAAAGTTCTGGCTTTAGCTTTATCTGACTCCTACCTTTAAAGCAGGGATCATTATTACTATTCACACAAGAAAAAATAGCTAGATATTCTGGTTCACTGTTGAGAAATCCTGAACAAGGAAGAATGGGAATGTTGGAATTTAATAGGGGTTTTTAAAAAGAGTATAAGTGGGAGAATACTACAGAGGAGGCATCCCAGAATCACAGTTGGCAAACTTGCCCTGCACAATCCAATGATTTTGTAAAGCAGACTCAGTGGGTCTCCATAAACAGACATAATTAACTAGGCAAGGCTAGTCCCTTGCTAGCCCATTTCATTTATTTTGTCTCTTCACAGCAAGTACTGGTCAAACAAAGTGCCAGGAGAACATATAATCAAACAAGGTGTTTTTCCTGGCCACTAGCTGCTATTTCTCAATAAACAAACAATGCCAGCCTAATAATCCATGTTCTGATGCACAGGGAACAGTTTTTAGAAGGCACAGCAGAACTGCTCATTCCAAATAAATGCTGGCTGTGACAACTGCATAAACTCAGGAGACCAATCTGTTTCTCAATATTCACAGTGCATCTCTCTTTAGGATGAGCCAAGGCAAGCAAACACACATGGAGAAAAATGTCAAGGTTAGACAATCAACCACTTTATTATTTGCTCATTTATCTCTCTGTCTGCAAAGAGCAGTCAGGCCACTGCAACCCAGACAATAGCTAACAGTTTCTTGCCCAGCATTATCGAGCACTCCTTCACAGTCCCAATTCTTCAAAAATCAAGATGTTTTCCCAGTTATGTGGGGAATATGAGTGAATATATCTCTGACCATTTGAAGTTATCTTATTTCCTTCAACTTTGAGGATTTCCGTGAAATCATGTGACTTCCTCACAATGGCACTTATTCTCTATGGATGTATCAGGATTAACTAGGCATTTGTGTGTCTAGAAAAGAAGGAAAATTGACCTGCTCCATTTAGTCATCACATTATGACAGATAAAATATTGAGAATGTCTCAATGCAAGATTACCAGATATTGAAATAATTAAAGGAAAGTTACCTGATTACCTGCCCATCCCAAAAAGAAAATCTCGTGAAATTCAAATAGTGGAGACCCAATCAAATGGGTGGGGTTCCCCTCTTGGTGTGCTTCTTTAAATAAGAGGGAAGGCCTCACACTTTTTTCATTCTCTCTCTCTCTCTCTCTCTCTCTCTCTCTCTCTCTCTCGCTCTCTCGCTCTCTCATTTTCTTTTTCAAGAAAGAGGAAAGCAAGGGTACAGGTAGGCACAGTATTCTCAGGAATCTTCCTGACCTTTGATGTTGGAGAAGACTGCTAAGAATCCAAGAAAACAAAAGTGGATCGTAGAAAAAATAAATCCAAATTGGAGACAGGTAATCCTGGAGAAATCTATCTATGTGATTCCTACAAGTCAACACCAGCTAGCACATAATCAAAACTATCAAAAGGTCCATGCATGCTTGCAAAAAATCCAGGATCTAAGGGAGCAGTTGATAATCATTGAGGTCAACATTTTCATGAAGTAATTGTTGGTCCTTTCTCTTGTTTTCTTCTTTGCAACTTTATGTTAAGTCTCCAACTTTGGTCTGTGAAATGGAGAATTTTACCAAGTGGTTGCCATTTTCTCCTCCCTAGTAAATCAGTGGCCAAAATAATTACTCTGGGCTAAAGTGATGCAAGGATATCCACAGTGATGCTTTTAAAATGGTAGTGAGATCGGGCAGTTAAAGTCCCCCTCTTTCTTAATATGCATTAAAAGTGGTAGGGCTTCAAATATTTATCATTTTGAAGCCAATGACCCTCACTGTGGATGGTTCTAATGAAGGAAACAATCAAGGAGGTATGAAGAGGGTGCCAGTAGGATTATAACAAGGTTTTGGAGAATACATGTGCAGGGATAGAAGCCACCATCACACCCTGGGTTTCTGTGGAAGTACATAGCGCTAACATTACTGTCAAACAGTTGTTTGTCTGACCATAAAAAACTTCCACCTAGTTGTTAAGTCTTTGTGTAGTACTCAGCACATGCAGAAAGGACATTTATAAACTGGCAGTGGGTCTGTGTTCACCCACGGCCATTGGGGAGGTGAAGTTTGATGACCTCATTGACAAACTGAATCAGCATTTTAACCTGCACACGTCAAAAATGGCATGGACATTTGAGTTTTTAAAGAGGAACCAGCTGCTGGGTGAATCGGGGTCAGCATTCATGGCTGCAGTCCGACAGGCGGCTCGCCTTTGCAACTTTGACAATTTAGAAAGGAGGTTGTGGGACAGAATTGTCTTTGGCCTCAGGGATCGAAAACTGAGGCAGAAGCTGCTGGCCAGACCATGTCTGACTCTCAAGCAAGTGCAGGAGGAAGTACTGGCCTGGGAGTTAGCTGAGAAGCCAGAGCCGACTGAGACCAACCGAGGCAATCAGAGTATCACCGTCCATCAGACGCACGGGGCCGGAGGGAGCAGCACGGGCAATCTGGAGATGGAGGTGGGCATGCTACAGCTCAGAGCCCCCCACCTGTCAGGACAGCACGATAGCCTGAGGGGTCAATGGCTGCGACCAACGGCCAGGACAGGAAATGCTCCGGTTGTAAGTGCGGCTTGACCAAGCAGAAATGTGGCGGCTGTGGAGGAAACCATCATTCCAATCATCGTTCCTCCTGCAAGTTCAGAATGGCCAAATGTCGAGCGTGTGGCAAGATGGGACACATCGCGTCCATTTGCTGGAGTCGGAACCGGGACACACTGCACGAGGTGGATGCTGAAGCTCACCTGGCATCAGGTACTGGGGCTCCGAAATGCACCGTGTCCATCAGCCACATAGAGCAGAGGGGCGGTGTGTAATATGGGGGCTCAACAATCACTCACCCCCAAAATTAAGCTAGTGGTGCATCTCCAAGGGATTCCCTGTAAAATGGAGCTGGATTCCAACTCCGCTGTCTCAGTCATTTCGTACGAGACCTATAAGTTAATTTGCAGCCGGAGTGGCCAGCGGGTTCCCTTGAGACCATCTAGCATCACCCTCACCGATTTTCAGAATTCCCCAATACAAGTCCGGGGGGAGGCTACTTTTCCTGTGAGGTACAGGGAGTTCCAGGGGCCCTTGGATGTCCTAGTGGTCAAGGGACAAAGGACTAGCTTGCTGGGGTTGAGCTGGTTCAAAGCGCTGGGAATTCGCATTATCAGAATTCACCAGACACAGTCCCAAGTGCAAAACATTGAATCCGTGTGTAAGGCTTTTGCAGACGTATTCGATGGAACACTGGGAAGATACACAGGTCCACCAATCACATTCAAATTGAACCCTAACATACAACCCATTAAAATAAAACCACGGAGGGTACCATTCGCATAAAAACACAAAATTGAGCGGGAACTCAACAAGTTCGTGGTGCAGGGGGTGCTGCATCCAGTTGAGGGAGCAGAGTGGGAAACCCCCATTGTCACGCCTCTCAAGACAAACAGTGACATCAGAATTTGCACTGATTATAAATGCTCAATCAATAAAGCATTAAACCCACATGCATACCCCGTGCCTACGGTCAGCAGCATCTTTGCATCACTCCAGGGAGGCACGATCTTCGCCAAGCTGGATCTTGCTCAGGCTTACTTACGGCTCCCGGTCAGCCCAGAGACTGCCACTGCACAAACAATAGTCACCCACAAGGGGTTGTTCCGGGTAGACCGGTTGTAGTTCGGAGTTAGCGTAGCTCCAGGCATCTTTCAAGAGGTGATGGAGTGTACACTAAAGGGTATACCCAGAGTCTGCCCATACTTTGACGATGTCCTTATAGCAGGGGACTCAGAGGAGGTTCTGGCAGAACGTCTGCGGGCAGTTTTGGGAAGATTCCATGCTGCTGGCCTTAAGCTCAAGAGGGATAAGTGCAGCATTGGAGTGCCAGAGACAGAATTTTTGGGGTTTAGAATTGATGCTCAGGGAGTGCACCTTGCAGCATCTAAGGTGAAAGCAATCAAAGAGGCACCCACACCAAAAAATAAGGCAGAGCTGCAAGTCTTCCTGGGGTTACTTAACTTTTATCATGCTTTTTTACCCCACAAGGCATCTATTGCTGAACCTTTGCACAGGTTATTGGACAAACACTCCACATGGAACTGGACAAAAACACATGATTCCAGCTTCCTGGCACTGAAAAACCTCCTGGCAAGCAATGCCACCATTACCCATTTCATAGAAACCAAACCAATTTGCATTGCTTGTGATGCATCCCCCTATGGAGTGGGGGCTGTATTGAGCCACCTGGAAGAGGATGGCAAACAAGTCCCTATTGCTTATTACTCTAGGACGTTGTCAGCGGCAGAGAGGAATTATGCACAAATAGACAAGGAAGCCCTGGCAATAGTTGCTGGAGTAAAGAAATTCCACGACTATTTGTATGGTAGGGATTTCACTATTTTTACAGATCATAAACCATTACTTGGTCTGTTCACCACAGACAAGCAAACCCCACAGATCATGTCACCCAGAATGCTCCAGTGGTCTATTTTCCTTTCAGCCTACTCCTGTAAACTAGTACACAAGCCGGGCAAGGAAATGGGTCATGCTGACGGCCTAAGCAGACTGCCTTTAAACAATACGGAACCAGACCCAGCACCTGCAGCTCAAATACTGAACATTCAGGATCTGCCAGAGTGTCCTCTCAGTGCCACTGACATCGCAGCTGAAACGGCAACAGATAAAATATTAAGTAGGGTCCATACGTGGGTGACCACGAGGTGGCAAGACAAATCTCCTGGGCCAGAATTCACGGCATATTTCACCAGGTGGCATGAGTTGTCATCACACAGGGGCTGCCTATTGTGGGGTTGCAGGGTCATCATACCTCACACATTGAGACACAAGATGTTACACTCATTACACGAGGGTCACCCTGGGATAGTGCGGATGAAGGCGTTGGCAAGAAGTTATCTGTGGTGGCCAGGCCTGGACAAGGATATTGAGAACCAGGTAGCAGGCTGCTACACCTGCCAAAGATCGCAGCCACCACAGCCCCACACCCCAGTCCACAAATGGGAAGAAACACACACACCCTGGTCCAGGATTCACATTGACTATGCTGGGCCTTTGCACAATCAATCATTCTTGGTAGTGGTTGACAGTCACTCCAAATGGTTGGAGTTGGTACCTGTCAGTAGCATTACCAAAACAGGGACAGTCCAGGTGCTCTTGGGGCTCTTTGCCACTCATGGCCTTCCTGATGTATTAGTCTCTGATAACGGTCCACAATTTACCTGCTCAGAATTCCAGGCCTTTCTGAAGACCCATGGGTTTAGACACGTCACCTCTGCTCCCTTTCACCCTTTGACTAATGGCTTGGCTGAACGCATGGTGCGCACTACAAAAGACGCATTGAAACGCATCATCCAAGGAAACTGGAAACAACGCTTGGCCAAATTTTTACTACATCAACACACCACTCCCTGCACTGCTACCGGGAAGAGCCCAGCAGAACTCCGTTGGGGACGGCGCCTCACAACCGCCTTGGACAGACTACACCCTGACAGAGTAGCAGCAGTCACATATCACCCAAAAGTCACCAGGGAATTTTCAAAGGGGGACTCTGTGTGGGCAAGGAACTACAGCTATGGTGATGTATGGGTGCAGGGGAAAGTGGTGGAGCGAACGGGGCCACTGTCTTACATCGAAGGGGTGGAGGGGGGCCTCCAGTGGAGGAGACACATTGATCAGCTCAGGTGTTGAGCACCTGAAAAAGGTCCTGACAGCAACATTCTGGGGGCCCTACCTGATCCTGAGTCTACTCAGAGGGTTCAGAGGGACACAATAATCAGGGAAGTATTTCCCAATATAGGGGGGATCGGAACAATCCTGACCCCCACCAACACCTGGACCTGAGTGACAGAACTACCTCAGCTGGAGGAAGCCCTGGGAGCCCACAGAACCACAGGACCCAGGTGGACCGGCAGTCCTCCTCACCAGGAACATCATCACCTGAATTGGGGGAAATCCCCAGCACCGGGCCAGAGGTCTTCAAAAGCAACACCGGGCCTGAGGGGAAAGAACCCCTGAGGCATTCTAGCAGGACCCACAGGACTCCTGCCTATCTCTCAGAATATGCACTAATGTGAGGTGGCAGGGGAAGATTGTGGGAAATCAATGTGTATATAGAATGTGGGGGGGATGAGAAGTTGGAAATGGAAGTAGGGTATTATTCTGGCTATGGGGGAAGGGGTGTAGTGTATGCAGCTTAGCATACACGTGTGACAGCTACTGAAGGAGGCGCGGAGCTGGACAGCTCCGGGCAGGAACAGCATTTGGCGGGAAAGCAGGATTTAAAGGGACAGCGTTCGGCGGGAGAGCCGGATTTAAAGGGATTGGCTGACCCGCCGGCGCGAAGCAGGGGTTTAACTCTATTGGCCAGGTATTCACCTGGCCAGGTATAAAGGTGACTGGTACCCTTTGTTCCTCCATTCTGGACTACGTTTCCCTCCTAATAAAGTCATGCACGCTTGAAGTCTGAGTCTCTTTGATCCTTGAACCCGACACAACACTTTGAATGTAAAAGGAGGTAGAGATTTTCACAGGACTTCTTCTCCCAGATACAAAAAAAACTGATGCAACCTTGTATTTCAAAGACTAAACTATGTAATAAAATGCACACTTGAGTAAGCTCTTTCCTAGGGAGTGTGCTCTTATCCTATGTATTTTACTCTAGAACAAGTCTTTGGTAACCCAATCTGAACTAAGATCATTACAAATGAGGTGAAGCCTATTCTTGTTTTCCTTTGTAGCCCAGTTTTTGAAAGGCCACAGGTTGCCAGCCCCTGATTTTAGAGGAAAGGGGTTGGGGAAAGGAGCTGTCTTAGCAAGGAATTCAAATGTTAAATGAGGAGGTAGGTGTGGCAAGTTACTAAGCTTGGAGACTTCATCAATGGAACCTTGAAGTTGGATTTTTTTTCTCCCAGACTCACCTACAGCTTGGAATCTCAGATGATTTCCTAATTTGCAGAGCTTTGACAGTTCAGCTAAGGTCAACTGGAGGTGCTTACCTTTGATATGTACTAGGCTTCTTTTATTCTCATCTGGAAGTGCTAAATTTGGCTCACCTTGTTAATGAATGAATCATGTGCTGAGTTGCACAATATCTGTCTAGTTGTGCTTTATGAAGCTTTAGAAATTAAGCTTTCCCACTTAAATTTTGCCTGAACAGCATCTTTCCACGCCTGCAGAAGCTATGAAACAATAATCAGGGGACCAGCATTGCATAAGAGAGAGATCACTGGCACTCTGTCATCGCTGTGGACCTATTTACTCAAAGACCTTTAAATCCCCAGAGAAGATTTTTGAAGGACAGCTCAGAGAAAAAGTAGCTAAAAAATTAACCAGTACAATTATCAATCACCTCTGTAATCCTATGCAATGCCAGAGAAAGTGACTTTCACATAGCTGTGATGAGCAACAAAACTATTTTCCACAGGTGTTTTCCATAAATATAATCCTACAATCTTTCTAGGAAGGCTATATTACTGTAAAACCATAACAACAAAATCATAACAATATGATTCAGGGCACAATGTGTTTACTTCATGTTAAGTGTTTCTCTCAAAAAGAAATTAAGAAGTGTCATCCTTGCAATAAAGCAAGGATTTATACAATCTTTTTTCCCCCAGATTTATTTCAGAATGACTTGACTTTAAACCTGTTTAATGAGCAGAAGAAAATCAAACAGTATTCTCATTAATTTGCAAAATATAGAATTAACCTGCAGGGAAAAAATTGGAAGTCTGAGGAACAGGAGTTATGTAACAAACATGTGCATTTCAAGTACACTATGCATTCAGGTCAATGGCTTCATTAGCATCGGACATTTCTTGCATCTGGATCACCATATTAAGAAACAAAGTGTTTTTCCCCCTTCCTAATTAATTTTACATCCATCTTAGCCACAAATTTCTTTATTATGGAATCAGAAATAATTTTTTATATTGTATCATAGTTCAGTAAAGTCAGGTGTTTTATATTGCACACAACTTCCTAATATAGTGGATAAGTTAACCCCATGCCTCTATAGTTAGCAATTATTTTTGTTTCACCAAGAAAAAAAATCTATTCCATTTAATCATTTTAATTGATGGGTTGATTGTGTGTGATCAAGTTATTAACTTTTACAACCACATAGATATTTTTTCTCCATTATAATCTGTCCCTAACCTGGTTTTCCAGGTTTTCCAATGGTGCATCCCTTGACATTGTAATTGAGTCCATCCTCCAAAGTATTTCCTTAAGCAAGACCTAAGACCTAGCTGGAGGAGATCAACCCTGACAGCTCTTTAGAAGGCCAGATCCTGAAGTTGAAACTCAAATACTTTGGCCACCTAATGAGAAGGAAGGACTCACTGGAGAAGAGCCTAATGCTGGGAAAGATTGAGGGCAATAGAAGAAAGGGACGACAGAGAATGAGGTGGCTGGATGGAGTCACTGAAGCAGTAGGCGTGAGCCTAAATGGACTCCAGAAGATGGTAGAGGACAGGAAGGCCTGGAGGAACGTTGTCCAAGGGGTCGTGATTGGTCGGACACGACTTCGCAACTAACAACAATAAGAAGAAGACCTAGCTGAGAGGGCAGAAGGGGTCTTTTTATTGGCCTTATTGAAACTGTGGAATTTCTGTCTTAAAAGGCCAAGCTGACATTGTCTGTGATAGTCCTTCAAGAACTAGGGAAGGATTTTCTTTTGATTTCACAGGGAGCATAAGGTTTTGCTTGGAGATGTTTTCTATTCTCTCTGCCTGCTCTTAGTACATCATGTTTATTACATAACTTTTAAAAAATCTTAATCTTAATTTCCTTTAAAATGATTCAGTAATTGTTGATAGTTGCCTGTCGTATCTGCCTTAGAAGGATAAGAATGTACTTGAAAAACCAAATGCAGGAAGATGCACAGGTACAGAATAGGTGGTACCTGACTCAATAGTACTAACTGAGAGTGATCATCATGTATTAGTGGGCCACCATTTAAATATGAGCCAGCAGTGTGCTTTAGGTGCCAAAAAAGCCAATACAGTCCTATATGCATCAACAGAGGGGTCACGTCAACATCACTGAGACTCTAGAAAGAGTGCAGAGAAGACCAACAAAGATGATAAGGGATTTAAACCTCCATATGATGAATGGTTAAGGGAACTAGGTATGTTTAGCCCAACAAAGAGAAGGATTAAGGGTAACATGAAAGTTATCTTCCAGTACTTGAGGGGCTCTCACAGAGAAAAGGAGGTCAACTTATTGTCCAAATCGCCTGAGGGTAGAACAAGAAGCAAGGGTGGCAGCTGGTTAAAGAGAGATCCATTCTGGAAATATCAAGATGCAACTATCACTTTCCATAGAAATAATATATTTGAAGGAGCTGGACATAGTGGGGATGGTTCTCATATCAGAAGTCTTGCAGGCTTGCAGTATTTAATCTCTTTATATGAAAAGGCTAATTTGTGAGGCAATGTCTATTCGCCTTGGCACAGATCTTTGACTGCCTCGTTCAAACAAATGGGTGAGAGCAAGGGAGTTCAGGAATCTTGAGAGGTGAAATGGTGTCTGCCTTAAACATCTGATTATGACTAGTTTCTCTCCTGATTAAATTATCCAGGATAAATAATGAGCTTGCCAATTCACATAATGGTGGGGAAACCATCTATTTATAAATCTACTGCATAACTTCTTTGGAGTTTAGGGCTACCTTAGTCTTTTGGGAGCATGCTAGGGAGGCATTGTCCAACAAGCAAATGGCAACAGGCAGGCAAGGTCAAAAACAAAAAGCACAATCTTCCAAACACAACTACATTCTGGTTTATTTCTTCTCCCGGACATACAAGAGAGATGAGAAAACTTCTCACTTGGAACTTGGTGCTGAAAAGCCCTTCTTAGGACTTTCATGCTAAATCCTGCCTCCATATCTGGTCTGGAAATTTTGGCATCCGCTTCTTTTAAAGATGTCTCACACAGCATAGCTGTAATACCTCAAGAGGACAACTCGTTAGCAGTGAAAAAGATTTATTTTATGTAAAAGAAATAAATGTGTGTCTGATGCCAAACCAAACAACACCCTGGATAAACTCATAATAAGTCTTTATCTTAAAGTGACGTCATGAAAGGGAAGGCTTATACTTGCCTTTGATAGCAAAGGATAGCTTCACTCCTCTGGCAGTCTGACAGATAACTCAGATCATTACTAATCCACTTCCTGCTTCGTATAACATTCATGGGGGAGAACTAATATCATCTTTTAATTTGGGTAGGGCTTTCCCTTCCCCCCCCCAAAAAAAAAATTCTTAAGAAACAGCATCTACTATACCAGCTGTAACCAGGTCCATGTATTTTAAAAGGCAATTCCTGTAATCCCTGCATGTTGAACCATACAGATAGTTCTTGACTTGCTACTATTCATTTAGGAACCATTCAAAGGTATCATGGTGCAAAAAAGTGACTTACAATTGGTCCTTGCACTTAGGACCATCATAGTGTTGGGGAAAAAAAATCTTCAGGTCCAATTCAAGCCAGAAGGTAAGACGCTGGAAATAAAATGGAGGCTTCTTGGGAAAAAAAGTTTCTTGTTTATTTAGTTGCCATAAACTTCGGTGACACAGCATATTTCTGGGGTGGCTGACAAAATGGAGCTGGGAGTGGGTGGTTTTTTATACCTTCTTGGGGTTTTGTGTTTGAGGTTGTTCCTGTGCCTGTGCAATGTACTTTGACCTGAGCTTGAGTGTGCCCTAATGTTGGTGGGTTAATCCTATTACTGTATGTCCTAAAGATCATGTTCCTGTCCCTGGAGCCTTTGTTTTTCTAATCCCCTCAGCTCCAGCCTTTTCTGGGGCTGGGGCAGAAGGCATTTTCCTTATGAATACGTGGTCCAGTCTTTCTGAATAGGATTATCAAATCTGCATTTCTACAGAGCTGGCCTGCTCAGTTTCTGCCTGGGAAACCTGGGCAGGAAAGCCTTTTAAGATTTTTTCCTCCATTATTCCTTTTGGGGAAATATAATCTGCCTTTTTAATATCCCCCCAATATTTCCTTCTCTGGGTGGGTGGGGGTGCTGACTTTCTACAATAGCATCCTGCAATCATATGATCAAAGTCTGAGCCCTTACCAACCGGCATAGATTTATGATGGTTGAAATATCCCAGGGTCACATGATTGCCATCCATGATCTTCCCGGCTGGCTTCAATGGGAAAAAAACAGATTTGCTTAATGACTGCATGCTTCACTCAGGATGCTTAACAAGGATGGCAAAAAAAAGTTATAAAATGAGGTGTGGCTCACTTAACAACTGCGCCTCACTTAGCAATAGAAGCTGCAATTCCAAATGTGGTCCTAAAAAATGTGGTCCTAAAAAATAAAAAATAAATAAATTGAGGAATGCCTATACAATATATAATAATAAAGGGATGGAAGCAATGCATTTGTCTCTAGTAAATCCACTTTTCCCCATGCATGTGGACTCACATAGCTGAGAAATGCATAAGTCTTCTGAAGTTTGCCCTGAATGCACAACTGGAATGCAAAAAATGTGCACATTCATACAAAATAATAGATCAATTTGCATCTTTTAGGGAAATTACTTACCCAAAGATGTAGAATCAGCACAGTTACACACAAGAAGGCACCTATTGAAAGAGAAGTGTATAAATATATCTATAAATGGCATGAAAAGGCTTTTATTTAAAAAATACTCAAATGAATAGGAGAATGGAGCAAATTTGCCAATTTAAGGTTGGAAAAACAATGGGCAACTGAGAGACTCATTCATACAGAGGACTTTTGAACATTGTGGTTTAAAACATCTAATGGACAACAGGATGTCTCTACCTGTGTTCTACTAAGGCTATAGAGGTTCAATGATCCTTTACTTCTTATTTAAAGCTTATATTATGCCACAAAGTTATTTTCCTAATGGAATGTTACTAAACTATTATTTTCCTTCATGTTAGTCAGCCTAGCTAACTATTGCCTATTCTTGACTTGTCCATTTGCATGCCACTAAATTGTCTATCTCATTTTAGTTTCTATCTTTCCTACTTAACCATGTTTTAAATCCATTTAAATCCTAATTATCCTTGTTCCGTTTTGGGGGGCAGGTTGTGCTGCAAATTCTCAGGAGCAGTCGGTCACTGTGACAATGAAAATGAGCCAGACAGAACATGTGATCCATCTGGGATCAATGTCATTTATTTTTTTCTCTTTTTTTAATCAAGGAAAATGCAGATGTCACACTAACTTTTGATAAAGCTTGCTGAAATTTAACGATACTCAGTGACCTGCACCCAGCAGTGCTGCCAAATTGGTTCCTCCTCCTCCTCCTCCTGATAAGGCACACTGGGGCAAAGTATTAGCGTCATGCTATGATTTTAGCAGCAAGATTGTTGAAAGAGTCAGGTAGAAGAATACAAGGAAAAGGCTGCCATCCTGTGGTTAACCTAAACTCTGCTGCTTTAATATTACTATTTGCTAAGTATCATTTGTGGTAGCTAGCAATATAAATAGAGTCACCACATCTCAGCTGCCAAAATCGAGGTAACCACCAGATGATGGGGTGGGGGAGAAGAAAAAAAGAGGCAGGCTGTTGCCTACAACCTGTGGAATATCTAATCACCAGAGGTGAAGTGAGTGTCCTCCTCCTCCTCCTCCTCCTCCTCCTCCTCCTCCTCCTCCTCCTCCTCCTCCTCCTCCTTTTTTCTTTGCTTAAATTGGAAAAGTAGGTTGACAGTGACACTCCAAAAGTTGGGTATGGTCAGAAAAAAAAGTATCTGGCAGGCAGAAACCAAACTGAATGTGACTCAAATACAGTGGAAGTAAAAGTTCTACACTAAGTTGCATTCACTCAGAACTGGTGCAGAATTTGGCTTCTGCTTGAAGAGCAGGTGGCAACGGTGGCCGAGAGGTCACTTGCACAACTCCATCTTGTGTACCACTTTCAGCCCTTCTAGGTAGACCAGACCAGGGAAACTTCCAAAGAAGGCTAGAACTACTTTTATTAGGATTAGCTACAATAACAGAATCGTATTACTCTTTTTAATTATTTACTCTTTTACCACTTTTTATATTCCAGGGAATCAGGAAGGCATTAGCCTAAACTGCTCTTGAATATTAACTTGTTATTCAGAGGGTTTTTTAAAAAAAAAACATCAGCCCCTTTTCCCTGATAGTAGGTGTTGAATATTTCTGTCAAGATCATCTTTCTTACACTCTACACCAACTGCACCCAGTCCAGGATTAAAGGCCTCACTTGAGATTTGGTCATTTCCTATTTGGCTCATTGAAAGGCTCTCCTCCCTGAAAGCTACTTGGAAGCTGCAATTGATCAGGGATGCAGCAGTGCAGATAGTTTTGGGTATATCACAGTAATACCACCACTTCATAAACTGTACTGGCTTCCTATGGACTTCCAGGTGCAATTATACTGTATTTCCTTTCAGCTCTAACTGAAGGAGAGATGGATTCCTTGCAGGACTGCCTGTTTCTGAGAAATCTGTTCCTCATTACTAGAGCCAACACAATGGCATGTTTTGGGTTTTCCCCTATGAAACAAGGTTCTCGAATGGGGGCAGGTCTCTCACACAGCACTTGTGCTTTGAAATAGCCGAACCCCATGATTCAGATGGCCCAAATCCGGTTGAACTTTTGTAAGAATTTAACAATTTGTTTTTTCATGATGCTCTGACCCAAAATGTTGGTGAGCCTATCTGATAAATGACTCCGTTGTAGGATTTTGTTGGTTGGACCTCATTTTGTGTTGTTTAATCTTGAAAATTGTTTCTCTGTTGTCCATTTCCATCCTAGTTTCTTATAAGAGACATCTAAGAGAAAGAAAGCTGGGCATTTTCTTTTGGGAAGATGGGGTTAGGTTAAATTCAGAGGGGAGGAAATAGTTCTTCAATTGACTAAACACAATACAGTATCTTGCAGGGTTGCTTCTCACTAGTCTGAAGGATGTCATGTTGCTGTTTCTTGTCATAACAACTGTTAAATAGCGGGTCCTTTGGTGCAGGAATGAAGACGCGAGGCTGAGTACTGGATAACTCATACTTTTATTTCTTGCTGGAACTGTACTGAAGCAAGGGCTGCAACCACCCGCAATAAATAGTCTAGCCCCTAGGTGGCAGCCAATAGGTTTGAACCAACCATTGCCACCTGGGGCTAGCCAATTGCAGGACAGGAGACAGTTAGTCTGGGTTGCTGGAGAGCCATTAACTGCTCCAGCAACCCACGTGGTGTATCACAAGAGCCCAGTACATAACACCCCTCCCCTCTTAGATCAGATTATGACAACAATTAGTCTTGACAGTTGTCAAAACTTATTAATCAACACACACACAATAAAGTGATAATAATAAAAATAATAAAAATCACTGTGGAATACAATGAGATTAAACAATGTCTAAATGATCAGGCTTCCATTTGCGGTAATAGGCAGTTACACGAAGCACTAGTTTCTGTAGTTCAGTGGCAACAGGTTTTACAACAATATATATCTCTTTATTTTACAATGTAATCTGTAAGGTACTAAGGAGGCTTGTGTGCCCTAGAGAAATGTCTCGGAGTTCCCATCACTTTGTGGTCTACCAGCTTACCCAGTGGGCTGAGTAGATTTGTGTCCCTTTGTGCTCCTGAGTCAAGGGGATTCAAAACACTCTGGCTGGCCTCACCAGGTTGGCCCACCCCAGAGTCAGTCTGTTCGGCAGAGTAGGCACAGCGGTTGGCTCGCTTCATCAGGGGGTCCATGTTGCACTCCCAAGCTCCCCGGTTCTCACTCTGGTTCCATCTCCACTGAGAAGGAAAAGTCCTGGTAGTCCACGTGAGGGCTGGCTTGGCTGCAGGTTTTTGGACCTTGGGAGGGACTTATGACACAGTCCTCGCTTAGTGGCCATTCTGGAAACCTTTTCCTGAGCTGATCAATGTGTCTTCTGACAACTTGCCCTCCCTCCAACCCTACTTCATAAGATAGGGGTCTGGATGCCTTGGTGATTTGACCAGGAACCCACAAATTCCCCTGACCATAGTTCCTGGCCCAAATCCAATAGCCCATGTGCAGCCCCCTTGGGGGTTTTGGTTGAGAGGCTTCTGCTGCCACTCTGTCTGGATGCAACCTGTCCAGTTTAGTAATCAAATGCCTCCCCCAACGTAGTTCTGCAGGACTTTTACCTGTGGCCGTGCAGTGCGTAGAATGCTGGCAGAGTAAGAAATCTGTCAATCTATGATGCCAGTCACCTGTGACAATGCGCTTGAGTGCCTCCTTCATTGTCCTCACCATACGTTCGGCTTGACCATTAGAAGATGGATGAAAAGGTGCAGACGTTGCATGTCTGATAAGATTAGCTCTAAGGAAAGCCTTAGAGACATCAGGCAACCCATGTGTTGCAAAGAGTTTTCTCAGCACCTGGATGGTCCTAGCAGTAGTCATGTTAGGAACTGGAATTACTTCCAGTCATTTGGAGTGGCTATCCACTACTATCAGGAAGAGCTGCCCCTGAAAAGGCCCAGCGTACTATGTGAATCCTAGACCAGGGAGTGTGCATTTCCTCCCACCTGTGAACTGGGGTCTGTGGCATTTCAGGCCTAGATTGCTGGCATGTATAACAACCATGGACTTGACCCTCAATGGCCTTATCAAGGCCTCCTGACAAAATAGCTTTGAAATTCAGAGCCTGGACTTTTTTCCAACCAACCCGTGCATATCCATGACAACACTCTACTAAGTATTTTATCTGTGGCAGTTTCAGCAGCAATGTCCCCTGCATGTAGGGGAAACTCAGGTATGTCATGTATGGACAGTATTCTAGCAGCAGGAGCCGGATCTGGATCCATTAGTGGCAGTGGTAGTCTGCTGAGGCCATCAGCATGGCCCATTTCCTTTCCCGATTTGTGAATTAATTTAAAATTGTATGCAGACAGGAAAATAGACCTTCTCAACATTCTTGGAGATAGTATGTGGGGGGTTTGTTTGTCTGTTGTGAACAGTCCCAACAGAGGTTTATGGTCAGTGTAGACAGTGAAATCCCTGCCATATAAATAATCATGAAATTTTTTAATTCCAGCAACTATGGCCAGAGCCTCTTTTGTCAATCTGGGCATAGTTATGCTCAGCAGAGGACAAGGTCCTTGAGTAAAATGCTATAGGAACCTGTTTCCCATTTTTTTCTATGTGGTTTAAGACTGTCCCCACCCCATAGGGAGATGCATTACATGCAAGACATACAGTTTTAGACTCTTTGTAGTGAGTTACAGTGGACTTTTCTGACAGTATTGCTTTCAAGTCCTGGAAACTTTTTTCGTGTAAGTTAGTCCATTTCCAAGGAGCTTTTTTGTCTAGTAGCCTGTGGAGGGGCTCTGCTGTTGCTGCCTTATGAGGTAGGAATGTGTGATAAAAATTTAGAAGACCCAAAAATGCTTGAAGCTCTCCTTTTGATTTGGGCCTAGGAGCCATTTTAATGGCCTTCACTTTAGAATCAACAGGGTGAATGCCATTAGCATCAATTTGGAAACCCAGGAATTCTGTTGAAGAAACCCCAATACTACACTTCCTGGGGCTAGCCAATTGCAGGACAGAAGACAGTTAGTTTGGGTTGCTGGAGAGCCATTAGCTGCTCCAGCAACCCACGTGGTGTATCACAAGAGCCCAGTACATAACAACAACCATATTTCAATAAATTAAAGAACTAAGATTATTGTTTGTATCCATAAATACTGTATGTGAAAAGGTACATGCACTATATACTACTGTTGTTTATATAAAAACAACAACCAACAATAACAAAACAACAAAACAACAACAACAACAACAACAACAACAACAACAACAACAACAACAACAACAATAATAATAATAATAATAATAATAATAATAATAATAATAATAATAATAATAAAGTTGGAAGGGACCTTGGAGGTCATCTAGTCCAACCCCCTGCTCAGGGAGGAAACCCTATACCAGGGTTAGGCAAACTTGGCTCTTTTATGACTCGTGGACTTTAACTCCCAGAATTCCTGAGCCAGCCACCCTGAGGGGAATAGGAGAGGTTTCCAAGCTGACCCATGCTGGCTCAGGAATTCTGGGAATTGAAGTCCACAAGTCATAAAAGAGCCAAGGTTGCCTACCCCTGCCCTATACCATTTCAGACAAATGGCTATCTAGTGTCTTCTTAAAAACTTCCACTGTTGGAGCATTCACAGCTTCTGGAGGCAGGTTGTTCCACTGATTAATTGTTCTAACTGTCAGGTAGTTTCTCCTTAGTTCTAGGTTACTTCTCTCTTTGGTTAGTTTTCCATCTGTTGCTTCTTGCTTCAGGTGCTTTGGAGAATAGCTTGACTCCCTCTTCTTTGTGGCAGCCTGAGATATTGGAACACTGCTATCATGTCACCCCTCACCCTTCTCTTCATTAGACTAGACCAGTTGTGGCGAACCTCAGAGCCCTTTCTGTGGGCACGCATGCCATGCCCCAGAGATGGCAACCATCCCTCTTCAACCAGCCACCTGCTAACTTGCCAAGGTCCCACGTGGCTGGATGCATCCCAGCATGGCTGGTTTCCCTCCCCCCCATCCTGTCCCTCCTGGCCTTGCACGCTCTCCTTTTCCCGGGCATGACCCACTGCATCGGCTCCTCAGCTGTCGGCCAGCCATTCAGCTCAGAGGTGGCTTCTTTGAACTGCTGGAGGTGGGCTGCAGAGCCCCAGAGTGTGCCGTTTGATGGACCAGCAGGCTGTGGCTGCTGACGGACACCGTCAACCCCCATGCGCTCACTGGCCTCTGTGTGCTGGGACCGATGGTGTCAGGCAACAGCATCCCCGGCCCTTGCCTTGCCCTATTGCAATGGCACCCCCACCCTGCCTCGCCTCACCCCACAGGATGAGCCTCCTGCCTACCACCCAACCTGCCAGAGACTCCCCTGGATCTCCTCCATCCCTGCCCACCCCCCACAGATGTCCCTCCCCATGAGCAACATTGAGGTGACCACACCTTGGCCACACCCACCCAATGTGCCATGACCAACACAGCCATGCCCACCTGGCACCCGGTGATAAATAAGTGGGTTTTAGGTTGCAGTTTGGGCACTCAGTCTCTAAAAGGTTCGCCATCACTGGACTAGACATAACCAATTCCAACAACCATTCCTTATATGTTTTAGTCTCCAGTCCCCTAATTATCTTTGTTGCTCTTCTCTGTATTCTTTCTAGAGTCTCAACATCTTTTTTACATTGTGGTGACCAGTGCTTTTTTTTTTTTCATAGGACTCACTGGAGCAGGGACCTTTTTTTGATGGATTTTCCAAGTTTTAAAAGTAACTTTTGAAAATTTGATGTTTGGTCCACATGGACTTGAATCACCCTGTCGAGTGTAGCAGGTCAGCGACAAAATTATTAAAATGTTGCATGCAGGCTGCTTGTGTGTTGAATTTGATGCATGCGTACTTTGTCCAGCTGCTCGGCTTGTGACACTGTTCGGCTTGTGATTGGTCATGTGGTTGCACACTGAGTGCTTACTGTGGGTGGCGACCATTATGTTTCATTACACAAATGACATGTGTGGGTGTGTGTACAGTGATTGACTACGTGTGAAAGGTAAATAAAAGATTAACAAGATGTGCGTTCCGGCACCTTTTTTCTTACAAAAAAAAGCACTGGTGGTGACCAAAATTGGATGTTGTATTCCAAGTGTGGCCTTACTAAGGCATTGTAAAGTGGTATCAACACTTCATGTGATCTTGATTCTATCCCTCTGTTAATACAGCCTAAGACTGTGTTGGCTTTTTTGGCAGCTGCAGCACACTACTGGCTCATATTTAAGTGATTGTCCACTAGGACTCCAAGATCCCTCTCACAGTTGCTACTATTGTTAAGGTACCACCTATACTATACCTGTGCACTTGGTTTTTCTTGCCTAAATGTAGAACCTTACTTTTTCCACCATTGAATTTCATTTTGTTAGATAGCACCCAATGTTCAAATCTGCCCAGATCCTCCTGTATGTTAAGCCTGTCTTCTGGACTGTTGGCTATTCCTACCAGCTTGGTGTTGTCTGCAAATTTGATGAGTTCCACATCTATCTCCTCATCCAAATCATTGGTGAAGATGTTGAAGAGTGCTGGGCCCAGAATAGCCCTCCATGTAGATGCAGTTCCATTGAGGACCACACGCTTACAGCCGGTCAGCCAGCTACAAATCCATCTGGTGGTGATGCTGTCTAATCCACATTTTTCTATCTTATCAAGTAGTAGGTTGTGATCTACTTTATCAAATGCCTTACTGAAGTCCAGGTAAATTATATCAACAGCATTCCTCTGGTCCACTAATTTTGTCACCTGGTCAAAGAATGCAATACAATTTATCTGGCATGATCTCTTTTTGACAAGCCCATGTTGGCTTTTGGTAGTGACTTTGTTTGCCTCTTCGTGTTCATTGATTTGTTGCTTGATTATCTTTTCCAAGATCTTCCCAGCTATTGAGGTATTGAGTTAAATGGAATTGGGTAGCCTATGGAATAAAACTCCACTTTAAACTCAGTCTACATATTATGGTAGAGAGAGAGAGAAAGAACTTGATTTGCAGGGAAGTTGCTTCCAATGTGGCCTTTTGCTCCAAAGAGGCCTGACTAGCCTTCTGCTGGAGATGGTTCAGAGCTGGGTTTAGTCTTGATAACCCTTCCAAGTTTATAATTTTGTGACAGCATGACAAATTTTCTGTGTATACATATGTGTGTGTGTTGTGTCAGGTTGACATTTTATATCTTTATAGGGATGAGACCCAAATGCTTATTGTATTAGGTCATGTATTTTACTTCTCTAATCTAAATAAATTTAAATTTAAAAGGAGATGGACACTGTCCAGGAGCAACCACTAAGAAATTAATAGGAAATGTTACATTGACTATTTGATCCAAACATCTGACAAAGGCTTCTATAAAAAAAAAAGTGGAGAGGCTTTCCTAAAGTTAGTTAATGAATTTTCCAAGTATACATCCAAGTTTCCTTTTTTTATATCATGCCATCAAGTTTCTTTTTTCTGAAGCAGATAATTCCATTTATACCTCATCAAATTCCTTTTTAAAGTTCTAAAACAACAAAAAATCAAGTTGTTGTAAGAGTAATTATATCCCAGATAAAACATTAGGTTTACAAAAATATGAACATTTTTTAATCAAATAATCACACGATTAAACTGTTCACTTTGTATTTACGCTGAAATAATTAATGAAGCAAGTCTTTTTCCATCTGCCTTTTGAAGCCCAGAATTTGTCTTGTGAGTTTTATTCCAGGCTAAAATGTTGAATATTTCATTTTTTCCCCTTAAATAAATTGCTTTACAGGTAGCAAAGAGCCAAAAAAACTAACAAGGTCATAAGAGGGCAAAGCTAACCTTACCCTGGTTTAGCCTTCCACATGATAGTCATTGATGACTTCTCTGGCTTGAATTCTCATGCAGGTTAGATACTGAAGGTCCCAAAATTCTCAACCAATGTTCTGGAAAGCAATTATTATCTTCAGAACAAGATGGAGATTCACACCCTTTGGAAATCATGCTTGGGGTTTCAATTGGTGATGTTGGTTATACAAGTCACACTCATCTCCTTGTGGGTAGCATATTCACATTTTTTCCTCTCTTTACATTCTCTCTCTCTCTCTCTCTCTCTCTCTCTCTCTCTCTCTCTCTCTCTCTCTCTCTCTCTCTCTGTGTGTGTGTGTGTGTGTCTGTCTGTCTGTCTGTCTCTCTCTCTTTCTTTCTCTCTCTCTCACACACACACATTGAGAGAGAGCAGATGAGTTAATACAGAAATAGAGTGCCCATTAAAAAAAAGAAGTCACAGAGATTTGTAGCTAAATGTTCAAGCCCCCACAATTTTCTCTGTACAACATGCAGCTTTCACAGTACAGATGCTCTCCGTCTGTTGTGATTTTCTTTGCATCTCTTTCAGATGGCACATTTGTCTACATTTCACACCCTCTGGACACAGTGACAGCTGCTTACATACTTTAAGTGTCTGCTTTCTTGTTTTAAATTTTATCCTCATATGGTAGTTTGATTAACCACACCAAAACTTAACAAATATAATAATAAAAACGCAATTACTACTCTCCGTGGTACTATTTAAAATAGCTCAGTTTAAAAGCTATGAAAAGCAATCAGACTGAAAATTTGCAGCCTCATTTAGATGCATATGGATTTTTTTCTTCAGTTTTCAATACCTCTTCTTTCATATTTGAAGCGAGTTACTTACCATTAATAATCAACAAACTTAAGCAATGTAACAACCTCTAATATACATTTTAGAACTCAAATATTCTCTGTCAAATCTGTCAAAAAACGATGCAATTCATTTTTAATAATGTTCTCAGATTTTGGTGTCTCAGTGTTTGTAATGAATTTATTTCTAGCTTGCAATCAGTTTTCATAATGTTGTAAAGATAACCAAAGGTCAGATTTCTTATTTCTAAATTCACATGGAAGGAAAGGAAAGAGAAGGGTGGGATAATAAAGAAACAACGTAGAGTTATTTCAGCTACCCATACTAAAGCTGGAAGGCAGAAGAGGTGTTATAGAATATTTTAAATCCTCAAAATTGCAGAAATAGCAAACCTTTCACACTACCTTTCCCTAAAGACTAGGTAAACATCTAAGTTTATGTGAATGGGTCAATATGTTCCAGATGAAAGGTTGCTATGAAATCATAAAAGATGCTGGTTGGGAAACGCTGGGATTTGAAGTCCACACATCTTAAAGCTTCTGAAATTAAGAACTCCTGCTGTGATGCATAAGTGCCCATCAAGGTGCCCATGACCACTCACCTAAGTCTTTGCCCTGTTTCTCAATACCTTTTGTTTTCTGTTTTGTTTTTTAGATTCCCTCAATTTAAATTTTTATGAATAATTTTTCCAAAGCAAAGATACAATTTCATATTTACTTCTTAAAATGCCTCTTGGCCTACAGGCATGTTTGGATAATAAAAACTTCTGCATCCCAGAATTTTCTTTCAAACAATGCCTCACACCTGGAAATTGGTAGAGAATAATCCAGGTGGATTAGAAAGGGTAAGAGGAGCCTTTAGCTATTAGCTTCCTTTGTGATAAAAGAGTTTGGTTAAGAAGTTTTATGTAGCATTTGAATAAGTCTTCTTTCTTTTCTTTTTCTATTTTAGTTTTTCTATATATATTTAATATCACTAAGGTTTGTTTTATCCTATAGAAGCTAGAGAGTGATGGATTTTAGAGTTTATGGTTGTTAGTATATGGTTGTTTATGATTGTTTTTTTTATATATACCTTGTATTTAGCTCTGGGAAGTCGGGGGGGGGGAGGGGGGGGAGGGGGGAGAGGTAGGGGGGGAGGGAGAAGGGAGGGGGAGAGGGGATTTTTAAAGGGAAAAATTGTATGTTAAAACTTTTCAATAAAAAAAAAAGAGTTTGGTTCTATCCAGGGCTTTTTTTTTCTCATACGCTCAGAACGGAGTTCCGGCACCTTTTTTGGATGGAACCTTGTAGGGTAGGCAAGGCGGGTTGTATGACATGTGTGAGTTCCGGCACCTTTTTCTTTTACAAAAAAAGCACTGGTTCTATCCATTTGGAAGGCACTGTAGAAAACTTGTCTCATTTACTAGTTACATTGATCAACAGGACACAAGCACTTTGTGAGGGTCTTATCCTATTTGAGGCTCATTAAATATTAGTAACCTGATGCTGTTCTATAGAATCAAACCTTTTGCTGAGAATTGAATTTATGGACCACTGCGTTTATATAGTGCATTAGCTATAGGGGCTATTCTGGTCTTGGCACTTGGTGGTGTTACCTGAAGAGGTATATACAATACATGAGAAAGGTATATATAGTTCACCTTCCCATATGTTCTCAGAGAAGAAATATATAGATGGTTCCATTATGTTATCCCTTGTGTAGTGGTGTTTAACATGACTTCCATTCCCCCTGGGGCTGGTCCCTATTTTTGTATAAAGTATATTTTGTGTGGTTTCAATTACATTGACCACTCAGAGGGAAGCCCTGCTGGACTTGCCAGCATCCTAAAACAGGAAAGCTCATTTTGTTGAAAAGGAATCCAGTGGTTGACAGTCTGGAATGGAGGACACGGCATCCTCAAGTCAATTGGCTTACTGTTTTCTCCACCATGAGCTACTTCGTGGTCAGAAGCAGGAGTACATTTCACATCATTCCAACAGGCATCATGTTCAAGTGCCCAGAATAAACCTGGTACTTGGATTCTACAAGTCCATAGGAAGAAAAAGGTAGAATGCAGAGTTAGATGACTTAGAAAGGATTGAATTGATTACAATACATTAAAGGTAGAATGAAAAACACTGAGATTGTTGTAGCAATGCTCTATGGCTAAATTAAAAATCTAATGGTGGTGTAAAAGCAATTAGAAATCTGTCCGCAACCCCTGTGGATCTTTGGTTGCAGGAAAATCATGAGATATTTGATCGAGGTAATTTGATTTCATATTTCCTAATAATTGGATATGAAACCTTGTAGAGGTCAGTTAATAGATTTTATTAGCTTGCTTTAGCTAAGGAGGTTAACCAAAACCTTTCCCAAACTCAATGGTTCATTTAATGTTGCAATAAAGTATCCTTATTCAGAACATTCTACTTCATTTTCAAACTAATCAATGTAGAAATGTTGATTTTATTCACAGGGTATTTATTAACATCCATTGTAATCCCTAAATACCCAAGGAATTAAAGGAATATAAGCAAACAACTCAAATAAGCAAAGACTTTTTGCATGATATGGGCCTGTTCTATTAAATGAATCCCCAAATAATTAATTTCAGAAAGAGTTTTTCTGAAACTTCCTGTATGTTTGTCTGGACTTCTTAAAGAAAGGGAGGGCTAAAAAAAGGTACTTTTATATATATCCACACATGAAAGAATGATAATTCTTTGATAATTCCACGGACTCTCTTCAACTCTCATTCTTTCTCTCTATGATTATTTTCTAGAAAAGTAATGTAAGCAAAATCAGTAAAGAGGCTTGAGGCAACTTAAAGACTAACCAATTTCCTGTTGTGGGGTAGGAGTTAAGCAATTACAGTTTCACAATCCATAGGATGCCATTAGTCTCTATAATTTGTGGAGCATAATTTAAGTGCCTTCAGACAACATATCTTGATATGACATAGGGAAGGTGGCTGATGATTAGGCCTAGTTTCCAATTGTTGTTTTCTCATAAGAGATAAGATAAGGGAGCATAGTTAATAAGGGAAAGGGATTAGAGTAGGGATGAATGATGTATTTGTGAGTAATCAGGAGTCAACTTGTGCTGGAAAGAATGAGAGAGCTGGCTTTTCTCTCTTGACAAGAACTTGTACATTTCTGAGCAGAGATGGCAATCTTTTAGCCCTTCCTTCCTTCTTCCTCCCTCCCTTCCTCTTCCAAAAGCAATGGTCTCTGGGCCTCAAAGCATGTATGATTTAATGATTTCATTAATATGATAGGCAAACATATTTCAACCTCACCTGTATATGGATATTGTGGTAGAACAATAAATGGGCTGCAAAGGTGTGTATCCTAAATCAGACCATATCCAGCTTCCTAACACTAATTCTAATGGTTCTTCTTCTTCTTCTTAAATATGAGAAATATAGGGGAAGATTTTCAGGGATGTTAGAGGAGTAGATCTAAATTAAAGGCCAGAATAATTTTGCTTTGGAGGACCTCTGCCTGCTTCCAATCCTTTTAATGCAGAATTCACCCTGCACACTGGAGGGAGATTGGTCCCATAGCAATTGGGCTGGAGGGAGGTTAGTGATAGAAACATCATCTGCATCCACCAAGTGATTTCTTCATGGTGTGGAGTGGAGGAAGGTTCATCCGGTGCTCTACTTGCTATTCTGCTGCTATTATCAAAGTGTTAAATCCAGAACAATCAAAGACCAAAACCATGAAAAAGCTTAGAAGTTCTCAAGAACTTAACAAAGAATTCCAGAGAGTGTTGGAAAAAAAGTAGCAGTGTTACAATATCATCTGTGAAGACTTCAAAAATAGAAGAGTCTGCAAAAAAAAGTATTCTTAAAGATCTCCAAATTCAAGAGGAGGTTCCATACTTGAATTGGTATGCTACAGTACACCAATGGACAAATGGTAACTGATTCAAAGTAGATCACACACAGTAGGAAGGAGTATTCTTAAATTTTGAACAGAAGAGATCTCAACATCTAATTTGTACCCTGACTTCTAGGAAATGGTTAGATCAACAGTCATTACCAAGATGAATAACTACAGGAATTGGTGGAATTTCTATAGAAATATGGCAAGCAACAGAAGAAGAAGAATCAGTAAAAATTCCAATCAAACTATGTCAGAAAATCAGGAGAATGATTGCCCTACAGATTGGAAAAGGTCCATCTACATATCAGTACCAGGAAAAGGAGACAATAGAGTGTTTAAACTATTGCACAATATTATTAATTTTGCACATTAGCAAAACAATGTTTAGGATCATCCCATGCAGATTAGAGCACTAGATGAAAAGGGAGATATACCCAAATGTCCAACCTAGCTTTAGAAAAAAAGACGAATAACTTTGATCTCTTGATGCTATAATATTAGGACAGGTAGAAAAAAAAAGAAAAGAAAAAAGAAAAAAGATAATCAGCAGCAAGGCGTATGGATATAGTAGTAGCAACGAATGTATGTTTGGAAGATCTGAAGAACCAAGTCGAGGACAGGGAATCCTGGAAAGTTAATTATCAGTGTGATCACTAAAGTTGACTTTGATTTTATGGTACATAATTAGTCAAGACATGTGTGGCGTTGCACAGACATTTGTGGTAAATCTGGCCATTTTTCCCAATAGTTAATGAATAGTGCCCTGCAGAAATCTAGATCTGAAGGGGAAAAAGTGTTTCAGAGAACACACTATTTGCCCCTGTTGGCAGTTCCTCAAAGAAGTTTCTTAAAATAGCCACATGATTCCAGGGAAATATACATTTTATTTAAGAAGATGCTAGTGGGGAGACGTGCATATTCACCCATGCTCTTAGCTACTCTTTCTTTTCAAATCTGGATCTCTCGACAAGCAATCAAAGAAAATTGGTATTCTCATTTCCTTCCCCACAGAGCTGGCTCTCAGAAATAGTGCTTCTGTGCTAAGGGCTACCCAGCTGTTGCCAGACACTAGTACATGACTGAAATCTTTGTATGCCAGAGCCATATGTGTGTTTACCAGCCTTCTGCTAGCCCATCCTGTCATTAATGAAAGAGTAGCAACTAATTATGCAAAACGTATGCAGCTTTTTAACTATTTTAATTGGCTCTTTTGGTTGCTGTTGTTTTGTCTATCTGGTGATTTATAGAGCTGTGACTTTGGTCTTCTGATTTATGATGGAATGTTCTTGCATTCTAAAACCTACAAAACCACTGATGCCTGATGCCTGGATCGTTTTTTTTAGACTGAAGAATGGGTTACAAATTCCAAGAACAAATGAGAGCTCAAGCTGATTTGTTTTTCGCTTTTGAAAAAGAGAGGTAGAACTTTGTGTTTCATACAGTCAATTCATCCACTATCAACAGAGACAAGCTGGAAACACCAGTCAAAGAGGCACAACAATTACAATAAACACCTCGTAAATTTCTTTTCAAATTTAAAAGGATTTTTTTTGCCAATAACAGGATGAAGAGAGGTCTCAAAGTTGCACTACATCTAACTTTGATTTCACACACACACAGACACACACACACAGATATCCAGGTCTGATAACTTAATATATAATACTTAGGCTATTTCTTCAATTAAAGTCATTTATCATCATCAGAAAGAAGCATATTGTTCAAGGGGTGATTTTCAGCAGAGACTTGCAGTTAATGTTAAGTAATCCTCTTGAATGATGACACAAGTGTGCTAAGAATGACTCTTCACCTTGGAATGTCAAAACTGCTTTGAACTTGCAGAAAAAGTCCCAAGAATTCATTGGAAGATGGGCCAAGCCTAAATCTATTTTTCTTTTCCTTTAAAAAAACAAAAACAAAAAAAAGCAAAAAGTGTCTTACAAAATGAGATTGTGGTGGCTGTTTGCTTTAAAGCAAAGGTCAAAAATATAAATAAGTGGTATAGGAAGGGAGCTATTTCATCCTTGCTAAAAAAACAAACAAACACACACCTGCCTTTTTATTGAAGATGTCTTGATGGTTTGTTTCCCTCTCACTCACTCTCTCGCCTGAATCACTGGTGCAATCTTTTTTTTCAAAAATAGAAAAAAAAGAAGAAAAGATGTTTACCAAAGAGGGACACTCACTTGAAATGTTCAGCCCTTGTTGGCTATTGATTCCTTGATATTGGGAGTTGCTTTTTAGCAGTTTAAGCTACTAAATGCTGAAACAGAAATTCTGGTAAATTCGTATCATCATTTATGGACATTTTAAAAATGATTGCAATATTAATGACTATCAGATATTTCTCTAATGATAAATTACTGAGAAAAAATATATGACTGACAAGATCTTTGTCCAAAGATATTGAAGGGAGTTTGGTCAGTCACATTTTTTTCCTCAGTAATTTATCATTAGAGAAACATCCCATAGTCATTAGTATCACAATCATTTTTAAAATGTCCATTAATCTAAATGTAATATTCATTTTAATTATATTGATTTTGCCCAAAGAATCAATAGATGTTTTGTATCTATCGATTTATATCTTTATATGAAATGCATTTATTTATATAAATGGCTCCACTGCTAGGATCCCATTCCTATTTTTCCTTTACCGAGGATTCTTATATTTGTTTTTATAATTTTATTCTAATCTGTATTTCTTATTTTTACATTGCCTATTTTTATATTTGTTGTTCAATTGTTATATGCCACTCAGAATCATGTTTTGTAAGATGGGCGGCTATATAAATTCAATTAATAAATATTTATTTACATCTATTATATGTAATCATTAAGAGTAAAAAATGATCAGCTAGTACATCATCATTTCTGTCTTAATGTATATCAATACATTTAGAATTGTTAAGGCCATGTCCATCTCTCTCTCTCTCCCCTCCCCCTTAGTGCTCTCATTTTTGCTTCCCCCCCCCCCCGTGTGTGTGGGCGTATGTGTAAAACATTAATGGATAACATCTACTATGCAGTAGAAGATATGAATGTAATTTAGAGAGAAACATTTGAGTTAGGAGTATAAGCTTTAAAAGAAAGTACTCTGAAGCTTGTGTGGGGGAAAATAATAAAGATAAGCTTTATTTAGGGAATAAAGTCCAAGTTCTGTTCTGACAAACATACTCTAGTCGGCTAGAAAAGTTAGCTGGGAATAACTTTTACCAGACAGACTTTTGATAAACGGTTGCCATTCTGTGCGGATGTTATAGGACATGGACTGGCACCAGACCACAGCATACCAGCAACCAGGCCATGCAAACTGCTGGATGCAGGCAGCACATGAGACCATGCCCCCTCCAGTCCATGGGAAAAAAATTCTCCCTAGAACTGGTCCCTGGTGCCCAAAAGATTGGGAGTCTCTATCATAGGACATGTCATAATACCAAATGTACCCACTGACTCAAGAGGTTTACCAACCTCTGAATAGAATTCAATATAGCTATACCTTTAATGAATAGCAGCTTAAGCTTGTTTGACTGGGCTAGACAAGTAAGCAAGAACCATGTCTAGAATTAGAATTAGAATTACAGAATTGGAAGGAATCTTGTATATCATCTAGTCCAACTGCCCAAGCAGGAGACCCCACACTATTTTTGACAGATGGCAGTCCAGTCTCTTCTTGAAAGCTTCCGATGATGAAGCTCCCACAACTTCTGAAGGCAAGCTGTTTCATTGGTTGATTGTTCTCACAGTCAGAAAAAAATTGTCCTTATTTCTAGGTTGAATCTCTCCTTGATCAGTTTCCATCTGTTATTCCTTATGTGGCCTTCAGGTGCTTTGAAAAATAGGTTGACCCCCTCCTCTCTGTGACAGTCCTCAAATATTGGAACACTACTATCATGTCTCCCCTGGTCCTTCTTTTCATTAGACTAGCCATGCCCAGTTCCTGTAACCTTCTTCATATCTTTTAACATCCAGTCTCCTAATCATCTTTGTTGGTCTTCTCTACACTCTTTGTAGAGTCTCAACAAGTTTTTTATAGTGTGTAGACCAAAACTGGATGCAGTATTCTAGATATGGTCTTACTAAGGTTTTATGGAGTGGTATTAGAACCTCACTTGATCTTGATCGAATCCCTCTGTTAATGCAACTTAGGCTCATATTGGCTTTTTTGTTTGCCACACTGCTGGCTCATATTTAACTGATTGTCCACTAAGACTCCAAGATCCTTCTCACAGCTACTGATACCAATATTAAGCCTGGTTTCACCCAATGTATATGTTTGTACTTTCTGTTTTTCTTGCCTAAGTGTAAGATTTTACTTTTCTCTACGTTGAATTTCATTTTGTTAGATAGGGCCCAGTGTTTTAAGTCTGAGATTTTAAATTGTGTTGAGTTTCAAAAGTTTTTGCAGTTTGAGAAAAACTGTGTTGAGAGAGACCAGCATATTAGTCCTGATAGAAATAAACTCTTTTGAGAAGATGAAAGGTATAATCACTGTAAAAGAATTTGATATTTCCATAAAGTTACCAGATCTGGCCTGGAAAATTGAGGATGAGCGAAAGCATCTTTTAATGGTCATTCATTGCTTAATTCTAAATTATGATGCAAGGCAATATAAGGGAAAAAAAGTTTTACAAAATGAAAACAGAACCACCACCACCCCAGTTGTCCTATTTGAATGGAAAAGGAATTCTATTTTCACCAGGCAATTCAAATATATTGACTTTTCCACTAAACCATTTGCAGCCTGCCACACAATTTTAGAAGCTCTCTAAACCTTGAATAATATTTTATGATGTTGCCCGAACTTCATGGAGGAGGAGAATCTGGAAAATTTCTCTCTACAAAATGGTATTTCCCTATAGATTTTTTTGAATCAAACTCTCACACATGAAATAGAAGCTTGTCAGTGGAGAAGTAGGATAAATCAAAATCTACAATTACTAGCACCTTTGAAGACCACAACGAAGTAAATGGGAAGGCTTAACATTACTGTTTAATTAAGCTTGCTTATATTTTTTTTTAATTTTAATTCCATTTATATCCCGCCCTTCTCCGAAGACTCAGGGCGGCTTACAAGCTTAGCAGTAGCCTTCATTCTATGTATATGCCTGCTTATTAGTTAATTAGAGGCTTATTAGAAAATAATATAGAGAAGTTTTTGTTTCCTATTGCAACACTATTCTGGTTACTGCAGTAGATGTAGAGCAAAAACTGCTCTATTTTGCAATGACTTTTCTCTCCCAGCATTTTGTCAAGAAGCTCAGCGTTCACAGAATTAAATACCTTCCTCTTTGTTCTATCTAGGGTTGCAAAAACAGGATAGAAGAAATGCAAGTACAAAAACTTAAGTGAAAAAGAGAACAAATCTCACTTCTGTAGATCAGAATTGTTTAAAAATTCTAGAACAGGGGTTGGTCTCCATTGCCCAGTTGCAGATGCTCTATTTTCCTGCCAAAATTATCACCAGTTTAAAATAAGAACATTTGACTTGCTCCTCTCTGGCTAGCAGAAACCGCAATGCAGATCTGTTTGAAAAATGTATGCTTCTTCTGCATCAAGTTCATTGTGTGCCTTTCCTCTTTGAAGGGGCATATACTTAATAGTGGTAAAAGTGATTCATATCACTCACTTTCCCTTGGGATTATATCGACACAGGGTTTTAAATTAGATAACAGGAACTATCACTTTCCATACTATTTCCCTAATACGCTCCCTCCATCTCTAGCTAATAAACTAAAATTAAGCAAAGTGTTCATTAAAATTAGAGCTGGCACACTTGCATTTTATTACTAATAAATTGCAGCTTCCTGAGGGAAAGAAAAAAAGATATTTGCATTTGAACACTGATTACTCAGCTTACAATTTGTATTTGTAAAAGGTGCTGTAGTGATTAGGATAGAAATTATTGAAATCAGAATACATATATATATATATATATATATATATATATGTGTGTGTGTGTGTGTGTGTGTGTGTGTGTGTGTGTGTGTGTGTGTGAAATGTTATATATATATATATATATATATAATTTGTTTTCTGAGGTTTTCGCGGGTGCCTGTATGTGGATCCTTGGTTTTTCGGGTTTTTCCCCGCGTAGAACTAAAGGTGTAAACATTATATATAATGTTTTCGTAGATTCTCGCGGGTGTCTGTATGTGTAGATCTAGAGTCTCGGGTTTCTTCCTGCGTTCTTTTCATCTTCAGAACTTTCTCTGCCACAACTTTCTGAAGATGAAAGGAACGCGGGAAGAAACCCGAGACTCTAGATCTACATATATATATATATATATATATATATATATAATGTTAAATGTTTGTTAACAAACAAAGCTAACAAAACGAGAGAGATCCTGTGGCTCAAGAGGTAAAAACACTGGCTAATGTGCAATCAGCCCAGGGTCACCTAGCAGTTCGAAAGCACGTAAAAATGCAAGTAGAAAAATAGGGACCACTACGGTGGGAAGGTAACAGCGTTCTGTGCACCTTTGGCGTCTAGTCATGCCGGCCACATGACCACGGAGACGTCCTTGGACAAGCGCTGGCTCTTCGGCTTTGAAACAGAGATGAGCACCAGCCCCTAGAGTCAGAAACGACTAGCATGCATGTGCAGGGGAACCTTTACTTTTACCTTTTATTTCTCCAGTCCCCCAATCTGTAGGAATATTCAAACAGAAAATTTAAAGTGTTTTGTCCTCCACTTTATATTTTATGAAATGAAATTATTCTAAGATTGCAAAAAAATGGTTTTACCAGTACATATATGTAGAAAGACCATGTATCAGTAGAAATTCAAAATAACAGCCAGTTTATATAGTTTTGAACTTTTAATGTGTCTGAATCTCGCAGTATTTTTATGGAGCTTTTAAAGGTAAATTTATGGTTGTTTCTCAGCTCAAACAAAACTAAACCTATCTCAATGTCACTTCTTCAAGATCTTAAACACCATTTTAAAGTGATACAGAAGCCATGTTTTTCCTATACACCAATCTTTTCTTGATATCATTGTTATTCTGCATATTTAGGGGACTGAAATGGGGACCCTCAAATGTCTTCCGCAGCTCAGGTAGAACAGCTGCTTGTTAAATGATCTGAACCCAGCAAATTGGAGTGAGAGAGAAGGTGGACAATGATGTGCAAGTCGACCACTAATTTACAGATACAAGAACTTAAAGCACCCATCTTTAATCCAGCAAATACAGCTATTGAGCAAAGCTTCCTTCTGAAGCAGCCAACTAGCTCCCTACGTCTAAGAATTATGAATTAAGAATTGTGCTTTGTGGTTAGAATAGTTGGAATGTAGCATTGTAGAATAACTCTGCCCACAGTCTGGAGTTCAATCCTGACAGGCTCAAGGTTGACTCAGCCAACCATCCTTTGAAGCTCAGTAAAACGAGGATCCTGGTATATAGGTCTGGGTGCTATTGCTATTGTTCAATAACAGTGGCTTTTGTGTATGTACAGAAGACATTGTGAAATGGATTTTCAATGTGGAACAATACACCCCCATGCCATGGCAAAGCACAATAGACCAGCAAGCCAGAGTGCCCTCTAACAGTCACCCTGAAAGTACAAGTCCCAAAAAAGCACAAATTCATTTTATTATTTTCTTTACATGAGTTAACAGTAAGGATTTTGATCCTGACTACCTAAATTCATAAATTGTTCAATATACAGTATTATTAAACAGCATTAACTTAAGCAGCACTGAAAAAGAAAAATGAATACACATATTTATGAGTTGTTTCTTTCAATTTAATCTTTTATGACAGGTCAGTGGAATTAATTTGCAGTTCCTTATTGTAAACCAAGTGAACAGGAGTGATCATTTAGATCTTTAATGGCATTAGTCATTAGCAAATAAACTGATCCTTTTTCTTCTTAGGTCATCTTTCAAAGAAACACAGCAACTGCACTACATTTATCATAGCTTCCCTGAGGACTCCCCCTCCCCCCAAATCCCACCTTAAATTTGTATATTGCCAAGATTGTGATTCATCAGAACAGCAAAGCCCTTGGAAGTATTGAAAATACAGGTAATCCTCTTCTTGTAAACATAACTGAGCCTGGAATTACGATTATAAGATGTTAGGTTGCAAGTTGAGTCATAAGGAGACTGGATCCAACTTTTTTAACATTTTTTTTCTGCAGTGGTCAATAAGTGAATGCCACAGAGATTAGGTATCTATTTTTTCTCCATGGATTTTTTTTTGCTGGAAACTGGAATTAAATGCCAGAAACCAGCAAAAAAACAACAAAAACCCACAAATCAGTCATGTGACTATGGGCCCTTGCAAACACCAATAAAAAGGAGTTAGTAACCAAGTGCCCAAAATGCAATCATGACCATGAGGCTAGCCCAGGGGTCTTCAAACATGGCCCTTTTATGACTTGTGGAATTCAACTCCCAGAATTCCTCAGCCAGTGTGAGGAATTCTGAGAGTTGAAGTCCACAAGTCATAAAAGGTCCATGTTTGAAGACCACCCCTGGGCTAGGGGGATGGCCAGTGTAACTTTGAAAATAGGTGGTAAGTAGCTCTGGGGAGGTGTGTCATAACGTTGTAACTGTCATTAAGCAACTGGTTATAAGATGTATCATTAATTGATCCCTAAAAGTTAGGTTATATGACTTAATACTACAATAATGATCACTGAAACCTCTTGTTATAACAAGAGGTTTCAGTGATCATTACTGTAGTATTCATATAACGTAACTTGATCTTTCACAAATCCTTCACTACAGAGTTTTATTTTTAGCATGTGTTTTGTATTCAAGAGAGAGGATAAAAAGCGACATTATGCTTGTGCTGTTCACCAGTAAATACTATTATGCCCTCCATAAGTATTCCATCAATGGTCAAAAACTACATATATGTAACATCTTGTACCTTTAGACTAATTTAGAAGAAATATAATTTCCATCTAGTTTGATTTCCATGTATATTCACATAAGCTTGTATTCCCAATTTGTATGGACATTGGGATGCAAGCAGTTCAAAAACTTTAATGTTTTTTTTAAGTATTAAAGCAGTTGTGAGATGGCAATGATTAATGCCATCCTACAAAGGCATTATTTTTAGAGCAAGAGTTCACAGATAGCCAGGTTTTTAAAAAGTAAGTAAAAGAGTTGTCAGATCATTTTCAACAGATGCCTATAGAAAAAGAAATCACTTGTTCCAAGTAACAAATGATAGGCTCTGACATTTAGATGTATATGAAAGCAGATACAACTTATTTATAACTTTTTTTAAAAAAAAATACATTGCATGGGCAAACATTAGTTTTTTAACCTTAAGTCAAGGTTTCCTTATTAAATAGAAGTTATGGGGAGAGATGAAAAGATTTTTTAAAAAAATCTTTTTTTTTTTTTTGCTTTCCAAAAAAGTAGAACCAAAACCATTTTTTTAAATAAGAAGATCTGGATAAAATAATCTGATTATAAAGACCTAGCTAGGGCATCTTGGCTATAAAAGTATTAGTTCAACTATTATCAAACTATTATTTATGAAGCCTTTGTCAAAGTTAAAAAATGATTGATAAGATACTAATTATAACTATATATTAATACTGTAATATATTGATGGCAGTGTTACAGAAAAAGATCAGGACGTAGTTGGGCTTCTTACTAGAATCTAACAGTCCACCTTGGGAACAGAACAATGATCTAAATAGACCTTTATTTATCTTTAAAGTAGCTACATGTATATTTCTCGGCTCAACCATGAACTTTTATAGATCTAAGTTTCTGTGACCATAACTATCTAAATATAAGTGTGGACTTTAAATCCCACTTGTTTAGAACAGGGTTTTTCAACCGGTGGTACATGTACCACTGGTAGTACGCGAGCACCTGGCTGGTGGTACGCGGTATCACCTTCCTCCCCCCCCTCCTTCCCAGCTCACTTGCTGCCGGAAAACATGCTGCTTGGCGGTGGCTTGCAGGAGCCTATCAAGGCACGCGAAGAGCACAGGTGCAGAGGCCCCACCCTCCCCTGGGACTCATTGTGCAGTAACCGTGTTGTCCTTCCCCCAGAAGCAAGCGCGAGCCTGAAGGGGACAAAGCCATCCACTCCCTCAGCAGGTAGGTGTTTGCATCCGCTCATGTCCATCTTCTTTTCCTTCCCCCCTGCGAGTTTGCGATACCCCTCATGTTGCCTCCCTCCCGGAGCTGGAGAGTGCCCCTCCCGATGTGCCTAGAGGGGAAAGCAAAGCAGCCAGACAGTGCGCGCCTTCCCTGAGGACTCATTCCGCGGCAGCAGGTGGGAATGGAGGCCCATGTTTTCCTGATGCACACCAGGGCAGGCGAAGCCATCAGAACGCGGGTGTGGAGGGAAAAACGTGCCTGCCTGACTCCCTCCCCCCCACTGTTGGCGACTCCGTACAGCTGGCCCCAACCTCCACGGACTGGAGCCCGTTGGCGGAGGTTGGGGCTGGCCGTATGGAGTCGCCAGCTGATCCGTACGGCTAGCCCCAACCTCCGCAAGTAGTGAGCGAGGGAGATTGCCAGGAGCGCGAATCGGCGTATGCTAAGAAATGCCAATCTTGCGCTCCTGCAATCTCCCTCGCTCGGTTTCAGCTTGCTTTCTGCAAGAGAAAGCCGGTCCGCAGGGCTGCCTTCACGGGTGCCGCTCTAGCACGGAAAGGGGGAGGCCGGTCCCTGTTCGGCCCACCAGCCCCAGGAGAGCCCCGTGAGAGTGCCTCTCTGGCCACCAAACCCTGGCTTTCGAGCAGGAGTGGCCTTGCCCTGCTTGCCCTTGGCCGGCGCCGGGAACAACCACCGTGACCCACCCCATTTTCGCAAGCCCCGCTACGCCGCCTGCCGCAGGTTTCCAGCAGCGGGAGGTTCCAGGATGAGGGCCTGGTGGGGGTGGTCGGGGCTGCTCTGGCGGGCCACTTCTGTGGCAGTGGGACATGCTGGCGCCCTGCACTGTGCTCCATCTGTGGGGGCCGCCCTGGAAAAGGTAGAAGTGCAGCTGTAGTCCAGGATGGTCAACTGCTCTGAGCTGTCTGGCCGGCTTTGTGCTGTCCCCCAAGAGCAGCTGGTTGTGAGTTGCTGCCGTCCGCTTCCCTGAGTGAGCCTCAGCCCCGGATCTCCCAACTGGGACTCCGGCCACGTCTGCAGAAGGCAAGTGGGGCGAAGGGAGCTTTGGCACGTCTTCCATCCCTCCCATGTGAAGGGTGCCTTCCTACCCTGCGGTCCACAGCAGCATTGTTGGCGTGTGTGGATCCACTCTTGAGCGAATGCGAGGTGTTTCTGTTGCTGGAATAAAGCTTATTAAATGAGCTAGCAACCTCTGCATATCTTTGATAGATCTTCCCCAACTTTCCTCCGGTGCTTCATAAAGTTAAGTGGGCATCAGGTTTCTTGGTAAAAATGGATAAGGAAGGAAGGAAGGAAGGAAGGAAGGAAGGAAGGAAGGAAGGAAGGAAGGAAGGAAGGAAGGAATTAAATGACAATGGGAGGGAGGGAGGGAGAGAGAGAAATAGAGAAAGGGAGAAAAAGAGGGAAATGGTCATAAGTCACTTTTTTTCAGTGCCATCATAACTTTGAACAGTCAATAAGCAAATTGTTGTAAGTCAAGGACTACCTGTACTTTATCATTTTTTTTCTTTTTTTTGGTCAAGTTTTTGACACCTTGCTGGGCAACTGGTGGTACTCGGACATTGCCTTATCCTAAAAGTGGTACAATGGGTGAAAATGTTGAAAAGCCCTGGTTTAGAAGAGTAGAATAGGGTAGGATGCATAGTATACATCCAAATAAATTTTGTGGAACAATTTTTCTGGGATTAATGATTTGCTTATAGTAAGAGAAGGAACTATGAGAAAAGGTGCACAAGTATCACCATTCACTATTAAAAAGGCAATCCACATTTCTGTCCCACAGATTTGTTTTCCTGGCAAATGGGAAATTATAGGCCAACAGCAATAAATAGAAGCCAGTTAATATGTGCTGAATGTTACATTAGTAACAACTTTTAACTTGCACTAGGAATTGATCCAGATACATGTAAAGCTCACTCTGCCTGTATTTACATTATCTTTATATCAAGGCAAATATTACAAATGGACATGAGAAAGTTACTATGGCAACAAGTACTTAAGTGGTATATTTTTCTAATTGTAATATAAAAAACACTTAATTAACAATTGTCATCTCAGTTGTACAATGATTATCTTCAGCTTCTCCTTTATTGGAAATTGGCTGTATTGCTAGTTTTGCATTAGTGTTATATTCTCAGACTTGTCTGCAACAACTGAACTATGCCCCCTGCTGGTTAACAGTGAAAATATGTAATTGCTGCACTGCATTATATCAAGATTTCTTTTAGTTGAGTTTTATTAGCAAAGGGACTTCTCAATTATGAATGTAAGTCATATGTTGAACCAGTGTGCAAAGAACATAAATCTCAGTTGTGCTGAACTGAAAACAAAGCTAGATGAAAATATTTTTTTCTGCAATAATACTGAAAGAACAGTTCAGCTATATACTTTGCTGCTGCTACATTTATCTGTGGAAACTTAAGCATCTATGTGCTTAAGAGTGAAGGGTCCTTGGTGCTCTCTAAGCTTGATTGCTTTTTTGCAGACATTTTGCTACCCAGACTAGATAACATCATCAGTGGAATGAAATGTCTACAAAAAACAACAGCAACAGAGACCCCTCATTTCAACCATGCTACAAATATTCTCCTTTACTGGTGCTTAAGAGTCTTTGCATGGGTTTAGATATTAGAATACTTAAAATAGCCCAATTGTGTAAGACAGTGGCGTCGTTTAGACCGATGAGTTACCTCTGCTTCGTCTGGAACAGTGTATCCCTTTATCTTGATCATGTATATATCATAATGTAAATTGGACAAGCATTTCACCATTTACCATATTTATCTGAAGCACAGAGCTGATTTATGGCACTCCAACGTCTCATTTGCTCCCAATACAGAACGTGACGGAATGTTTTTCCCCATTTCTCAGAATAGCTGAAAAGTGTATATTAAGGCTTGAAGATTTTGTGGGTTAGGGTTTGGCAAAGGAACAAAACAGGCTTTTTTATGACTTCACATGCTTTACAGTATCCATTTCTACCTACAATCTCCTTCCCACAATACAGCCCCCAAGGGCCCAAAGTATAGATCCGGCTACTCATCTTGCATTCCCAACGCAGGTCACAAAGTCCAGATGTGATCTCCAGGCATAAAAATGCTGCACCAGAAGCAGGCCAATGATTCAGAGGACACATGAGCTGACAACTGGCCTTCTAGGAGCATTTTAATGATTTCGTACAGCTGGCTGCATGAACAAAGTTGGCTTAGCTCTTTGATCACATAAACAGCTTACTTAATTTCTTAAAGATGATGATGTTCCTGTATTAGACTTCACTATGAATCTAAATATACCTTATTTAAACACATCGAAAATCTTTTTGTGGAATTGTAAATTTTTGATGATTTTTGATGATTACTTACCTTAATTCACAATTCATTTACACGCTTTCTTTTAAAGTGCAAAGGCAATTGAAAATTAAGGTATATCACATTCTGTTTTCTAACTTAATGGATGTAACCAAGAGTTAGGTAGTCATTTGTTCCTAAAGATTATAATTTCTTCTATTATGATGGACAGAGGTTTATTCCAATAGAAATTTAGAACTGCCATTTTCACAATATAAAACATGAGGTACATTGGTATCATGAGCTACCAATGATGAATAATAGCCTTAGACACATAAACATGATTTTGAGAACTAAAAATGAACACCATCACACAAAGCCTACCGAAAATACAAAGCAGACACAATAAATCTTTAATGACAAAGTTGACCATCAGATTTTACACATTTTTTCCCCCAAACGCCAGCCTTCTTTTACCAACATTAAAAAGGCATTTAAAAAGTCCACATCTAAAAGTCTTTTGTTTGCCAAGTACTTTTCTATTGTTCCACAAATAACAAATAGTGCTGAAATGGGCACAATCCATTTGATTTAAGCAAATGTCACTAGTCACTTATACTAGGATATTATAACGCCTGTATAAAAAGTAGTCATTGTTCTTACTTTGTACAGAAATGCAATTTTAAGTACAATTTATCATTCACTTCCAAAGAGAATCATACTGGCAACCTGCACATATAAACACCATTTACATATCACCTTGGGTAGTGGTTTTTCAGTTCAATAACTTAAGGGTTAGATATCGATGTCTCATCTTGGAATGTAGATCATAAGTCTTCATGGGTATCAGGTGAACTTATATTTGCTGATGTTTTCTCTTCTGTCAAAATGAATGAATCTTAATTAAATATAACTCCTACGCAGTCACACTACTGCTATTACCTAGTATTCAGAAGTTCCATTGCTTGTGTAGAAAGTGTATTGATACACTCAGGGAGGGCAGTGGTCTATTTTTATTTATGTTGGCAAGATACCATTCCAGAGAGACCTTGTCTATTCTTGTGCTGGAAGCAAAAAATGGAAGCTCTTAAAAGCACATGAAATATTGTGCATAAGGTGGGGGTCATGTTGTAATTTTTTAAAGCAGCCAGTATATTTACATATTCTCTTTTTTAAAACTATATGAATGTCAATCCAATACATGAGTACTAAGAGAATAATTCAGCTAGGAATACATACTGTCATCAGTAAGTATTCTGTTATATAGCTCACAATGTTGCATCTACGAGGATGTCTGTACTTACAGATTGTACAATCTAAGTTTCTGAAATCCTTTCTATGAATTCTTTGCTCCATTGCTAATACACTTCTCCAGCTGAACTTGACTGTACCTCAGCTGAGATTCAGTCATGGCTTAAATAAATTTGGAGAGCTGAATCGCTAGCCCTACTCCTTTTGGTAGATACTAGTCTGTTATATTGCATGACACAATCTTCTCAGCCCAACTCTTGCTTTTGTTCTCAACCTTATTTCAGCATTTACCAATCTGTCTTCTTAATGTGGTGCCTTCTATGTTGGATGACCAACCTCAAAATTCCCACTCTAGCTGGAGAACAGCAGGCTGGAAAAAGCCAACTTACCGGTAGGTTGACAGAATTATTAGTACAAAATTACTGATGGGTTTCATGGCAGGATTTGGTCTTTCTGACTTCGTTTAACACCAACAAAGATACCAGGAATAGAAAGTGGAGGATTTGGACTGCCGAACTGGATTTTATACTACCAAGAAACTATTTTAACATGGCTTAAAGAATGGATAATGCTTAGAGACAAAAGACTATTATATCTAGACCTACAAATTGGTTGGCATGCCTTTCTGTAGTATGGGAAGCATAAAATTTACAGATACTTTCAAATACACTTTATAAGAAATGAACTTCTTTTAGAATGGAAAAAAAATAAAAGCGAAAATTTATATCAAGATACCTGGGTGGCTTTCAACAATGGAAGCATTTGCTTACCCAAATTTAATTAATTACGACAAAGTTGTGACCTATAAAGATATCTTAAATATGTAGGAAGAAAAAGTAAAAGAAACAATTATAATATGGGCAAAGAACTTTGGATATAATAGAGAATTAGAAAACTGGCAAAAGTTATGGGGAAAAAATGCTAACTAAAGCAGTGGCATATAAAGAAAACTTATATAAAATGTTTTACACATGGCAGATGACACCAGTGAGATTAGCAAGTATGTTTAAAAATATTTCAAACAAATGTTGGAAATGCAAAGACCAGGTACTTATTACCATATCTGATGGACATGCCCTAAAGCAAAAAGATTTTGGTTAAAAATATATTTATGGTTGGAGAAAATGACTAAAAAACAAATAGACTTTAAGCCAGAATTATTTTTGTTACGGATAATGGGAGAAAATTATGAGAAAGACTATATATTTAACTCTACGTGTACTAACTGCAGCAAGAATTGTATTTGCCCGACATTGGGAAAATGAAAATTTACCAACTGAAGAAGAATTAAGAAAATTTTAGAGTGTGCAGAAATGGACAGATTGACTTTAAAGATAAGAGAGAAAGAAGACTCAGTGTACTTTAGAACATGGGATAACTTCTATCAATGGCTAGAAAAACAAGTTAGAGAGAAAGGAATGTGATATGGAACTTTGAATATATATTAGCAAGAAGACCATTGAGTGATTAACATATTGTTTATGATAATTAACTACTACTCATTGAGGTTTTTAAAATACATGAACCCAGACATTATGCTGTTTGCTAAATATTTTTTAAAAAACCCTAACCCCAACCCCACCTTATTCCTAATCCTATAAAAACTATCTATATCTATATCTATATCTATATCTATATCTATATCTATATCTATATCTTATCTATCTATCTATCTATCTATCTATCTATCTATCTATCTATCTATCTATCTATCTATCATAATAGATAAGATACCAGGAATCAATTAGAAAATATAGTGATCGGGTTGAAATGTAAAAAAAAAAAAAATTAAGAGAAATATAAGAACATTGAAACTTTCTTTGGATCAGTAATTATTACTACACCACTCTTCCCACTAAATCCCACTGGAAAGATGACCACTCACCTGCTTTGATAGATGGAACACAGATGTCATCTTTGTCTTCAAAGCCCTCTGAGCAGATACATTTGTAACCTCCTGGAGTATTAACACAATTGGTATTTTCTCTTGTGCACACTCCTTCAGTTTGTGAGCACTCATCTACATCTACAAAAATGTATGGTAAAATGAAATTTAACAATACAGGGAGTGCAGAATTATTAGGCAAGTTGTATTTTTGAGGATTAATTTTATTATTGAACAACAACCATGTTCTCAATGAACCCAAAAAACTCATTAATATCAAAGCTGAATATTTTTGGAAGTAGTTTTTAGTTTGTTTTTAGTTATAGCTATTTTAGGGGGATATCTGTGTGTGCAGGTGACTATTACTGTGCATAATTATTAGGCAACTTAACAAAAAACAAATATATACCCATTTCAATTATTTATTTTTACCAGTGAAACCAATATAACATCTCAACATTCACAAATATACATTTCTGACATTCAAAAACATAACAAAAACAAATCAGTGACCAATATAGCCACCTTTCTTTGCAAGGACACTCAAAAGCCTGCCATCCATGGATTCTGTCAGTGTTTTGATCTGTTCACCATCAACATTGCGTGCAGCAGCAACCACAGCCTCCCAGACACTGTTCAGAGAGGTGTACTGTTTTCCCTCCTTGTAAATCTCACATTTGATGATGGACCACAGGTTCTCAATGGGGTTCAGATCAGGTGAACAAGGAGGCCATGTCATTAGATTTCCTTCTTTTATACCCTTTCTTGCTAGCCACGCTGTGGAGTACTTGGACGCGTGTGATGGAGCATTGTCCTGCATGAAAATCATGTTTTTCTTGAAGGATGCAGACTTCTTCCTGTACCACTGCTTGAAGAAGGTGTCTTCCAGAAACTGGCAGTAGGACTGGGAGTTGAGCTTGACTCCATCCTCAACCCGAAAAGGCCCCACAAGCTCATCTTTGATGATACCAGCCCAAACCAGTACTCCACCTCCACCTTGCTGGCGTCTGAGTCGGACTGGAGCTCTCTGCCCTTTACCAATCCAGCCACGGGCCCATCCATCTGGCCCATCAAGACTCACTCTCATTTCATCAGTCCATAAAACCTTAGAAAAATCAGTCTTGAGATATTTCTTGGCCCAGTCTTGACGTTTCAGCTTGTGTGTCTTGTTCAGTGGTGGTCGTCTTTCAGCCTTTCTTACCTTGGCCATGTCTCTGAGTATTGCACACCTTGTGCTTTTGGGCACTCCAGTGATGTTGCAGCTCTGAAATATGGCCAAACTGGTGGCAAGTGGCATCTTGGCAGCTGCACGCTTGACTTTTCTCAGTTCATGGGCAGTTATTTTGCGCCTTGGTTTCTCCACACGCTTCTTGCGACCCTGTTGACTATTTTGAATGAAACGCTTGATTGTTCGATGATCACGCTTCAGAAGCTTTGCAATTTTAAGAGTGCTGCATCCCTCTGCAAGATATCTCACTATTTTTGACTTTTCTGAGCCTGTCAAGTCCTTCTTTTGACCCATTTTGCCAAAGGAAAGGAAGTTGCCTAATCATTATGCACACCTGATACAGGGTGTTGATGTCATTAGACCACACCCCTTCTCATTACAGAGATGCACATCACCTAATATGCTTAATTGGTAGTAGGCTTTCGAGCCTATGCAGCTTGGAGTAAGACAACATGCATAAAGAGGATGATGTGGTCAAAATACTCATTTGCCTAATAATTCTGCACTCCCTGTATGCAGGTGAATTATTAAATTATATTAACCGTTTCAAAATTGTTGTATATCCATGACATTATAATGATCTAACCTGTGCACGTTTCTTCTTTCATTTCGTAGCCAGTTACACAGCTTTTACATTTATTAGGCCCTTCTCCTGTACATCCCAAGCAGCTGAGATCACATGCTAAAATGTAAAATAGGAATGCCATTACAATGGAGTTCTTGGTCTCTTTGAGCTTAATTATTTCTTTGGAGACATTTCATTACACAACGAGGTAACATAACTGGGGTGAGTGTGGAGTTTGCTCCATGTTTATATATAGTAGCATGTTATTACATTTAACATAACAAATAGGCAAGGTTAGCTAGAGAACATGTAAAATTAATAGACACACAATTAATGAGGCAATAGTTAACACTCATGACTAAGGTATTTGTATAAAAATATTTGCATTAAGTTGGGTCCTCAGCCATGTTCCCCCATTGAAATATTTTTAATTTAACGAACATATTAGGAAAGTCAGAATGCAATGTGAAGCCTTAAACGTCAAATACAAATTACATTTAAATTTGAAATTAAGTGAATATCCACTAATCATTTTTAGAATTTAATTTCTAACAACCAGTTGGCACTTTTGTTATTCATGAAGAACAAATAAGCATTCCATGTATTAAGATTTATTTAGAAATTCTAAAAAAATAAACCTTTGCAGGAGAAAGAACCATCTGTGTTCAAGCAATATTGATCAGAATTACAAGGAGATTCTTCTACTGCACATTCATCCACATCTAAAAAAATAAACCCACATTAAAGGTTACAGCCAGAGAAATGGAAAAGTTCAAAACTTAAAATTTTTTTGATATGCAAGACAGTGTTGAAATATAGATTGTACTGTATTACATTTAATCAAATGTTAAATCATCTTTGTCCACCTTCTTTCTTTTCTAAGAACAAAATGTTCCACAAACAGGAATAGTGGAAAAGGAGGCAAAATAAATCAGAAATAGGCTGATAAACTGTGAAGACTTCTCTTATCTGCAAAACTAGTTCTGGCTGCTTAACAAATTATGGTTATAGTATGTGAATGTATCCGTTCCTCAATATTTAATGAATAAAACTGCAGATCATTTAATAATACATTCTCTTCCCATCTTTGCCTTTATTTTAAAACTAGATAGTTAACCATTAAAGAATTGAATTTATTTATCATTGAAAAATACAAGCTATTATCTTACAAAGTGCAGAGTTGAGAGAATTTGACATGAATGAGCTACAGATCTACAATTTTGCTTTATTTAAGAACTTTCCTTCTTGAGGTATGAAGAAATGCACTATAGAAATAACTGTAGTGAATGTAAGAAGGAGAAGATAATCATTCATCCTTTAGATTAATAAATTATTTGGCAGGTGTTTTTTTAAAAAAAGCATCGCATAGCCATTCTTACCCACACAGTCTTCTTCATTTCTGAGCCAACCTTCTTTACAATCTTTACAGTCTTTATTGGTTGCTCCAGTACATGTTTTACATGAATCATGACAAGCTATTAAGAGAAGCAACATGTGCAAGATTGTTATAGACATATATAACTTTAAAAAGTTTGCAACTGAAACAAAAAAAAACAAAGCAATTGTACAAAATATTGCTTTTTCCCCAGATTTTATTTTCATTTCTGAGTCATTTCTGGAATAGGAATGTTACAGCTCTGTTTAAAGCTCAAAAAATATACAGGGGGGGAAAAGGATCAACTTTGCTCTTTCTTTCTTGCTCACTGTTTTTAAACTCTTCTCTGCTTTGTTATGTACAGCATAATTTGCTTTCTTTCCTCCCACTCTATCTCAGTCAGGATTCTTTATTCATATCAGCTCAAGACAGACGTCCCAGTCGCACCTCCAGAACACTTGGTAGAAGCTCATGGAAGCTGAGCCACTGTGATCCTCCTCTTTTTCCATTGTCTTGCCTTCCTGTTTTTGTTTTTATTAAACAGGACCAAAATGGGGAGGGGGGAGGGAGAATAAAACACATCTGTGTACAGTGAGGGAAAAATTATTTGACCCCCTGCTGATTTTGTATGTTTACCCACTGAGAAATAAATGATCAGTCTATAATTTTAATGGTAGGCTATAATAGTGAGAATAAAATAAACCTATCATTAAAATTATAGACTGATCATTTCTTTGTCAGTTGGCAAACATACAAAATCAGCAGGGGATCAAATAATATTTCCCTCACTGTATGTATGTATCTCTCTTTTCAGATATGTTTGTCTGTTGTGCTATGTTATGTGTGTTGTGTGCACACAACGGTTTCAATATAGGATGACCATGTCATTCTTACTCTTTTTATTGCTAAAAGTTCAGGCCTTCAGCACAGAAAAGATAAATTCATGGTCTCAATTATTCATGATGTATGCTACCTGTGACTTATACACAAGTTATTTCCCAATGTAGGCTATCTATGAACTATTACCCTTTCTGTCAATTTGACACTCTAAATTGTTTGGGGATCAATACTCTTACAACACTGTGCAGATCCTTAATGTTCATAAGTATTTGTGACATATTTTCAAATTGATAGGTACAAATCCAACCAAATTAGAACTTTCTGAAAATATTAATAATAAAATAAATAAATCACATAGGCAAAACAGTTCTTCTTTATGTTAACTCAATATTTCAGTCTTAAAAGTTGGCTGATGATCACGAATGCTCACTTCAAACTAAATAAATAAATACCAGCATAGATAACCTCAAGGAGCAACTGAAACAAACCATGACTCCAGAACATACAAAAAACCTGGTGTAGCCAAATACAGTTAAGATCAAAATACAAGAATCATGGAACTCATCATTCTCTGCCTCATTACCTACTTTTATTTTGGGGACCAAAACACATCCCCTCCAGTAGCCAATACCAAGACAAACAAGGATTAATACCAGATAAACAATAAAGCAGAAAACAATACAGGGGGTCCTTGGTGCTCTCTGAGCTTAACTTAATCTATCAAGGAGAAAACCACATCCTCACCAACACTGGCAGGACAAGACAGTGTACATAAACAGGGGTCATCTAGTTCATAATGAAATGTAAGCAAACAAGCTCAGAGGGCACAAAAGACTCTACAGTTCAATCCTAAACGTCATATATTCTCCTATTTGCGATGAATCTCAAAACCAGGTATATGAGGAGTTTTTTTTAAATCAAAGGTTATATTTTAGAAATATATAAAACTATCACTAGCACAATTAATTACAGTAAATTGATATTGCCTACTTGCCTATTAAATTCAAGGTGCTGGTAATGGTTTTCAAAGCCCTACATGGCATGGGTCCGGAGTACCTTAGGAATCACCTGCTGCCAGCGTCAAGCTCCCTCCGCCCAGTGCGCTCCCACAGAGAAGGCCTCCTAAGGGTGCCGCCGTTCGGAGAATGCCGTCTGGTGGCTCCCAGGGGGAGGGCGTTCTCTGTGGGCACGCCGGACCTATAGAACCGTTTACCGGTTGAGCTCCGGATGGCTCCCGACCTTCGCTCCTTCCGACGCGACCTAAAAACCTATCTGTTTGAACAATCCGGTCTGGTCTGACGGGTTCTGTTTTAATTATTGTTTTAATGTAACTTATCTTCTGCATTTGGGCATTAGGGTTTAACTTATTTTCAATTTCTGTATTTGTACATTTTTGATATTTATGTCACTGTTCACCGCCCTGAGTCCTTGGGGAGAAGGGCAGTATACAAATCAAATAAATAAATAAATAAATAAATAAATAAATAAATAATACATGGCTAAGTCACCATAACATTGTAACCAGTAGCTACTATACAAACTGAAATGATAATTAGGCTCTACAGTACTATACCACATTTGTTGTGCTCAATAACACAAGTTAAGTTTCCTAAGCAAAAGAAATTAATAAAATTGACTTAAATGGAACTGTTGGATTTATGTACTCACTTTATCATCTTGTATAATAATTACATGTATATTCAATATCCAGCAAATATTTACTACAAAGTGTACGAATGTATGAAGGCAAAGATGCTAATTTAATCAATCACACTGAATACTATGAAAGCATGTAAACATACCTGTGCAAACAGAATGTGTATCATTTTTATAAGAGTTGTAGTATCCATCAGAACAGTCCAAACAGAATTCTCCTTGATACTCCTTTTGGCACTTGCATGATCCATCACCAGCTCTAGTACCATCTCCATCACAATCACCATTTCCATGGCAAGGCCTTTCTGATCCCCCACGACAAGCTTCAAATAAGTAGAACATGTTAACCTTCACCTCATAGGTAAAACAAAATGTCTGTTGCCATTTCTCTTGCTGTAACTTAAGTCTTAGCAGTTATTTGCACGTTTCACGATGAATAGGAAACCCGTCAAGAAATTTCATCTTTGTTTTAACCAAAAGGGTCAGAAATATTCAAACATGCTTAATAACCACTTGCAGGCTCTGACAAGAAGGGAAAAATTTACTCCTACTCCTCAATATATAAAATGATGCTCAGAGTTGTAAAGTTGTAAAAACATGTTGATTGGTTAGAAGCACTAGCATTGGGACCTACCTGTCCTTCTTTTGGATTCTCTCAAATCTGATTTGGAGCGTGTATGTTGAACTCCTTCTCAGGCAACTGATATTGAAGGGGTGAAATAGTGTCTGGCTCAGACTTTTATCAACAGTGGGAACTTTGTGGGGGCTGCTGTGAGGAGTTTTGTCACAGGGAGTTTGCCACTGTTTGTCCATCTAGGGAAGGAAAAACTATGGGAACAATGCACAACATTACCACTGGAAGTTTGGGAGGCTGTGACAGTGGGAGCTTTCTGCCAGCAGGCCGGAGACTAAAAGTGACTTTGCATTGCTGGCAAAGATAAGAGTTGCTCAGGTGTGTTTCTGCACTGTTGTAACAACATGACCTGTGCTGAAGGAGGATGCAGCATTTTTTTTAATCATTAGATCACAAAACTGACCACGAAGCGAATCAGGACTTTGAGGACTGCCTGTTCCCCTTTGGGGAAACAGAAGGAATGTACTGGCTGAGGAGTAAGGGGCAGCAATGTTGTGGTACCAGAAGGCTGGCACAGTTCATCCCCCTTGTCTCTGGTCTTTGACTGTAGAAGCCATATCCTGAAAAGTACAGGGTTTCCTCCTGTTAGAAAACAACCATTCTCTCGCAGGTGAGAGCCATGGGGAATTGTGTGTGTGTGTGTGTGTGTGTGTAGGGTGGATTGGAGGGTGACCCTGGCCTGACGGTTAGAGCAGTTGGTTGGAGAGCCAATGACTGATTAGTTCTGGAAGGGAAGCAGTTCTTCTGAGTCTTCCATAGCACTGAGAGCACAAGCTGATGTGCCTGGAGAATTCAGTTCTCTCCTCTCTTTGGATAAAATGAGTGATCATAGAAAGGCAACCTGGAGATCCCCCATTTTGAAAATTGGTGGGCATGGGGCAGGGTGTGTTGAGAACTAGGGGTGGGATGTGGTCAGGACAGAACATCATGGTGCTGACAAATATAGGAGGGTAAGGTGCAAGATGTGGTGGAAGGCCGGGGACAGCCTACTCTCAGGGAACAGCAGCCCAGCGCCTTGTTCGCTCTTTATATTCTGACTCGTAAGCTTCAAGCCAAGTTGCTGATTAGCAGACTTTTAGAGGCCCTGGCTTTTGGGTGCTGCTACTGAACACCAGGTTAGCCTATAATAAAGCCTCCCTCATCTGTGATTTAACTGCAGATGAGAGGCTGACATGATACATATTACCAAGAGCTGATTGGGTCCAGAGGGGGGGACGTGCTACACATGGGGCTGCCCTTGAACACTATCTAGAAGCTTCAGCTGGTGCAAAATGCATAGGGAGTCATGGTGTTCCTAGAAGGACCTTTTTATATGTCTGCTCCACGAGCTGCACTGGTTGCTGGTTTGCTTTCAGAAACAATTCAAGGTGCTGGCTTTAAAGCCTTTACAGAGCAGGGGGCCACGTTATCTAAGGGATAACCTTTCACCAATTCTATTCATCCTAGCAGGGTCATTAGAAGAAGCAGGCTGCTATGGAGCTCCATCTGATGGACCCAGGAGACGAGCCTTTTCTGCTATGGCAACCTGCCCTCTGGATCATCACTCCATCTGAAGTGAAGTTATCCCAACCTTTGTGGACTTTTGCAAAGCCTTCAAAAATGTTGTTTTAAACAGGACTGCAGATCTGCTGACAACAGAGAACCCGTACATTGGTTGTACCACATATGACATTCTAATTAACCCTCTTGCAATTTTGATTTTACTTATGTTAATTGTTTATCTGGTTTTTATATTTGGCTTCAATAGTTGGCATGTGAGATGGGTGGCCATATAGATACAGTAAATAATCCTACATATCTTCCCATTGGATAACTCCAATGTTTATTCACTTATCCCACCCCTTATCTTGTAACTGTTCAGTAACATGTCATTTTTAATACTGCTTTCTTCTTTTGCTCCACAAGCATAGGAAAACTAACGAAATATTTTTTAAAAAATCCAGCTCCCTCATCTTAGTATAGAACATAAAACATCTAGTGATATATCTGACTTGACCCCTTGCTCTTAAATAAGGCTATTATTAGAAATCTAGCTATTTATTGCATCCTTTATAATCCTTCCAAAACGTATTTAAAGCAGTTCATCTAACTGATTCCATTCAATTACTTTCATTGTCTATCCTGTCTCTAGACAAAAACCTGATTTTCTGCAGAATTCACAACATTGATGGCATAAATGAAGCTTAATTATCTATATTAAAACTTCTCAGTTCTACTAATCTGAAATACTCCAATATTTATCTATTCAAGTTTAATTACCAACACAGTCTGGTCCATGTGTTCCAGCAGGGCAGCAAACTTCAACTGTTCCAATGCATAGCCACTTAAACAAATCAGGGTATTTCTTCTTCCTGTAAGAATAAAATAATTCATAAAGATAACATCTGTTCATAACTTTCATGCTGATCTGTGCAAGTTACACACCAACATTAATTTCTGCAAAAAGAGATCAAGAGATCAATTACAAATTGCCATTAAATTCCAAAAGGCAATAATATAAACACCATGTAAGATGTGTACATATTATGAATTGTCAGCCATTTTTGCTCTGCCATTTCAACCTGTAGCATCCTACACGTACAACTTGGTCTCCTGATCCAGAATAAAGAAGTGAGCAATTGGCAATTGAACAAATGAACCAGGGTATTACAGTACAACTGTTTCCTACCTCATTATAACAAACCAATTCATTTGAGAACGGGAAAATTTGTAAAACAACTCTTAACTGTTTAAGAATCTAATGTCTTAAATTATTATGCTTGATCTTTTAACTGCAGCATAACCTACTTTTTAAGGGGAGCAAAATGACCAGCTAACCTTACTTCCCTTGGTGCAAGAAACACATTGTACCACAACTATTAAAGCTGTACCTGCACTGGTCAGTTGTGTGTAATTATTTTTGAGAACTTTCACTACAATTTTCTACCAAAGCATCAGATGCTATAATTACTCACCTGGACATTAAGCTAGACCAGGGGTCGGCAACCTCGGCTCTTTTATGACTCGTGGACTTCAACTCCCAGAATTCCTGAGCCAGCTATGCTGGCTCAGGAATTCTGGGAGTTGAAGTCCACGAGTCATAAAAGAGCCGAGGTTGCCGACCCCTGAGCTAGACCCATCATTATTTCCAGCCATATTTTTTAAAAACAAAACAAAACAAAACCATGACAAACAGTGGATAGTGAGACTGAATTTTGATTGGTGCTAATGGCAGCTTGTATTCTCAATTGCTGACTGAACTCTGTTTGCATCCATTTGCAACCTACCCGTTGCAGTATTTGATCTAAGCCCTAACTCTAAGCATCAAAGTTAGGCATAACTCTAACTCTACAACTAGGAGGTTAACCGTACTAGCTATCATACTTCAGAGATCTTGGAATAAAGCCCTGTCAGGCTACAGAAGTGCAGCAGACTAAAATTATTACCTGAGAAAAATGGCAGCAAAGTTAAAAAGGACAATGAAAGAGCAGAAAGCTGGAGTTAGCAGTGAAAAGATATACCTTTAGTATCAACAATATTTTCATTTATTTGTTAAATTTATATATCCCATTCTTGCTGTTTGGAGTGACTATCTATAGCAGGGGTGTCAAACTCAATTTCATTGAGGGCCGCATCAGCATTGCGGTTGCCCTCAGGGGGCCGGGTGGGTATGGCCAGGGTGGGCGTGGCCTACTGGGTGGACGTGGCTAGAGTGCGTATGGCCTACTGGGTGGGCGTGGCCAGTTCTACATCGTTCGCATCAAGGGTGCCTATGGGGGCCTGGGCAGGAGTGGGACAGATCTGAGGGTCTCTGGCAGAAGGAGGGTCTCTGGGCCAGGGCCAAGGCAGTGGGGGCTGTTCCCTCACTGTTTCCAGGATGGCTTTGCGGGCCACATGAAACCACTTTGCGGGCCTGATCTGGCCCCCGGGCCTTGTGTTTGACATGTCTGATCTATAGTATATAAACTGAGCAGAGAAACCAAATTATGGAACTTTGACCTAAGAACAGCAAGAAAGTGGGAGAGAATATAATATTTCAGAGGTTTTCAGGCAAAAAGAAAAAGGGCTGGGTCCAGGAGATTTTTTTTTAAAGAATAAAGGGACTTTAAATTGAAGCTACAATCTGATCATTAGTAACTGTTGACACTTTCATTTGAGGAGAAAGTCATAGTATCTTTTCAACCCCTCTCATATTTAAGACATGATTGAAGTTTTCAGCAGCTATGCAGCAGCAGATGGAGGCAACTGACAACCTCCTCTTATTTAGCATAAGAATCTTTAACGGCAGAGTTTTACCAGAAAACAACAGCTAGAGATCTTACATGGGAAGACCTTTGTCTCTCAGTGGAGTCTATGGAAACGTCATTAAGTTCAAAATCATCAGAAGAAGACAAGGGAGAGGCTTTAACCTAACTTAACCAGGGATCACTAATCAAGGGCAAGGTATCATTAAAGGTAAAGGTTCCCCCGCACATGCGTGCTAGTCGTTTCCAACTCTAGGGGCCGGTGCTTATCTCCGTTTCAAAGCCGAAGAGCCAGCGCTTGTCCGAGAACGTCTCCGTGGTCATGTGGCCGGCAAGACTAGATGCCAAAGGTACACGGAACGCTGTTACCTTCCCACCATAGTAGTCCCTATTTTTCTACTTGCATTTTTTACGTGCTTTTGAACTGCTAGGTTGGCAGAAGCTGGGACGAGTAACAGGCGCTCACTCTGTTACACGGCACTCGGGATTCGACCCACCAAACTGCCGACCTTCTGATCGACAAGCTCAGCGTCCTAACCCACTGAGCCACCGCGTCCCTTAAGGTATCATTACAAATGTGTAAAAGAACAAATTAGTTCCACACAAACACACACCAAAACCCTGAACGTATGTATTCAATAAAAATTACTGAGCAAAATGTAAGCTATATCTCAGGACCGGAAACTGGTTTGTTGGATTTGCAGCTAAGTGATGATATACAAGGAAGAACAACTTGCCCTTCTGATCCCAGGTAGTGCTGTCAGGGCTGGTAGTTAGATAAATTCTCTTCTTTAGTTGCAAATGGAGCAGATGTGATCTGGAATTAACAAGAACCTTATCATGGAATCCTAGGAAATAATGTCTGGAATGCTTATCACGTGCATTACTGTAGCATCTAGCAACCATGTCTAGCAACAATTATTGAAATCTCAATACAAAATGCCACTAATAAAAGAATATGCCAGGCTTCTGCAGGATATTGAAGTTTGCTTACAAAACTTCCAGAATGATTATATCCATCCACCGATGATGCAAAAATTCAGGGTAGTCTACCTACAATGGACATATCAACTTAACACGATAAGCCGTCGTTATTTGTTTTTCCTTATCAGCAGACTGATAAATTGGAAATATATGTCTCAACGGGACACTCCAACGAAGGTGATGTATACTTTCACTATACTGGGTCATTCATAAAGCACCTGCCTTGTTTAGATGTTTGCACCCTAAATGGATATAGCCAACCAGATACCCTTCAGATGCTTTGGCATGGTCATTGCTGAAGAATTATGGAAGTAGCAGTCCAAACATTCTGTAGGGCACTGAATAATCTACTACTGTTTAACAAGGTGGAGGGAGAAAGAGGGGGGAAATAGCTGCACTAAATGCAATCTACTTTTATACTGCACAAGATCTTTGAAAATAGTTTTATACATTTTAAAACCATTGGCACAACACAAATTCTGCAGCAACAACAAATTTATCCTACTCAGGTTGGTTTAACTAAAGTATATAGCAAATAAGCATGCCTTATCAAGTTAACAACAAAATGAGAAAATATGTTATCAAACTACAGCTTAAAATGGACTTTTAATGCATTTAATACTACTTTAGATTATATGTTTAAAAAAATTCCTACCTTTACCATGCACTTCTTACAGCCAATATTTAAATAAGTATTATTGTAGTTTTACTTACCACTTGAACCACCAATTTTCTATATGTTCTTCATGTTCCTCTACCATGTTGTTGCATTCAAAGTTACTACTGTCACACAGATTTTCTATAATTTCTACAAGACGAATTTCACTAGAGAAAAACAACAACCAAAGAGTTGATTTACTGAATTCTGCCTGAAGTGTCTATAACAGGGGTCGGCAACCTCGGCTCTTTTATGACTCGTGGACTTCAACTCCCAGAATTCCTGAGCCAGCATAGCTGGCTCAGGAATTCTGGGAGTTGAAGTCCACGAGTCATAAAAGAGCCGAGGTTGCCGACCCCTGGTCTATAAAAATTAAAACCCATGTCTAAAAAAATCAACAGTGTTGCTATTAACTTCTAATATTATATAATCTATAACTACAATGTCCTTGTAGGAACATAGGCTGTCTAGAAACATGAAGAACAAATAAACAAAGAAATAATCAATCAACTATTTTAAGCTTATAATAACATGTTCAGCATCCTAAGACTGCAAAACTTTGTAAAGAGCTAAAGGAAACTGCCTGCATGGAAGGCTTTCAGCTACACAGCTAACTTACAATGGACACACCAACATAATGCAACAAGCCACCTTCATCTTCTTTTCCTTATCAGCAGACTGATAAATTAAATTGAAAGTACAAGTCCTTGTGGGACTCTCCAATGAATTTGTTGCATATTTTCACTGTACTATGCCACTGGCTGTGAGAAAGGTTAAACAGCTCTTTCAGGCAGTACCCGGAGACAAGAGGGAAGCTTTCACCAAGCAGTAGCAGGTTGCAACCCTAATCATTTCCCCATAGACTTTCAGGGGAAGCCAGCAGAGAACATTGCAAATAGCAATCACAAGTGCAAACAGGTTGTCAAGCACAGATCCAAATCACAAGAACACAGCGGGGAACCAATGTTTTGTAGTGGTTGGAAGTGCTTTACAGGCTATAACATCCTTTCCAAGGCCACTCTTAATACATACTGAGTGACTGAGAACCACTGATAAAATATATATGTTCATTATGATATAATACAGATAGTTCTTAAAGATATGGGATTGGTATTTGAGGACTATAAGGCCTGGGACAGACAAGAATTCCAGAAAACAATCTTTCTTCAAGATCGAGATTGATTTGAAAGCAGATTTTAAAATGACAGGCTACAAGGATGATATGGAAAAAGATGTTACACTGGACAAGCAAAAGAAACTGATGGGAGATCTTAATAATCAATAGGGACATACAAACAGCAAATCAAGAAAGTGACCCGATACATTTTTAAATATTGGATTTACAAAAGGGGCTTGTAAAAAGTTTTTAAAGAATTTTGTGAGAAGGGACAAAGAACAACTGAAAGGATTTCTATGACATTATTTGATGGTACTAAAGATCAAGATGGTTAGAAATAAATGGAAGTTAGCTTATTTGATCTACATTAAGATTGGTATGCTGCTATCTCTTAACCTTAGTGGACTTTTGCCTATATCAGGACTGAAATGGCTTTATAGATTTGTTTATAGATAAGAGTTGGGACACGGGATACTATCATACTTGCGATGAAGGGGAAATCACCTGTTTATGTATTTCTTTACAATTTTTTTGTATTTGGTATTTTTTCTTTCTTTTCTGCATCTTCTGCTTTTTCTTTTCCTTTAACTTGTATTAGCCTTTGCTATTATAATTTGTAATCTTTAATAAAATTACTATTAAAAATAAACCGGCAAAGGAAACTGATAGAAATAAATGGGTCCCTGAAGGAACTGGGGGACATCCTAAGGATTTGCTGCAAGGTCCCACCGAAGCCTTAATAATGTGCTGAAACCAAAAGCCCACTGACGCTCTAAACAGGATTGCATTTATGGTACCTCTCTCAACACTTCACAACCATCATTCCCTGTGTTCACTGTTCTGTACCAGCCTGCTATCGGCCCTGCAGAAAAGGCAGGGACAACCCCTTTTACAAGAAGGCAAGAGGCTGGAACTAAGCCTACCAAATTTATGGATACAAAAGCAAACAAGACACAAACCATGAAACAGGAGCTATTCAAGCGGTTGCCTTCAGCAAACCAGCCCTCCCATGCATTCCCCTTTTATACAGTTCAGGGCGTGGCTTCTCTCTGCCTCCTTCCGAGGTGCCCCATTGCCTTCCTCTGTTTACTCCTGATTGACTGCCTCCTGCGTCAGGCGTCCTTGAACAGCGCCAGCTGTGGGTCATCTTCATCCATGCTGTCAGGCTCACACAGCTGGGTCTCCGTCGTGACCAGGTGGGAGGGGCCTGGCTGAGGGCTCTCATCAGCAAGCTCTCCAACCCCCTCAGCAAGCTCTTCAACACCCCCCTCCTCCTCTGAGTCGTCCGACCCAACTGCCGAACCCACAGGCTGACCCTGAATCACAACATTCACGGAGGAACTGAGGGTTCTGAAACAGGTTATGAGACATCTGGAGCAGTGGTCCCCAAACCTGTCCAACTTGGTGGACAAGCAGAGGAGGCAGGTTCAGGCTATGTGATGAACTGTTTCACCTTGCTAAAACAAGCCTACCCCATTTGTGAGCCTTGGTGGAGCAGTGGGCTAATGCCTCCTTAAGTAACACCAGCTGCCTGCAATTAGTGCAGGTTCGCATCCCACCAGGCTCAAGGTTGACTCAGCCTTCCATCCTTCCGAGGTAGGTAAAATGAGGACCCAGATTGTTGGGGGCAATTAAGCTGACTTTGTAATAATGCCGCTGGGGGGGGGGGCGAAAGCCCTAATAAGCAGGTATATACATAGAATGAAGGCTATTGCTAAGCACATTGTGCTTTAGATTGTAAGCCTCCCTGAGTCTTCGGAGAAGGGCGGGATATAAATGGGATTAAAATAAAATAAAAATAAATAAATTTGTGCTGGCAGGGAGGGCCTACTGTGGATCCTGTCAGAGAATAATGACTATTGGAATCCAGAAGAATAATCTTCTCCACCATAGTGCCCACTCTTTAGAACATCCTACCCTCCAAGATGAGATCTGACTCCACCTTCCTAACCTTCCATAAGAGCCTGAAGATCTGGCTCTGCTGATTGGTCTGGGGATCTAATGGGGAAGTACCACATTCGAAGTGGCTGCTAGACTTGATAGCAAACTCCACCTCTCCCCTTGCTTCCCTCTTCCCCAGCTCCCCATCTTTTATTCTCATATCACTGTATACTCAGTTTTCTTTTTATTATTCTATTATTTCATTACTTTGCTACTGTTAAGTTTACGTTTTTCCCATTTTTATTGTAAGCCGCCTAGAGTAGCCCCATGGTGAGACAGTCAACGAATAAATTTAACAAACCAACAAACAGACTGCAGCATTATGCACAGTAACATTAAAGGAAAGGTATACCCCAGGCTTAGACATGTTCAGCAGCTAACAGCAACATCTGGACTTGTTTAAAGCTTGTATCTTGTATGTAAAAAATCCTCTTTTTTCTGGTTGCTGTGATATTTGTGTTGGATTTGAGAATGTAAAACTACAGTATGGGCCAGCTTACATGTCGATACTTGGGTCAAACTTAAATATGTATGAAAGTGAAATGTATGTTTGCTATCCTATGTACCTTCAGAGTCAGGTACATAACTCTAAATAAACAGCATTTCTGCTTAATATACTGTATCTTGCTCACTGAAAAGCATATTAGCACATTGAGAAAAATAATATATGCTATACCTTGATTCATATTTTGATAATGTTTTTTCTTCCCAAGCTGTATTGCCACCTCCAAAGTTCTTCTTTGCTGTGTCTGTTAGACCCTGCAGAAGTTTGATAAAATGACATTTTTCAAAATATTGTTTTTACCACCAAAAGCAGACATTTGTTTTAAATATATATATTCTACCCTACAGTACGCTATACTTTATAATCAATTATATATTTGTAATTACAAATGTTATTTTTAGTGTCCTTGTTTCTGAAGAATAGGTTAAAGAAATCTGAAAGCAACAGGTCCCTTTATTTTTACAGTTTACTATATTAAGGTCTAGTAAGAAATATTTACAGAAAGTGTACATGAAATACAGAAATGTATTACTTTGCAGATGAATTAATTTACTCTTTTTTGAAAGCTCATACAAGTCCTGAAATCAGGAACAGCAATTCAAAATTTCACTGGTGTCAATGCACCTAATAGTACTCTTCTTTCCAATAGGTAAAGGTAAAGGTTCCCCCACACATGAGTGCTAGTCGTTTCCAACTCTAGGGGCCGGTGCTCATCTCCGTTTCAAAGCCGAAGAGCCAGCGCTTGTCCGAGAACGTCTCCGTAGTCATGTGGCCGGCATGACTACCGACGTCAAAGGCGCACACAACGCTGTTACCTTCCCACCGTAGTGGTCCCTATTTTTCTACTTGCGTTTTTACATGCTTTCGAACTGCTAGGTTGGCAGAAGCTGGGATGAGTAACAGGCACTCACTCTGTTATGCAGCACTCGGGATTCGACCCGCCAAACTGCCAACCTTCTGATCGACAAGCTCAGCGACCTAACCCACTGAGCCACTGCATCCCTTTCTTTCCAATAATTAATCCCAAATATGAAAGAATTCTAATTTTGTACAGTTCTCAACTAATATTTTCTCAAGTCATAAGGTACTACATGTTTGAGTTTTTAAAAGGTTGGAATCTGACTTTTATATTTTATGCACCAGCCTAACTATAAAGCCATATCCCTATCTGTAACACCACAAAATTGAATTAGGGTTAGGGTTTTTACAAATGCTTTCTGTTAAGTTTTAAAATTTAAGGATTTTTTTTAAAGAAATGCTTCTAGAACATGAGAGCAAGTTTGATGAACTGGTAGAGGTGCTAGTACAGGTAGTCCTCTACTTATGAACATAATCAAGCCCAAAATTTCCATTGCGAAGCAAGGCAGTTGAGTTGCTTTACATTTTTGCCACAATTGTTAAGTGAATCACTACAATTACTAAGTGAATCATGCCATCGTTAAACAAACCTAGCTCCCAACATTGACTTAGCTTGTTGGGAAGCCGGCTGGGAATGATAATCACATGACAATAGAAAGTGTCATGTCATAAATACAGGCGCGTTACCAATTGTCTGATTTTTGATCACATGACCAGGGGGATGCTGCACCGGTTGTAAGTGTGAAAAAGAGTCACATCACTTTTTCTTTCCACTTTAACTTCCAATGGTCACTAAATGAATGGTTATAAGTCGAGGATTAACCAGGAGGCTGTGAGGTCTCAATCTGCTTTAGGCATGAAAGCCGGCTGGGTGATTTTGGGGCCGGTCTCAGCTCAACCCACCTCACAGGGTTGTTGTGGAAAACAGGACACAGGAAGTGTTAAGGAAGCTCACCACATTTTGGGTTAATGCTGAAAACCAAGATCATGGCATCTGGCCCTCTCAATTCCTGGCAAATAGATGGGGAAGAAATGGAGGTAGTGACAGATTTTATTTTCCTGGGCTCCAAGATCACCGTAGCCAAGAAATTAAAATATGCTTGCTCCTGAGGAGGAAAGCCATGGCAAATCTAGACAGCACACTAAAAAGCAGAGACATCACCCTGTCAACAAAAGTGCGTATAGTCAAGGCTATGGTCTTCCCAGTTGCAATGTGTGGCAGTGAAAGTTGGACCATAAGAAAGGCTGAGCGCCAAAGAATTGAGGCCTTTGAACTCTGGTGCTGGAGAAGACTCCTGTGAGTCCCTTGGACTGCAAGGAGATCAAACTGGTCAGTCCTAGAGGAGATCAACCCTGACTGCTCTTTAGAAGGCCAAATCCTGAAGCTAAAACTCAAATACTTTGGCCACCTAATGAGAAGGAAGGACTCGCTGGAGAAGAGCCTAATGCTGGGAAAGGTTGAGGGCAAGAGAAGAAGGGGACGACAGAGAATGAGGTGGCTGGCTGGAGTCACTGAAGCAGTAGGCGTGAGCTTAAATGGACTCCAGAAGATGGTAGAGGACAGGAAGGCCTGGAGCAGAGGTCTTCAAACTTGGCCCTTTTATGACTTGTGGACTTCAACTCCCAGAATTCCTCAGCCAGGCATGCTAGCTGAGGAATTCTGGGAGTTGAAGTCCACAAGTCATAAAAGGGCCAAGTTTGAAAACCCCTGGCCTGGAGGAACACTGTCCATAGGGTCGCGATGGGTCGGACACGACTTCGCAGCTAACAACAACAACAACAAACCTGTTAGGACTCACCCCTAACTATAAATGCTGTTAACAATAAGCCAACACACAGGGTAAACTCATTGGTGCTAGAATTAGGACTAGTTTTAATGAGGGGGCGGGAAAGCCAACTTTCTCCCTAGTACAGGGGTAGGCAACCTCGGCTCTTTTAGGACTCATGGACTTCAACTCCCAGAATTCCTGAGTCAGCATAGCTGACTCAGGAATTCTGGGAGTTGAAGTCCATGAGTCCTAAAAGAGCCGAGGTTGCCTACCCTTGCCCAAGTATTTTGGACTATTTTAAAGTGCGTCCCAGCGCTGGGCTCAGTTAGGGTCTCTCCCTCCGCCCTCCTTTTTATACCCTTAGCTGCCTACCTAAAGCTGCTGAGAAAAGGTACCGAGTTTCCTTGCCTCCCACCTGAGTGAATCGGTCGGCGATCCCTCGACAGGTGTTGCAGGCCTGCCGGAGCCTCTCCTCAGAGGAGCCCAGAGCCGGCGACGCGGGCGGGAGGGAGACAGCCAGCAGGATGAGGAAAGCAAAAGCTTCCAGCCATCTCCACGCAGCCCGACCGGCTTTCATGGCGAACCCCGCCATCCCCCACCCCAGGCTCCAAAAGCCGGCTCCGCTCCGGGCTCATTCAGAACTACGTCTTAGACCCGCCCACATTCCCCTCCAGCCAATCGTTCGGCCCACAGCGGAGACCCTCGTTGCTAGCAAGCAGGCACGCGGCCCAATCGCAGCTCGCCACGCTCCGAGCCAATGAGAACCCCACGTAGGGGTAAAAGAAGGAAAGCGAAGAGCTAAGAAACTGAACCATAGATGCACGTGGAGTTCCAGGGGCAGGCTTGTGACGTCATCCCTTAGAATTTTTTTTTTTAAAGCGAAGAAATAAGAGATCGTTCCCGTGAATGTTAAACCCGTTCGGTTGCAGAAAGTGTGTTACTGGCCCAATACACTTTCGTTTGTATTTATTACGACTGCCAAGCTCCCAATTTCTAGGATAACTAAGGTCCCCATTGGCTCCCTATAAAAGAAGGGGGAAATAAAACAGAAACCACCGTAATAATAAAAGGCAAAAAAAAGGGAAGAACCTTCCCGCAGGACATTGAACGGTCGAGAGGAGCGTTCTTTTCTCCCTCTCTTTTCAAGGATCGAATTTCACTCGGGGAGTTTGCCAGTAACGAGGATTCGTTCAAAAAAAAATGCCATGACGCTTGCACGGAGGTCAGCCAAGAAAGGGGAAGGATCAAAGTAGCTCTGCACTTTGGCAACGAGAGAGAACAGGTTAAGAAGCAGACTTGCGGGGCTCACGAAGACCACTTTTTGAGGAGAGGAGGGGGAGGAGGAGGAGGAGGGGTGGGAAGGGCCAGCCCAAAGTGGAAGAAATACCACCCCCCACCCCCAATTCACTGGAGTCGCCTCTCATGTCAAGCCCGGGCAGCGACAGAAGGAAATGGTATCTCTTCCTATCCGAGAACGCTGCAGAACCTGCCGATTAAAGGGACGGAGAAAAGGCGGCGCGCACCTTTGTCGTTAAACTCTTCCGATGCGGCCTCGGAGGAAAAAAAAGAAAAAAGGCGCTGCCTACGGCGAGCTTCCGTGGAAGTCGCCGAGCAGGGCGAATCACGTGACGAAGCCGGCCCCGCCCCCCGCCTCTGGATCCGAGGGCTGTCACGTGACCCCGGGGATCGGCCGGGAGAGTCCACGTGGGCGCCTTCCGGGTGAGTCCGGCTTGGTTGGAAAGAGGGCGGTTGGAAGCGCCTGCGTTTCCCCCCACCCCCGCTGGCCCTTGGAGGGCTACGTGGGTCTCCCGTTTGGGCTGCCCAGTTGCATCGGGAGGAAGGTGGGAAAAAGAGCAGACGCGGGAGACTCGCCTTCCCGAGAATAATCGGATTTTATTTTAATCCCATTTATATCCCGCCTTTCTCCGAAGACTCAGGGCGGCTTACAAGCTTAGCAGTAGCCTTCATTCTATGTATATGCCTGCTTGTTAGGGCTTTCACACACACCCCCAAGCGGCATTATTACAAAGTCAGCTTAATTGCCCCCAACAATCTGGGTCCTCATTTTACCTACCTGGGAAGGATGGAAGGCTGAGTCAACCTTGAGCCTGGTGGGACTCGAACCTGCACTAATTGCAGGCAGCTGCTGTTATGGTGAAGATGTTGGCAGAGGAATTAAAAGTGGGGTGTCTTTTAAGACAGGGAAACGGGACGAAGGTAGAGCAATCTCAGCCACGGAAGCCCCACTGGGAGAACTTGAGCCTCGTTCTCGGTTCAGCTTTGCTTTCGGGATGGTTGGGATCAACAAATGGAGGAGAGTGCTATATTTGTTTGATTTAAACTCTTGAGGAAAGGCAGGGGATAAAACAAATTCAATTAAAAAGAATGTTTCCACTTTGCATTTAAAATATCTGCCTCAAGCTAATGCCTCCTTAAGGAACACCAGCTGCCTGCAATTAGTGCAGGTTCGAGTCCCACCAGGCTCAAGGTTGACTCAGCCTTCTGGATCTAAATTTTCTTGAAGAGTTCTCTGGTCCTCCCTATTCTATTGTTTTATTCTATTTCTTTGCATTGTTCATTTAAGAAGGCATTCTTATCTCTTTTAGCTATTCTCTAGAATTCTGCATTCAATTGGGCGTATCTTTCTTTTTCTCCCTTGCCTTTCGCTTCCCTCCTTTCCTCAGCTATTTGCAAAGCTTCCTCAGACAGCCATTTTGCTTTCTTGCTTTTCTTTTTCTTTGGGATGGTTTTAGTTGCTAACTCTTGTACAATGTTGCGAACCTCTGTCCATAGTTCTTCAGGCACTCTTATCAGATCTTGAGTGGGGAAAGCCAAATCCCCTTTGGTGCCATGGTCCCACAGTCCCAGCTAGGATTGCATACCTTCCCCCCCAGCATCTTCTACTGGGCCTGGACAGCCATGACACTGATGGGGATCTGGCTTTCCCTGCTTCGGGTGGCCTTGTTCCTGCTGCCCTGGGCGTGCTTTACCACCTCTATGCAGGGATTCCTAGCCAACCACTTCGCCTCCTTCGTGCTGGGCAGGCCTGCAGCTCTGGACGGCAGCCTTATGGACCTGCACAAGCGGCTGGAGGCTGTCGTAGATATCAAGGTGCGCAAGGGGAATGCACTCCACCGCAGGCCAATAGCAAGACCCTTGGGGCTGAGGAGATGATCAGTGGCAACCAGCTCTCCAACCAAAAAGAGATGGGATGGAGTAGATGTGTCTGGCGTAGCACACATGCTCCCCTGACTCTGTGTGCTACCAGTTCCACCGCAGAGCTGCTGCTGGAGGGCTGGCACAGTATTCAAAGTGGGCTATGCAGCCCCTGCTGCTGGATGCTGTCGGCTCCTGTGTGCTCATAGCAGGTGGAGTGCATTCGCCTCGCACACCTTGGTACATACCGTGGCTGCCAACCACTCGCGCAGGTCTATCAAGCCTCTGCCCAGAGTTGCAGGCCCGCCCAGCACGGAGGCGAAGTGGTTGGCTAGGAAGCCCCCGCATAGAGGTGCTAGAGCACACTCAGGGCCAGGAGGCCAAAGACCACGCTGAGTGGGGAAAGCCAGATCCCCATTGATGTCATGCCCAGGCCCAGCAGAGATGGGGGGGGGGTGAGGCCATGGTGCCGATGGGGATCCAGCTTTCCCTGCTCGGGGTGGCCTTTGGTTTGCTGGGCGTAGGTGTGCTCTTACCACCTCTACTCAAGCTTGCTAGCTGGTCACTTCACCTCCTTTGTGCTGGGCAGGGCTGCCGCTCAGGGCAGCGACAGCGGCCTAATGGATCTGTGTCAGCTGCTGGTGGTGGCAGCGCATGAGCCCACAGAGAGGGCTCTGAGTGCCACCTCTGGCACACGTGCCATAGGTTCACCACCACTGGAATAGGGGATGGAGGTTCAGTTTTTCTCCAGGTCCGTGGCTTCCTTTATCCTCCCCCCCTTCAGAAAAGTGACAGGCTGTTCCACAGGCCAGCTGAGGAGGAGGAGGAGGAGGAGGAAGAATCTAGTGAAAATCATGAGAGGACGGGAAACAGCTCCCTCCTTCCCTCCCTCCCTCCCTCCCTCCCTCCCTTCCTTCCTTCCTTCCTTCCTTCCTTCCATTTTTATCTCATCTTTAGTACTTTATAAGTAATTAAAGGCAGCAAACATACATTATTCCTTCTTTCTCTTTTTCCCCACAACAACAACCCTGTGAGATGGGTTTGATTGAGAGAGTGACTGGCCCAAGGTCACACAGCAAGTTTCACAACTAAGTGTAAATCTCTGTCTCCCTGCTCCAAAATATAATACCTCAATCCACGTTATTACGTACAGTATATTATATTGGAAAGGGTAAGCCAATGGGTTGGTGATTGTCTAAGTAATTACCAAAGCTTCCATATTTTGGACCAACTATAGCTTCTGCATTAACTCCAAGGGGGTTATATATAGAAAATATTTTAAAGGTGTGCAGAGTTTATGGAATTGCCCATTGAGTTTCACTGACTACAGCAAATTCACAGCAGATAAATAGCATTGATTTCCGTTCAGTGATTTTTTTCCTGACAGCTATCTTGAGTAACAGATCATTATAACAGAATAACAGTGGAAGAGAGACCTTGGAGGTCTTCTGGTTCAACCGTCTGCAAAAGCAGGAGACCTTATTTCTTTCTAGACAGATGGCTGTCCAATCTCTTCTTAAAAACCTCCAGTGTCGAAGCATCCACAACAGGCAACCTGTTCCATTTGTTAATTGTTTTCACTCAGGAAATTTCCCTTTAGTTCTAGGTTAGTTCTCTCCTTGATTAGTTTCCATCTATTGCTTCTTGTTCTGCCTTTTGGTACTTTGGAAAATAAGTTGACCCCTTTTCTTTGAGGCAGCTCCTCAAATATTGGAACACTGCTATCATGTCACTCCTACTTCTTCTTTTCACTAGAATAGACATATCCAATTCCTGAAACCATTCTTCATATGTTTTAGCCTCCAGCCCTTAATCTTCTTTGTTGCTCTTCTCTGCACTCTTTCCAGAGTCTCAGCATCTTTTTTTTTATATTGTGATGAACAAAACTGGATGCAATATTCCAAGTGTGGTCTTGCCAAGGCATTATAAAGCAGTACTAACATTTATCCCTCTGTTAATGCAACCTAGGATTGCATTGGCTTGGTGTTGTCTGCAAATTTGATGAGTTCCCCTTCTATTTCCTTATCTAAATCATTTGGGAAGATATTGGAGAATACTAGGCCTAAGACAGAACCTTGGGGTACCCCACTGCTTACTGCCCTCCATGTAGATGTGGTTCCATTATGGACTATACCAGGGGTGTCAAACTCAATTTCATTGAGGGCTGCATCAGCATTGCGGTTGCCCTCAGGGGGCCAGGTGGGTATGGCCAGGGTGGGCGTGGCCTACTGGGTGGGCGTGGCTAGAGTGCGTATGGCCTACTGGGTGGGCATGGCCAGCTCTACATCGTTCGCATCAAGGGTGCCTATGGGGGCCTGGGCAGTAGTGGGACAGATCTGAGGGTCTCTGGCAGAAGGAGGGTCTCTGGGCCAGGGCCAAGGCAGTGGGGGCTGTTCCCTCACTGTTTCCAGGATGGCTTCGCAGGCCGCATGAAACCACTTTGCGGGCCAGATTTGGCCCCCGGGCCTTGTGTTTGACATGTCTGGACTATACTATACATTGAGGATGGGTTGTCAGCCAGTTAGAAATCCATCTGGTGGTAATACTGCCTATCCCACATTTTTCTAACTTACTGAGAAATAGGTTGTGGTCTATTTTATCGCGTGCCTTACTGAAATCCAAGTACACTATGTCCACAGCATTTAGTTGGTCCACTAATTTAGTCACCTTGTTAAAATGAAATAAAATTAGTTTGACATGACCACGTTGCCTTCTCATTATCACTTTGCTTGCCTCTGGGTGTTTACAGATCTGTTGTTTGATTACCTTTTCCAGGCTCTCACCAGGTATTGATCTTAAGCTCATTGGTCTGTAGTTTCCTGGATCCATTCTTTCTCCTTTTTTGAAGATAGGAACCACTCGGCCCTTTTCCAGTCCTCTGGTAATTCCTTGGTGTTCCAGGATCTTTGAAAGATATGGTTCAGTAATTCTGAGATTATGTCTACCACCTCCTTCAGAAGTCTGGGGTGTAATCCATTGTTTCCTTGACTTTTTTCTTGTTTTTTACATGTTGAAAAAAGCTTTTTGAATTATTTTTTTAACATTTGTTGCAAGTCTTGTTCATTCTGAGCCTTAGTTTTCCTGACTTCATCTTTGCAGATTTCAGCTCTATGCTGGTATTTTGCCTTAGTTATGTGTTCCTCTTTCCACTTTTTATACTGACCTTTTAGTTTTTCAGTTTATCAAAGAGTTCCTTATGCAACTATGCTGGTTTCTTCTTGGATATCTTATTTTTCTTTTTCAGAGGTATCGTGGTGGACTGTGCTTTAATCACATTTTTCAGTTTCCCAAGCTTATTGGATTTTCTTCTTTAAGATATTCAACCATGGAATTCTTCCCAAGCTTTCTCTAATCTTGTTGAAATCATGCTTTTTAAAAATCTAAGACACTGGTTTGATTTTGCTCTATTGCTTGTCTTTGTATTACATTGAATTCCAATATGGCAGTCACTCTTCCACAAAATTCCTGCTACTTCAACCCCCTCTCTCTGGTATAAAATACATACTGAAAAAAGGATCTATGGCAAACTAGAATGTTCTCATTTTAATGTTTCTGAAGCTGGGAAATTTCAGCGTGCTTCCAAGATTTGACCTCTGTCTGCTTCTGCAACTGGTAAGCCTTGGAGAAGGAGGAGCTCCTAGTTTTTAAGCATCAAAAGAGAATACTTTGTCTCAAAACACATAGGACAGTAATGACAATTGACTGGTCCATTATGTTTGCTGAAAGAACAAGGTGGTATTATGATTTTTTTAAAATATGTTGTGTCTTTTTCAGTCCCTTTTTGCAACTGTAGTTGACTAGTACTAGCAATGGGAGAGCAAGGTAGTTTGAAAGCCCAGAACAATTCTAGATTGCTATTCTGTTCTTCAGCAGAGGAACACAGAGCAACTGTGTAATTGGAAAGACCAGCCAGGTGGCTACTACAGTTAAACCTACCGTGTTTCTCTAAAAGTAAGCCCCCGCTCCCTGAAAGTAAGTCCCAGGTTGACTTTTGGGTGTGGGTCTAATATAAGCGCCCCCCCCAAAGTAAGCTCTAGTTTGAAGCTGTCCCATGTGCCCCATACCCGCTTACCTTATTGCTAGGACTGCCGCAGCCAGCCAGGCCTCCATGCCCCGACACTTGTCAAGCCGTGTGGCTCGTCATGTGGCTCATCATGTCAGTGCCACCGCTCATGGCAGGAGGTTGCATAGCACTTCAGGCCATTGCTGTTGCTCACGTCAGGATGCCGCATGGCACTCCATGCTGTTGCTGTCGCTTGAGGCAGGACGCCGCATGGCGCTTTGGCCCGTTTCTGCCACTCATGGCAAGAAGCCAAGCAGCTCTTCAGGCCATTTCTGCCACTCGGAAACAACAATGGCCCGAAGACCCACTCAGCTTCTTGCAGTGAGCGGCAGAAATGGCCTGAAGTGCCATGTGGCATCCTGCCATGAGCGACAGCAACGGCGTGAAGCGCCACATGGTGTCCTGCCGTGAACAACAGCAATGGTCTGAAGCGCTATGCAACCTCCTGCCAAGAGCAGCGGTACTGGTTTGACGAGCCACACAGCTTGACAAGTGTCGGGGCGTGGGTGCGGCGGTTCTACCGGTAAAGGGTAGCTTCACACACCCCCTTAAAGCGGCAACAGCACAATGCGGCACATGGTGTCCAGCCGCAAGTGGTGTCAAGCGGCTGCTGAAGAAGTCAAGCAGCAGCGTGACAGGTGTCGGGGTGTGGGAGGCCTGGCTGTGGTGGTCCTAAGATAAGACATCCCCCCAGAAGTAAGACCCAGTGCATTTTTTTTCCCGGAGGCAAAAACTAAATATAAGACTGGGTCTTATTTTCAGGGAAACACGGTAGCTTTATTAAGCTTCAGGAAATAAGTAGAAGCATTTACTGACAGGTAAAATGTTTGTGCTTACCCAGGTCTTATCTTGGTTTTGCTATATGCTCAATGTCTGTTTGCCTTCTACAGCAGATATTTTTTTCTCATTCTGATTTTTTTCTAAACTAATCATGTAGATGGGAATTTTAGATCCAGAATGGCTGAGAAGAAATCATCGCGAGGGCAACCGTGGCTGCTATTACTGATGGTTGCTGTTGCCTTCATTCATTTAGTTGTGTGCCCATTTACAAAAGTAGAAGAGAGCTTTAATCTGCAAGCCATACATGACATTTTGTATGAAAAGCTGGAATTAGATAAGGTAAATCTTGTTATTTTCTGATTGTTCTGTTTTTAGTTTGCTACTGGGTTATTTTCAAAGACAGTCGCATCTTAATGATTGTAATTATACTAATACTCTATTATGCTCAACAGTATTATTACCTGTCATGTATTTTTGCATGAATATAGAATAATTAAAAACAATAGCTATTTATTTAGCTGGATTAAAAAATATGTGCCATCGTGGATTATCTGATTGAGAAATTATCCAGGATTAAGTGTTTAATTCTGGTATTTTGTTCATCGAGTGTATTTTTAAAAAAGGCTAGGCAATCTATAGGCCATGTGTAGACTCCAATTACCCATATATGCAATCCTCAGAATTTCCCATGCTTTTTGATTTTTTGGAGGCACCATTGCTGTTATCTTGCTCAATTTATCTGCCAATAACATATTTTGCTGCAGTGCTTCCAATTAAGTAAAACTTAATAGCACAATGTACAGATCAACTGATCTGAATTCTTGGACTCAAATACTGAAGATCTGATCTCCACCTTAGGAAAAAAATCTCTGTGTAATCCTTTAGAACTATTGATATTGGAATCATGTGAAGAACTTTACTCTATGAATTGGTGTTCCAAATAAATACTACTTAAATTTCTATGATCGTTTCCATAATTGGAAGAACTAACAAAGCAGTGAGACTTTAAACTAAGAAGGATTAATGAAGTTGTTAAGGAATTGTGCTAGAATCTGTGAGACTGTGAGTTCTAATTCAACTTTAGGTGCAAATCTAATTGGATGACCATGGGCCAGTTGCTTGCTCTCAGCCCTAGGAAGGAGGCAGTGGCAAACCACCTCTGAAAAATCTTCCCAAGAAAACTAGAATCTCTTTATTTATTCCCAGATAAAATCCCAGGAACTATTCTTCTAAAGACACTCCTGGTGTCTTCCTTATGAATTTTGGAGCAAACACATTGGTGACTAATTTGAATCATCTGCTTTAACTAAAGAACAAATATAATAAAATTATAGAATTTCTTTTTGTAGCTACTTTATATATCTGTGTTATGGATTTTTTTTATTGCAGTATGATCATCATGAATTTCCTGGAGTTGTCCCAAGAACATTCCTTGGTCCAATTTTTATTGCTCTTCTTTCCAGTCCAGCCATCTATATATTGTCCCTTTTACAAATGTCAAAATTCTACTCCCAGCTGATAGGTATGAGATGGAGCCATTTTTCTTTATGGGTGTTTTTATTGCATTGTAAATCATTGTAATTTCTAATACTGTTATATAGCCAAAGTTAGTTAGACCGTGAACATTACCTGGTATTATTTCTATTACAGATAATAAAGCTGATTTTTCATTGTTATTCATGTTATTTTGCCATCAGTCCGAGGAACCCTAGGCTTAACTGTGATTTATGCCCTATGGCGGCTACACAAAGAAGTGAGAAAGCAGTTTGGATTTACTGTATCCCTGATTTTCTGCCTAATATCAGCTACTCAATTCCACCTGATGTTTTACTGCACTCGTACCCTCCCCAACATATTTGCACTGCCTATTGGTAAGTACTGAGCATGCTTTTGAAAACCTTCCTTGATCAGTAAATAATGGTAAAGCACTGTTCACAATGACATAGTAAAAGGGGTTGTGATTGGTTTGAGATGTTCTCTTGCCCACAGCTGAGAAGGCCAGCAGATACAAATGCATTCTGTGGCTGATGTGTATAAATGAAGAACGGGAGTGCCTAAACCCACCAAGCTGTGGGATGGGAGACCACACAGACATTTTTTGAAGTCATCTCCCACCAAATTATTGAAAATCAGAAACATAAAATACTGGGGGGGGGACTAAAATAGTCTTAATATTATTTAGAAACAGCTCCACTCCCAAACACAAAGGTAAAATAAATCAGAAAGTTCTAACCCAACTGAGTTGAGATTGTTACTCCAACCTGTAGAACTCCCTCTTTAAAATATTAAGTGCACCTCCCACCTCCAATCATTCTCTTCCAATGGTGCAGTTTATGATCCAACCATATACTTTAAAGGGAATGAACTTAAGGTTTACTGAAAGTTTGATTTTGATTATGTAGTAGATTTGTTAATTGCTTTGAAATATTTAGATCCTGATAGTGATTAACATGGTAAGTTACTAATACCTGATTTTTCTGTTCATTGGTTAATCAGTTTTACTAGCAGTTACATCTTGGATGCAACAAAAGCACCGCCCGTTTATTTGGTTCTCGGCTTTGGCAATCATTGTTTTCAGAGCAGAGCTTTGCATATTCCTGGGCCTTATGCTGCTGATAACTCTATTGAATAAAAAACTCTCCATTACAAAAATGCTTTTCTATGCTGTTCCTGCAGGGGCTTTTTGGTTAGGTAAGTGGTTTTGAATTAGTGGGATTTTCTTCAGAAATGGCTATTCTAAAGCTACATTGCAAAATTTTAAATTACATTACTTCTTAATCTCATTTTAAAAGATGTAGAGAAATGAATTTAAAATTGGCACATACTAAAATACATGAACTGTGAGCGATATACAAGATATGACCATAAGGGACCCTGTCCATCACAGTTGTAACTCATGATAGTCATAATCATGGCTGACCTGATTTTATGACCTTTTTTGCATGTGAATCATCACTACATGAACATCCTTAAGTGAACCTAGGGTTTTGTTATGCATGCAAATGCTGTGGTTTTGGCAAAACTGTTGTAAAACTTGGTCATGTGACCACAGGATGCTGCATAGGGCCATAAATGCTACACAGTTGCTGAATACCCAACATGCAGTCATGTGACAGCGAGGGAACGTAGAGTCAAAGCTTTGAATTCATGTTGTAAGAACCCCCCAGATAGGAACATCAGAACTTTTAAGTGGTCACTAAATGATTTATAATTTAAGGTGCTTTGGTCCTGTGTTATGTATTTTCTATCAGAGATGGACTCCCAGGTATTGTTGTCTTGCAGATCCCATTATTCTTCATTATTGACCATGCTGATTATGGCTTATGGGATATAGATTTATCATCATCCACAGTATCTTTCTTATCTACCTCAGTTTCAGAACACACACACACACACACACACACACACACACACACACACAGACATATTTACCATTTTTTTAAAAAAAAGTTTTTCCAGTTCAGTGGATTTTTCTGTTTATTTGTATAACTTGTCTTTCAGCAGCTCATCTATAGTAACCTGAGATCTCACCAAGATTTGATAGCAAAATAGTTGATATTTGGGGATAGTAATGGGAGTTATCTATACAGAAAATTTATCCCATTTCTTAATTCCTTCCCCAAAGCATGCCCAAACAGCACCATCAGTATTTGGCTAATATGCACATGGGTTTGAAAGGCATGCCTTATGGCCATTTGCTGAGTTTTTAAGGGTGGAATTAGGCATGGTTTTCCTCCTGAAGTTTTCGTTCTCCAGTTCCATCCAGAAACACTAAAAATGAACCTCTCTCTCTCTCACACACACACACACCCAAAAAATCAGACCTATCCCATTTTCTCTTTTTGGTCAATATCTTTTGAAAGGCTCCAGCAGCTCATGAGAGACAGTTATGATCCTGATCTTGGGAAAGTTGCCCATACCAGATGTGCAGGAAGGAAGCTTATGCAGATCAGGAAGGCTCTGTTTATCTCAATCTGACTATTATATATAAAAAAGGTGATATGGATGGGGACATTGGAATATTGAACAATCCATTTTAGTGTGCATGCCTAGCTCCTGACTGATAAACTGTTTTCACGATGAATTGATATTTTTATGTGCACACTCAAGATTCTTTCAAATCCTAGAGTGGGTAGAACTGTCTTGGCATCATTTAGTTGAGCAAAAGTACAACTTCCATAACTTCAAGGGCATACCTATTGCCTTTGCCGGCGGTGGAATAAGGGGAGCATGTAGACTACTTCAGAGTTACATTTCCTGAAGCCCAGGACCACATGCTGAACTTCAGGACCTTGAATGTGACCCCTAAAGATCTCCAAAAAATGTCCCTAAATTGTTACTTTTGATACGTTTGAGTTGGAAAATTATTGATTGTATTATTGGAAAATAATAATCTTAACTGTAATTGATTGTAATTATATTAAATTTTAAGTAAATGATACCTATTTTCTTGTCTTATCAACTACTTTGGGATTGTGGGTCATGTTACATTACTCAAAAGCTGAGTGTAAGTAAAAATTCTTTACTGTGGTTTAGTGTGCAATTATAGCCCTCTGTGGGACTCTGCCCTTTGTTCATCAGTTGTGCAACTAGATCATCTTAGCCTGTGGACTAACGTATCTTATAAGAAGATGATGGCGAAATATCTTGCTTAATACAAAAGAGAATCGGCCAGTCCTGTTGCACATAGAGGCTCTCTTGAAAATTCCAAGTGCGGTCCTGGATGTCTCCCAAAATCCTGTATCTGAATGGCAGACCTTGCCTCCTTGTTTTTAATCCTGTGAAATCAAACCAATATATTTCTTAACTTCAGTCAGAAGGGGCAGTGATTAGGGCCCTTTTCAAGTCACAGCCTTGTGATTCTGCAGCCTATGCACTCCAATCAATATTTCAGATAATAGGCTGATTTCCATCCAGTTCTGGAATGACCGTCATATTTATTGATTCAAGGCATGTTGAACCAACGTTGTTGCTATTTTAAATGATTTCTGCATAGCTCCTCACTTTTGGCTGTTTTCTCCTTTTAGGACTCACAGTGGCTCTGGATTCTGTGTTTTGGAAGCAGCTCTTGTGGCCTGAGGGAAAGGTACTTTGGTATAACATTGTCTTAAATAAAAGCTCCAACTGGGGAGTATCCTTTTAAACATGGAGGAAACAAAATTCTGTAGCACAATGTAAATGAATTCAGCATTCACAATGTGAGAGGAATAACTGCAAATAACTAGCTGAGGTAAAACGTTTTCTCATAAGACTCTTTGTGTTCTGTACCAGCCTGCTACTGGCCCTGCAGAGAAGACAGGGACAACCCCTTTTACAAGAAGGCAAGAGGCTGGAATTAAGCCTGCCAAATTTATTGCTACAAAAACAAATAGAACAAGACACGAACCAAGAAACAGGAGCTTTTCAAGCGGTTGCCTTCAGCAAACCAGCCCTCCCACGCATTCCCCCTTAAATACAGTTCAGGGCGTGGCTTCTCTCTGCCTCCTTCTGAGGAGCCCCATTGCCTTCCTCTGTTTACTCCTGATTGACTGCCTCCTGCGTCGGGCGTCCTTGAACAGGGCCAGCTGTGGGTCATCTTCATCCACGCTGTCAGGCTCACTCAGCTGGGTCTGCGTCGTGACCAGATGAGAGGGGCCTGGCTGAGGGCTCTCATCAAGCTGTCCAATCCCCTCAGCAAGCTCTTCAACACCCCCCTCCTCCTCTGAGTCGTCCGACCCAACTGCCGAACCCACAGGCTGACCCTGAATCACAACACTTTGTTTTGCTCCCTTTCCAAGCCACATCACTTTCTAGTCATAGCAAGAATTGTAATTTGTATGGAATCAAATGCTAAATATCTTAAGCCATTTCTACTTTTTACACTTGATTCCGCATTTCTCATCTTATTCTACTGATTTGCGGATACATTTGGTGGTAGAAAATTGTTATCATGCAAGGTTACAGCTTCTATAGAACTCTCCATTTATATTAAAAGGTGGATATATACTTTCTCCCTCCAGAGTGTGACTATTGGAATGGAGACAATAGTGATGGGCTCTGTGGTTCAGCCCAGTTAATATTGGTTTTGTTTTTCAGCCCAGATTGGTCACTTTCAAAGTGACATAGAAGTGGTCGCTTATAAAAAGGAACATGATCATAATTGGTGCTACAAACCTCACTTCGCTCAGAATAGGGAGACCCTTATACAGCTTTAGAAAAATACTTTCTCTCTTACTGAGTTAAAAGCTGGAGCCTTTAAATCAGGGGTCTTCAAACTTGGCCCTTTCATGACTTGTGGACTTCAACTCCCAGAATTCCTCAGCCAGTGCCTTACAAAGTAAGTGCCTGGCTGAGGAATTCTAGGAGTTGAAGTCCACAAGTCATAAAAGGGCCAAGTTTGAAGACCTCTGATTTAAATCCTCAGAAGTTGTACACAAGTGACTGAATTTCAAATGGTTGCTTTCAATGTCCCAAGCTCAGAACAGTAATTCACAAATTGGAAATGGTTTTGAACATTCCAGTGCAGCTCATTTTGTGGCTTGTTATTGTTTTAATTCTCCAAAATAGGAAGATCTAGAAAGTACATTGGCTAATGCAACCAGGAGGTACAGATACATCTTTGCTGTCATTTGCAATAAGATGAAGTAATGGACAGGGTGGTAGTGAGGATGAATTAAGTAAACATATAGTGGTGCTTAAACCTTTGTGACTTGTTTAATTGCATTCTCCCTATCTACTTTTAGGAATTGTGTAGAAGTTAGATCATGTTTTAGATTGTATTTATGCAGAAATACTGAAAATTCAAAATGGTCCACAAGCTTAAGCGTCACTGTATACTGGGTTTTGCTTAGTATGTATGTCTTTTCTTTTACCTTTTCCTAATTGAAAATTGAAAGTTCACAGGTTCCAATAAAATCCCTGTTATTTGTGCATGTCTTCTGCTTTTTTTTTTTTGGAGGCTGGTTATCAAATGTAAGTATGCATTATTCAGTTCATGAACCTTGTGTTATGCCTCTTTTTTGACAAATTTCCAAATGAAAATGGGTACATAAGGCAGAACAGTACATAACCGATAGCATAATTACACTGATAACCTTTTGGGTTCCCAAGTCCAACAGTAATAGCAATTACACTTAGACTTATATACCGCTTCACAGGGCCTCTCTAAGCAGTTTACAGAGTCAGCATATTGCCTCCAACGGTCTGGCTCCTCATTTTACCGACCTTGGAAGGATGGAATGCTGAGTCAACCTTGAGCCAGTGAGACTTGAACTGCCAGCAGTCAGCAGAATTGGCCTGCAGTACTGGATTCTGACCACTGCGCCACCATGGCTCTTAGCTATGTTCATTATGAAAAAGGCTTCAGTTTAATAGCAAAAGAAGTGTTTTTTGTTTTTATACAGTATTTATAGATTGGTTAAAGTGAGTGCAATGCCACTTTTTTTCTGGTCTCAGTTCTGTGTTGATAGGGGCAATACTTCAATAAGCATGCTTAACTACAGTACTATTTCATTGTTTTCAGTGGCAATTTTAAAATTTACTGGACAACCTGCACACTCTTGGGTCATCATTTCAAAGATACGTCTTTACCAAAACAGAAAAACAGAATGATCACAGGTGGCCAAAAAAGCACTGGGAGGGGGTGTGTGACTTCCAACTTTCTCCAGCTATTCCATTGAGTTTCCATTGAAACATCAGAAATACTTTCCTTCCCCTCCCCACTACCATTCTTTCCTGCCTCCTTCTTTTCCTCCCTCCCTCCCTCTCTCTGTCATTTCCTTCCTTCCTTCCTTCCTTCCTTCCTTCCTTCCTTCCTTCCTTCCTTCCTCCCTCCCTCCCTCCATCCCTCCCTCCCTCCCTCTCCTGCCAGCTTCCTCATTTACTTTGTAAGGAAAAAGTCAGTGAGGAAGCCAGCAGGAAGTTGCAAGACCTGCAGACTGGTAAGTGGCAGTTGCTGGCTGGGGAAGAGAGCTATGGGGTTTATGGAGGATATTTATTTATTTATTTATTTAATGAGACTTATATGCTGCCCTATCTCCCAATATGGGGTTGCCCAAGAGGTATCACATGGATTGGGAAGGGTGCATAGGTATGCACCAGAGATACCATACTGGTTGGGGAGATCACCTGGGTGAGCGGCAGAGTTTGGGACAGTGCTTTTTTTGTATTAAAAAAAAGGTGCCGGAACTCTCACACAGCTCCGTTTCCAGTCAAAAGCCCTTTATGGAGCTGGGGGGGGAGGGGAGAAGAAACCGCTTTAGGAGTTTCCGAGGTGCAGATCACTCACCTGGAAAAGGTCTTGTTTCCTCTCTGCCGTGGTTCCTGCTGCCGCTCCGATCTGACACCAGAGGACACGTCCACAGCCCCCCACGGCCCAATCCGGACTCCGGAGGCCTGGAAAAGACCTCTGTGCCCGGATCCATGGCCGTGGAGCGATTTTGCGGTCCCCCCAGCCATCCGATCCAGGCTTCGGAGGCCTGGAAAAAACCTCTGGAGCCCAAATGTATGGCTGCAGAACGATTTTGGGGCCCCCACATGGAAGCCTTTTTCAGGCCTCGGGAGCCCAGATTGGGCCACTGGGGGGCCAGAAAATCGCTCCGTGGCCATGGATCCAGGCTCCGGAGGCTTAGAAAAGGCCTCCGGAGCCTGGTTCAGTCCGCAAAATCACTCCACAGCCATAGATCTGGGCGGCAGAGATCTTTTCCAGGCCTCCGGAGCCCGGATCGGGCTGCGGGGGGCTGTGGATGCGTCCCCTGGCCTCAGATTGGAGCGGCAGCAGGAACCGCGCCAGAGAAGAGACAGACCTTTTCCAGGTGAGTCCCGTGCGGCAGGAAGGGAGGGGGAAGCATGAGAGTGTTAAGTGAACACTTGTAACTCACTTGCTCTGGCAGCTTAGAAGGAACCAGTTCTTCCATTCAAAAAAAGGTGCCGGAACGCCATTCCGTGTGTTCTGTAACAACAACAAAAATGGCACTGGTTTGGGAAGGGTGATTGGGAGTGTGTGAAAGGTGCTGCATGAATCAGAGAGGAGATATTGGGAGGTAGCACAGGTAGGGGAAGTCCACATGGGGGTGGCATGGTCCACAAAAAGTGTGTGGAGGCTCCTTTCTCCTTGTTCCTTTCTACCTTCCTTTCCCTTACCAGCAAGTGACTGCTGCTGTCTTGGAGAAGGTATGAGGTGTTGTGAGACTGGCTGGGAAACTGTCACAGAATGTTGAAAATGAAGGTCATGTGATCGCGGCAACAGCCCAGCAGTGTAACTGAGTAGCCACAACTTTCCCAAATTTCATTCCTTTGGATGTCATGGGTCTCAGATTTTGGCTGCATTCTTAAGTTAGCTAGCCCATTTGAAGTACCTTGGTTCAAAATTTGTAGATGCTTTGTATCTCAAACAATGGAATTCTGCTAAGCCCGTGATTTTATCCTCACGGCATATTGTGTGGTTATGTTGGTTACATAAAGTCACAAGTTTTTCAGTGACAAATTCGGGGTATCTGAGGTGAGAATTGGGAATGGGGGATGTTTGTGTGGGGGTGCATTAGCGTTTACGCTTTCTCCTTTTTTCATACAAGAATTAAATGAAAGAGGTGATTTTGTATCTCACTGAATATATTTTTATAATTTTATGTATGATAAAGTGCCTTATTCATGCAGCAAAGAAACATAAACATAAGAAAATGTTGAAAACCAGGTATTTTTTCTTGAAAGTTTCTAGTAGCTATGTGACATTTTCCTAGACAATTTTAGAAATGTAGAAGACACCACATTGGGAAAATTATTAATTCAAATAGCCTTTTTTTAAAAATAATAATCCTTAACTGTCTTTTTAAAGACCTCACCTTTCTTGTGGTATTTTTATTCTGCCTTGCCTCGGGCTCTGGGTTGCAGTATTGTATTTCTACCACTAGGAACAGTAGACCGAAGATGTTGGATATTAATTCTACCTTCACTTGGTTTTATTTCCTTGTATTCCTTTCTCCCACACAAAGAGCTGCGGTTTATAATATATACAATTCCAGTTTTGAATATAGTGGCTGCCAAAGGCTGCTCACGAATGTAAGTGTACTTGTACATACTATATTTAATTTCTGTTTCAAGATCTTGACTTCACTATTCATCTCTTGCTAGTTTATCAATCACATTGTTCTCCAAATAACCTTGATAGAAATTCTGGGAGTTGCAGTCATAATCATCTTGTCGGCCCCAGATTGGGAAGCGCTGACTTGGAATAAAAGATTCTTATTTTGTCATTCCCTCAGGGCATCAGTCACTTGGCCTTAAGACTTGATGAGAGTGAATTAGTGAATGAGATGTAAAATGCATTAACAGAGAAATTTCCCATGACCTTTTGGATTAGAAAATATGCAAGCTGTTTAGTACTATGAATTTTAAACTACAGCAAGCTAATCTCTGTCTTTACAAAGGATGAAAAAAAATCCCCATAAAAACAAATTCATTTTGTTAGTGCATATTATATGTAGTAAACTCTGTCTCCCTGTCGCTCTTTAAAATCCAGTAAAACAACAGTCCCCAACCTTTATGGCTCCATGGATCGGTGGCAGAGAGGGGGAAGGGATGGTTTGGGTGTGCAATCTAATCCCACTCATGTGGAAATGAAGCTTTGCACCCTTGCCCAATGCTTGTGTGGCTCAGTTCTCAATGGGGTGCATGGCCCAGGGTTTAGGGTTCCTGGCACTAAAAGTTTGAACTTCTTCCATGATTGCAAAGTTTTACTTTCACGTCTATCTAATCAGGGTTTAGTATCAACCTGAGTGACTATGGAGATTCTCAAATCATCCAGGTCATAGTTATCCCAAAGGTGCTTTTTCAGGAGGCAACTGGATTTTCTTGCTTTTCTTTGAAGGTGTTTCGCTTCTCATTCAAGAAGCTTCTTCAGCTGAGGAAGCTTCTTGGATGAAAAGTGAAATGTCTTCAAAGAAAAACAAGAAAGTCCAGTTGCCTCCTGAAAAAGAATCTTTGGGATATCAACCTAAATAAATTAACTAGACCAATGTATAATATTCTAAATCAGGTTGACTTTGACCTGTATATTAGAGCTAGGGTTAATTGCAGTTGAGAGTTTGAGTATCATGCTGAACCGTACTTAACTGAAGATGAAAATGCAAATTTCAAAGGAAAACTGTGCATGTAATCCCAGGGCTCCTGCCTCCAACAGTAAGCAAGTTTAATACAATATAAAACGACATCTACAATTCATGTAACCTAACATTCAATGTGATGTTTTAACAGCTGCGTATTGGCGTTGGATATATTGTGCCCACTAAATACACTATTTTTCTTTTCTTCACAGTCTAAACAATTACAAGAAATCATGGTTATACAAATTAGGCACTCTGTTTGTTATAGCACACATTTTCGCTAATGCTGCTTACTCAGGAGCATCACTCTATGTGTCCCACTTCAATTACCCTGGAGGAGTTGCTATGCAAAAACTACACCAGCTAGTACCTCCAACAGCAGGTGAGTAAAACTGGGTTGATAAAAAGCCATCTTGTGGCTTGTACTTTTTTTAGACTCTTCTGCAGATTGGATGGGACTAAACACATGGGCCATTTTTTGTTTTTGCACTCTGTGAGGTTTCAAGAGAGAAAGTAACAGTCTTAAAGCTTGCTGTTTTAAACCTTATTCTGCCTTTTCCCATTTTGAGGATGTGATCTGTGATAGGGTGATAAGGTGTGAGTAGGACAAAACAACCCAGAAAGCAAAATAAGTTGGAAGGCCCTATTAATTACACATTTGTGTACATTTTGAACCCCCTGTGGAATTGGAGGAGCAATGCTGTAAAGGCAATTAGGAATAGAATGTTAATAGCATAGAACGGTATTCCCTCGACCGTGGCAACTTGAAGGTGTGTGGATTCAAGTGCCAGAGTCCCCCCAGCCAGCATGGTCCCTAAAGCTGTAGTGCTTTACATATGTTGAGTGGCATAAAGAGGGCTAAGCTTGTAAGCCGCCCTGAGTCTTCGGAGAAGGGTGGGATATAAATGGAATTAAAATAAAATAAAATAAATAAATATTAGTACACATTATCAAATTAGCTTTTTTAATGATGGTTAAAGTACTGAGAACAGAGATTGTTAACTGTGATGTCAAGAACTCTTGCACTATAATGTGAATTATATGGCAATGGCTATCTGAATATAAGATTTTCTTACATTCAGATAGCCATTGCTATATATTTCATATTATAGTGGGGACTCACAAACAGGCAGTAGAGAGTTAGCCATATCCTTCTATTGTTTCCCTGCAAATGGTATTTGGAGGCATCATGCCTCCCTCCGCCCTCAACCCAGAAATGACACTATAATCCCTTAGTAGACTTGTCCTGCTTGGATATATCCAATCTGCTTTTAATCCAAGTGATTTATTTCATTCTGTGCAAGAAGTGCTTTCCTTTATCTGTTGTAAGTCTTTCAGCCACTTTCATTTGATGACCACAGTCCTAACTATTTGATTCTAGTATTCTGACAGTTGGCAATCAGGTGATGGGAAAGTTTTGTCATTCTTAGCAGAGCCTTTACAAAGTTATATAGGAAGGGATTCCAAGGGTTATTGCAAGTATTCAGTAACAAGTATGTAGTGAGCTCAGTGAAGAGTCTTTTCAGACAATTTATTTATTTATTTATTTAGCGTATGGCTGGTCACACACAATATTAAAAACATTTCATATTTACAAGTTAAAACAGTTAAAACAATTAAAAAGAAGCAGTAATAAAACCTAAGAGGAAACCAGAAATAACATTCCAGAGTTTGATGTCGAGTTTGGAAATCCAGTCAGTAGCTACCGTTGTTACGCAGAGGAAGTCCTTAAAATCTCCTGGGTATTTTCTATTAATGCATTCCCTCACTATATGTTGGATAGTCTGTCGGGAAGCCCCGCAATCACATTGCGCTGAAGATGTCTTCCCCCATTTATACAGAGAATCAGCATACACCCCATGAGTCGTTCTAATTCTGTTGTATGTCACCCATATGTGTCAGGGTAAGTTGAACCCTGGAGGTATATTATTAGGATTAATATGCTCAAAAATATCTTGGGAGGTATAGCTATTCCATGCTTCCATCTACTTTTGTGTGGTGCTCTGATGTTCGGCCAGCAGCTTAAGCGCTGTAAGGAGTGGTGGGTTTCTTGACTTTAGTCGACCTCTTAAAAGAACAGAGGTATAACCATGAATGGGTAGAGAGGAGTTTATCAGGATCTTACTATACTCCCGAATAAGAGCTTCTTGTCGTCGTAAGTGCGGGGGGAGTATATGGCTAAGAACTGGTAGCCAGTGAATAGGTGTAGATTTTATGCACCCAGTAATTAATCTCATTGTATAGTTAAGTTGAACATCGACAAGTCTTGTATGTGGGCTGTTTATCCATACAGGTGTGCAATATTCCGCTACAGAGTAGCAAAGCCCAAGGGCTGCGCTTCGAAGAGTTGGAGCTGAAGCTCCCCAAGTTGTTTGGTATAGTTTTTGCAGGATGTTATTTCTGCTGTTAACCTTGGCAGCCAAATTCTGAATATGTTTTTTAAAAGACAGAGTCCTGTCTAGGGTGACTCCCAGGTATTTTGGTGTAGTCTCATATGGGAGACAATTGAGGGGTATTTTGAATGTTCAGTATGGCTGTTTCAGGGCCCCTTTCCAGATATCCAAGCAGTGAAAGCATCAGCAGGAGATAACTTCCACTGAAAGTGCTGTTTTCATTTTGTTGGGGCCGAAAGGCACTGCGTGAGTAAACAAATCACTAGACGGTGCTTTGCTTTTTCTTTTTTTTTTTCTCACGTGAGCTGTTCCTTTAATTCATTAAAAAATGGATTAAGTTCTAGGTTAAGCACCTTATTAATTTTAAGTATATTAATTCGACACCAAGCATCTCCAGTACAGTAGCCAGCCAATATTTTCTACTTCACTCATGTTTGGAATTTACCATGTTTTCCCGAAAATAAGACCTATCCCAAAAAATAAGACCTAGCTTGTTTTTTTTACATTTGTGCCTAATATAAGCCCTACCCCCAAAATAAGCCCTAGTTAAGACCCTGCCCACTCTGTCTCACCATCTGGTTGTACGAGGTAGAATAAAATGGGAATGGAATGGACCTTGGAGGTCTTCTAGTCCAGCCCCCCGCTCAGGCAGGAGAACCTATGCCATCTCAGACAAGTGTCTGTCCAGTCTCTTCTTAAAAACCTCCAGTAATGGAGTGCCCACGGTTTCTGAAGGCAAGCTGTTCCACTGGTAAATTGTCCTCACTGTCAGGAAGTTTCTCCTTAATTCCAGGTTGCTTCTCTCTTTGATCAGTTTCCAACCATTGTTTCTTGTCCTGCCCTCTGGTGCTTTGGAGAATAATTTGACCCCCTCTTCTTTGTGGCAGCCTCTCAAATACTGGAATACTGCTATCATGTTACTCCTATTTCTTCTTCTTTTTTTAGACTAGCCAAACCCAGGTCCTGCAGCCATTCTTCATATGTTTTAGTCTCCAGGCCTTGGACCATCTTAGTTGGCCTTCTCTGAACTTTTTCCAACATCTTAACATCTTTTTTGTAGTATGGTGACCAGAATTGTTTGCAGTATTCCAGGTGTGGTCTCACTAGGTTTTTATAAAGCGGTACTAATATTTCACATGATCTTGATTCTATGTCCCTGTTTATGCAACCCAGGATTGTATTAGCTTTTTTGGCTGCTACTGTACATTGCTAGCTCATAGTCAAATGATCGTCCACTAGGACTCCAAGGTCCCTCTCACAGTTACTGTTTTTAAGCCAGGTCTCACCTAATCTGTACTTATTTTTGACTTTTCCTATCTAAGTGTAAAACTTTGCTTTTCTCCACATTAAAACTCATTTTGTTGGATAAGGCCCATTGTTCCAGTTTGTTAAGGTCTTTTTGAATCCTGAGCTTGTCTTCTGGGTGTTGACTATTCCTACCAATTTAGTGTCATTTGCAAATTTGATGAGTTCCCCTTCTATTCCCTCATCTAAGTCATTGATAAAGGTATTGAAGAGTACTGGGCCTAAGACGGAAGTGGGGTGAGGTGCACATGTAAAATACAACCTAGGGTGAGGGGTGGAGCTGCCCCCGTGCCCTGCACCTGCTTACATCAGGGCCCCGCAGTCAGGCCTCCCATGTCCCAACACCTGCCTCGCCTTGCCTTGCAGCAGCAGCACCAGCAGTAATAGCCCCATCCAGCAAGCGTCTGCGTGGCCACTGGCCTACTTCTGGTTACTGGCGGCTGCTTGCAGCAGGAGCCATATGGTGTGTCATGCTGGTGCTGCCACTCATAGCAGGAGGTCACGTGATGCATCGCACCAGTGCCGCCGCTCATGTGTGCCACAATACAATGCACCATGTGGTGTCCTGCTGTGAGTTGTAGCACTGGTGCAATGCACTACGTGGTGTCCTACGAGCGGTGGCACCAGGCACAACATGCCCTATGGTGTCCTACCACGAGCGGTGGCACCGAGCATGATGCACCACGTGGCATCCTACCATGAGCAGCAGCACCGCCGCGACATACCAAATGGTGTCCTGCTGCAAGTGGCCACAGAAGAAGTTAGGCGGTGGTGCAACAGGTGTCGGGGTGTGGAAGGCCTGGCTGTGGCGGTCCTGAGGTAAATGGGTAAGACACAGTAGGATTTTTTTCAAAGAATAAAATAAATACAAATCCGATTTCCGGTTTCACGTTGTAGTGAGAGCAGGGCTTTGCCTTCTGCGTTCAATTTTGTCCTGCTGGGGGCCTGAAAAGGGCCTAAAGTCACCCCAGAGAGGTGACAAAGAAGGAGGGGACCTTTGTAGATCACGGAGAGATGGCGGTCAATCTGTTCGATCTGAGGAAGCCCTCTGAACGAGCAGGTGAAACACTGACAGCTACTGACAGCCAGGGAAAAAAGCACCAACTAGCAAAATTTAAGCAACGCATTTGGAACTGGGTGAGAATATTTTTTCCTGCTCTAACCCCCTAGAAAAACAGTGGCAATTTAACATCTTTGGGGAGAAAAATAGTCAGATTATAAAACCAAATTGAAAATAATTTAAAGCTGTAACATTGAAAAATTTGGGAGACTTAAAATATCTTGGAAACTTCATTTGCTTTGAAAAATATCAGACAGAACTCTTGAGAAATAAGTTCTGGTTTTAAGATAGACTTTTAGTGACATCTAGTAGGGATGCGGTGGCTCAGTGGGTTAGGACGCTGAGCTTGTCGATCAGAAGGTCGGCAGTTTGGTGGGTCGAATCCCAAGTGCTGCGTAACAGAGTGAGCGCCTGTTACTCGTCCCAGCTTCTGCCAACCTAGCAGTTTGAAAGCACATAAAAATGCAAGTAGATAAATAGGGACCACTACGGTGGGAAGGTAACAGCTATGAGAAACTTGTGACATATAGAGACATTTTGAATTCTGATGGGTAATTACAAACTAAACAAGAATTGTAAGAACAGGGTATTGAGCTATCATGGTGGCCACACTTGCAAATCAGATACAAAAAAGATGCTAAAATATATGGTTTTGTAAAAATCAAACATTGTTTGACCAGATACTATTGTCATCAGATGAAAACCTGATTAAGAAACTGTAAATTTTTGTTAAACTTAAAGATGGAAGATGAACAAGTCAAAGAAACAATGATAACTTGGGGGGGGGGGGAAATGGGCACAATGTAGAATTAGAAAAATGGCAAAACCTGTGGGAAAGAAACTATAAAATAACAAGGGCAGCTACATATAAAGAAAATCTATATAAAATGTTTTATAGATTACATTTACCACCTGCAAGATTAGCAAAAATGTTTAAAAACATGTCTTGTTGGAAATGTAGGCAAAAACCAGGCACGTACTTTCACCTCTGGTGCCCTAAAGCAAAAAAAAAAAAAAAAAAGAAATTGGTCAAAAATACATATGTGGTTAGAGAAAATGTTAAGAAAACATGTAGATTTTAAGCCAGAACTATTTCTTCTAGGTATAATCACAGAGAACTATGACAAAAATGTATATATTTAATATTACATGTATTAATAGCAGCGAGAATTACATTTGCACAGTATTGGAAAAATGAAGAAACACCATTGGAAGAAGACATAATTAGGAAAATCTTGGATTGTGTGGAAATGGATAGGCTTACATTGAAAATGAAAGGGAAAGAAGATACAGAATATTTTCAAACATGGGATAATTTTTATAAGTGGCTTGAAAAACGGAGTAGAGAGTAGAAATGGAAGTTGTATTACTATTAATGTCAAATATGTGAACCCAGACATACTTGTTTATTAAGCACTAAAGATTTGTAATTAGAAAAACTTAATAAAATATCAATATAAAAAAAATAAATACAAATCCACAAGCTTGCCCATTAGTGTTGACTGGAATTGTTCCTTGCTTTCATATATTTTTATTTTTGTTTTTGTTTTTTTGTTTTTTGCAGATGTTTCTGTCCACATTGATGGGGCTGCGGCACAGACTGGTGTGTCTCGATTTTTAGAAATCAACTTGAATTGGAAGTAAGGCTATTTGTGTGTTTGTGTCTGTAAGAAAGATTATTTTTTGCAGTTTGTTATATATCAGAAGTGTCCAACCTTGGTAACCTTAAGACTTGTGGACTTTTTGTGTGTTCTGGGCTAATATTCTTCAAGCTCTTAGTTAGAAGGTTGCATTGGAATTCAACAGCAAGGCAGAAGTAAAGGTCAGGTTGTGTATTCCGTCTCCTAGGAGTCCTTCTCTTTGCAGTGAAGATGAGGTGCCAAGCCTACACTAAAAATCAACATGCAGATTATCTAAAACTTGAGACCCTATTATATAAAGGTAAAGGTTCCCCCTCACATGCGTGCTAGTCATTTCCAACTCTAGGGGCCGGTGCTCATCTCAGTTTCAAAGCCGAAGAGCCAGCGCTTGACCGAGGATGTCTCCGTGGTCATGTGGCTGGCATGACTAGACGCCAAAGGCGCACGGAACGCTGTTACCTTCCCACCATAGTGGTCCCTATTTTTCTACTTGCATTTTTACGTGCTTTCGAACTGCTAGGTTGGCAGAAGCTGGGACGAGTAACAGGCACTCACTCTGTTATGTGGCACTCGGGATTTGACCCGCCAAACTGCCTACCTTCTGTTTGACAAGCTCAGCGTCCTAACCCACTGAGCCACCGCGTCCCTATTATATAGATCAGAGTAAAAGAACCAGTGACCTTCTAAACAGTGGCGTAGCGTGGGGGGTGCAGGGGGGGCGGCCGCACTGGGCGCAACATCTGGGGGGCGCGCTCGCACTCGCAGCTCTCTGCCCCTGCCTGGCTCCTGCGAATCCGATCTGAGCCGCCGGGTCGCCGCCCACTGTGGAGGGGGGGTGCCAGGCATGCGGTGCGGTGCGGAGAGAGAGAGAGCTAAAATCCACGGGTTAGGGGGCGCAAATTACTTGCCTTGCCCCGGGTGCTGACAACCCACGCTACGCCACTGCTTCTAAACATTGATGAATTACAACTCCCAGCACCCTACTAAGCATAACCAATAGTGGAAGATGGTAGGCATCAATTTTCAGCAACATCCTTGAAAGGTCAGAGATCGTCCACCTCTGATTTCCCAGCAGGATTAGGTAGGATTCCTTTTTAAATCTAATTAGCTTCTGTGAGGCAGGAATGTGTAGTGTGTGGCCTCCAAACTTAGTTTTTGTTCATCTCTATAGCCCTCTATTACTTCACTATTACTCTGACCATTTTGAGGTGGGAAACACAACCATTGTACTGCAAACCTAGTACAGGGGGGAAAAAGTCCACTTTTTCATCACTATCCAGCCCTGTCATTCCAAAGGATTAAATATGGCCACCAGGCATCAAAATTTTGCCCAGCCTGATGCATGGTCTGATAGCTTCTTGTCCTACTTAAGGACATTTGCTTTCAGTATTCCAGAGTGTTCATTAGACCAAGGGTATTTATATTGAAGCAGAACCCCTTTAATTTGAGGGGTGTGTCAGAAATTATTTGTGTGTGTCAGGGTTAGTTTCAAATAAGGAGCTGCTGCTTTTTTGTACAACATATGTACCTAAGTTCAAACTACCTCCTGCCAAACTAATAATTAAAAACAAGTTTTTTATGGTTTCTTTATAGTTTGTTTATGAAATAGAAGTAATTTTGGAATTGTAGGCAGATGTTTAAAATTGTTTATTAGATTTGTGCAAACATCAAAGGAAGATATTTTTCAATTAATATGAATCTGGGATACTGCTGTGTGCATAGGTTAAAAAAACTTGAAGTTAACCCCAGAGTTGAAGTATTGTATCGTTGAATATTAAGCACAAAACCAAGAGCTCATAGTTCTTGCCAAATTACATTAATAGAAATCGTGATAAAGATGTACTACTCACTCAAAAATCTGTTATCAATTAAACATATGCAAATCAAGTGAGAATGCCCTTATTTGTTTTATAACTTCTCTTTCTGTTTTTGAGATAGCTAAAAAGGTATAAAATATTAAAACAAATACTAAACTAATTAAAAGATAAAACCCAGGATAAAAAGATATGCCTTTATTGTCTTTCTGTGTACTGAAATCGTGGTGATTAAATGCAACTCCAGAGGGAGGTTGAAAGCAGTTCAGGAGAAGGCCTTTTGTCCTTCATGCCAGTTAGATCAATCTCTGACAGAAAAGGCATTTTCAGAAGGGCTTTTCCTGTAGCTCCTAATGATTGGTCATGCTCCTCAGTGTTAACACCAACAATATTTGCCTTATAAGTAATAGGCAATGTTTTAGCATGGGTACTACATGACCTCCATAATTTGCACAGGTTTGCAGCCTTCTGGCAGCATTTTCCATTAGTTACAACTTCTGTATGATTTTCCAGGCTAACTTATGAGAGGTATTTCATAGGATGCCCAAATTTGACCCATTTGGGAATGAACAGAGCTGGGTTCATGAGCCTTACTTGTGCAAATCTTCTCAGTAGGGGTATCACTTGCAATTCCAGTTGGCAACAAGGAACAGGTTGGCACTTTGGATTCCTTACTTGATTTATAGGGGAAGTGTAGCCTCATCCCCAAAAGGTTGAATCTCAGTCATTCAGTTTACATTTAACCAACCTCAGCTCTGCTTTGCCTGCATTTAATTTCAATTTGTATACTTTCAATCTGTTAATGAACTTAGGTAACAGAGTTGGATGATAAGAAGTAGAAACAGTATCATCAGCATATTGATGGAACCCTGTTGCGATGAACGACCGGTCAGGGTTCTGGCTTCAACTCTTAGAGCCCCTTGACAGGGGTGAGAATTTGGAGGGACCCTCACGAGGGTGTGCACCTTGAATAAGGAAGGATCTTGCCTTCTACCACCGACCCAGTATGCCGGAAGTTCCGACGGTCATACTTGGGAACTGCGATGATTTAGGCAGAGTTAGAGACAGAGTAAGACAAACTGAGGCACCTAATACAAGAAAGTGAGGGAGCATGGAGTGCTCGGGGTGGATGATGTGCCCCCTGAACAGCTCCACAAGCCCTCCTTTTATTAAGCTGTTTCATTTGGGAGGGGGGAAAATACACATGAGGAATTAACATAAAGGAAAACATAACTCATTGCATACATCTGCTAATGAACATATGTGAGGTCAAAGGAAAACATAACTCATTACACACATCTGCTAATGAACATATGTGAGGTCAAAGGAAACAATAAAACATAGTTTATGCTAACAGAGAACTGATAATGAAGAGGGTAAAGGCCATTACAGGAAACAATAATGCATAGCTATTTTATACAAATGTTGACAAGGGTTGTAAAGCAAGGACAAATACAGGAGACAGGTCTTGTTATAAATGAAGCAGGGGGCATAGGTTTATCACAGGAATGCAGACTTCATAATTATAATTGGGGAAAGGCAGAGGTATTATCTTGAAGCAAGGACAATCATAAAAAACAAGTCTTGTTAGTGTAAAGAGATTTATCACTACAACTCAAGGATGCAAAACTGTATAACTTTTAATATAGAAATTAAAAGGGTCTTTTGTAGGTAGAGGAAAGCAGATTTTACACTTGCAGAAATATTATCACTGGAGACAGGAAGGGAGAACCTTGTAATTTTTAATATAGGAATAAAAAAGGTCTTTTGTAGGTCTGGGATCTCTACAACTCCTCTTTTTCTGTTTTTTAAAGCCAATTACTGAGAAGGCCCCTCAAAATCCAAAACTTTCTCTTCTAGGATACTTACGCTGGAAAAAGAGAAATCCTTCGATACCTCCTGAGCCTGCGTCAATGTTCCTTTCAAAGAGTGTTGGTGTGAGGGTGCATCAGTCTCTGGGTCAGAAGTGAATTCTAAAAGAGGGTGTTTGTATTCACTGTCAACAGTGTGTTTCATCAACAGAATGTCATTGCTAATGCTGCTCAGCCTTCGTTGTAGAAAATTTAAAAGTTTACCCATAACACATGGGCCAATTGCACATGCAAGTAATAGTAAAATTAAAGGACCAGCTGTAGCTGAGAAAAGGGTGGTCAGCCAGGGAGAGAAGTTAAACATTCCTTGATACCAGGTATAATTCTGCCATGGAGTCAAGCACAATCAAAGAAATACTGTTAGTAATACTTCTGATAAAAATAGGCAAGACACAAGGTAAAATAATACATCCTAATACAATCATACTAATAAAAGCTACAATAGCGTGTAAACCAGGTACTTTGGGAAACCAGGAGCCAAGTAATTCCTGAAAGTTGAAACCATTTCAAGTTTGGACAGGAACATGAGCTACAGAGTTCACATAGATGATGATGGTAGACTCGTTGTTAACAACAGGTTGTTCCTTCTGGGTCCATGCGATGGGCAAAAACAGTGTGAAAAGAGCCATTTTTGACTGGAACCAATGTCAAAGGTGTAAAGAACAGGATGGGATAGCTGGTGAACTGGAGTTGACGTCTGGGGTAAGCTTTCAGATGGAATTGTGTTTTAGTGGCATCAGTCAGTGGTGTTAAAGCTGAAAAAAGTCACAAACCATGCTGTCATCTTTAATGGGTTCTGCAGTTGTGTTTGTGGAGGCATGATACGGGTGAACGTAGCGACCTGGGATCCACAGTACTTTGTCTGGCAGTTGAGCAACTGCGTAGCCTCTTCCCCAAGTGATAAGGTCTGCAGGGCCTTTCCAAGTTAGGTCTGGAAGTTGGCGATACCACACCTGTGGCTTAGGGAGATCTGAAGAAGAAAAAGAAAAATGCTGCTCTGCAGCTGTGGTTAAGGGATAGCCAGTCAAGTTGGAAAAGTTTAGAGTGTAGAGGCAAAGATTAAGACTTTCTTGCATTGCTGGGAGGTTGGGGTTTCGTTTTCCCCTGTTCTGATTTTTATAGTGATCTAAAGCATGTTTCAAGGTTTGGTTAACCCATTCCACCAAGGCTTGGCCTTGGCTATAATATGGAATTCCAAATTTGTGTGTGATTTGCCAATGATGACAAAATTTTGCCATGGCTTGACTGCTGTAAGCAGGGCCATTATCTGTTTTGAGTTCTTTTGGACATCCCAGCACTGCAAAGGTCCGAATACAATGATTAATTACATGTTTAGTGGCTTCTCCCCTTAGGGGGGTGGCCATGATGAGCCAAACTGCTTTTGCAAAGCTTTGGAATTTTGATGAAAATATGAATGACTTTCCCAGGGGGTGAGGGGTTGCAAAGAACAGGCTGAAGGTCCGAAGGCAGCCTGATCTGCAACAGTGTTTCCCTCTTGCAAAAAACCTGGAAAAGGCTGATGACTATGAATGTGAGCAATAAAAATAGGATGCTGGCGTTCAAAAAGCAAATTTTGCAAGATTAAAAAAAAGTTGTAAACAATCTCAGAGCCTGTTGTAAGGTATAAAATCCACAGGTTAGTGCTGATTAAGGGAGGGAAATTCTCCCAGATATCACCTTCTATCAATGTGTCCTGCACACAAAAACATCAAAAACAAGAAAACAAAAACAAAAAACAACTCCACAAAAAGATCAGAGTAATTTCTTTTGGGTGATGTTTAACTAAAACTCAAAGAATTCCAAAAACTTCTCCAACAAAGAATCTCTCCTCTTTCGAGTAAAAAAAAATTGCAAGCTGAAACTGCAAGAGTGGGCATCAAGTTTCCACCCCCCTTTCTCAGACTGGAATTCTAAGCAGAGAAAAAAAAATGGTTAAAAGGACCAGCCACCCCCCCTCCTTCTGGCTGTCTCTCCTTTTCTCACTCTTAAAGTAACACAGCAGGGTTGGGGGGGAGTAAAAGAAACTTTACAAAAATCTCACCACACAAAAAAAATTAAAAATAAAAATAGTTTGCTCTCCTTTACATGCATTTACTCTCACACATCATCCATGGCTTTTACAACAATAAAATCTGCAGTTTTGAGGGCTAACACACTCATTTTTACATATCAGCAAATTAACTCATTCACTTCCATTCTGACTGCTTGCATAAACAATTTCACATACAAAAATTTCATTTCATACTTTCTCCAGACAAACCATACATTGTTAAATAAGGCCTTTTTGTTTGGTGTTATCAGAGAGGATTTTGACCCTCTTCCAAGTCTTGGAAATAACACAGAACAACACAGACAGACATATATACACATATACTATTAAAACAACATTTATTTAAAACAGAACAAAACACACATATAAATTTGAGGTTTTAGGTTTTGGGCATATTCATTGTCTATTTGCCTTGTATTTTCTTCCTGCAATCTATCCACAAAGTCTGAATAAGCCTGATTGGGATCTTGATAAACTTTTGCAATAGCTTTTCCGTGAGGATATCTTGTGGAAAGCTGCTAAAGCCCCTTCAAATTAAAAGTCTCCCTTGGGCTTTGAGCCTGTTGGTCATTAGTAATGAATTGTCCCGTGCCAAATAATTGATCCCTATTTACTCCTTGAGGTAATCCAGCAAGAATTTTTTCTCTATTTATTTTTTATTTATATTCAGATTCCCAAACAAGATATTGTGATAGCCAAAACCATGTTAGCTTACCTATACTTATTAAAAATCCTTGCACATAGTTGATGAAGTCATGATGCAAGGGTGGATTGGTGAACCTCCGGCTGCCGGTGGTGGCAAAAAATTAACAAGATAACAAGATGACAAATCTTCCTCATAAGGAGGGGGAGGCGGAGAAACTGAAAAGGCTTCAACAAGCTCAGAGGCTTTTTCCTCTTTGCCGAGAGCAGAAAGAGAGACAGGCACAGCAGGGCAAAAATAAAAGGCAGAAGGAAGATTTTCCGGAGGCAGAGCAGAGGGGGGGACATGCACAGCAACAGGAGGAAGTTTGTCTGATTTTTCATAGGGTGGGGGTGGCACGGATGAAGGCAGAAGATCAGAAGAGTGATCAAGAGGTTTAGAGATAGAAGATGTTAGATCTAAAGGAGATGGCAAGAGTTTTAATGCTGCCATCATTGCTTGCCATGCAGACAAAATATCAGCAGGCGCCCTGGGATGATTGTGAAGATATTTACGTAGCTTTTCCCAGGTTATAACAGACAAAGTGCCTGATTCTGGATAAGCCAGACAATTTTTGTTAATATATTGTAAAAGTTTTGTTAAAAGTCTCCTTCCTACAAGATGGACCATGGTGCCATTGTGTTTTTGAACAAAATTAGCCTTCTGCATTATATTAAAAAGTTCGTCCCTATGACCTGACGAAACTTTGAAAATTGGGGAGCCCATTACTCACGAGTAAAGCCTTCTCCGAGGTGCATGAGAACAGGAATGCAGGTAGCACACCCCTAGACAGGAGTCGTACTATGGAGTTGAAGCTGAGCGATCCAACGGACGAGCCCCCAGTTGTTGCGATGAACGACCGGTCAGGGTTCTGGCTTCAACTCTTAGAGCCCCTTGACAGGGGTGAGAATTTGGAGGGACCCTCACGAGGGTGTGCACCTTGAATAAGGAAGGATCTTGCCTTCTACCACCGACCCAGTATGCCGGAAGTTCCGACGGTCATACTTGGGAACTGCGATGATTTAGGCAGAGTTAGAGACAGAGTAAGACAAACTGAGGCACCTAATACAAGAAAGTGAGGGAGCATGGAGTGCTCGGGGTGGATGATGTGCCCCCTGAACAGCTCCACAAGCCCTCCTTTTATTAAGCTGTTTCATTTGGGAGGGGGGAAAATACACATGAGGAATTAACATAAAGGAAAACATAACTCATTGCATACATCTGCTAATGAACATATGTGAGGTCAAAGGAAAACATAACTCATTACACACATCTGCTAATGAACATATGTGAGGTCAAAGGAAACAATAAAACATAGTTTATGCTAACAGAGAACTGATAATGAAGAGGGTAAAGGCCATTACAGGAAACAATAATGCATAGCTATTTTATACAAATGTTGACAAGGGTTGTAAAGCAAGGACAAATACAGGAGACAGGTCTTGTTATAAATGAAGCAGGGGGCATAGGTTTATCACAGGAATGCAGACTTCATAATTATAATTGGGGAAAGGCAGAGGTATTATCTTGAAGCAAGGACAATCATAAAAAACAAGTCTTGTTAGTGTAAAGAGATTTATCACTACAACTCAAGGATGCAAAACTGTATAACTTTTAATATAGAAATTAAAAGGGTCTTTTGTAGGTAGAGGAAAGCAGATTTTACACTTGCAGAAATATTATCACTGGAGACAGGAAGGGAGAACCTTGTAATTTTTAATATAGGAATAAAAAAGGTCTTTTGTAGGTCTGGGATCTCTACAGAACCCTACACCACAGTTCCAATTGACCTTTCCTAATTATTTTATGTAGATGTTGAGAAGAACAGGACAAATAAGATAATACCCTGTGAGACACTAGTATCTTTTTGCACGTGATTTAGCAGAAAGGATCAGAAACACCACAAAAACAATGCAGAATAATCCCATTATTGAAGGAATCTGGGAGAACCAATAGGGCAGTGTGTTTCAGTTTTTGTTGTGGATCAAACACTAAGGTGTTCGTAATAGTCTCAATTCAATTTCTTGGCTGAAAGTTTGATTGAAATGCATGTATTTTGTAGGTCAAGAGAGGGTTTTATTGTTTGTTGAGAGGATTTTTGTTTTTTTCTTTCGGTGCCTTGCTGTTTCTGGGGATGATGATGATGATGATGATTGTTGTTGTTGTTGTTGTTGTTGTTGTTGTTATTATTATTATTATTATTATTATTATTATTATTATTATTATTATTATTATTATTATTATTATTATTATGGAAATGGTGCCATGTCCTTCTTCCTGGGGCTGAGAGAGACTGATCCCAGGATTTGTGCCTAAGGTGGAACTAGAAGTCACTGTCTACTGGTTTCTAGCTTGGTGCTTTGACCACTATACCAAATTGGCTCTCTTTAAGAGACACGTCTCCTTTAAGCAAAAGTTAGTACTTCCAATTCACAAGATATTGTTCATCACTTTCCTTAACCTCTATTTTATTTATTTTTATTTTAATTCCATTTATATTGGTTTGTTTAATCAGCTAAAAGAAAGCAACAACAAATAAGCAATTGTTAGTCCTTATCCATTCACATTCTCCTTGAAGTCTGTAACCAAAAAGAATACAAAATAAGACAACAAATGATTTCTAAGGTTACATCCTTACAATCTGATTCAGTGACTGCTATCCAGAAAACTCTTTATTCCCAGTAAGTAGTGATGTAAATTGTCTAAAGTGAGCTGCCGATTGTTCTGGCCATCCATCCACATTGCCTCAATATCATGGTGAAGGAAATACCTCACAAAATAAAAAATCAGTTGTAGCCCATTCTGTGTAGACACAATACAAGCAGAGGAGTAAGTACTTTCAGCTGCCTCAGAGAATCTCAAATGGCCTTTCAGGTTGATGTGAGATGATCTATGGGAGAACCATTCTTTTATACATGTACATTAAGTCTTGATGATCAGAATAAATTCAGAGCTCATTGGAGCCATCTGATGTTTAATTCTCTTGCATAGCAAAACCTTAAGAAAATTACAGACATTTTATTGCCTTGCTTTGAAGATGGACTGCAGTAGACTTGACATAAAAGTTGATTCTAGCCAAGCTTGATGTTCTTAGCATTACAAGCTTTGATTTGGGATGAAAGGATTTATTCAGGTCAGGAATGTTAGAATAATATTTAAGAGAATTTGTATTCTAATAACAGCTTAGTCAAAGGGAAGCACTGCCTGAAGCATTGGCCAGTTGCTGAGTTTCACCCAGCAGCTAGCCCAAAGTCCTTCTTTCAATTAAAAGGTAAAGCTGACATATCAACCTGGTAACTAATATGAAATTCTGGAAGAGGAGATTTTTGTAGATGATGGAAAAGAGGTTCCTTGGACTACCCTATTAAGGCCACATTTACACAACATGTTAAACTACTCCAGCTAGTTAATGTGAATGCATATATTACATTCTTACCTTAATAATTACATCAGGTTAATCAGAATGCACTTCTCTGTTAATTGTAATACAAAAACACGGGATAGTCACCATGTCTGATTAGAATGTTAAAGCATGGCTACTTGTTGGTTTGTAGATGTTTTTGCACCACACCTTTATCTACTCTAATTTATGTGAATATATAGTTCCTTTAGTAGGAAGTGTGACTTTTGAAGATGGAATGTCCATCACTTCTGGTGTACTGGAAAACCTGGCTTATTAGTTCAGTGCAAATTTTAGTTAGGGTTAATGAGGAATCGTGCTCATCCCTTTGCTTAATCACAGGGAGTCATCCATCAAGGTTGAGCTGTGAATGGAACAGGGGAAATGAGATACAGCATGTGTTCACTAGTTTAATGCAGTGTACAAATTGTATGCCATTTATATGCATGCTCCAGGGACTTGGAGATGCCATGTTATTTTCATTGCATATGTTCTTCAGTGAGACTGGAAGTTGGCAGACAAGAATTTGGCAATTTTGTGGCTCTTGAGCTCATAAATATTAAAAGGAAAAGATGGATGGGAGCAGAACAAATACCAAGCAAGGCTGAAGGCATTAATTGGTATGATTAACTGGAGCCAGCCAGTCAGGCACTCCTATTAGCTCCTTCAGTCTCTGTTCTCCTTCCACAAAAACTTTTCTCTTCCATCCTTTTCACTGTTGGAGGATGATGAGAAAGTGCATGAAGACAGAGAGGTTGATTGGAATAATTTTCTTCCCACTCAAATTATTTTGCCAGTGAAGCAGAAAGACATATACAGACATTCAAGGTCTGTAACAGGAGCTTCAATGAAAAAGACTAAGCCACGGGAGCTTCCAAAGGCTGCAAAGGATATGTTTTTAAAGATCTTGAACATGAGATTCATTCTAGAAATTATAGTATTGCCTGAAGAATCAGTTGGCTTGCAAAACAATTGCTCTTTTATTTTATGTGTTCTTAGAGAACTAAATCCATTGGATTATAACATTTATTTATAAAGTAAGATATAAATTATATTCTAGATTATGTATTATATAAAGAATAATATATAAAGTATTATATATTATGTAAAGACATAAATTATAAAGCCAATGAAATCCTAGGTTGCAATAACAGGAATAGAATCATGATCACATGAAGTATTAGTACCCTTTTATAAGACCATACTTAGAATACTGCATCCAGTTTTGGTCACCATATTATAAAAAAGGTGTTGAGACTCTGAAAAGAGTGCAGAAAAAAGCAACAAAGATGATTAGGGGGCTGGAGGCTAAAACATACGAAGAAGAACAGTTGAAGGAATTAAATATGTTTAGTCTAGTGCAGGGGTCAGCAACCTGAAACAGTGAAAGAGCCACTCGGAACCGGTTCCCTCACAAAATGAAAAACTGGGAGCCGCAAAAAAATGTGTGTGCATGCGCATACATGCAAGCATGCGCAGAACAGGGTTTGACTGAAGAGTGGAGCCAAGGCGAGATATGCACCTACCCTGCATATTTGAATTGATTGGCTGAACTTTTTTAGTCCCACTTTTTTTTTTTGACTGCACATGGCAGAGGACTGGGAGCCGCAGGAGACGGCTGAAAGAGCCGCGGGTTGCAGACCTGTGGTCTAGTGAAAAAAGGACAGGGGTGACATGATAGCAGTGTTCCAATATTTGAGGGTCTGTCACAAAGAAGAGGGGGGGTCAACTTATTTTCCAAGGCAAGACAAGAAACAACGGAAACTAATCAACGAGAAAAGGAACCTACAAGTAGGGTGAAATTTCCTGACAGTGAGGACAATTAACCAGTGGAACAGCTTGCCTTCAGACATTGTGGGTGATTCCTCACTGGAGGCTTTTAAGAAGAGACTGGACAGCCACTTGTCTGGAATGGTGTAAGGTCTCCTGCTTGAGCAGGGGGTTGGACTAGAAGACCTCTGAGATCCTTTCCAGCTCTTATTCTGTTAAGATAAATGCTTATTGGAGCTTTTGCTCATAAATCCTATTCAGTATGGCTGTTACCTGTAAGTGTTGAGAACTAGTTTCAAATAACAGAGAACTTAGAAGGTAACACAAGAGACATACTTCATTTAACTGGATTTCCTCTGGCCATCACTAGGCTTCCTCTGATTACCATAGCTACGATTGCGTGTAGCTCTGTCCCATTCTATGGGCCTATTTTACTTTTCATATGGCATTCCATTACCTGTAGTATTGTTGCTTTTGTGGCTAATAAATGATTCTGAACAAAATTCTTAAACCACCTATTTCTGTGCCCATTCTGTGCTGTATAACTTGTTTTCCATTTGTTCCAACAGCGATGGAACTACTTTTAAGTACAGCTTTAATACTGTATTACCTTCCCTTCCTGTTTTCTGCCATGGTTGACATGATCCTGTATTAAAAAAATTCAGGTTCTTTGAAAGTAATCTCTCTACCATCCAGTTACCAAATGCTCTTTTAAGAATCCCCTCTGCTCTATGTAATTATTTCCTGCTTCATGGTTGTTTCCTATATTGTTTTCATAATGATCCTTCCTCTTGCTTGGCCACAACCTAATGAAGTATGGTTCAAGTCTTTTCTTACCTTACACTGTTCATTCTCTTACAGATATGACAAAAGGGAAGACCTCAAGCCAGGCGACCCACTTATGTTCTTATACACACATGTACTTATGGAGATGAATTCAGTTCAACTGTCACATTACAAGACAACTCACAAAGTTCTTGTGCATATTCCTGGCACCAGTGGAATTGGGTTGAATTTTACTGTACTGCCCCCTATTACTTTAAATTTGAAAACCAAACTAGTATTGTTGGAAAAGCTCCCCGTTTCTTTTGGAAAATAAATGTTAACAAGTTTGAAGTAGTTTTTCCTAGTTGTGTTGCACTGATTCAAAACCTTGACATGTCAGTGAAAGATCAATACTATTTGATCGTATTCATTTCATGTACGTGAAAAACTTTCATGTAATATATATTACATATAATGCCAGCTATATTTCAATATAAAGTACATACATTCAAGACATTTTTTCCTATGGTTATATAGGAAATCTACTAAATAGTTGTCTTTATGTAATACTATATGCGGTTTAATGTTTTCACATTGTTTTCTATCATGTAGAAAGTCCCAAATGCTTCTTTGGACTACAGTATAAAATTATGATGTCAATTAAAAAGGTTCTCATATACCTAAACCTGAATGTCATTAGGCTCAACAAAATCTGGAAATCAATGGATGCTATTTCTGTTTTTAATCTGTTGGGAAGTTTTGCTCATAAACAATACTGTATTTACATACAAGACAAAGCCCATCTTGTCATCCTGATAATATTCCTTGACCAGGTTTCCTTTGTCAGTTGTCAGTTATGGAGTAAACGTTAACAGTGTTATGGGAAAATCAAGTTGGCCTTGAAATATTAAGAGGCAGCCAAGCATAAATCAAGAAAAATAATGCTGGATGTCAAAAATGCCATTTGTTTTAATTCCTCACAGGTTTTTAAGTGATAATTTCTAAATATATAGCTAGATTATTTAAGTCAGCTATACTGACTGTTCTCAGTGGCCAGATAAAGCAATAGGTTAGAAAGTATAATTGTGGATGATCTACAACTTGTAACTGAATATATGCAAGAAAATATCTTACATAACCCTTGAAATCATTCATCAGTGTACCTTTGCATAGTACAAGTAGGGTGCAAATTGACTTAGATGGAAGTAATACCATCCTGTAAAACTGGTTTAACTACGCTGCTGTGTTCTCTTGTACAAGTTTCATCAATTTTGTTATTCTTTTATATCAAAGAAAACAATGTCTTCCTTGATGTACAACTTATCTATTCACAGAAGTGCTACTATTTGGAAGGGAAACATTAATTTCTCATGTTCAAAACCTGCAAAACTTATCAGGTATCATCTTGTTTTGTGGAAACAAGAGTCAGCTACTGGAAGTTCTTTAAAACACTGCTTGGTTCCTTCTGGAAGAATGTACCACACTACTCTTTCTGAAATTGCCACTTGGCAATTATTTAATGTTAATGGAGGTGTACCTGATGTCTTATATGTATAATCAACTATGGTATGAATAGTCTTGTGGCACCTTAAAAACAAACACATAGATGTTCATTATGATAGCTACTGCAAAAAAAATATCCACGAAAGATTATAATTGGATTGACATTATGTAAGATAACACAAGATTGAGGGTTTTTGGAAGGGGAAAAGAAACCCTTATTTTTATAATTATGGTCATAGCATAGTTAAAATTGGTACTCAGAAATACCTGTGAAGTGTTAAATAAATGACTAGATATAGGGATAATCTTTCTCCTATAATTATATTTGTAGCCCTCAAATGTCACCTTAAGGCATAGATAATAAATTGATGTTTATTTCCTATTATTGAAAATCATTTTTAGCCAGAAGAGTTAAAACCATAGGTTCTGTGCAGTATTCTTTGACTTCATTTTAAGATTATTTCAGAATATTTAGCTTTCTACACTAGCTGAAGTATCTGAAAGTATTGTTTTCTGTATTATTACATTTGAGCTGTGAACATTATGTTAACATTAGCCGAACTCTATCAGAGCAACCCAACATACCTTGTTACACAGAATGAACTCTTGTGGCCATGAATGCTGTTACCCAATAGCCTTCCATATTTTCAGCTTTACTTTTTAACTAGCCAAAAAGTTTAACTGTACATAGCAAATGTAAAGATTTCGTTTTGTTAACCATGTGAGACCCACTCATTATATAAGCACATGCATTCTATAAACATATCCCACACATTTGTGGCTACTGGTGGCTATCACTTTCCCAAATGTGCAAGCTAAATTAGTAGAGGAAAGGGGAACCAGTTTAACCACCCAAGCTGTTTGGAACAACAATCTCTCAGTGGTATAACAATGGCCTATAGCTATGTGTACCCACTGACCTTATCTCAAGTTGCTGTCTAGAACAGACATGTCAAACACAAGGCCCGGGGGCCAGATCCGGCCCGCAAAGTGGTTTCATGTGGCCCACGAAGCCATCCTGGAAACAGTGAGGGAATGGCCCCCATTGTCTTGGCCCTGGCCCAGAGACCCTCCTTCTGCCAGAGACCCTCAGATCTGTCCCACTCCTGCCCAGGCCCCCATAGGCACCCTTGATGCAAACAATGTAGAGCTGGCCATGCCCACCCAGTAGGCCATGCCCACCTGGCCCCTTGAGGGCAACCGCAATGCTGATGCGGCCCTCAATGAAATTGAGTTTGACACCCCTGCTCTAGAACATATCACTTTTAGTGATTTCTCCCCACTGCTGCCCACAGTTCTGACCACTTTTAACATGGTCTGGTTTTAACTTAAATTCATTAATGAAATATATATAGTTAAATTGAGTAAGATTTACGTGATCACTTTTTTTTAAAAAAAAGTAGCTTAATATTGTACTTACTGAAGATATTTCAAATATATTTGGGGCATACTGCATCATTACATCATATATCTCACTGTATGGGAGACAGAAATACCACAAGGAAATGTTTCATTGACAAATTAATTCTAAAAGTTGTTATATCCAGATTATGCCCATACACTTTCGAGAATCACTAAGTCCCCACTGCATTCTAAGGGGGGGGAAATGGCTGATGTAGACTCGTTCTCTAAAAATTACAAATAAGATGTTTAATTTCAGAAACTGAATCCATCATTTATAAATACACTAAAACATAATAAATGCAAAAATTAGGCAGACATACAGTACAGTATTTTAACAAAACTACATCTTTCCTAAAAGCTGTAGTTAATTTATTTTCTCAAAGAATTTTATCAATACATGGGGGGGGGATGGGGAGAGGAGGGGGAGAAATATTCTTTTAAAATGTGGACAGCAAATGTAAATGCTATTTTTACCTGCTGTCTGAGGATTATTAAAACTCTACAATATCCTACTTGGCTGATAGACACTATCAATTATGATCAGTTCTATTATATAACATTCTAGCAGGACTCCTGTTTATGGGCTGGGCAAATTCTTCAGGTGCATGTGAAGTGCCTGTGCATGCAAGGACAATCCGATGCAAGTCCTGCGTGTTCTGAAGCACCTTTTCCAAAGTATTTGCACAACCTTAGGAAGGATATTCACTGAAAATCAAGTTCGTGTAACAGAAATAATGGGAGAATGCCATATATAATTTTCAGTTACATGGGAAACCTTAACTACATTTTCCCAAGAAGTAATTATTGTTTTAATTCATTCAGTTGTAAAAGACCTGGCATGATGCCCCTTTATATTTTTATCTTTCAATGCACTGCATTAAATAACAAACATTAATTGGAAAATTTTGAAAATAAACACCCAAAAACCTTATAAATACTCAAGCTCTAATTCAGTTACAGTGTAAAAAAAACCTGAATAAAGACCATGAATGGCAAATTTAGATTACTGTATAACTGGTGTCGCTTAATAACTCTAGGTTTAGTCAAATACTAATTCAACTGCCCTCTTTAGTACATAGTTGAACATAAGAACATTAAGCCTGCAGTTAAAACCTGCTAAATAGGAAGATGGCTTCATTTCCACCTTTATATACAGCTTTTTCTGCAATTAAAGCAATGTTCAGCTAATATACAGTACCTGGTTTCTGTTTTTTTTACATAATTGAATAAAAAGCTACATAATAGAACTCTTTACATCCATTTTGCCATTCTATTCAAAATGTTTTAAAATTTCATTTACAATATTCAATCAAAAGCTACATTTTTTAATAGTTGGGACAAAGACAAGCTAATTCTAATAGGATTTTTTTTTAAAAAAAAGATGTATGTACACTATATCTGGCCTGAAGGACTAGTGATAAGGCACATGTAGACATAGAGACAACTAAAAAATATAATTAAGTTTCAAACAAGAGGCATTGATTAGCTGTCATACATGGCCCCTAAATGGAGCAATTAAGTTACAAATATAGTAATTATCCAGTGAATAACAAGTTTAGACTGGCAGCCTGTTCATTAATTTCAATACTGGAAGTATATCAAAGGAAGATTTACTTTCAAAAATATAAGTTTTTCAAAGTGTTCCATTGTTAGTCTTGATTGACTAAAGCTGATGCTTTCATTGGATGTACTGAATAATCTCTCTGATGGAACGATGCTTGGAGGACAACCTAGGAATCGAACAGCCAATTTTGACAATACTGGCCAAGATGATTTCTTAAAATTCCAGTAAGTGAGGGGATCACAGTTATGTTCAAGCACTTCTTCCTCCAGATACAAAAGCACCATTTCCTCTGGCAACTTAGTCTTTTCTTTTGTAAGTTTTGCTTTTTTCATGTCTTCCATTAGTGACCAAAGACTGTTGTCCCCGTAAGAGATTTTAGATGATGAACCTATACCACAACCATTGGAAACTGGTTTATTATCATCTGAGGTAGCATTTAGTATTTCTAGCTCCCTGATTAAGTCCTGTTTATACTGTTCTGCTTCTTCTTCTGTGAATAAGGAGGTCTTATAACGAGGGTCTAAAAGTGTAGCAAAAATGTATCTTGGATCATGGAGTATGGAGGATAATCTACTCACCATAGCTTCTTTTAAGGACTTTAGCATAGTATCTATGCCCATTGTTTCCTCAAACAGTAGTTCAATTTTCCGGTTTAGAATATGAATCATTGGAATTACTTGGCTTAAGGTGGACATATGTGTACTCATCTCTCTACTTGCAACTTCAAATGGTTTGAGTGCATGACAGACAGACTGCATCACTTCCCACTGATCACAGCTTATTAATTCCCTGAAGCTACACTCTATAGACATTTCATCAATAGCTCTTTTCTGTTCAATTAGCCTTTCAAGCATATGAAATGATGTATTCCATTTTGATGGGACATCTTGGATTAGCTGATGCTGTGGCAAATGATATTCTTTCTGTAGCTCTGCCAATTTCTCTTTTGCTTTTGGTGAGCGATGAACACGTTCACATATCTTTCTGGCAATGCTAAGCAGGTTTTGAACCATCCTCTGGCTTTTAATAGCTTCATTCACTATGAGATTCACTGTGTGACAAAAGCATTGCACACTTGAATGTTCTCCTTCATTTAAAGTTTTTCCTATTGTCTGATTATCTGTAACAGTAATCCCAATCTGTAGCCCAATTGATGTTATCCAGGTTTCCCACCAATATTCTAGTTGCTTCTGAATGCTGATACCATTATAGTCACAATCAATCTGTGAAACATTTAATAAAGCTGAACAATGGTAATCTTCACACTGTGGTCGAACTCGCGACCCAAATGTTACCCAATGAGCTGTGAGAGTTAGATATTCCCGAGTTTGATTGCTCATCCATATTCCAGAGGTAAAGTGGACTACACCGCTTTCAGCTTCTTTAAGATGTGAAACAATTATTTCTTTCACACTATCATACATATCAGGAATCGCAGTATGAGAAAAATAAGATGGTGACGGCAATGAATACTGAGGTTGCAAGTATTCAAGCAATCTATTAAAACCAATATTATCCACAAAAGAATATGGCTGAAGATCAAGTGCAATCATTTCAGCAACAAGACTTGTAATTTTTTTGGCAACGGGATGCGTGTCAGAAAACTTGTCAGTGGCTTCATCAAAAGATGAAGATCCCAAAAGATCTGTGCTCAGAGGTACGTGATTATTTTTAGAAGAGGACAATACTGGCTCTGAGGCATCTGGTTTTAGGACATGATTATGAAACCGTTGTAAATGTCTTAAAAGGCAACTGGTTCCCAAATTGGTTGGCTTCTTCCCTCGACTTATTGTACGTCCACAGTGCATACATATTACTTTAGTTGAATCTGCAGAACAAATTGAAAAATGATTCCACAGTTTTGAGGTCTTTTTGCTACTAACAGGAAATATGACTTGAGTTTCATTAGTAACCATTGTGGGCAAGTCAGACAGTTTTGAAGCTGAACGTTCTGCAGAAGCCAACGTAGCATAAGGAGAATTTGCTAAACTGGTATCTATAAAGCTCTTTTGGATTCCTATAACTTCAGGATGCCTTCTGTATAAGTGTCTTGTCAAATAACTTGTGCCTAAATCACCTTTTCTCCCATGGTTTAACATACAGCTACAGTGTCTACATATAACTTTTAGATTATCCCCTGGAGACAAAGAAAAATGATTCCATACTTCAGATTTCAGCTTTCGCATTATGCGTTTATTCTGATGAAAAACAGAGCTATGTTCCAATAACAATGGGCTTTTTTCAGGAGAAGGAACTAAAGTAGCTTCCCCTATATCTTCTGATGATGAAAACAATGAGGAATCCTCCATCAGAGTATCTCCCACAGGAAGATTGGAATTATTTTCTTCAGCTATTCTGTCTGGAGAAGAGCAAACAGATGTTGGTTCTTTAGCTAATTTTCCAGATGATACAGAACTTGGGTCTCCATCTGAAGCTAATAAAGGTGGTAATAAAGTTGGAGGAGCAGAGTACAGAGGGGGTATGCTTGAACCTCCTCCATTCTCCTGCAGAACAATAGAACGATGAGCTCTCCACATGTGCCGTATTAAGCAGCTAGTTCCAAGATCTTTTCCATTCTTTCCTCTGCTGAATTCATTCATACAGTGAATGCAAACAGCTTTTGAGTTATCTAGAGGAGATAAATAAAAATGTTTCCATACAGCAGATCGTCTCCTTGAGCCAGATGTAGTCTTAGGAACTTGAACAGTTTTCTCTGCTATATTGTCCACCATTTCTTCACATTGACTGTTGGGCAGGTGTAGTGATAATCCAACACCAGCTTCTTCTTTATTGTTCTTTTCAGTATGTGATAAATCTGAAGGTATTTCTTCAATAGAAACTACAGGAAGAGATTCCTCCATAATTTGATCTGGGGATGGAATCTTAGAACAAGTTTTTTTAATTAATTTTATAGGAGTTAGCACTTGAGATAAATCTCCAGCCTCTGCAGGCTGAGGTGGCAATAGTAATGTAGGTGAAGAAAAGGAAGCTATAGCTGGTATATTTCCATTTTCCTGAATGAGTACAGTTGGATGAGCTCTCCTCACATGCCTCATTAGACAACTCGTGCTTAAGTCTTTCTCATTTTTACCTCTGCTAAATTCTTTCATACAGTACATACATATTGCTTTGGTACTGTCTCTAGGAGATATAAAGAAGTGGTTCCAAGCAGGGGACTTTTTTCGGGAGCTTATGTTTCTGCTTGAAAGAAGACTCTGTGTTACAGCTTCCATTGCAACATCATAGAGCGTACTGCTATATTGGGAAAAAAGAGAACCATAATCATCCTCATTCTCTGCAGAGATGAATTTGTCTGAATTGTTACGGACAAAATTCTTTTCTCTGTCATCCTGTTCATCACTGCTGTCGATCTGTCTTAGATCTTCTTTTTCAGTTTTTATATCTATTGTTTCCAAAATACAATGACTATCATCTTCTGGTTCCACTTTTAAATTGTTGATTTTATCCATCATCAAATTATCACTGATTTGCGGAGACTCTGCTATATTTGTATCCATGATTAAGCTCAGTTATTTCTGCTGTGTATTCATATCTTATTGAAGATTTGGAATTCAAATTAAATGTATTTTAAATCATGTAAAAAGATAAAGGTAAAACAAAACGTTGTGTTTTAGGCCCAGTTGTCTGACTCCCAGGATCTTTAGATTTCCAGATTCTATATCATTCTTTATAATGCTGGCACTATATCCTTTGGGTGGGAAGTCAAGAAGTAGTTGAGTATACATTCAGTTCTACTATCTGCTTCTATCATCTAGAAATAACAGAAAGAAAGCAAGTTAAATGTCGCATTTCAAAGTTTGATTTATTCCCTTAAATAAACAATAATCTGCTTACTTTAGTTTTAAGGGAAAATAAATATTTTGAGACAAAGTATAATTTTTTAAAAAAACTTGCACTGTAGTTATTTGCATCCATTGTTACTCATGGTAAGGATTCAAAGAACTAGTTTATATTTTTTCATGGGCAATGAATTTTGCTATTAGAGTTCTATATTTATGAAAACATTCTTTTTCCTTAATGTTTGATCCTGTAAATTTTATTGAGGCCTGTGCTTATAGGATGATTTCGAAATTGCATTCAGAAGTTTTCCATTAAAAGTACAATATCCATATATGTATTTGTACATTTAACCATTAGATGACAGATAGAAATATATGTTAGCTATAAAAAAACACAAATCTCCCTGAATATTGAACATATATTCAACAAATATAATAATAACAATGTGTATCACTGGCCCAAGCTATCATCAGCTGTTGGCTTTGTAAAAAGGAAAGAGCAAATAGGTGGAACTATTGGAATAATTGTTTGACTGAGAGTTTTAAAATTATTGTTTTCCTCTTCCCAATCCCCTTCAGTCAAACAAGAATATATGAAATTTTCTGGCAGGCTAGACCTAAACCTTTGTGCAAATGTGTCTTTAGACCACAATATAGACCAGGAACTGAGTACTCAGTTCACCTGACATGAAGCAAGCAGAGGGGTTATATTTCAGTTCCCACCTTCATCAATTTAGCTCCTGTCATCAGTAATGCCCCCTGCCCAATCTGCATAGCAAGTTTTGGATAAGGTAAATGCATTAATTGAAAAAATGTATTTTTGTTTGTATAGTAATCCGAAGAATTCAACTCTTTTTTTGATGTTTGAAATGCACTAGATTTATAGACAGAAAAGTGGGACATCATCATAATCATTGTCATCCTATTCCCCTCTTCTATTCCACTAGCTCAGGGGTAGGCAACCTCGGCTCTTTTATGACTCATGTACTTCAACTCCCAGAATTCCTGAGCCAGCATGGCTGGCTCACGGATTCTGGGAGTTGAAGTCCATGAGTCATAAAAGAGCCGAGGTTGCCTACCCCTGCACTAGCTCTAGAATATTTCCTTGTCTGCTCATGCTGCAGTCCAATGCTTCCTATATTTTGCTAATGGTTTATTATCTTTTGTTTCCAAAATGCTGACTTTGACACTATATGGAAGATAAAAAGTGAAAAAAAGATATGTTTTCTTCTCAACAAATAAGAAATTAAGGAACAAATAAAACTGCAAAATACAGCTAACTGAAATAAATTAGAGCAAAGGAATTTGCCTTTGCCTTATGATTTATAAATGTTTTAGTCTACTCAATTCAACAATGCCTGCCATATTATTTCACCCACCTTGTAGGTTTCATCTTTCTAATTAGGTCTCACATGAACTAGGAGACAAAGTAACTTTCACACTTTACTGAAAGAAGAGATCAGCATTTTCTTCAATCCTGTACAAAAGACAAACAGCATTTACGTTAGTATGTTTTGCATGTTTTTCATTATTACGCTTTGTAGAAAACTTTTGATGGAGGCATCTCTCTCCCCCAACAATAATGATTTAGCCATTTCAGATGTAATGGTAACCATCTTCTTTAGGTGCTGGGGTAACAGACTCCTTTCTCACACTTTCTGGACCTTATGGATATTTATCTATGAAAATATCAATTTGCAATTTGATAATCCTGATTGTAAATATATATATATATATATATATATATATAGGCTATAATCCTCCATATTTGGACAACAAAGAAATTGTGCTTTGTAAAATGCCACAATTAAAATCTCCATTCATGCATTCTGTATAGGAAAAAACACACAAAATATTGTATTCTCATCACAAGTAATGATTTATTGCCATTCTAAAGATGGCCTACATATTACTAATTAGCAATTTGAATTTAAAAACTGAATAATTATATCTGAGTCAAAAAGGAGCTCAAGCAATAATAGCAGAATATTTAAGAAACTTTTAATAAAGGCTGACCTGATTTCTTATGATACTGGAACAATTAAAATTTTCTAAGCATTTTGTTAAGCTACCAAAGTGAAAAACAACATTATTACAACACTTATTTATTCAAGACTATATTTGGATTTGGGCCAAGTTTAAAAGGATAGTTTTAATCAGTTTCTCTATGAACCTCTATTTGATTTTGATCAAATTATACTTACATCATCCATTTTATTACATCATCCATTTTATTTCTGAACTCAATATACAATGCCAGATTTTTTCTTTTAATATTTTTATTATCCAAGGTATATTATCCTTCCTGCTGTGAATCAATTGTACACAGTGTATTTACTTTATGGAATACCTTGCTGCAAAATAACCTGTAATATACCAGCCAAAAAATTATTGCAGCTTATGTTTTTTCTCAATTATAACTGCTTGGTTCATGTACCAAGATTTGCTTCTGACTTGGCTAATTTTCTTTTTTGAATACCTGTCTAATGATGTTAGCTAAAGGTAGCAATAATTATTATCCCATGTTAAAAGATATCTAATAGATGAAAATATAGCAAATTATTTATTCTAGTCTTCATCATACATCTGGATGAGCAATAAAAATGTTTTAACATAAAACTACTAAGCACTTTTTCAGAAACTACAAACAAGCTACCTCTACTTCTGTCCTAGTCATATTTTTCATAAAAGAAAAATACAAGTTTTATACAACTATTTCACTTTAGATTTTGGCTCTCACACCACACACATACCCAATAACCATGGTTTTTCATATTTTTCACTGCTATGCTAAAATTCCTAGTAGCTGCATTCAGATAAACCATGGTTCCTCATAAAAGGATAAACTTAGTCTCCGTAATCTAGGACATAAATTAAGAGTTTCAGATGTTCTATTTTGTTACATTCTCCAAATCTGAGTTTCCAGTCAAGTATTTTTTGAATGAAACTCAAATTTATGTTTATGTATATAACTTGATAAATTTATATCCTATCTTTATGGCAAGAGTTAAGATGATATAAATGTTTAAAAAGGGACGTGGTGGCTCAGTGGGTTAGGACGCTGAGCTTGTCGATCAGAAGGTCGGCAGTTTGGTGGGTTGAATCCCGAGTGCCGCGTAACAGAGTGAGCGCCTGTTACTCGTCCCAGCTTCTGCCAACCTAGCAGTTCGAAAGCACATAAAAATGCAAGTAGAAAAATAGGGACCACTACGGTGGGAAGGTAACAGCGTTCCGTGCGCCTTTGGCGTCTAGTCATGCCGGCCACATGACCACGGAGACGTCCTCGGACAAGCGCTGGCTCTTCGGCTTTGAAACGGAGATGAGCACCGGCCCCAAGAGTCGGAAACAACTAGCACGCATGTGCAGGGGAACCTTTACCTTTACATGTTTAAACATGGCAAAAGTTTTGAGTTTTGACAGGTTGACCTATGATATTTAAGTAAAAGCTTCAGATCTTTTGGTCATTTTTGTACTAGTAGGGAGGAAAACATCCGACCTCAAAGCTATGTTACAGCTTTATTTTATCAAAATCATTATAAGTTATGTCTTAGAGCAGAGGACCCCAACCTTTTGGGCACCAGGGACCGGTTCCGTGGAAAAAGGTTTTTCCATGGACTGGCGAGTGCATAGTTTTGTGTGCTGCTTCAATCCCACAGATGGGGCTTTGCTTGTTTGTGCGGACTGGTTGCTGGCATGCTGCGACCCAGTACTGGTCCACAGAGTGGGGGTTGGGGACCCCTGACTTAGGCTTTCACCACCACCTTAGTGATTTAAGAAAGATAATTAAGTAGTAAATACACACATCAGCATAATATATAATTTTAATATGCCAAATATTGTAGAGTACAAAAAATTGTTATATTTTTGTAAAAATATAGAAAGGATAAAAGTTCAACTACAAATTTAACCCATTGACCATAGATGCAAAATAATCGTGTAACTCAGAAATTATTTTCTTAGAACAGTTGTATTGTTTGTGGAATTGGCTTAAAAAATACTGTATGTATTTAAAAAAAGAGTTACAGATCTGTTTTCTGAATTAATAAATGTTTACCTTCTCAATGACTTTCCACCCTTTTTAAAATAAGTCAATTTAGGCAATGTTTCTCTACGCAGGTCCTCGATTTACAACCACCATTGAACCCAAAACTTATGTTGCTAAGTGAGATATTTGTTAAGTGAGTTTTGCCCCATTTTACAACCTTTTTTTGCCACATTTGTTAAACGAATCACCAAAGTTCTTAAGTTACTACCACAATTGAATCTGGCTTCCTCGTTGACTTTGCTTGTCAGAAGTTTGCAAAAGGTGCATGAACCTGGGACACTGCAACCATCATAAATACGAATCAGTTGCCAAGCCTCTGAATTCTGATCATATGACCATGGGGTTGCTGCAATGGTCGTTAAGAGTAAAAAATGGCCATAAGTCACTTTTTTCAGTACCGTTGTAACTTTGAACGGTCACTAAATGAACTGTTGTATGTTGAGGACTACCTGTATTTATTGCAGAGCTACTACCTAATATTTGTCTAGAGAATGCAAGGATGCTTCTTTTAATTGAAAATTTAGAAACAACCGGAAGGTGCAAATGGTAAAACAAGATAAAGAAAATAGAATGACAAAAATGGAATATAGTATAAACAATGAAGTGCAAAAATGAATACTTTCTATAAATTATATAGTTAAAGAGTGTAGCCTTTGCTACACATACACCTAACTTTTCCTGGACTGAAGTTGCTCACATTCTACAATATAAACACAATCATCTTGAGATTGTAATTGCATGTTTTTAGTTGCTTATATAGAATCCCTAAGATTCTCACAGCTGATCTTTTTTCGGTCATGAATTGAATGTATTAGTTATTATTAAGGTAAAGGTAAAGGTTCCCCCGCACATGCGTGCTAGTCGTTTCCGACTCTAGGGGCCGGTGCTCATCTGCGTTTCAAAGCCGAAGAGCCAGCGCTTGTCCGAGGACGTCTCCGTAATCATGTGGCCGGCATGACTAGACGCCAAAGGTGCACGGAACGCTATCATTAACTACAATCAATTATTTTAATTTTAGCTAACTGGAATAGCTATGTCTTAACATTCTTGGATGTACGTTGTCATTTAGTCAGGAAGGTGAAAGGTCAGATATTTTCAACACTTTTAAAGCTTTTTCCCCCCCAAATAGGATTCTAATTTATGCCAAGTAATACTGAATAAAAAACCTATGAAGAAAGTAGTGAAATGTAATTGTTTTTGTTAATTTCTAAAATTAATTCTAATTCAATTAAAATTATAGACAGCTGGCTACAATCCTAGGTTAGATTGTCTATAAAAAAGCTCTACATTTTTCTGAGCAAACATGACAAAAGACTTTTCTGTATTTGTGATGAATTTATTTTACTACAATTCAGGTTGTAATCAAGTGTATGCGGAGGTTTAAATGATTATAATGCCTATGTCCAGGGAAATATGGCTAGAATATATTAGTAGCAGTTACCTACTTTTTTCAAGATTGAGATCATGGAGTACGTAATTTTGTATATCCCTTGTTTGTCCAAGTTCAGTAACAAGTACCTTCTACTATCTTTCTTTGTCTAAATGTTTACCCATCTTTCTAAAGTAGCAGTCTTTAGATTTCAACACACAGGAAAAAAAATCACATTTCATTCTAAATTTTAAACCATGAAAAATAAAAAAATGTCTGTTTAACAATTATGTAAGATATTTATATTGAAATCTTAAGAAAAAATAATGCTCCATAAATAAACTATTTTTCCTGACAGATAATCTCAACCATTCTTTAAAATTCTTACAGATCTAGTCACATCTATGCTATTAGAATGATTCAAAAGACATAGAAAAAAGTTTTGGAAGATTATTTCAATATATGATTACCGTAGTGAGATTATTATATGCACATAGAAGGAAAGATTAGGTAGTACCCACCATGGAAGAATAGTTGGTGAAACTGACAGAACTTGCTGAACAGCCAAACTGACTTCTTTGATTAGAGAAAGATCATTATTGATATTCATCAATAACTAGCAACTGCTTATGGATTTTTTGAAGAAAAAAGAAAGAAAATGGTTTTGAGAGCATGGCATCTTCAGGGGGATTTTGTGGGCTGCATCAAAGCATTGGGTCTTGTATCTTTAAATGATCTATCTCTACTTGTTCAGTTAGAACATACAGTAATACTCTTGATGATTTTATCTAACAACCTACCCTCAAAGCTCTCATCAAAGATTTTTCACTAACTTTATATGTGAAACATTCAAACTGAAAAATGCCCTGGACTTAATTTGGAGATTTACGGTACTTTTTTATTTATAAAATCAGACTGGTTTCTAACACTCCAATCTCTGTGCTTCCAAGTGACTTCTACATTAGTTCCCTAACATGAGCACTTTCTTCCCCACCTGAAAAAGAGACTTTAGAACCGCAGAAACGTACGCTGCTATGTAAACACTGGCTGGAAAGAGGTAAACCTGGATTGTTGTTGTTGTTGTTTTTTTTTCATCTAATCAACAGAAATAAGGCCTGAAAGTCCTTCCTTCACAACTGGACTCTTAACAGGACTTTCAATCAGGACCCCAGAAGTCTTCTTCATCTTTGGTCCAGGAAAGGAGGCTGTGCTGCTTTTAAAACACACACACACACACACACTCACAGACACACGCACCCCTTGCTACGCCAAGGGTCCCCCTGAGTTGTTGACAAAGGACGATGGGTGATGGAAAGAAAGGTGCGGTGTCGCTCCACCCAGCATGGCTCAACACCCTCCTTTCCCCAGCAGCCATATGGCCAGAGATAACTCTAGGGCCACCAAGTATGTCAAAAAGAGAGCCAGGGAGCCAAGGGACAACAAAAAAAGGGAAAGAAAAAGGGGAAAAAAGGATGAAGCCTCGGTTGAGGTGGCAGGCAAAGGCAGGCACTGTTTGGAAGAAGGGGGCGGCCCTGCTCCAAACGGACGGTTGTTTTAAGTGCGGGCCTGCGTGGATCCTGTGTGTGTTGGGGGGGGTTGGGTGAAGGGGGGGGAGAAAGAGAAAATGAAGCCGAGACAAAGCCGGGCATTAGTTCTGCACCATTAAAGCAAAGTGCGGCGGCTCTGGGCCTTCCCGAAGGGACTTCCCCAAGCGGGGGTGGGTGGGCGGGAAGACAGGAGGAGATGGCAGGGAGACCTCGGTGACCGCGTCGTCCGGCTCACCTCTTGGAAAGGGACCCACGGGACTCCCTCTCCAGGCTCCGTTCCTGCCCTCAAACAATAAGGCCGGCGCACGCGAGCGAGCAGCGCATCCGGGCCACGGACGGCGTCGGTTCCTCAGCTCGGCCGACTCCCGATTCCACGGCGACCCTCCCGGCTCCCGCCACGGGGGTTGGGGTGACGAAAGAGCTCCGTCCCCAGCGGAAGGATTTCAGCGGGCGGGGAGCGTCCCTGCCACGGCGGTGGCGGAAAGGAGTTCGGGGGGGGGAAGAGGAGGGGGGAGGAGCAGGAGACAGGCACCCGCGCGTCTTCCCTCACGGGCGGGTCTTTGCTTTCCTCACCTCTCCTTCCAGCGCCTATTGCTCGACCTGCCGGCGCCGAAGAGGTTAACAGGAAGGTTCGCGTATCCCCGTCCCATTCATTTCCCCACTTGCTTTGTCTCCCGCTAGAGCGACACTGAACTCGACTCCCCCGGCTCGGACGCCCCGGCTCGTACTACGCATGTGCAGCCCTCTGGGAGGGGGGGGAAGCAGAGCAGCAGCGGCGGCAGCAGCGGCAAGGGAAGGCGGGGCCAGGGCATGGCACGCAAATCGGAGCGGCGAGCCCAGATGGCGAAAGGCGTCGCGACCTCCGTTGGCCGGGTGAAGGCGTCACGCGCACGCGATCTTCCATCGGCGCAGCGGTGCGCGTCATGAGGATGTCGCGTGCTGTCGTCATGGGTTGGAGGGAGGGGGGGCAGGCAAAATTGAAGAAGAGCGCGACAAAATGGTTGCCGTTGAGGGAACGGGGACAAGAACTTGTGCTTCGGAGACTGAGGGTGTCAACCGAAGTTGCAAGTGATAGATCCCTTATTCAGAAACGGACGCGAGCCGAGCGCTACGGTTTCCTCTTCAGAAAGAAAGAGGCGCACAAATAATCTCCGATAAGGAGCGGATACCGTTTATAAAACTGCTGGAAAACCTTACTCCTTGCGCGCGTCTCAAGTGCCCTTTCTGGAGAATAACTACCTAGATTTCGGTTCCTGGGTATATCATCTTCATGGGCCGGATGCCATATCCTGCTTTCTTGGGGGTGTGGGGGGGTGAGGTTTCAGGGATGAGAGGCTGTATTAACCACTTCAAGCATACATTTTGCCCCTTAGTATCATCAAGCTCTCGATGCAAAAGGGGGAAAAAATAATCAGCCTAACTGGAATTAATGCAAGAGTTGTTTCGCGTTTTCTACTTCCTTAATAACTGATATTCATCCCAGTGCTGCAAATTAAGCTAATCTTTAATACACAAGAGCATTTAAAAGACTTAAGTATTTAATAGGGTTAGTAAATACGCCAAACTGTCCAGATTTACGTTTTAATTCTGATAGGAAAATCTGGAGTTTCAGCATGGCCAGTGTACTTATAAACACATTTTTTTTTCTAAATGGCTGATAATTTTCTATCACACGTTTTTCATTTTTTTAAAAAAAGCTAATTTGATATATGTACTTCAACCCCAATCCCATTCACAAAGTTCCAAATGTTCCTTATTCGTACAAATGTCAATTCTGTCAGACCAAAAAGCCTTAATTTCCTTTCCAATCAATGTATTGTTTAGAAAACAAATTCGTAAATTATATAAAGATACTGCCCTAACATAATGTAAACTGGCTGTGGAAGAAAATGGATAGAGGGCAATAGGTGTGGAAAACTCCAAAATGCAAACAAAAACTTTGTTTCTAATTCTGTCTACTATTAAATGACTTCTGAGCCCCTGCAATATTTAACACATATTTATTTTTACTAGCATTCATTTTCTAGCATGAAGTAGCGATGCATATTTTATCCTGTTAGGCTTTTCCATTTCCAGAGATGTTGACTAGATTACAGTTACAATATTAATGCAATACAAATAATTCATTGGGCTTTATAAAATTTGTTTAAACCAGCAGTTATGTACCTATAACTATGAGAAAATACTGTTAATATTTATTAAATTTATCTTTCTATACATAATTGTTCCTTCTTAGTCTGAATGTTTCGTGTTTTACCTTATGACCACTACTTTAGGTGCAGAGATGTAATATACATTTTTATCTTTAGGTATTTTTTCATTCCACAACTATGTATTTTTCATGAAGAGACATGTATGTTGACTAAATACACAGAATTCCATTATACTGGATTGAATCATGTAATTATCAGATTACTGCTTGGTTCACTCCCAGACATTTGTCTCTTCAGCATTTGAAGAACTCAAGTATGCGAAATATCACCATTATGACCCATTAAAAAGAATATGTAAAAGCTTTTGTTTACTTGTTTGACCAGTTATATTCCTTTGGACTTAAATCAAGATAAAACATCACTATTGTTTTTATTTTTGTGAGACAGATCTCTGCAGAATTAATGTAATTTTGCATTTCATACATTTTAAAATACCAGGAACATGTAGATATTGTTTAATTAAGCTTTGAAAAATCAGGTGTAATTGTTCAAAGTATACTTAATGAGTTTTGTTGAATCATGAAGGTAAACCTGACCAGGAAAAACTGGATGACTCATAGATTTATATATTTAACCCTTTATGGCAATTTTGTCTACTTGCTCAAACAAAGCCTGTCATCTAAAAATAAATGAATACATTTAACTACCGCTGCCCAGTAGTTAAGCTACAACCTGTTTTGTTATATTGTCTTTCTTTTTATGGTAAGCTTTTTTGTTGGTGGTAGGAAGGGTAACTATTGAATTGTTAAAAATGTAAATAATCCTATAAGTTAGAAAGTATGGTTCTCTTTTCATCTTTAGTGATCTTTGCTTTGTAAAGATGTACTACATCCAAAATCACTTTAAAACCAAAAGCATTATTTAAAAGATAAAATAATGGGAACTGAAAATTTACAATTCTGAAATGCCCCAAATTTACAAAGTGAGAAAGAAAAAGAGAAAGTCTGGAAACAATTACAGAATGAACAAAGTGGTGTGAATGAATTTTGATAATATTTGGAAAATTCATTATAATATTAGATTTTCTTTGGTGAAATGTATTTCACTGTGTGCTATTTTTGCAATGTCTAAGCAGCTTTGGACACTTCAAAAGAACATTTAGAAATTTATTTCAATTAATATTGATTAAATATATGGATTTGTATTTATTTATTTATTTATTTTATTTTATTGCATTTATATACCGCCCTTTCCCTGAGGACTCAGGGCGGTTTACAGGGAGTTAAAAATCAACCATACAAAAGTTAAAACCCAATTTAAAAAATATTAAATCAATCCTGTACTATTAAAAACCCCAATTAAAATGAATGTCTCCTCAGCCTGGGCCCGAGAGCTCAAAGAGCCAGGTCTTCAGGCCCCGGCGGAATGATCGGAGGTCGGGAGCATATATTTAGATAATATATTCCTAATACATGGAAACCTGATAAAGTTTACATTTCAGTAACTATAGTTATCATTAGGTAAAGAGGTTATTTTACTTACTACAGTTCCTATACAGCTCTAGGTATTTTCAATTTCAGTAAAAGGGCATAATAAATATTTTCTTAATTTTGACCTGCAGATATTATGCTGATCTATTATTTGAACAATTGATCAGAGTAAGCAAATTTTGAAAAAATTTCAGGATGGCTGTAAATGTGCATTGTGATCACAATCTATCTCAAAGAATTCTTGTTAAAATTTGTTTTATTATGATGCTACACTTTAATTCATCCTGATAAATTTTACATTTTTGTGTAGTTCTCACCTATATCCAGTGATTTGCTTTTGTTGATAGAATGACATCTGTGGGAAAAGGGAATCCTTCGTCTTGAACATCTGAGTTGGGTAGGTAGAGACTAAAGAAATAAGAATAAAGAGTGAAGGGCCATTTAATTTAACATTTATCTTAAACTGTAATTACAATAAAAATAGACTCCAAACAAAAAATCTATATTGTAACATGAAGATAGTATTCACTAATACTAGACAACACATGCTTCATTGGGTCATGGATTTTGGACACATTCTGTAAGCCCATTTTAGGTATCCTGGTTCAAAAGTTGTTGGCTTCTAGCACCACTTCTCCACTTAAAGGTCATGATGAGAGTTTTAGTAGTATGTAAATAGCTGCTTTCCAGCTTCAGACATTTTGCTTGTCATTTTTTAAAAGATTTCTGAGGTGAAGAAGTTTGATTGATCAATTTTGCCAAAATAAATTTGAATCATTTGTTCAAAACAAACTTTCTTTTTGACTAGCTGAAAGAAGCATCCGATTATACAACTAAAATCACTGCCTTATTTTGATCAGTACAATATTCTAGTGACTTCAAATGATTTTTTAAAAAAAATAGGTATATGTACGTGTGTATACATATATTTAATTTAATTTAATAATATTTCTATACCGCCCTTCTCCCTGAGGACTCAGGGCGGTTCACAGGGCAAAAGTGAAATACAAAATACAAATATTAAAAAGAAATTAAATGATTGCACAAGTTAAAACAATTAATATACAATTATAAAACCCCAAAGATAAAATTAAGAATGCAAAAAATAAAAAAACCCACCAATCCCCATCAGGCTAGGCCGGCTTGTACAAACAAAAACGTTTTGAGATCGCGACGAAAGGAGCGAAGATCGGGCGCCATCCGGAGCTCTACCGGTAACTGATTCCACAGCTCCGGAGCGCCCACAGAGAAGGATCTCCCCCTGGGGGCCACCAATCGACATTCTCTGATCGGTGGCACCCTGAGGAGGCCCTCTCTGTGGGAATGCACAGGGCGCAGGGAGCTTGATGCCGGCAGCAGATGTTCCCTGAGTTACTCCGGCCCCATGCCATGGAGGGCTTTGAACACCATTACCAGTACCTTGAATCTCACCCGGAAGGCAACCGGTAACCAATGCAGCTCACGGAGCAAAGGTGTAACGTGGGAGTATCGGGAGACTCCCAACACAACTCTCGCGGCTGCATTCTGTACCAGTTGGAGCTTCCGGGTGGTCCTCAAGGGCAGCCCCATGTAGAGAGCGTTGCAGTAGTCCAGACGAGAGGCCACGAGCGCATGAGTGACCATGCATAAATCATCCCGGCTAAGATAGGGCCGCAACTGGCGCACCAGGCGAACCTGGGCGAAAGCCCCCCTAGTCACAGCTCCTATATGGTCTTCCAAGGTGAGCCGTAAATCTAGGAGGACTCCCAAGTTGCGAGCCCTATCTACGGGGGGTAATAGTTCACCCCCCATAGCAAGAGGTGGAATGTCCGAATAAACCCGGGATGAAGATATGCAAAGCCACTCAGTCTTGTCGGGGTTGAGTTGAAGTCTGTTCCTCCCCATCCAGACCCGAACCGCCTCCAGGCAACGGGACATCACGTTGAGGGCATCACTGGGGTGGTTTGGGGTCGAAAGGAAAAGTTGGGTATCATCAGCGTACTGATGATACCCAACTCCAAAACCACGAATGATCTCACCCAGCGGTTTCATGTAGATGTTGAACAGGAGGCGAGAGGACCGACCCCTGAGGAACTCCACAAACGAGAGACCTCGCGGTCGACCTCTGCCCTCCTGCCAACACCGACTGCGAACGTCCCTGGAGATAGGAGGAGAACCACTGTAAGACCGTGCCTCCCACTCCCAGTCCCCTGAGACGCCGCAGCAAGATACCATGGTCGATGGTATCGAAAGCCGCCGAGAGGTCTAATAGGACTAGAACAGAGGAATATCCCCTGTCCCGAGCCCTCCAGAGATCATTCACCAGCGCGACCAATGCCGTCTCCGTGCTGTGCCCGGGCCTGAAACCCGATTGGTACGGGTCTAGATAATCCGCTTCATCCAGGACCAGAGGGAGCTGATGCGCCACCACACTCTCAACAACCTTCGCAAGAAAGCGAAGGTTGGAGACAGGACGAAAGTTGTTCAATACAGCTGGGTCCAAGGCAGGCTTCTTGAGGAGAGGCCTCACCACCGCCTCTTTCAAGACGGCGGGGAAGCTACTCTCACTCAGAGAAGCCGATATAACTGCCTGGAACCAGCTGCGTGTCCTCTCCCGGGCTGCATAGACCAGCCAGGAAGGGCACGGGTCCAATAAACATGTGGTGGTGCTCAGCCTCCCCATGATCCTGTCCACTTCCTCCGGAGTCACAGAATCAAACTCATCCCAGGTGGTATCGACAAGACCGCCCGTGTCCTGATCCTCAGACTCTGCCCAGTCAGAGTCCAGACCGGTCCGAATCCGAGCGATTTTGTCCGACAGATGCTGGTTAAACTCCTCGGCACGACCCTGCAAGGGATCCTCCCTCACCTCCTGATTTAGGAGGGAGCGAGTCACCCTGAACAGGGCGGCAGGGCGATTATCTGCGGATGCGATAAGGGTGGCGAAGTGGTTAGACCTCGCCTCCCTTATCGCAGCGAGATAAGACCTAATGTGGGCTCTTAGTCGCAATCGGTCGGATTCGGATCGGCTGGATCTCCAACCGCTCTCTAGGCCCCGTCTCCGACGCTTCATCTCCCGGAGCTCCGCAGAGAACCATGGAGCTCGACGGGATCTGCACCGGGTCAGGGGCCGCAGGGGTACAACTCGGTCAAGAGCCTCAGTGGCCGTCCTTTCCCAGGCTTCCACTAAGGCATCTGCCAAGCTGTGAGCAAGGGAGGCAGGTGGGGACCCCAGCGCCGCCTGGAACCTCTGGGGATCCATTAAGCGTCTGGGGCGGTACCATTTAATTGGTTCCATACACCCACGGCGGGGGGGTGGCAAAATGGAAGACCAGACGCAGGAGATGATGATCGGTCCATGACAGGGGCATAATAATTGGAGAGCCCCCACCAAGATCATCTAACCACCGTCCAGATAAGAAAACTAAGTCAAGGGTGTGGCCTCCCTCATGAGTCGGTCCCAAAATTATTTGCGTCAGGTCCATGGCCGTCATGGAAGCCATGAACTCCCGAGCCAACTCAGATGATCCTCCCAGCGATGGTAGATTGAAGTCCCCCAAAACTATAAGTTTCGGGAACTCAATCACCAGCCCAGAGAGGACATCGAGCAGCTCAGGCAGGGCTGCTGCTGCGTGACTAGGCGAAAGGTACACCAGCAGCAAGCCCAACTGCGCACCAGGGCCGCATCTCAGAAAGAGAGACTCACACCCGACTATCTGGGGAACGGTGGCCTCCCGCGGACACAAGGTCTCCCTTATAACAACAGCCACACCCCCACCCCTACCCTGAGCCCGAGGCCGGTGCAGCACCCGGATACCTGGTGGACAAAGGTCAACCAGAGGAATCCCGCCCTCTGGGCCCAACCAAGTCTCTGTGATGCAAGCCAGGTCCGCCTGCTCACCCTCGACCAAGTCGCGGACGAGAGGAGCCTTATTAGAGACAGACCTGGCATTCAAATACACCAGCTGGAGCTCGGGAGGCTGCACACCCTCACTCCCGGGACCTTGGGGCAGAGCCAGAGGGTCGGAGTGCCCCACCGCTTGTAAGCAGCGGAGAGGCCTTCCCTGAGATCGATACGGCCCTCTGCTCCTACATCTGCTGCCATTCCCTGATGTCGTGGGAATAGGTAGCCCCACGACCAGCCCTGGAGCCCCGGAGGCAACCAACCCCCGCTCCTCCCCCCTGCGATCTACATCGGCACTAGCCTGAACAGAGGTTGTTGGATCGCCCCCCTTGTCCAAACAACCAAAAGAACCCTCCCTATATATGTATGTATATAGACATACATACATATACATATACATACACACACACACATGTGACAGGATTTTGTATGAAAATGAAGATAGCTAGTCATGTATTTATGTTTGAATTTCACACTGGCTTATCCTTATAACCAGTAGTGGGATTCAGCCAGTTCGCACCACTGGCAGAACCAGTAGCTAAGTTTTTGTTGCCCATTCCCAGAATGAACTTCTGGAAATGGCATCCACATAGAGATCTGGTTGTTCACACATTTGAATTCCACCACAGCTCGTAACATCTCTTCATATTATGTGCATAGACTTGCATGGAAAAGTTTTACTCTTGGTCATATCATATGTTTCAATTTACCTCTAAGCAGAAACAGAGAGAAAATTTGCATGATACAAAGTTAAATAAAACGTCTTTCTCCAGGTCAGAATATGTACAATTTATATGTCATTGTTTATCAGTTCAAAATAAACTACTTATCAAATGTTGCAGTTCTTCTAAGCCTACCACCTGCTACAGGCACTTTCTGCAATAGCCTCAAAGCAAATTATGTAATGGGAAGAATTGGTTTTAAAAAACTAATTCATTTAATTGCTGTTCATTTAAATAATTTATATCACAGGAAACTACTGTATTAAAAGATTGTGTAACATATATACAAATGATCAACCATTCCCCAACAACACACATCTATTCATCTGTGGATGATACAGCAGTGGCTGCACGAGGGTCAACTTTTGATGAGGTAGCGATTCTTCTTATTGAAGAATTAGGACAATATTACACCATCAACAATTTAAAGTGCATCCCAAACAAGATCCAAATACTGTGTTTCCCTGAAAATAAGATCTATGTCAAAAATAAGCCCCAGCTTGATTTTTACACATGCACCCAATATAAGCTGTACCCCCAAAACAAGCCCTAGTTTTGGGGTGAGGTTCATGCGTAAAAATCAAGCTATTGTAGGGAGAAGCGGAGCTTCCCCATGCACCCCACACTCACTTACCTTAGGACTGCTGCATCCAGGCCTCCCACACCCTGACACCTGTTGTGCTGCTGTTGAGTTCTGCAGCTGCACGCCATGTACTGCATCGGTCGCAGCAGGCGGCCATGAGGCTTGTCACATTGATAGCATTGCTGATCTGCTTGCAACTGGAGGCCACAAAGTTCGTTGCACCACTGCTGCTGCTTGCAGGCGGCCACGTGGTGTATTGGCAGGCTGCAAGCTCACAATTGGCACAATGTGCCAAGTGGCATGCAACCACAAGCAGCCACAGAACTCAGGCAGCAGTGCGACAGGTGTTGGAGTATGAGAGGCCTGGCTATGGCAATCCTAAGGTAAGTGGATAAGACATCCCTCCCAAATCAGACCTGGTGCCTCTTTTGGAGGCAAAAAGTACATAAGACTGGGTCTTATTTTTGGGGAAACACGGTATGTGCTTTCTACCTCTGAAACTGAGATGCAAGGGAACTGATGTTCAAGGAACAATATCAGGAAATTGATAAACTACACATGGGGAACTCAACCATCTACACTGTGCACATCAGCTTTGGCCTTGAATGTCTCTGCAGCAGAGTATGCTGCTCTGATGTGAGGCACATCTGCACATGTGAAGCAAGCTCAATCACCATCAAAGAAGTAGTACATTTAGTAACAGGATGTCTGAAACCTATACCAATTGAGAAAATATATCCTTTCGCTGGCATTGTCCCACCTAAGATCAGGAAAGTTTGCAGGAGATGCCAAATGAACTAAGCAAGAGTGACCCTCGACATCCTATGAATGGACATATGCCCTAAACCAGCCAACTCAGATCTAGGAACAGCTTTATGGCAAGAACAAATATTATTGAGGAAACAAAACAACATGGAATTAAAAGACGGAGGAAGGAGTAACATTAAGGAGGATATAGCTGAAATATCCCACTCCCTTATACTACTTGGAGAACTCTGAATAGGTTGAGAGTTGGAGTGTAAAACCAATATGCTCAAGTAGAGGATTTTAGCTGGTAAGTTGTTAAATGTGGAGAAATGCAGAGCCTGACCCATTTGCTGATATGTCAGCTTCAGAAACATGTACCGATAATGACTTATTTTTGCCCAACAACAAAGCCAGAAAGGTGGCTTCATTTTGGCAATTTAAAATTTTACCTAGACAGGGAAGAAGTTTTTGCTTGAGCAGCACTGTTATTCTTCCTTCCCAGAATCAAAACAATGTTTTATCCCACTTTACTTAAGTAGCCTTGGTGGAGCAGTGGGCTAATGCCTCCTTAAATAACACCAGCTGCCTGCAATTAGTGCAGGTTTGCATCCCACCAGGCTCAAGGTTGACTCAGCCTTCCATCCTTCCGAGGTAGGTAAAATGAGGACCCAGGTTGTTGGGGGCAATTAAGCTGACTTTGTAATAATGCCGCTTGGGGTGTGTGTGAAAGCCCTAATAAGCAGGCATATACATAGAATGAAGGCTACTGCTAAGCTTGTAAGCCGCCCTGAGTCTTCGGAGAAGGGCGGGATATAAATGGAATTTAAAAAAAATGTGCTTGCACGTTTCTGTCAAGATCACCTTTACTCTCTATATCCCCACAACCCTGCGGGGTAGGCTAATTGAAAAAAAAATGACTAGCAGCCACCCAATACTAGCTAGAACTTAAACACACGCATTTTATTAACATAAGACACCCGACGTCCTGCAGAGACTCTACCATAGGGAATGGCTTCTGGCAAGAGAAATGCGGGAGTCCCTACTCACATATTACAATCCGCGCCTCTGCCAGCAAACCAGAATTAGTCCCGAGCCATCATCCTTTAATGATGATGATGGGGGGATTTCATAGGAGTGAACCAAAATGGCAGCCCACCACACCGACAGCGCTAGCTTCCAACTGTCGTCTTGCTTTTCAGCCGGCAAGTTTTAATAAATTTATTTTATTTTTATTTTTATTTTAATTCCATTTACATCCCGCCCTTCTCCGAAGACTCAGGGCGGCTTACAAGCTTAGCAGTAGCCTTCATTCTATGTATATGCCTGCTTATTAGGGCTTTCACACACACTTGTGTGAAAGCTTATTAGGGCTTTCACACACAATTGGTGGAGCAGTGGGCTAATGCCTCCTTAAGTAACACCAGCTGCCTGCAATTAGTGCAGGTTCGCATCCCACCAGGCTCAAGGTTGACTCAGCCTTCCATCCTTCCGAGGTAGGTAAAATGAGGACCCAGATTGTTGGGGGCAATTAAGCTGACTTTGTAATAATGCCGCTTGGGAGGGGGGTGTATGAAAGCCCTAATAAGCAGGCATATACATAGAATGAAGGCTACTGCTAAGCTTGTAAGCCGCCCTGAGTCTTTGGAGAAGGGCGGGATATAAATGGAATTAAAATAAAATAAATAAATAAAGAATAAGTCAGCCGGCAAACAGCAACCCACCCTGCGCCGCGAGAACTCCCGTTCCCCGATCCAGACGCACAGTTTACGTCCGCCAAGAGAGGCTTGGGGGGGGGGAGGGGAAATCTTAAAACTTTTCCAAGTTGATTGGCTGACGGAGGGGTGACGAACGTCATGGGGGGAAGGGAAGAAAAAGCGACCCGTTGGCTCCGCCCACAAAACGCGCGGCGTCTCAGCTTGCCGTTTGCGTCGGCGTCGTCCGCGGGGCTGGGAGGTGCCTGGCGCCCTCACGTCCTGCTCCTCCTCCCCCCCCAGCGCGCTCCCTCCCTCCCCTCCCCCGCCGGCGCGAGCGCTGTGGTGAAGCCGCCGCATTGTTTGTGCCGAGGGGGGGAGGAGGAGGGGAGGATTCTCGGCCACGGGCGCCTCCGCACCCAACCCGCAGCCGGACTGCGGCCCTTGGCGACGCGCTCCGCCTCCCGCCCCGAATGCGTCGCTGCAGCCGGATCCAGCCACCACCGCCACCCCCTCCGCCGCCACAACCGGGAGCTCGCGGGCGGCCGCGACGGCGCGGACTATCCGCTGCCGCCTCGGTCTCCGTTCCGCCGGGCGCTAAAAAAAGAAAAACACGGAGGAGCGCCTCGGCCGCCATTCGTTCAGACCCAGCTCGGCGTCTCGCGTAAAAAGGAGGGCCTGTCAGCCGCGTCCTTGCGGCTCCCTCAGGTGAGCGCTGAAGATCTCGGGCGGGGGAAAAAAGTGGCCCGGGTCTGGCACAGCCTCTTGAGTGAGCTCCGCTGAGGCGAGAGTTGAGGGGGCAGGATGGCATTGGGCGGGCGCCATGTTTGCGGGCCCAGTATTGTCCCGGCAGGGGTGGGGGAAGCGGCGAAGGAAGGAAAGGGCGCGCCGGGGGGCCGCTCGCGGTGGAGGAGGCTGGAGAAAAGAGTTGCTGGGCCTGGTGCGGAAGGAACCATTCGGGGAGTGCGGGGGAACGGGGGGGGGAGGGGAGCGCAGTGGTTCTGGGCAGGAACTATTGGCGCGGAGGCGGGGTGTGGGAGGGGGAAAAAGAGGCGTGCTTCGGAGCCATTCAGCGTGTGTGTTTATGTCACGATGGGCGCGGACAGGGCGGGGAGAAACCAATGTTTGGGACAGGGGGATGACTCGTGCGGGACGAACCATTCTAAGCTAGGAAGGCATTGTAGCTTAATGTTTGGTGTTTTTTTTTCCCTCCTGTGCAAGGGATTCAGTAGCTGGGAGGCGGTGCGGGATCGGGTGGGAACTGCTCTCTGTATCTCATTTCAAGGCTTTCCTATCAATTGTCTTCCTTGAAAGGGTTAGGCTTGATGACGTCAGGGGGAAGGATTAATTTCTCTGAAGATCACTTTCACTTTTTGGATGAAATGCAGTTTGCCCTTCCCTTGACTTGGTTTACTTTGCTCCAGTGGGGTTCCGACGACCACACGGGTATAGGTTTGAATGTAAACGTGAGGATCAGATTGCTGGAGTTTTTAAGATTAGCATTTATAGGTAGGGTTCTCTTCTGCTCAAGAGTCGTTAAAAGAGTTGGTTGGCATACAAATTTAATAAATTATTATTCATCTGAACGTTTCTTTTAAATGAACTGAAAAACGTGTTCTTGTTATGCTTTTATAGATACCATAAATTCAGCAAATAGTAAAGTTTGCTTATTAGTGTTGTCTAGAATATTTAATGTGATGAGTCATTTTGGTCTAGTGGTTAAGGCAGGGGTCCCCAACCCCTGGTCCATGGACCGACACCAGTCTGCAGCATGCCAGCCACGGTGCCACACAAACAAGCAAAGCCACATCTGCAGGATGCAGGCAGTAGGAAAACCACACCCCATCTGGTCCATGGAAAACCCTTTCTCCATGGCACAGGTCCCTGGTGCCCAAAAGGTTGGGGACCTCTGGGGTAAGGTTTAGGGATAGAAAGCAGGAGACCAGAGTTCAGATTCCACCTTGGCCATGAAATTCAGCTTTGTAACTTTGAACCGGTCACTTTCTCAGCCCAAATTATTCCACAGAGAAAATAGGAAGAGGAAGGTGTCTTGGATATGTTCATTGTCTTGGATTATTAGTAAAAATAATAAATGCAGGATATAAACAAATAATAACTTCAGCTGCAAGAAATGTTGACTGTTATTGCTGCAGCTTGGTTATTATTTTGAGAAATTCAATCATATCTATGGTCTGAAATAATTAGGATAGCATGTCTGATTTAAGCATTCTCTGAAGTTGATGTAGATAGTTTATGTTGTACAACTAGACCTTGACTTATGACCCCAATTGAGCCCAAAATTTCTGTTGCTGAGACATTTGTTAAGTGAGTTTACCCTGTTTTATAAACTTTCTTGCCAGAATTGTTAAGTGAATCACTGCAGTTAAGTTAGTAGCTGTTAAGTGAATTTGTCTTTCACATTGACTTTACTTGTCAGAAGGTTGCAAAAGTTGATCACATGACTCCTGGATACTACAACTGTCATAAGTATGAACCAGTTGCCAAGCTTCTGAATTTCAGTCACATGGGGATGCTACAGTGATAGTGTGAAAAATGGTCATAAGTCACCTTTTTCAGTGCCATTGTAACTTTAAGCACTCACTAAACAAATGGTTATAAGTTGAGTAGGTACCTGTGTTATGGCTTAGGGTGTGTTTGCATGCTTAGATCTCTGGAACATCTTGTCTTTTTAGCTGTAAAAATGATAATGCTCTAGGAATGTTTGGATGAACTATAGTGCACTTTATATTTGAGAGTGAAACCTGTTGAAATCTTATAAGTTATATTCTAAATTGTTGCTTGCAACAGATACTTTTAAAGTTATATATATACTTATTCAAAGTAAAAGATTACTGGTTTTGGTTAGAAACTAAACTTGGCTATAAGGTACTATCTTAAAAATAAGTTTTAAGTCAGCCTGTCAATATTGTAATACATTGTTGTACATATGGAATATATATTAAATAGCCCATGGAATAAACTTTTATGCCTAACAATGTTAATTTTATGGAACTCTGCACATGCTTATATTTCTTATCACTATTTTAATATAATTTTGCTTAAAATATATACTGTTTAAAAAGACATTTTTAGTCTATAGCAACTTTAGCAATTCTTGATTGCTTAGCAATTCTACAGTAATTGGTATTATGCATTATCTACGACAGGAATGCTTTCAAAAATAAATTATTTTTAAAAACAAGTGATTAACTGTGTTTTAGGATTCTATATTTTTAGTAAAGCTTTGTAATGAATTTGAAAAAGTAGAAAGAAATTGAGCTAATCTGGGTAAATTATGAGCACAAGTTAATGTCATTCAGAAAAACTGGTGCTGTGACTTAAGACAGTTTGCATGTGATATAAATTTTTACAGGAAGCATACACTTTAGAGCAGACATGTCAAACTTGTGATGTCATGTGACGTCGTGAAACATATTGGAGCTTTTTTGCCATTGCTGGCAATCAGGTGGGTGCGGTTTCTTCATGACGCCTCCGGCCTGTGGGCCGGCAGTTTGACACCCCTGATTTAGAGAGTTAGATGGAATTTAGAAGGTAATCTAGTCCAACCCCTGCACACTTCAGAATTCATCTCCAGTAGGTGACTATCCAGTCTCCTTCTGAAAGACACCACTGCAGTGTTTCTCAGCTTTCATAACTTTAAGATGTATGGAATTCTGAGAATTTGAAGTTGAAGACACATCTTCAAGTTGCCAAGATTCAGAAAGTTAGTCCATTTGAAAGGATTAACTTACTGACAGCTGTTAAATTTATGGTAACAAAATGTTTGAATAAATATTTAAATGTATTTTATAGTGTGTATTGGAGATTCATTTGGAAAAGAAGGATAATTGAAGATAATTAACTATATTTTCCTCCTAACAGTTTGTTTTTGCTTATTTGTAATCAGAAGACATGGTTCTTTGCTGACGGGGTACAGAATCTTTATACATGAGAATAAGATATTACTCAGCTTTGTGCCCTACTCTTCACCAGCTTATTTGTTTCTGTTTGCTCGTGTTCCTTGACTTAGTGGCTTAAGGAAGCTCTAGACAAATGTCTTGTTCTCTTTGGTGTTCTTAAGTACTACTGTTTATATCCATATGCTAAAGATTAAGAGTGGAATTAACTGGTAATAGTAGATAAATGTTTTCATGTAGAGTCTTCATCTGGATATTCTTGATCAGAATGGTCAAAACATACATTATTTTTCTACATGTTTTAAATGTGTACTTTAAGACTAATCTACTTCACATTACAACTTTTCTCAATAGAATACATAATATATGTGTGGTACATAAGGATTATCATTTGTCCTATCTTGCAATTTGCTAAAATAGAATCAACTGCATCAGTGAAACTTTCCAGAAGAAATCAGAAAGAAATAAAAAATCAGAAAAAATGACATTTAGATTACATTTAGCATCTCTCCCCCCCCCACTGAAAAATATCTACACCAGTAATAATGAGGCAATATGTGATCTTGGTCCATTTTTCTTGCCATTTTTAGTTCTACTCTTCATGAAAAGGTTGCCAGATTTTTTTTAGCAAATCCTCTGTGTATGTAAGAAATCGATTGTAACAAAGATAATTTCCTCCCATTGTACTTTTGGGAATGAAAGTTTTCCATGGACAATTGGTTCCTGAAGTTCCTTGAAGAACTGCTGCTTCCATGAGTGGGCAAGCAAGACTGAAAATTAAATGCTGACTACAGTAATTCAACAACATAACATGATCTGGAAAGAAATAGGGGATCATTATTGGAAGTTACTTTTTGGTCAATTACTATTCTGGATATTTTTTCTCAATTGTTTCTGAGGAAGATATATTTTATTCCAGGTATAACACTTAGAATGATGAAGTACCAGTGGAATCTGATAAATTTACAAGGGATTTCCTGCCTTGGGTAATTATAAATTCTGGATTTTCAAAATTATTTACTGGAGGTAATACATTTAAATTAAACAGTAAATGTTTGGTTTGTAATATTTGTAAACATAAAAAAGATTTTTTTTGAAAGTATAGTGAATGACAAGTTTACTTGTTTAGATAAATTTACAACTTATCTCAGCAGTTCATCATAGGAATAATAGTCTGTTGAATCTCATCCTTTCACAACTTGTCTGACTGAAAGCTACATTAAACGTTTGATTTTTTTAAAAAAGCAGAATTCCTTTACTTTAACATCAACCATCCGAATACAAATTATCTACCATTAATTTAATCAGTAATACAGTATGGGGAAAATATCTAATTCTTTTGAACTATATTACAAGGATTTTAACATTCAATAGCTTTCCCTAAGGTCTCATGCTATAGTCCGGGGGGGGGGGCTTGTTTAAACTGCTCCTCAAGAGTGTACAAAATTGGGAATACATGTTTTAACTCAGAACATTCAAAAGTGAATCTTCCTATTATTCAGTTGTAAAAACTAATAGGAACGAGATACATGTGAATTCCCTGCCCCCATTTTTTTTCTTATACTAGCATCAAAGCAGAAGTCAACAATTTATTCTTCATGCACTTTATTAGTCAGAAATTGGTCAACTTGATGAATTGCTAAAAATAAATTTCTCCACTGTGAATAATAGGACCAATAATTAAAGCTAGTTTCTTTTTCTCTGATATGCCCTCACAACATAGAACTGAGTCAGAGAAGTAACCACAGCAATGGCTTTTCTTCAAATAACCCACAAACAACATAGTATAAAAATATACATTTGTAGACATCAACAAATGAAATAATATAAATGTTGCATTTAACATCTATAAGTTTAATGGCATTTCACTATGCTTTTCATGTTGCACAATACACATTTTTTCATTTGAGAATTTGACAGAAAAGTAAAACCTAGTCCCCATAGAAGACAGGAACAATAAGGTTACATTGAAACCATGAATTCTTATTTACTTTGTAAATAATATAAACTGATATTTAATACACCCATTGAGCATTCACAAGTCTTTTTTTAATATTCAAAACGTTATCCATGTTTTAAAATGTATGTGCTTATTTAAATAATGTGATTGTCCAAGGCACAAGTAGCAATATTGGACAGCAAACACATGATTAGAAATATAAAAAAAGAGTTACAGGAATGTAGATGTTTCATAATACTACATCATCAAAAATCAAGCCACGTGTGCTTATTTGACTCCATTTGTGTTTCATAATACTACATCATCAAAAATCACGCCACGTGTACTTATTTGACTCCTTCATTTTCATCCATCTCTTCAGCTAGCATCAGACAGCGCAGCAAAAACTGTATTTGTAAGTCGCCTTGACTTCAAAGAATGTAAATGAAATGAACTAATCATACAGTGGTTTGATTTATTGAGACAACTGGAACAAAATTATACATGTATATGTATACATACACAGGATCTTTTGTCCTGAACTTGGAATAAGCAAGAAATATTTTGTTTTGAACTTAGACTAAAACACAACGTGGGATGTTTTCTTCCAAGTTCAAGACATATTAAAGTGCCATTTCTAAGTAGGAATGTTGCATTAGAGTTACCTTTTTGTTCCACATGTCTCGTAGCCAGAGCTTTGAAATATGAAAGCTGTTCTGAGAATAGTGATAAGTTCATAATCTAGACAATGCTGTCTTAAAATGTCAGACATTTTATTTATTTATTTGATTTCTATAGCTGCCCATCTCGGCAAATGACTCTGCATTAAAAAGGCTGACATTTTTACCCTGTTGAAGATGAGAGCTGGAAAAATCTATAACATATATCCTGTGGCATCACCTGAGTGTCAGTAGGAGGATAATTATTGGAATTGAAGAAATAATGCAAAAGTGTATGTGTGTTAAAAGTTTTTCCCCCCTCTGAGATAATTATGTGAGGATTGTCTTTGTTTTGACTTCATTTAAGAGCAAACCAAAAATTTCATACTATTTGATGTATTTATACATATACACCAGGAATCCCCAATCCCCTGGTCTGTGGATTGGTAGTGATCCGCGGCATGCCAGAAACCGGTCTGCGCAAATAAGTGAAGCCGTATTCTGCTTGAGCAGGGGCCTGGACTAGAAGACCTCTAAGGTCCCTTCCAGCTCTATTCTATTCTATCTGCAGGATGCAGGCAGCTCATGAAACCATGCCCCCTCCGGACTGCAGAAAAATGTCTCTCCATGGAACCGGTCCCTGGTGCCCAAAAGGTTAGGGGCCTCTGATATACACAACAGATACAATGGTGGAATTTAATTCTAGATAAATATATGTAGAAATATAACTTCAACCAATTCACTCATCAGATTTGCAGATGACACTAAGCTGCAGGAGGGAGGGGAAATTACTAAAATTTTGGAAGGTAGACTAAAGATTCAAAAGGATCTTCACGGACTTGAGCATTGGGTCCTATCTAACAAAATGCATTTTAATGGTGAGAAAAGTAAGGTCCTCCACTTATGTAAGAAAACTCAAATACAGGTAGTCCTTGACTTAACTGTTTTCTTGCTTTTTTTTCCTTCTTACTTTCTGTTTTGAATAAGTTTATGTATTAATACTATAAGATACAAAAATGCAAAAGAAAATAGGAAAGAAAAGGGAAGAGAAAAGTGTAGGAAAAAGGAGAAAAAGAAAGAAAAAGTGTTGACTTCCAACTCCCTTTGGTGCAGTAGGATAAGATAACATCAAACCTCAATGTTTAACTTTTATATAATAGTATAAACTAGCCACTTCTATAACAACAAACCTGTTTAATTGGTATATCCAATATCAAGAGTTTCATTTTTTTCTACCTCAAACACAAAGTCCAGAAGTGGCTTCCAAGGAGAAACAAAATCATTTGTATTTTTGTCTTTAATCAAAGCTGTCAGTTTAGCCACCTCTGCTAACACCATCAACATCTGCAACCATTTGTCCTTTGTGGGGATTCAAGCGTCCTTCCATTTTTGTGCATAAAGAATATTGCTGCTGTCAACATATATATCATCAAAGTTCCATTCCCCCCCCCCCAAATCTTTTTCTATTAAACCTGAAAGAAAAGTTTCTGGTTTCATAGGTAGTCTTTGATGTACGACCACAATTGAGCCCAAAACTTCAGTTGGTAAGCAAGACGTTACGTGAATTTTGCCCCATTTTTACGACCTTTCTTGCCACAGTTGCTGAGTGAATCACTGCAGTTGTTCAGTTAGTAACACCCTTGTTCAGTGAATCTGGCTTTCTCATTGATTTGCTTGTCAGAAGTCTCAAAAGAGGAGCACATGACCCTAGGACTGCCAGAAAGACATGCCAGTTGCCAAGCATTCTCATTTTGATTGTGTGACCAGGAGATGCTGCGGTGGTTGTAAGTGTGAAAAATAGTCATAAGTCACTTTTTCCAGTGCCATTGTAATTTCAAATGGTCACTCAAGTCGAGGACTACCTGTACTGCACTAATGAGGCCACACTTGGAATACTACATCTGGTTCTGGTCACCATGATACAAAAAAAGATGTAGAGACTCTTAGAGCAGAGCAACAAAGATGGTAAGGTATCTGGAGGCTAAATTGTACAATAAACAGCTAAGGGAACTAGGTATGTCTTGCCTATTTTAAAAAAAGGCTTAGCCATCTTCTAATACTTGAAGGGCTGTCAAAGGAAAGAGAGGGATGATTTGTTCTCCATAGCACTGGAGGAAGGCAAGAACCTCCTCAGAGGGAAATTCAATATTGAACTAAGGAATTTCCTGACAGTGAAAAAAAATCAGTGGAACAGCTTGCATCCTGAGTTGTGTGTGCTCCATTGCTAGAGGTTTTCAAGAGAAGATTGAACAATTATTTGTCCAAGGTGGTATAAGGACTTCTGCTTTGGGCAGTGGGTTGAACTGGATACTAGAAGACCTCCAAGATCTCTCCTAGCCCTATAATTCAATATATGAAAGACAAAACTAATTTGTGAATGTCTGTAAATGAGTTTTTAAAAGCAATGATTTCAGAATAAGTTGCTTAATAATTTTAAGATAATTATAATATGAGTGGACTTGTATTTTTAGACCATTTTTTTCCAATTAAAGCAGTCTTTTCTATTAATTCATTTTGTCCAAGAATTGTTCCTATAAGAATATGTTTCAAATGAAGGATAAAGGTAGATACTAATATTGGTTACTTATAAATTGATTACGGTAATTGTAGAAGATGTGGAATTGATTTTAAAGTATGTGTTTTGTTTTCTAGTGCATAAGTATTTTTCAAAAATGCAGGTACTAGCCTTACCCTTCAAGAGGAAAAAAGTAAATGTTCCTATTTTCATAGTATAGTTCAAGCTTACTGCTTTAACAATCACTCTTTTAAATTGTAGGTAATCATTACCAAATGAGGAGGAAAGGAAGATGTCATCGAGTATCTTCAACACGGCACTCTTCTTCTCCATGCAGTATTAAACGGTCCCCTACTAGAGAAACTTTAACCTATGCTCAAGCGCAAAGGATGGTAGAAATAGAAATTGAAGGTCGATTACACCGAATCAGTATCTTTGAACCCTTAGAGATTATATTGGAAGATGATCTTACAGCCCAAGAATTAAGTGAATGCAACAGCAATAAAGAAAATAGTGAGAGGCCACTTGTCTCTCTCAGAGCAAAGAGGCACAGAAACAATAAAGTTAAAAAGAAAAGTGAAACTCTTCCAAACACACATGGCATTCCACCCACTACAAGTACTCTTCCAGAACCAAAAGTGCATGTTGTTGAATATAGCCCACCTTCTGCACCTCGTAGACCTCCAACTTACTATAAATTTATTGAAAAGTCCTCAGAAGAACTAGATAATGAAGTGGAATATGATATGGATGAAGAAGATTATGCATGGTTAGAAATAATCAATGAGAAGCGAAAGAGTGATGGAGTCTCAGTTGTATCACAAAATATGTTTGAATTTCTTATGGACCGTTTTGAAAAAGAGTCTTACTGTGAGACTCAAAAACAGGGTGAACATCAGTCTTTAATTGATGAAGATGCAGTTTGCTGCATTTGCATGGATGGAGAATGTCAGAACAGCAATGTGATTCTTTTTTGTGACATGTGTAATTTAGCTGTGCATCAGGAGTGTTACGGGGTGCCATATATACCTGAGGGCCAGTGGCTTTGCAGGCAATGCCTACAGTCCCGTTCAAGGCCTGTAGACTGCGTACTGTGTCCAAACAAAGGAGGTGCCTTTAAAAAGACTGATGATGATCGGTGGGGACATGTTGTGTGTGCTCTTTGGATTCCAGAAGTTGGATTTGCCAATACAGTTTTTATTGAGCCAATAGATGGAGTCAAAAACATTCCCCCTGCCCGATGGAAGTTAACATGCTACCTCTGTAAACAGAAAGGTGTTGGTGCCTGTATCCAGTGCCACAAAGCAAACTGTTACACAGCATTCCATGTTACATGCGCTCAAAAAGCTGGTTTGTATATGAAAATGGAACCTGTGAAAGAATTAACTGGGGGTGGCACAACATTCTCAGTGAAAAAAACTGCATATTGTGATATACACACACCACCAGGATCTGTTCGGAGGCCTCTGAATATTTATGGAGAAGCTGAAATGAAAAATGGCCTCTACAGAAAAGAGGGCTTGGTCAAAACCAGGTCTACATCAAGGGTCAGAAAAAAAGCTAAAAAGTCAAAGAAAAAACAAGCTGGAACATGTGCAGTTATGCCTGCAGTATCAGCTCCATGTATTCCTCCCCAGAGGTAAGAATGTTTTTTTTAATTCTTTACAGTTGTTAGTGTTACCAACTTAATGATGAGCAAAAATTAATGCTTAATGGGCTTTTCCAGAACAAGGCTCCAGATCATTAACAATTAAATGGAAATTAGAAATGGTCATTCTCTTAGATCTTACTTTAGCAATAAATTTCAGTCGTAAATAGTTTTTATTTGTTTTCCTTGTGTTGGCTTGGACTATGTAAGCCTGGTGACTATTTGAGAAAGACTGCTGGATGTGTATTAGGGTGTGCAGTGTTTATGTTTCAAAGGCAGAAAGTTGCCCTGGAGTATGTGGATTTGCATATGTAGCACCTGTCTGTAACTCATTAAAATAAAGATTTTTCTTTGGATAATGCCGCAGCTGCAAAGAATAGCTACATGATCCTGGGAAACAATCCAGCTCTTTAAGGAGTTGCTGTGTGAGTGCCCAATCATGCTCCAGAGCATCTTTTTGCCTTTGAATCTGAAGCTATGCAAGCCAGAGGTAGGAACATAACCCTATCCTGTTGTTGTTTCTTTTCATCTGGTATTTGAAGGCATGTTATTTCCAATCTGGAAGTAACACTAACTTTTCAAGACTTGAAAGCCTTGATAGACCTGTTCTTCGTGCCTTTATCCTCTCTTGTTTTAATATCATCCAAATGAGTGACCATGATTCCATCTGATAGTAATGAATTTCACAAGTTAATTATAGACTGAGAGGAAGTATTTTCTTTTCATTTCTATTAAATTTTCTTTCAGTCAGTTTAGTAGGCTGATCCTAATCCTAATTTGTTTTTTCCTTATCTATATTCAGTATTCCATGAAAGAAATTATGCATACTTTGATTATCTCCCTGTTCAACTGCCTGTTCCAACTATTTGGAATTATTCAATTTTGTTAATGGTGAAGCATTACATGTTTCCTTGTGTATAATTAATTTTAGTAATATGCTGCTTCAGAAACACATTTTTGGACAAAAGTTGTTTCAGTTTTAAAGTGATTACAGAAAGGATATCAGTTTCTAAGGTATTACCCAAGTTGCAGACATATTTTATGGAGAAAGAAGAAGGGAGTTGTATTGCATTTTGTTTGCTTGCTAAGAAGAAACAAAATTTTGTCCTTTTAAATATTTTGCAATCCAGCTTCCACAATCCTACATCATTGGCATTGCATAGTCTGGCTATTTGGAAAACAAAATATTCTTCTTGTGTCTTATACCTTAAATATATCAAACATTTAACTAAGACATGTCAAACTCACAACATCATGTGACATCGCCCGATGTATCAGAGTTTTTTCTCGACTGCCGGCAATGGGATGGGCACAGTTTCCTGATGATGCGTCCGGCCTGTGGGCCGGCAGTTTGACACCCCTGATTTAACACTTCAGACTTCCACAACGTTACTAGAACTTCAAGTGCAAGCTTATAAGCTATGAAACAGATAACTTTAATGCATGCTATTCCTTGTCCATGACTTATATTTAAACAAAACCAAGAATTTCTTTCTGTAGTTTATTTAGCTTGATACTTGAACCAGATATGTATAGTTTGTTCCCTTTGTGGCAGGGCAGAGTTTGAAGTCAGGAATAAGCTATGTAGAACTATGTTACGATATTACTTACTTGATTTCTAACAATTTTCAGATTATGTTTGACATAACTTCAGAACATTTCTCTCTCTGTGTGTGTAGATATAGATATTTTCTGGATAATTTAATATTAAGAATTTAAGAATATTTTAAAGTGTTTATGAAACTATTAAATGATAATGTGCTGCTAGCATTAACTATTACAAATATATCAGGCCGCCCTGTCGTCAAGTGTCTTCAAATAAAACAGTCTTGTGGTACTTTCATGTTATAAATTTATAAAATACTTTCAGTTGGAATATACTCCATCAGGGGCATGGTTTGTTACTTTAAATATTATTTAGAATGTTGTCTTGTTCAAAATTTCCATTCTGAATTTCCTGGACTAAAGGAAGACTTTTAAGCTAAATATAATAATTGTGGTATTTCTCAAAAACAAGGATAGTTTGTAGTCTACTTTTTAAAAACAAACAAACAAACCCTGTCCTTCCTAAGTTGTAAGATAAATAATGCTCAGGACTTAATATGTAATTGTAGATAGTGTTAAATTATTAAACCCAGTAAAACTAAGAGGGGATATAGGGTTTCACAATGCATTATAATAAGAGATTGACCAGACATGTCAAACTTGTGATGTCGCACAATGTATCGGAGCTTTTTCGCCATTGCCGGCAATGGGGTGGGTGTGGTTTCCTGGTGATGCATCTGGCCCCTGCTCTAAACTGCATATTAAATTGATGGAAACTGCTCACAAATAGCATGAGTTATTGGGGAACACCTAATGTGCTTGTTAAACAGGGTGTAGAGACTTTTAGATCCATAAGCTGGTGGGGGGGGGAGATGGATGGATGGATAGATAGATGAACTGTGTCATTTATTGAAGATTTTTGTCTATATGAAGTGTTTAAGTGTTAAGAGTTTGTTTGGTAACCTTACTCTTAAGTGTTAATTAACAAAATTTGTAATGAATGTATACATTTTCTTATTGAAGGTTTTTGAATATGTGAATTGTTAAGAATTTGTTTTGTAACCTTACTCTGGAAATCTGAGTAAATACTTCAAAGTGCAAAAAGATTAAATAATATGAATTATTAGATTTTGTAGTTTCTGTGTAACTGATGAACATAAATAATTGTAATGGATTCCCCATGCCAAAAATGTTACTATGTTTGTTTAGCATTCTTCTTTAATATACAATAAATCTTTTAAACTTGAAAGGATTTCTGCCAACAATTTGTGACACAAGTATCCAGTATTAGAAAAAGGATTGAAAAAAACAACCATGTAAAGATGTTCATATAGTAGAATATTTTTGAAACAACAATAACATCTAGTCAGATTTATAATTAAAGTACGTTCAGTGTTTTGTTTGAAAATATTGCCACTTCTTTTCCTGTTTCAGATTAAATAAAATTATGAATCAGGTGGCAATTCAGCGAAAGAAGCAATTTGTAGAAAGAGTCCACAGTTACTGGCTACTTAAAAGGTTGTCCAGAAATGGTGTTCCTTTATTGAGGAGACTACAGTCCAGCTTGCAATCACAAAGAAACACACAACAGGTACCTTTATTTCCTTACTTCACTTATGATTAAATTATTTCAGTTCATAATGTATGGGTACAATTATCCAGGACCACTGTAATTATGAATGAGTTCTTTTTTATGTATATATTTTTATTAGTTTTTATAGGATTAGAAATAGGGTAGGTTTGGGTTTCGGGTTAGGATTTTTTAATAACATTCTAATATTTTAATAACTCAATATTTAGCAAACAGCATGTTGTCTGGGTACATGTATTTAAAAAAAGTAACTATCATAAACAACATGTTGATCAATCGCTAGATAGTCTTCTTACTAGTATATATTCAGTGGTACATACCACATTCCTTTCTAACTCATTTTTCTAGTCATTGATAAAAATTATCCCATGTTCTAAAGCACAGAGTCTTCTTTCTCTGTTATCTTTAAAGTCAATCTATCCATTTCTGCACACTCTAAAATTTTCTTAATTAATTATTGTAAATTTCCATTTTTCCAATGTTGGGCAAATACAATTTTTGTTACAGTTAATACATGTAAAATTAAATATATACAGTCTTTATCATAATTTGCTTCTATTACTCCTAACAAGAATAATTCTGGCTTAAAGTCTATTTGTTTTTTAGTCATTTTCTCCAACCATAAATGTATTTTTGACCAAAATCTTTTAGCTTTAGGGCATATCCACCAGATATGGTAATAAGTACCTGGTTTTTGTTTGCATTTCCAACACTTGTTTAAAGTATTTTTAAACATTATATAAACATTAAACATTATAGAAATTTTCTTTATATGCTACTGCTTTCTTTAATTTAACATTATTTTCCCATAACTTTTGCCAGTTCTCTAATTCTATATTATGTCCAAAGTTCTTTGCCCATGTTATCATTGTTTCTTTTACTTGTTCTTCCTCCATCTTTAAGCTTGACAGATATTTATAGAGTTTCTTAATTTTTTATCTGTTTTTAACAGTATCTGGTCGAATTCTGTTATTTATAAAATTCCATTGTTTTAGCATCTTTTTCATATCTCATTTGGATTTGCAAATATGGCCACCATGATAGATCAATACCTTGTTCTTTTAAATCTTGTCTGTCTTTCAATTTTCCTTCATTGTCCAAGATATCTTTATAGGTCACAGTTTTGTCATAATTAATTAAATCTGGGTAAGCAAAAGCTTCCATTGTTGAAAGCCATCCAAGTATCTTGATATAAATTTTCGCTTTTATTTTTTCCCATTCTAAAAAAAGTGCATTTCTTACAAAGTGGTTTTGAAATATCTATGAATTTTATTCTTCCCATACCACAGAAAGGCATGCCAACCTGGTTGTAGGTCATGACCCTCTAGGTATAAAAGTCTTTTATCTCTGAGCATTATCCATTCTTTAAGCCATGTTAATATAGTTGCTTGGTAGTATAACGTCCAATCTGGCAATCCAAATCCTCCACTTTCTTTTGCTTCTTGTAACATTTTCTATCTGATTCTAGTTTTTTCCCCTTGCCAGATAAATTTCAGTATTGTATTTAGTTCATCAAAAAAAAAGGCTTTTTCCAGTCTTTCCACTTTTCCAAATCCAGTTTTATTTGTTTTAGCAATCTTGCATAATTGTCTTCTTTTATTGTTGCACATCTTGCTGTTAAATAAATCCCCAAATATTTAACTTTTTTAACTATTTGAAGATTTGTTTTTGTTTTTTGGCTAGTTGTTTTTTTTTCCTCTTAGATTTTTAGTTAGCACTTAGTTTTTTCTCTGTTTATTTTCAACCCTGCCACTTCTCCAATTTTTTCTATTTTCTCCATAAGTTTAGTGCTTATTTCAAATGGTTCTTCCAATATAAAAACCAAGTCATCTGCAAATGCTTGTAATTTATATTTTTCATCTTTTATCTCTAGTCCTTTAATTTCCATATCTGATGATTCTATTCAATACTTCCAGTGTTAGTATAAATAATAATGGAGATAGTGACATCCCTGTCTTGTGCTTTTTTTAATATAAAAGTTTTCTATAAAATCTCCATTCACAATTATTTTGGCTTTTTGTTTATAATAAATTGTTTTGATTACATTTATAAAGTTTTCTTCAGAATCTATTTCCTCTAATTGCTGAAACATAAATTGCCAGTTTACGTTATTGAACGCTTTCTGTGCATCAATAAATATTAAAGCCATCTGTTTCCCTGGGTGAATTTCATAGTACTCTAGTCCAGGGCTTTTCAACCTTTTCACAGATTGTACCACTTTTAGGATATGGCAGTATCCGAGTACCACCAGTCACCTAGCAAGGTGTTAAAAACTTGACCCCCCCAAAAAATTGATAAAATACAGGTAATCCTTGACTTACAACAGTTCACTTAGTGACTGTTCGAAGTTACAACAGCATTGAAAAAAGTGACTTATGACCATTTTTCACACTTCTGTCTTTTGCAATATCCCCAGGGTCATGTGATTTATATTCGGATGCTTGGCAACTGATTCATATTTATGATAGTCAGTGTCTCAGGGTCTTGTGATCCCCTTTTGCAACCTTTTGACAAGCAAAGTCAATGGCTGAGGGTGGAAGTGGTGGCCAGCTCAACGTCACTCAGGTCACAGGGCTTCTCTAGGGATTGGGGGGGCTGTAGGGGGGATCAGGGGTCTCCCATGGAGGGAGGTGGGACTGGGGTGGGTGCCAGAGCATGGTCCCCTGGAGGAGCCTCGCTGTCCCTCTTGTCCAGTGGCGTGGGTTGCCCGGAGCCATGGACAGCAGAAGGCAAGCACCTAGCTTAGCTCTTGAGTTCCTGGGGCACCAGGATCCTGGAGCCCAACCCAGTCCATCCCCACTTCCCTGAGGGGGTGCCGGACTGCACTTATCTCCTTGTCAAGGCTGCTGATGTGCCCACTCTCCTTTGCCAGGTTGCTCATGGTGGGTGCAGGAGGGCAAAGTGTGTGGGTCAGAAGGAGGTCCACTCCCTCTCCATGTGAGGAAACCCGGCTTTGTAACCAAAACATCCTTAGCAATAGGATGGGAGACCATCAGGATAGGACAGGAGAAGGGGCAAGGGGATGGCAAAAGGGCAGCAGGGCTGCTGGTGGTCACGTGCTAAGACAGGACTTCCCTCAGACCCTCCCTCCATCTCATTCCACTCCTTCCTTCCTTCCTTCCTTCCTTCCTTCCTTCCTTCCTTCCTTCCTTCCTTCCTCATTCCCATCTCCTTCCTTCCTGTTTTCCGCCCTCCTTCCTTCCCTGCGTCCCTTTTTCATTCCCATCTCCTTCCTCTCCTGTTTCTAAAAAAAGTCTGCTTTTTTAAAATACTGCTGCATTTTTTCTTTTGAAATGTCCTCTGCATTGTAAAGTATCTTGTAATAGTCTTTGATATTTTTTTTTAATTTTATCATTTTGAAACTAATTCACCTTTTGAGTTTTGCAATTTGTTTATCAGTTTGTTCTCTTTTTTCAATCTATGTGCTAACAATCTCCCCGGTTGGTTGGCATTTTCAAAAAAGTTCTGTTTAGCCCTTTTAATCTGTTGAGCCATTATTTCCATCTCAGCTAGGTTTAATTTATGTTTTATTATCTCCATTTGCTTAAGTATTTTCTTTTGTGGGTCTATTTGTAATTCTGATTCTAATTTTCTGAATTCTTCTTTCAATTTTAACTGTTGTTTCTTTTCTTTATTCTTTTTAGCAGTATAAGTTACAGCCAACCCTCTGGAATATGCTTTAGCTGTGTCCCACACATTTTGAAGCGATGTCTCTTCTTTCTTGTTTATGTTGAAAAAAATGTCCATTTCCTTTGTCTCTAGTTGTATGAATTCTTTTTCTTTCAATCAAGGACTATCTTAATTTTTTCTTGGCTCCTCTCCAGGTCATCTTTATTGGGTTATGATCTGCCCAGATATTAGTTTCTATCTCAGTTTCTTGTATCATCATGCTAAGATCCGAGGATGTCCATATCATATCAATTCTAGACCATGATTTATGTCTGTTTCAGTAAAATGTATATTGTAGTTTCTTTGGATTTTTTTCTCTCCATATAACTTGGCTATAGAGTTCTTCTGCCATTTTTTAAAAACGCTTCAGGTAATATATTTCTTCCTTTCCTCCTTGTTTAGTGCTTTTATAGTCCAAAGGTTCCATCTGTTATTGAATTTAAGCCTCCCATTACACAAAGATTTTGATAGACCAATTCTAATATTTTTTAATATATTTTTTGTTAAAATTGTTTTTGTTTATCATTTGGTGCATATATTACTACCATCAGTATCTGTTTTTGATGCATCATTATATCCACTGTTAATGTTCTTCCCTCTTCATCTACATAAATTTGTTTAGGGTTCATCGTTTCTTTAATGTATAGGGCTATTCCTCTTTTCTTTTGATGTGCTAATGCAAAGTGAAGTTTACCAATTTTCGGCTGTTCTAACAATTTATGGTGTTGTTTCTTAATATGTGTTTCTTGGAGGCAAATTATATTCATTTTTAATTTTTGTAGTTGTGTAAAAAATGTTTCCTTTTTAAGGGAGAATTTAGTCCATTTATATTCATTGACAAGATCCCACTTTCCTTCTCCATCTCTTTCAATTATATCTAGGTCTTACTCTTCTAATCAGTCGTATCTGTCTCTGTTCTCTTGGTCTTGCTCCTTCTATGTATGTATTTAAATTTCTTCCTCCTCTCTTGGTTTAACTGCTCCTTCTACTGCCAACTCTTCCTGTTTCTTTGTTTCTCTTGTACCAGATTCAAAATCACCTCCTTCCAGAAACGCTCTGTGGTTATCATAGAATTCCATTGCTTTAGATGGCGTATCCAGTCTATATCTTTTCGTGTCCCAATAGATTAAAATCCCTTCTGGAATCAGCCACCTGAAATTCACTCCTTTTTCAATTAATTTTCTATTTAGAAACTGGTATTCTTTTCATGATTCTCTTATTCTCCTAGGGATTTGTTTGAGAACTACAATTTCTTTTTCTTTGTATTTCAGAGGTTCATCTCTTCTCAGAATCTCTTATTGATATTTTAAGAAATCTAATATGTACTTCTCTAGGGACTTTATTTCTTCTAGTGTAGTTTGAGTTGACTTGATAGATCTGATCTAATTCTCCCATTTCCTGTTTCCCCATTCCTAATACCTCTGCCAATAATTCCGTTATCAGGCCTAGAAGGTCCTCTTCCTTTTCTTCCATTATATTTTGAAATCTTAAAAAGTATGAGGCCTTTTCCATTTCCATGATAGCTATCAAGTCTTCTAGTTCACCATTTATTTGGATCAATTTCTGATTTTCATCTTTTAACTCTTTTAATTTCTGGTCAACCTCAGTTGATTTATCTTCTATTTTTTGAATTCTTTGTTGGTTTTTGTAACCATCTGCTTATAATTTTGAAATTGAGAGTCCATGTTATTAATTTTTTTATTCATTTTATCAAGATAACTTTTCATCTCATGGTTTGTCGTAACTGCCATGTGAGTAGCAATTACCTCTTGAATTGCTTGTAGTGTCACTTGTGTTTCTTTTTGGAAGTTGTTAGCCTTTTCTTATTGGAGCATTGTATCAGTTGATCTCTGATAAACTGGACTTGCAGAAGCAGAGGAGGGAGTAGAAGTTACATATTTTCCAGCTTTAGATAGATTTGGGATGCTCACCTTTATCTTTTAATCATACTTTATAATCCACCAAGTAAATCAGAATTTGTAATTTGTAATCCAATATGCTCCTAACAAATAGGAGAGGTAAATAGTAAAAATAATAAGTAGTAAAAAAAAGGAAAAATATACTGTCAAATTTGTAATCCAAATTGTAATCCAAAATGCTAGTAGAAGTTTCTTGTTCTTTACTCTGTCTCAAAACAGCTTGTAAAAATTCCAGGTCAAGCTGTATTTGTAATCCAAGGAAGTCAGATGACTTCAAAACAACTTTTATTTGTAATTATAATCCATCCTGTAAAGAAGGGCAACCAAAAAGATTCTTTTCTTTTCCAGCCACAATCTTCAGGACTATAAATTCCAAGGACATCAAAGAGTTTAGTCTACAAGCTGTGTCTGGGCATCTAGCCATTTTCTCACTCCAACCACAATAGCTTAATAAAAAAAGGGGGGAGCAAGTGTAGTTCTTAGTTTTGCCACTAGATGTCATTAGATTTCCATTTTATATTTCCCCAGCCAGGCTTTAGCAAGTTTGCGAAGTTATAGTCTGATGGTTTTCAAACAAAGAATAAAAAGAAAAGTTTATGGATGTTAAAGTATTCTTCTTCTGTCCCACTTAATTATCTTCACAATGTTATTATAAGTCTCTTTAATTTCCCCCAAAAGCTTAAACCGCCGCTTGTGTTTGTCAGGAGGGAGGAGTAAAAGAAAAGTCTCCCCCACTTATAGCTTTGGGGATTTCTTGCTTTTCGGGAGCTTTTTCCCAGAACCGGAGAGATAAGGAAAATAGTCTCACCCAGATCAGCTGTTTTGCTTTCCGCTTGATTGTAATCGTTTTCTTCCAGTGATCAGCTTCTGGCTGACGGCATGGGTGCAGTCAGCCTTTCTTCCTGCCAGTCGTGAGGGCTTTCTTGGATCAAGCGGGTCAGCTACCGCTAACTCGTGATCTACAAAGATTCGCCATTTGGCCCATCGCCTCTACAAGGCAATTTTCGGTCCTTTTGGACCCCCCCAGCAGGTAGAATTTTGGTGTGGGAAATGGAACATCTTTCCTCTGCACCCATGGTGCTACAAGCATCACCAGAAGTCATTGTGAATGAGTTCTTGTCGTGTTTCCCCTAAAATAAGACCCAATTAATTTTTGCCCCAAAGGATGTATTAGGGCTTATTTTCTGATTAGGTCTTATTTGGGGGGGAAATGTAGTACTGAATGTGTGTTGTCTAACTGACAGTCATAACGGGCTTATTTTGGGGGGTGGGCTTATATTATGACATTCTGAAAATCATGCTAGAGCTTATTTTCCAATTAGGTCTTATTTTGGGGAAAACACGGTATATTTTACACAAGGAGCAAAATATATGAATAAAAAAAGGTGTAAATACGAAATTGAGATGCCTTGTTTTACATGAAGAAAAAAATATTTCAATTGCCAATAATTTTGTACTACAGGCAAAATGTACTAATGGTTGTTTTTGCAATAGAGTAACTAGCTACTTAACATTACAATTAAAGTAATAAATACATGATTTTTTTTTCTTAAGAGGGAAGACGATGAAGAAACACAAGCCTTAAAAGAGAAATTGAAGTACTGGCAAAGACTCCGTCATGATCTTGAAAGAGCACGGTTGTTGATAGAGCTTATACGAAAACGAGAAAAATTAAAAAGAGAACAGGTATAAAGCTGTTGATGATTTTGTCTGAGTTTACATACCTTACATTTCACGTCATAATGAATGGAAATGATTTATTTTCCCTTTTACAAAATATCTGTACTAATAGCAAGCACTGTAGTGAGAATTAACGACATCCCCTAAGATTGTGGAAGGAAGGGACAGCAATAGGGAGCTGCCCCACGCTTACCGCACTTGCTTACCGTAGCAGCCAGGCCTTTCATGAATTGACACCTGCCTCGCCAACCCACTGCTTCTGCAGAACAGCCCCCCAACCCCCCCCCCCGGTCTGCATTTCACCATCAGAGGCCTTCAGAAAGGCCTCTGCAGTTGAGAATGGAGCTCTGGATTCCCCCTGGCCTGTATTTCGCCGTCAGAAGCCTTCTGGAAAGGCCTCTGCAGCCTAGAACTGAGCTACAGATTCAATCCGTAGCTTGGTTCTCAGCTACAGAGGCCTTTCTGGAAGATACATATACATACATACATAGATTGATACTATATGGCACAGCTATTAAGAGCTGTGATGGTGCAGTTTCAATTCCCTCAATCCTGACTGGTTCATGATTGATTCAGCCTTCCATCAGGGATGGCCGGCAGCTGCACGCAGTCTTTGGGCAAAAAGTCATCTGGGCTGCTGAGGCTCTGCTGAAGGCCCAGGATCGGCTTGCGCAGCTCCAGCTGATCAGCGCTGTGTGCATTTGCCAGCTGGGGAGTGGGTGTCTCCATGAGGGAGTGGGGTAGTGACAGACACTGTAGCTCTCCCTGAGCCCCAGTGAGTGGTGCACTCAAAAGAGAAGAGAAGGAGGGGGGGAGGGAAGGATATAAAAGGTTTTGGCGGGAGAGGAAGAGAAAAAAACGGGGAAAGAAGGGAACGGAGAAAGAGAAGGAGAAGAGGCTTCTGTGAGACAAGTAAAAGGGATCAACGAAGGAGTAGAGGCTGTGAAAGAGAGAGCAAGGAGAGGGAGAGAGGAAGTAGGGTCCACTAGCGACCTGACCATCAAGGTAGTGGTGCGTATTAATATGGATAAATTCTTCATACATTCGTCAGTGCAAAGGGAAAGTGATTCAGTAAAGGAACCTCCACCATAGAAATTAAAACTGGTACTTTTTTACTTTTTTTTTGGTCATCAAGTTTTTGACACCTTGCTAAGCACTGGTGGTACTCAAATATTGGCATGTCCTAAAAGTGGCACAATCTGAAAAGATTGAAAAGCACTGAATTAGAAGACAGCAAATACACAATGAGGAATACACATTGAAACCAATAAACTAGGAGACACCAAATGCCTAGGAAGCTAACAAAAGTCTTTAGTGATTAATTGTTAATTTCAGGCTGTTAGTGCCAGCCAATCAAGGAAGTTAGTGCTTTTTAGGGATTGCTGTATTGTCAGGTAGTGATCTCTCTGCTCTTTGGGGAGGGCAAATGGGTCAGGAACAACAAGACAATGTGTACTAACTGACAATAATGGCAAACGTGATGAATGCTGTGAAGGTCTAAGTTTATGCAAGGATTGCAAAGCTACTTTTTCATCCCCATCATAATTATGAATGCTCCCTGTCTGAGGCAGTGGTTAAACAAGAACTACTGATATATGTATTTAAGAACGTAAATTAGCTGAGAGAAAGGGGAAAGAAATCATGGTTGGCTGGAATTAATAAGATCTTCAAGACAGTCAGAAGAGATAAGTTTAAAAAACAAAATAAAAACAATGTATGAATTGTATTGGACCTGATATATTCAGGGATGATTTGTAACATTAAGATATGAAGAAGTATAATTATGTTGATTATTTCTTTGATTTCTTATTTCTTATTTTCTTTCTATATTTTGCATAATGTTGCTTACCCCAACAATAGTGTTACCCATTACTGCAAATATAGGGATTCGCTCTTGTGTATGAGTGGTACAACATAAAGGATTGCTACTTGGAAAATTAAGTTTGCTTTAACATATATAATTCTAATAATGTTGAATTTTGATTAAGCTTAGTAAATATTGTTTTTAATAATCGATTCTCAAAAGAAGAAGGAAAGAGTAACAATTATTTGATCAACATATACTATATATTAATGATGTCTGTATCATCATATCTGCTAAATCAATTATAGTTCTATTTTTTAAGTGTAGAAAAACATAATCATTTGCTGAGAAAGGAGGGGAACCATCTGAATACTCAGAACATAATTACTATTATATGGTTATTTTTGTTAAATTGATAGCTTTAAAAACCAAACAAAAATTAGATCTCTCCTTTTTAATCAATACCAAAGTTAAGTGTGGTGAAGTTTACTGAATCTTTTAAGAGAGCATTATAGTTACTTATCAGATACACAGTTTGCCTCGTATCAGGCTTAACAATCTTTATTAGTAAATGCCATAGTTGGATTTGATAAACGATAAAATGCACTATAATGCATGTAATTAAAGTCTGAACTGACCAAATCAATGCTAAATAAATAATTTCTGCAATTGATTTGTTATCTATTTTCCTATGCTATTATAAAATTATGCACGTATGGATATTCCTTCTGCCTATAACTTCATTGTGAAAGTTTCATTACAATGGTAGAATTTATCGCTAAGTGTAGTTTTCATGGGTTTGAACTTTAATTGTGATTTATTATAGCAGCAAAGTAGCCAGTGATCAAATTTTGATGACAATTATCCTCCGTTGTGCAGATCAAAGTCGAACAGGTTGCCATGGAACTTCAACTGACTCCATTTACTGTATTACTGCGTTCGGTATTGGACCAGCTACAGGAAAAGGATTCTGCTCGTATATTTGCTCAACCAGTGAATCTTAAAGAGGTAAAATAAAACATTTCTGATATACCGAAAATTTCATTGATGTAGTAGAATGTAACAGACATCTGTCATTGTTTTGACTGTTAAAAAGTTTAATAAAGTATAATTTAACTACATTAAATTTAGTTACTTAAATTCTGAAGGCATATAATATTAAAATAAATGTGAGGAGAGATTAATATTTTGAATGTATAGTTCTGGATTTGACTTACATGTTTTTAAAAATGATTTCATTAAAGATGTACAATAGTAATATCTAATACAAACTTAGAAAAATAAAGAGAAAAATAGGTGCAGAAAAGAAAAAGTTAAAAATTAAAAGAAAAATAAGAATATGGTAAAGAATATATATATATATATATATATATATATATATATATATGTATGTGTATATATATATATATATATATATATATATATATATATATATATATATATATAAAGAAATAACTTCTCCCTTCATCGCAGTATAAACAATTTTAATGTTACCATCTTTTAAAATATAACAAATAGTCTCTTCCATATCCCATCTCTTATCTATAACAAATTCATAAAATTTACCATATTTTCCGGCATATAAGACGACTGGGCGTATAAGACGACCCCTGACTTTTGAGAAGATTTTCAAGATTTTTTGTCTTATACGCCGGAAAATACTTACATGCCAGTTGCCAAGTGTCCGACACAAGCCCGATTCAGATTCAGCCCCGTCTGATGCAAATGGTGCAAAGCCACGCGCTCTTCCAGGCCAGACTTTGCAAACAGCACGCCAGAAGCAACAACCACCGCAGGAACTCTAAGTCCACGCCTTTCGGCAGCCTGCATGGCCAAACGCGATTCGGCTTTGAGATAGCATTTGCAGACGGAGCAGCCACCGCGTCTGGAGCCAAGTCCCGCCCAGGAGACGGTTGGCCAGGCGGGCCCGGAAGACGTGCTAGAGAGCCGGGCTTGGGGCGGCCATGCTGAGGCCGGCTGGCGAGGGCTGCTGCATGGTCTGTGGGCAAGAGGGGTGCCAAGTACCGTTGTTCCGCATTCCGTGACCAGGCAAGCAATTCTTCCGGTCGGCGCGGGTCAGGTGTGCCTCAGCAGGAGCAAAGGTGCTCCCTTCCTACTGTCGAGCAGCACGCCTCTGGGGACCGCCTGCCCCTCCTCTTTTCGGGGACCTGACAGCCAGCATTGGAAGCGCCAGCATGGCCAGTCCTACAGAAAGCAACGGCGGCGGCTGCAGTAGCCGCCCCAGGAGCTGACGAGAGTTTGCCCTCCATCACCCGTTCGTCATCGGCCGCTTAACCACGGGTCGCCATCACCTACCTCGATTCACCCAGCGATTCTGCCGTCCAGCAGAAAAGAGAAAAGATCAGAGAGGTGAATAGTATTTTCCGGCGTATAAGACAACTGGACGTATAAGACGACCCCCAACTTTTGAGAAGATTTTCATGGGTTAAAAAGTTGTCTTATACGCCGGAAAATACGGTAGTCGTATCTCTCCTGATTTCAGCAAAAGGGTTACCACAGATAACCAGATATCTATTTTAATAGTATTAATCAAATAAACTAACCCTAACTTTATATTCATTCCATTTACCGTATATACTTGAGTATAAGCCGAATTTTTCAACCCACTTTTTGGGCTGAAAAATTCCACTTCGGCTTATACTCCAGTCAACAAAAAAACTTACCGTTCCTCCGCGCAGACCTGCCGACGTTTGGGGAGGTTTGGGCACCTCCCCAAACCTCCCAAGGTCTCCGTTCCTCCGCGCAGACCTGCCGATGTTTGGGGAGGTTTGGGCGCCTCCCCAAACCTCCCCAGGTCTCCGTTCCTCCGCGCAGACCTGCCGACGTTTGGGGAGGCGCCCAAACCTCCCCAAACGTCGGCAGGTCTGCGCGGAGGAACGGAGACCTGGGGAGGTTTGGGGAGGCGCCCAAACCTCCCCAAACGTCGGCAGGAGGAAAGGAGACCTGCCGACGTTTGGGGAGGTTTGGGGAGGCGCCCAAACCTCCCCAAAGGTCGGCAGGTCTGCGCGGAGGAACGGAGACCTGGGGAGGTTTGGGGAGGTGCCCAAACCTCCCCAAACGTCGGCAGGTCTCCGTTCCTCCGCGCCCTGCCTGCCTGCTTCTTTCCGCAGCGGAAAGAAGCAGGCAGGCAGGGCGCGGAGGTCCGGAGACCTGCCGACGTTTGGGGAGGTTTGGGGAGGTGCACGCGCACCTCCCCAAACCTCCCCAAACTTCGGCAGGTCTCCGGACGGCGGCGGCTTGGGAGAGGTGCGCGCGATCCTGGAAGTACCGAAGCCTCGGCCGCGCTCAAGTCCTCGGTAAGCTCCGGGCGGTCACTTGCTTCGCGTCTCCTGAGGGAAGGGGGGGCGACTGGAGCGGGCGTGTTTCCTCGCCTGCTGGGCGCCGCGATTTGCCCGGGGAACGCGCAGGCCCCGAATGGCAGCGTGGAGCGAGGAAGCGGACAGCCAGGGCTTCCCCGAGAGCCGCGGCCACACAGGGTATTCCTGTGTATTCAGGCTTGCAAAATGGCGGATCGAGCCTCTGCTGGCGGCAGAGGCTTGCAGAACGGCGGATCGGCTTATACTCGAGTCAATAACTTTTTCCAGTTTTTGGGGGTGAAATTGGGGGTCTCGGCTTATACTCGAGTCGGCTTATACTCAAGTATATACGGTACTTCTAACAATCTTGCTCTTAATCCCTTCAAATAAGTATTTCCATTTTTTTTCTTTGTCCCTTCTCATATCATTCTTCAAAGCTTAAACAAACTTTTTTTTATTTGTTGTAAATCCAGTATAGGAATATTGTCTGGGTTACTTTGTTGGCTTTTATCTGTATATCTCTTTTTATTATTAAGACAATAGTTCACTTCTTCTGTCTGTCCAGTATGACATATTTTTCCATGTCATTCTTGAAACTTGTCATTTTTAAATTCATGTTCAAATCAATCTTAATTATTTCAGGTAATTCTTGATTCTTTTCCATAGCGTTTTTAAACACAGTCTGTCTATAGAGGCAGACACTCTTAAAATTAAGTTCTGGGTCCATGGTTCAAAAACATCCTTCAGTATGTTTCAAAATATTTTGCTTCATTCACTGTTAGTAAGTCAACTTTGAGTGTTCTTCTTTAATTGCAATCTTTAGTTCTGTCTGGTTTTATCTACAAGTTTGGTTGTAAGTGCAAGGACCCAACTTTTTTCAGCATCGTGATTACTTTGAACACTCACCAAAGAGTTGTAATGCTGAATTTTTAAATTCTTTTTTTTATTGAAAAGTTTTACAATACATTTTTAAATACAAAAAACTCCCTCCTCCCCCAACCCTCCCCTCCCCTCCCCTCCCCCCTCCCCGACTTCCCAGAGCTGAATACAGGGTATAATAATACAAACATAAACTAAAATATGCTAACAACAAAAATAACACATTAAGTTCTATTGGACTTTAACTCTCCATAGTCATAATATTAATAAAGTAACAAATGACTAATCATACATCATAAAAATCCACTACTTATTCAAATGCTAAATGAAACTTTTTAGTCCCATATTTATTCTGAATATATTCAATCCATCTTCTCCATTCCACAATATATCTCTGTTGCGATTGATCTTTCAAATATGCCGAAATCTTTGCCATTTCTGCCAAATTGGAAACTTTCAAAGTCCACTCTTCTATAGTTGGCAATTGCTCCTTCTTCCAGTATTGCGCAACTAAAAGTCTTGCCGCCGTAATTAGATTCAACATCAACTTAGTGTCTATTACAGTAGTATCTGTAATAATACCCAATAAAAACAATTGCGGGGAAAACTTTATCCTTTTCTTAAATATCTTTTGCATATTCCACCAAATTTTAATCCAAAAAGCTTTAACCTTTTTACAAGTCCACCATATCTGAAAATATGTTGCATCCTCACAACCACACCTCCAACATTTGGGCTGGCAGTTTGGATACATACTTGCTAATTTTTTAGGGTCTAAGTGCCACCTATAAAGCATTTTATAAAAATTCTCTCTTAAGTTTTGGGCCTGTGTAAATTTTACATTTCTAACCCAGATCTTTTCCCAAGTGTCCATTGTTATAACTTCTTGAAAATTCTGGGCCCACTTTATCATGCAATCTTTAACAAGTTCCGTTTCTGAGTCAATTTCTATCAATGCATTATATATCCTTTTAATATGTGCTTGACCTTGATCTCTAATTTGTTTTACCAAATTTTTCATCAGTCATCAAAAAGCCCCTTTCTGGTCCTCTTTCCATCTTGCCTGTAGTTGCCCATACTGAAACCAAGTTTGTACAATCTTTTCTTCCTTTAAAATATTATATGGCTTTAATTGCCATACATTCCTTTCTAGACTTAAAATTTCCTTATATGTAGTCTCATCCTGTTTGAATTTTTAAATTCTTAACTTAATGCTTTTGTAAGAATTCAAAACTATTCCCGCTCAGGAAGGATTCCTTATAATTAATTCCAAAATCCTATTTTGAATTTATATAGTTTGTTAATCCATTGACAACTTTCTAACATCAAAGATTCACAGGGAGTCCTCACGATCAGTGTGGAGATTTGCTGCTCCGTCGCTAAGCGATACTGTTGTTAAGCGAGTCGTGCCCAATTTTGAAATCCTTTTGCCATAATCCACAAAGGAATCATCATTGTTAAGTGGAGTCATATAATTGTTAAGTGAATCTGGCTTTCCCCTTGATTTTGCTTATTGTAAGCGCTCTTGGAAGATTGCAGGAGGTGATCACATGACCCTGGGATGCTGTAAATATTTGCTGGTTTCCAAGCAGTAAAATTTTGATCATTTGACTGTGGGGAAAGCTGCAACAGTCATAAATGCAAGAACCACTCATAATTCATTTTTTTTAATCCCATTACAACTTTGAACAGTCATTACATCAACGATCATAAATTGAGGATTACCTACGTATAATTACCCTTTTGCTGCTTATTCCATAAAAAAGTACTTAAATTTATATTTGAAACTTCTTTCACTGTGGATTAAAAGTAAGTGTTATAAAAATCCAAAGGTTTCTAATAGCTTAAAACTAATTAAGCAGTTTCCAAAAATGATTTAAAGAAAAATATGCAAAAAATCCTTTTGAGGCACCAAGCCATGGTTTGAGCAAGATGACTATTCCTGTATCTTCAAGAGTTTTAAACCCACCAGAGAATGCTATGTTATGGTTTCCTTCTGAGGAACAACTATTTCAAACACTTGTGAACAATCTCAAGTCCTCTCCTTGTCTGGAGAGGAATTACAAAGAAGCAGGCTGCTCATTGACTCTTCATTCCGTTATGGTCATCAGCTTCGCTTCAAACCAAGTTGCTTTGTTCACAATTTCTTCCTTTGGAAGTCCAGGCTTAAATGATAAAGTTAACTTAATTGGGTTAAACTCACTTTAAGAGTTTTAAAAAATGCATTTAAATATAGGATGCTTAGAATAAGATGCGAGAGTCAAGTTCTAAGTGTCAAAAATGCACTGCAATAAAATCAGGCCATTTTGGTTTTTCTCAGTATTTTCTAATAATCCGTTGCAGCTTTTCAAAACAATATTTTGAATTTTAGTATATTATTCAAAGTGCATATAAGAATGTGCAGAATACTCTATGCATAGAATTGGTGGCTTTTCGCAACCTGTATACAGACTGAAACAAACATGTACGGATGTGAATAGTTGTCCAGAATGCGGACAGTAGGAAAAAAATAAGGTCAGTGGAAGGATGATGATGATAATGACAACAACAACAACATTGGAAGGGGCCCTAGAGGTCATCTAGTCCAACCCCCTGCTCAGGAAGGAAACCCTATACCATTTCAGACAAATGGCTATCCAATCTCTTCTTCAAAACCTCCAGTGTTGGAGCATTCACAGCTTTTGGAGGCAGGTTGTTCCACTGATTAATTGTTCTCTTTAATTCTAGTTGCTTCTCTCTTCGGTTAGTTTCTGTCCATTGCTTCTTGTCCTGCCTTCAAGCACTTTGGAGAATAGTTTGACTCCCCCTTCTGAGATATTGGAACACTGCTATCATGTCACCCCTCGTCCTTCTCTTCATTAAACTAGACATACCCAGCACCATTCCTTATATGTTTTAGCCTCCAGTCCCCTAATCGTCTTTAGGGGACTGTTGTAGTGTGCAAACTTTAAGGGAAGAAAAAGAAAGCATGAGATGATTGTGGGAAAGGTGGGCAGACTATTTGGACATGAGTGGCACCAGGAGTGCTATTCCGATGGCAACATTCAACAAAAAGAAATCATGAGATTATTGGGGAGGGTTACTGATCAGTTAAATATTCACTCCTAGAATATAGATGACACAGAAGGAATGGCAACATGTAGCTTGAGGAGGGAAGATTGGAGTAAGGTGCTCAGATCAGAAAGATGAAGACATGCAACAAGTACAAAATGTATCGGCCTTGTTCTATTAGTAAGACCCCTTTATATTTCTCTTGGTAAAAACCATTGATATCTTGCAGGGTTTGGTTCATCAGGATTGAAACACATGCACACGCGCGCACACACACACATACAGTCACTGAAATGGTCTGACTTAACTTCTAAGCTACAGTTTTTCTGTGCGTGGAGCAAAACACATGTTTTGGTTTCATGCATTATCACATGTCTTCCATTTAAAATCTGTATTTCAGGTTCCTGATTATTTGGATCACATCAAACATCCCATGGATTTTTCTACTATGAGAAAACGGTTAGATGCCCAAGGTTATAAAAATCTCAATGAGTTTGAAGAAGATTTCAACCTTATTATTGAGAACTGTATGAAGTACAATGCAAAAGATACAATATTCTACAGGGCTGCTGTGCGGTTAAGAGATCAAGGAGGTGTTGTTTTGAGACAAGCTAGAAGAGATTCTGAAGCAATTGGGTATAATAATGAAACTGGAATGCACTTACCTGAACGGCCTAAACTTGAATCTCCTCCACCTTTTACCTGGGAAGATGGTAAGGAAATAAATGTCAACTATTGCAGCAATATTTTCATGTTTTTGTATGAACAGACATATTTTTATGTATATATTCTACACAGTAAATGAACTCTTTTAGGCATGTTCTTCTATATTCTTAAGTAAGAATTTCATATAATTTAACTCTATATAACAACAATCCTGTACCACAAATTGTTTTAAAATTAATTGAATAGTTATGCTGATGGACTACTATTAATAAGAAAAAGGGGAAAAATGAGACACTCCTTGAAGTATATATGTGTTATACTGTGTTATATGCTTTTGAATTCCTGCTTGGAAGAGACTTCATGAATGGAATTCTTTTTTTCTAATGCTTAAATATAACTTCTCTCTGTTTTCTTCATTGTCTGTTACTTTTTCCTGTATTCTCCCTACTTCCCTTCCTATTGTTCCTTCCCATATTGTCATCTTTATATTTATTTATTTACTGTTCTTTCTGTTGAAAGGTAATGTCTGTATATATCCCAAACTGGTTTGAATGATTGATGTAGGCAGGTGTGGATCAATTAATGGAGTAATTGATGGAATCCCTTACTTTACAGATACTTTTAATTAGAAGCTTTTAATTTAATTTAATAATTACATAATATATTTATTGGGCAAGCAATAAGGCTGTACTAAATTATTCTAATATAGAGTTACTAAACCTAAATTCACAAGGCAGGGAGACCGAGCTTTACCGAGGAATTGCAAAACCTAGAACAAGAACTTCTTTCAGTTGATCTTAACAAACCTCTTCTTGATCAAAGTAGAGGTAGTGTGATATCTTTAGAGAAGTGGAACAACGTAATGTTGAAACTGCAGTTGGGAGTGATGAAAGTAGGGCTGAACTTTCCCATAGATTTTTACCACAACATGATGTAATAGTGGACTCAGCTATTGAACCATATTAATTAGGATAAGTATTATTATATTTTTTATTAAATTTGTCCTTTCAGAAAATGTGGTTTGTTTACTAGGACTGCTATGGTGACAATTTATTAATTACTTTGCAATGATGTTTCGGAAATTTCTTTTGTTCAAGGCTAAATCATACCTTGGATCTTACCATTGTACTGTTTATACAATTAATATGAATACCTACTTGAATACTAATGGAAAACAAAAGCATAATGGCAGCTCACACTAATACAGTTTAGTAGATTTGCAAAAAATTATTGATTGCCTCATTCATCTTACGTTAGTCCACCAGTCCTTTCTCAGTAAATAAATTTATATTCTGCATCATTAGATAAATCCCTTCCCAAGTTTTTAATGTTTCATAATTTTTAGAATAAAGTTCAACTTGATTCAGGGCTATATTGGATATAAATGTCTCTTCCAAAAATCAATTGCATTTTCTTTTAATAGAATGGCTGAAGTCTTTTATTGCTATAGAACAAGGGTGTCAAACTCTTCATGTCATGTGACGTGCCGCGATGTATTGCAACTTTTTTTTGCATTGCTGGAGCTAGGGTGGCTGCGGCCTCTGTATAATGCTATAGAACTTTGTACTATGAAAATAAAATGAAGGACAAGCTTTACTTGAGGCTGCTTAGTTTCTTGAATAACAGCCTATGTGTTCTAACACCATGTGGCACATGTTGTAAACATTGAACTAATACTTTGAGATACAACAATAAACTGCATGAGTGATACAGAAAACAATTTTTGGCTCCTTAAAATTAAAAGCTGATTTGAGCATTAAGGCAGAAGTTAGATTTGATCAGTTCTTACCTTGCAATGGAGTAAGTGGCAACTATTTGTGCTGTACTTCAGGAGTAAAAGTCTATGTGCAGTAACTTTCTTGTCTGTGAAATGGATTTGGAAAAGTGATGCTCTCATTAGTAGTACCATACTCCATATAGGATTCCTGCTGGAGGAATGAATAGTTTAGCAATCAATATATCAAGTTTATGTATTGTTGATTGCCAGATGAGCTCATAGTTACCTGTTGAGTGGCAGTATTACCTGTTCTTAAGGTGCCAAAAATTGAATTTGAAATATATACCATCCAGTTTTTATGCCAGCAAAATCATTCAACAAGGGCATAGGGAGATTTACTGTTTTAAAATAATAACTAGGATAGAACTAAAGGTCCTATGTTAACGTCAGATGCTTCTTTAGTGTTTGCAGTGAAAGTCAATTGAAATAGCAATCTAATAGCTTTTGTTTTATTGAGTATCATTGTGCAGCAGAGTCATGCTGTTTCTCATACTATAGAAAAGTATTGTAAATGCCTGTGTTTTAATTCAGTGGATAGGTTACTGAATCCTGCCAACAGAATGCACATGTCTTTGGAAGAGCAGCTGAAAGAATTGTTAGAAAAACTTGATCTCACTTGTGCAATGAAATCCAGTGGGTCTCGGAGCAAACGAGCAAAGCTTCTAAAAAAGGAAATTAACTTGATTCGCAGCAAGATAAGTCAGCAACATCATCAACCCCCTCAAATTGAATCAGGTATTGGAAGTTTTGAAGAAGAAAATGCAGTAGTGGAACACGAAAGTGAGGAAGAAGGTAAGAGACATCTTGATTTAAATCATAATAGTACATTCAGAAGGAGAAGGTTGGGGGGGTGGATAGAAGAGCTAATTTACTATTAGTTGTAAAGTTTTAGAAGTCCAAAACAGTTCTAAATAGGAGTATAAGGGGTATTTTTTTGTTACTACATAAATATACAGTAGCTTGGAATGAATTTTTTTCTATTTTTCCCTACCCAGATTCAAACAGTACATTTAAGTGGTAAATTCTGAACCCATGTTCTTTTTAGGGGAGGGGAATGGAGATTTTAGAAATATTTTAGTGGTCACTATTAATACCTAAATTTACTTTTAACGCTTCAGCATAAATTTGTTGATGCATTTAATAAACTTGCACAGCAACTCCATGCATTTTTATTCAGAATAAAATCTGTTCTCTTTTGTAGAGATTACTCTCAGGTAATACATGTAAGAGTGCAGTTTCCAAAATGTTAGTTTTCTACAAGCAGAATTGTAAATATGTTCAATACTAAAGGAGACTGAAATGCAAAATGTTGTGACAATATCTTTGCATTTTATTTCTAAAATGTAGGGAAAATATTGTAAATAGAAACCTTAGATGTTGTAGAAAGCCAAAGAAAACACATCCAAGACAGACACACAATCACAGTACTAAATATTTGGAAATTAAGTTGATTCCTAAACAATTTATAATCTGTAAGAGGTTGTTGGTGGTGTCATAGCCAGTTTAATGGGAGAGGTGAACAGGTTAAAAAAAATCCAAATTGTTATTCTAAATCATAAAGATAGAAGATGCAAGATTTTTTTCCCCAGAAGACCTTTTTATAATTTCATACTTTCCAGATTTAACAGTAGACAACAACTGACATTGTGAAAATTTCAGTGTTTGCAAATTGTAGTGCATGAAACAGGAAAGCTATTGTATTTATTTTTTCCAAATTAGATCAAAAGGCATCAGAAGTACAAAAGTAACAAAGACCCTTTAAGCTGTCATAAACAAGCCAACATCCTTTAGATAGACTATACACAGAATTATTGAATGCTATAGATTGTCTTATATCAAAATTTTGACACAGTATAAATAGAGTAAAAAGAATGGTGTTACAAAAGATTAAACACAAGGTGGGCTTTTTTGGTTGTTTTAGTATTCTATCAAATTTTCAGGATTTTCATCTTCAAATGGGGAGAGTAGGACGAAGGATAAAGATACTACATTTTTCCCCATTGACCTTCATTTTTAATATTATAGTATGTGAAGTATAAACCACAGTTTATACATGTACATGTACATATACATGTACATTATACATGTGCAGATCAAATTGCATTCTGGCACAATAAAAGATAGATGAGACTTTTTTTTTAAAAAAAAAAAAGCTATACATATGCAGCCTTGTTTAGTTTTTTTTTTTTCCAGGCTGAAGCTGCTGGTGACTTTCTACATAGCAATCATTATTAATAGTATAATAACTGCAGTTCACATAGCAGTAAAATGAATTACCATATGAATAAAGAAGTGACAAATTCTAATTCATTAGAAAAGGCCAGTTTTTTTCCCTTTAGAAAAACTTCACAAATTTCTTAAAGTATGTTGATTAAATCTCAAAATTACTCTAAATATATTCCAACTTGAATCGTGTTATTTGAATAGAAACAATAAGAATAGGTCAAAAAGATATGCATAAAGGATACAGAATAGTAAGGAAATTATGGCCAATAAATTCAGTTACATTTCTTTGGTGGGATTCAGATGGCTATGCCTTTCTTATTCTGTCACACAGATGATACCATTACTAATATTTCTCTAAAAATATGTATTCCCTAAAGGTGTATTGGATAGTAATATTATCAGTCATGTCCATATATTTACTAAGCTATCAGCTGTCCCTGATCTTCCAGTGCCACTGTATTTTAAATTATTAAATTGGCAGGAATGTAAATATCGCTCTTTATAAACATAAATTTTCAAAATACTCAAGCTGATTATTTAAATGTGAAAGGAATGTTATAGTTGAGGCTTTTTAAGCCTCTGCAAAATAAAATAAAAAGGTTAAGACATGAAAAAAATCCGTGCTCTGAAATTATTTTTTCAACCAAAATATTGTAGAGGTTGTCATCTGAAGTTGGGATTCAAATAGATTTGTTAATAAAATTGTACAATAGTAAATTTGGTTAAATTGATCAGTAGTATCAGTATGTATAGGGCAGATACCATGTGAAGAGTAACTTTTGTAAAATGTTGTCTGGGGTGTGTGTGTGTGTTTGGTTTGTTGTCTACGCAAAAAACATCCACAGTGATATAGCCAGACTGAGATATTAACTAGAAAATTATAGAAATAACTACTTGATTATGTTTTTATCTAGACATTCATGCATATAATACAGGTAGTCTCATTTAATATCTGCTCAAAATTTTGATTCACTGAATGAGGGGGATTTAAGATGGATCCTTGTAAGTGTGGCCATTGCAGCATTCCTGCAATCACGTGGTTGCCATTTGTGATATCTACTACCTGCTTCTAGCAAGCAAAGTCAATGGGAAGCCGGCAGGAGATAGCAAATGGCAATCACATGACTGTAGTAAAACACAATTGCACGGTATTCACCTAACAATGAGAACTGGGATTGCTGGAACTCCTGTCAGATGGTCATGTAATGTCATACCTTATGCATGGGTCACTTAGTGAAGAAGTTCTCAGTCCCAATTACCAATGGTAGAGAGGAATACCTGTATTTGGAAACTTAAAGTAAGACAATTCTAAAATATTCTAAAACCCTCATACAAAACTTCTGAAAAGAATATCTAAAATATCACTTAAATAAATAAATAGAAGATAAAAGATGAATTGATAAGAATTAGTTCTCTGAAATATTTTAATGTTTCCTGCCAAAGTATTTTAATTTAATCAAACTGAAAATTTATCATAATTATAATATTGCTTTCTAAATACATTAATTTAACCTCTATTATTTTAGTTAAGAACAATTGAAAAGGGTAAATACATAAAGTACATATAAATACATATTCACTCAGTGCATTCTACTGAAGGTGAAGTACTTTTATAAGTACAGCATAAGACACAAATGCTGCGGTATAAATCTTAATATTTAAACATTCAATTCATTCATAAGAGGTGCATAACACCAAGAATTCATAATATTCGTTCCAATGAGAGTTTCTATTCCCAAATAATGACATTGAATATTAAAGCCACTCTTTTTTACTTTTACATCATTCCCACATAAATTTAGGCATTAACTAGGACAGATAGTTTGTTTAAAGTTTACATACATGAGATGCTTTACTTTGTATCAAACAATATTTACTGCGGGCTACCTATTTGATACTAAGTTTTATGTAGTAGCTCTTATAATTACCAGTTTTCAAAAAAAAACTTTATTAATTTTTTCAGGAGATAAATCTCCCCCTAAACTTGAACCATCAGATGCATTACCTCTTCCTTCAAACTCGGAGACTAATTCAGAGCCACCAACCCTCAAACCAGTAGAACTCAATCCAGAGCAGAATAAATTTTACAAAAGAGTAAAATTTGACAATGAATTGTATAGTACTTCCATTCAGAAAGAAATAAACGGACACACTCCAGAACACTTACTTGACAGTAATCTCAGTGAGTCGACTGTTTCTGCTGTAGCTGAGTCATCAACTGATGTAAACAGACGTACATCAATTCTCTTCTGCAAATCGAAAAGTGTAAGCCCCCCAAAGTCTGCAAAGAACACTGAAACCCAGCCAACTTCTCCACAGCTAGGGACCAAAACCTTTTTGTCTGTAGTCCTTCCAAGGTTGGAGACACTACTGCAGCCCAGGAAAAGATCAAGGAGTGCATGTGGAGATTCTGAGGTGGATGATGAGTCCCCTGTAAAGCGTCTGGATACAGGTAAACATTTGCTTTACCTACTTTTTGAAGGTAACCTAGATAACTATTAAATATATTAAATCATTTATGATATATATATATATATATATATATATATATATATATATATATATATATATATATATATATATATATATATATATATATATATGTATATTCATATTGTGCTTTTCTTGGTATATCTTTATCAGATTAATTTTCTTTTATGTCTAGCTCTACTTTTGGTACAGTAGGTTTTTGGTCTGCAGTTGAAATCTGTTGCTTCACGACTATATATAGTTACCTTTGTTTCTAATGAATAGAAATTACTCTATTTAAAATTCAGCTGCAAATTATATCTATTTCCATGTAACAATTTAATAATTATTTCTTTTTCGAGGGGTGAATTCCATGAGATGGCATTTGAAAATGTATAGGTGTGTATCTGTGTACATCTATTATATTTAGATATAGGTATATATAAAATGTTTCTACAAGTGCTTTTTCAGGACTATTAAATAGATTTTGTATTTTCTGTATATTTTATGCAGTGCTTCTAATGAAAACTAAAAAATAGTTGTTCTGAGTATTGATAACACTAATCTGAAATCTCTACAAGTGAGGGGGTAGTAAACGTCTTAATTACTATGTTTAATTTTAGTATAGATAATTAAACTTACACTGTTCATAACCCCTAATGTGATATAAATTGATGTAAGATCAAAAATTTTATCTCACATTAAAATCAGAATGCTTGGTTAGAAACTGTGTGTATATAATGGAACATGTGCTGTTTTTTAGATACTGTTATCTACAAATGTGCTGTCTACAAATTTCTTTGACTTTTTATTCCTGAAAACAAATTACTTATATCATAAAAATCACTTATTTTAGTATTCGAAGTCTACCAATCTATATAAAATATATTCAAGAAGTCCGTGTTTCAATAAATAGGATAAAATAGTTGATTAATGTTTTTATTTCTGGATGTAAACTTACACAACTTCCTGTTTAGAAACTGTGAATTCTATCTTTGAATTTGGAGCTATGAACCAAAATAGTAATGACTGGCTGACTGTTCAGCAGCTATTGTTGCCTTTACACTGTTTTTATACTACATGTATTTTCAGGTTGAATGTTCCTTCTAAATCTGTGGACCTTACTTAAGGTTTTGCTTTAAACAATTGTATGAAAATGATCAAGCATAAGTTCTACGTGCATAATAGCATTGTAATTATTTAAAGATGAAAGTTTATATATTTTCAGAATTTATAACAGAAATTTCATAACAGAATTTCAGAGTGATTTACAGGTCAGAATAAAACATGTCAAGCTGAAATACAACATCTACAGAAAAAAAATAAATGTCAATCTTAGAAAGTATTAGTCTGTTTAAACCTAATTCAGATAAAAGCTCTTGAAATACCTTTTGTTCTCCAAAAGTTAAAAAAATAAGTAGGAAGAGATTTTTTTAAAGAAGGAAGAGAACAATACCCAACAAATCTAGAAGGTTCTCTATTTTTTTTAGAAGGTAGAAACAATTCATAGAGTTCCCTTAAATTATTTCACTGTCTTTCACAGAAGGGAAATGGAAAACAAAAGGTCTAGTGTGAATTAATCATGTTGGATTGAATTCAGAACTGTAAAGGTAAATGATACGCGTTTGTTAGATCTCCTGTTAAAATAGTTCTACTCTAGTCACTTTCTGTAGATGTGGGGAGAAAAGAGCTGGTTTTTTTCACCTTACTATATATAAAGAGGATACAAGATGTTATGCTACACAAAAGACTGCATTTTGTAATCTTTCATTTTGGGATTTTATTTTTATTTTATTTCATTGGAACATATTACACTTGTTCAAGGACTTAACATAATTGATAGTTGGTGCCAGAAGTATTCCTATGCTATGTTGTAAGATTTGGGGTTTGTCTGTAATTTGGGGGGTCTGGCCATCCATGTGTTGAATGTCTTGCAAGTGCCATAGAAGTGGGTTAAAAAAGTAGCTTCATGGCACATGAGCATTATCTTGACCTAATATAATAGGATTTTGAAAAAGCTGCTCAGGTAAGCTTTTAAAATATATGAGCTTCTTGCATATAGTTATAATTTTCACATTTCATGCAACTCCTTATTTAAATTGCTTTCCTATTTTAAAAAGGTGAAAAATAATCACAGATTTCACTGTCTTCGTGAAAATACAAAAGCAGGAGAATTGTACTTGGTGAGCAATGCTTTTAAATTTGATGCTTCATACCTGCATGTATTGAATCATCAAAGATCCGTTGTGTTTTTGATACCAACAGACCACATACTTCTAGAAGGTTCACAAGTGGGAGTGATGATCTTTCTCTGAAATAACACAATGCTATGGTATATATTAAGTGAATTGGATTGCTTCAGTTAATGATTTGAGTAACATGATTTTTAATCCATTTTTTAATCTGTAATCTATAGAAGTCCTCAAGCGTGATCAGGGCACCATACTGGATTTAAACCAGTATATGTTGGATTGAATCATGCTTTGATTCCATTGAACCAATGATATTTAAGAATGAAATACAGCTCTAAATCCACTCTATTTATTTATTTATTTATTTTTGGGACTTATATGCCGCCCTATCTCCCGAAGGACTCAGGGTGGCTAACAACAATAAAAAACAACAATACAAAAATTAAAAAAGAATTAAATAACACCCCCAAAATAAATTAACTACACAGTTAAAAAATTAAAAATTAAAACATATTTAAAAACCCATCATCAATCCAGGTCAGCCTGATGGAAGAAAAAAGTTTTGAGGTCGCGGCGAAAGGACCGGAGGTCCGGGGCCATCCGAAGCTCAAGGGGGAGTTGGTTCCAAAGGGCTGGTGCTCCCACAGAGAAGGCCCTCCCCCTGGGGGTTGCCAGCCAACATTGTCTGGCTGACTGCACCCTGAGGAGGCCCTCTGTGTGAGCGCATTGGGCGATGGGAAGTCGTCCCTGGTAGCAGACGGTCCTGCAAATATCCCGGGCCTAAGCCATGTAGGGCTTTAAAGGTAAGTACCAGCACCTTAAATCTCGCCCGGAAGACAACTGGTAGCCAATGCAGCTCATGCAGGAGGGGTGTAATATGGGAGTATCGGGATGCTCCCATCACTACCCGCGCGGCCGCATTCTGCACCAGCTGAAGCCTCCGGGTGGTCTTCAAGAGCAGCCCCATGCAGAGAGCATTGCAGTAATCCGAGAGGTAACGAGTGCATGAGTGACCGTACGTAGGGCATCTCAGTCCATATAGGGGCGCAACTGGCGCACTAGGCGAACCTGGGCAAATGCCCCCCTGGCCACGACTCCAATATGATCTTCAAAACTGAGTTGTGAGTCCAGGAGGATGCCTAAATTGCGTGCCCTATCAACGGGAGGCAACACCTCTCCTCCCATAACCAAAGATGGAACCTCTTGGACAAGTCGAGATGCTGGTACGTAAAGCCACTCAGTCTTGAGCTGGAGCCTGTTCTTCCCCATCCAAATCTGTACCGCTTCCAGGCAACGGGACATCACATCGAGGGCATCACTTGGCTTGGTTCGGGGTGGAGATAAAAAGCTGGGTATCATCGGCATATTGATGATACCTCACCCCAAAACCACGGATGATCTCACCCAGCGGCTTCATATAGATGAGCGAGAGCACCGACCCCTGGGGCACCCCACAATTAAGGGGCCTAGGGGTTGACCTCTGCCCTCCTGTCAATACCGTTTGCGAGCGGCCCGAGAGGTAGGAGGAGAAACACCGTAAAACGGTGCCTCCCACTCCCAACCCCGCAAGACGTCGCAGCAAGATACCATGGTCGATGGTATCAAAAGCCGCTGAGAGATCTAAAAGGACCAGGACAGAGGAATAACCCCTGTCTCGGGCCCGCCAGAGATCATCCACCAATGCCGTCTCCGTGCTGTACCCGGGCCTGAAACCCGATTGGTACGGATCCAGATACTCTAATATATTGTGTCTTTAGGTAGGGATTTGGTTTCTGGGAATGCATGTTATAGTAAGCAATTTTGTTGTTTGGCACTATGGTTTTGTGAGAATTACAAGAAATGTTCCACTGAAGTGCAGAGAAAAGATATTCTTTCTAAATGTTCTATTACTATCGCTATCATCACCAATATTTCTAGGCATAATTTATATTTGAAGTATATATTTGAAGTATATAGTTAGGAATTGGGGTAGATTGCAAGGGTTACTCCAAAATATAATTTTATCATATTTTATCTATATCTTAAATTATTGTACACTATTACAATTACATTTTAGACTGTATTTTATTCCCATTTCATTTTAAATCATATTTTATTCTAATTCCATTTTAAATTGTATTTTATCAAATTTCATTTTAAATTGCTTTTATCAAATTTTAGTAATAATTTGTTGCTGGAACTTTGCGCTTTGATATGGACCAAGGGCTAATCAATAAAGACTTACTGTTATTATATAGTTGGGAGTAAAAGAGAAATTTATTTTTCTCAGAACTTCAGTTTTCTAATATATTTATAAAGTGCCTCCTAAAACTTTAAGAAATCAGGTAGTCCTCCCTCGTTCACAGACCATTCATTCAGTGATCAAAAGGAAACTTACGCCTGTTCTCAAAGTTGTTGCTGTTACAGCGCACACTGACCCATCACATGATTGCAGTTCAGGCACTTCGGCCAGCACACATTTCATAGCACCCATGCTATTACTTGAAAAGAAGTTTTTCCCTGAGCCGGATAGTGCTAAAATGCCTTGGTGCCATACTGGCTGTATCTGGCTGGATTGCAGAGGGGAGGCGGGGGGGGGGGAATCAGAAGCAAGGTTGGTTTTTTTTCCTTCCCCCCTGAGTGCAAAGCCAGCCCTGCCCAGAAACTCTTTACCAAGAAACACCCCTTTCTTCCGCTCTGCCTCAGGGAGGGGCTGCTTTGTGCCTTTATTATTATTATTATTATTTTTCCTTTTTCACAATCCAAAGCCAGTCCCGTAAGCCCAGGAGAATGGCATTTTGGTGCATGTGGGCTCAGGGAGGAGCTGCTTTACTTTTTCTTTTTCTTTTTCCCCGGTGAAGCCGGCTCCATATGGCCCCAACATCAGACTGAACATGTCTTTTCAACAGGATCAAGAAGACAGTGGCAAAAGTCAGCTGGGGTGGGCACAGGATGGCAAAGGACCAAAAAGGCATATAGGAGGAGAGATTGACGGGGTGAGTTTCAGCTTCCCTGTGTTCACAAATGCATCAGCAGTTGAGACCTAAACCATATGATCCGGAGATAGATAATATAAACAAATTCATAAAATTGAGCGTTCGGGAGTACTTCAGTATAAAGCACTACCTCCTGTGATTGGATAAATACTGAATGAGTCATTCATGTGTTTTCTGTAGGGGTATTCCCTATTTATTTGTGGATAAAGATGAAATATATTTACTTTCTAGACTTCAATTCTGCTTGGTGTTCAGGATCTTTAGAAACAGATTTGTGTTTAGCCTTATCAGTTTGCCTTTTTTTGTGTGAAATAAGCATTTTTGACTCAACACACTTTATGGCAGACATTTTAATAAATAATGCTTTCTAATAACTTAATCCTCCAACTAACAAACTAATCCATTAGAGCAATATGTACAGTTGCAGCTAACAGTCTCTTGCAATGTTTTGTTCAACATTTTTAAAAGGAAAGGTTAGAAAAATGATACAAACAAAAACAAAATATTCTAATACCCTTGAAGTGAGATAAGCTCACAAAACAAACAGGGAATGTAAAGCATTTGGAAGGCAGTCTTCCCCCTTCTTAAAGCGTTAAAATAATCATGTCTCCCAGAGGATTATTATTTTCCTTTCCCTGCTTGCCTCCATATGTGTGAGCTTGCGCAGAAGCTTTGCTGATGGGTGCTGCTAATTTGTTGTCTATGAATGCAAATATTGGTACCTTTTCTGATGCTGGAAAGGTAGCTTCGTTTTCCTATTCATTCCTGTGTAGATAAATTAGCTCAACTAGTTTAGTAAAGTGAATACATTTAAAACTGATTACATTTTTTAAAAAAAACCACAGGGAGATATTTAAAACAGACCCATTAATTAAAATGACATCATAATTGTTAAGTTGTATGTAGAAATGAGTAAAAATTAAGTCCAGGGCTTGTGATCTGCATTCAAGTAAAAGGATTTCAAGGTTTATACCCATTGTACCTTATCTCCTATAAAGAAAATGAATTTAGTATAACTATTCTCATTTTTTTTAATCAAACAAGATTGTTACAGAAATATTTATGTTAGATAACAGTGATTCATGCTGTGTGGGGAAAAAATAAAATCTCTGGATTTCCAACATCTATGCAATCTATTTTTATATAAAAAATTCTACATCTTTGTGTTCTGATTGTCAGAACTCATTATTACTAAACATACTGTTAGCAAATGATGTCTAATATAGAAAATGACATATTTTGTTTGTAAAAAAATGCAAATAATGATAAATGTGCACAAAGTACATCTTTCCTTCTCTTTGAACAATTGACAATATCAGGCTATAGTATTTTTTTTTAAAAAAGTATCCTGTCTAAAATCATGCAGTATCAAGGTACATTCCTATATATTTAAACTGGTTTATAGGTTCAATTTCTTATCTAGTATTAAACTGCTTTATAGGTTCACTTTCTTATCTATTTACATTCTTAGGAAGTTCATTATCAAAATTCATTCTACCGTTTAATCTGCTTTCTTTGAACATTTTTAAATACTATATAAGTTTTAAATAGAAATTTAGAGGTAACTTAAGTAATTTTAGCTAAATTCAAGACAACTGTATTTTTCCTTTATATATGCTGAATGAATTAGTAGCTTCTAGTAATCTTAAATGTGTTACCATAATACAGCATATATACCTAGGATAGTTTCTTAGGTTTTCATCACTAATATTTTTTTCTGTACTACTATGGCATAAAGCAAATAATATTGAATATTAAATATAGAAATAAGTGCACAAGTATCAAAATCAGTCCAAGATTTTTTTTAAAATACTTGAACATTTTCTGCTGACGCCAATTTCAATAATGAGCAGCAGATTCAAAACACTGTTTCAGTCCGTTACATCTGGTTTTACTATTTTGTATTCTTTTAATACCCACAGAACTCTTCTCTATAGATAGATTAAACATATAATAAACAAGTAGTAACATGGATAATTTGCATAGTTTTTGCTAATCTTGCTCTGAAAACTGCTGGGAGGAGGGCTTATTTATATCAAGCTCTTTTCCTTTCAGTGAGACTAAATGGCTTTTTCACTGTCTTCCAGGTTCTCATATTAACTAATATGCTGACTATTTATCTATTTGGATCCTAATTATTTTCTATTATCCTGAACACGGACTGGAATTCAATGTAATGATCATTTTGGAACACAGAAAGACAATTACATTTCAAGTAATTATTTTGGATCATGTTGGAGACATCAGCCATCCTTATAACAAAATCAGTATCTTGAACACTGTTGGAGGAACTCTTTGATATATATGAACCTATGCTCTTCATTCAGTATATTTTCCCATCTCCGTAAGTTATAAAATTGTATGTTGCAATCTATGTGACATAAATTGGCTGCAGGTTTACCAATCCCCAGAATTCTTACCTTAGATATTTTATTTGTGGGTTGATTGGTTAAGAATGTTCCTTTCCATTATCATTCCTCTGCAAACTAATTCAGTCTTCCATTGGCCCAGATTTAGACTTCACCAATAATGTAACAATTTTCCACTTTATTCGTTGCCTAAGGTATGAATATCCACATAGCATACAATAAAGTCACTAGTAGTTTTTTTAAAAAAATAAAGCATGATTTTTTTGCATACACGTTTTTGCATACACATGTTTTTACACAAACTCGAGTTGTAAAAAATTAATTGTTGAAATTTCTCATATTTTATAACTTAGCTAATGTCTACATAAGATAACCTAATCCTGTGTGCTTCAGTTAGCCAGAAAACAAGTAAACTAGCTTTGTGCTATTCAAAGTAGATGGGCATAATTTTCCTAAATTCAGTATCTCATCGCTGACTTTACAAATGTTAATAATTTTACCTTTATGTTTCCTATATTATTTATGCTTGCTTGTGTGGCTGTGCTTGCATTTCTTTAAAATTTATTTTGCTTTTTTTATTTGTTTTGAGAGAGGGATCAGTAGAGAACACTACTCTGGTAATAACAAGTTGATTTAGTTGTATACATTTCAGAAGGCTTTGTTAGCAGTGTTAAACCTTCTCCACTGTATTCTCATCTTCAATACAATTCAGTTATGTTTATGGTAACATCCTCTCAAGTAAAAAAAATGATTTCCTTCCATTTCTGTGTGTGTTGTATGTCAATAAAACAATTTGTTAAAATAAATACAATTATTCTATGATAAGGAGAATATAATTGCTGTTACAATTACTTATTTCAACCTCCTGATTTCACATGCACATGCATACATTGCCAGTTAAATGTTATATGCCTATATGCTGATATAGTTACTCTGTGGAACAGCAGAAATATAAAAAAACCCTTTAATATTGCAGGGGTAAAGGACTGATTCTTTAGAAGGAAAATAAACTTTAATGGGTATTTTTAACTGAATAATAATCTCACTTAAATGTCATAAACTGTTTTTCTTAAAACCAAATTAATAGTTGATTTTGCTGTTATGAATATTGTTTTATCTAGCTATACCAAAGAATGGAGTGATCTTGAACTATTGTTTGAGATGACCATGCAAAAATCATGGGGAGTTAAATAACCCTTTGAATTAAAAACCTATGTATTGGGACATATTTTAGGTAAATGTGACAGAACATCTAATAGGCAGAAGTTGAATTCAGATGTACATCAGTTTCCTGACAGGGCAGTCCTTGAAATTTTCCAAAATTGTTTGAAATGCCATCAGTATGCATTTTCTAGATTATTTTCCCTCTTCATTGTTTTAAGTCAATCTCTTAAATAGCCTGTCAGCTAATCAAAAATATGAATGGAACTATAGGTATACTATATCTGTTCCCAGCAATATTCAAGCATTTGGTATGTTTTATATTTTGAAACTCAGCCTTTCTATAAAATAATATGAGTAGAGAGTACTATGTAGACATAGGCAATAAAATATTTTTTATGCATTTATATTCATTTATCTAATTGGCTAATTAGAAAAAATGCACATATATGCTTGAAAATACAATGTTTTATTTGCCAAATTTACTTTCTAGGCTTCTGAGAAGTATACAGTCCTTCCACAGTTCCATCATCTCTGTATGTGTATATTTGTACTGTGGTCAGAGTTATGTACCATGTTTTGCATTAAGAAGGAATTATAATAATATGAATTATTTTTTTTCCATTTGAATGATGATTTAGGAATGTAATTGCTGTTTATAATATAATCTTTACTAAAATGCATGCACATGGTAACTGTTATTGATAGTGGGAACAACTTTACCTTTATGCTGTTGTACAGAGTGAGCACAGGTGTAGATATAAAATAGATATAAAACATGTGATGTTAATACCTCTGGTAACCTTTTAGGCAACAAGCAAAACATGTTCATTTTGCTATCAGAAAATGATTGCCTTTAATATAGAGAGGATAGTATCTGCTGCCTGCTCTCATGCATTAATATGTTTTAAATACCGAGCCAAATGGTAATATCTTGCTAATAGTAGTAGGTAAATATTCTTGTATTGCTTCTTCCTTATATATGAGTCCATGTATTTCTTTTGGCGTGCATAAATTATATGGAAATTATAGAAGACAGCGTAGAAATCTGAATTTCATTCAGCAGGATCGTAGACTTTGGATTATTTTGTTGTATGAGTATCAGATGGTAACATCCTTTAAAAATAGTTGTTTAAAAGTGAAATATTGGAAATATTTCATTTATGATACATACTTTGGTATCTTGATTATTAGTCATAAAAAATCCATCATTCATTTTAGTACTTTCTCAGCATGTCCACAATAACCCTACAAATATTTTCTTACTATATTAGATTTGCCAGCCTCTTTTCTCAAATTTAGAATTGTCAAATAGTTTAGGTTATAGAAGTTTGGATTCAGTGAGTGTTGTACTGTTTTGTATGGGATAGCCTGTGTATAGAATAATAATGCTGGGTGGTGATGATGATGATGAAGAAGAAGAATTTTAAATTTATGGAAATAAACACTTTGCTGACTGTTTTTGATCCAATCATGAGGTGAGAAGTGGAGGACAATGACTTCATTTTTTTCTGGTCAGTTGGGAAGAATAATTATACTTTCTTTTGCAGCTATGGTGGTTTATACTGAATATCATTCACATGGTTACAGTTTGAGATTACATGTTTTCTAAAGTGATAATTGAATGAAGGGTTTTAGCTGTGTGTTGCTTTCTGTGATTTGATTCTGCATCTATTATTTCAGGAGCAGTACTGTTTGATATGACTTGAAATTATTATTTCCTTTGACGACCTTTTTTCACTGGTGCCTACACGTCTTCTGAGGGTTTTTTTAAATTAACATTTTATCCTTTCTTTTCAAATACTACAGTTCTGTTAATAGAGACAATAAAAAAATGCAAATTAACATACATAGAAACTTGTATGAAACTGCAGCATCCTTCCAAATTAGGCGTATTTTTTTTTCTTTGTTAACCTGCCAGGCCTTTCAAACGGTTTTGGAGATGGCAATAAAGAGTCAGAAATAGATGACACTCCAGGAAGAAAAGTTGAACCTCGTCGCCGTTGTGCATCAGAGTCTAGCATATCTTCAAGTAACAGTCTGTTGTGTAACTCAAGGTAAAAATATGTTTGCTTAAATGAAAGGATGCTGAAAATATAGTGGGGGGATCAGCAGTGTTAAACTTACAATATTCTAGATGGAATCCATCACACACACACACACACACACACACACACACACACACACACACACACACACGAGATTCAGAAGTTAAATTTAGAAAATTAAATTCCTCTGATATCGCATGAATTTTTGTACTAACAGACAGAAAGAGATCTTTGCAATATTCCATGAGATGGATTTTAGTCCTTATATAAATCACAGGATTTTTAGTTCTCAAAGAAAGCAACTTTTTTGCTAGCTATTGAAAATATATTTTAAACAGTTGGCAGGTGCATTGGAACAATATCGGAAATGGCATAACTGTGTATAAGAAATTAGTGAACACTGTTCCCATTTTCTCATCAGGGATTGCAGGCATTGTTTGAAATTTCAGCATTTTTAAAAAATGCTCTGTGTTATTTTGAATTCCTGAATTAGAATTGAAAGAATTTGTTTTGCCCTTACAACTTTTGCTGCTGGATAGTAGCACACACACAGCCCTATTAAGATAATGTTTGGATCTCTGAGAAAAATATATTTCGGTGATTTCTAATACATTTTAAAATATGTGTAGTTTTAGCCTGCCAAAATGTGGAAAAGGTAAACCAGCGCTAATACGAAGGCACACCTTAGAAGACAGAAGTGAGTTGATATCATGCATTGAAAATGGAAACTACGCAAAAGCAGCAAGAATTGCAGCTGGTAATTGATGTATTTTCATATATATCTATATATGTATATATAGATATATATATATATATATTTATAAAAAATTATCTCTCTATCTTCTAGTTTGCTTGGTAAACTGAAAGGCCTTGTCTTTCCAGGTCTGGGCATCTATACTCATTGAAATGAATAGCTGTACTGTGTGTGTGTATATATATATATATATATATATATATATATATATATATATATATATATATATATATATATATATATATATATATAAAATTTGCATGTGTTTTCTTAACCTCACTTATGCTTCCTTTTGACTAATAGCTGTACTATATATATATATATATACACACATACATACACACGCATGTGTTTTCTTAACCTCACTTATGCTTCCTTTTGACTAATAACCATACATGTAGTCTGACTTATGCCGATCTCTTAACAACCATTGAATGTCACAATGGTCACCCCCATAGTTTGGGCACTTCGTAAGCATCCTGCATTTATGGGCTTTTGCAGCATTCCCATCATGTGACCACACTGAAGTTTTGCTGGAAATCTGTATTTACTTACAGTTTACAGCAAAAATCGCCTGTTGCAAACAGTGTGTTTTGCTAATGACTACCATGTTCACTTAATGACTGCTGCTAAAAAAGATGGTAAAATCGAGTTGTGGTCAGGTAATGATCCACTAAATAAGTGGCATGACTTATGACTTTAATTCTGGGCTCAGTTATGGTCATAAGCTCTCTTAAATTTTAAATATAACAAAATTATTTTCAACTTCTTATCTTTGTAAACCCATTCAACAGCTTTCATAAATGTTCCTTTTAAGATGTGTTGTGATAAAGTTTTGCTAACATTGCCACATTTTTCCCAGTTTCTTCATGGCTATTTGTCACTCATCTCATATACTGTAAATCCTATTTGTTGGACTCAAATAGAGACACAAAGATTGGACATAAGCCAGGGAGCTCTTATAAATACCTCTGGTGCCAGCTGTTGGAGGGGAACAGTATCCCTATAGAGAATTTAAGATCAGATCATCATTTGATGATATTTTCCCTTTCTTCTCAGACATTTTGTAGCATTTATTAAAGGAAGGAAGAAAAAGGAAACTATGCAGGCCATTAGGGGACAAGGATTTGAATTTACAGTTATGTATACCTAAGGCAGGAGTAGAACTCAGGGTTTTCTGGTTTCTAGCCCCCCCTCCCCCAGCCAGTGTGGCAACAGAATGACAAAGATGGTTTCAGCCAGGTTTGTTTCAAAACTTGACAATTGGACTCCCCTAGAGAGAACTTAACCATTAGACCAAAATGACTTTAAAAATGGCATGCTCACATTTTAAGAGATTGGACCAATTTTAGATGGCTATTGCCCCTCCCCCCCTTTTTTTTGAGGAGTTTGGGCTGTTGAGAATATGGCTGGGTGATAATTACTAAGGGCGTTGAATGAAGTAGATTCTTTGGATTCTTTTCTCTCTGGGTTCAGGCCTAGGCATAGAATGAAAGCATTGTGATGGGGCCCAGGTATGGTTTAATATGCCCTTCTATGCCTTGCATGTTCTTTCAGTGGCATTTGACCATGATATCCTTTGCAGTTACCTGCAAGGAAGTTAGTGCTGTGGTGCTTCATCCTGAGTGAACATTTTTAGTTGATATTGATAAAGGAGGTGATGTTAAGCTCTTGGATATTTCATTGTGGGATGATTCAGGTGAAGCCCATGGCCCGAAAGACTTTGGCCCAGCTTCAGCAGGTGTCCCAGTTGTGTTTTTTTCTGGTTGAGGATGCTGTGGCTGTAGTAATTTGTGCTTTCCCATTTTGTGCTTGAATTACTATAATTCTGCTTTATATAGAGGTACTCTTAAAGACAATTCAGAAATTTCAGCTGGTCCAGAACACAATTGGTTGATACCATTACAGCAGAGTAACAGCAATTTTGTGAGATTTGCAGTGGTTACTATTGGCTTTCAAATCCACTATGGGTTATCACCCATAAAGCTCTATCTACTTTGGGGGCCTTGCTACTTTTGAGACTATGTTGCCTTCGTCCTGTGCGCTCCCACAGGGAGGGTCTTCTCAGGGTACCGTCGGTAAAAGATTGCCGGCGGACAATACCCAGGGGGAGGGCCTTCTCTGTGGGTGCGCCTGCCCTTTGGAACCAGCTGCCTGTAGAGCTTAGGACTGCCCCTGACCTTCGCTCATTCCACCGGGACCTGAAGACCTGGCTCTTTGAGCTTTCTGGCCTGGACTGAGAGTATTAATTGGGGTTTTAATTGGATTCTAATTGGGATTTTTATTTATTCAAGGTTAATGTAATAATTTTAATTTTTGTAATTGTTGTATTTTTTTAATAAACCTTGTGAACCGCCCTGAGTCCTATGGGAGAAGGGCAGTATATAAGTTTAATAAATAAATAAATAAATATAAGTTAAATAAATAAATAAATAAATAATCCACATAGGCAGAGAGGGCAAATAAAAATCTTTCCTTTCAGAAGTCAAGATGAAATTAGGCTCAGTAGCAGGCCTCTTTCATTTGTACGGTTGATTCAGATTTCAGTGCTTATGGTTGCTTATTAATTTTGTTTTATGGTGAACCACCTATAGTTGTACTAGCCAACGTATACATAATTGTAAATAAATGATCTGTGCGTGCTAAAATTTAAATCCAGTTCACTATTTTCATGCTCCACAGTACAGCTAACAAAATTTCTGCCAGGAAATGATCTTTCCTTGATTATTTTCTCAAATATCAAATATTGCACTACAAGTAGTCCTTGACTTACGACCACTCCTTTAATGATAGCTCAAAGTTACAATGGTGCTGAAAAAAGTGACTTACAACCTAACCTCAAAGTTACAAACATTGCACCATGGTCACATCTCAATTCTGGCATTTGGCAATCTGCTTGCATTTAAAACAGCAGCGTTTTGCAGTCATGTGACCCCAGATTTGTGTCCTCAGCTGGCTTCTAACATGCAAAGTCAATGAGAGAAGCCAGATTCATTTAATGGCTGAAATTCACTTTACCACTACAGTGATTCATTTTATGACCAGGTAAAAATGGTTGTAAAATCAGGTCCAGTCATGTTATAACTCACTTAATAACCACTTCACTCAGAAAACAAAATTCCTGTCCCAATTGTCGTAAGTTGAGGATTGCTTCCAAAGATTTGGTTTAAGGCAACCTCTAAACCAAATTGATTTTTAATCATGCCAGACAACAATAGCAATAGCATTTAGGCTTATATTTCACCTCATAGTGCTTTACAGCACACTCTGGGCAGCTGCAATGTAGAAGCATAATTTGCACATTGCCTCCAATGATCTGGGTTCTCATTTTTATCAACATCAGAAGAAGGGAAGACTGAGTCAATCTTGAGCCTGGTTAGAATTGAACTCCAGGCTGTGGGCAGAGTTTTCTGGCAATACTGTACTTTAACCACTACATTTCCAGATCTTAGTTCATATAGGGCAGGCATGTCAAACTCGTGACATTGCACGACGTATCAGGACATTTTCCCCATTGCCGGCAATGGGGTGGGCGCGGTTTTGCCGTATACAGATCACAATGAATTATTTTCTAAAATAACTTTCTTCATTTTAGAAGTTGGACACAATAACATGTGGATTTCAACGGATGCTTCCAATTCTGTCCTTGAACCTCTAAAAGTTGTGTGGGCCAAATGTAGTGGCTATCCTTCCTATCCAGCACTGGTAAGTTAGCACTCTGCAACAAAATCTTTTGGGGAAAACCCAATTTATAGAGTAAGGATCTGTATATAGGAAGGAATCAACTTTCATTAGGGATAAAACCAGCTATCCTGTTAACTCACATCTAAAATTTAGTATGTAATTTCTTAATTCCTAATGTGATAAATAACTTGTTTTTTGAAGTTGGCAGGATGTAGCTCTGCCATGTAGATTCAGTTATACAAACATTTAACAATATGTATTTTGCATATCATAAAAATAAGCCAACTTGCACTCATAGGAGGAAGTACAAGTGCTTAATGAAATAACAAGTTTATATCTGATTGTTCAGTTACAGGCAAACATAAGTTTTTTATAAAACCAAAACTTTCTGAATCTCTTTGGAATACATTGCATAGCTAAACACTGACCTTAAATGATGAACCCATATTGAAACTCTTTAGATATGTATGTGTGTATACACATTCATATACATCTGTATTTCACATCTTGTTACTAAATGTGAGAGCAACAGTCTGGAAAGTAATGCAATCTGTTATATGATAATTACTTTACATGCTATTTTTTAAGAACTACAATAAATTGAATTTTAGGATTGTATAGAACTTCAGATTCAAAGACAAAACGCATATAGCACCTTCTGCAACTCTGTTAATACATTTTACCAGAATTTCTCTGTAAGTACAGAGAATAGTTAGAAAGTTCCAGATAGTAACAATTTTTGCCTTTGAATCCCAAATCCTGCACACCTTATGTCTACTGGGCTGAATATTAAGTCTGTACAGAATTAATTTACGTCCAGTATTGGAGAAAATTTCTTCCAGAGAATCCCTTTACAAAAGCAGATTTCAGTATGACAGTCTCTTGATTTCCAGTGGAGCATTTGGAAGTGCTTGAGGAAGAGCTGTGATGAGAGGGAATGGAGAAGTTAGTGTGGAAATTAGATTCTGAGTTAGGATATCTCAGGAGAGAAATGTTGGTACACTCAACTCGATTTCACTTATTCATAAGTTCATAGTAATATTAATTTTTACATATTTTGAATCTCTAAAATATTGCTAGTTATTTAGCATTGTTTGCCTCTCTGTTTTATAGATAATTGACCCTAAAATGCCTCGTGTTGCTGGTCATCACAATGGTGTTACAATACCAGTGCCACCCCTTGATGTATTGAAAATTGGTGAACAAATGCAGACCAAATCAGATGAAAAACTTTTTTTGGTTTTATTTTTTGATAATAAAAGAAGCTGGTAAGTAATTCTTCTCTCACCTTACAATATTTTTTTTTCTTTGTAAAACAAATACCGGTAGATATTTATTGGAAATGCTCTTTGATAGGAAAATATTGCTCCAAATGCTGTATTACAGGAGCAGTGTGTTATTTGTAAAAATAAACAGACTTTTCTAAGTATAAGTAGTCTATGTAAGGACAGCCTTGTTTAGCAACCATCTGCAGTTATGACTTTGATGAAAAAGTAGTTTTGCAACCAGTCCTTGCCTTTACAACTTTCACAGATCTGCAAAGCAAAGGACAGCTGAAGGAAACATCATAAAATTGAGATATTTCATTTAACTTTTCTTTTTATTATAATAATTTTTATTAAAGTGTAAAGTTTATAAGGTAGTCCTTGACTTATAACCATTTGTTTAGTGACCATTTGAAGTTACAACAGCACTGAAAGAAGTGACCTGTGACCATTTTTCACACTTACAAGCATTGCAGCATCCCCATGGTCATGTGATCAAAATCCAGATGCTTGCAACTGGTTTATATTTATGAGGGTTGTAGTGTCCTGAGGTCATGTGATCAGCTTTTGCAGCCTTTTAACAAGCAAAGTCAATGTGGAAACCAGATTCACTGAACAACCATGTTGCTATCGAACAACTGCAGTGATTTATTTAACAACTGTGGCAAGAAAGGTCGTAAAATGGGGAAAACTCACTTCATAACTTTTGCTTAGCAACAAAAAACTTGGGCTCAGCTTCCGGTTTGCCATCGCGGCACTGGTGGACGTAAGGAGGTGAGCTCTTGTCTTCAGCATTCGGTTTTATCCCGCTGGGGGACCCTGGAAAGGGTCGAAAGTTGCCCTGTAGGGGCGCCGAGCAAGGAGAGGATCCCCGCTTGATTGTGAAAGGGTGGCAGCCCTTCCGCTTGATCTGGGGCAGCTCTCCAAACTGGCGGGGAAAAGACCGGCCATAGCAATATGGCTCGTCATTAAGCTGCTGACAGCCGAAGTCAAAACTACAACCAAGCACCTTTCAACGTGGATGAAATTGGATGAGATCTGATCTTCTCTTTAAGACTTTAAATATTTTTCCTGCAAAAGCTGCCCAAAGTATTTCTCCCCCTGTGGGGAGAGAGGGAAAGGAATTCTTAACCCACCCTCGTAAGAACAGCAGGGATTGACTACCTAGGGGAAAAGAGCAACTATAAGAACAATTCTAATTTAATTGGATGCATATACCTTTGAAATTTGGAAACTAAAAGTTTTCTTGTTCTTACTGGAGATACTGACGTTTAAAAAGAAAAGAAACAAACCTTGAAAAACTAGTACTAAAACTCGGGATTTAAAAAGTTTTAAATGGCATTGGTGACATCTTGTGGCGAAATATGCTATTACAATTTGTTATTGACTAAAAGAGACCTGGCTGGAGGCCCAGAAATTAGATAAAAACCCTCTCGACCTTGCCATACCACCTGTGAGAAACACAGCTGTAAAGAAGGAACTGCATGAAGATAGCCCTATCTCTGCCTTTCTGAAATTCCTGAAAATGTGTTTTTTCCAGCAATCTTGGGGATCCCATGGGAAGCCTGTAGGACGATTATTTTGTGTTTAGATGTTCTTTTTATTTATTTTTAAGTTTTCAACAGTTGTGATATTGTGGTATATGTTTTAACTGTACAGTATACTGCCCAGAGACACTTTCAGTGGGATGGGGGAATCATAAATTTGTTAAATAAGTACATAATCCATAAATTCCCATATTTCTTCTAAAAGTTGCCACTAAATTATATTCTAATTTGAATGGATTGTCAGATTATATTTTTTCAAGCTTAAAATGAAGTAAAGTTTAAATTAAACCTTGTTCTTGTCTTGGCCCCATCACATTTGGAACTGTGGCAAAGACTCATTGCTTCACCAGCCCCCAAAAGATATACACCGTTAGTTAAAGTGATAAGATAGACATTTTTAAAAAAGAATTGCTGGAGAAGCACTCAGTATTTAATTATTTTGTATCATTTTTAAAACTTCTTCTTTAATCTATTTACAGGCAGTGGCTTCCAAAATCCAAAATGATTCCGCTTGGGATCGACGAAACAATAGATAAATTAAAAATGATGGAAGGTCGAAACTCAAGTATTCGTAAAGCTGTAAGAGTTGCTTTTGATCGTGCTATGAACCACTTAAATAGAGTTCATGGAGAGCCAGTCAGTGACTTCAGTGATATTGACTAACATAGGTTGTCACCAAGATATAAAACAACCTTGTATAGAGAACTACAAATTAACCTCTTTGTCTACAAGAATGTATTGAAGATACAGCTCAGTAATCATTGATCCAGTGGCAGAATTCTGCAGACTAAACTGGTTGAGCAGCTTCTCTAAATCACCATTGCCATATTGATTTAAAGTTTTATCATTATGTTGCTGTTTCAAGCATTTCCATTAAAATATATCTTGTTCATAGTGTTCATAAAATGTATATATATGTATAGTCAGCTCTTAACTTATTCTGATTTTAGATGTAGCTTTTTAAAATTTCTTTCTTTTATTTGGGAAAAAGATAGATTGTTGCTTCCATTTGTTTTCACTTTAAAAAAATACATAGGCATCACTATCCAGCATTAGGTGCTAAGGGACTTTTTAAGGAAATAACATCAGATTGGTTTAGTAGATCATATATTATGATGCGGTGCTGCTTATGTAACTTTTTTGTGATCCATAGTTTTTAACAAGGCCTCTGAATGTTTGACTTTGCAAAAAATCATTACTCTTTGCACAAAGTACCACATACCTAAACTGTAAATTTATGACAACAAATAAATATTTTAAATAAGGAATTACATTATTTTGGAGGGTACTTTGTGAGAAATATAATGAAAATAAAATTATGCTATATACAACAGTTGAAAAAAAATCTTTAAAAACACTCCATTGTTGCCCAAGATACTATTTTAGACATTTGTTGTGTTTACACAACACTTGCTTAAACTTGTTAAATGTATTATTTCTCACAAACCCATATCTCATCTATTTCCCCTGGATTTTATGTGCCTCCCTGTGTTATATTTATTATAGAAAATGTATTACTTTGCTTTATAAAGAGAAATAAATAAGAAAGTATATTGATATACATTTTTATACAGGCACATAAGACAATTTGCTTTGAGAGAAAAAGTTGTCTTGAAAATGGTTGTATAAAATAACTTGATGGGTTGTGTGTAATTTGACTTTTTTTGTAACTTGTAATCTTTGCTTCAGTGAGGGGATTTATGTAACTTTTAATTTTAGAACACTTTGGTAGCAATAGAAAATTTGGATACATTTTTGTATGGTACATGTGATGTATATAGAATTAGTACTTTATTTTTATTTCAAAGAGGTAAAGCATTACATTTAGGGAAGGAAGTGGTAGGGGGGTTTCCATTAATATCTTTTATATTAAAAAATAAAGTCAACTATTGATCGTTGTAGCTACTTTCTTTCTATGTTCACTGGGATACTGAATTTGTAACAATGAAAATAGCAATGTTTTCAATGTGATTTATAATGACTACGTTATTTATAAATGCACTGCGTTGGACTCTTCGTTGATAATTTAAATACTGTACCAAGGTATATAATATGCAACACCAAATAATGCATACGAATGCACGGAATATTTATGCCCAGCTTTTTTTAAACATAATGGGATAGCAAATATGGTAAAGCCAATACTTTTAAAATCTTTTAAAACCGTTTCATTGGGTATTCTTCATTGTAAAACCTGCTTGAATCTTTTATTTTAAAGCTACAGCCAATTTTGGAATAGTTTCTAATGTTTTTATTCCCTATGGTTTGTAATTCCCCCTCCCCTTAGAAGCTTGAAATAAAATTCCTTTCTCAAATGATACTTTTGTCATGCATTTGGCCCCTTAAAATGTTTTCCAAATATCCAGACGTTGAATTTCCATTGAATCCTAGTTGTCATGATGGAAATTCCTCCAACTTCTTAGAGTTCATTTTAGCATAAGGATCTGAATAAAGAATGTATACTTTCATGGGCAATATTTCATAATGTTTCAAACATGTAGTTCCTACAACCCAAGTTTTGTATGTATATGTTATCTAATATTCGAGTGGAATTGCTAGAAGGACTCTTGGAAGTATTTGAAGTTTCCTTTGATAACAAGAATTCAAAACTTCAGCTATAAATGAGTATAAATATTAAGAAATTAGCTGTATAAAAGGTGCAGAGGATGGTCTCCAGAACAAGTCCAAAATCTCTGAAGACTAAAGTTCTGGTCCCCGTGACTGACCCAAATTAGATCCTGTAAATGGTGCAGAATTTAACTAGACTAGAAATTATATTTTCAAAATCTTTTTGACTAATGCACATTTTGAGTTTATTTATATACATTGCCTAGTTGATTCTTGCTAGAGTTTTTTTACTAAGTCATACTAAATAAACCCATATTATCAGTTATAAGTCTATCCAGTCAGAATGAGTGTACCTCTACATCAATTCAGATAGATCTTTCACAAATATTTCAAAATTTGTTTAATTTGTTGCCACTAAGTGTCACTTAGAATGCTTCAACCTGTTAGCAGAAGAATGATTTTTTTTAAAAAAAAGATGCTAGCATTTGTTGAAGGTAAGATTTTTCTTTTTTAAAAAAAGCTGTTCACAGTTATAATAAAAGCTGATTTTCCTCTTTGACACATTACAGAATGAATGAAAAAGGCACTGTCATATCTATATCATGATATTTTAATGAGAGTGCAATTTTGTCATGCACTGGAAATGTTTTATTTTCCTCTGCAGCTACCTGTACATTATGCAAATATGTTCTAGTATGTTAAGAGTACTGTGACTTGGTTTCTACATATTGGAACTCACTAATTGATCATACAAAATAGTTTAGATAATGAACTGATACATTATGGTTCTGGTTTATTTTGCCAGCTTGGTTTCCCGTCAATCTCCCTGTATATACAAGGACAATTCAGAAGTAAACCTCTGTTTGGTTATCAAGGACAGACACTCGCAGATACAGAACTTTTATTACACACATTAGAAAACTACAACATTACTTTTCAACATAATCGCCATTTCAATTGAGACACTTGTCATAACGTCTTACAAGGTTTGAAATTCCTTAGTAGTCACTCAGTGCCAAATCTGGGCTATAAGGGGAGGTGATCAAAAACATCCCAACGGAATTGCTTCAGAAGTTCTTGGGTGCGTCTAGCGGTATGGGGGCGAGCATTATCATGAACCAGCACCCACCCTGGAAGTGGTGTGATAGAAAATCCCGCCAAATGTGACGATGCCAAAGGAGCACTGCTAGTGAAGTTCGTGGAGCGTGATTCGAACAGTGGCCTAGAGCAGGGCTTTTCAACCTTTTCACCCATTGTACCACTTTTAGGATGTGGCAATATCTGAGTACACCAGTTGCCTAGCATGGTGTCAAAAACTTGATGACCAAAAAAAGGAAAAAAGTGATGGAAGTACAGGTAGTCCTCGACTTACAACAGTTCACTTAGTGACTGTTCAAAGTTACAATGGAACTGATAAAAGTACCCCCCCAAGCCACAGCCGAGCAAGACGCCGGCCTTCCCAGTGGCGCTCCTCCTCCTGTCCGAGGTTTTCATTGTGAGCATTTCTGTTGAGGATTGGCAGCAGGGGTGGTGGTGGTTGGTTTTTCTTCCCCCTGTCTGCTGGGTGGTTGCAGCAGGTTTTGGTCACTTCACATGACCCTGGGACACTGACTGTCATAAATATGAATCAGTTGCCAAGCATCTGAATGTAAATCACAAGACAGTCATAAATATGAATCAGTTGCCAAGCATCTGAATGTAAATCACAAGACCCTGGAGATGCTGCAACATTTCAGCTGATCGGTGCTTCTGGGCTCAGCAGAAGTGCCAGGATCAGCGCCGATATCCAGCTGGAGCCTGGCACTGATCCTGGTGCTTCCACTGAACCCTGACAGTCCTGCAGTTCCAGCCATCTCTCGCTCAGGCTTGTGCGGTGCTGCCACCACTTCAGCTCATTCCCCTCCCCCTCTACTACTTTTCTAGGATGGTCGCGCACCACCTGCCAGGTGCCAATGTACCACAGGTGGTACCCGTACCACTGGTTGAAAAGCCTTGGCTTAGAGGTTAATACCACTGCCTAGTATGCAGGCTGCCCAGGTTTGAATCCTGATGAGAGCAAAGAAGCTCAAAATAGCTATTCTAGTCTCCCATTTAACTCTTAACTCTTTGTCAGCAAAAAGAAATTTGAATATATATATATATATATATATATATATATATATATATATATATATATATATATATATATATATATATATATATATATATATATATATAAGGGACGCGGTGGCTCAGTAGGTTAGGACGCTGAACTTGTCGATCGGAAGGTCGGCAGTTTGGCGTGTCGAATCCCGAGTGCCGCGTAACAGAGTGAGCGCCTGTTACTCGTCCCAGCTTCTGCCAACCTAGCAGTTCGAAAGCACGTAAAAAAATGCAATTAGAAAAATAGGGACCACTACGGTGGGAAGGTAACAGCGTTCCGTGTGCCTTTGGCATCTAGTCATGCCGGCCACATGAACACGGAGACGTCCTCGGACAAGCGCTGGCTCTTCGGCTTTGAAACGGAGCGTGATGACTGAATCCATTAGTGATTCTGTGGTACATACAAGCTTCTTCCAACTAAGTCCAATATTACACCCTACAATACATCCTCTCTTCTGGTAATGACCATTTTTCCGCACTAAGCAAATACAATTCTTATTTTTGTTAACATACAATTGCATATCAACATTTGTTATATTTTTCTAATAATATCAATATGATCAGTTTAAAATATATTTTCTAACCAAAGCATATCTTAATTGCATTTGCACTCAATTTCCACATTTAATCCATATCCTATTTTTACTTTTTCAATTTTAATTTCCCATCCATGTTCAAAGTATACCAATCATTTATAATTTGAAAACAAGTTATATTTGGGCAAGCGAAAGCATCCCTTATTCAAAGTTCTTAGCATATTATTTTTGATCACCCCCACCCCATTGGCGTGATTTGGTGCCAAGCAACTACTATTAAGGAATTTCAAACCTTGTAAGACGTTATGACTACTGTCTCAATTTGAATGGCGATTATGCTGAAAAGTAATGTAGTTTTCTAATGTGTATAATAAAAGTTCTGTATCTGCGAGTGTCTCTCATTGATAACCAAACGGAGGTTTATTTCCAAATTGCCCTCGTATATCAGTGAAATCTATTATTTATTCTTAATGCAGGATTGTGTTGAAGGATGAGGTGATTTGACAGATGGATAAACACTTGATGTCCTTAGGGATACAGGTACATTGCCCAGGTACACTAAGTGAGTTGATAGTCTAGCTCCTTATTCGCAAAGGTTTAGCACTACGATAAACGGTTGCAGGAACTAAGTGTATACAGTCAAACAAAAGCAGGGTTAACTAGGAGTGACATTATAGCAGTACTTTGTCACAGAGAAGAGGAGGTTGACCTGTTATCCAAAACACTTGGGAGCAAGACAAGAAGGAATGGAAGGAAGATCATTAAAGACAGATCCAACGTAGAACTAAGGAGGAATGTCCTCGCTGAGATCAATTGATCTCCAGAAATTGGGAGTACTCCACTGGAGGTTTTCAAGAAGAGATTGAAGAATCATTTGTCTGGAATGGTCTAACATTTCCTAGAGAGTTGGACTAGTAGACCTCCAAGTTCCTTTCCAACCCTGTTGTTATATGTTCTACTTAAGAATTACTCTAAAACTTATGTTCAAATGCAGTCCCTCAGCAGCTGACAAGTGTGGGAATAATTATGCTATGAACCAGCAGAGAGAGCTCTTGCTTCACTGTGCACCTATCTCAATATATTACCACTACTGGCTAGCTGCTGTTCAATTTCATTCAGGTCTCTGAGCTGTCAATCAAAGCAGAATAGTCCTGAAAGCAGTGCTGGAAGTTGAGGGGTGGGGATATGCCTGAAATGGTTTGAGCTAGCTGATCTCACTGCTTAGATTTCACGTGGTTGCACCAATAGCAGAATAATTAATGGACTATCAGATTGTTATCCACATAAGACTTGTGTATGGTTAAGTGGGAAAGTTCTAACAATTGCTTAGCTAAGGACAACTTTAGACTTCAGGAACATCAGCTGGAGATTAAATGAAGCTGATAGCATGAGGACACAACAGAAAAAAAGTTACATGTGTGAGTGCATGCACACATTCTGCTGGAATCCTAAGCAAGCATAATGAAAGTATCTTAACATTCTCAGATTCATGATAAACAGTAGCAACGTAGACTGTTAATCAAGTGGTAGCATTACATTACCATCTTGATATGTGGGCTCCAATTGGACTATGCACCTAATTTAGATGTTTGGGTTTTTTTAAAAAAAAAAAACCTGATGTTCCAGTTTAGATGAAATAGTCTGTTATATTAAAATATTAATCTTTTGCAAGGTAAATTGACTAGATGTATGCTGTTACTAGAACCAGTTTGGTGTAGTACTTGGGGCATCGGGATAAAAACCAAGAGACCATAAATTCTAGTTCTGCATTGGGCACAAAGCCATTTGGGTGACTGCACCAGAAACTGTCTCTCAGCCCTGGAAAGAAATCCGTGCCAAACAACTTCTGAAAAAACTTGCCAAAGTAACTGCAGGGACTTGTCAGGCAGTGTTTAAGAATCGGACATGATTGAATGGAAGAAAAAAAAATGCTTTTACTATAAAACAATTGGACCAAATTGTTTAGAATGCTCATGAGCAAATAAAATTAAGTCTTGACAGCTTGTATTTTCTTACATATTTCAATTAGAAAGGTTTTCATTTAACCAAGTTGTGGATGCCACAATACTGAAGTGAGAAGGGTAAAGACAAACTAAATTTGATTTAATTTAATATAGATTAATAAAACACATATTTGATTGCTGTCCATATAGTCAATAATTTATCCTATTAAAAATCACAATTTAACTGTTAGAAAAATTCTGAGAGCTGAGTTCAAGGCAGTTTGAATATCTTAAGCTCTGGTATCTTGGATTTCCAAAATTTTTCATGACTTCCACTTAAATTTCAGACATCCGTGTCATGGGCACTCCACAGCATATTCTCTCACATTTCAAGGAAAGTCTATATCATCACTGCAAAGTAAAAATGTCTCCTTGTCTATATTCTACAGGAGTTGTTTCTATTCTTGTCCACAACGAGATTACCTGTCTATATTGTTGAGTAAATTTAGAATAAAATTGTATATAAATAATTGTAGATGTAGTATCACAGTGCATTCCCAAAATTTAAAAAAAAAACATCAAACAAACAGCCCCATGCCTAGTTGTCCCAAATTGAATGCATGATTCATAAAATGCCTGATACAAATAGAATAGATTCTATAGCATTTCAGACAAATGGTTGTCCAATCTCTTCTTGAAAACTTCCAGTGATGGAACATTCACCACTTCTGGAGGCAGGTTGTTCCACTGATTAATTGTTTTAACTATCAGGAAATTTCTTATTAGTTTTAGATGCTTCTCTCCTTGATTAGTTTCTACCCATTGCTTCTTGTCCTGCCCTCAGTGTTTATATTCTGTCCCAGTCCTAATAACTAAAGGCAGCACACATAAGCAATCTCCCAATATCGATAGACAGTCATCTATATACTACTAAAACTCTTAACTTGGCAAAACAGTGCATCATAGGACAAAATTCCTTGGAGTGGGGAACCCAAGGATTGAACTGATTTATGAGAAACATTTTGATGCCAGGAGGAGAGAAGGGCAACCCATTATGGACACACTAAACAATTTCCATATGTCCACAAACATTTTTCTGAATCAGGTGGCACGTTCTGTTTTATTTTATTTTATTTTATTTAAATCTCTTCTCTCAGTAGCTATTTGTCTAATACAGTACTGGAAGAAATAAAGAATATTGATAAAAACTCTTCATGCTCGCCCATGGTTATTCATGCTCTCCTCTCCATGCATGCCTCATTTAGTCATTTTTATTGAACTCGGTTAAAACGACAGGGATTTTTTTATACTGGCATGAACTACTGTTGATTAAAATAAATCTAAATGGTCATGGATATCACATCAACCTAACACCAAAAATACTCTTAGACCTTTGTGTGGATGGGGAATTTAATATTGCCTCTTGATCAAGAAGAAGATGCGGAGAATTTTTTTTTTTCATTCTAGATAGGTAGCCATCTTTATTGCTGACATTCAGTAGTCATGTTTACAAAAAAAATGTGGTTATATTTCAAATGAAATGACAAGTTCCTTGGGCTGTACAAGTGAAGGAAGGTTTTGTCCCCATTTAAGTGGAAATGGATTTAGAACCTGGGTATATTGAAAACATTTTCTCTTCATAAAGAATTCAGATAAGTTTCACCACACCAGCCTTTGAGCTCTGCTTATTAGAGTTTTTGTTCTTTGAATACCCCAGGGCTGGAAAGTAATAAAGGTACTGTATGTAATCTTTTCCAGACTTCTCTTAAGTATTAAGGATAATTTCTCAAGGAACCAATCTACTTTTTTTTTCAAATTATTCTTTAAAATGTCATGTATATTGGCTGTATTACAAAATGGACAGAAGGGAGAAAAAGATGGAAACTACACATACAAAGTGAAAATGAGAATAAAGGAATGTTTGCTTCTCTTCATTAAAAAGTATATTTTAAAAAAACCTATCTTTCTCTCAATGATCAAACAGGAAGTTTATAATTTTTCCCTGGATGCATATTTACTCACTTCCTACCCCCCCCCCCCACTTAAAATCTTTTTCATAGTTTGTTTTACTTATTTTTGCAAGCATGGAAAAATGCAGGCTGGGTGAAAATAGAAGAGGGGCAACAGATGCTCCTCTCTTTCTTGGCACCATAGCATTGCAGATGAAATGTGCAAATAAAATATATTTGGGGAAAAAGTGCTCAGCTTGGCAAGATCAAATAATTTGTTCATTTTTAAAAAAAAAATCTCAAGGCTGCTTCCAAGTTTGTTCCGAAGGGTCAATAAAAAGAACTAATGAACAATAAAAACAGGAGAGCAAAAATAATGAATTAACAAATCAATAAGCACATTTTATTTAATCATAATGTTATGATCATTTATGTTTACTTCACTTAAGCCTATTTAGTTAGTAGGTTTTTTATTGATTAATCTTAGACCTATTCATGTTTAGCATTTAAACTGCTCCTGTCCTATGCTGGAAAAATCTTGTCCAGACTGATAAATTTTGGCAATACGTTGTAAAATATGACTGGAGGCTACCACCCCCATCCCCCATTGGATAATTCTGTACTTCAGGAAAGCAGTGGCTAATCTCTTTGCTTATTTGGTTGGATATTCCAAGATGTGCATCCTTTAAACTGTCGATAAGCATTAATTTAGGGGTAATGTTTCTCTGCGGAGTAGCCACTAAACTGCGGAAGTTGGCCTGCAGCAAACTGAAATCCTCCATTCTAAGCAAGGAGGATGTTTTTGATGCTACAGAACATGAAAAAAAAATATAATTTGCAAGTCAAGCAGAGAAACACAGTCTGAGGTCACTTAGAAAGTTAGTGGGAGATTAATAGATTACAATAACTTCTGCTTCTGCACCCCCAGAAATGGCTGCCTGCTTATTATGGTGATGGGATAACCAACAGTGCAGATAAGCCCATAGTACAAAGGAAAATCAAGGGTTTTATGTTGCACAAGCTTCCTGAGTATTCTTTCTTTTTTAATGTTTTATTGATATTTAAAAATTACAATCTTTAGTGCTTAGTAAAGAACTTGTTGTCTGAGTTCACATATTTAACATTAACTTCTTCAATATAAATCTGTTCAGTACTACATAATCCAGTATTTTTCCCTGGTCCTCCTTTCTTCCCCATATTTTTTTTTCCTTTTTCCCCTCATCACAGTTACAGTTCTTATTGCTATTGATGCATACAAAGTTAGATATAAACGTCCTCATCATATTTTACTAGTATAACAATATCAATTATAAATCAATATCCTGTTTTTCTTGTTCCTATTAAGGTTTATTTTCCCATCAATATTTGAAATATCTTTGTCAGTTATGATTTTCTCAATATTAATTACATTTAGCTAAAAGATTTATTCATACCAGCCATCCTCTTATTTTCATATTTCCCATATCAAAAAAGGAAAAAAAAAGAATGCTATTTTAGTTCTAAATCATATCTTTCATTATAAAAGCCTAATTATATCTAAGGGTCATCCGTTCTTTTAACCAAACAAATATTTAAACATGTAATGTCCCCTCTAATAGGTCAAGTCTTCTGTTTTCTTAAATCTAACTCTCACTTTCTTTCTTTGCCAAGTAGCTTTCCAAGCCAAGGCAATTAAATTGCCCAGGCATTTTCTTTCTATTTTTGTAAAAGTTGCTCGGCATGAGAAAGGGTATTTAGGCAGGGTATTTTTTGGGAGGGGGGTATTCCATCCATTTATATTCCTTGAGCAACTACCACTTTCCTTCTCTCTCAATTTCTCTTTTCATTTTTTGTCTCCCAAATTGTGACATTTCCCCTGACAGCTCTATATTCCATTTTTAAAAATCTTCTTCCTTATCTTCAGGTATGTTTTGCAGACCTAAGGGGTAAAACATCTTTTCCATTTTTGTTGTTATGTCTAAGTCTTGCAGTATTTTATATGTACATGATAGTTTATATTTTCCTTTTTTTAATTTCTTCCATCTCTAGGTCCATTTCCTCTGCTTCATCTTCTGATTTCTGGTTCATTTGTTCATACTTTGTCCTTGTCTGGGAATTTTCTAGTTCCAGATTTAGTTTGGAGATTTGCTCATTTATATTATCTAAATTATATTTAGTCTGATTAGGGTTTCTTTTTGTGTCCTCTTTGTGTGTGACAATTGTTTGGTGAATTATTTGTAGCATAGAGTATATTTCCTTCTGAAAGGTGTTTATTTTTTCTTGAGGCATCATTTCTGGAAATCCTCTGGTATCACCAATCTTAATAAGAGTTGAACCAGTCCTAAAAGCAATATTTTGTAGTAATCTTTTGTCTCAGGTGTCCAAGAATTGTCAGTCAGGCAAGATTGTAATCCACAATGTTCAAAGTGTTCAAAATGTTCAACCACCCTGAAAACAGCTCAAAAGTCTCTCCTAGCCAGACATACTCGAAGGTATTTTTTTTCTTTCTCTCCCAATAGTTCTTGAGATTAAAAGTCCAAGTTTAGTAGGAGTTTATAGTCCAAGAAGATCAGGGTGATACATATGCCAAAATATTTTCCTTTATTGCCAGCTGTTCTCCATTAAGCTAGGAATCACCAAGCAGCCAGGAAGCTAGTTGTAGTGCTATACTCAAATCCACCACTAGATGTCATTTAAAATCCATTTTCCATTCTTAAGACAAAGAATTATTATTTTTTAAGAGAATGGTGTTTTTTTTTTCAAAGAGAAAATCTTAACAATTATCTCAGTTCTCAAATTTATCAAAGCTGTAGCTTTATGTTACTTCCACTTCAGTATTATGTATTTCTGTCCCCCATTAAAAATTAAAACACTGCTTCCATTCATGTTCGGAGAGTTTAGCCTCTTGGGAACCTTTCCCAGGAAATTCAGTTGTAAAGTAGTAAAGAAAGGATCAATGTTCTCACCCAGTTTCAAACATGCTGCTTACGATCTGCTAATTGGTGTTTTTTTCTTCTTTGGTTGTCAGCAGCTAATGGGTGGCCACAGGAATTTAGCCAGTCTTTCCCCTGCTGGTTTGGAGGGTTTTCCTCAAATTGAATGGAAAGACCGCCATCTCTCCATGATCGATGAGGCACCTCTCCTTCTTCATCACCTCTTCGAGTCGACTTTTAGGCCCTTTTAGGGTCCACAGCAGGGTGAAATCAGACATAGAAAGCAGAGCCCTGTCTTCCTGCGTCTGTCTCACCATGAAGCAAAACTGGGAGTCCTTCCTCAGTTTTCATTTGGGGTATGGCACTACGATGTTCAGCATATTTCCTGTTCAGCTGCTGTTTTTATTCTTCCATCTCATTATGCATGGAAAAGAGATCTTGTGGCATGGAATCTAGTTTTGAGAGCCAGTCCATATCCATGTTTACATCTCTTGGTTCTAGCTGTATAGAACTTTTAGAACTCTTTTTGCTGTCCTTCCTTCTCTCAAGACCTTTCAGTAACATACTGCTCTGAAGGATTAGCAGCCTAAGTTGTCTTTATTTTTGTTTTGTCCCTCTCACAAATGCTCTCATACAGAAAACAGAACAACAGAGTTGAAAGGGACCTTGGAGGTCTTCTAGTCCAACCACCTACTCAGGTAGGAGACCTTATATTCCAGACAAATTTATTGTGTTTCCAATTCTGTTTAGTTCCTGTCTTAATTGTTGTCTTAAGTGTTAAAAGGAAGTGCATTGAGTTAATAGTTTCAAGGAAATCTATGTGAATAATGTCATCTGCATCTGTAAAAATGATAATTTATGAAGTCTGGGATTCCATCCCCCTTCTCCCCAGCAAAGGTGAGATAATTTTATACCGTCTGAGGTTTCATTTCTGAGTCATAATTGACTCAAAAATTAACTATTGACTATTTCATTGGCTATTTTATTGGCTATTATAATGCTGTGAAGTAATTCCTCACTTTAAATCTTGTAACATCACAATTGCTGGCAAATGACAACTCTTTGATCTCTACTTCAGCAAGGGAGGAGTCCATCTTATATAAACTATTGAAGAACAACAGTAATGTGACCCACGTGTTCTTATTAAGTGCTAAGCTTCACAGCAATTTCCCTTTGAGTGATCTGCTGACTTCCCTAAATCATTTCCTCAAGCTTCCCCCCATGACACTTATTGGTTGCTTTCAAATGTCATTCATTTCATTCTTGATCACATAAATCAGCTTGTTCTGGTTCACCATCCTTATATATTTTTAGCTGAGCAATGGAAGTAGATTTTGTATTGTCTTTTCACTATACCAGAGCAAATTCCAGAGTTCCTTACCAGAGAACAAAACAACAAGAATATAACCAAAACAGTGCTTTGGTGCACATGGTGAATACTTACATTCCTTTCATCGGTAGGAAAATAGGGGGTTACCCAACTATTAAATAGAAATAGATATGTTCTTACAAGCTGATACAGTAGTATCCTGGTACTCAACTGCTTTGAAATTCATCAAATTTGATAATCAAAGCATTTTGACACAAACATTTTGTTCTGCTACTCATCATTTGTTTTGGTACTGATGCGCAAACTAGAATTTGTCACTGTCAGCTGCCTTGTAACTCACTACATTATTCCTTATGGGGAAAAAATTGTTTGATACTCATCCAGCCTTCCCGAACCAATTAATGATAGTACCAAGGTACCACTGTATAGCTAGCATGAATAAATGTTACTTCTTCAATGGGTTTGCATGATCTTCATAGAAATACCAGAGTTACATATTTCCAAAGCATGATTCTACTTTTTTTCCCCACAACTACTTTTTTTAAAACTCAAGCAGGTGTTACACAAAAAATGGCCTGATCTTTTATGCTTATTAATATGGATTTCTAATAAATGATTCAGTAACGACAACTACAAGGTTACTTTCAAAAGAAAACAGCTGGGTCTATTGAAATAACAGATTCTCTCCTCTTCACAAGCAATATTCCTTTAAAATATTTCAATTATTTTTTTCATGTATAAAATTACAATCCATTAAATTAAACACTTTAATTTAAGAGGCTCCATGATACAGAAAATGATCTGAAATAAAAAATACTATTTTATATTAAAGTTGCCATGAGTGAGGAAAGATAGAAAATAGAAATATTTTCTTAAACACTTCTAAAGATATTAGTAAAAGTGATTGCTTATATTCCAGATATATAGTATCATGTATTATTTATGCATAATACTAAATTTTAAGGCAACCTTAACCATTTTTGACTTGCTGTGTCACATGATCCTTCGGGAACTGTATTCTCTGTATACCTGAAATGCTTCGAAATAGATATAAAAAGTCTCCAATATAGTCTTTTGCCAACCAACATGCCCACTAGATGGCAGCATTGGATTGGTACTTTGTCATAATCTAATTTTAGGTTTTTACTCTGTTGTGTTTTATTTTTGCTACTTAAAAATTAAGTAATTAAGTACTCTGGAATGCATCAGATTTTTTTAAAGGATTGCTTCATGCTTAATCTCAATGTAAGTTAATTTTTTGGTTTCTCCCCACCCCATGCTTTGATTTTATTATTTCTAGGTATTCTGTCTCTACCTGTACTTTTTCTTAGTCCCACACATTACACCCTACTGTTCATCTTCTGTAAAATCAGTTTATTTCTGGTACCTCACTTCACTATGGGATGACGTAATTTTGCATTAGTGGAAACTCGTGCAATATGTTTGAAATGTTTGTCTCAGTTTTGTATCTTGCATCTCACAATCCCTATATCAGGGAAATAGAATCCCTCTGAAATAGAAATGAGAAGCTCACTTTTTTCAAATAATGATACATGTATGTTTACAGGTGTTCTGTTATTCTATGTACCTTTCTTTAATGCATTATTGCAATCAATTTTTGCTGTTCTAGCTGTGAAGTAAAGAGTGACTGCTAATTTACTATTGCTTACAAGTTTCCCCTTAAATCCAAATTAAGGCTTAAGGTTTAATTAAATTAAGAACTAGTGCAAAACAATTATTTTATGTTATGATCTTTTTAGAGAGTGCTCCAGATCCTGATATTCTGCTAAGGTGCTCGGTTTTGTACTATAGTTTTTATTGTATGTAGTTTTATGCCCATTTTCATAGAATTCATTTTAAGATTAAATGATCTGAATACTAAAGCTATTAGACTTGGCCCAAAAATATTCATATAAGCCAAAGGTGTCAGCAAGGAATTATTGCTTTGTCCTTTTTTTTCTTCTCACCTACTGGGTGCCTTGATTTTTACAAACTAGATCTGGAAATCCTATCAAAGAACATATTACAGGTTATTTTTGAACTGTGCAAATGCATATCAATCTGGCAACAAAAGTTATGGATTCTTAGAAATACTATAAATAAAACAGTAATAATGCTTTATTTTAATACTTTAATTGCAGACTTTTTTGCTTGTTAATTCTAAGATATGTATGAACAGTTGAACTTTTGTATTTCAGCAAAAATACAACTCCTTAGGAAGTGTCCATATGAACTAGAATGATAACACACACTATAATGTACATATTTTAATATGTCCACAAAAGAAATTGCAGATGATGAAATACCATCATCTCTACAGTTTATTGTATAAGCATTAAAAATAATTCTGGTGGGATTTAATAACAGCCCTAGAGCGAAATGTGTTACATTTAGCATGACCTCAACTTTATTCCCACTGAGTTCTGTCTAAGACCATATGTTCCTTCAACAGCTATCAAATAAACCACTGAATGTAACTCCTACTGACTGAAGCAGATGTTGTACACACCAAAATCAACAGCAGTTGGAACTTTTATGCAAAATAAGAAATTAAAAAGCAAAATAACTATTTTTAAAAGAGTCTCTAAAAGAGAGGCGAATATGGTGGCCACAATAATGAGACTGAACATTTCTGAGCATTACAAACTTGTATTTCCATATTTGACTTTGCAGAAGTAACACATTTTTGTGAACCTACATCATATTTCATAACAATGCTTTTCATATTGTATGCCTAAACTACCAATTTTTATATGCCATTTCCCTGCAAGCACTATCTTCATTCTCTTCTATGAAAACATACATAAAATAACTGTCTTCTAAAAATGAAGACATATATATATATATACACATATAAAGGTAAAGGTTCCCCCGCACATGCGTGCTAGTCGTTTCCAACTCTAGGGACCGGTGCTCATCTCCATTTCAAAGCCGAAGAGCCAGCGCTTGTCCGAGGACACCTACGTGGTCATGTGGCCGGCATGACTAGACGCCAAAGACGGACGGAATGCTGTTACCTTCCCACCGTAGTGATCCCTATTTTTCTACTTGCATTTTTACGTGCTTTCGAACTGCTAGGTTGGCAGAAGCTGGGACGAGTAACAGGCGCTCACTCTGCTACACGGCACTCAGGATTTGACCCGCCAAACTGCCGATCTTCTGTTTGACAAGCTCAGCGTCCTAACCCACTGAGCCACCGTCTCTCTCTCTCTCTCTCTCTCTCTCTCTCTCTATATATATATATATATATATATATATATATATATATATATATATATATATATATATATATATATATATATATATATATATATGTATATATGCCCACCCACTGGCAGTTTAAAAAAGAGGAACAAACAGCCACATGCTTCTCCCAGAAGAAGGAAGCAGAAGCCACCAGCCTGATGATGATGGATGGGATTCCGTCGAAACGTCGCTCCTACACCTTTAGTTCTACGCGGGGAAAAACCCGAATAACCAAAGATCCACATATGAACACCCGCGAAAACCATATATATATATATATATATATATATATATATATATATATATATATATATATATATATACCCATTTTTTTCTGGGTTGCATTTATCAATATTTTACCCTATTATAAATTAAAATTGATGGCTTCACTGCAGCCACTGGTTCTCACAATTATGTGATAGATTTATAATATTGTGTTATATTTTAAAATAGAATGGCAAATTATATTGATTTCATGGACCCCTAAGAGGGTCTTGGAGAACCCCAGGGAACCTAGGGCCACAGTTTAAGAAACTAAGAAAGATTTTTTTGTATGACAAAAAATTGTCATGCAGTTTGAGCATTGGTGAGAGGGAAGAAATGTTAAAACTAAAAACCTATTTATATCTTGCCCAGATAGTATGTTTGGGAAAACTAAACATGGTGTGGTCATAATGTCCTCATAATTTGAAGACAGAGCTGTTATAACTAAATCTGTTAGACAAACTTCCTCCACTTAAAAAAATCGGGCACTTTCCATTTGCATTATTGGGCTAATAGGTCTTTGGATGTAAAACTGCAATGTTGCCATTCTTTGCAACATGTGGTAAATCTGGAAAAGCAGACTGAATTTAAATCTGGAACATAGCAATAATAAATTATCTAGCCCAAGGTTGGAAAATATGGGCAGATCTTCAAAGACTGAATACATTTTCTGACTACATTTTTCTTATATAACTGTTTTCCACTTTTATAGAATTTTGTCAGGCAAAAAGGATGGGATAGTATCCAGATGTATCCAGAATTTTGCTTCTAAAATTTCAAAACTCTGTGTCAGGGAATTGTGCAGCTGGTGTCAAAATGGAGTCACAGACGTTGACATAAACCAGTTTTATATAAATAAATATATTTACAGCAAATAAGATTGGCAAGTAGGAGCATCGTCAGGTGAATCAACGCAGCAGGAACATGAGGTAAAATGAAAGAGAGCATACATGGCACACAGATGGGGAAAAAGGCGGGAAACAAGGAAACTCCCCCTTTATTCTCACAGCAACCAATCACAGCTCAGATTCTCTCAGATTTTCAGCTCTGTTTAACTAATTAGCCATAAGTGTGTGATCTTACTCATTGCCCAACTCTTCACTGCTCTAGCTATTACATTTCAAGTATCTTAACACCCAGGATCAAGAGAAGCAGGAGCAAATACAGGTAGCCCTCAACTTAAAGATCACAATTGGGATCAGAATTTCCATAGCTAAACAATATGGCTGTTAATGAATCATGCCTGGTTTTACAACCTTTTTGCCACAGTTGTCAAAAAGATTCTGGAATGGATGGGTGAGGATTGACCATAAGCAGTGCTGGGATTCGGCCGATTCGCACCACTTTGGCAGAACCAATAGTTAATTTTTTTGTTACCCAGGCCCAGAATGTACTTCCAGAAGCAGCATCCACACAGAGAACCAGTTGTTCACATATCTGAATTCCACGACTGGCCATAAGTCACTTTTTTCAGTGCCATTGTAATTTCAAATGGTTGTCAGTTGAGGACTATCTATAAATGGGATCAGAATATGTTTGCTCATGAGAGGCAGTTTAGGGTAGTTGTTAAACCTGTTAGGTAGAAATTCATAGACTGTGGCTTCTAATCACATCTTGGGCAGGAAGCCAGCTGGATGGACCCTGGACCGGTCATTCTCTCTCAGCCCTAGGAAAAAAGGCAGTGGCAAACTACTTCCAAATTCTTGCCAAGAAAACTGCAAGGACTAATCATCAAGAGTTGATGCTGACTCAAAGACACATATATACAAAATCAAACCATTTGAGATACAATAGTGCCTTCTTAAATTCATAACAGCTCTCTAGATTCATAAGCTGATACTGACACCAGGCTCAAGGTTGACTCAGCCTTCCATCCTTCCGAGGTAGGTAAAATGAGGACCCAGATTGTTGGGGGCAATAAGCTGACTTTGTAATAATGCCGCTTGGGGGTGTGTGTGAAAGCCCTAACAAGCAGGCATATACATAGAATGAAGGCTACTGCTAAGCTTGTAAGCCGCCCTGAGTCTTCGGAGAAGGGCGGGATATAAATGTAATAATAAAAAAATACTTTTCCCCCAGTGAAATAGTATCTGGGTTCAAACACCAAGTTAAACTATAAATTATTTAATGCCTGAGTTCAAAACTGCATGTTAAGCAAAAAGCAATCAAACCATATTATGGCTTAGTGCAGACATGTCAAACTTGAGATGTCATGTGATGTCATGTGACATATCGGAGCTTTTTCTCCATTGTTGGCAATTGGGTGGGCGCAGTTTCCTGGTGATGTGTCCGGCCCGTGGGCTGGCAGTTTGCACCCCTGGCTTAGTGTGATATCTGAACCTAATAATTGTGAATGGAATCTACTACAAACAGCTAGTATTAAGTAAGGGCCTTTCCTGCTTCCCAAATAGGACAGTAATCCTGAAAGTATCTTTACAGCAACTGTGTAGTAAAGTGGCAATATAAACACTCTAACTTTCAAGAATCTTTAAGTGAAAAAAACAAACAAACTAGAGATCTGTATTGCTATAATGTTGTAATGACTGACAAAAACACTTGAATAATGATAATAATAAAAACAGTGACATTTCATATAACTATTAAATGATTATGCAAGACACAGAGAAAATTCCCTTCCACAGATGCTGGGTGTCTTTCTTAATTAAATTTGTGAAGAAGAGTGTTTTATCAACCCAGGTTCTAGTGTTTTGGCAATGAACAGTCCAAAGCGGATAATGTTCTTTGCAGGTCTTATTCAGTAATTTTTTTCCAGTAAATTAAAAATAAAAGGGAAGCTGATGTTGTTAGAAATAAATAATGCAGCACTATGAAATTTTGGACTTGGATTTTAGCAAATAGTGCAAGAAAGCCATTGCAAAACATGGGGGGGGGGAAACAATGGGGAGGATTCTTATTCTAATGCTAATTGTTGTGATGTTTTCTGAAATGTGAAGCCCCAAGGTTGACTTAACCAAGTGCCTGACATTGTAACTGTATTTCCTTTCAATAATGATTGCCAGACTGGGAATTATATTACCACGCCGCGGCCCTGAGCTGGATTAGAGAATGGGTAATCTTGAGAAATAGAAGACTATTAACTTTAGAGGGTCACGATTTGCAATATGGCTGGCATGCTTTCCTATGGACGGAGAAACAAGGTCTTTTCTCGCATTTTCAAAGACACCGGATCAGGCAAGCGCTACTCAATACTTGGAAAAAAATTAGATCTCACAATTACACCAAAATACCGGTCTGGCTATCCACCCTTGAAGCGATAGTTTACCCAAATCTGTTTGATTTGGGTAACATAATCTCATACAAGGATATTCTGAATGAGGAGGGGGAATTGAAACTTAGGAATGAACTAGAATTACAAGGTATAAAACTCGATTGGTGGGCCTACTTACAAATCCAATCGAGATTTAGGAAGGATAAAAATGAATGGGGGATATATACCTCTGAAACAGCATTGGACAAAATATTATTGGGACCGGACTCTAAACAAATAAGGAATTTTTATAAATTACTTTTGGGATATAAGCTGTTTGAAGAGCAAGTGAAAGACCCCATGTTGATCTGGGCTAACAATTTAGGACATAACATCGACCTAGATACTTGGCAAACAATTTGGGATAGGAATAAAAGGATAACACTGGCCTCATCGTATAAAGAAAATTTATTTAAAATGTTTTACCGATGGCATCTCCCCCCAGCCCGCTTAGCAAAAATGTACACAACAGTATCTCCCAAATGTTGGAAGTGTTCTGAAGAGATAGGCACATACTTCCACACGTGGTGGTCTTGCAGTAAAACACAAAAATTTTGGAGAATGATTTGGATTTGGCTGAAAGAAATATTGAAACAAGATCTGGAGTTTAGTCCAGAACTTTTCTTGTTGGGAATCACGAAAGAGAAATATCCTAAAGATGTGCTATACTTAACGATCCATATTATCACAGCAGCTAGAATATCATTTGCGCAAAAATGGAAAAAGAATGAGATCCCAGGACAAAAAGAGGTTATTAGGAAAATTTGGGATTGCGCTGAAATGGACAGATTAACTTTGGAATTAAAGAATAAAGATCAATCAGACTATTATAGAATTTGGAACAAATTGTATCTTTGGATGGATAAAAAGAAAGGTCTCTATTAGGTTTTACAGACTAGCTCACTGTTTTAAATATTGTGGTATTTCACCGATTTGTAATCTAAGTGTATTTAAGTGTATTTTTGATGTACATATATACATGTATATATATATATATTTAAACATTGTAGACAAAAAGGTTTGTCAGCTCGCTGGTACTGTGTCCAATGTTTTTAAATAATAAATTTAATAAAAAAAAATAAAAAAAAAATGATTTCTTTAACCTGAGATTCTAATCCTGTTTAGATGTTTACTTGCCCCAAGATAGCTGGAGTGAAAATTCTTGTGGAAAGGCACCATCATTAGTACCCAATTAAAGTGGGAAGCTGTGCTAATAAAGCCAAAGTTACTTTACAAAGGAAGAAAAGCAAAAATGCTTAATGAATAGATTTCTACACACTATTTGATGTTCAGGATAATTAGCTTAGTCCTGCTCTTAAATTAAGGTCAGCTTTAAAAGTCATAAAACAGTTTGAAGATGGTTTTATTCAGAAAGACCTTTCAGAATAATCAAAGCTTATCAAAGATCCGGTTACAAAAGTATGTTAGGAATTTTATTTCTTCAGCTGCCTGTTTCTGCTCTGCATATTTCTTGCTGTTGAACTATATTTTATTGCCTGAAAATCTCTCAACCAATCACTACTGTTTGCTCCATTTTTGCATTTGGGAAATGTTCCAATTCTTGTTGTGTGTCATTAGTTGTGCTGAGATGATGGCTGTAAAGTTATGGTCCAAATCCAAACACAAGTCCACTTCTCTTTGATGAAGCCCTGGAGCTTAACAGACATTGATGTAACTGATTCTTGTAAAGAAACACAAGTTCTTTAGATAAACAGCAAACCATTTAGATACAAAATAGAAAAAAAGTGTTGAAAACTCATGGAAGATACGATTTATAATTCTTTGAAAGATCAAGGCAGTTTCTTGTCAATCCATAACTTATTAGCACATTTTCAATTTTTCCACAATGAAAGTCAAAGTAATTACATGTTCATGTCAATACCCAGCCAGAATTCCTTGGGTTTTCCATTAATATCCAGGCAGAACTCTATGCTGATATAATTATGGCATGCTCTGATTAATGAGCTAGTCCCATATTTCACTGAATAGATTAAGCTGTGTTTATTCCAGCCCACTTCCACAGTTTACAGCTGTACCTCAGCAGTATAGTGTTATGCCAAATGCTTATCCTTTGGAGGTAACAGATTTCACTGTTGATTGCTCCCTTGTGTACAGAATTGCCCAAGTCCAGGCTATTATGAACCAGAAGATGGGTTATCCATTTTATGGTTTCCTCCTCATTAGGCTAGTTGTAAATCATATTTTAGTTTGGTTGATAGGGAAATTGTTGGGATTGAGGGGGAAATATAATTCACATTTCAGCCAGGAAGGCAATGACTTTCCTTTGTCAGGCAAGCAAGTGGTAGTCACTGAAAAGGACTGCAGTTGCTTTAGCAAAAGCTTCAGGGTTTGAGATCAGGCTCGCTGGTTCTGTTCCATCTGCTAAGCAAGATGATTCAGCCTCTGAGCTAATTAGTGCATCTGTGTTGCCACTTGATTCTGATAGTGGAGCAAGGTAGTGGTGTCTTGATCCAATGGCTGGCAAGGATAGAGATGCTTACTCCATTCCAGACATTGCCTGTCCAACCTGTGCATTCAACTTCTAGTAATGAAACACCCATGACTTTAGGAAGCAGACTTTTCCACTGCTTAATAGCTGTCATGGTTAGGAAATTCCTTCTCTTTGAATTTGTAAAATGTATGTATGTATCCACTGCACATATGTATACTATATATACATATACAGGCACATACACCCATACACATAGTGGCTGGATAGTGTAGTTATTAAGGTGTCTCTTTTGATGTCAGAGGCCAAAGTTCAAATCCTGGCTGTTATTCTGTTCCAGCCTACAACCGGCCCTGTTTGAATGTCAGGGACAATCCCTTTTTATAGTCAACAGGCTGGAAAAAACCCAACCAAATTTATTTACAAAGAGTTCAAACAAAAGTTAAACGAAAAGTTCAAACAAGACTTAAACTAAAAATGTTAAACAAGAGTTAAACAAGAATAACAGACCAGGACTCTAGCAGAAGATCTTCAAATAGTTGCCTTCAGCAACCAGCACCTCCCACACATTCCCCTTTTATCAGCAGTCCCAAGGTGTGGCTTCTCATTGCCTTCTCCTGAGTTGCCTCATTGCTTTCCTTTGTTCTGTTCTGCTAGATTGCCTCCTGCTCCTAGCGTCAGAGCCAGCTGTGGATCATCTTCTTCCAATCCCTCATACTCACACAGCTGAGTCTGAGGAGGAACAAGACGGGAGGGGCCAGGCTGAGAGTTCTGCAGTGCATCAGACCCTTCCTCTGACACCAAAGGCTCTCCAAACCCCTCCTCCTCCTCCTCCTCTTCAGAATCATCTGACTCAGCTGCCAGAACCACAGGCTGATGCTGAATCACAACAGCTGTACAATTATATGATACCTGGGCTACTGGAACAAGCCATACATGGATTGGACAAGAGAACTTGAAATTACTGCAATGCTAATGAGAAGGATATATGAAGTGTATGAGAGAACTATGAATGAACAGCTACCTCCTCTACTTGAATGATATCAAGTTATCTGCAAAGAATGAATGAGACATTGACTCACTGACACAGAACTACCATGAGGACATCACATCACAATATAATTCTTATTACAGAAGTGTAGTTCGATGGTGGTCAAGAAAGGGAAAATAGTTAAGACTGATGAGGTTGAACTACCAGCAGTTTACACAGACCAGTTACAATTACCTTGGTGTCCCACAGTCATATGTAAACCATGAAGAGGAGGGCAAGGAAGACAGCAACATCCAAATATCATCAAAAAGATCAGATAGATCCTGAAGAGCCAGCTCAATGAGAAGAACAAAATCCATGCAATCAGCATATATGCTCTGCCAGTCATTAGATACCTTGCAGGTATAGTGAGCTAGCCAAAGAAGGACATGGAAGTTGCTGATGTGAAGACCTAGAAGCTCCTTACAATGTATGGAAATTTCTACCTTAAGTCCAATACCCTGAAATGGAAAGAGCACAGTCAGGCTTAGACCCTCCTAAGTCTAGATCCCACAGAAGGTTATGGAAAATAAGAGGGTTAAGATCCTGTGAGATTTCCAGATCCAGTTTTACAGGCAGGCACTGGCCAACCAGACATCATGTTAGTAGACAAAGATCAAAATACAGTGGTGTAATAGACGTAGCAGTGCCAAGTGACAGCAACATCAGGAGGAAGAAGTATGAGAAGCTGGAGAAATAGCAGGGTCTGAAGGAGAAACTGTAGAGTATGTGGAACGTAAAGGCCCAAGTAGCCTTGGTGGAAGGAGCATTTGGGGCTGTGACTCCTAAGCTGGGAGAATGAGTGCAGTGCTAGGAACAGCTAAAATACACTGCAGAACTAGGAATTATGTATTTTACAACTCTATGGTAGATTGCATTTATTTTAGTCATCCTAAGATGTTTAACAAATCCCATTTCAACTATTACTTACAGGTCCATTCAGTGCAATGGATTTAGTGCTAAATATGCACACATAAGGATTTTCAGCCATATCTTCAGGCATATACAGTAATGGCAATGCTAGAACATAAACAACAAAATGATTTGATTTGCAGAAGCTAATCCTGTAGCCGGTTTTGTTTAAAAATAATTGGTATTTCATGTCACTGAAGTTGATACCTGGAGGCAAGTCCATTGAACTAAATGAAACTGACTTCCTAGGAAACATATATAGGATCATACTGCTGTACAGACTTATATTTAACTTGTTAGGTGGCCTAAAAGTTATTACACTGAAGTTAAGGGGAAATATCTTTTTTTAAAAAAAATCAATCATGAGAAAATGTTTGACAACTTAGAAGCAAGAGGCTAATGTGTACTGGAATTAAAAATTAGCAAGCAGAACAATGGAGCATAAGCATGGTTGGCTACAGTTAAATAAAGAAGTGAAAAATAAATACTTGAAATGCGTGTCCAGAATAAAATATTTGATTAGGTAGATATATATGTTGCAGCAAACATACATAGTTATATAAAAATAAAATTTTATTTTTTAAAAAAACATCTTCAAGTTATGTCGCAGATCACCTGAGGATTGTTCTCATAATAGGTCATGTTCATAGACATTGGCAGAGAAATGCAATGTTACATCACTGTTCAGCTAGCATTATTTTGGCATCCTTGTGATTTGTATTTTTTGTAATAAATATTAGAGATGGATGTAAATGACTTTTTGAAATTCTTCATCAAATACTGTATGTAGGTGAAGAAATTGGTGGGATGGTTTCTCTGAACTTTTTTAAGGAAAGAAAAGTTTTGCCAAGAATTTCTCAAGGGAAGAATAGCATCTCCACTGAATGTAAACTCACCACTGAAAAAGCCCCATGGGAAACATTCAGTTAGGATGCCTTCCCTTGAGATTTAATTAAAATGTCAGAAACAGAGAGTCAAAAGTCCTCTTGAGGAATGAAAAGCAAGATAGGATATTCACACACACTTGGTAACTTAGAACAACATATTCTACCCAGGAGAATATCTTTGAAATGCTTTTCTCCCCCAAACGAATTTCAGAAGCAAATTCTGTTTTATCCAATTGAATAAGAACTGATAAAAGAACAATGGAAGACAATTTCTCTGCCCAGCATTAATAAATATTTTAAATAGATAAATTCGCAGAGTTATTAACCAATAGGTCTTATGAATTTTTCATGCAAGATACATGTATTATTAAGAATGTAGATTGTGCATTTTTCCAATTGACCATATGAAATATACTGTGTAGTTATAGATATAGAAGTAAATATATATTAAATTTGATGCTACTCTGAAGTCATATAGCTAATTTATTATATACAGTATGTCCTTAATGTTCCAGACACATAGGCAGTCTAGAGAGGTCTCTGTTCCCAAGAGGCTTACAGTCAAAGATAAACAAAAGAAACAATTGCAGGGAAAGGCATACAAAAGAAACAATAGGAAAGATAGGAGGAAAGAGGAACATTGTGGGTAACTGCAGTTATATCAGAGTTTGATGGCAATAACAGCATCAAGTCAATTATTGATTCAGTTGAATGTCTAGATCAGCTCTTGGAGATCAAAATCAACTCTCAGGGATCAAATCTCCAAATTATTCAAAATGTAGGACCTAATAAAGTGTCTTGGATTGACAGTATAGGAAGTATCAATTGTGAATACTGTATGTGCAGATGGCCTGCTTTCCTTTGGGCACTTGCAGAGTCCTGGATGCAGGGTCATAAAAGAACAGCAAGGAAAACACCCAATGTCCTAACCCACCTGAGAACATACGATATCTTTAGGGAAACGCCCAAAAGGGAACATGTTTAGCTACTTCTTCTTTCTCCCTTCTTATCTACAGTATGCCAGACTTACTGGGTGAAATCTTTACTTTATGTGTGTCAGCTTTGCTGGATGGGTTGCTTATTATTATTATTATTTATTATTATTTATTAAATTTTTATACCGCCCTTCTCCCGAAGGACTCAGGGCGGTGAACAGGACATATCTTAAAACTACAAAAATACAAAAATTAAAAAAGAATTAAATTATTGCCCACAATAAAAACAATAAAAATATATATAAATATTAAAACCCTAAGTGATTCCCCATCAGGCCAGGCCAGCTTGTTCAAATAAATGGGTCTTTAACCCGCGACGGAAGGAGCGGAGATCCGGTGCCATCCGGAGCTCAACCGGCAGCTGGTTCCACAAAGCCGGAGTGCCCACAGAGAAGGCCCTCCCCCTGGGGGCCACCAGCCGACATTCTCTGACTGGAGGCACCCTGAGAAGGCCCTCTCTGTGGGAACGCACGGGGCAGAGGGGAGTTGACGCCGGCAGCAGGTGGTCCCCGAGGTATTCCGGACCCATGCCATGTAAGGACTTAAAAACCATCACTAAGACCTTGAACCTCACCCGGAAGACAACTGGTAACCAATGCAGCTTGCGGAGCAAAGGTGTAACATGAGAGTACCGGGAAACTCCCAAGACAACTCTCGCGGCCGCATTCTGTACCAGTTGGAGCCTCCGAGTGGTCTTCAAGGGAAGCCCCATGTAGAGAGCATTGCAATAGTCAAGACGAGAGGTCACGAGCGCATGAGTGACCGCACACAGGGCATCCCGGTCTAGATAGGGCTGCAACTGCCGCACCAGGCGAACCTGTGCGAAAGCCCCCCTGGTCACGGCTACTACATGATCTTCTAAGGTGAGCCGTGCATCAAGGAGGACTCCCAAGTTGCGAGCCCTATCTACGGGGGGTACAGACTCACCCCCCATAGAAAGTGATGGAACGTTTTGAATGTCCTGGGATGCCGGAATGTACAGCCACTCAGTCTTGTCAGGGTTGAGTTGAAGTCTGTTCCTCCCCATCCAGACCCGAACCGCCTCCAGGCAACGGGACATCACAGCGAGGGCATCACTGGGGTGGTTTGGGGTCGAAATGAAAAGTTGGGTATCATCAGCATATTGATGATACCCAACTCCAAAACCACGAATGATCTCACCCAGCGGTTTCATGTAGATGTTGAACAGGAGAGGCGAGAGAACCGAACCCTGAGGAACTCCACAAACGAGAGACCTAGGGGCCGATCTCTGCCCCCCTGCCAACACCGACTGCGAACGTCCCAGGAGATAGGAGGAGAACCACCGAAGAACTGTGCCTCCCACTCCCAATCCCCTGAGACGCCGCAGCAGGATACCATGGTCGATGGTATCGAAAGCCGCCGAGAGGTCTAATAGGACCAGGAATATCCCCTATCCCGGGCCCTCCAGAGATCATTCACCAGAGCGACCAATGCCGTCTCCGTGCTGTACCCGGGCCTGAAACCCGATTGGTACGGGTCCAGATAATCCGCTTCATCCAGGACCAGAGGGAGCTGATGCGCCACCACACTCTCAACAACCTTCGCAAGAAAGCGAAGGTTGGAGACTGGACGAAAGTTGTTCAAGACAGCTGGGTCCAAGGCAGGCTTCTTGAGGAGAGGTCTCACCACCGCCTCCTTCAAGACGGTGGGGAAATTACCCTCACTCAAAGAAGCAGATATCACCGCCTGGAACCAGCCTCGTGTCCTCTCCCTGGCTGCATAAACCAGCCAGGAAGGGCACGGATCCAATAAACATGTGGTGGAGCTCAACCTCCCCATAATCCTGTCCACTTCATCAGGGGTCACAGAATCAAACTCCTCCCAGATAACATTGACAAGACCGCCCGTGTCCTGATCGTCAGACTCTGCCCAGCTGGAGTCCAAACCGGTCCGAATCCGAGCGATTTTATCCGACAGATGTTGACCAAACTCCTCGGCACGACCCTGCAAGGGATCCTCCCTCACCTCCTGATTAAGGAGGGAGCGAGTCACCCTAAACAGGGCGGCCGGGCGATTATCTGCAGATGCGATGAGGGCAGAGAAGTAATTGCACCTCGCTGCCCTCATCGCTGCGAGATAAGACCTAATATAGGTTCTTAACCGCAACCGGTCGGACTCGGATCGGCTGGACCTCCAGCAGCTCTCTAGGCCCCGTTTCCGACGCTTCATCTCCCGGAGCTCCGCGGAGAACCATGGAGCTCGATGGGATCTGCACCGGGTCAGGGGCCGCAGGGGTACAACTCGGTCCAGTGCCTCAGTGGCTGCCCTTTCCCAGGCTTCCACTAAGGCATCCGCCGAGCTGTGAGCGACGGAGGCAGGTGGGGATCCCAGCGCTGCCTGGAACCCGAAAGAATAAATACAAGGATTTCTTGTCATTCGGGGCTTCTCTCATTTAGAGGAGCCCGTCTTTGTTCAGCTGAATAAAAACGTAAAAGCTTGAAGGCAACTTCTGGTTTCCTGTATTTTTTTTTATCAAGCAAAAACCTCAGAACCTGCATATCAGGATCACTTCTGAATGTGTTAACCTTAGCAGGTACACTAGATAGGAAATTGTCTGAAAGTACAATTCTGTTGCTGTCTTCTTTACAGCCCAAGTAACTGGGTGTTTGTGTGTGTGTTTCTGAGCATCTTGCCTCACCCACTATACAAATGCAAACTATGCTGTCTCTAATCTGATTGCTTCCTCCCCTGTCACCCAAGGTCTTTCCCATAAAGTATTATAGAAGGCAACTCAGAGTTAATAAACTCTTTGGATTCAGAAGTACCTTCTAAAACACTATCACAGGAAAAGAATCAAGCAAAGATTATTAATGAGAAACCAAGAAAACAGGCCATTTTTATTCTTGCTAGTTTTTTTCAAAATTGGTGGCTGAGTTGGACACTGCACATTTAGTTGAGGCATATCATGTACTGATAAAAGTTCAGAGTGGTATTAGATATGAATCCAGACATATGTATAATGTAGATCTAGAAAGGGGAATAAAACTTTTCTGTTAGCATAGCACAATCTTTCTCACAAACGTAATAACTTATAATAGTTAAGCATTAATAATAGTAAATTAATAATTTATCATTAATCAGGTTGAATATCTGGTATACTTTAGACAGCCAACTTGGCCACTTTGCTAAGGACCTTTCCATTCAACACAATACAGGAAGAGGAAGAAGAAAGTAGTTACGGAGGGAAATGGGAAGACTGGGAAAAACAACAGCCTTTCAGGTAGAGAGTTCCAAATACGTAAGAGCAATAAAGTTAATATAATTTAGCTAATTATAAATGATCTGATTGAGTAAAATCTTGGATCCAAAAGTAGAGTTGATTCTAAAGAGAGGGATAGAACAGAGGGATAGAATCAAGATCACGTGAAGTGTTAATACCACTTTATAATGCCTTGGTAAGGCCACACTTGGAATACTGCATCCAATTTTGGTCATCACGATGTAAAAAAGATGTTGAAACTCTAGAACAGGGGTGTCAAACTGCCAGCCCACAGGCTGCATGCATCACAATGAAACCGCGCCCACCCTATTGCAGGCAATGGGGAAAAAGCTCCAATACCATGTGATATCATGTGATGTTACGAGTTTGACATGTCTGCTCTAGAAGAAGTATAGAGAAGAGCAACAAAGATGATTAGGGAAGTGGAGGCTAAAACATATAAAGAATGGTTGCTGCAATTGGATATGTCTAGATTAATGAAAAGAAGGACTAGGGGTAACATGAAAGCAGTGTTCCAATATCTCATGGGTTGCCACAAAGAAAAGGGAGTCAAACTATTCTCCAAAGCACCTGAAGGCAGAACAAGAAGCAATGGATGGAAACTAATCAAAGAGAGAAGCAACCTAGAACTAAGGAGAATTTTCCTGACAGTTAGAACAATTAATCAGTGGAACAACCTGCCTCCAGAGGCAGTGAATACTCCAGCACTGGAAGTTTTTAAGAAGAGACTGGATAATCATTTGTCTGAAATGGTATAGAGTTTCCTGCCTGAGCAGAGGGTTGGACTAGAAGACCTTCAAGATCCCTTCCAATTCTAATTCTAATTAATTCTAATAATAATAATAATAATAATAATAATAATAATAATAATAATAATAATAATAATAATAATAATAATAATAATAATAATTGCGCAGTCAGTCAGATGTTCAGACTGGATTTGGCATTTTTGATTACGTATCAAGTCCTTATCAAAGACCTGTGATAGGCAGATGTGGATGTTTGATGGTATTACAGATATCGTCGCAGGATGGGAGCAGTTCCTAGTAAGGCCACCTTTTGCAATTGACTAATGGTGAATTTGTCAATTCCAATGGTGTTAAAGTGGTGCTCCAGTTGTTTTGGGATTGCACCCAAGGTGCCTATTACTATTGGTACCACCCTTGCTTGCCTTTGCCACAGTCTTTCTATTTCTATTTGTATTTTGTTATCTTTTCCAGTTCTTTCTCGTCTATTCCACTGTCTCCAGGCACTGCCAAGTCCACTATCCAGACTTTTTTGTCTTTCTTATCAACAATTGTTACGTCTGGGGTATTATGTTGCAGGTGCTTGTCTGTTTGGATTCTGAAGTCCCAGAGCAGTTAAACTTTATCATTTTCTATGACTTTCTCTATTTTACGATCCCACCAGTTCTTGCTTACAGGCAAATGATATTTCTTAAAGATCTTCCAATGCACCATTGTTGCTACTTTGTCATGCTGCTGCTTGTAGTCAGTCTGTGCAATCTTCTTGCAGCAGCTTACCAGGTGGTCCACTGTTTCTTCAGCTTCTTTGCATAGGCGGCACTTACTGTTTGTTGCTGTCTTCTCAATTTTGACTTTGTATGCATTTGTTCTTAAGGCTTGGTCTTGTGCAGCCAGAATTAGTCCTTGGTCTCTTTCTTCAACTTTCCTGCTCTTTCCTGCTCTTTCCTGCCAGGTCTTGTTATTATCTGCTTTCCCAGCTATTTTTTTTAATGTACTGGCCATGTGGTGCTTTGTCTTCCCATGCCTGTATTCTGTTCTTCATTTGGTCTTTCTTGTAGGCCAGTTTGGTCTCTCCAGTAGTCAGTAAGCTGCTATACTAATTTCAGTGCATCTTCATCATTGTCCTTCAGATATTCTTCCAAAGCCATTTTTTTCTTCTTCAACCATCTGATGTACTTGCAGCATTCCACGTCCACCTATTTGCCTTGGTAGGTAGAGTCTATTATTATTATTATTATTATTATTATTATTATTATTATTATTATTATTATTATTATTATTATTATTATTATTATTATTATTATTATTATTTATTGTTGTTGTTGTTATTGTTGTTGTTATCATCATCATCATCATATCTAATCTAAAAGACACAGTGTTGATTTTTTCTGATAGTGCTAAAAATTCAAAGGTTGAGTTCAATGTCAATCAATGTTTATGGACATATGAGATATTGAAAGTCAGAAGCTGCCTGTAGTTTCTGATGTCAGTGAACTAACCAGCAAATCATAAAATTGTTTGACAGCTTAACTCACATTCTAAATCACCATACGCTTAGACTGTAAGAGAAATATTCAAAAGATAAGTTGTTGTTGTTGTTAGTTGCGAAGTCGTGTCCGACCCATCGCGACCCTATGGACAATGTTCCTCCAGGCTTTCCTGTCCTCTGCCATCTTCTGGGCTCCATTTAAGCTCACGCCTACTGCTTCAGTGACTCCATCCAGCCACCTCATTCTCTGTCGTCCCCTTCTTCTATTGCCCTCAATCTTTCCCAGCATTAGGCTCTTCTCCAGTGAGTCCTTCCTCCTCATTAGGTGGCCAAAGTATTTGAGTTTTAGCTTCAGGATCTGGCCTTCTAAAGAGCAGTCAGGGTTGATCTCCTCTAGGACTGACCGGTTTGATCGCCTTGCAGTCCAAGGGACTCGCAGGAGTCTTCTCCAGCACCAGAGTTCAAAGGCCTCAATTCTTTTGCGCTCAGCCTTTCTTATGGTCCAACTTTCACTGCCATACATTGCAACTGGGAAGACCATAGCCTTGACTATACGCACTTTTGTTGACAGGGTGATGTCTCTGCTTTTTAGTGTGCTGTCTAGATTTGCCATGGCTTTCCTCCCCAGGAGCAAGCGTCTTTTAATTTCTTGGCTGCAGTCCCCATCTGCAGTGATCTTGGAGCCCAGGAAAATAAAATCTGTCACTACCTCCATTTCTTCCCCATCTATTTGCCAGGAATTGAGAGGGCCGGATGCCATGATCTTGGTTTTCTTAATGTTTAGTTTCAACCCAACTTTTGCACTCTCCTTCTTCACTCGCAACAAGAGACTCTTCAGTTCCTCTTCACTTTCTGCCATTAGAGTGGTATCATCTGCGTATCTTAGGTTGTTGATATTTCTTCCAGCAATCTTAATTCCAACTTTTGATTCATCTAGCCCTGCCTTTCTCATGATGTGCTCTGCATATAAGTTAAATAGGCAAGGCGACAGTATACAGCCTTGCCGGACTCCTTTCCCAATTTGGAACCAATCAGTGGTTCCGTGTCCAGTTCTCACTGTTGCTTCTTGGCCCGCATATAGGTTTCTCAAGAGACAAATAAGATGTTCTGGTACTCCCATCTCTTTAAGAACTTGCCACAGTTTGTTATGATCCACACAATCAAAGGCTTTAGCATAGTCAATGAAGCAGAAGTAGATGTTTTTCTGGAACTCTCTAGCTTTCTCCATGATCCAGCGTATGTTGGCTATTTGATCTCTAGTTCCTCTGCCTCTTCGAAATCCTGCCTGTACTTCTGGTAGTTCTCGATCCACATACTGCTGGAGTCTAGCTTGTAGGATTTTAAGCATAACTTTACTAGCATGAGAAATGAGTGCAATGGTGCGATAGTTTGAACATTCTTTGGCACTGCCTTTCTTTGGAATTGGAATGTAAACTGATCTTTTCCAATCCTGTGGCCACTGTTGAGTTTTCCAAATTTGCTGGCAAATTGAGTGTAGCACTTTTACTGCATCGTCTTTTAAGATTTTGAATAGCTCAGCTGGAATACTGTCACCTCCACTAGCTTTGTTGTTGCTCAGCTTTTCTAAGGCCCACTTCACTTCACATTCTAGGATGTCTGGCTCGAGGTCAGTGACCACCTCATTGTGATTATCAGGGACGTTAAGCTCATTCTTGTATAGTTCTTCTGTGTAATTTTGCCATCTCTTCTTAATCTCTTCTGCCTCTGTTAGGTCCCTGCCATTTTGGTCCTTTATCATGCCCATTTTTGCATTGAACGTTCCCTTCATCTCTCCAATTTTCTTGAAAAGATCTCTGGTCCTCCCTATTCTATTGTTTTCTTCTATTTCTTTGCACTGTTCATTTAAGAAGGCATTCTTATCTCTTCTAGCTATTCTCTGGAATTCTGCATTCAATTGGGCGTATCTTTCTTTTTCTCCCTTGCCTTTTGCTTCCCTCCTTTCCTCAGCTATTTGCAAAGCTTCCTCAGACAGCCATTTTGCTTTCTTGCATTTCTTTTTCTTTGGGATGGTTTTGGTTGCTACCTCTTGTACAATGTTGCGAACCTCTGTCCATAGTTCTTCAGGCACCCTGTCTATCAGATCTAATTCCTTAAATCTATTTGTCACCTCTACTGTATATTCAACGGGGATATGATTTAATTCATACCTGACTGGCCTGGTGCTTTTCCCTACTTTCTTCAGTTTAAGCCTAAACTTTGCAACAAGAAGCTCATGGTCTGAGCCACAGTCAGCTCCTGGTCTTGTTTTTACTGACTGTATAGAGCTTCTCCATCTTTGGCTGCAGAGCATATAGTCAATCTGATTTCTGTGTTGACCGTCTGGTGATGTCCATGTGTAGAGCCGTCTCTTGGGTTGTTGGAAAAGAGTGTTTGCTATGACCATCGTATTCTCTTGACAAAATTCTATCAGCCTGTGCCCTGCTTCATTTTGTACTCCAAGGCCAAACTTGCCTGTTATTCCGGTTATCTTTTGGCTTCCTACTTTAGCATTCCAATCCCCCATGATGATAAGGACATCATTTTTGGGTGTTAGTTCTATAAGGTGCTGTAGGGCTTCATAGAACCGGTCAATTTCATCCTCTTCAGCACCGGTGGTTGGGGCATAGACTTGGACTACTGTGATATTGAATGGTTTGCCTTGGATTCGAACTGAGATCATTCTGTCATTTTGAGGATTGTATCCCAGTATTGCTTTTCCTACTCTTTTATTGACTATGAAGGCTACTCCATTTCTTCTGAGGGATTCTTGCCCGCAGTAGTATACCTGATGGTCATCTGAATTAAATTCACCCATTCCTGTCCATTTTAGTTCACTGATACCTAAGATGTCAATGTTCAGTCTTGTCATCTCTTGTTTGACCACGTCCAGCTTGCCTTGATTCATGGATCTTACATTCCAGGTTCCTATGGAGAAAAAATCTTTACAGCATCGGACTTTCCTTTCACCACCAGACCTATCCACAGCTGAGCGTCCTTTCGGCTTTGGCCCAGTCGCTTCATTCTTTCTGGCGCTACTAGTACTAGCCCTCTGCTCTTCCCCAGTAGCATATTGGACGCCTTCCGACCTGAGGGGCTCATCTTCCAGCGTCATATCGTTTTGCCTTTTGGTACTGTCCATAGGGTTTTCATGGCAAAGATACTGGAGTGGGTTGCCATTTCCTTCTCCAGTGGATCACGTTTTGTCAGAACTCTCTGCTATGACCTGTCCGTCTTGGGTGGCCCTGCACGGCATAGCTCATAGCTTCATTGAATTACGCAAGCCCCTTCGCCACGACAAGGCAGTAATCCAAAAGATAAGTACTAGGAAACAAAGGATAAAATTTAACATATTCAATTTTTACAGCATGATATTAATTTACCAGAATTGTATAAAATAGGACTGTGCAAATCTTCAAAGTGATATTTCATTTCAATGAAGATTAAACAGAAACACTTCCTCCAAGCTGTTTCATGGAGCAACATGGCCTCCTAAGGGTGAAGTGAGACCGTCAAGCTTTTTTGCTTAATGGGGGCAAATTGTATTGAATCTTCGTTTTGGTGAAGAGCATCATGATACTCCTATGGTGCACAGCTCTCCAGCAAGGTGAATCTTTGTCACCTTGCACAGACCTGTCAAGGAGTATTACCGGTATATAACAGGACATCAAGATTTGTTACACCTTGGTGAAACCAAATGTTTTAGAATCTATTCTTTGTGCTAGAACCTGGGTCACAAAGTAAGCTCTTAAGACTGGTCATTTGTATAAGAATGACAATTCCCTTCTAAAAAGTGATTTCTTATGCGTTTTAGAAGTCAGTCAAAGAAATATTTTTCACAGTACATATTATATTTACATATACATATTTCTTGGCTTTTACTGTTGACTTTTGGAGATTTTGAATGGCCACTAAATGAATTGTTGTAAGTCAAGACCTACCTGTATTGGTTTCTACTGTAAGGGCATTCAGTTAAGCCCTACCCTTTTCCCTAGGTAGGACCTACTGAACTTAGAGCAAAGACAGATGTCCATTCTGCAGGCCCCACTCCATATCAAACTACAAAGAATTCTTCAGCACATCCTATGAATGAAATAAACGAGACCCCTTGTTAAGCCTGATTAAGTCCTGGGCAGGAAATGTGAATAGACTGGCTAAAGATAATTACCAGAAGTGAAGACTGAAATAAAAAGAATGGCGAACTAAAGAAATTGAAGTAAAACTGTTCTGCATTAAGCTGCCTTTTCCACTAGAAATGTTGGCAGAAGTGATACAGTCCATGTCTCTCTAGTGTAAAACTGTACCACTCTTGCTGAGCCTGTAATTCTTCATCGTGAACTTCCCTTGCCAAAGAGATTATTAGCCAGCACTACTTTCTACCTAATGACACCTCTGAACTTGTATTTCTCAGCCAATTCTTGCTATAAACTGAAGGTGGTTTTCTTTGCCGTTTGGCAGTGTTCAGACTGAGCAGGTTTAAAATAAAGTTTTGTTGTCTTCTGTTTTAAGACCTGCTTGGGATTTTGGAAAGCTTTGGCAGAAATCAAGGGACCCTTTAAGCTACAATGAAATAAGGCTGGCAATTTATTTGAAATATTCTACAGTTTATTTGAGGTGCTTATTCATAAGAGGCAGAGTTCCAATTGTTAAGTCTGTGATTAGCAGAAGCGCTTGCCTTTCATGCTTCAATAGTTCAGATAAGCCTATTATTGAAATGCTATTTGCCACAAAGACAGATTCACTAGGTAAATTTACATATAGACCCAGTTTAAGGAGATAAAAAAACCTGAAGCCATCAACTTAGAATTACTGCTTTGGATGCAGTGTCCACAACATATTTGATATATTTATTTCCTCTATTTACTTTCAACTTTTAATAGGAGTTTAGTTATTGGAATCTAGAATAAACAAATAGATCTTCTTCAGTGTTTCATGGATCCCATATACCTCTTCCAAGTCCACATGTTATGTACTTTTAAATTATGTTGTTTCATAAAGAACGAATGTCACATATCTGAATCAATAACAGGTGATAGTATGGATAATAATGCACAATTACTGAAGAATGCCTGGTTGAATACATTTAGGCCATATCAGCTTGATTGGCTGATCATTCATTAAGAAGAGAAATATGGAAGAACTCGGTAATGCCTTTTGATTGTTACAATTCATTTGGAAACAACCTTAGAAAGGATTCATAAAGGAGTAGAAGACAAGGCAAGCATAAGTTATGATCAGTGGCTTTCTCTCAAAGTGTAGAAAGGTGAGCAGCATCAACCACAGTTTCTAGTTTATTACCAAAAGTCTTCATCTTTCCTGTAGGACTCACTCCCAATAAACTTTTTTTGTGGCTATTCTCATTATTTGGAAAATCTGGAGGAAAAATAAAATTAGAAATACATGTAAAGTAACAAACAAGCAAATAATAAATTACTCCAGAGAAAAACAAAGATATTCTTGGTATCACAACATTTTACTTCCATTTCATGGCAGTAGATCCTACATAATCCAGAGATCAAAACTGTAGTAACAAACAATAATTTGAAGCAAGCATGGAGAATTTATGGCCTTGCCAATCTTGTGGAACTATTGTTTCTACTCTAATGCATCAATGGAAAATTTCATGCTAGCTTGGGGAACTCATTTGAATGGGAGAATGTAAACAAACATCTGTCATCAAACAGACACTATGAAGGCTATAAATAAAAGAAAATCCAAGCCTGCTCTTCTGAGCACAAAAGTCTTGAAATCTCAGTATAAAATCTAATTACCACTCCTACTAATTCAGAAACTCAACTACTGGATCTGCAGTTGCCTGTAATGCAACTTGCCTGCAATGCAGTAGAAACTGAGTTTTAGCTATATTTATCCTTGTCTGTATGTACTGTAGGTTTGAGAGGAAAGGACTGCCACTTATCTCCACCATCCCCATCTCAGATACACCAACAACAGCCATGCCTCCTACAACTGACCCCATCCCCTTGGGTCCCCCACCTCTGTTGATCCAGGTTTATTTGATGTGCAAGGTCTATTTCACAGACAAAAGCCTGGAAAAGCAGCAGGCCCAGACAAGATAACTCCTTCTTGCTTGAAAGCTTGTGCTGACCAATTGGCCCCCATCTTCACCCCCATCTTTAATAAATCACTAGTGATGTGCTATGTACCTTCTTCAGATGCTCTATTGTCATCCCAGTGGCAAAGAAACCCTCCATCAAAGAACTGAATGACTACAGACCAGTTGCTATGACATCTGCAGTTATGAAAACCTTGGAAAGGTTAGTGCTGGCCCACCTGAAAACCTTCACAGATCTGCTGTTAGACCCCTTGCAATTTGCCTACTGAGCAAATAGATCAGCAGATGTTGCTGTTAATATGGCTCTGCACTACATTCTACAACATCTTGAATCTCCAAAGACTTATGCAAGGGTCCTTTTTGTAGATTTCAGCTCGGCATTTAATACCATCATTCCGGATAGTCTTCTAACTAAACTAAATCAGCTAGCCATGCCTGTCCAAACCTGTAAGTGGATCATAAGCTTTCTAACAGACAGGAAGCAGCAAGGGAAGCTAGGTAAAATCACATCAGATACCTGAACAATTGGCACAGCCCCCCCACCCCAGATGTCTGCATCTCAAAAGATCCATCTGTTAAAGTACTGAGGTTTGCAGATGATACAACAGTGATTGGTCTCATTTAGAGACAATGACAAATCTGCATACAGACCGGAGGTTGAAAAAGTAGCCTTGTTCAAGTGTGGCTGGAACAATATTGAACTGAATACAGTCAAAACTGTAGAAATGATCATAGATTTTAGGAGAAACCCTACTATTCTACAACCTCTTACAATACTAGACAACATAGTATCAACAGTAGAGACCTTCAAGTTTCTAGATTCTATAATATCTCAAGATTTAACATGGACACCTAACATCAAAAATGTCTTCAAAAAAGCACAACAAAGAATGTTCTTCCTGTGCCAACTCAGAAAGCTCAGACTGCCCATGGAGCTGCTGATACAGTTCTACAAAGGAATTATTGAGACTGTCATTTGCACCTCTATAACTGTCTGGTTTGGATTTGCAACCAAACAAGGCAAACATAGACTTCAATGAATAGTTAGAACTGCAGAAAAAAAATAATTGCTACCATTGAGGACCTGTACACTGCACGAGCAAGAAAGAGGGATGTGAAAATATCTACAGACTCCTCATATCCCGGACATAAACTATTTCATCTTCTTCCCTCAAGACGATGCTATAGGACATTGCACACCAGAACAACTAAGCATAACTAAGTTTCCCCCCCATGCCCTCATTTTGCTTAACGACTAATTCCTACAACACTGTCAAATTACTTAGTAAAACTGTATTACTATGATACTCCTCATCATTCCTATTACCTATCCTTATCTTCTTATGACTATAACTTTGTTGCTTGTATCTTACAATTTATATTGTTTTTTTAGTATCCTAGTATGATTTATGTTGTTGCTTAACTAGTATTCTATGACTATCACTAAGTGTTGCATCTTATGATTTATGATAAAGTGTTGTATTTTATGATTTATGATGCATATATTTTTATGTTGTTTATGATCATGATTTATCACTATTACTTGTAGGTACACTGAGATCTTATGCACAGGACACAAATTCCTTCTGTGTCCAACCACATTTGGCCAATAAAAGATTATATTCTATTCTATTCTATTCTATTCTATTCTATTCTATTCTATTCTATTCTATTCTATTCTATTCTATTCTATTCTATTCTATTCTATTCTATTCTATTCTATTCTATTCTATTCTATTCTATTCTATTGCAATCTACAACCATAGTGGCTGAGGATCTGAGAGCTGTAGTTCAACAATGTTTGCAGAAGAAGATATCTCTTCTGATCTAAGGGAACGTTGTCTTCCCTACCAAAGACTGTACTTAAATCAGGGCTGTCAAACTTAATTTCATTGAGGGCCGCATCAGCATTGCGGTTGCCCTCAGGGGGCCAGGTAGGTATGGCCAGGGTGGGTGTGGCCTACTGGGTGGACGTGGCTAGAGTGCGTATGGCCTACTGGGTGGGTGTGGCCAGCTCTACATTGTTCACATCAAGGGTGCCTATGGGGGCCTGGGCAGGAGTGGGACAGATCTGAGGGTCTCTGGCAGAAGGAGGGTCTCTGGGCCAGGGCCAAGGCAGTTCACTGCTTCCAGGATGGCTTCACGGGCCACATAAAACCATTTCACCGGCCTGATGTGGCCCCCGGGCCTTGTGTTTGACATGTCTGACTTAAATCATTGCCAGTGCCCTCACTTGATCAAGTGAGAACTAGGAATTTTCAGCAGTGGTACTCTGATTAAGGAATGTGTTTCCAGGCAACAATGATGCTTTTATTTTCAAAGTGCCAGGAGAAAACAACTTTTTAAATCTTGACATTTCAACTTCTTCAGCAATTTAAGCACATATGTCCCAATTGGCTGTTCATTTTAAATCACTGTGGCTCAGTCATTTTTAAGTGGAAATACAAGAGAAATATTTCCTTCCACACAAGACTAACCCTGCACTTCATTTTTTGGCTTTCAAAGTACCCCCTACAATTTAGCCATTTAAGTGTGGAATACTGCCAGTGCCATTTTCCATCATTTCAAGCTTGTTGTCATGGCCACATTTTGAGGGATTTCTGGAAGACTACCAAGTGTGAGGCCAATCTCACTTTGAGAAAGATGAGTAGCACAGCAGAAAAGGCTGGATCTTGTCAGATATAACTCTTTAAGAGATGGGATCCACAACAAACCTCTCCCTTTGGACCAGTTAGGATGGGCAGATAAAATTAGGAAAAGTCAGTCCCTTAAATTACCCAGCTCTATAATATAATCTGACACCATAACCCCTGTGGTTTTCTACTTTGCCTCTAATCAATGTATCTAGAATCTGATCTGAAAAAACTAAAAAAAGAAAAAGAAAAAAGAAAACCTAAAAAAAGATTCTCCTTTATTCATAAAGGAAAGAAAGATCCTTTATGTTCAAATGTGCTTTGAATATGCAGTCACCTATGCACATATTAATGCCTTGGAAGTGTATTTCAAGTTAACTGGTACATTAAGATTCAATAATATCAATTGCTTGATCCATATTATGTGTGTGGTGTGTGTGTGTGTGGGGGGGTAATAACCCTGGGAAGAAGGATATATTCTTAGTAGCTTGAGGAGATAAATAATAGAAAGGCAAAATAGCCAATGAAAACTTAGATTTTTCAGAAGCAGGCAAGAATCCATACAATGTTTTTTTTTTATTGAAAAGTTTTAACATACAATTTTTTCTTTAAAAATCCCCCCTCCCCCTCCCTTCTCCCTCCCCCCTCCCTCTCCCCCCTCCCCCCTCCCCCCCCCCGACTTCCCAGAGCTAAATACAAGGTATATATAAAAAAACAATCATAAACAACCATATACTAACAACCATAAACTCTAAAATCTATCACTCTCTAGCTTATATAGGATAAAACAAACCTTAGTAATATTATATATATATAGAAAAACCCAAATAGAAAAAGAAAAAAAGAAAGAAGACTTATTCAAATGCTACATGAAATTTCTTAACCCTATAATTGTTCAAGAATCCATACAATGTTAATCAGGTTGTTTATCAATACTAGATGAAGAGTTTTGCAACCAGTTTAAAAAAAATATGCTAGCACTCAAAGCATTGCAGGGGAGGATCTCTCTGTGCCCATGGCAACTCCCTGATCTGTGGCACTAAATAATCAGTGAAGGAAAAATAATCCATTTTCTAGCTATTGAATTTTCATGACACATGATACTATTTCTATCCAAATTAATAACCTGGGTTTGCACTTGCTGAAGATCATGCACATTGACGACAAAATAAGATGCAATGCAATGGCTGAAAGATATACTGTAGGATGAAGGAAGCAATTTGATTAATAATTTAGGATACACACACACATACACACATACACACACACACATATATATATATATGACAAATGCTTGTTAACTATTAGATTACCTTGCTAGGCCCCAAACATGGGACAAATCTTTATCTCCTGTGTCAGCCTATCCTGAAGGCCATCGACAGGCAGTAGTCACACTGGTGACAGCTCATATTTGTGTAAATTTTTAAATTAAAACTAAATTAAAATTCTGGCTGACCTAGAATTACAACATAGATGGTAAAGGCAGGACCACGTGATCAAGGTTTTTGGCCTCCCATTTGGTCCTAGACATTTATGAAGTAATGCTTTGTTTACTTAAGTAAAAGAGACTTATATCAGCACTGGCCAGGAATTCCTACTCTTTATATAGATAAAAATACATGAAGGGAACTTTCATTTCCCTACAGTTTTTTATTCATTTCAGAGGACATGAACTAAGAGAATAAACATCTCAGCAACACTAAATAATACCTATTTCTTTAGCTCCCTGTTCATCTTCATCTAACACAATCTCATGCAGAGAAAATGTCTGATTGGTAAATGATATCCAGGGTATATAAAATCACTTCACAAGAGGAGTTTAATATATAGCCTGTTTTTTTCATCTGAAAATATCTAACAATATTTTACTTCTGTTCTTATCTTCATTTACATCAAGTTGAGATCATAGATTTGTCAGTTAAAGCTTTGATCAGTGGAGTTAACTATACAGGTGTGCTTACAGCCGACCTTACAACTCTGAGCACATACTTCCACCAATGGAGGTTAATCCCAAGCATAAGCAAGACAGTCACATCATGTTTCCACCTTAATAATAAACTGGCAAAAAGAGAACTCAATGTATACCTAAATAACAAATTGCTCCTATATGAGGCCACTCCAAAATATCTGGGGGTCACCTTAGGCAGGACCCTGTCTTTTAAAAAACATATTCAGAATATGGCTGAACAACTTGGGGAGCTTCAGCTCCAACTCTTCGATGTGCAGCCCTTGGGCTTTGCTACTCTGTAGCGGAATACTGCGCACCTGTATGGACAAACAGCTCACATACAAGACTTGTTGATGTTCAACTCAACCATAAGATGAGATTAATTACTGGGTGCATAAAATCTACACCTATTCACTGGCTACCAGTTCTTAGCCACATACGTCCCCCGCACTTACGACGACAAGAAGCTCTCATTTGGGAATATAGTAAGATCCTGCTAAACTCCTCTCTACCCATTCATGCCTATACCTCTGATCTCTTAAGATGTCGATTAAAGTCAAGAAATCCACCACGCCTCACAGCGCTTAAGCTGCTGGCCGAACATCAGAGCACTATACAAAAGTGGATGGAAGCATGGAGTAGCTATACCTCCCAAAATATTTCTGAGTATATTAATCCTAATAGTATACCTCCAGGATTTAATCTACCCTGACACATATGGGTGACATACAATAGAATTAGACTCATGGGGTGTGTGCCGATTCTCTGTATAAATGGGGAAAGACACCTTCAGCACAAGGTCATTGCGGGGCTCCCCGACTATCCAACATATAGTGAGGGAATGCACTAATAGAAAATACCCAGGAGATTTTAAGGACTTCCTCTGCGTAACAACGGCAGCTACTGACTGGATCTCCAAACTTGACATTAAACTCTGAAATGTTATTTCTGTTTTCCTCTTAGGTTTTATAATTGCTTCTTTTTTTAAAAAAAATTGTTTTAACTGTTCTAACTTGTAAATGTGAAGTGCTTTTAATTCTGTGTGTGACCAGCCATACGCTAAATAAATAAATAACCATACAGCATTTTCTTTTTTCCACTCCTAGTCATTCTTTCCCCTTATCACAGTTTTTGTATTCATCTGTTTAGAGCAGGGCTTTTCAACCGGTGATATGCGTACTACTGGTGGTCTGTTGGCACCTGGCAGGTGGGATGCTTACGATGGGTTGAAAAGCAATGTAAAAAAAAAAACATGCAAAAAAAGTGTCAAAGTGTAGCACGAGGATGAGCTGAAGCCATCTGAAGCTGTGGTGTTGCTGGGGCTCTGCTGAGCACCCAGGATCCATGCCAGGCTCCTGCTGACTGGCGCTTCTGGAAGCTGTCTCTGTTTGGTTCTAATTGACGAGGACTCAGAGTGGTTTAACAATGAACGAGTTTATTGAATACACAAAGTCAACTGTCAACTGTCAAATGTTGCAACCCTTTTATAGAGAAAGCCTTTGAACTGTAACCAATCAATGGAGTCTCTTTTCCCGCTCCTAGGTTGTGGCGTCCAATGAATGCACCTTAATTTCCCGCTCTGAACCTTGCTAAGCTGCAATGTGTTTGCAATCTCTTGCTTGCCCTGTTAATAACTATTTACATACACAACAGTCTCCGCCTGGGGAAAGGAGTCAGTTGCAGCTACACTGAAGACAAAAGGAGGAGAAGGAGATAGACATTCCTGCAGGATGTTTACCTTTGGCCCAGGGCCACCCTGGTCACAGTGAGGGGCCAACCCACCGCACCCCACAATCAAAGGAAAGCCCCAAATCCAGTGGGCCGGAAGGCAGCCCAGCCACTGCGCCCCTCCATTTCCTTCTCCTCATCCCCTGGGCATAGATGCAGTCATTGGTCCTTGCCATAGCTGGGTCAGGACTTGCAAGTACCTCCATCTTGCAAAGTGGCACTCCCGTGGTGCTCCTGCCCTCCACCATGCTGGCAGCCCCGACTAAAGGTCGCACACTCCAGCTTTGTCCTGCCAAGGAAGGGGGAGGCAGCCAAGACTACAGCAGATTTGCAGCTGCCCAACTTTACTCTGGAATTTGGGGGTTGGAAAGTGGAGGGGCAGCACCAGGTTTGCAGGCCTGGCAGCACCTGCTGAAAAACCTCCTGCTTCCCTCCCCCATAGCTACTTCCTTTGGAGCTGTCCTGATTCCCACGGGCCTGCCGGCATGGCAGACGGAGGTACTTGCAAGTCCCCTCCCAGCTATAGCAAGGAGCAGCAACTGCATCTGTGTCCAGGGGGCAAGGAGAAGGAAACAGAGGGGCAAGGTGTCTGGGCTGACTTCTGGCCTGCTGGATTTGGGGTTTTCATTTGAATGGGGGCGTATGACCTGACCCTTGCCAAAATGCAAATCTGTGAGGCTGAAGGCTTCTATTTTTGTGGCCATGCAGTTCTGAAATTAATGGGCTGCTGCTGGGGAGGAGAATCAAAATAGTGCAAAACAAGTGTAGTCCACCATGGTTTATTGATTGCCAATTTTTCCTCGGGTTTTCCTATCCCTTTCTGGGCTATTAAAATCATATTGGCAAGGTTACTGAACACCTGGCTGCAAACTACTCAACTAGATTTTAGTCTAGCCCCTTGTGCAATCCCAGGAAGTAAGAGGTAAGAGGATGTAGTAACAGGAGAGAGCTACAAAATTGATTTGTTATTTATTCTTGTTTTTAGCAGCAATAACTATGCTGTTTGATGACTTTGCTAACAACCTGCAGGCTGTGAATTTGAGAAAGAAGAACAGACTGAACAGAAGACAAACATATCAGGGCAAGCGTGGGGAATTGGAATAACAGGGAGATAACTTAACAAATACAAATGGGCTAGTCCTTCCAAAAAAAGGGCAATTAAATGGTTTTCTTTATTTCAAATAACATATATAATAATAGAGGGAGATCTATTTGATGATCTAAAAGCACTGATATGGAAGCCTAGTTGGCAAAGGAAGAAAGCCAGAATAATGTTTAAGAGAATTGATTTTTTGACTTATTAGAGGAGATTTCATATTATTAATTAGAAGGTTAAAGGGAGAAGTTGAGATAAGGGGAATTCTGGTCATCAGATTTAAAATACTTGGAAATTAGTTGAAAATAAGGACTTTATCTGTTTAATATTTAAAAATTAGACCTAAAAGGAAAAAGTAAATTAATTATTATCAATATGTTTGATTTACTGATTAACCCAGGTAATATACATAATAGTTTTGATTTATTAAAGGGGATATTGTATTATTAAATAGATGATTTAATATGGTGGGAAATAGATAATTCTTAGGAAATAGAATAAGATTACATTCAAATAGATAAAATGTGTATCTTGGATATTAGATTTTGTTATGAATTGAGACAAGGGAAATCTTGGTTACCTAAAGCCTGAAAATTATAAATATCAAAGGTTAAATGGGAATATTGATGAGAAACTAGAAATTGGGTAAAAACTAATAACAGGATATGGATTTTTTTTATGAAGATTAAGATACATTTAAGCTAAAAAATTATTGATAAATGTAATAATGATGTTTTTACTGAGTTGACATAATAAGAACTGTACTAGCTTGAATAAAAAGAGAGAAGAAATATTTGATGTTGTAACTTAAGATTTATACTAAATATTTTGTTATCGAACTATTGATCAGCCCAGTCACCAGGTTGCTTTTTAAATACTTAAATGTAAAATTTGAAAATTAATAAAATATTTTTTTTAAAAAAATAAAATAATGAGAACTAAAGGCTCAAAGGGAAGGCAGATTAGAAATAACAAGATCTTTTGGGGGTCTTCAATTCCCTTCCTGTTAAGAGTTCCTTTATAAGGTTTGCTCTTCGTTCCTAACATCAATAAAGGTGGTTTTTCCAGAAAATATGTGAAGAAATGTAATTAGTGATTTAACTATTTTTTTCTTTTTGGCGGTGTTTTAACTTACAGTATATATAATGTATGTTTAATTGAGGAGGGCTTGGAGAGGTAGAAGTGGCCAATATGGAGACTGCACCTTGCCCTCCAGATCTTCTGTCTCCCCTCCAGATCTCTGCAGAGGAGGAGGGGATGGCAGGGGAGCTGTGTGAGGGAAGGCTGCCCCAACAGGCCAGCATCCTTACCGCACACAATTGGAAATGGGAATTCCCTTTCAAGAAGGGCCAGCATCTCTTGTATAGGACCCAGGAGTGCTGCACCCTTGCCGCCTCCTCTTGCTCTCCAGATATCTCTCAAGAAAAGAAGTTGGACTCAGAGGAAACTGCTTCCTGCAAATGTCCTCCACCTCCTTCTTTGCCAGGAGAGGGCACCAGACAGGGAAACACCAATAATGTCTGAGATTGGGAAAAGAACATTTCTTTAGCATGCTACACACGCACACACACAAACATTCCAAGCTTGCACACTTGTACCCACATCTGAGCTAGCAAATTGCCAATCATGCCTGGGCTTGTGGAGAAGGCCCTCTCTTTCCTCTGTGGATAAAAGTCCCCAAACCTGGAATGCACTGTGTGTGTGTGTGTGTGTGTGTGTGTGTGTGTGTGTGCGCACGCACATGCGTGCACGTGTGCATGCATGCATGCATTTGGCTGCTAGCAGTTTGGGGAGGCGACGAGTTTGTGTGGCACCAAGTTGTTCTCACATTGAGTTAGCCAGTGCAACTTGTTCTGTTCCGACCCAGCTGTCTTGAGTTAACTGTGTCCAGTGAGTGGTGTTGAGCAGGCCATACCCACCTGCTAGGTGACTGGTGGTACTCGAATATTGCAATATCCTAAAAGTGGTACAATCTCTGAAAAGGTTGAAAAGCCCTGATTTAAAGGATCTACACAGGAACTGATAGACTATTTCCATGTTTTCCAAATTTGCGTAATGGGCCATTAACTCGTGGACCAAATCTCCATGTTTTGCTTCTTTATTTATCAGATTTCATTTCTGGGAGTAACCTTCATTAAGTATAGTTGAGATGAGGCTCCTTTGAGTAAATGCCAAAGGTAGAACTGCTTTCAGATGAACTGTCCTCATTTAAAGGAGCCCACATGGGAAAGAAAGAAGAGAAAAGAGGTATGTTCATTTCAACATGTACTGAATCTATACTGATACCCAGCTAATACAAGCAAACAAGTTCGGTAGTTTAATTATGAAATTCATTTGTTGTATTTAAATAATTTGGTTAATTACATGATTTATACTTGGGAGATTGTGTGACTTTTAAACTATTAAAATTAATGAAATCTTATTTCATTCATTATTAATATATTTGTGCAGGTGTATGTCTCTCTCTTTCTCTATGATCATTTATATATACTCACTTAAGAGCTCACCTTGGTTTTATTTTGTGTCACATTTACCTTTGCAAGACAGGAACACAAATCATATAAAAATATATATATTTCCATATTATAAAAATACATAATAAATTTTACCCTGAGATCTAAGAATGATTGTGATTTTGTCCAAAGATCTGTGGAATTTTTCTGAGCAAGGTAACTGCCAGTTTATATTACACAGTAAATACATTTAGCAAAATCCACATTAGGATAATATCTTTACTATTCCATTTCAAATATTATAAAACTGTTTTGGATGATGTAGCCGTGAAATCACATACCCACATTCTAGTCAAATTATTGATATTGATCATTAGTTTTTTCCTACTTTTTTTCTTTTCCTGTCCATTTTTTTATACATCTTAACAGGTGAAAAGATCTGGAGATTTTTTAAAATTGTATTTCTATGACCTTTAAATTAGTCTAATCATATATATACAGGGCTTTTTTTCTCATAGAACACTCAGAACGGAGTTCCGGCACCTTTTTTGGATGGAACCTTGTAGGGTATGCAAGGCGGGTTGTATGACATGTGTAAGTTCCGGCACCTTTTTCTTTTACAAAAAAAAGCATATATGCTGTATATATGTATGTGTGTATATATATATATATATATATATATCCTTGGTTTTTCGGGTTTTTCCCCGCGTAGGTGTAGGCACAACGTTTCGACGGAATCCCATCCGTCATCATCAGGCTGGTGGCTTTAGCTTCCTTCTTCTGGGAAAAGCATGTGGCTGTTTGTTCCTCTTTTTTAAACTGCCAGAGGGGGTGTGTTCTGTGGAGGTGTGCTTTGATTGGGTGGGGGACCAAGTGTGTTCTGATTGGGTGGGAGTGTGTTTTGAATGGTGGGTGTGTTCTGATTGGGTGGGGGGGTGGGGGGGTGTTCTGAGTGGATGGGCTGGTCTCAGCTGCCAGCTCCAGACCCCCACCCAATCAGAGCACACCTCCACAGAACACACCCCCTCTGGCAGTTTAAAAAAGAGGAACAAACAGCCACATGCTTCTCCCAGAAGAAGGAAGCTAAAGCCACCAGCCTGATGATGACGGATGGGATTCCATCGAAACGTTGCGCCTACACCTTTAGTTCTACACGGGGAAAAACCCGAAAAACCAAGGATCCACATACAGGCACCCGCGAAAACCTCAGAAAACAAATATCTTACCTCTACGGGGAGGAAATCTACCAGCTAACCAAGACCTACGAAAAACTCGAAGTACGAAGAGCTTCCATTCTGTGTGACCTCACATTCCTACGCAACTGCCGAGATCAAAATTTAACCCCCACATCCTTCCAATTGAAATTCCACTCCAACTCTGCAGCCATCAAACGCATCCTGATAAGAACTGAACTAGCCCTAATCAGAAACGAACTCCACACAAAAAGATTCCTCCTGGACCGAATCAACAGAGACCTCCTCACACTTCACCTCAAACTCAGCAACAAGATCCACCCCACACTTTGGGACAAATTCAAACAAATCGCCGTCTGGAGAGCTGAAACAGAGACTGCCTACAAAACAGACACACACACCAATAAACTCCGAAGACTAAAGGAACGCCAGAAACAAACCCCTCCTCTCCCACAGCAACACATGAAACAAACTGTGCACAACATCTCAGATAGGATTCTCACCAAAGCCGAAACCAACGTCCTGTCTAAAGGATTTAATTTTGCAGTCGCTCCCAAACACATTCCCACGGAAACCATTATATGCGGAGTCGAATCCAGCCTGACCAAAATTAACCCTGATGACGCCAACAAAATCAGACTCAAAGTTACCAACATCCTCTGCACCAGCAAACCACCCAAAAGCAACTTACCCAAAGAGGAACAGACAGCACTACTTAACCTAAAAAATGACACCAGCATAATCATTCTGCCAGCAGACAAAGGCAACGCCACGGTGGTAATGAACTCATCTGACTACCATACCAAATTATCCAACCTACTCCGAGACTCCACATACAAACTCCTCAAGACAGATCCCACCACCTACCTGGAAAAAACCACAAAATCAAAAATAAAAGCCACCCCCATCAGTGAAGAGATCCAGAAAACAATCATTCCCAGAGAAAAATCATCCAGATGTCCTAAGCTCTATGGTCTGCCCAAGATACACAAAGAAGGAACCCCACTCAGACCCATAGTCAGCTCCATAGGCTCACCTCTACAAAATCTAGCCAAATTTCTTGCCAAACAACTACAGCCTTATGCAAATTCCATCACCTCACACGTACAAAACTCATTCCAATTCATAGAGATCATAAGTAAACTAAACTTACAGCCCTGTGACCTACTTGTGAGCTTCGATGTTGTATCCCTCTTCACCCAAGTGCCAATCAAAGAAGCCTTGACAGCTATCCTAAATAAATACAACCCCCCAAAACACATCCTAGATCTGACCAACCACTGCCTATCTAACACATACTTCATCTACAATGGACAAAGATACAAACAAATGGAAGGAGCACCCATGGGATCACCCCTCTCACCTGTCATCGCAAACCTCTACATGGAACACTTTGAAACCCTCGCTCTAGAAAAATCCAACCACAAACCCAAACTCTGGCTCAGATACGTAGATGACACCTTCGTAATCTGGCCACACGGCAAAGAAAAACTGGATGACTTCCTCATACACCTCAATAGCCTACACCCCAAAATACAATTCACCATGGAAACAGAAGCTAACAATCAACTTCCCTTCCTTGATGTCTTAGTCTACAAGAAATCCAACGGCTCCCTAGGACACACTATCTACCATAAAAAAACACACACAAACTGCTATCTGAACGCACTCTCACACCACCACCCAGCACAGATCAACTCCGTAGCCAAGACACTCATCTCCAGAACAAAACACCTAGCTGACGAACAACACCAAAAAACCGAACTACACACTCTCACTAATGTACTAACAGCCAATGGATTCCAAAGAAACACGATTACCAACTTAATCCGAAGAGAGACACCCACAAAAACCCAAGACAGAGAACAAGAAAATGGCAAAGCCCTCCTCCCATACTTAAAAGGGACCACAGACAGAATCAGCAAGGTCCTCCAAAAACACAACATCAAAACAGCATTCTACACAGACAGAAAAATATCCACCATCCTAAGAAACCCCAAGGACATAATTGGGTTAGAAAACCAAGGAGTATACGAAATCCCATGCACCACCTGCCCCACCACATACATCGGACAGACCAACAGAAGAATAAGTGCACGCATTGAAGAGCACAAAAACTCACTCAGAAAGGGAGAACAAACTTCATCCCTGGTCCAACACTTTGAAGCCACGGGACATGAAATTGATTTTAAAAAAACCAAAACTATCGCCAAAATTGAACATTTTAACAACAGAATAATCAGAGAAGCCATTGAGATAGAAAAACGCCCCCACAGCATGAATAAACGAGATGATACCTCTCGCCTACCAGCCATTTGGAAACCCGCCTTGATTGACAGACGAGGCCCAACCACCAAGAATGATACCAGACCCAAACTCATGATAACATCACATGACATCACCACCACACAACCATTCAAAAAGCAAATCCGAACCCACAATGATAACGAGGCACAACCACAAAACAGAAACCTAACTACAGCTGCAACATCAGCCACTTTAAACCCCTCCAAACCACACAATAAGCAAACTGACACCCACTATAAAAACATGGCACCACCACAAACACGAAGCTGAACAAAAGCAGCACAACTCACCAGCTCAGGTCTGGAGCTGGCAGCTGAGACCAGCCCATCCACTCAGAACACCCCCCCACCCAATCAGAACACACCCACCATTCAAAACACACTCCCACCCAATCAGAACACACTTGGTCCCCCACCCAATCAGAGCACACCTCCACAGAACACACCCCCTCTGGCAGTTTAAAAAAGAGGAACAAACAGCCACATGCTTCTCCCAGAAGAAGGAAGCTAAAGCCACCAGCCTGATGATGACGGATGGGATTCCGTCGAAACGTTGCGCCTACACCTTTAGTTCTACGCGGGGAAAAAACCCGAAAAACCAAGGATCCACATACAGGCACCCGCGAAAACCTCAGAAAACACACACACACACACACACACACACACACACACACACACACGACCACGTAGGTGTCCTCGGACAAGCGCTGGCTCTTCGGCTTTGAAACGGAGATGAGCACCGGCCCCTAGAGTCGGAAACGACTAGCATGCATGTGCGGGGGAACCTTTACCTTTATATATATATATATATATATATATATATATATATATATATATATATATATATATATATATATATATATATATATATATTTCAAATGTTAACTATTTAGTAATTTACACACACACACACACATATATATATATATATATATATATATATATATATATATATATAAAATTAAATTAAAATTAAATTAAATTATATATATACAACTAACATTCTCATGTCTGTAACCTTTAACAGATTGAAACAGTGCATCATTGGGCAACAATTTTTGAACCAAGATATCTCAAATGGACTAACTTACAGAATGTGCCCCAATTTGGGACTATAATTCCCACGGGATTGAAATTTGTTGCTTCAGTTCTGCCATGCTACTGCACCACTGCCTGAAGGTTCAGTAAACTAGTCCCATCCTAACCCTCCAGACCAGTCCCACCACTGGCTGTCAAACAGCAGTCAGCAATAGACAAGCTGCCAGGAAATCCGAAGTTGCTTCCACTTTGGTATTTTTGCCTGTGGGCATTTGTTTCTCTGTTTAGGTAAGGAACTATCTCTGAAAAGATGACCCAACAGGTCACAGTTGTCTAGTATGTGTTAAAAATGGAAACAAAGATGAAGGGAACCATATAAATAATTCAGCACAACTTTCCTATATAAACCCCTATATACAGTAGATCCAAGACTTTGCTGAAAATATGAGAAACCTTAGTTAAAAATGCTTCAAACTGCTATTTTACAATTGACATTTTAATGCAAAATTAAACAATGGAAGCCTAGGGCATAGCAAATTGTATTTTAGATATCATGCAGTTTCACTTTCTTGAATGTATAGAGTTGGCCAAAGGCAAAGAATGGTAATAATAGCAATTTGCCTATGAGATTTCATATCATATAGTCTACCCCACTGCTTTTGTTATATTTTTCATGTATTTTTAACTTTGGGTAAGAGAATTTTATGGCAAAAAGGGAAAAGTACTTCATAAAGTAAAATACATGCTGGAAGTTTCTGATTCAAGCTTGAAATATTTTGATTTTCAGCTGGCTAATATATGGCTTTATTCAAATTGAATTGTGGCTGAATGTGTATGAATTTATATGACACATTCATTCTTTATCATTTATTTATTTATATAATTACACTAATGCTTGAAACTATGGGTAATAAAATTCTAAGATAACAAGATAAAATAAAACATTCATTAAGTTCCGTATTGTAGTTGAGAATGAGGTATATAATATATTGCTGCATCCAAATTCACACCTGGATTTCCTTTATTGGTATCAAAGTAATGGCACATCAGGTGCTAGCAAAAACATTTTCTCAATCAATGTGTGTTCTTATTTATATCAATGAATTCAAGTAATGTAATATGGATTTATCCATGCTGTCTGGCTGCCCCTTTGCCAGAAAAAGGAAGCACTAATTTCTTATACTTTATTTATGAACAATTTTTCTAAATTGTACTCTCTATAAGATATTGCCTTAAGTCGTCATGTCTGCTTGCAACAGTGCAGCTCAATTTGGTGCAAGTTAACTTGAGCAGTTCATGAGCTGTTTTGAGAAGGAAGTGACAGCTCTTCAATGTAATTAATTGTTTCTCCTTAGCTCACCTTTATATTCTTCAGTTCTACTTCCTGTAATAGTGGGAACTACCACAGTGTTGCAGTATTACCACTACTTCCAGTAATAGTAGGAAAACTAGCTGGTTAAAAAAAAGTAAACAAAATCTGCTAGGTTTCAAAGCATAACCTTTTATATGGTGGGGAAAGATCATAGTCACAAGAGAGGAATTTTAAAGTGGCAGAAAAGCTTCTGGATGTAATCCACTGGGAGAATTATAGGGTTTATATGTGCACCTGAAATTAAATTTTAGCTCTGTATAATCTCATATACAAGATGGTCCTCTCTCATTCCATATCAAACAGGTAAAATCACCAGAGTATAGAAATGTATTGGCTTGTATGCCAATGATCCTCATCTACCTTAAGCATAGGTAATACTGCAACATTAACAAGGTTTGCAAGATAACTTTTAGAAATGAAAAAAATATAAAATTATTTAGACCACCTGAACCACACTTATTATTAGCAATCCTCACGTATCTTTCCTGGATTCTTCCTCTGAAGCGTTTTAAGAATATATAATAGGATTTTCAATTCTTGATCTAAATGTTGGTGGATGTGTTCTATTCTTGTTGTCAGAACTACATTTCAATGCAATTTCTGCTTTGTGGTTGAAAAAGTGTTTTCTCTTCATAGAGTTCATAGGTAAATCTTGACCAGATTTTATCTTAATTTCTTCTTCCATTCATTCACCCAATCAATAGTACTTATCAACTTATTCATAGGTAATTAGTTGACCTGCAAATGAAATTTTTTCTATTGTTGTTATTTTAATCAACTTTCTGATGCTCCACAACCTTGCGTAGTATGAAATAGATCCAAAAACAGCATGCATGCTTTGTTGTCCAAATGGGGAATGTGGGACAGGTTGAACCAAGGGGACAATGTTAACCACTGCTGATATAGTAGCTCCACCAACATCTGATGGAATTAAGTGTCATAAATCATCCACAACTTTAATAAATGTAGCTTTCATTTCAGATTTTCCCACATAAAAGTTATCCCTTCTGAAATGGAAGGGAGATAAAATTTGGTCAATTCACTATAGAAGGGTTGTATCATCTGGAAAATTTATAAAATTGCCACAATTTGCCATCTGTTGTACTCATGAAAAGGTCCATCTGGATATAGCCAGTGTCCCTAAAGAATAAAAATCTGACAAAGCATCAAGATTTTTTGTAATTAAGCTACAGAGCTAAAAGCAATATAATTTATTCTGTTTATTATGATTTGTGTTATGCATAGCTCAGTAATTCCTGAAATAGCTTTGAAGCACTTTTGTAATCTCAAAAATAGAAATATATGACAACTGCTAGAGATGAAGGAAGCATAATATCATAGGCTGAATCCAAGCTAAAATCCAAGCTAAAAATTATTTTATTCAATTCTTTATCTGCAGTATTTTTCTCTCTATTCATAAACTGATTTTCCATATTAACTTCCATTCTGTTTAATTCACTTATGATAGGAGCACTCTAGAAGTGGCAAGCTGAAGAAGGAGAAAGAAATTTCATTCTTTTTGTATTTCCTTGGACTAGCCAAGATCAGTGGCATAGCGTGGGGGGTGCAGGGGGGGGCCGGCCACACCGGGCGCAACATCTGGGGGGGCGCGCTCGCACTCACAGCTCTCTGCCCCTGCCTGGCTCACTCACTCTCTCTCACTGCAGTGCTGGCTGTGCGAATCCGATCTGAGCCGCCGGGTCGCCGCCCACTGTGGAGGGGGGGGGTGCCAGGCATGCGGTGCGGTGCGGAGAGAGAGCGAGGGACTATCTGGGGGAGGGACAGTGCAGTGGCCGCCCAGCACAGCACTGAGCGTGGGAGAGAACCACATCAGACCAGCCCAGGCAGCAGCAAGAAGAAGCTGGCAGCGGCAGCAGGGTTTCTTTAACTAATCTAGTGGAAGAGACTCGAGTGCTAAAATCCACGGGTGAGGGGGCGCAAATTACTTGCCTTGCCCCGGGTGCTGACAACCCATGCTACGCCACTGGCCAAGATTCCTTACCCTTATCATTACAAGAATGCTGCTGCTTGGAACTAGAACTGAAGAATGTATAGTGAACAGAGGAAAAGCTGTGATGGTGAGTGGGGGAAAAGAGACTTAATAGTAAAACATCTTGATAATCTCAGAATCAGAGGAAGCAGCTCTGCTTACTTCTGAGCCAAAGTTGGTGTGAACTTCAGAGAAATGGTCCTCCTCTAGTGATAATAAAAAAAACCAAAAGATTGCATGTGATTTAAAATTGATTTATGGTCTCCCGGTTTCAAACCTGATGCATGAAGCATTACACCAAACTGGTTCTCTCTTGTCTATTTAGGCATGATTACTTGGGTTTGTGTGAGAATTAAAAATTGCCCCTGAACTTTAAAGGAAATTACATTTATTATATATATAAATTATTTGTGTGAATTAATACTCCTATGATTTAATAGATTTTGCAGCAAAGTAAAGTACCCTTGGTATATTTGGATGTACAGAGCAACACAAGAATAGACTTGATGTTCAGCAATGGATTATCAATAACAGCAAGAGAGTTCTCCCAACCTACAAGAAGTAGGATGAGGTCACCAAGTTTTTTTTATTACTTCTTAGGTGTTAAAATGACAATACAGCCCTATCACTAAACTTCAGAGGACACTATCTTTAGCTTGCTTTAATGCACTTATAGTGTTTCTTCCGGGCAGATACAAAAAATTCCATACAACTAAGGTTGTGCCTCAATGGAGAAGATTCTATCAGAAACATAGTCCATGGCCTACTGTATTTTTTAAGGATACAAAAGGCCCATCTTATCACTCTCTATTGAATAAAGTACCCAGAAAACATTGACTTACTCTATATACAGTTATTATCAAACCAATATAATTCTGTCTTTATGGGTATGGCTGTCTGCAAAGCGAGGCATAGTTTGATTGCACCAATCAACTACTTAAAATATGTTTTGCCTTATATGCTGATGATTGTTGTATACTGGTCAGTGACCATAATAAAAACATATAAAATGATAACACAGGGATGACAGTCCTTCTTCTAGGGCAGACATGTCAAACACAAGGCCCGGGGGCAGGATCCGGCCCGCGAAGTGGTTTCATGTGGCCCGCAAAGCCATCCTGGAAACTGTGAGGGAACGGCCCCCACTGCCTTGGCCCTGGCCCAGAGACCCTCCTTCTGTCAGAGACCCTCAGATCTGTCCCACTCTTGCCCAGGCCCCCATAGGCACCCTTGATGCGAATGATGTAGAGTTGGCCATGCCTCCCCGTAGGCCATACACACTCCTGCCATGCCCACCCAGTAGGCCATGCCCACCTTGGCCATACCCACCCGGCCCCCTGAGGGCAACCGCAATGCTGATGCGGCCCTCAATGAAATTGAGTTTGAAACCCCTGTTTTAGGGGAAAGTACCGTATTTTCTGGCGTATAAGACGCCTGGGCGTATAAGACAACCCCCTACATTTCCTGTTAAATTATAGGGTTTGGGCTATACTCGCCATATAAGACTACCCCTCTTCCAACGCACACCAAATAAAAATTAAAAAAACATCAGATTTGATTTTAATATGGTAATTTTAATTCAAATGCTTATGACATGCAGGTGCTTAGTAGGAAAACTGTCACTTATAAACATAAGGCTGTTTGTCATCAAACATGTAAACATAAAACAGTGCAAGTGGATTAAACAATAATAATAATAATAATAATAATAATAATAATAATAATAATAATAATAATAATAAGAAGAAGAAGAAGAAGAAGAAGAAGAAGAAGAAGAAGAAGAAGAAGAAGAAGAAGAAGAAGAAGAAGAAGAAGAAGAAGAAGAAGAAGAAGAAGTTGAAGTTGGAGGGGACCTTGGAGGTCATCTAGTCCAACCCCCTGCTAAAGCAGGAAACCCTATACCATTTCAGACAAATGGCTGTCCAGTCTCTTCTTAAAAACTTCCAGTGTTGGAGCATTCACCACTTCTGGAGGCAGGTTGTTCCACTGGTTAATTGTTCTAACTGTCAGGAAGTTTCTCCTTAGTTCTAGGTTGCTTCTCTCCTTGAGTAGTTTCCATCCATTGCTTCTTGTCCTGCTTTCAGGTGCTTTGGAGAATAGCTTGGCTCCCTCTGCTTTGTGGCAGCCCCTGAGATATTGGATCTCTGCTATCATGTCACCCCTCACCCTTCTCTTCGTTAAACTACACATACCCAATTCCAGCAACCATTCCCAAATTTCCTAATTCACTTTTTCACTTTTCCTAATTCACTCTAAATCTTTCCCTGCACAGAGCCTTAAGTAACACCAGCTGCCTGCAATTAGTGCAGGTTCGCATCCCACCAGGCTCAAGGTTGACTCAGCTTTCCATCCTTCCAAGATAGGTAAAATGAGGACCCAGATTATTGGGGGCAATAAGCTTACTTTGTAATAATGCCGCTTGGGGGGGGTGAAAGCCCTAATAAACAGGCATATACACAGAATGAAGGCTATTGCTAAGCACATTGATTTGTGCTTTAAATTGTAAGCCACCCTGAGTCTTCAGAGAAGGGCAGGATATAAATGGGATTTAAAAAAAAAAGACCAAATGGGAGATCCGCTCCAGGTTTTCAGGCCAGCCTGCCCAGTTCCTGAGTCAAATGTGTCCTTAGAGCTAAGCCTCTGCTCTGGCTGCTACCTTCCCCACCTGCCTTTCAAGTTGGGATATACTACAGCTGCTTTTCAACTTTAGAAGGAAAGACGCCCAAACCCCAGCCTGTAAAAAATCAGAGACTGCAGCTTCTTCTCCAATTGGTCCCACTTTCCCTGCGCAGACTAAATGGGAGATCCGCTCCAGGTTTTCCAGCCAGCCCTGTCCCTAAATTTTCAGCACCCAGCGTATAAGACGACCCCTGACTTTTGAGAAGATTTTCATGGGTTAAAAAGTCATCTTATACGCCGGAAACTACGGTAAATTCTCAAATACATTGGAAGGGTTGCAAGTTATGAGTGCAACAACATCCTTGGAATCTGTTTCAAAACTCTAATGGTAGGCAGGGAAGGAACTGCTTGCCCTCCATTAAAAGATATAGAAGTAAAAGATGTAGAAGATGCTGATCCCATACAACATGACTAATACATGTTCTTAAAGCAGTTCCATCTGAGTCTCTTGGTGTAGGATGCTCAAATATGCTATAGTTTCTTGTACATCCCTTTTTGTTGTTATTGGTTAGATCAGGGGGTGTCCAATCTTGGCTTGCTGCCTGCTGAATTCTGGGAGTTGAAGTCCACAGTTCTTAAAGTTGCCAAGGTTGAACACCCCCGGGTTAGATTGTTATCCTGCCTTTTCCCAGAAGCCTAAGGAAGCTTCCATGGAGATCTACATTTCTTTATTCTGACCATAGCTATTTTGTGAAGTGGTAGACTTTACTAAGATATAGTAATGGGTCCAAAGTAGATAGGTTGGATGATGCAGTTCTGTTATCAGTATTGAAATAAAAACCAATTCTCAATCTAGTTAAACTGTATATGCAAAAAGGAGGAAGACACCATCTTGTTCTTTCCCTTAGGCTCCAAAAGATCTCAGAATAATAACATATAAAAAAAGCTCCTTTTCATTTTCTTTTCCATCTCAGCAGACTTTCCTTAAGATAATTTTGGCCAAAGAGGTGAATCAACATTGATTCTAGATAACATTCCACAAGTGGAAAATTTATGGATTATTCACTCAATTTCCCAGGTGGGTTTGTATCTCTCTTATATTCAAGGATTTTCAAAATGCACTCTGTTGTTTAGTGTTGAAAAAAAAATAAGTTCTTGCATATAAAAAAATGACCTTGGCTAAGAAAAAAAAACATGTTTTCCTGAAGTTATAAAAAAGGCCTAGTCTGCCCTGCTAAAATGCTAATGTCACCTTTTTAAAATGCTAATAATGAAGCCTAAAACTCCATGTAATAAAAGTATGGAAACATGTCTCATAACATAAGAGTATATACTTGAAGAGAAGTCCTAATAATTGTAAAATGTGGAGGAAAAGCATGTTAACACTGCTAAACCAATGATTTACCAATTAATAGTATGTCAGACAAGGAATATTGTTCCTAGGAGTTTTTATCCCTCTATCTGGGGGGATAGTTTTTAATCAGAGCATTTTTACCCCATCTTTCAATTAAGAACTCCTAGAGAGACTTGCACCCTATCAATGAAATATGGGGAAAAGAGAGAAATATAAAGAGGAGAAGCAAATTCAGGAATCATTTCTGAACGTTGTATAATAAACAGCTTATATATAATAATCAGTAGGATACAGTCCTGGGATTTGGCAAAGCTGGTCTGTGCTAGTTTTTTGTGGAGTTATAAAAGTAATAAAGGCAGACTTCTGATATTTTTTATAACATTATGAAAAACATTGTCCATAATTTTTCCATAAACACTCTTTTGTTAGCTGAGGGCACTTTTTAAAAAAATGCAGAATACAAAATGGATGAAGCTCACAGTATGTATGAATGAAACATATTCTGGGGAGACACTTAAATAGAATGCCCTTTAACTGTAAGTCTGTGTATTTTAGGGCTTACAAAATAGTGCTAATAGAGGTTGAGAATGGCAAGAAACTGTGCCGCCAGTTCTCAGCAATCCTCATCTGAAGAGGCTCCAAGGCCCATAAAAGGGTGTTCAGAGGCTGGATGTGATTCTGGGGATGCAGTCATCCCACTCCTTTTTCCATAGGATGTTGAGAAGGGAGTGCAAACAATGACAAGGTTGATGGGATGATAATGTAGGCCAGAGGTGTCAAACTCGCAACATCATGTGACATGAGATGTATCGCGACTTTTTCTCCATTGCTGGCAATGGGGTGGCCAGCAGTTTGATACCCCTGATGTAGGCCAATAGCACACTATGGGGATGTAGTAACCAGGGCTTTTTTTCTCATAGAATGCCCAGAATGGAGTTCCGGCACCTTTTTTGGATGGAACCTTGTAGGGTAGGCAAGGTGGGTTGTATGACTTGTGTGAGTTCTGGCACCTTTTTCTTTTACAAAAAAAGCACTGGTAGTAACCATTCAGGAGTTAGAACTTTCAGGGTGCTGAGATAGTTATCTCTTTATTTCTGTTGCTACTAAAAACACAGGACTATCTTTTTACATCAGACATCAACAGTTGTTGTCTTTATGCTGCAGGAAATTTTCTCAAGAGCTGTTGCCACCCCACCTTCATTTTTTCCCCCTCTTCATGTTTATTTATCACTTTTCATTCAGGAGCTCATGGTGCTCTTTTCCTCCTATTGCACCCTACCAGAGTCCTGAGTTGTATTGGGCTGAAGGGAAGTGGATGAGGATAGTCTTGGACTTGGATCATTCTACTTCTAGTTTAAAACTTTAACCACTTTACTACAATGTTCTCCATACTCTTATGGAGTGAAATGGAGTTCAATCTCATACTTCATAGCATATAATACAGCTTCAGATTTCCTTTTCTACATGAACAAACATTAACTCATATCACTTTTGTGATGCTCAGATCTAGTAGATAGGATTCTATTCTATAGAAAACATTCTATTCTATGAAATCTGCCAGGTTGTCTTTCATGATGTTGGGAAAAGAGAAAGTCTGCCACTGAACTGATTGCAGTCTCTTGCACCCTGATTCTTATCTGATCAAATTAACATTTTATGACATTCTAAGATGGTGAGATCATCTTCTTGCAAATAATCTTAATTATAAAGCAAATTATCATGACTGAAGTGGACTGCTAGATCACAGTTTGCAGCTTGGTATCTGTAAGAAGAAACTGAAATTAATTAACTATTTGTCAGCCATCTTTGAAAATGAAAGATGCCATTATTATGAGATAACAATAGTAACATTTTCCAATCACAGTGTAACATCTTGAAGTAATTACAGCAAACTAAGTAAGGAAAGTATTATTGATTCACCTCTTTGGCCAAATTTATCTTAAGGAAAGTCTGCTGAGATGGAAAAGAAAATGAAAAGGAGTTTTTTTATATGTTATTATTCTGAGATCTTTTGGAGCCTGAGGGAAAGAACAAGATGGTGTCTTCCTCCTTTTTGCATATACAGTTTAACTAGATTGAGAATTGGTTTTTATTTCAATACTGATAACAGAACTGCATCATCCAACCTATCTAGTTTGGACCCATTACTATATCTTAGTAAAGTCTACAACTTCACAAAATAGCTATGGTCAGAATAAAGAAATGTAGATCTCCATGGAAGCTTCCTTAGGCTTCTGGGAAAAGGAGGAGTGGAAACAGAAAAATGAATGTAGTAGATTAGTAAAGGTAAAGGTAAAAGGTAAAGGTTCCCCCACACATGTGTGCTAGTCGTTTCCGACTCTAGGGGCTGGTGCTCATCTCTGTTTCAAAGCCGAAGAGCCAGCGCTTGTCCGAGGACGTCTCTGTGGTCATGTGGCCGGCATGACTAGACGCCAAAGGTGCACGGAACACTGTTACCTTCCCACCATAGTGGTCCCTATTTTTCTACTTGCATTTTTATGTGCTTTCGAACTGCTAGGTTGGCAGAAGCTGGGACAAGTAACAGGCGCTCACTCTGCTATGTGGCACTCGGGATTCAACCTGCCAAACTGCCAATCTTTTGATCGACAAGTTCAGTGTCCTAACCCACTGAGCCACCACATCCCAGTAGCTTAGTAGCTTGCAAAATAATATAGAACCCTGGATCTTTTCATTGTAGATGGAATTTGTTATAAGAGACAAAAAGGTCCTTAAATTTAATTCCAAAGCAACACATATAAAGTACAGTAATTCTATCAGAATATTTAATACATGTGCTCTAGCTTCCCAGTTAGTATCCATTTTTGTTATTTAAATAATTTCAATTTAGTGAAATGGCAGGTAGCACCTCACATAGATTAACTCAAAATGAAGAAGGCGATGGTAAGCACCTTCATTCCAAGGCAGCCATGCCAGTTCTATCTTTTTCTTTAAAAGCGAATTTTCTACTTTTTCTCTAGAGAAAAATAGAATGAGGTGAACCTCATCATTATTCATCTTTTCAAGGACAAAGCCTTGATAGACAAGGCTTAATATATATCTTGGTAGAATTGGATTTGATCCTTAGGGCCAGGCCAGAGGGCTGCTTTGTTAGATTTATTCTCTCCTTTTCTCTGCTTGTTTTCCTCACAATAAAAATTACCTCTTGGAGACTTGTATCCCATCCCCCATCCCTACATCCTGAGACAATCTCATCTTCTTGATTTCAGTCACATCTAAATCTCTTTAAATTGATGACATGATGATTTGTGGAGAAAGCTGAAGAGAGATTAACACAGTTGTCTGTCTTCTTTGAAATAATATACCTGCTGACAATAAGGGCATTCTTCAATTTACATAACTTAGTTCACAAGCCAGGCATTGCAGTTGTTATTTTGAGGTGCTTTTACCCATCAGCAATGCAATTCTTTCTGCATTCAAACATTGGCACTCTATCTCTTCTCCATTTCTGCTAGATTCAAATTATATTGCCACCTATTTCTTCCATCAGTCTTTCCCAGATGGAAAGTTCTTTTTCCTATCTCCTTTGTGTGTTTTGGTATCTTATGATTACTCCTTTTTTATAGCAGTATTCTTTTTGTAGTCAATGATTTGAAAACTGAGCTAGTTCATTGCACATAAAACACTAGTAGTTATTGATAGAAAAAAATATATAGAGAGGACATTCAAAGAAGAAGTAGATTGTCCTGAGAATGGCTGGTTCATAATTTGGAGTACTTCTTGATAACTTGATATCTCCTTCCAATGCGATCTGAAGACCTACTTGTTCGAACAAGCCGGCCTGGCCTGATGGGTGATGGGTTTGGATTTCAATATTGTTTTAGTGCATTTTAACTTATTGTTGTTAGTTTTGGGCACTTTGTTTAATCTTTTTTTAATATTTGTAGTTTTGTATTTTTATATGTTTGCCCTGTTCACCGCCCTGAGTCCTTTGGGAGAAGGGCGGTATACAAATAAAATTATTATTATTATTATTATTATTATTATTATTATTATTATTATTATTATTATTATTATTATTATTATTATTATTATTATTTATCAATTCACCTGAATCCAATTTAACCATATCAAGAATTCACCTGGGCAATAGAATAGAATAGAATAGAATAGAATAGAATAGAATAGAATAGAATAGAATAGAATAGAATAGAATAGGACCTTGGAGGTCTTCTAGTCCAGCCCCCTGCTCAAACAGGGGAATCTGTACCATCTCAGACAACTGTCTGCCCAGTCTCTTCTTAAAAAACCTCCAGCGATGAAGCACCCATGATTTTTGAAGGCAAGCTGTTCCACTGGTTAATTGTCCTCACAGTTAGGAACTTTCTCAATTCCAGGTTGCTTCTCTCTTTGATCAGTTTCCAACCACTGTTTCTTGTCCTGCCCTCTGGTGCATTGGAGAATAATTTGACTCCCTCTTCTTTGTGGCAGCCTCTCAAACACTAGAATACTGCTATCATGTCTCCCTTATTTCTTCTTTTCTTTAGACTAGCCAAACCCAAGTCCTGTAGCTTTTTTTCATATGTTTTAGTCTCCAGGCTTTGGATCATCTTAGTTGCTCTTCTCTGAACTTTTTCCAAGGTCTCAACATCTTTTTTGTAGTATGGTAACCAAAATTGGTTGCAGTTGTGGTCTCACTAGCGCTTTATAAAGTGGTACTAATACTTTGCATGATCTTGATTCTATGCCTCTGTTTATACAACCCAGGATTATATTAGCTTTTTTGGCTGCTGCTGTACACTGCTGGCTCATAGTCAAGTGATCATCCATTAGGTCGGCAAGGTCCCTCTCACAGTTACTGTTTGTGAGTCAGGTCTCACCTAATCTGTACTTATAAATTTGATTTTTCCTGCCAAATGTAAAACTTTGCTTTTCTCACATTAAAACTGATTTTGTTGGATAGGGCCCATTGTTCAAGTTTGTCAATATCTTTTTGAATACTGAGCTTGTCTTCTGGGGTGTTGGGTATTCCTGCCAATTTAGTGTCATCTTCAAATTTGATGAGTTCCCCTTCTATTCCCTCATCTAAGTCATTGATGAAGATATTGAAGAGTACTGGGCCTTGTGGTACCCCACTGCTTACTTCTCTCCACATGGATGTAGTACCATTGAGGACTGCTTGTTGAGTACAGTTTGTCAGCCAGCTACAAATCCATCTGGTGGTGATGTTGTCTATTCCACCTTTTTCTAGCTTAACAAGCAGTAGATTGTGGTGTACTTTGTCGAATGCCTTACTGAAATCTAAGTATACTATGTACACAGCATTTTGCTGGTCTACTAATTTGGTCACTTTATCAGAGAATGAAATAAGATTGGTTTGGCACGATCTGTTTTTAACAAACCCGTGCTGGCTATTAGTTATAACTTGGTTTGCTTCTAGTTGTTCGCAGATCTGTTTTTTATTATCTTTTCCAGGCTCTTCCCAGGTATTAATGTTAGACTGATTGGTCTTTAACTATTTGCAGATATATTCAGTCATCAGGATGCTATAGAACTGCACATGTTCATGACATTTTGAAGGTTATAAGGGTCTGTCAATTAACCAGCACTTGACTTTTCTGGCTAATATGTGGCTATAAAGAATTGTCTATCAATAATAATAATAATAATAATAATAATAATAATAATAATAATAATAATAATAATAATAATAATAATAAAGTTGGATGGAACCTTGAAGGTCATCTAGCCCAACCCCCTACTCAGGCAGGAAATCCTATACCATTTTGGACAAATGGCTGTCCAGTCTTTTCTTAAAAACTTCCAGTGTTGGAGCATTTACCGCTTCTGGAGGCAGGTTGTTGCACTGGTTAATTGTTCTAATTGTCAGGAAGTTTCTCCTTAGTTCTAGGTTGCTTCTGTCCTTGATTAGTTTTCATCCATTGCTTCCTGTTCTGCCCTCAGGTGCTTTGGAAAATATATTGACTCCCTCTTCTTTGTAGCAGCTGCTGAGATATTGGAACACTGCTATCATGTCACCCCTCGCCCTTCTCTTCATTAAACTACACATACCCAATTCCAGCAACCGTTCCTTATATGTTTTAGCCTCCAGTCCCTTAATCATCTTTGTTGCTCTTCTCTGTACTCTTTCTAGAGTCTCGACATCTTTTTTACATCGTGGTGACCAAAACTGGATGCAATATTCCAGGTGTGGCCTTACCAAGGCTTTGTAAACTGGTATTAATACTTCACATGATCTTGATTTTATCCCTCTGTTAATGCAGCCTAGCACTGTGTTGGCTTTTTTGGCAGCTGCAGCACACTGCTGGCTCATATTTAAGTGATTGTCCACTAGGACTCCAAGATCCCTCTCACAGTTACTACTTGGCTAGCAATTGGGTGCCTAGTCTGAACCATTGGAGGCTGAATTTAAATACCCATCCCTTCTCCCTCCTCACAGTGATTAAAAGAAAATAATTGCTAGTGTCACTCTGTTTTAGTATGATAGTAAACCTGCACTCCCTTCTGTTGTCTTATCAACAGCTCTGCCTTTGGATTCCTTTTTCCGATCATGCTAGCTGTTACAATGGGATTCCACAAGATGGGAGGCAGGACAAATGGAGGATATTGTTCAGTGAGTGCAACAATTGTTCTTTGAAGCACAAGGTAGAGATTTCTGAAGTGGTATTCATTGCCGTAAAATGGGATTCCCCTATTTGCAGACACAATGCCGTAGTCACAAAGATAGATAAAATGTGCACAATGGAAAAATAATAATTCTTGAAACATCAAATGAACAATAGGAAGCTGATTTCAAATAAATACCCAGGATGGTACCTCCATTTAGAAGTTCGCCTGAATAGGAGCATTCCTCTCAGCTGGTACATTGGCAGAGAATTCTCACATTTGTCTCAACGCTTGTGGAATCAGCCAGGTAGGAAAGATCTCTTTAGAGCAGGGGTCCTCAAACTTGGCCCTTTTATGACTTGTGGACTTCAACTCCCAGAATTCCTCAGCCAGTCATGCTGGCTGAGGAATTCTGGGAGTTGAAGTCCACAAGTCATAAAAGGTCCATGTTTGAGGCCCCTGCTTTAGAGTTACTATCTACACCAAGTATATTTTGGAGGGATACTTTGTTAATGAGCCATTTTAAAAGTGATTGGATTTCTTAGTATAAAAATGAAACTTTGAGTGTAACCTTTACCACTAAATTAATAGCTAAGCTTAAATAATGATACTTCTACAGAGAAGAGTTTATGTGTTGATTCATAGAGAAGAGAGAATGAAAAGAGAAAAGAAAAAAGTTGTGAAAAAAGCTTACATAACAACTATAGGAAAAGCAAGATATTCTCAATTCATCAAGGGAGATTGTACAATTGTATACTGATGTCTTTTGCAGACATTAAATAGAAATGCAAAGGTGGGCTGCATATAGAAAAAGTCAGTCATGCTGTTCTTCCTTTTTCCATTTTGTTTTAGAAGCTGTCCAAATTACTGTTCTCCAAATGATGAGCTGCAAAAGACAGAGTATTGACTTTATTTGTACAATAACAGCACATGATAAGTTAAAATTAGGGTTGGGGAATTCTGGGAGTTGTAGTCCACACATTTTAAAATTGCTTAGGTTGAGAAGCATGGGGTTGAAAGACTTTGGTTGTTCCAAAATCATCAAGTGAGGTTTTTGGGTGTGTGAAGGTCAAAAGCAGCTCTTTTGATTCCTAAATTCATTGATATTTCCTCTCCAGTAGTAAAACTGGAGAAGCCTCTCTGTTGTTTAGGCATATCATTAAATTATGTTATTTCATAGCAGCACGAATGAGGAAAATTAAGCCATATTTTCCTTCCATCTATACTGTATATTTCCATGTACTTTAAAGAAGAAAGTAGATTGATGCTTTACATCAAAATATAAATTAGCCATTTAGCAAACTTTGCCTCTATGGCAAAGTGATAACTTGTCTTATCTGATTTTTATGCATTTTATATCATTTCTGCTGGGCATTGGCTGAATACACTAGGTGATAGTGGAAATTTCATTGGCAATAAACAAATCAGACAGTATAATGAGAGTTACATTGCTCCAGTAGACTACTCATACCTTGGCAGGTGGATTTGGGTGTGTTTGTGTGTGTTGTATTTTCTTTGGTTGATTGGCTTAGAAAGGGTCACGACAAGGAACAGTCTAAGTATTTTGAGAAATAGCCACCAGAAAACGATCATTCCGAAATGTCTGGACAACAGTAGTACTGGCAGTGGACAAATCAGCCATTCCTCCCCCCTTTCCTTTATTACCAATTCTTTAATGAGTTTTTCAAACAAGTGCTTGGAAATGACTTTCCTATATTAACCAGAGAAAGGTCAGCTCAGGACTATGGAGTCTGGTTCTAATAAGGTTAATGAATCGCTGGCCTCAGATGAACAGATTGGCCTACCGGAGCAAGACTCTTAATGGCATTGATAATGTCTAAGGTCAACTGCATTTTGATCTTCATTTTTGCCTGCCTTAAATTTTTCCAAGGAATAATAAAAGGAGCTTAAATTCTCCCCACAGGGAAATGAAATTTTATGCAGTGCTGTTTATTGAAAGTCAGTGCACTTGGTTATAAACAAGGGACTGACACATGACAATGTTGCTATAGATATTGCATATTTGGGGTTGCTTGTAATGTGCCAATGCAACTGTCTGTCTCTCTCATTTTATCCTTACTTTGAAATAACTCCTGCTGCTGTAGGAGACTTTCCTTTGGATGATTACAAGGAAAGAGATTGAGTTCACTGAAGTGTATACAACTTCAGGTTTTTATAAGAAAAAGTAGCTTTGTGAATCATCTATTTAGAATATTTGAATAGCCCTACTGGCCACCTTACTGGTTGCCAAAATAGGAATTCTGTCACATCTTTTGTAAATGCTACTGGTGGCTGAAGGAACTCAACAGGGAGACATATTTTTGGTATCAGCCTCATGACCCTCCTGGTGGTCTTTGTTCTGGCTCTGAGATTTGGAGAGTCATTTTCTGCACACTGTTATTTCTGTTGAGTACAGAGTTTCTATTGGATTTTCTTTTTACAACTCAAAATGTAAACTTCTGCAAAATGTCTAGTGAGCCACCACTAATATGTATAACTTGTGTCTTGAAATATGTTTCCCATATACAGAAATAGGAAGACTTCATTTTCCAAAAAGTAAAACAAAAATGGTTTCTCCAGTATTTTGCAGGTACAGATTATTGATCCATTTCAACGTTCAAGACTGTAACCTGTTGTAGAACATGTACTTTGCTAAAAACCCAACATCTCCAATTAAGCCTTCCAGCAATTCTAGACATACAATGCTGACTGACCAATGGTCTGATTTATTGCTGTTGTTCACACACTGTACTTCGCCATAAAGTAATTTGTATGGTCTTAATTTAGCATGCTAAACCATAGCTGTTATGGTTTGTTTAATGAATGACAAATAAATACACTATGGCTTAATATAAGGCATCTGAGATGGTTTTAGTTCACAGCTGTTTCATGAACTAACTTTTCCATTTCAGCAACTGAAAACATTCATCAATTTGCAAATAATTTCCTTAGTGATAATGCAATGAAACCATTTATTTAATGAAAGTAATGAAAATTTGTTGAAACAAAATTGGTTCGTGTAATTAGTATGTCCAATAGTGGCTATTACTTTTCACTTGAGAAACATGTTTTTTTAGTTAGTCACAAGAGATTATTTTATATTTAGCATACTTAAATGATCAGAAAACACATACAAACATTCTTTTAATGCTAGTTTCTAAGAGAAATTCCCCTGAAAACAATTATTTTTCAGGTATTTTTATATTTTAGTATATGATAAAGAAACATTGATACTCTTGTTTTAATGTGCTGTTGTACTGAAACTATTTTCACCAGTTTCATATCCATGTGGTGGACTTTCAAAATCCTATAATGATAAACTTTACATTTAAGAAATGTTTTTTTTTTCCTAGCAGTTGTTAATGGGTACCTGAATTGTTATTAAGTTGTGATCTTCCTCAGATTAGTTTTTAATCAGTATGTTTTGACTCACGGGTGTCAGACTCAATTGCATCATGTGACATATCATGATCTATTGTGACATTTTTTGCCTTTGCAGAGCTGGGGTGGGCGTGGTCTGTGCGTGATGCATCTGGCCCAGTTTGACATCCCTGTAATTTGACTGGAACTGTCTGGCCTCATCTGATACCAATAAAAGTATGGTAGATATTTTTCATTGTCAGTGAGTCCTTTCCTACAATCGCTGATGCTTGCTTGATTATAGACTGATGGGTAAAATGTATTTTGCTCAGCCATTCATCTTATTTTTTTAATTGTTATATATAATAAATATTAGAAATGGAGATTGAGATCCTGTCATTAAGGAAGCTTGGGTGGATATGTTGGGCAAGGGATAGGGTAATATCTATCTGCTTTTCCCCCTGATCCCTTTCAGATGTAGTAGATATAGGAGATAATTACCAGTGTTAAAGATTCCATAGTCAAGATCAGGGGTAGGCAACCTTGGCTCTTTTATGACTTGTGGACTTCAACTCCCAGAATTCCTGAGCCAGGGAGTTGAAGTCCATGAGTCATAAAAGAGCCAAGGTTGCCTATCCCTGATCAAGATGATTCAGGGGCTTGGGTATATTTGATCCTGGGGTAGCAGGTGGTTATCTAACTATTATGGTGGCTTGAATAAGCTACAGTTAAGCTGACCAAGGCTTAGTGCAATATAGCAACCAGGTCTATATGAAGAAGTGATTTCAAACTTACCAACTTTGTAGCCCTTAAAAACAAAAAGGCTGCAACCAACCTTTTGGCCCTATCACAATCTGGTGGGCAATTTGAGCTTAGAAATATAAACTGTTTTATAGCAGATCAGACTGATGTATCTGTTATGATGGTCCATGACATCCTTCACATTACTTACTCCACAACTAGAAGTAGATGTTTAATCAGAGAACAATGGCCTCTTCTCTTTAAGTCACAGGAAGGTCACTTGTGATCACTGAGGTTTTTTGGACCAAAGTATTTTAAACTACTCAAGGGTTTGTGGTGAACAGTGAATAGTGAAGGCAAAATGCAACTATTTAGGTTAAGGCCAAAATAAAACTACTCACAAAAACAGACATTACCTCATTTATGTGTTGGTTTTATAACTCACCTTTTCTTCAGAAACTCAAAGCAATGTATTTCTTCCTCCCTTTTTTCCCCACAACACTGATTTGTAATAGATTGGGCAAAAAGTAACTGACCCAATGTTACCCAGTAACTTTCTATAATTGTAGTATCTCCATTTCCCTAGTTCTGCTCCTACATCTTAACTAAGTGGAAGAAAAAAAATGAGAAAAATACCTTTGTGAGAGAGAGTTCAGCCAAATACCTTGTCCTTTGGTTTCTGGATCTTTACAATATCACATATAATTGTCATCATGTAGAAATCATCTGATTTTTTTTAAAAAAACAAAACTCCAGTGTAATGTTGATAATGTCACACCTAAGTGCTTTAAATACTGATTAGGACCTCTGGCCTGAAATAAATGTCTGTTCTTCTTGGAAGAGACAATGTTTTTAGGAGCTCCATGGAGATCTTTGTTAGGAATAATCCACACTTGTTAATTTTTACCTCATATTAAACCACTAAAAACAAAGAAGACAAAATTTAAAGAAATTGTAATTCCACCAAGATCAGGCAGAATCAAAGTAAACTTGTAAGATTTAAGTAGACACAATAATCCCTTAAATCAGCTAATTCCTCTTGCTTTCTGAGCTTTCTAATCCAATACATTAGCCAATTAAACAGTCATGAAATTGTATATGATATCATTTGAACTTGGCATTCAAATGCAGAATACACTATCACAAAAGCAGAGGCTTGCATTAACATTCTTTCCTAGTTGAACATACATGCCAATGTTTCAGTATTAAAGAATACATTTTAATATATTGAATGTATAAAGCTAAAGTACCATCTGTTTCTTTGGGTGGATTTGAATCCATCATTTTTTTATTTAAAATGTAATTTTAATTTCCTGCATAAAAATCATAGAAATATGAATACTCCCAAGACATGGCTCCATTTGAAATTGGTGGAATCAGATCAATATTCTTTTAGCTGAGTCCAGCCTGTATTAGAGTTCCCAGCAAAGTCACCACAAATGTGTTAAATTAATTCTCATAAATCTTAGACCAGCGGTGTCCAGCCTTGGCAACGTTAAGACCCATGCTTTTCAACTCCCAGAATTCCCCAGGGAATTCTGGGAGTTGAGGTCCCAAAGTTGCCAAGGTTGCCAAAGTTAGGTACCACTGCTTTAGACAGGAGGACTAAATGTTTTTGCAGTATAGAGATTATAGGAGTTGATGCAGCACAACTCCTGAGTTGGAGATTGCAACAACTCTAAGAGTGCTAAGTACAATCTTTCCCAGCACTATCTAAGAATAGTGGACTTTCAGTCCACTGTCTTTGGCAAACTCCAAATTGCAAAACTGTGGATGGCTGTTAGATGGCAGCAGAATAACACTGAAAAGTTTCCAGTACCACCCAGAGTTGTCAGAAATTGGATGAAACTACAGTTTTTAAAACCATAGTGTGTTGAATAAGCTACAGCCATAATGGATGAGTTCACAAGACACCTTACCTGAAAAGCAGATAGACCACAATGTGACCAGGTGAAGTGCATGGAATCAGGCACTGAATTGTGCTGGTTCCTTACACTTCTCTTTGCATTAATGTCCTTGACCTGGCTATTTGCAGAATAATCCTATGCAGGTCTTCTCAAACTATTGAACTGAGCGAGGCTCGTTTCCATGTAAGTGGTACTTAGTTTCAAAGACTGTAAAATGAAAGACTTGTTCACTTGTCCCTTTCTAGAGAACTTATAAATCTATAATTTATAAAATCTATAGCTTAATAAGAACAAAAAAGAGACATTTGAAAACAGCTAGTGTTTCCTAACAATATGAGTGCTATTGAAATGAACAACAGGCTAAGATATTCAGTGGTGATAGCATTCAGTAATATACTTCTCAAATGCTTCCAAAATATGGGATTGTTAGCCATCAGATAGCATGTGCATTTTTGGTGAATCATCTCTTGAACTTTGTAAACAATAAAGGCATTTCATGAACTGTAGAAGGAAGTGTAAATTTAGATTTTAACAACAACCTACAATTCCTGAAGCCTAATAGATGGCAGTGTTGGACTGCTGATGAAACTGAGGGAAAATGCATTTTTCTCCCGATGCCCATATCTTATCTTTACTGGATTTAAAACCTGTTTATTATCCATTGTTTGCTGCAGGAGTGTTGCAAAAGCTTTGTCAAGAATTAATTGAGCAAATTGCTAAAAGTAGAAGCAAGCAAAAACACTTTTTATAAAAAAAAATGTGGCAAAAGGACCAAAAGGTATAAAAGAAGTACAGTGTTGAAAAAATGAAAGGTGATTGAGGAGATCCAAAAATGACCTTCTTTTTATTTTTTTTATTTTTTTAAAAGCTCTGTTAGTCTGTTATGTAACATGTTGAGGAAATATCCAGATATAAACCTGGCTTTCAGGCAATTGAGAACTTCTGGCAACCATAGGTGGCAAAAGATAGTTTTAGAACTGGTTTACGCATTAAAAATTAAGAAGTTGTCAGACCTGATGATATCCAGCAGAGAATTCCAAAATAATTAAAATGCAGAATAGCACTCTGAGTTTGAAAGAGGATTTTTCAGTTTCTCAGATTCCTACCTGACATGTGAAAATCTGTAGCAGAGACTTTCTTAAAGGATATATTTCTGTTCCCAAAGTGTGCATTTCAGGTGTGTTGAATTGCCATTCTCATAATCTCCAACTATCAAAGACATGGGCTGGGCTGCCTAAGAGAATTAATTGGGCAGAAATGGAAGGTAACAGCTTGGTGAAGTTGTTTCATGATATAGTCAAAGCAAGTTTGTTCTTTATAATCCATAATTTCATATTAATGTTTCATTAACAAAAGTCTAAGAAACCATTAGGGTGGTACATGAGCAAAGTCTGTGCCAGTCATTATTTGCATTTGTTTTTGTGATCTACATTTACTTCAGAAATTCAGGTTTCTGATGCAAGTCCTTTTAGTTGTACCTATTTTACCATCATTTTGTAATTTTACAGTGACTTTTTAAAATAGTTGGTATAAATGCATATGCAGTGAAATATTTAGATCAGGGGTCTTCAAACGTGGCCCTTTTATGACTTGTGGACTTCAACTCCCAGAATTCCTCAGCCAAGCATGCTGGCTGAGGAATTCTGGGTGTTGAAGTCCACAAGTCATAAAAGGGCCACGTTTGAAGACCCCTGATTTAGATGTTAGTTTCTTCTCCCTAATGTCTTGACTAGATATTGTTGAGTAACTTTCTTATTCTCATGCCTGCATTTGAAATTTGTAGGAGCATTACATGCTTTTCCATTGTTGTTAACTACATATCTCCAATTCATAAAAGATTAAAATTCTCTGTCATTGTGTTTCCTTCCTTCCTTCCTTCCTTCCTTCCTTCCTTCCTTCCTTCCTTCCTTCCTTCCTTCCTTCCTTCCTCCCTCCCTCCCTCCCTCCCTCCCTTTTTAGAAGTCTACTAAATGGTACACAATTTTTTTGATTTTATGAAATTTCACCCTTTAAAAAAAAAAGAATATATTTGAATCTTAATTTGGTATTGGAATAGCATGGCACTTTTTTAGTGCCCATGCTACAGTATGATGCTGACTTATGACAACAACCTATAGGAACCCAGTTATTCAGATTGGTTATTGTGAAAACAGCCAGGAGATCAACTGAAGCTAAGCAGCCAACAGTAAAAGATTTCAACACCCCTCCAGTCTACTGTTTTCCTTCTCTGTGTATTGCTTCTTCTAATATTTCAAGACTTGTGATTGCGATCACATGCATAGTTATGCGCTTTCCTGTTTCTTTCCTCAAGACAAAACAGTTTACATATATGCCCTCCCCACCACCACCCTCAGGTTAATATTTGCCTATATTATTTCTACAATCCCATATAATTCTAATTATCAAATCCCCAAACCGACATTTCACTTGTTTCAGTTTCTCGCAAAAAATCCTAGAGTGGTTTCTAAGTAGGAATAAATTTATTCAAAGTCTTTTCTTTAATGAAATCTGCCAGTTTTGCCATTTCTGCCATTAGTTTCACTATCCATTCTTCCGTTGTAGGTATTTGTAAGTCCTTCTACCTTTGTGCATATGAAAATCTTGCTGCTGTTACCATATATAAGAAGCAAAGTTCCATAATGGCCACCAATTCTCCTTGAAGGCTACATTATGTGATTGATTAGCAGTTTTGAGGAGATGAACTGCAGAGATGTGACAATGACAATCCTCCTTGCACAGTCCCTGACAATATGAGACTATGTTCTTAAACAAATGATGCCAAACAAGCAAATGATGCAGCAAGCAAATAAAGCATCTGTCCTTTGGTACATAATGATGCTGTTGAGTAACATGTACAATTAAAGAGTTGTTTTTGGGCACAACTGGGATTGTGCCACGCATAAATCTGTATGCTGGTTGTGAATTCTTGATTGCTGCAGCAAAACTGAAAACTAGATGGAGACTTGTTGAACATCTGTTTTGCTGTATTAATTCTGTCTCTACTGTGCCATTCAGTCCCAGTATCCTTTGCTTCTACAACAAATTGTATCCACGAGAAAGGTTTGGATGGGAAAAGGTGAAGAGATATATGTGTGTGGGAGGTGTCACACATAGTTTATTTCATAAAATTTATTAGAGTCTCTCCCCCCCATATATTGCAACTATAATTAAGTACATTTAATTACTACTGGCTGTCATGAGAATGCAAAACATGTGTCAGCTCTCTTACAGAAGTGGAACTGGTCAGAGTGTTAATGTTGCCCAGAAGATGCTTTCCACTGAGGAATAAAGAATGTGGATGTCTCATTTCTGTATGGTATTTCCACTGTTGTTGATTATGTTGTCCTATTTGCTTGCAAATCACTATTCTCTATATAGCTATTGACACAATATTTGGTGGAGGGATGTACGACCACGGTGAAATCATCACAAGAGTTCTTGTAAAGACTTAAGTCAGTAAAAATACAGGATGACGAAACCATGGTATCATTCGATGTGACATTGTTGTTTACATCCATCCCACAAGAGCTAGCTACTTCAACAATAAAAGATCTATTACAGCTAGAGGGACTACGGAACCAGGGTTCACTTAGGATAGAAGATGTCATCCAACTACTGCGCCTATGTCTCAGAACAAATCAAGGGCACGCCAATGGGGTCCCCCATTTCTGGGGTCATTGCAGAGGAGGTCCTACAGTGCCTGGAATCCAAGGTGATGTGCTACTACCGCCCCAGGTTTATGGCTAGGTATGTCGATGACACGTTCGCCATCATCAAACGAACAGAGAAGGCTGTCTTTATGAAAGAGCTCAATGCAATATTCCCTGATATCCAGTTTACAGCAGAAGAGGAGGCCAATGGAACTCTGGCTTTCCTGGACGTATTGGTCAGTTGCCAAACTAATGGCACCCTCCACACAACAGTATATCGAAAGGCGACTCGTACCAATAGAATGCTGCATTATAAAAGTAACCACCCAATGGCCCACAAGATCGCATCCATCTGAACATTGTTTGCATGTGTAAGTATGCACTGCAATACAAAGAGAGCAAAGCAAATAGAACGCGCCTACCTGCACCGTATATGCAGACAGAATGGCTACCCAACCAATTTCATCTGGTGGCATAGTAGACACCAAGGGCCATGCAGAACACTTGGACAACGATACCCTACATTAATAATAATAATAATAATAATAATAATAATAATAATAATAATAATAATAATAATAATAATAATAATAATAATAGACCTTTATTGTCAAAGTACAACATGTGTACCTTGAGATTAGCTGAGCCTCCCCCCCGTGCTCTCTCCCCCCAACACACAGTGACAACAAACCCTCCATCCTACCACACCATGTGAACCAACTACACCACACACCGGCCTCCCAAGTCAATTCTGCATAAGATTATGTCTCATTTAAAAGCCTAATAGCCCACAGATAAAAGCTATTTTTCAGCCTGTTGGTACGGCTGGCTATATTCCTATATCTCCTACCGGATGGTAGGAGAGTAAAGAGATACCGTCCAGGGTGTGAGTCATCCCTGAGAATCACTCTTCCAAGGCAACAAGCCCTGGCGATGTCATCCAGTGGTGTCAGGGAACAGCCCACAATGTCTTGTGCTGTGCTCACTACCCTCTGTAATACTTTCCTGTCTGTGGCTGTCAGACTAGCATACCAAACCACAATACCATACGAGAGGACGCTCTCTATAGTAGACCGGTAAAAGAGGGTCATTAGCTGTTGTTCTACCCTGTTCTTCTGCAAGACCCTAAGAAAGTGAAGCCTCTGTTGGGCCTTTCTAGCCACCTGGGTTGTGTTAACTTTCCAGGTCAGATCTTCACAGAGGTAGACTCCCAGAAATTTAAAGGAGGAAACTCTCTCTACACAGTCCTCCCCGATGTAAAGTGGGGCAGGTTCCTCCTTTTTTCTCCGGAAGTCTAACACCATCTCTTTCGTCTTGCTGATGTTTAGGTGCAAGTTGTTGTTACTACACCATATGGATAGTTTTTGTACCTCCGCCCTATATGCTGTCTCATCCCCACCTGTAATAAGACCCACCACAGTTGTATCATCTGCGAACTTGATTATCGCAGTGGATGGGTTAGATGATACATGATCATAATGGGGTATCAGAAGCAACAGCACGCATACTGGCGCCATATAAGGTCAGTGTGGCCCATCACCCCAACCAGACACTCCGTACCAAGATGATGCGACCCAAGAAGCCATTATTAGAGGAAGAAAAATCATCTGTGGTCTATAGAGTACAATGTAAGGACTGGCAATGCAATTACATCAGAGAGACGGCCAAACGGATTAAGACCAGAATTCACGAGCATAAGTTGGCCGTGAAAATGCAGGAACAGTACTCGCAAATATGGACACACATGGCCAGTAATGACCACTCATTTGACTTCAGGGGGATGGAGGATATCACCCAGGATACCTCCAAAGGAGGCCGGCTGCTTAGGGAAGCCTGGTTCTCAGAAGCACACTCTATTAACTGTCACATAGAGCTACCACCAGCTTATCAAGCATTGAGAGCATATGAAGAACAATCTCAAATGCTGATTGCACTTAGAAGGAGAGGGGCCAAGGAGGATGGCAGCCATGCTACCCATGTGGGGGAAAGGAGGCCAGACACACAACAACCCGTCAAGACCAGGGTAAAGGGACAGGAGAGGAGTGAGTCTAAAATGTGTGGTTGATCATTCTGGGAAAGTGTAGTAGGTTTAAGTCACCTGTTTGACTGCAGAAGTAGTCAAAGACATTTTCTTCTCCTTTTCTTCCTCACTTACAAATTGGTGTCACCAAAAGTTACATTAACATTTTGTATACCACACTGGCTAGAGACTCATTGATGGGCTGTGGTTAGCATAGAATCCAATTGAGCTTGTCAGTGAAGGTGGTTCTGAGCAGGGTAAGTAATAGTTTTTCTTTGGAATCAGTTGCTCATGTCTCTCATGTTAATCCTTCCTGCCACTTTTGGTAACTTTGATTCCTAACTTAAATATGAACTATGTTTAAGATGGTACATGCATAGGATAATTTCTAGAATATCTAGCATGTGGGTTACAAAAAAGACAGTGGTACTGCTAAATGAGCAGACTACCCCTGCTATCTCACAGAATTTATTCTATTGTCTTTCTTATAAGGTGCTCAAGGCATTACACATAAAAGCAATTTCATCTTTAAAACAATTTTGTGAAGTGGACGGATGTTACCTCATATCCACTCCTATATGAACCACCTCACATGAGTTATTTCTACTTTATTGTAAAGCTACATTGACAGAATCTTTCAAGTCTGAAGGTACAATCCTTCCAAGTCTCTTGCCCTATCCACTATCCAGCTGCAACATATCCTATCTCTTATCTGACTATTCCCAGTCACCCAAGGTCTTTCTAACATACTATTATAGCGGGATGAGAAAAAAAATAATAAACCACCCAATATGCTCCATGGTGAAGGGGGAACTTAAAGCCTAGTTCTCTCACAGAATACTACACAGTGGGAAAAAATTGTCAAAATCAACCAATAATGATATTGATCATTACTGAGTCTTGTAATAATTGGATTAAATTGGGCAAAGACTGCTTTGCTAAATAACAGAGCTAATAGTGTCTGAGCATGTTTTGATGTGTTGTGTAGAAATGTTGTGATACAATTGCATGCAGGTGTAAAATGAAGCAAATTGAGACTGCAGGCTGATTTTTTTTTCTGAAGACAAGGAAATCACTTTTTTTCTGTTATACAAGCTATATTTGGTGCAGAATCATGTAGTCTTAGCTTCAGTGCACTGAAGTAGATCTACTGTTAAAAAAATGACAGAATTGGGATTTGGTGTTAATTAGATTATTGTACCATTCCACAGATCGGGAATGATGAAACAGACATGCCCTGCTGGACAAAAGATTAATTAATGGTATTATTAACTTACCATGAAAGGTTAAGTTAAATTTACAGGTATTTTCCATTTCCAACACTCAGCATCAAGTTAGATAAAAATACATCTTATTTTTAATTTGTTGTCAGGAAAACAGATGACAATGTTTACATTTTGCATGTTTGTTTGGGCTGGTTTAGCTATTACATTTTATTCTTTCATCTGTCACCGAACAAATTGATGTAGCTTGAGGACTACCTATATTATGAAAATTACAGAAAAGAAGTAAGAATAAAGTAATTCAAAGTAGTTAAAGGCACCAAATAGGAAAAGAAGCTTAATTTAATTTATCCCATCACCTGTTACTTTACCTGTCTATATTTCACAAGAAGTGAGGTATGTTAACATATTCAGTTCACATCTCTTTTTCCAGATTTGGTTTGCAAGAAAGGGATCTCTCAAGCCTTTGGGCAACACACTTTGGCTATATTTGCACAATGTGTTAAACTGGATGAAGATACACCATAGCCACCTAGATCAGACCATGTGCAAAAAGTCTTCAAAGATGATTGTGCATGATTGATTGAGTACACTATCCCAAAGTATGGCATACTCAGATCATCAATGGGTTCAAGTGCTAAGCATTTCTAAAATTCTCTTGTTTCCTTCTCCTCCACATTCAATTACAGAAATAGATTTCTTCAATATCTGTTTGTTCAAATAAATTACCCACCTCTTCTTTATGCTGCTGATATTTTCTGATATCCTCTGATTACATTTATTTCTTTGATTGTGAATCAGCTGAGATTAACTAGTACATCTCATGGTAAAAGCAGGGATCTAAAGCCAGGTCAGTTCATTTCTAGCTCAACACCACACATCTCATCACACAAGATATCAAGTTGCTTACACTTCTCTAGAAATATAACCTTTCAGTGTTGTAGCAGAAATCACTTTATACAATATTATTTATTGACATTTGAACTGAAGACCAAAATAGATATCAAGAAGACCATATCCATTCCTTGTCTGGATTCATATAATGTATGTGTGTTGATTTGTTAGCTGTACTTTACCAACAAGCCATAGTAACCTGGCTTACACTGAATCTATACATTATAGTTTACAAAACATACGAAGTCAGAAGTAAATCACATATGAAAGTTATACTTTTACCGTTTTTTCCAGCGTATAAGACGACTTTTTAACCCATGAAAATCTTCTCAAAAGTCAGGGGTCGTCTTATACGCCGGGTGCTGAAACTTTAGGGACAGGGCTGGCTGGAAAACCTGGAGCGGATCTCCCATTTTGTCTGTGCAGGGAAAGCGGGACCAATTGGAGAAGAAGCTGCAGTCTGTGATTTTTTACAGGCTGGGGTCTGGGCGTCTTTCCTTCTAAAGTTGAAAAGCAGCTGTAGTCTATCCCAACTTGAAAGGCAGGTGGGGAATGCAGCAGTCAGAGCAGCTGCTTAGCTCTAAGGACACATTTGACTCAGGAACTGGGCGGGCTGGCTGGAAAACCTGGAGCGGATCTCCTATTTGGTCTTTTTTTTTAAATCCCATTTATATCCCGCCCTTCTCCGAAGACTCAGGGAGGCTTACAATTTAAAGCACAAACCAATGTGCTTAGCAATAGCCTTCATTCTATGTATATGCCTGCTTATTAGGGCTCCCCCCCAAAGCAGCATTATTACAAAGTCAGCTTATTGCCCCCAACAATCTGGGTCCTCATTTTACCTACTTCGGAAGGATGGAAAGCTGAGTCAACCTTGAGCCTGGTGGGATGCGAACCTGCACTAATTGCAGGCAGCTAGTGTTACTTAAGGATCTGCGCAGAAAAAGCTTTAGAGTGAATTAGGAAAAGTTTAATCCACTTGCACTGTTTTATGTTTACATGTTTGATGACAAACAGCCTTATGTTTATAAGTGACAGTTTTCCTACTAAGTACCTGCATGTCATAAGCATTTGAATTAAAATTACCATATTAAAATCAAATCTGGTGTTTTTTAATTTTTATTTGGTATGCGTTGGAAGAGGGGTAGTTTTATACGGCGAGTATAGCCCAAACCCTATAATTTAACAGGAAATGTAGGGGGTCGTCTTATACGCCCAGTCGTCTTATACGCCAGAAAATACGGTATTTATTTCCTAGATTTATATCCTCTTATCCTAGGGACTCAAAGAAGTATGTACACCATTCCCTCCTCCAATTATTTTCTGCAAATTGGGGATGCAGGAGCATGGTTAAACTGAGAGAAAATGTCATTTATGCATCAGTGCTATGTAGTGTTTGATTTCAGCTGATGTGCTATTTGAAGAAGAACATATACTAGGAAAATACTAGGAAAATTCCTATTTTCATTACAATTTTTGAAGTAAGAATTCAGAAAGGAAAGTATGGAAATGGGTGAATTCTAGATTATCTTTTTATTTGGGAGTAAATTTGAATGAGCACCAAATTACCCCTAAAGAATTATACATGGAATTACGGACATGTTTGTTTGATTTTGAAAATATTTTAAAGAAAAGTATTATATGAAAGTTACAAGTCATAAGTTACAGCTTAATCTTATTGTCAGAAAACTTATACATCAAACCTACTGTCAAAATACTGTCACATTCAGAGGTTTCAATTTGTTTCCTTCTGGTTTTTTTTTACTTTACCCCAGCGTAAACTAAAGAAAGTGTGATTGCTTGATTAACCTGAGGGTTTCTGATCCAAAGCAAGTTGAAAAGTAGGCTTCAGTGTAGAAGATTTAGAATATTAAGCCCATTCCTATGCACTTGCTTAATTACCACCAAGCATACTCGCAGTTCACAATAACTAGCTAAAAGAGTGACAGGTGGGAAAAATCATTATGCTTAAGGCAAATCAGTTGTTTTTTGAAGTTTTGTTTTTCAGGTTAAAGCTTTGAAAACTTTGTGTGGGTACTGCATATTAATATTGCCCATTAAATATTTCAGATTACACAAATCTGGATGTTGACAGATAAATGCACTTTGGCTCTATTTTTTAAAATCTTTTGCATCTTTAAAACCAATTATAGATGTTTGAATGTAATTGTTGAATTTTTTTATTCATGCTTCTACAAAAAACAAGTCAAAAGGACCTTTAAATATACAAATTATTGAGGACTGTTGAACGATTCAACATTTGGGGTCAAGACATGGGAAGTGAAACTCCCTCTTTAAGGATGTGCAATTGATCTGAAGAAACAAATAGATTTTTAAGAGCAAAAGTGTCTGTACCTGTGATAAACTGGATGAGAAAAGAATATCCTGTTTGAAATGGAGAAAATAGACTGTATTCACCCAAATACCAATAGTAGTATTCCAGTATTTGAGGGGCTGCCACAAAGAAGAGGGGGTCAACTTATTTTCCAAAGCACCAGAAGGCAAGACAAGAAATAATTGATGGAAATTAAACAAGGAAAGAAGCAACCTGGAATCAAGGAGAAACTTCCTAACAGTGAGAACAATTAACAGATGGAACAGCTTGCCTTCAAAAGTTGTGGGTGCTGGAGGTTTTAAAGAAGAAACTGAACATTTACTTGTCTGAAATGGTATAGGATTTCCTGCTTGAGCAAGCAGCTGGACTAGAAGATCTCCAACGTTCTATTCCATTCCATTCTCTACTTTCTATATTTTCTCTAGAAAATGAGATTAAGAGAAAATTCATTGGTAGATCTGTGTAATTTGTAATAAGTCTCTGGCTCCCAATTACAAGGATCCTGATTGAATGTTGCAGGAAACAACTTTAGGCCCAGGAGTAATTCAGCAGTAGAATCAGTTACAAAAGTGGCAGCGAGCCTCTGTTGAAGTCCAGCCTCCATTTGATCCTCCCTTTAGGCAGGCAGGACAACCATCTGTTTAGAGCAGGGCTGTCAAACTTAATTTCATTGAGGGTCGCATCAGCATTGCGGTTGCCCTCAGGGGGCCAGGTAGGTATGGCCAGGGTGGGTGTGACCTACTGGGTGGGCGTGGCTAAAGTGCGTATGGCCTACTGGGTGGGTGTGGCCAGCTCTACATCGTTCGCATCAAGGGTGCCTATGGGGGCCTGGGCAGGAGTGGGACAGATCTGAGGGTCTCTGGCAGGAGGAGGGTCTCTGGGCCAGGGCCAAGGCAGTGGGGGCCGTTCCCTCACTGTTTCCAGGACGGCTTCGTGGGCCACATGAAACCACTTCGCGGGCCGGATCTGGCCCCCGGGCCTTGTGTTTGACATGTCTGGTTTAGAGGTATTAAAGTTGAAGTCCTGCCTGAGGAAGAGATTGCACTAAGGCGCTTAAATAAACAGTAGCCTTTAAAAAAAATCCCAGTCTCTAAAATATGTAGTTAAAATAAAGAAACTTTGGGAGAAAAGCAGGCATGTATTTTGGCATGAAGGATTGGAGAAATCTCTTTAAGGCATCAAAAATAAATTTTAAGAATGTATGGATGACCAAAAATATTCTGCATCTGAATTCCAAACATTTCTAATATCTTTCTGATATCAAGTTATTGGATATCAAAATATCTGCAAGATGCAAAATGCACCACTCTTTCAAACTAAGACAACTTTACTGTTAGCTCCTACGTGGGGAGATACATTGATTTGACTTAAATATGAATTACTGAAACAAGTCAGGAAACAGGCTTGTTTCAATTAAGCACTGTTTAGGTTAAGAAGAGTTAACTGCTGTTAACTGGTACCATTTTAGACTTCACATTCACTCTAGAGGAGGAAATCATATAAGCCTGAGGCTCATCTATGTTTTGTAATCTCTAATTTAGCGTTACATCCAAATGCAGGCAATGTAAGGGAACAGCAAAGGCTCTCAAGAATTTGGAATCTCAAGCAATGCTTTATATTCTGATTCTTGTCAGAATTTGCCTTTAGCTTTAAATAAAAACAGTGTCTTATTTTGCGAGGGGAGATGCATTCTAGAGGAAAAAAAATAATGCCGTTTTCCATGAACCTTTGTAATTACATTTCAATACTGCTTCTGTAGCTCTCTTTGGACAGAGTAATAAATCATAAGACTTCAGTGTCACCGAATGGAAAAAAAACAATCTGAAAGAACACTCTAGCAAGTGACAGTATCCTACTGCTAAATTGCTTGCAAAAGTATTTTTAATTTCTATCTGGATGCTTTTTATTAGTCACATTTCTCTATAATAGCTGTAAATAAAAAAATACATCTGGTATAGATGAAAGTCACCACCAGAAATTCTACTTCTCTGACAGCCCGTGTGTTTTTCGTTTTAACTTTTGTCATTATTTAACTTAAAGACGCTTGCTATCAACCAGGGTAGGAGAAAAGGGAGCCAAAGCTCATTTATTTTAACAAATATAAGTCTTCAGTTTTCTAATGAATATTCATAGAAACATAAATCCATCTAAAAGAAATAAAATCCTCAGAATTACATACATGAACAGTGTATCCTTTTTGCTATTAAAAACTGTTTTGGTAGCTGATAGATGGCATTATAGATGCTGAATTGAAAATTAATTTTTGCATTGGATATGTTGCACACCATTACAGAAACATTCTTGAGGCATTTGCAAGGAGAACAAATGAACCTGCATTGCTTAACAAATTATATTTACCTTAAGCCAAAGTGCATTTTATAAATGTAATGAAACTGGAAATGAGTGTCTTTTGGATGACATTCAAACCTATTAATAATTCTTTTAGCTTTGATCAATATGAAATGAAGGTGTTTTTAGTTTGTATTTATTTGTACATTAGATTTTTTCCATAAGAAGAAGACAATGTGCATAACATTCTTTCCTTCGCTTTTTTATTTTAAAAAAATAAAGCTGTAGTTAGGTTTTATTAGGAGACTATGGCTGACTCAAAGTCAACCAAATGTTTCTATGGCTGAGGGGATTTGAAACTGGATCTCCCAGCTCTTCATCACAACACCAACTGTCTAGTGTGGGAGCCAGCATGAAACTGTGAAACTCTGCAACCAACCTTTTCTGCCTCTGCAGCAAAGCAGAATAGGAGCTCTTTGGCACCATTGTCCAAAGTTTTCTTCTATCCATTCTATTTGTCAGTCTTCATTCTCACAGTCTGAAGAAACCATTTTTCTATAGCTTCTCTCCCTTAACATTTCCTGGTAAAAGTCACAAGGGGAAGATGAATAAAAAACACCTGTTTTTCATTTCTTTCTCTCTTAACCTTTCTTGGAATAGGAGGGAGGTGGACCTTTCTCTGGCTAGGGCTCTTTCAGAATATGTTGTTAGCTGCGAAGTCGTGTCTGACCCATTGCGACCCTATGGACAACGTTCCTCCAGGCTTTCCTGTCCTCTACCATCTTCTGGAGTCCATTTAAGCTCACGTCTACTGCTTCAGTGACTCCATCCAGCCACCTCATTCTCTGTCGTCCCCTTCTTCTATTGCCCCCAATCTTTCCTAGCATTAAGTTTTTCTCCAGTGAGTCCTTCCTTCTCATTAGGTGGCCAAATACTCAAATACTTTCAGAATATAATTGGACACATATCTAGGAAGTTCATTACCACCACTCATGACTCTGGTGTTACTGTGTCAAAACTGTAGGGAAAACGTATTGCGGGATGGCACTTTTCCTACAGGACAACTTGCCCCCCCCTCAACTTTTGCACTACAGGATTAAAGATGTGGGGAGGTATTTTAAAGTTGTGGTGTTTCTGCTAACATATGCCATGGTGAAACCTGTCCAGCAACTTGTATTTCCTTGATGTTTCAGCAAATCTTAGAAAAAACCAAAAACTGCCACGTCTGGACTGTGGCTTGAGTGTTGCCATGTCTAAGCCAAGGGTACCCAACCTTGGCAACTTTAAGACCTCTGGACTTCAACTAAATGGCTAACTGGGGAATTCTGGGAGTTGAAGTCCACAAGTTTTAAAGTGGACTCCTGACCTAAGCTGTGAGGGGTTGGTTGTACCACAAGGCTTTTCCACAGCAGGTTATCTGTTGCAGTATTACCCTGGATATGGTGGCTGCTTCATCTCTACTTCCTTTAGCTTGTGGGAAGGGGACCAGGGAAAGAGGCCATTATTCAGCTATTTTGGGGAAAAGGTGTGTCTTTCTGGTGCTGAGAGAACTGCACAACAAATGGTTTCCCTTTCTTCAGGGAATATAGCCTTCTTCACTACTCATATGCATGGTTTTCTTATATTGAATTGATAAACTCTTATATATAAATAGTAAATATGCATTCAAATTTGTAGAAATGTGTGTTTAACTTTGTACCAGATAAAGGTTGTATCAGATTTTATTTACATAGGGAGTCCTAGAAGCATAATTTTACTAGGCAGCCTAATATTTTTAATGCAGTTCTTAGCTTGAAAACTTATAAAAGCATGTTTAATGGATCATAGTAGTTTAATGATAAGTATGGTTTCTATTAACATGAATAGAATAATTGAATAATTCTTCCCATTGATTGTTAACTTGAATCCGCAAGGAAAGCTATACAGTATACAGGTTTGTTTTTTTTTAGAAAATGAAATTATAACACGTAATCACTTTCATTAATGTCCCTGCTGCGATATTGTTTCCAGTGTACTAATCTGTCAGGTAATGTAGCAGTATATGGGAACAACCTTGGGAAACAGGAGGAAGAAACACAGCCTAGACAACCATCATATAAAAGATATCTCAGCCTACATATGGAAAAGGGGCATGGAAGCATCTCAAAAAAGATGCTGTCCAGTTTTCTGGAAACTAAAAGTAAAGGAGGGGAGAGGAATTTTTGGATTGGCAACATTTGGTTACCACAACCTTACAATAAAGATAATCAGGGCTTTTTTTGTCATAGAACGCTCAGAACGGAGTTACGGCACCTTTTTGGATGGAACCTTGTATGGTAGGCAAGGCGGGTTGTATGAGATGTGTGAGTTCTGGCACCTTTTTCGTTTACAAAAAAAGCACTGAAGATAATAGTAGTACTCATGGTTTGTGTTTATTGCCTGGACTACCTCACAGGGTTAATGGGCAACTGGAGGATATATATTTTCCCTATGTTGCTCAGGTTGCAATGATTGCTACAAGACTAAGCAGCTATCCCCCTTCCCATTGCTAAAAAAATGGTGACACATAATGAAATTTTAGCTAAGGCTAATGATAAATTTCTACCATGGTATTCTTTGTCCATGTTCAAATAAGATTGACACATCAGCTATCTTTCCCCTCTATTTATAGTTTACTATTAAACTGTGGACATATCTACATTTTAGGTAATCATCTCCAATAATTGACGACAATCCAAAACACAACTTTCTCAAGCTTCCAACTACCTGAGGAGATTAGCTTGCTTTCATCATTTTGATTTGCCTTCTGCTTCTGAAGTCTGAACTCGGTCAAGTGATCACTACTGCATGATAATTAAGGATGACCCCCAGTAAATGAAAATAAATGCACACTGGACAAGGAATAGTTCAATTGTCTGCCAAGAGATTATTGGAATGGAAGCTTCAGAAGGATCCACATTTTGTATCTTTTATTCCATTGACCAACATGCTCATTACAAGTACCAAAGCAGGCAAATCTCTACTTTGCCTTTCTAAATGAAAGATTATGTTTTTGTATATATCTCATTTTCCAACTTTCCAGAAAAAAAGAGGTCCTTCCTTCCTTTGCCCCTCCCTCCCTCCCTGTAGACTAAAAGCTTGGGAATGCATTTCTTATCAACAACAACTTTATTGATTAGCCCTTGGGCCATATCAAAGTGCAAAGTTCCAGGAACAAACCGTCATCAAAACTTGATAAAAGCAATCCAAAATGGAATTTGATAAAATACAATTTAAAATGGAATTAAAATAAAATACAATTTAAGATGAAATAGTAATAAAATACAAATTTAAGATATAGATAAAATATGATAACATTATATTTCGGAATCGCCCTTGCAATCTACCCCAATCAGTCCCATGTATGCAGATTTTAACTGGATCATTTTGTTTAAATACTGTGGTACGTTAAATGTTATTTTCAAGTTCTGACCGGACATAAGATAAGTTATTTTGATATGGGGATCCCAATGGGTCATTCGTTTGGTATATAGACCAAGATACCTGTCTCTCACCCTCTTATACAGACAACAGTCAAATAGGATGTGAGCCAGGTCCTCTACCTCTGCCACTCCGCAAATGCAGAGACACTCATTGTACGGTATAGCATGAAATCTCCCATATCTGACCATTGTGTCAAGGCATTTCTTATCACAGTGTATATCCTCTTGGATTTTAAGCACCATCTCTAGATATGCCTAATTGGCTTGGTTTTACTGAACTCATGTATATAGACCACAAGGAATGAAATAATGGATTCCAATCAAAGATACCTGAACATTTTTCCTACAGGACATTCATTTGTTTCCATTATGAGGATCACTTAAGATAAAAATGTTTATTTTGGGCATTTAAAACAATCTTTAGACACTGTGAATACTAAAGCTTGTTTTACAAATATAATTGAAGTCATGCACTCTGTAATCAAAACACTAAAAATACAGATCATAAAGGTAGAAGATTCAATAGAACAGACTCCAAATTATTTAAAACAAACAGTTGAACAATATAGCTGTGATTTCTTATGATTCAGTCTCCAAAACTGTTTTGGAACATACAGAAGAGTGAACATCACACTCCTTTAAAGCAGCCACACTTTTTTCTAGCATCATGCTATGTGATCCTAGGAAAAAAAGACTGCATTTCAAGATCTTGAAGACATGGGACAACTGGAGCACATTCCCATGTACTCCAAACCACCTTTTGGAAATTGAATCTAAAACACTGCCCTATTTTAAGAAAGAGAAAAAGATAGGAAGGAAGGAAGGAGTTGAAAAAGCAAAGTAATGCAACCAAGAAGATTCTCCCTCTTGTTGACACATATCTCAATTATTCAAAGTCATCTGTCTTGACTCCCCTGATTATTACAGGCTATATGCAGATATAAACTGAGTGGGGGGGGAAGCAAAACCATTTTTTTCAGCTGGACAGATACATGTAATTATAGCCGTACCCTGTCCAGATGTCTTTACTGGACATAGTACCTGTCAGACATGCACTACAGGTTCCTCAATTGGTGCTGATAGGATAGCAGTTTAAGGCAGATGGACCTTCAGCCCACAGCTATACAAAAACTGCAGGTTCCTTACTAGAATAGGAACTCATACTAAAAGTCTACAGTTGATGAAACAGACAATTGGAGAGCAAGGCAGACAGCTCTTCTTGAAATCTGCTCCAAGCTAGATTTCTGGTAGCAACATGGGAGGGCCAGGCGGGGTGGGGGCAGGAGGTGGAGGGAGGTTTGCAATATGCTCTGCTTTATTTAAACCCGGCTATTTTTTTGTCATGTAAAATACATTCAGAGAAAAAGACATCAAGTTCTTAGCCCTGCATTTATTTCTCACTCAAAAAGCTTCTTTCTCCAATAAAGGTATACACTTAAAACCTTAAAGTGGGAAATATAACATAACAAAGTCCCAGAAACCTGAAAAGACAGTATGCTCTTGATTTGTCACTTGGCTGAAGTTGCTAGGGTGTTGAGTTCATACCTGCTGGCTGTTAAAAGCTGGCACTTTTCAGCACAACATAAAAAGAATGGCCGTCTGGCCCTACTTTTGTTGCTTAAAGGTTTGTGACTCCATTCATTTTCTACATTTGTCAAGAGATGTTTCCCATACAGGAATCAAGAATTGCCCAAACAATAGCAACAACAAACCTTTCTCTCTCTCTTTTTTAACTCATAGCTCTCCTTAATCCCAGTTTTAAAGTTTTCCAATAATCCCCTTTCGTAGATCTTTACATCTTGCTTTGTAATGCATTAAAAATATTATAAGTATTGCTTTAAAATACATAACAATTTAGGCAAAATCAGGAATTGTTAAGCATTTCTACAGAATCAGGCACTGGATGGTGATAATGGGGAGGAAATGCATCAGGAAGCTTTTAATGTCAAATCTACTTGCTTATTTAAAGTAAAAACAGTAATGTAAAAAATTAAGTTGTTTTTTTGGCAAGCGGGCTCCAGATTCCATGAAGAAGAGTTCCATGGCCCATAATGCCTTCAGCTATAATCCTTTCCTCCCCCCCTTTTATTTGTTCAAAATTCCATAAACTGCTGCATTATATTTATTTGTTGGTTTGATATTCCTCTTTTTCTCCAGAAGGTCAAGATGATTACTTGGGCATCTTTTCATTTTAAAAGGTAAAGGTAAAGGTTCCCCCCCGCACATGCGTGCTAGTTGTTTCCAACTCTAGGGGCCGGTGCTCATCTCCATTTCAAAGCCGAAGAGCCAGTGCTTGTCCGAGGACATCTCTGTGGTCATGTGGCTGGCATGACTAGACGCCAAAGGCGCACGGAACGCTGTTACCTTCTCACCGTAGTGGTCCCTATTTTTCTACTTGCATTTTTACCTGCTTTCGAACTGCTAGGTTGGCAGAAGCTGGGACGAGTAACAGGTGCTCACTCTGTTACACGGCACTTGGGATTCGACCCACCAAACTGCCAACCATCTGTTCGACAAGCTCAGCGTCCTAACCCACTGAGCCATGGCATCCCTTCTTTTCATTTTATCTGCCCCCAAACAATTTTGTGAAGTAAGTTGGCTATGGGTTAGGCTGTATAACGAAAGAGTAACTTGCCCTTTATCTTAGAAAAAGACAGAAGAAGCAAAACTCTTGTTCATGTCTTCATACTGTGTTGTTGTAATATGTTAAATCATCATCATCAGTCATTATCATCACTTTCATCACATTTTTATACTGTCTATCTCACATAAATGACTCTAAGTAATTATTCTAAATAAGGCTTTTTCATTGAAACGTTCTTCCCCAGACCTCTGGGTAAAGAGAAATTGTCTTAACTCTTCCCTGTTATTATTACTACTACTATTATTACTATTACTACTACTACTACTACTACTACTACTATTATGGTGATGATGATGATAATGATGATGATGTGAGGGGAGGGTATTGTTAGCCAAGAAGACATATCTCATAATATTTGTTATGCAAGCTCTGCCTTTTCAAACAATGCTCCTTTGATTAAAAGAACATGTATCTCACTGCTGCTTTATCGTCTATACTGGCAATCTTAGATGGAGAACAAACATCTCATAATATTTTTTGTTGTTCTAGTGGTTAAAGCATCAAAAGTGGGAGACTGTGAGTTACAGTTTTGCCTTAGTATGAAAGCTGGCTGGGTGACCTTGAGTCAGTCCCACACACTCTCACCCCACCCCATATCACAGGGTTCTTGTTGTGGGGAAAATAGAAACAGGAAAGCATGTTGGTTATTTTTGTCACCTTGAATTGTTTTAAAAAATAATAAAGGTGAGATAACAAATAAATAAACATGTTGGTTATGTTTGATTCAAAGTGCAAGGAACATTTTAGAATTTGGCAAGATTCTGGAGAAGGTCCAGATTTCAGCAATCTATTTTCTTTCATCCCACAAACGCTTGCTTATGAAATAAGATAGCTTCTAATCATTAAAAAGAATTCTGTTAGTGATTTTGCTGAAAGAGGAAAGAAAAGCCTCCTTTTTGCCTTACTCTCCAGACTGGACATTATGATCACAGTAAAATATATATATATTTTATCTTCCCAAGCTATTTAACTTTAATTCATTAAAAGTAATATAGCAAGACAACATCATTAAAGCATAAACATAAATGGGTACAGATCATTTGGAAAAATTGGGTTTTCCTTAGACTCAACATATTGCTGGAGATGTTGAAATGAAACAGCACAGTCTATGTATTAAAGCTTCATTTTTATTTTTTTATTTTTTAAAAGAAAGTCTGTAGGTGCAATGTAAATGAGCAGATCTTTGCATCTAGAGACTATGGGGAAAGTAGGGTTGCATATCCCAATTATTAAACTGACCTTTCAAGTCTTCCATCATCTTCTCTCATCTGTATCGTTAGGACATATTAAGTAAGAAGGGCAGCAGACTAGAGTGCAGGCACTGTAACATCCCAGCAACTCCTTTCTGGTGCAGGCAGCCACAGGAGAGGCAGCAGTGATAGAAACAGCACAGATTACATGGAAGATTAACTCTGTCCCTTGCTATTACTTTATCCCTGAGAAGCCTTCCCTGGGCTGTAAGAGGGAGAGGACAAAGCACCGCACGGACAGTTGAGCATTAGGTTAGAGTGGCCAGTGTTTATCTACTACCGCTTTTATCCACTGCAGTTATCACACATTTGACTACAGCATAGGACATGGATCCACTTGTTAGACAACAAGGCTGCTGGCCAGTTTTTTAGCCCAGCCTTGCAGACTGTTCTATTTTGCATGAGGACGATTTGACTCCAAAATGAGCTGACAGCTAAGATCTCATCTGAAGGTCTTTTTTGAAGGTCTTGTTTTAAGCATATGGACAACTATGTTTTCTACCTGAAAGTAATCTCTCCTTTAGGTTTAAGTCAGGTTCTAGTGGTTTCATGTATATATCCATGTGATTTTCTTGGCCACAAATGGATCTAGTTTGCCACTGCCTTTTTCAGAGTGTTTTTATTTTTCCAGTCTAATGTATAGCTCTTGAATTTTTGGGAGTTTCCCAGCCAAGTACTAATCAGATGTGATCTTGTTTAGGGTCTATTAAGGTCACAGGTACTGATATCCATTGGGCTTTTCTGCTTAAAATAATATTGCAAATATTGTGAACATTCCTACAACATTTTCCAAAACAACAGCCTTGAATAGAAGAATAGAATAGAATAGAATAGAATAGAATAGAATAGAATAGAATAGAGCTGGAAGGGACCTTGGAGGTCTTCTAGTTCAGCCCCCTGCTCAAGCAGTAGAACCTATACTATCTCAGACAAGTGACTGTATAGTCTCTTCTTAAAATTCTCCAGTTATGGAGCGCCCACGATTTCTGAAGGCAAGCTGTTCTACTGGTTAACTATCAGGAAGCCCCTCAAATACTGGAATACTGCCATCTCTCCCCTATTTCTTATTTTTTTAGACTAGCTAAACCCAAGTCCTGCAGCCGTTCTTCATACATTTTAGTCTCCAGGCCTTTGATCATCTTAGTTGCTCTTCTCTGAATTTTTTCTAAACTCTCAACAACTTTTTTGTAATATGGTGACCAAAGGTTTTCTTTTCTTTTTTTTCTGGTTTGACATTGCGGTGTAATGGATGCAGGAAGATGGGGCTCTGTCTTCCACGTTCAATTTTGCCTCGCTTAGATAAAGGGTCGAAGGTCATCCAGGAAAGGCGACGAAGAAGGAAGGGACCCTTGTTGATTGCAGAGGGGTGGCAGCCCTTCTGTTTGATCTGAATAAGCCCTCCAAACCAGCGGGGGAAAGACTGGCTACCTTCGTGTAGCCAATCAGAAGCTGCTGACAACTGAAGGAAATAAGCCCTAACTAGCAACTTTTGAGTAATGTAGATGAAACTGGGTAAGACTCTATCCTCTCTTTATAACTTTAAGACTTTTTAAAGACTTTTTCCTGAGAAAAAATGCCAAAAGCAAAGAATCCTCCCTGAGGGAATTTCCACCCCATTCCCTCAGAAAAAAAAGTGGCAAATCAATTGCTTGGGGGAAAATTGAGAAAATTATAAGATTACTTTGGAACCAATATAGATATATAGCCTTGAAATTTGGGGACTAAAAATGCTTTTAAGACATTTTTAGAAAAGAGATTTGAAAAGCTTGCAATATAAGTTTGAAGCTAGAAGAAGGCATTAACGACATGTAGTGGTGAATCATGACACTACAATTTATTATGCTTAAAGGAAATTTGGCCTGAAGCCCAGACTCAGATAAGACCTTGGAAATTTTCACTTCTGAAGACTGCAGCTAGAGAAGGAAAAAAAAAACACCCTCTTGGGCTGCTTATCTGCATGGCAGAGATGATAAACTATTTTGAAATTGACCTGCTTGGATTATGAATATAAATATTAACTGACTTTTAGAACTGTGTTGTGGAACTATTCCCCTGTAGAAGAAACAGGCATGACTGATTGAGGTGGTGGAACACTTTGGATTATAAACTTTTGATTGACGAATAACTTTTCATTGTTTCTTTTCTCACTGGAGAGAAAGGATATGTTTTTCATTGGACAGAAAAACCTGTACTTTGCTTATATTTGTTTAGGGGAGGCCTAAACTGACAGGCTGGCTGGATAATTTGGAATTCAAATGAAAATTTGATTGAAACTTCTTAAATCTCAAAATTGATTGGACTATAAAGACCACATACAAAACCAAAATGGATGTTCCACACTTAGTCTTAAATGGCAAAAAACCCATTTCTAACATTTGTCTCCAATACCAACAAGAAAATGTCAATGAATCTCCAAAAGAAATTCTTTCTATGTTGAAATCAAGAGACAATTATCTTAGCACATGATGAGACTAAAAATAACACAAAGGAGATAAAAGAACAACTTTCTAATCTAAACTTACAAATCGAGAAAATAACTGCAAAGAAGGAACCAGTAACCCAGAAAATAGAAGGAAAATTAAAGGAAGCAGATCGAAAGAGGGAGAACCTAAAGGAAAGAATTAACAGACAGACTCAGACAAATGAAGAATTAGACAATGCAGCAATAATACCGGAAATGGAAAAGATATCTTACTTGTCAAGATCTCAGAACACATTTGAGGGTAAGAAGAGCTGATTGAATAGAAGATAAAGCTGTCAAGAGAATTGTAGAAAACTGGAGAATGAGGGAGGCTGTTTAATGAATATAAATGGGCTGAGTGTTCTTCCAAAAATACCTTAATCAAATTGTCTTTCTTACTTCAAACAATATACACAGAAATAGGAAAAGAACTACTTGAGGACTTGAACGCATTGACTTGGAAAGTTAGTGGGCAAAGAAAGAAAGCCAGAATAAGACTGAAGAAAATAGAGATTTTGACCCATTAGATGGGACATTATATTATTAAATAGATGTTTGAACATGGCTAAGAGAATAGATAATTGTTAGAAATGAAAGTATTACTATAACTAGAAAGGATATGCAACTAGAATGTTAAATTTTGGTATGAGAAGGGAAATATGAAAATGCCAAGAGGGTCTGAATAAGGGAAACTTTTGGTTACCCAAATATAATTTACTATGAAAAAACTATAAGTAATAGAGATAGGATATTATATTGTTACAGATGTTTGAATATGGTTAAGAAAATAGATAACTGTTACAAATAAAAGTTTTATCATAACTAGAAGGATTTCCATCTAGAATATTATATTTTGTTATGAGATGGGAAATATGAAAACTCTGACAGGGTTTGAATAAGGGTAGCTTTTGGTTACCCAAATATAATATATTATGAGAAAATTATAAGCGATAGAGATATTTTGAACATTGATGGGAAATTATTTTTTTAAAAAAGCAGGAAAAACAGGATAGTGATAGAACAAATGGATTTTGAATGCAAATGCAATTGAGATATGTTTTGGCTAGAAAAGATATTATAAACTGACATTATTGATATTATGTATAATACCAGAAAAATGTGATGATGTCTATATTTAATTGTATATGTATTAACAGTAACAAGAATTGTATTTGCCCAGTGTGGAAAAATGCATACCACTGGAAGAAGAGAGGATAAAGGAAGCACTTGATGGTGTAGTATTGGAATTAGACTGAGAAAGTTAATATGTACCACTGAATTACCAATGGACCCAGACAACACATTGTTTATTAAGTATTTATGATTGTAAAATTAGAAAAGTAATAAAATGTTTACAAAAATAAATAAATAAAAAGTAATGTGATGTCCAAAATTGGTTGCAGTATTCCTGGTGCTTACTAGGGTTTTATAAAATGATACTAATACTTTCCTCTTCATGGATTACTGCCTTGTCGTGGTGAAGGGGCTTGCGTAATTCAATGAAGCTATGAGCTATGCTGTGCAGGGCCACCCAAGACAGAAAGGTCATAGCAGAGAGTTCTGACAAAATGTGATCCACTGGAGAAGGAAATTGCAACCGACTCCAGTATCTTTGCCATGAAAACCCCATGGACAGTATAAAAAGGACCTCCTGGAGGAACGTTGTCCATGGGGTCGCAATGGGTCGGACACGACTTCACAACTAATAACAACAACTAATACTTTGCGTGATCTTGATTCTATGCCTCTGTTTATACAACCCAGGATTATATTAGCTTTTTTGGCTGCTGCTGTACACTGCTGGCTCATAGTCAAATGATCGTCCACTAGGACTCCAAGGTCCCTCTCACAGTTACTGTTTTTTTGAGCCAGATCTCACCTAATCTGTACTTGTACCTTTAATTTTTCCTGCCTAAATGTAAACCTTTGCTTTTCTCCACATTGAGATTCATTTTGTTGGATAGGGCCCATTATTCAAGTTTGTCAAGATGTTTTTGGATCCTGAGTTTGTCTTCTGGGATGTTGGCTACTCCTGCCCGTTTATTGTCATCTTCAGATTTGATGAGTTCCCCTTCTATTCCCTTATCTAAGTCACTTATGAAGATATTGAAGAGTACTGGGCCTAAGATGGAACCTTGTAGTGCCAATGAGGACTACTCATTGAGTATGGTTTGTCAGACAGCTACAGATCCATCTGGTGGTGATGTTGTGTATTCCACCTTTTTCTAGCTTACCAAGAGTAGGTTGTGGTCTACTTTATCAAATGCCTTACTGAAATCTAAGTATACTACATCCACAGCATTTCACTGGCCTACTAATTTACTCACTTTATCAAAGAATGAAATAAGATTGGTTTGGTAATTATCTGTTTTTAACAAACCCGTGCTGCCTACTAGTTATAACTTTGTTTGCTTCTAGTTGTTCACAAATCTGTTTTTTTATTATCTTTTCTAGGATCTTCCAAGGTATTGATGTTAAATTGATTGGTCTATAGTTTCCTGGGTCCATTCCCCCCCCCCTTTCTTGAAGATGGGAACCACATCAGCCCTTTTCTAATCCTCAGGTACTTCCCCGGTGTTCCAGGATTTTTGAAAGATATGGCACAATGGTTCTGAGATAACATCTGCCAGCTCCTTCAGAACTCTGGGATGTAATCTGTTGGGTCCCGTTTATTTATATTTGTCAAGGTCGGATAGGTATTCTCTTACCATTCTCTTGCTTATTTTAATTTTTGTTTCTTTTGCAGTAGTTTTTTTTTGGCATGTTGGGCTATGGTTTATTTTTGTGTGAAGACTGATGCAAAGAATGAATTAAGCAGCTCTGCTTTCTCCCCCTGCCTGTTATTTCCTTGCCATCTTCTCTCTTTAGTGCAGACATGTCAAACACAAGGCCCGGGGGCCAGATCCGGCCCGCGAAGTGGTTTCATGCGGCCCGCGAAGCCATCCTGGAAACAGTGAGGGAACGGCCCCCACTGCCTTGGCCCTGGCCCAGAGACCCTCCTCCTGCCAGAGACCCTCAGATCTGTCCCACTTCTGCCCAGGCCCCCATAGCAGTGGCGTAGCGTGGGTTGTCAGCACCCGGGGCAAGTAATTTGCGCCCCCTAACCCGTGGATTTTAGCACTCGAGTCTCTTCCACTAGATTAGTTAAAGAAACCCTTACCCCCTAAGCACATGTATTGTTTGTTATGAAAATACTGATGTAATTAAAGTAAAATGCATCTAATGCGCCCCCCCAGATGTTGCGCCCGGTGCGGCCGGCCCCCCCTGCACCCCCCACGCTACGCCACTGCCCCATAGGCAGCCTTGATGCGAATGATGTAGAGCTGGCCATCCCCACCCAGTAGGCCATACTCACTCTAGCCACGCCCACCCAGTAGGCCACGCCCACCTGGCCCCCTGAGGGCAACTGCAATGCTGATGCGGCCCTCAATGAAATTGAGTTTGACACCCCTGCTTTAGTGGATCTACAGTTTCCTTGACTTTTTCTTGTTATCAATATGTTGAAAGAAACTTTTTTTTTATTATCCTTGATTTCTGTTGCAAGTCTTTGTTTGTTCTGAGCCTTTGCTTTTCTGACTTCATCTTTGGATGTTCTGGCTGTCTGCTGATAAGCGGCCTTACTTATGTGCCCCTCTTTCAATTTTTTGCATTTGTCCTTTTTGTCTTTGAGTTTGTCAGAGAAGATCTTTGTGCAGCCATACCATATTTTCTTAGAAATTAATCTTTCTGAGTTACCATCAGGTAAAGGCTGAATCATACACGTGGAACTGAAGCTTAGGATCAAGGTGCAATTAAATTTTCTGGGACTGAGCTCCATTGAAATAGTGACCTATAATATTTAAAATGAAGATTTCACTTCCATTATCAATAGGTCCATATTCCATAAGTACTCTAAAAGACAGAGTTCAATTAGTTACACAGATCAACATGAATTATTGCAAATTTAACTAAAGGCTCTTTGATACTTTACCTATTGCAGGTAATAGATGAGACAATTATATTATTTAGAAAAGCACAAATACATGTATCTGAATTACTAAAAATACAGTTTGAAACACACAAACGTATCCAAATATTGACTGAAAACTATCCCATACGTCTTATATTGCTTATATACGTATATACTTCATAATTTAAGGCCAAAAGGCAGAGATTATTCCAGTTTATCATATGTTCTCTTGTCACAAATGGACTTTTATGACTCCCTACATTTAATCTTGCATGCTTTTTCTAAACCAGGAGCTGTTTAAAATTTGTTCCTTTGAAAGTCAGGTAAGACTATATTATTAAAAAGTGGGCTGCAGCTTTATAGGGTTTGATGGAGAAAATGTCACTTGAGATGACAGAAAGCATATTTAGACAAAAAGGGAGGGAGGGAGAGAGAGAGAGAATATAAACCACTACTTTTCATTATCTATAATCATGCAAATCTAGTTTTGGCAGCTAGGATTTTAGGAGTCAGTAAGCTGTCTATCTGACTGATGGTTGGTCTGTCTATCATCTTCCTCCATTATTTTGTCTGCATCATGAATGCATATAGTCTTATTTCCATTTTCTTTCTATGCAGAAATGCTGGGAAAAGCCTCTCTGTATTCATGATTCCATTAAAAAAACTGTTTTATTTTAAAAGGTAGCTTTCTTCATTTCATGTACATATGTTTACGGGTTTGGCTCTAAAGACACATATTACAAATTGACTGTTGTGAAAAGAACACAGAATCCTTTAATGACAATCATATTTTTTTATGACATGGGATTTCATGCTGCCTGTCAGTATTGTAACAATTTGTATAACCACCCATCCATTGGAATAGGAGCAATTTATTTTTATTTTTATATAAGGAAAGCAATATACATGAAATGCAAAAGGTAACAAGAGATATGTTACAATTCCCTGAGCAGGACAAAATATAAATAGAAAAAGAATGGAATGATGCACGTCAAGGGTATTCAGTTTTTATATTTTTGTTTGTTATTGCTAATTTAACGTCTAAAGAAATAAAGTTTATTATGGGAAAAATACTCTATTTTTTAAGTCAATAAATACAATGTTGCTGATAAAGTCCCTTTTAGCAATTTCATGCTACACAATTTTGTTTTGATGTCTTCACTTGGGAATACAGTGTTTTTGGGATCAGCCACACACTTGCTGAGAACAGAGATAGGCCAAATAGTAGATACAAAAACTGTGGTAGATCTGGAATGTGTATGAGCAAAACCTTCAAGGATTTCTAACTTCCATAGCAACAGCTAAAAGTATTTCTGGCTGCTGAAATGAATAACTTTTGGAGGAGTGATGGGAAGCAAAAGTGAATGTGGCATGTATAGTCTAGGGCTCAGTTTCAAGAATGAAAACAAATCCCTACTTTGACCAAAAGCATCCTTGAATTCTAAGTGTATATTTATCTCACTAATCTAGGAATACCATTGTTTTTCAAGCTGAAGGCTACTGGTGGTGTTTGAATAGTGCACAAGGGTTGGACAAAGTTAATTTATAATACCTAATCACCTAAAGTATTACAATTTCTCCCTATGTATTTAATAATTTTCTGCTTCTGTCACACTGAAAGTAAGATTTTGGTAGCTCTTAGCAGTCTTTTGAGAGTTATTGATTGCCCTAATTATCTACATCCAGATGAAGCAATTATTTCAGTGCACTTGAGGGTTTGTGCTCACCTACAGTAATATTGTTTTTTTTTAAAAGCAGCACAGTCCAGAAGCACGGGGATAGCCTATTCCATCTTAAGAGACTGTAAACATTCTCTTGTTGCTAGCTGAATTTGCTCCACTTCACAAATGTCAGGATGTTATGTACAAAGATTGGCTTGTTCACCCTAAGCAAACAGCTGACTGGCACTGATGGCTACCACTGCCGGGCATCTCATATTGGAGGATGTGCAAGTGAATTAGTTTCTATAATTGTTGCTGTTAGAGCCTGTAACAATGTGATATGATTAGATATAGAGCCACACTTAAGATTTGATGCAAATCCTGGTATATAATAAGGGCTGGCATTTGATTTGGAATAAGTGTTCTAGATCTAGACTGGAGCTGTATGTGTCCACAAGGAAAAGCTTGCCATTGAAGTCCTGTCATTGTTCCAATGCCTTCAGTGTGTGTTTGTGTATGTGTGTGAGGGAGGAAATATTCAAGCCTAATTATTGTGGTGAGGGTGTACATATTGAGAGACTGGCTCAAGGCCATTCACTTTCTAAACTATGCTGTAGACTCAATGAATTTTCTGGAAAATTAGGGATTTACTTTCTGAAAAGGGGAGCCCTAGGCACACCGGGGATCTGCTTACTATCGGAAATATGTTTTCAGAAGAATATACAAGGTCCTTTTATTGTCAAATAATACTGTAAGTTCTATGGTGTCTGTGGCATTGATTATTTTGACTTTTTCACTCCCAGAGAAATTTTTTCTCTTTTGCTATTTTTTTTCATATCAATTGAGTCTGGCTACTGGTTCAAGTTACATAGAAGAATCATTTGTGTGCAGAAACAAATTGTTGCAGTGTGGCACAGTTTTGTTCAGGCTTGCAACTCCCCATGCCCATATTCCATCATACTCTACTCCATTTCCATTTCCACTTCCAGTTTTCTGATTCCCTGTCTTCACCCTACTCCCCAGAAGTCACTTATTGTTCTGTGACCATACTGCACATCCTGATAACATACTTTTCAGGTATCCTACAACTTTATCCTACATTTTTTTCCCTTGATTTTACTTATAACGTGTGAGAATTCTAGAATTTCATTTAAGCATTCAGTATCCATTGGCCCTCAGTGCCTGGTACACTGGTGGGCATTTACAGGAATAGATCAACCATGTTCCCACCTGAAGCATAATAGCAGTAGTCTGAAGGAAATTCAAATACACAGAAACACACTTAGTCCTTTTTTGGGAACAGAATATGTGGGTGCCAAATAACCTTCAGAAAAACAGGTGTATGTGTGTGTTTGTGTTTGTGTGTGTGTGAGAGAGAGAGAGAGTCAGAGAGCGAGCAAAAGGGAGAGAATGAAAGAGAGGAAGGTAATAATAGAAACTGAAATATTATTTGGCTGGCCTTGAAGATTTATCATGTACCTAATTGACGGATAAAGTATTCATTCTACCATATGAAGTGATGCACTGGCTTTGTAAGCATCTGAGTTGCATCTCTCAGTTCCTCTCTCCAAACTCAGAGAACTGGGACAGCAGATCTCAAGAAGATTGCTTGCTGTGTCAGATAAAACACCTTTTTCTTTGCCATGTGTCTAGAGACAGATATATATGAGAAGCTATAAAAGCCTAATTACCAGTAGGTAGTCATTTTTATTAATGTCTCTAGCTCAGAAAATAAGAGGAGGGAGAAGGAATGGCGCAACTGAAAAGCATTATAAAATGGGACCGTGTGCTCCCTTGCTTTTAATTCAGTTTTTGAGGCTGGGTTTGCTAAAGGAGAGCGTATTTGGAAAGAAAATATTTCTATAGCTGTTTACCTCTGCATATTTTATTACCTATTAGTTGTGCATGAATTATGCACAGACAAATAACTATGGAGAATGCAGTAGGAATTTTTAACATTTCAAAAGGCTCTCCTCATCATTATGGGAGGCAATGGACCCATATCTGCTCTTTCAGATCTTTGAGAATGAAGCTCTGTAGCTCAGAAATGGAAAGCTTTTAGCTTTTTGACACGTGCTACTTTTATAGTCTGCCACTGAAGGGGGTTAAATGTTTTAATGGATCCTTCTGAGAAATAAAATAATTAGCATGGCTTGCATCCCAAAAAGTAACAATTGGATGTTTTATTTCTTTCAAAAAAAATGAAAGAATTCAGTTGACAGCATCCCAACCTGAGGAATACAATTCTGTAAAAGGGGAATACCTACCACCAGAAAGGAGGGATATTTATTCTAAAAAAGCCACTAGGTACCAGATAGAATTCTGGCATTCTCAGATAGAATGTTCATACCAAATTTCAATGACAAATGTTTTAACTGCTGCAATTGTTTTTTCTGGGTGTTTTGTGGGATCCTCACCTGTGTAATAAGGAACGTCAAGTCTCTTTGAAGGTAAGCTTGATTCCTTGCCATGTATAAATCCTTCTGATTTTTTGGCCACAAAACACAAGTGATTTATTTCCTTTTGGGAAGTATTTAAAGTTCCCAGTGGTGGGATTTCCATGTTATTTTTCATCGAGATCCTAAATCTGAGTCTGCTTAGCTTCTCAAGGTCAGCAAATTGGTTGGGTCATATTTTGCCACAGATCACAGTTTCTCAGCCTTAGTAATTTTAATGTTATGTGGGCTTTAGCTCCTAAAATTCTGGAAGTTAAAGCACACCCATCTTTAAGTTGTCAAGGTTAAGAAACACTGCTCTAGATGACTGTAAAGAGCCATTGCAACTACTTAGCTACTGCTTTAAATGGAGCTTTGATTAGGACTATGCTCAAATGATCAAGAGGAATCAAGGTTTGTTTTCAGGTTTTATTGTCATTTCTGCCACATTAAGTGCTTCCTTCTTTTTAAAAATATTTTGCTTCACTGAGTTTAAATAACAGGGGTATCATGGGTTTCCTGTAAGAATTTCTATGATTTAAGTAATTAATAGGGTTGCTCCAGAATAATTCCTGGCTGAGGAAGGAAGAAAGCCAATAGATTGGGTGGTGTATATACATGAGATTTCTTTGCATTTGTGAAATAACTCACAAAATAATTATTAAAAAAAACATTGAGAGATATGGGAATTTAGGCTCTATCCCTATCCCTTCTTTTCTCAGCTTTGCTATGTAAAGCTTGTAAAAAGAAAATAAAGATGCTGCTGAAAGGGGATACTTGGTTTCTTTGTTTCAACCTCTTATTTTTTTTTCTTTTGACCCATAAAAAAGAAAATTGAAATCAGGTGAACAAGAGATCTTATGGGCAGCAACATTCCCTGGCACCATATTGCCTACTCTTTCATGTTCATCACTTGCTGTTGTACAAATTTGTGGTTCTGTGTGGAATTGATTAAAGCATAATATAGTAGAATAAAACCAAGTAGCATAATTTATCATAGGAAGAATATAGCTGGCACAGAGTTTATATAAATCTTCAGTAAAGGTAAAAGGTAAAGGTTCCCCCGCACATGCGTGCTAGTCGTTTCCGACTCTAGGGGCCGGTGCTCATCTCCGTTTCAAAGCCGAAGAGCCAGCGCTTGTCCGAGGACGTCTCCGTGGTCATGTGGCCGGCATGACTAGACGCCAAAGGCGCACGGAACGCTCACGGAGCACTGTTACCTTCCCACTGTAGTGGTCCCTATTTTTCTACTTGCATTTTTACGTGCTTTCGAACTGCTAGGTTGGCAGAAGCTGGGATGAGTAACAGGCGCTCACTCTGTTACGCGGCACTCGGGATTCGACCTGCCAAACTGCCGACCTTCTGATCGACAAGCTCAGCGTCCTAACCCACTGAGCCACCGCGTCCCTTCAGTACAACTGCTAAATTGTGAACTACACTGAATCTCAGAAGAGGGCATGGTATAACCGAATATGTACAATAATAAAATAAATTGCAGGCAATGCCCAGACAGTTTGCATTTGGCCTCCTGAAGTAAAGCTTTAACATGTGAAGTATTCAAGGCGAACAGGAGGTTGGTACGAAGATCTGAGAAACCTATGCAAAATCTAGTTGCATTCTTAATTAACATGTGTTGACAAAAGGGATTCACTTAGCTGAACAATTATCATGGTTAACAACTATGCTATTAAAAATAAACCCCAATATGTTGGTTTAGTGATGAACCTGAGGCAAAGTAATTAAGTAGAATTATAACACTGGTGTTCTCATCAGGATTACTCTCTTATGATATGAAACAAGAATTCCTTTGACATACTTAGAAATGCCAAATTACTGAATGTTGGCTGTTACTAATCCTTGGGCTTTGCTTCAGCTGAATATTATATTCATATCAGGGATATTTAGATGTAATTTGAAGCATTCTAGAAACAGATTACTGTCTGCTAAGTCAAAATTAATATTAAGAATCACTTGGAACCAATTTCTTTAGACTAAGAAGAACACATGACTGAGAACAAATAATTGATGGGATTCTATTTCTTTAAGCAGGATATATTTAGCAGATATTGTGGAAAATATAGCTTAACTGGGGCATGCATGCATTGGTAGTAGAAAATTTCAAATGGAAGCCTTGTAATTTCATATTTTAAAATTAAACACTTTGGAAAAAAATGTTTTCTTGAATAAACAAGAAAAATGCAGGACAAAGAGGTCAAATAATAAAAATTGAATATGTGAATACATAGATTTATAAATGTCATGTAAGTTAGTTTTTCAATATGCATTAATTAGCTAATAATGAGTCATTGGTTATATGTTTGAAAAGAGTAAAATATCTGTTAAACACTAACCAAAGCATTAGTGCAAATAAACATAATCAAAACTGTATATTGCATCAGCTGATAGCTGTTCAGTAGTTCCATTACACATGGCCCAGTTCTGTTGGGTTTGGAGGGCCTTCAGAACAGCTCTTGGATTGTTATGCAGATCGTAAACTCTGCAGACCCTAAAGTCAGGGTTCAGGCCACCGAGCCAGTTTCTAAGTAAACAGACCACATATGCTTGCTTGACAAAATATAATAGTATTCATGTCACATCTCCTTATCAAAGCTCCCAGTCTCAAAGTCTTCCCTGGGTCTTCCTGGGTTTCATTCCAGAACTGGCCCAATGTCCAAAACACAAATAATGACCATAACAATACAATAGAAATACTTTCAAAATGAGCTACATTAACATAAAATAGAGGGGGAAAGGGCTGAAAAACCATGTCCTGGATGAGCAAAAAAAAGGGGGGGAGGGGGTAGTCAGCCATCCTTTAAATAGACTAGAGCTTTTGTGTCACCCAGTCCTAATAATAATAATAATAATAATAATAATAATAATAATAATAAGAATAATAAGAATAAGAAGAAGAAGAAGAAGAAGAAGAAGAAGAAGAAGAAGAAGAAGAAGAAGAAGAAGAAGAAGAAGAAGAAGAAGAAGAAGAAGAAGAAGAAGAAGAAGAAGAAGAAGAAGAAGAAGTTGGAAGAGACCTTGGAGGTCATCTAGTCCAATCCTCTGCTCAGGCAGGAAACCCTATACCATGTCGGACAAATGGCTGGCCAGTCTCTTCTTAAAAACTTCCAGTGTTGGAGCATTCACCGCTTCTGGACGCAGGTTGTTCCACTGGTTAATTGTTCTAACTGTCAGGAAGTTTCTCCTTAGTTCTAGGTTGCTTCTCTCCTTGATTAGCTTCCATCCGTTGCTTCTTGTCCTGCTTTCAGGTGCTTTGGAGAATAGCTTGACTCCCTCTTCTTTGTGGCAGTCCCTGAGATATTGGAACACTGCTATCATGTCACCCCTCACCCTTATCATAACATCTTTCAGCAAATAGAAAGAGGAACCGGTCAGTTCCAGACTTGTTGCCTTCCCTCCTCTGGATATTGCCATGACATGCAAAATCAGATTTTCATCCTGATTAGTTTTTTTTAAAGGTTACCTTATAGTAGTTCTGTCTCCTGAGATCCAGTTTAAAGGTATCATACTAGAAACATGGACACTATGAGTTGAAGTCCTGCCCTAGGCACAAAGCCCTCCAGATGACTTTGGGCTAATCTTTCTCTTTCAGCCCTAGGAAGAAGAAGCAAACCACTTCTGAAAACCTTACCAAGACAACTGTAGGAACATATCCGGGCATTTGCCAAGAGTCAGGAGTGACTTGAAGGCACACAAACACACACACACACACACACACACACACACACACACAAAATTCTGTCTTCTCTCCATCCTCTCTGTTATTGCTGAGAACTCTGATTTTATAAATTTTATAATTTATAAATTGCATAGTCACCCTCTTTGGAAGGTGAACATGGTCTTTCTGTTCTCAGAGACAGAGCTTCCACTTTCCAGATAATCATAGATGACTACTGATGTGCTTTTACTTAGGTGAAGAATGCTATAACTGTACTATTAAATTCTATTCCAAAAGACTTCGCCTGGGTATCTTTTGTCATTTTGACTAGTGTATGTGCTTAATTTTCACTAAAGAGAAACAGTGTGAGTAACAGTTGTCACATGCACACCAAACACTGAATAGCTCTTGAGAGACCTTTTGATGGCTCTAAAAGCAGCTAGAGGCAAGAATGCCAAGATTTCTATTACTTTCTTATTAGAGGAACACATGCAGAAGAAACTTTTCAGAATAATTGAGGAAAATTATTCTGGACAAACACATTCAAGTTTATTTATCTATATGTGACAAACTACCTGGCTATATGTCAGCACAGGTTTACCAGTACAATTGCATCAGAATACGTGCACTCTTTTAGTACATCTACATTATGTTAGATTTGCACTAGGTTAGTGCACTCTTTTCAAGAAAGGAAAAATAAAAGTGGGATAGACAGTTCCACAAGATGGAGTTGCCATTGATTGACTATCCTTAATGGAACTACATTAACATGGAGGGAAGCATGTAGTGGGATACCTCAAGATTCTGTCTTAGCCCCAGTACTCTTTAACATCTTCATAAATTTATGGACAAGGGGATAGAAAGGGAACTTCAGTTATTTGCAAATGACATGAAGCTGGAGGGAACTGCTAACACTTTGGAAAATAGATTGATTTGATTTGATTTATTATATTTATATGCCGCCCTTCTCCCTAAGGACTCAGGGTGGCTCACAACAATTAAAACTAAAAAAGAACATGAAAATACAAAATTTAAAAAAGAATTAAACAGTAGATATGTACAATACATAGTAATTTAACCCCATAAAACCAAATTTAAAACCATAGTCAGTCCAGGCCCGATTGTTGAAACATCCATGTCTTGAGGTCACGGAGAAAGGACCAAAGGTCGGGGACCATCCGCAGCTCCGGAGGCAACTCATTCCAGAGGGTTGGCGCACCCACAGAGAAGGCTCTCCCCCTAGGGGCCACCAGCCGGCATTGCTTAACCAGTTCATGATTCAGAAGGATAGTGTCAGACTTGAGCATTGGTCCCTATCCAACAAGATGCAGTCCAGTGGTGATAAATGTAAGGTAATCACTTAGGCAGAAAGAAACAAATACATAGCTATAGATTATGAGATAGCTGTCTTAACAGTTGTAAGTATGAGCGATTTAAGTTTCCTCGTGGACCATCACTTAACTGTAAATATGAGTCAGCAATGTGCTGCAGCTGCCAAAAAAAGCCAATGCATTCCTGGGCTGCATTGACAGAAGTATAGCATCAAGATCACAAGAAGTGATAATACTGCTTTATACCACATTACTGAGGCCACACTTGGAACACTGTGTCCAGTTCTAGTCACCATGACACAAAAAAGATGCTGAAAAAATAAAAAGTGTGCAGAGAAGAGTACAAAGATAATAAATGGTCTCAAGGCTAAATCATGTGATGAACAAATTTTTAAATCCCATTTATATCCCGCCCTTCTCCGAAGACTCAGGGCAGCTTACAATTTAAAGTACAAATCAATGTGCTTAGCAATAGCCTTCATTCTATGTATATGCCTGTTTATTAGGGCTTATGCCCCCCCCAAGCGGCATTTTCACAAAGTCAGCTTATTGCCCCCAACAATCTGGGTCCTCATTTTACCGACCTCGGAAGGATGGAAGGCTGAGTCAACCTTGAGCCTGGTGGGATGCGAACCTGCACTAATTGCAGGCAGCTGGTGTTACTTAAAGAGGCATTAGCGCACTGCTCCACCAAGGCAATTAAGGGAACTAGGTATGTCTAGCCTATTAAAGAGAAGGATGAAGGTGGACACGGAAACTGTCTTCCAGTGCTTGAGTGACTGCCCAAGAGAAGGGGAGATTAACGTGATCTCCAAAGCACCAGAGTGCAGGACAAGAAACAATGGTAAAAAAGGAGGTAAAGAGAACCAACCTAGAAGTGAGGAGAACTTTTCTGTAAGTAAGGAGAACAATTAATTAGTGGATTAGTTTGCCTCCTGGGTTTGTGAGTGCTTCATCACTGAAGATTTTCAGAAATAAACTGGACAATCACTTGACTAGGAAGGGTTAGGTCTCCTTCCTTGAGCAAGGGATTGGACTAGAAAACCTCTGAGGTTGCTTCCTATGATTCTATGTTTTAATTCCTAGCTTAAAAATACAGTAGTATTTAGAACAGGTCTGACCTGAGTATTAACATGGCCTAAAAGTGATCTTGCATCACCTCTGAAAAGGCCAGCTTATAATATTAAGCTCTGGGTTATTTTCTTTAGTCTTTTTTTTAGCTAATAGGAGCAAGCCACAGTAGAAAAAGGATTAGAAAGAAGTGGTGATTTTCCCCCCTAATCCATCTAAAAGAGGGACTTAGAAATATTGGCAGTGAATCTTAATTGTTCTCTGTATCACATCATTCCTGTGAATACTGTGCCAAAATAAGACTCCCAGTTTTATTTCCTGAAAAAGGAGTGTGCTCTTATGTTTCTTTACTTTTTTAAAAATTATTCTGTTCATCTTTTGGATCTCTCTTTTTTACATAGCTGTTATTCACGCTGAAATCTCACTGTCACAGATGCTTCTATATCTGAAAAAAAAATACATAGTAAAAACTCCATAAAAATGTTTTTCATGTAAGCAGAGAGTGTGAAACCAGGGCTTCACTTTTTTGGTGGTGGTGGAGGTGGTGGTGAGACATACTGCATGAATTGGCTACCCTAAATCTAACGAAAGTGCAAAATTCTTTATTCTGCCACAAGAATATAATTTATTTTAAAACAATAACAAATGTTTCTTTTCCATCAAATTCAATAAGTACGTTGAAAAGAAATGCAGGATAAATGTTTGGCACAATACTAATTTCTGCTTATTCTTCCTCCCACCAGTAGTTAGTGGAGAGTCCACCCTATTTTAAGGATTGGAGATATAGATGATAGAGGAGAAGAAAGAAGAAAGAAGGAGGAGGAGGATAGACAGGGTTAAAAAAATAATTTTGTATGTGTGAGGACATGGAGGGTTGTATGTTTGTGGCTGCTGAGAGCAACTGGTTTAGTCATTTGCCAAATAGTCCAACCAACAGGTCACAGCTATGCAGATGGCTTGTCTGGTAAGCTACCATATTTCTGAACATTGAACTATTGCTCTTCTTAAAGGACAAATAGACCTATTTCTGTAACTGATTGGCCAACAGATCACAGATGCAAAAGTGGAGGGCAGATGCTCCAATTAATGCTGAAAGGAAGTGGTGATGCTGGAAGTCAATGACCAAGGAGTCCAAGTTCTGAACTTGTGACTGATAAGTAGCTGGTGCACGGCCTTAGAGAATACATAATTATGATTGGCTCATGTGCCTAGTACCACCAAGCCAGAATGGAGGAGCTTTCCACCATAGGGGAAAAAGAAAAATATTAACCCAATACATTCAGTCATGATAAAATCAACAACACCCAACTGATTAAAAAAAACCCACCTGTCTCTTTTCCCCAGTTGCTATCAACTTCCTTTGTAACACAGGAGCCGTGTTCTATCAAGAGAATGTTAAATGTGTTCTATAAACAGAGGTTTAGACAGTTTTAGAAGAGTGCAAACCGATGCTTATATACTGGAAGACTTGAAAGGGCTGATCCAGCATTATGCAGGTGTTGCTGAGGTCAGGTGTCAAGTCCTTCTTACAGCCCAAGCTAAAATAGCCATGAAACCCAAGTCCCTACAATTGAAGGGAGAGGGGAAATGTCCACCAGTGTAAAGTGATGAGCTGGCCAAATCTCAGCTTTATTACATCAGAAACCATATAGTTTGTGAAGCCTGCTAGACTGTACCTAACAATACAAAGCTTGTCTTGGGCGAAGAGGAAGAAAGCCCTACTTTAAAGCTGGAGCACCTTAAGTCAGTTTGGGAAGTTGGGAAGTTGGACACACTTGGCCATGTTTATGAGAATGTGAGAATGAGCCCTATATCTTCCAAATGCAGAACCTCTTCAAGCATGGAAACCTGAATAAGTCTTAGTTCACCACTACAATACATTATCAAAAAAGAAAACTATTATACCAAGTACATTCCACATTTTAGTTCCTCAACTATATTTCAAGGATACTTAAATCTCATTAACGTATTTTTCAGAACTGAGAAGTTTATTAGGATTCAAGCATTTTAGATAATGCATTTGGGGTGATTTTCACACATAAACCTGCCCACATATGAAATCATTCTGAGCCTGCATTTCTTAAGGAAAAAAGACAAATAAGGGGAACACTTCTAGCCAAGACGTAATATTTCCAATGTGCAAGGCTAATTTCCAAAAAGAGAGATATGCTGAGTCTTTCTTCAAGCGTGTTATTTTAATTCTTCCTGCTTTTGTAGCATGCTTCGTTATCATTTCCAAACAGGCAGAAAGAGCCAAATGGCTTCATAAAAGCAGCTGGTTGGAATTTATGTAGCTTATTACTTAACAAGTAGAAATGTTTTAAAAATCTCATTTTGCAGTAAAATATGTAATTGTGGAAAGATACTCCTATGTGTGAATTATGATGTATTATTTTATACCTCACTGAACTAAGTCCATTCACCCTGAACAGCATACCCAATGTGAAATAATATGGCATAATTCATGCTCTTTGGTATCGTATTACTTAAAATATTCTTTAAGATAAGATACTTCCTGCCATGACAATGCTTTATATAGATCACAGGGAATTCACATTATGTTTTAATGCCCATAAACTGAATGCATATTTACAGCTGTTTATTATTAATGTTAAGGTACAAGACCAAATAACAACAGAAAAGTTCCAAGCCAGATTAAGTTTAAGTTTAAGTTTATTAAATTTTTATACCGCCCTTCTCCCGAAGGACTCAGGGCGGTGAACAGGACATATAATAAAAATACAAAAGTACAAAAGTTAAAAAAGAATTAAATTATTGCCCAAAATAAAACAGTAAAAATATACAAATATTAAAACCCTGAGTTAAGTCCCCATCAGGCCAGGCCAGCTTGTTCGAATAAATGGGTCTTTAACCCGCGCCGGAAGGAGCGGAGATCCGGTGCCATCCGGAGCTCAACCGGCAGTTGATTCCACAGGGCCGGGGCGCCCACAGAGAAGGCCCTCCCCCTGGGGGCCACCAGCCGGCATTCTCTGATTAATTTATTTTAACTGGGAATTAAATGGCTTCTAAGATTTTGCAACTCTCTTAGAGGTATTTGTGAATTGATATCTAAGTATTATAGCCATGATCTCCTGGTTCTGCAACTAGATCTAATGATGGGTGCTATCAATTCCATATGCCATAGAGCACATATAGTCCACAGTGAAATAGCACATGTGGCCAGATTTGATTTCCATGTCCAGATATATGCAAGCAAGCATTCATGTGGGATGTTGGAATACCTACCCATTCTTATCCTTGTCAGAAGCATCAGTATGAGTTTTGTGTACGAGGCATAAAAGTAATATAACTGAGATATGGGGCACTGGCTACATCTGCTTATATGCCTTGATCCTAAATCATACCTTACATTTGGTCAATCCTTTATTAAGGGTAAATATTTTGGGGATGGAAAAGCCACAATGTGCAAAGTCCTGTCTAAGTGCAGTCCTCAGAAATGAGTTATACACATGAAACAAAGTCAAGTGGACTAGAAAGGATCCTGCACAATATAATTAGCCTAAATCCATAACAGTATAGCCTCAGCTGGGGCCCTGAATATATTCAGCCTACATCTAACCATTTCAGTGTTATGGCTTTAGTATGGATTATCAAAGATTTCAAGAATTTTGCTTAAAAGCCTCCAGGTGAGATGCCTCTATGTATAAACACAACAGGACACTAAATAACAGTTGGACCAGAACTCTGACTTTACCTAAATTGGCTTAGCTGCTCAAAATTACCAGCATGGGGGACCATAGAACTATAGTATTGGTTTGGAAGGGCTACCAATTCTCTGTTTGAAGATTCCTTTGTTTCTCCAGATGTCCTCTGAAGGATATCTGGAGAATATGCTGATGTTCTTTTTCTCTTTGTGTTTTTCCCTTTGTGTGTGTGTGTGTGTGTGTGTGTAGGTGTGCTCAGTCCTTCCTGATTGAAATGAACATAAATTCAGCATATGTATGTACTATATATTTATTTAAGTATGTGTTCTGTCCCAGCCTACATGAGTCCTTGTTCTCACAAAGGACAAACCCCTCTTCCAACAAGTAGGCTGGAAAACACAAGAAAAACAAACCCCTTTTAATATTATTTACAGAACTGCAAAATGTCCCAAAAACAAAGGCAAACAGAATACGATTCAAACGGAGAATTGTTCACAGGCAAGGCAATCAGAATATGATTCCATGAAACTTGAGTCCTTTGCAAACAGTTGCCTTCAGCAACCAGCACCGTCCACACCTTTCCTTTTTATTATGCAGCCCCAAGGTGTGGCTTCTCAATGCTTTCCCCTTCGCCCTTGGAGTCACCCCGTTGTCTCCCTCTGTCCTGCTCTTGTTGCCTGTCAGCATTTGCAAGCGTCTAAGACAGGGCTTTTCAACCTTTTCACCCATTGTACCACTTTTAGGATATGGCAACATCCAAGTACCACCAGTCACCTAGCAAGGTGTCAAAAACTTGATGACCAAAAAAAAAAGGAAAAAAAGTGATGAAGTACGGGTAGTCCTTGACTTACAACAGTTCGAAGTTACAATGGCACTGAAAAAAGTGCCCCAAAGCCACAGCCAAGCAAGGCACCTGCCTGCCCGCCCGGCAGCACTCTTCCTCCTGTCTGAGGTTTTCATTGTTGTGAGCATTTCTGTTGAGGATTGGCTGTGGCGGTGGGGCGGGGGGTGTTTGGTTTTTATTCCCCCCTATGCTGGATGTTTGCAGCAGGTTTTGGTCACTTCACATGACCCTGGCACACTGTGACTGTCATAAATATGAATCAGTTGCCAAGCACCTGAATGTAAATCACAAGACCCTGGAGATGCTGCAACATTCCAGCTGATTGGTGCTTCTGGGGTCAGCAGAAGCGCTGGGATCAATGCCGAGCTCCAGCTGGAGCCTGATGCTGATCCTGGTGCTTCCACTGAGCCCTGACAGCCCTGCAGCTCCAGCCATCTCTTGCTCAGGCTTGTGTGGTGCTGCCACCAGTTCAGCTCATTCCCCTCTCCCACTACCACTTTTCTAGGATGGTCGTGTACCACGTGCCAGGTGCCAAAGTACCACAGGTGGTACCCATACCACTGGTTGAAAAGCCCGGGTCTAAGAGGTCTTCCAGATGTGAGTCCTCAGCATCTGACTCAGCTTCCCAGCAAATCTGGGTCTCAGCTTGAGCATGAGTGGAAGGGCCAGGCTCTTCATCAGATTGTAACTCCTAGAGCTCATCAGAGCCTTCCTCTGACTCTGCTGGCTCTCCAGGCCCCTCTTGCTCCTCCTCTGATTCCCCAGACTCAACTGGCTGGCAAAGAATCACAACAATATGTATACAAATTGGGAGACCTCTGAATAATAGGATGCGGATCCATATCCAATGTCCAATCCAAATAAGACTACTCTATCTCTCTGCAAAAAGTATTTCTTTAATACTGTTTTTAAATATTTTCGGTGGCAGTATTACTGAGCCATTATGGATGAAAGTCAAAGTACGGTTATTTAATTAAAAAGGCACAATAGAATAACAGTGTACCAAAACCTCTGTGCAGCAGCATGTGAGACTCTGACCAAGAACAAAGTGTGTTGTTCTTGCTTGGAAGATCAGAGAACAAGGTAAAGCACCTATTACCTGTCAACTTATTTTTGTAGTTTAGTAATCTATTAATTTTTTTTAAATTCCATTTATATCCCGCCCTTCTCTGAAGACTCAGGGCGGCTTACAAGCTTAGCAGTAGCCTTCATTCTATTATATACCTGCTTATTAGGGCTTTCACACACACCCCAAGCAGCATTATTACAAAGTCAGCTTAATTGCCCCCAACAATCTGGGTCCTCATTTTACCTACCTCAGAAGGATGGAAGGCTGAGTCAACCTTGAGCCTGGTGGGATGCGAACCTGCACTAATTACAGGCAGCTGGTGTTACTTAAGGAGGCATTAGCCCACTGCTCCACCAAGGCAATTTACCTTGTTATGGATCATTCTCAGAGTAAATCTGATTCCATATCAGAAAGGTCTTCTAGTCTAACCTCTTGCTCAGGGTAGGAGACTTATACCATCCCCATCAAATGGCTATCCAGTCTATTTTTGAAAATCTCCAGTGATTGAGTACTCATACCCCCAGAAGGCAAAAGATTCCATTGATTAATTGATCTCACTGTCAGAATATCTCTTCTTGCCTCTAGACTATATCTCTCTTTAATATGTTTACATCCATTACTTCTGTCCCTACCCTCTGGCACTTTGGGGAATGTCAACCCCCTCTTTTCTGTGACAGACTGTCAAGTATTGGAAGACAGCTTTCATGTCCCCCCTAATCCTTTTCTTCAATAGGCTAGACATACCTAGCTCCCTCAGTTATTCATGATATGATTTAGCCTCCAGTTCCTTTATCATCTTTGTTGCTCTTTTATGCATACTATGGTTTGGGTTTTTTTTGCATTTTGTATATATGTTGATGCCTCTTGAAACTCCTGGAATTGGTCTTCCCAGGGAAGAAATGGAGAATTGAAGATGACTATGGCAGAATGAAGACCTGGTGTGTAGACTGGCTCTTTGCAATTCTCTTCATGAAAATGACAGGAGTTTAGGTTACCTACAAATGTTCCAGACAAGTTCAGAGTTCTGGGAGATGAGGAAATGGTCATCTTCATGCGAACTGTGGCCAGTGTCTTTAAGAGCGCTGGGCTCACCTACTTCTTTTCTAATCACTTTTGTAAATTGCTTGTTAACTGCTTTTCAGCTATTGTGAACTTTTGGATCAACAAATTTAATAGCACAGGGTGAGTTCCATTCAATCCTTAATGAAAAGAAGGATTTTGTTAAGTTACAATTGAACTAAGGGTCCAGATGAATTTGAAGTAAGAATTTGGCATTAATTATAAGAATCCTTCCCGTGGAAAAAGCTTTTATTTTGAAGTCTTAAAAAAAGTCTTAAAAAAAGAAGAAGATAGGATGGGATTTTGAAGGTTGGACATTAGAGAGAACACAGGAATTAAAGGAGAAGATTGTTTAAATTTGACTTACTAATATAGAATGGAGCAAAATACTTTAAGATTGAATATACTGAAGAATATTTCTTAATTATGGATCCAGAAATTTCTTTTAAAATTGTCTGCCATTATAGGCACACTATGTTTAAAATTTGCTATGGAAGAGGAACAGGTTATTCTGGACAAGATTGACAACATCTTGAAAGTGGATTTTAAAATGATCGGCTACAGGACTGACATGGAAAAAAGATGTTGATTTTATAAATGAAAGTTGTTGACATTTTAATAATTAAAAGGGATACACAAATTACAAACCAAAAAAGTAACCTGTACAACTTCCCTATATGGATTTACAAAAGAGACTTGATAAACTTTGAGTAATTTAGGGAGAAAGGACAAACAATATGAAAATAAATCACATTCGAGGTCTAGAACATTATTTGAAGGGATTAAAAATCAGATTTGTTAAAAGTTAAAGGACGGAATATAAAGTTAATTTATTTGATCAAAGTTAAAATAGATTTGTTGTTATCTCTGATTACCCTTAATGGCCTTCTGTTGACTAAGACCGAATGATGAGATTCTATGGATTTGTTTATACATTAAAAATAGGATGTGGAAAGAAGAGATCATTTGTTGTATAATAGAAGAAGGTAATAAGTTACTTATGCTTATGGTGAAGGGGAAATAATTTTACTATATTCTTATTTTTTCCCCTTTGTTTTCTATTCTTTTTCTTTTCTGCATTTTCTATTTTTTCTTTTTAAAGTTTATATTAGTATTTATCTTTTCAATTGTAATGTTTCACAACATTCCTATAAAAATAAACTCTTGGAATTGACATTTATTCATCAGTATTTGTGGAATAAAAAACAGTTCAATTGTAGTTGGGGCTCAATGGTGCCCTAGAATACAATTGCTTTAAGGAGCAATAAAAATGCAATAAAAGATAAAGTTTGAAATTTAAGGTTTCATCAAAGTTTGTTAAACAACTATAATTAATTGTAATTATTACATACTTACATTTATTATATAAATATTGAAGCAGTTAATTATTCACTGTATTAGCTGGGTTTTTTTGTCTGATAGACTGTTAGGCTGCCACCATTCTAAATGAATATATTGAAAGTAGACAAATAGATCTCACTGATTTTTATATCAAGGTTCCAAAGAAATTTTCTTAGGAATGAAGCCAAATCTAATTAGGAGCATAGCCTATGCATTAAATATCTCCACAGTCATGTTAATGTTTATTACAGAAATGGCTTAGGCCCTTCTGCCATATCCTGAGTTCTCAAGATATGCCTATGCACTATTAATCCCCTCCCTTCATGAGCCCCAGAAGTCTGTCACTCTTATCAGAATTAGCCTAAGAGAAAAGGAAAGTGGTAAAGAGGTTAAGGTGGTAAATTGCAAGTGTGTAGACATGGGTGAGTTATAATTTATTTATTTATTTATTTATTTATTTATTTATTTATTTATTTATTTATTTTTATAAACCGCCCTTCTCTCGAGGGACTCGGGGCGGTGTACAGAGTAAGGTAGGTAAACATAATGAAACAGTACTGAAAAACAATAATCAAAACAAACTGGGACCCCAATTAAAGCTATCAGGCCAGGCCGGACTGCTGGAACAGGTAAGTCTTTAAGTCGCGCCGGAAGGTGCGGAGGTCGGGGGCCATCCGGATTTCAGTTGGTAAGCAGTTCCAGAGGGCTGGCACACCCACTGAGAATGCCCTCCCCCTGGGGGCCACCAGCCGACATTCCTTGGGCGGTGTCACCCTGAGGAGGCCCTCTCTGTGGGAGCGCACAGGGCGGTGGGGTGTTGACATTGGCAGAAGGTGCTCCCGTAGGTAGTCCGGACCCATGCCATGTAGGGCTTTGTATGTCATTGTTAGCACCTTGAACTTCACTCGGAAGGCAACCGGAAGCCAGTGCAGCGCACGGAGGAGAGGTGTGATATGGGAGTATCGGGAGGCTCCCAAAAGTGTCCGTGCCGCTGCACTTTGCACCAGTTGAAGCTTCCGAGTGGATCTCAAGGGCAGCCCCATGTAGAGAGCGTTACAGTAGTCTAGGCGAGAGGTCACAAGGGCATGGGTGACTGTACGTAAGGCATCCAGGTCCAGATAAGGCCGTAGTTGGCGCACCAGTCGAACCCGGGAGAAGGCCCCCTTGGTCACAGCTCCTATGTGATCTTCCAGGGATAGCTGTGAGTCTAGGAGGACACCCAGGTTGAGGGCCCTATCAACAGGGGGTAGTAACTCATCCCCGATGTTAAGGGGTGGGATGCTCTGAGTATCTTGGCTTGCCGGTACGTACAGCCATTCAGTCTTGTCCGGGTTCAGTTGAAGCCTGTTCCTCCCCATCCATTCCCGGACCGCTTTCAGGCAGCGGGACATCACGTCGAGGGCATCACTGATGCTGTTTGGAGTTGAGATGAAAAGCTGGGTGTCATCAGCATACTGATGGTACCCTACTCCAAAGCTACGAATGATCTCGCCCAGCGGCTTCATGTAGATGTTGAACAGGAGAGGCGAGAGGACCGACCCCTGAGGGACTCCGCAAACGAGAGGCCTCGGGGTCGACCTCTGTCCCCCTGTCAGCACCGACTGCGAGCGACCCTGGAGAAAGGAGGAGAACCAACGCAGAACCGTGCCTCCCACTCCCAGTCCCCTGAGGCGCTGCAGCAAGATACCATGGTCGATGGTATCGAAAGCCGCTGAAAGGTCTAATAAGACTAGGACAGAGGAATGGCACCTGTCCCGGGCTCTCCAGAGATCATTCACCAGAGCGACCAATGCTGTCTCCGTGCTGTAGCCCGGCCTGAAGCCCGATTGGCACGGGTCTAGATAAGCTGCTTCATCCAGGATCTGAGGAAGTTGGAGCGCCACCACGCTCTCAACAACCTTCGCAAGGAAGCGAAGATTGGAGACTGGACGAAAGTTATTCAATGAGGATGGGTCCAAGGTGGGCTTCTTGAGCTCGCTAGATATCTTTGAATTAGATGCTTTCTCAGCTCAGAGTATCTCATAGAGTACTTGTGGAGGGTGAGAAATTAATATGTCATAGCAATTTAAATTTACACAAATATATGAGCTGTCACCAGTGTGACTACTGCCTGTTGATGGCCTTCAGGTTAAGCTGACACAGGAAATAAAGATTTGTCCCATGTTTGGGGCCTAGCAAGGTAATCTAAAAATAGTTAACAAGTGTTTGGCATATATCTTCCCTTGCTTCTCAGCTAACAAAGCGAGAGAGAGCCTGTGGCCTAGAGGTGAAAACAACTGCCTAATGTGCAATCAGCCCAGGTTCGAATCTGAGAAGGGTATGGCTGACTGATGAAAACTAATAAGTTTGAAATGCATATCAGTCTCCCTTAATTCTTTGTTAGCAATTTAAATTTACACATATATAAATGTAACATATACATATTATATAAATGTATTATATAAATATATAAATTTAACAAGTATATAAACACAAAAGAAATGATTCCACAGTGCTGGAACATCTACTGAGAAATCTAATCAATACCAGCTGTGACCATTTGCAATCCCTGTCTATCTGTGGAGTCCTTGGTGCTCTCTAAGTTTGTTTGTTTGTTTGCAAATGTTTCATTACCCAACTAAGTAATATAGTCAGTTACTGACTATGGGGTTGTTTCTCCTGTCTACTCTATACAGCTTTCCTGCCAGGGATGGTGAGGATGTTATTTTCTTCTTGGTAGTTCCTTGATTAGGGAATTATTTTCTTTTAGATTGTTCTTCTCATGCTAATATCTGCTTATCTGGATGTTGACTTCTGGAAAATATGTGTTTTGGTCTTTTTGTTTCCGTCTTTGCTTTTTTGTTGTCTATTTTGACTATTCATAAATGTTTGTAAAGCTCAGAGATTTTACAAGCCTAAACAAGCCTGGCTTTTGTCAAGCAAAGCCATTTAGGGAAGCCCATAGTAAGTCACAAATGTGTAAGTCACACAGAGCCTTGGTGGAGCAGTGGGCTAATGCCTCCTTAAGTAACACCAGCTGCCTGCAATTAGTGCAGGTTCGCATCCCACCAGGCTCAAGGTTGACTCAGGCTTCCATCCTTCCGAGGTAGGTAAAATGAGGACCCAGATTGTTGGGGGCAATAAGCTGACTTTGTAATAATGCCGCTTGGGGTGTGTGTGAAAGCCCTAATAAGCAGGCATATACATAGAATGAAGGCTACTGCTAAGCTTGTAAGCCGCCCTGAGTCTTCGGAGAAGGGCGGGATATAAATGGAATTAAAAAAAAATGTTATACCAATGGATAATTGCCCATTTGACTCTTCCCCCTGATTTGGCCAGTCTCTCTTCAATGTCTGCTTCATGGCTGTAGAAGAACTGATGTTATGTGTCTAGTATGGCATCATGATTTTCACTTAATAATCATGTTACTTAGTGACAGAGTTGCCAGACCCAATTGTAGTCCTTAAGCGAGGACTACCTGCATGTGAAATAGCCATCACAATTTGATTTAATTCATCTAATGGATTATACTGGAGCAGTAAAATTGGATCAGTATCCCAGTCCATCCCACTCATTGACACAGCCATCTGGCCTTCCATATAAACCTGCAGTTTGGAATTTACTGATGGATAACTGTTCACAAATTTGCTGAAGTGTAAAAGGCAGGGCTTTTTTTTCTCATAGAACGCTCAGAACGGCATTCCAGCACCTTTTTTTTTTTTTCAAAAAAAGCTCCCTCTATTGGCTTTTGAAAGCCTATTGCAGGACTAGGCAATCTTGGCTCTTTTTTATGACTCGTTGACTTCAACTCCCAGAAATCCTGATCCAGCCACGCTGAGGGGAAGGAGAGAGGTTTCCAAGCTGAGCCATGCTGGCTCAGGAATTCTGGGAGTTGAAGTCCTTGAGTCATAAAGAGCCAAGGTTGCCTACCCTGCACTAGAGGAGTACATTAAAATTATTTACAAGGTTACTTCTTTAGGAACTAAACTTTTAAAATCTAAAACGGCTAATTCAAAAAAAGCCAACAGGAACAAACCTCACATTTTTCATCTGCTTCTGTCTTTTGGAAGGTAAAATTAGATAACAAAATAATCTATTTCCTATGTTAACATCTCTGCAATGATAATTTCATGAAGGTAACAGGAAAGAAATGAGAAACATTTTTCTCAATGTAATATGTCTAATTTAGCTGATGCTAGAAAAATAGTATTTTTTGTACACTCTTGAAAACTATTTTGAATCTATAACCATCTATTACAACTAAACCACTTTAAATTAAACAATTCTTAAGAATGAAATATTCTTAATTTGGACTTTACTTTTACTGTTTGGACTGTTGTGTGTTTTGAAAAATAGATTATTTAGAATCTAGTTATGTTGCACTTCAGTCTTTAAATAATTAACCTAGTATATACATAACAATATATGATGTTTTCCATGGTGAGCTTAACATCAATAACAACATTTATTAAAAAGGCTAAAATAATTTCTGGTGGTATTATCTGTACATTAAAATTTATTTAGTCACAATCTTTCACTTTTCACATTCTGGAAAAGCAATGGTCATGTATCCTAGCAGAAGATGTTTCATATGTGCATAAGTGTAGTCGGTAGCATATGCCTTTTTAAAAATATCAAACATGCAAAGAAACAAAAATAAGTCCAAAATATCTGTATTACATCCAGAAATGCCAACTTTGCAACCAATATTTACCATCCATAACTATGGCACCCTAAAGATACCTGCATACATGCAAATGCTTCTCTGGGATCAATAACGCAGCAGGGATTCCTTTTTCCTCCCAGCAACAGATTGCTGGGAAATACCAAACGTGTCCTTAAGAATTCCAATGTTTGTTACAAATTTTTCTGGATGTGGTTGGAAAGAGGCCTAGAAATGCCAGCACAAATACATCACACTTGCTGAACGTGCACACACAACTAATTACAATCTTCAATTATATGTGATATATCTAAAATGAGATGGGCTGTCTCAACTGCAACTTGCAAACATTCTGTTTTGCGGCAAAACAATCCAGGACAAGCTGATTAGCAGAGCTTAGAGAGGACTCATTAACACAATTTTTGGGAAAGAAAGAAACAGAAGGACAGTTTAACATCTTCCAGTTGATGTTATGTTATGTAACATCTTCTGGGAGTTGAAGTCCATGAGTCATAAAAGAGCCAAGGTTGCCTACGCCTGGCCTATTGGCTTTCGAAAGCCAATAGGAATTGCTGCTGAGCATGCCAAAAGACCTGGCCAGCAAACGTTGCACAGGCAAGTTGTCTGCAGCGAAGGCAGGAACTTTGCACCCCTCCCTGCTGCCCAACTACACCATCTTAACTAGGTAAGTAAGATATTATTTGCAAATAGGATGGCAATAAACAATTTAGGCTGCATTTACATCAGGGCTTTTCAACCTTTTCAGAAATTGTACCACTTTTAGTACATAACAATATTCAAGCACCACCAATGCCTAAAAAGGTGTCAAAAACTTGATGACTAAAAAAAGGGTGGGTATTTTGGGTTTCATTGGTTAGATTCATTTATTGTTATAGAAATGGCTAGTTTATAATATTATAGAAAAGCAAAAAGTTGAGGTTCAATGTTAATGCTTCCTTCTACTCCTGTAACAGAGAAAGTCAGAAGTCAGTGCCTTTTCTTTTTCTCTTCTCCCCCTCACTTTTCCCTTTTTCTCTCACCCTTCACTCACACAAGCCCTCCCACTCACTCACACTTTGCTCACAAAAGCCTCCAGTCGCTCTCACTCACTCCTCCGTCTCTTTCAAAGGCACCTCGTTCAGTCTCTCCCCCACTCACTCTGTCTCTTTCAAAGGCCTCTTGCTCGCTCACTCACTTACTGCCCCGTCACTTCCAAATGCCATTTGCTCGTTCACACATTCATTTACTGCCCCAATGCTTCCAAACGCCATTTGCTCATTCACTCACTTACTGCCCCATCGCTTCTAAATGCTTCCAAATGCCACTTGCTCACTCACTCACTTACTGCATTTGGAAGTGATGGGGCAGTAAGTGAACAAGTGCCAGTGCCAGAGGCCATCAGCTGTTTGGTGCCGGAGACCACTGCCACAAGGAACACAGCTCTGGGTCGGGGTTCAGAGCAGATCTGGCTGGGGGCTCAGCACAGGCCATGGCATGGCAACTGTGGAGAGGGGAATCCCTGTGGCATGTGGCTCTGAGCCGCAGGGGCGGGGGTGCAAAGGACAGGCAGCGACACCGTAGCAAGACACCAGCATCGCTCCCAGTGGCCGCACCTCTGAGTTCTGGCACCTTTTTTTTTTGAAAAAAAGCACTTGTAAAAGGTCTTCAGACCCCACAATTTCTTTTCTAGCCCTTACATGTTGTTACTGGTTAGTTCCTTCTCTATTAACTTGGAATGTGTTCCCTAGAATGACATTTCCTGCAACAAAAACTGAAATTAACTAACACCGATGAGATAACTCTCTTCAGTCACTTCCCTTATAGCACTCCCCAATAAAAAAAGGGACAATATGCTAATTAGTGTTACTCAGAAACAAAAATGGAAGCAATCATTTATGAATGTATCCATGGCTGACAGCTTTATTAATCTCTGTAGCTGCTGTCACTTGATAAAGAATAACATATAATAAAACCTCCGCAAAGTAGCTAATTAGACATTCTGCCACTGCTGCTTTCCTGCTCTTAGAGCAAAGAGTCTGGTAAAGGAACACAAAAGGGAGGGAGGTGGAGAAGGAGACCTGTGATTTTGTATGGGGGGAAGCAGACATTCACAGCGACTCATCCTTAGAGTAGTTATGATGATTTAGCCACGTCCATATAACAGGAAGGAAAAAAAAGGAAGGCATTCAGTTAGTTTTCTTTTGTTTTTTTGCAGATCATTCTTGTCTACAACCTATTCCCAAGACCAGGGGTAGGCAACCTTGGCTCTTTTATGACTCGTGGACTTCAACTCCCAGAATTCTTGAGCCAGCATGGCTCAGCTTGGAACCCTCTCCCTTTCCCCTCAGCATGGCTGGCTCAGGAATTCTGGGAGTTGAAGTCCATGAGTCATAAAAGAGCCAAGGTTGCCTACCCCTGCCCAAGATCAAATTTCTCAGAGAGCAACTCAGTTCATTGAAGAACACTGAGAGGTATAGGGAGAAGTGAGGAAGCATAAAAACAATTTTGACCGTTCAGTACACAGAAATCAGCATTACTTTTTTTTTTGAAAAAATGTGTACACCCTTCATCTCTTAAATTTAAAGAAGCTGGCTGCCACTCCAGGAGTCTTAATGAACATAATCACCTCTTAGATGAAGTATTGCTTCTCTTTTTAATCTCAAATCTCACTAAAGTGCACAATATTAAAGTATGTTAAATTGTGTTTTCCTAGGCGACTATTTCCCAGGATTATGCAGAACATGGCAGGATTTTTTTTTATGTGACACATTCCTCTCTTACACACACACACACATACACACACACACCCCACACACACAAACAGTTTTTATGAAGGCATCATCCATATTTAGTGAGAAGTTTCTTCTTTTGGATTATCTACCTCACAGTCTCACTGAATCAACATGAAAAAATGATTTCTGATTTATTTCTTTGGAGGTTCCAAGGCATTGTTTCACTTTTTTTCTTTATTTTGTTACAGCAAAGAACAAACAATAAGAGCTCTGCACAAATTATGTGCGTCAGGCTCCAACTCTTATATCTCCTGTATACTGTAGAGTTAAATATAATTTCTTGTTCTTTCCCCTTATTTTGATGTGTGTTAATATTTGCTTAACTGTGACATAAAATGCATGGTTGGATCTCTTTTGTTTTGGCAGGGCTCATCTGAGTGTGAATTCTAAGGCACAAGTGATGATAGTTTAGGATAACCAAACAGGAACAGGAATTAATTACTGCACATTATGGCAAAAACCTCTAGCTATGAGACTCTGAAGTTTTCAGACATGTTTAGTATAGCAGTTCCTGGATTATATTACTACAGATAAACATTCATGCTTGAATGCTCACTCAGATGAAAGCCTGCCAGCTTATGGAAATCTGGCACATGCGAGGAATTGAGTTTTTTTCCTAGTTTCTATTATATCATGGCTATGGAGAAGGTTTCTTTGCTTATGCATCTCTTTGTGGGGAAAATGGGCTCAATGATGATCAGGACAAAACAAAAATAAATGTATTTTCAAAAATTCATTTTATAGAACGTCATTTGTGGATGATTGATAGCATTTAACATTAACCAGATCAATTCCCTTAAATATTTTGGACTCTTTTTTTAATTGCTTCTTTGTCTTAGAGAATCCGATAAAAGCTATGCCTGAAAAAGCCCAAAGTTGCTCAAATACAGCATTGCGTTTTGTGAACCAGAATGGCAAGAAGTATAATTTAAAAGCTAATAAGATATATGGGGCAAATGTATTGATTTATCTGATCTGCAGAGCATGCAGTTCTATAGCTTTGTTTGCAGCTGTTCAATCAAAATTTCTAAAGGTCAAATGAATCATATCCCAATGCAACCTTAATTCTTTACTTGGACTGAAGGCTAACTTGGTTCAATTGAGGCAGATATGAAGTTTTGCTGCATGAAATTCTGGCTTAAAGTGGTATAGATTGAGAGCCTCTTAACTTCCCTGATTTTGGGTAACAAATTTTCATCCTCAAGGATCAAGGAATAAATTTAGATTCAAGACTCTTTGTTCAATATATAAGTTCAGCTAGTTTCAGGAAATAGCCTCGGCAGAAGTTGAATAGAATATTATTTTCAGATCTCTAGATTGAACTTAGCTTCATCTTCTGTCTTTAGCTTATAGAATAGATCCTTCTTAATAGTTCCCTATCTTGCCAGCATCTTATGCCCCAAATATAAGCACTTTTATCCTGGCTAAGCATGATGTGCTGCCCCTAGAAAGAAGATAGATATACCGGTATATTTGCAGGAGTATCTTTTTCCATGTATTATAGGAGAAATTGAATACATTGGCTATATTCTTCTCCATTCCCTTTTTATTCACTTTAGTATATGGTTTTAATTATTGTCAGGCTTGTGAGGGAGTCCAGAGAAGAAGCAGAACCAGATGAACTAATTCTATTGTAAGGTTAGATTAACAGAATCGTGCAAGTCTGAAAGTACATTCCCTCCCCCCCCCCCGCTCCATTGTTTAAGGAGAACCATTTTACTATTAAAGAAAACCATGCTTCTAAAGGTGGCAATGATGCTAGGTAGGATAACTAATGTCCCTCTGGGCCAGTTACTTTTCTTAATTAATATCAATTTTCTTCAATTAAATATTAATAAATATACTAAATTTATATTCTTGATTTCTTAAGAAAATGTCTTAATTTGCTTTCTGAATTTCCTGAATAGTTCTGCTTTAGATAATTACATTTGGTCTACAAATCTAGATCTCAGCTGTCTCTATTCAATATCATTCTCCCTTTGTTAAGGTGAGCAAAACTTCTTTCTTTTCTGCAAGAAATAGATCGGAGGGGGGGAGTTGTTTAGGGTTAAGAAGAGATACTTCGGACATGATAGGATTATGTGAAGTGAGGGACCAAACCTGGTCCTTTGCAAGATGATGGAGAAGTGACCTGGAAATAAATCTCAGTATTTTGGCCACAATAGCAATCCACTGTGAAAATGCTTAGAGTGGCACAGTATAATGTTGTATTTACGGACTATGTATTTTCTGCAATAGCCAATGATCAATTCAAGTCACCACTGCATTCAAGTCAGTGTTGGCTGCTAGCAACAGCCTGGACTAATCCTTGCAGTTTTCTTTGCAAGATTTTTGAAGTGATTTACCACTAATTCCTTCCTAGGCCTGAGAGGCAGGGACTGGCCCAAATCAGCCTACTCACTTCATCCCTAAGGTAGGAGTAGAACTCACGGTCTCCCAGTGTCTAGCTGGATACTTTAACCACTACAACAAACTTCCATAGTGTCAGATGCTAGTAGGTAATTGGTCACTAACACTGAAGTTTCATGTATACTGCTAAGTGCTGTAGCTTTCTGATGGTGCTACATTTATTTTAGTCTAAGTGTAATACAAGGGACACGGTGGCTCAGTGGGTTAGGACGCTGAGCTTGTCGATCGGAAGGTCGGCAGTTTGGCGGGTCGAATCCCGAGTGCCGCGTAACAGAGTGAGCGCCTGTTACTCGTCCCAGCTTCTGCCAACCTAGCAGTTCGAAAGCATGTAAAAATGCAAGTAGAAAAATAGGGACCACTACGGTGGGAAGGTAACAGCGTTCCGTGCGCCTTTGGCGTCTAGTCATGCCGGCCACATGACCACGGAGACGTCCTCGGACAAGCGCTGGCTCTTCGGCTTTGAAACGGAGATGAGCACCGGCCCCTAGAGTCGGAAACGACTAGCACGCAAGTGCGGGGGAACCTTTACCTTTACCTTTTAAGTGTAATACAGTTTTTATCTAAAATGGTTTCTTATTTTACTTTTAAATCAAATCTATTAACCATAAACTCCTCCTCCTCCCAGATGCTCTATTATATGATATTTCTGAAAATTATACGTCAGATTTTAACTAGGTGATCATTTAATGATTTCACAAATCCACGGAGAATAGGCCTATCTTCCCCCTGCTAGGCTTTCTCTAACTCCAGTTTTAACAGTTCAGAATTAAAAATAGAACTGCCATATGTAGGACATTTCTGATTGTGAGAAATGGACTGTGAAAGGGTGATAAATTTCTATGCTTAGCTTGTGATCTTCCTGACCGTCCTTGATGGAATAACTGTTGTTTTGATCCATAAAATCAAAATTTTTCTCCATTTACTCTGGGACCTGTGTCTGATCCGAAACTATGTGCAAAAGTGCCACACTGATATACATTTATGCATATGATATGTAATGAAGTTTTCATTGGCTTTACACATATTGGATGATGTCTCTTATTTGTATCTATTCAGCAGTTCAAAGAACTGTCACATCACTATTTCAAACAATACCATCAATTTTACATAACACAATATCTGGATTTGGTTTATTTCTCTATACGCCTTCCCTTTTCTTTGTTAGTCTGAATAAAATTAATTTCATTAAGACTAATTTTAATTTATTCATGATACAATGAAGTAAATTACAGTAGATGATTTGCAAGAGTGCTCAGTGCTGAGATGTAGTCTGTGCTCAGACCACTATCATAATCCTGAATGGATTGAATCCAGATGACATATCATTTGTTGTCTGGTCCTTTGAAAATGTTTCTATAAGATAGGTGCCAATCCAGAGACCATGGTTACATTTATGACAAGCAAAATGTCAGTTCTAAACCTGTGTTATTTGTTGGAGGAAAATTAATGAGCGATAGTTGAATGATAAAAATAAATCATTCAATGAACGTGTAATTCCTGATTTTTGTTTAATGGAGGGAGGGAGGAAGGTAGAGAGACAGACAGAGAGAGAGATTACAATGCATGCTGACATTTTTAGAAACTCAAATTGTAGATATAAGTGGTTCCAAAACTTCAATAATATTTTCCCGTTTTCCCGTTTAGAGGTACATGATAACTTGTACCCTGTATTTACTTTGTATTCATATCCAAGTTTATGTAGAGCTCTGAAATAACAGAAAGTATCTTAACTTCTCAGAAATTGTCCCTAGTAGAGTAGAGAAAAAAATGTTATCAATTCTTTTTATCTTCATCCTCTATCAAAATCTTGCTGGAATAAGTAGTCTTACCATGGCAGAAAGGAGGAAAGATTGAAGAAAATTGATCCAGACTGAGATCTTTATTTCCAAGGCAAAATAGCACATTTGGTTTTTTCACCCCCTTGAACCTTTATTCTTTCTCATGAGGAAGCATGACTAATGCTATCTGTACAGCAAGTCATTGTTAGGAGAACTTCTTCTTTTTCAACACTGCATGAAATCACAATGAGGTGTATTCACCTGTTCATCAGTAACATCACAAATAATCTCACTTTTGCAGACTGAATGTTCAATTGGTGATCACCAATGCAACCAGAGTACAGATAGCACAGAGTGGCGAAAGTATAAGTTGAGAAAAATTCCATGTTTTTAAAACTAACGCACAGTTTTGTGAAATGTTACTATGATACCATCCAATTTTAGGGATGATTTAAGATGAGGATTAAAGGATCTATCCCACCCCCAAAATAAAGCTAATATTTGCATATAGGTTTTTAATAGAAAAGTTAAGCACATCCTTATATTTTTCTCAGCAGAAAGATATAACTGAAAGCAGAACATTTTTTTTTCTGTTGAGTAATGCCTTCATTTAATGGAAATGTGTAGGGAAAGAATAAGATGAGCCCAACTGTATCAGGTTCACATTGGATAGTTATTAGCATTTTGGAGTGAATGTATCCTTGTACAGATAGAGTGTAACACTCATCTTGAATGTGTGATTGTTCTGGGCTTTTCATTCAATATGCAAAAGTCTTCATTATATCCAAGTCATTACTACAATATACGTATCCATAACATTCAGTTTATTGTCAATTGTTCCTTACATTTACATAATAAATTTAGTGGCATGGGACCACTCTGGTTTATTTATTGCTGTTGTTGATGTTAACTATTGTGTATCTAGCTTTAGGGTTGCAGCCTCTGCAATTCCTTACTCAATACAATTTTGTTAATCAGATTGATCTTTACTGTATCTTCCAGTGCAACTTTGTTGCAGAGGCGTATTTCATGAGCATTTACTTCCTTTGAAACAATTCCTGTGTTTTACTGAGCTGCATTTATGTGGCTGTTTATTTTGAGCCTGCTGAGCTTGCAAGATGTTCTAAGATAAACAGTGGAAACTGAATGGAAAAAAGCTTGATTTTATGCAAAAGTGATGTTAACATTTTATGAACTAGATTAATGTTGACTGATTATTATTATTGTTGTTGTTATTATTATTATTGTTGTTGTTGTTATCTGTTCAAAACAATGTGAACTTACGCCTGCTAGTTCTTTAGCTGGTGGTGACCTTGATATACATGAAGTTCTTCCCAGGGACTTAGGATGTCATAATGTATCAGCATAGTATATGTGCAGATCTGAGCAATGTGGCCTTTTGTAACTGACAGATGGAAATTTTGTCAATGTGCAGATATGAAGTCAAACCACCTAGTAAGGCTGTATTACTATTATCCTTCTCATCTTCCCTATTACCTATTTCCTTAGCTTCTTATAGCTTCTTATAACTATAAATTTGTTGTTTGTATCTCATGACGTATGTTGACTGATGTTATTAGTACCCTATTATGATTTATGTTGATTGATTATTTAGTGTCCTAAGACTATCACTGAATGTTGTATCGTATGATTTATGATGATTGTATTTTAAGATTATGATCATGACTTGACACTTGTTGCTTGTATGTACACTGAGAGCTGATGCTCAGGAGAAAAATTCCCTGTGTGTCCAATCACACTTGGCCAACAAAGAATTATTCAATTCAATTCAATTCAATTCAATTCAATTCAATTCTATTCTATTCTATTCTATTCTATTCTATTCTATTCTATTCTATTCTATTCTATTCTATTCTATTCTATTCTATTCTATTCTATTCTATTCTATTCTATTCTATTCTTCCTCCAAGTTTTTTTTTTTTGGTATGGCACCCAGTGTGCCAATACTCTCTAGGCCCACCTCAGCCAGTTTGTGCCATAATCTTTCAATTTTGATTTTCAGATCTTAATACTTAGTGATCTTCTCCAATTTTTGGTCTTCAATTCTGTACTCCCTAGTATTGCCACGTCAATTATCCACACTTCTTTCTTTTCAATCACATAGTCATAGGATGTAAGCTGTTCCAAGAAAAAAAAAGCCTTTTGCAATTGAGTAATGGTGATTTTGTCAATGTCAAGTGTGTTCAAGTAGTACTCCAGATGTTTTGGGATTGCACCCAAGAGGCCTATTACTATTGGTACAATCTTTGTTTTCTTTTCCTGCAGTCATTCTATTTCTATTTTGCAGGTTTGCAAAATTCAGCTCCCAGATCTATGTTTAGTGTTGGAGTTTAACCATGGTGCTGTAAATTATATAGTGCAGTTGTGGTACTTTTTTGATGTGTCAGGACTACGACTCTCTTATATTTAACAATTCACTTGTCATCCTAATGTGTTTTGAATTGAAGAGTCATGATTAGGCTTCTATTATAAACTTTTCAGATTCAGCTATTTTGATGTCATTCTGTATGCACATACAGTACAGGTAGACTTCACTTACTGGATGCATTGTTCAGTGACCATTTGAAATTAAAATGTGCAAAAAATAGCTTTGTGACCAATCCCCACATTTACAAGTGTCACAGCATTCTACAATCGCACGATTGCTCTTGGGTGCTTCACAATCAATTCACATTTACAACCATCACCATGTCTCATGGTCATATGATCACCATTCATATCTTTTGCAACCAGCTGAACCACATTAACAGAGAGGACCAAAATAACATTCTAAGTCACAGTTGCATATTTTGCTGAGCATCACCCAATGACCAAAGAGGAAGGTTGTAAGTCCATTATGGTCATAAGATTTTCTGCTTATTAATCTCAGTGCTTCGCAACAATGTTGCCAGTCCCAACTGTACTTGCTAAGCAAAATGTACCTATATTGCAGGACTGTAGCTACTCATCATCTATCTGCTCATCATTCTACTGCTCATCATTCAACTACTGAAGTGGAAATGGTCTTAAGACAAAGACACCAATGAAGTTGGAAGGCTCATCATTCTCTCCTTCATTACTATCTTGCCTGAAAGTTGATGGCAGTAACATGAGAACTGAGATATTCAGCTTCCCAGACCCCAGTCATGAAACAGACAGCTGAAGAATAAACAATTCATCAATTCCTTGCCATTTCTTATGGATGCCCATCTCTAACAGACATAAGTGGAATCTAAACTTGATTCTTCTTAAAAACATGTTCTTCTAACAACAATGCATGCAGCTAGATATGTGTATTTATATGGAAAACTATGCTTGCTATCATGCATAGTGTTAACATGATATTAAAAACCATCCCACTGGGGTATCCGCATAGGCTAGCCCAGGGGTAGGCAACCTCGGCTCTTTTATGACTCATGCACCTCAACTCCCAGAAATTCTGAGTCAGCTGACTCAGGAATTCTGGGAGTTGAAGTCCATGAATCATAAAAGAGCCGAGGTTGCCTACCTCTGGGCTAGCCTGAATGCCAGCTAAGGTATCCTTATGGTGACATTTTTACTTGGTAGTAGTAGTATAAATTCTCCTAAATTTATTTTAGGGTTAAAAAAATATAAATTAAAGTCTTGTGGCCATCACCATCACAGTTAAAAGTAGAATTATTATATAGAAGTTATTTCCTCTTTTGTCTCTTCTTTTCTCCGTCTTAATAACCTGATTTTGAGAGGGCACATAATATGTTCTGTGTCTCATTTTACTCAAATGACCAGTTGATTATGAATAATAAATGTGCATCTGATAATATAATTACATGAAGTGATAGAATAAGGTATGCATCACCAGACTTCTGAGTGTTTAATAATACTGTAGAATGATAGTCCCAAAGGCTACCTTATGTTCATCTTTTCAGATCTCTCTGCTGCCATCAAATAGTTATCTAGAATTTAGTAGACTGGGTAAGGTAGCCTAAGGTATCTCTTTCCTTTTCCTGTTTTTTCCCCAGCCAACAATTCTATTCTCTTTTAAGCTTTTTCTCTCTCACCAAATTTCCCTGCCTTCATTTTATTTATTTATTTATTTATTTTATTTTAATTCCATTTATATCCCGCCCTTCTCCGAAGACTCAGGGTGGCTTACAAGCTTAGCAGGAAGTAAGTATTCATTGAACTCTCTATTAAAATTCTCCAGATGCAGCAGTCTACCAGTTTGTCCCTGCCTTCGCACCAAGACTCACCTTCTTGGAAGGAAAATGTAGATTTAAAATAAATTACTTCTCACTGGAGTCTCTGAGAGGCTACGTAGGTTGTGCTACAACTTTATTAGTAACATAAGCACTTGCAGTTATGAATGGCTGAGTCATAGCAGTCCCTTCAGTCTCATAGCACAACTTCCTACAGGCTTGCTCTGCTTCTTACTTTGGACTCTTTCTCTCATATAATTTACTCAAAAGCAGTTCAGTGAAGATTCAAAAAAAAAGTCATCCATCCCATCCTGGGTTTTCAATGCATTATCAGCGGTGCCTGCAGATGACAAATTGACTCTGTTTACAATACCAAAGATCGATTTTATTTTTTTTTTTAAAACCCCCAACTTTAATATATGTTACAGTATCTCCTCTCTTCACATTACCCCATCAGACACTTGACTGAAGGTATTTTATAATCTTTTTGTCCTTTATCACACGGAGAAGGGCTCCACATATTCTTATATCTGAGCTGTTGGATTGTTGCTTTGCTGGCCTCACACAAGAAACATCATTGATTCTATTGAGAAAAACAATGATCTGAAGAAAACAAAAGAGTGATTCCCTTTGTTTTGTTGGCAGAAAGAAGACCGATCATCCTGCAGCTTTGTTGTGACAAGTGCAAATAATGGAGAAAAATACTTGACTTCTTTTAAAAAAAACAAAAAAACTTCGCATTGGTCCTTTGAGACTTAGATCACAGTAAATCAGCTTCTTAGGGACAATTGCTATGGTAAACGATAGTCTGCTGCGTAACTGTACAGTTCTTTAAGTTGCTGCACTACATTCCCTTTTGATGTGTTCCATGTGAACAAAGCTTTTGAGCTAAGAAAAACAAATCTGCTTAGTGGATGAAGACATGGCCTTTTATGTTAAGATTAGTATTATCTTTAAAAGGCAAGCAGCATTACAGTGCATCTGTAATCCATCGTACATTTTAAACTGCTTTCTTTCATTATTTAAGATTTCTATTCTGCTGATGTGACTGCTAATTATTCAAAGCTTGAGCTTAATTAGTAACAATTGTCTCTTACTGTTTTGTTCAAAGCAATGGAAAGCATGCATACTGTATATATGGTGTAAACTTATGATTTGAATTCTCTTGTGAGGGGGACAACAGTCTGTGGACTTAGAACAGAAATCTAAGTGGTCCTGTCAGCTTTAAAGAAGCAGTTTTAATCACTGATTAGCTCTCTGAAAACAAATCTGTACTTTCTGAAATACTGCATCCAGAGTGAATAAAGAAAAGCAAATAGCAGTGGGTACTTGTCTGTCAAATTAAAATGTAGCCCATGACAACTTTCCTCATGGTTTCCCACTGAGCTATTAAACATGCCTGATCTGAGACACCTATTTCTGACCTTACATTAGTCAAGGTTGCTCTATAGTCTTCTGCCTTGACATTAAACATTTACATAAAAAACCTGGTTAAATAAATATTTTAAGTCACTTCATAAACTGAGGAAACATGTTTCAATTTCAGCAACACTATGTTTGAAGGCTTTCAAAAGATGATGTGCTGAACACATTAGAGCACAGGTTAGTACAAGGAAAGAAAGAAAAAGAAAGAAAGAAAGAAAGAAAGAAAAAGAAAGAAAGAAAGAAAGAAAGAAAGAAAGAAAGAAAGAAAGAAAGAAAGAAAGAAAGAAAGAAAGAAAGAAAGAAAGAAAGAAAAAAAAAGAAAGAGGCTCTGCTGGGAAATTAGGTCTACGTTTTTAGTGTGAGGCATTTAAGCAAATGGTTTTCTTATTTTTTAAGCTTTTTAATTAATAATCCCTAACCTTAACCCTAACAGCAAAAGAAAAACTAACCTCCACAATAAACTAATAGTATAATAAATTTTAGATATAAAGCAAAGCATAATAAATTAGAAAACTAAGTAAAAATTAATCATATTAAAACAATACATAGTTAATTGTCAAGTGTAAGCAACCAGATCTCTTTATTAAAGATTCAAGATACTCCATTTTATCTATATTATAAGAATCTCCCCAGTCTGCTTATCTTTTCTTGGGAACCAATATGGAACTGGGGAGGGGGCAGATCAGGCTATGCCTCTTGCAGTTGGGCAAGGACTCAAGACTAGTTCTCTGCTTAACCCCTCTCCTTACCTGGCTTGTAATTTATTTATTATTTATTTATTTATTTATTTTATTGAATTTGTATACTGCCCTATTCTTGTAGGACTCAGGGCAGTTTACAGGGCAGTTAAAACCATGAAATACAAAAATTAAAATCAATTAAAACAATTAAATCAAATTCAAGCCCCAAGATTAATAGTACTCAGTATTTAAGAAACAGATTAAATTTTGAAAATTGCTCAGATCCACTTTATCAGGGTGGTTTGCTCTTTTTTGCGAGAGGAGTTGACCTTATGAATTTTGAGAAAGTAGACAACGTCCTCAGAATTGTAAGTGCAACTATATGCAGATCGATCCTTATCCTTCCTGGATTGCTAAATCCACTTGGAAAAAAATGAATCCATGGTGTGGCAAATTCATTGTGGATGATCTCTAATGGGACTGAAATAATAATGGGACAATGTTTCTAGTTCTCCTTAATCTCTTGGCAATTTTTGATACCATAATTCATGTAATCTCTCTGCACTGACTTTGGCTTTCCTTTCACTGGAAAAAGTTTTCAATCGGTGCTGAGGGGCAGAGATCAAATCCTAGTCTTGCAGTTTTCAGGCTTCCTTAGGGCTCCACGTACCAATTTAAGATTTACATGAGACCACTAGGGGAGGTCAATGAGGCACTATCAATAACTTAATGGCATTGGTTATGAGCCATGGAAGCGCAGTGGTTAGAATGCAGTATTGCAGGCTAATTGTGCTGACTGCTGACTGCCAGCAGTTTGGCAGTTCAGTTGTCACTGGTTCAGGGTTGACTCAGGCTTTTGTCCTTCCGAGGTCGGTAAAATGAGGACCCAGATTGTTGGGGGCAATATGTTGACTCTGTAAACCACTTAGAGAGGGCTGTAAAGCACTGTGAAATGGTATATAACTCTAGGTGCTATTGCTATTGCTATTGGTTATTGTTGTTCAATTGCTAAGTCATGTCCAACTCTTCACAACCCCATGGACAGTGGTGGGATTCAGCCAGTTTGCACCACTTTGGCAGAACCGGCAGCTAATTTTTTGTTGCCCAAAACCTGCTTTTCAAATAAGCCAGAGGCCAAAGTGATTTGTGATCCTGTCCACTGGTTGATAGACCATTGGTATTCAAGTGTATTTTTCTTCCCAATCTGCTACAGTACTTATATTATTTTAAACTGTTTTTAAACTGTACGCCATCTAGAATCTTTGAACTTGATGATCTGTATATAAATAATAATAATAAATTATAATTATAATACATACAAACAGACACACATATAAATCATACAGTATTGTGTACCTCAGAATTCTCACCTGAAGACAAATCTTTCATCCAGGATTTTATGTTTAGAATCTTCCCATCAAATAAATCTTGTTAGCTGCTGTTCCTGCATCATAAATTCAATACACTTCAAAATTCAAATAGGTTCCAAATTTTCAAAATGTAATTTAATATCATGCTTACAACTTGAGCTCTTATTTATCTTCCCAGAATCCTTTTTGCATTTGAATCAATACTCCTCCTGACACAGATAGTCCTTGAATTACCATAATAATGGAGCCTGTGGATTTTCCAACTTTTTTTGGAGCAGTTGTTAAGTGAAGCGCTGTAATCTTTAAGTGAGTCTGGGGTTGTTAAGTGGTTCACTATGGGTTGAACTAGAAGTAAAGTAAAGCCAAAAGCTAGAAATAAAGTTTTGGTAAAACCATTGTAAAACATGATCATGCTGCAAATAGCTTTAAATACAGCCTGAATGCTCAGTGTCTGAAGTGTGATCACACGACCATGGTGTGTGTGTGGGGGCAACCAACAGAACTTTGAATGTGGGTCATAGGAATACCCTCCCTCATAGGTCTGTCAGAAGTTCAAATGGTTGTTAAGTGAATGATCATAAGTTAAAGACCACTTTTCCACCTATAAAGGTTGAAACCTGTTTTTTAAGGCTATGGAAAGATGGAAAATGAAAACATATCCTAAATATGTTTCCTGGCATTAAAATAGGATCCTGTGATCCTACAGTAGAGGTCCAAAATATTCTCTGGACTAAAAGCCGTACTCTAAAAAAAAGATAGGATGTTCTTTAAATTAAATTAATTAAATAGTATTTTAAGAAATGGTCTTAGAGAAGCTTGGTATGGCCCTTTAAGAGTTTACAGAACTGTATACATGATGATCAGTCAGCAATGAAAAAAGTGCAGAGCAAGGTCTGGGTAGAAACCACTTAAGGTTTTTACATTCAAGAAGTATAAGGCCAAATGATCCTTCCTGATGGCTCTTGATATATTGAGGTACTAGATATGACTCAATAACTATACTGGAACATTATTTTTCTGAGCTGATGGTTAATGTGTTCACAGTTGACTACTTTTATGGGATTATGAGATCTTTGCATTGTCATAATCCAGATTTAATTTTCTTGAACCTTGGGGTGAAATAGTAGTAATGTTCACGAAAGGAAATGACAGGATTTTTTGCCAGAAGTTAAAGACATTTCTCTTTAAAGAATGTATATACAGTACATGTATAGGCCTGCCTGCCTGCCTGCCTATCTGTCTATCTATCATCTATCTATCTATCTATCTATCTATCTATCTATCTATCTATCTATCCATCCATCATCTATCTATCTATCTATCTATCTATCTATCTATCTATCTATCTATCTATCTATCTATCTATCTATCCATCCATCCATCCATCCATCCATCCATCCATCCATCCATCCATCCATCTATCTATCTATCTATCTATCTATCTATCTATCTATCTATCTATCTATCTATCTATCTATCATCTGTCACACTAACTTTCCCAATGATGGATATATATATATAGCTGATACAGAAGTATTTGTGGAATGTGTTGATCTTAAGTTTTCTAAGGTTTTTTTTAAATGCAAGGCTTTTATTTCCACCTTTCCCCTCTTACAGTAGTGAACTAGTCTGGCCATTTTCAGAGGGGCAGGTTGTTACAAATGTCAGGCTGCCAGTTATACCCAGGCAATTGATCTTTTGTGTATAAATGTTTTGATGCCAGATAGTGCTTAGATAATTTGCCTGTGATCTTATCAGAACTAGCATTTATGATCTCTGTGTGGACATTTGGAATCGGTGAAACAAATTCAGGGATTTTCTTGCTTACGTTGTGAAGGGCACAGACATATTTCCCATGTGACTGAACATTGTTACAGAAGTCTTAGCTTGGATAGCAGCTTCAATTTTGAGGAATGTGGAGAGCAGCTAGCACGCTCCTAGAGAAACTGCATGTGCAAGTGAATATTTTAAGGCATTCTGAGTTGGTCTATGGAAGTAAGACACTGGATGTGTTATGACAATCCATTCATGTGTCTACTTAGCTGTGGAACTGACTGGATAACTCCACTCAGATTACTTTACAGGACTGAGCTTGCAGAGAGAAAATCAGGTGAGATCTACATGTAAACTGCTTTAAACTTTCAGAAAAACAGTGGACTATAAATGCAATAAATAAAACTAAATGATTACTTGATGGGTTATGAGCCATCAGGTTGTTTTCAACTCCTAGCTACCACGTAGACAGATTTTCTCCATGATGATCTGTCTTAGACCTGGTGTTTGAAGTCTTCCAATGGTGCATTATTCATCTCTGTAACTAAGTCCATCTACCTGGCTGCTGGGCATCCAATTCTTTTTTCTTTTCATCTTCCCTAGAATTACAGCATGTTTCAGAGAGCTCAGTCTTTGCATAATAGAGTAGGATAATTTGAGAAGTGGCTATCTATTCCCTGAGTGATGATCTATTAGTTTGTTTTCTTGGCTGTCCCTGGTATTCTCAGGACTCTTCTCCAGCACCAAAATTCAAAGGCATCAATACTCTTCTTTTCCTGTTTCTTCAAAGTCCAACTTTCACTTCCATAGAATATTATAGGGAACATCATGGCTTGCACAATTCTGATCTTTGTAAGTATAGACACATCATGCCAAAAAGGCAATAGCACAAATGCCAAAAATAGTCATGTAAGTGCTATAGAAATAGAGTTGAATAAGATCAATTTCTTTTTCCTACATTTCCTTGAGCCAGCATATTAGCATCCAATGTAAATTTTATTCTTTTTGTTATAAATAATGGAAGATAGATCTTTTTTCTCAATTTTAAATAAGCTCTAAAACACTGATTAAAAAACCCCATAATGATGGATTTCTTTGCTGAAGGAACCAGATTAATTTCAAAGATCACATCAAGGTCAGAACCCATGCAAAATGGCTGCAATGAGTCCATGATACATGTTAGCAGATACATTGTGGGCCAAAGCCCAGAATTAAAGTCACACTAGAAGCAACTTCTAGTATAAAGGGTGCTGCATGATTCTAAGAGGAAATAGATTTTTCCCCATGATTGATTGGAGAATAAGTCAGTATTTTTAAACAAGAAACATCTGGTAAGTTGGCATTGCTGTCCTTATGTTCTGCTTTTCCCAACATATCATGTATTAGCTATATGCCAAAGTTTGGCTGTTCTAGTCTCCACTTTTGATGGACATAACATGCAGTGAGACTTGAATACCAAGCAATTTCATACTTGAGATCAAGCTGTTTTTTGAAGTTGCTCTACTTCGTCTTTTTTAAAAAAATAGTTCATGTAGCAACATCTGTATGAGAGTGCAGATTGCACATACAGTATTTCATGCAGCCCAAGTAGCCAAATTTAGATCCTCAGCAAGACTTCCAGATTTTAGAATAGTATCATGTCCCTTTATTCTAGAAAAAAAAGTTCAGTTTCAAGATCTAAGGACAACAGAAATCTATGTCTACAAAGGCTAAAAAGTGACCTTTTGTATTTCCCATGACTGCATAGGCAGATCTATTTGATGTATCTTAAAGGTTCAAATTAAACTGAATCACATTTTGAATCAGACCTAAATGCAAAAAGTTCCAAGCGTGCCCTGAATAAGCTGAAGTTTTATAAGCTCGTAGAATTCACATGTCTGTATCTCAGTTATAAAAAGCCAATGCAGAAAGCTTCTCTGATAGAAAGATTTCTGGGAAAAATAGTGTTTAAGATATTTTGAAATATAACCATTGCTGTAAACTTGACTGTTTCAACCCTCTCTCAAGTTAACAGAGATTAAATAAAAATTACTATGTAAAAGGCTGAGTGTATTTTCATAGAATACATATAAAATGTTGTTTAATATCATCAATGCTCTCTGTTTTTGTTTCTAGGGCATTATTAGATATATATCTAATAATGTTTGGACTTGTTCTAATGTTTGGACTTGTTCTACAAAAATACTTTCTCTCACTCCTTGTCCCTATCCATATTTCTATTCTTGTCAATGCAAGACTTTTGGAGGCAGCAAATATAAAGTAATGCATAGAGGCTCTCACATTGGTTAAATTGACAAAGATATCGGGAGCACAGGGGTGGAACATAAATCTGTTTTTCCAACAGGAAAGAACACCCAAAATAAGTAAATAAAATTTGGGAAAATGGAGATCACATTGAACATTCATCTCTTTTTCATTAGCTCTTCAAGCATTTTGTGGATATCAGCGTGAATATAGGCAAATACGTATAAATTCAACTTTCTTCCACGTTTGGGCACATCAGCCAATTTAAACTTATCAATATTGCCTCTTGAACTCCAAATAAATTTTCCAACTTTTACATTAAGTTATGCTCAGTAAACTGCTCAATGAATATTTTTAATAACTCATTGCCCTGATCTGGTTATCGTTTCTCCTGTAATATTTCATGGAGAGTGAAAGACAAATTTGCTTCCATGTATAATTTTTTTTTTAAAAAAATTCAGAGTAGTAAAGTAAAGTAGGGGGAGAATACTGCAAAATAAATTGTAACAGGTCAGTTAGTGGAACAGATTTATTTCAACATATGGAAACAAGACTGACTATAAGTAATTATCTCTACCTGTTTGGATCTGAGCATAAAGCAGAAGGTAGAATTTTATCTACCCCTATTTAAAGCTAGCATGTGCTTAAGAGATAATGTACATTTTTGAACTTCCATGGATAGAACTCATAATGGGTGGCCCCATTTTATGGTTATTTTGAGTGTTATTGGCTGCTGTTTTATGATATTTATATTGTTTCTAATTTTAGGTGTCTTGTTATGGTGTCATATATATGAGATCGTTGGCCATAAAAATTCATTAAATAAATAAAGCACATGAGAGTAAGATTGTGTGACTCTTCATTAGTAGGGTAATATTCCATTTCAATATTTATTTTATATTTTTAAAATGCTCTAAAGTACACTTTTGTTTTTTAATCATGTTTTATCATCCTACAGAACTGCCTTGGATGTCCACCATCATTACCATATATTATTCCCAGACCACTCCTTTTTTATGCAACTTTCAGTAACAGACATACTTTGTGCAATGCATATTTCCCAGATATTTTTTAAAGTAATGGGCTGTTTCCTCATTTATTTATTTATTTATTTATTTATTGACTTCCAGCGTTGTTGAACCCATTTATGTGATATTGTCTTAGTGGTAGATTTTTCCCAACCTTATCTTGAAAGATCAGAGCTTATTCAGTGGGATTTATTTATTGTTCCATACACTATATTTATCCCTACGCCACTATTGATGAGTATATAAACTATTTGAATACTGACATTTTTTTCTGATTAAAATGTGGCTTTAAAAAAAAAGCTGGAGTGTGAAAAATTCTTAGCTATACAGGGAGCCTCATGACCTACAGAAACCATAGGAATTATTGCTAAAAAAGAAAATACTATTTTGCCTGAAAAAGATAAAGAATTACATATGTAACAGAACTACTTTATAAAATGTGGCTTTGAGCAAAGTAGAACAGGGGTCTCCAACCTCGGCCACTTTAAGACTTGTGAACTTCAACTCCCAGAATAGCTGGCTGGGGAATTCTGGGAACTGAAGTTCAGAAGTCTTAAGGTGGCCAAAGTTGGAGAGCCCTGAAGTAGAATTTAAGTGAAAAGTGCAATGAGACAAAATTACTGTAATTTTCCACAAGAAAGAGAATATGGCACAAAGGGAATGCGTGAGGAAGCTCACAGTTCTTGTGGCCTTTCTTCAGAAGATTCTTTGGATATAGTTTATAGACTGATGCTGCTATACATAGTCAATCAGGAGAACAATGAGATTTATTTCTAAGTCAGTACATGTGAGAATTCAGAATTCATAGTTTACTGAATTCTTAGCTTTATTCTAGAGTGTAAACATTTAATTGTACAACAGTACTGGCCCTCTAGGGATGTGGTGGCTTAGTGGGTTAGGACATTGAGCTTGTCGATCAGAAGGTTGGCAGTTTGGCGGGTCGAATCCCAAGTGCCGCGTAACAGAGTGAGTGCCTGTTACTCGTCCCAGCTTCTGCCAACCTAGCAGTTTGAAAGCACATAAAAATGCAAGTAGAAAAATAGGGACCACTACTGTGGGAGGGTAACAGCGTTCTGTGCGCCTTTGGCATGTAGTCATGCCGGCCACATGACCACGGAGATGTCCTCGGACAAGCGCTGGCTCTTTGGCTTTGAAACGGAGATGAGCACCGGCCCCTAGAGTTGGAATCAACTAGCACACATGTGCGGGGGAACCTTTGCCTTTACCTTTACTGGCCCTCTGAATCAGATATTAGCATTAGCCACTTTGGCTAATCTCAAAACAGCAACAATAATACAAGACCAAAACAACCCTCAAGTAAATTTACACCTGGTCTGTTCTTGATCACACCTTGGTCTGTACTTGGTGGTGAAGGATACTCCAAGCAGATGCAGTGATCAAGCTTCACTTGAGGGAATTTTTACGTTTAACTAACCTTGGGTAAGTCAACTCTCAAACCATTCCCTACAGCCTTGAAAAACCTGAGATGAATCATAAGATGCCAATTTTCTTCAAAATATATTGTTCAGTCCAAATCCACTGTTAATGTCTGCAGTAGAATATTCTACAAAACCAGGGAACTGTGCATTCTAGACCTCTCTTAGGTATGAAAACCAGCTGGGTGACTTTTGGCCAGTCATTTCCTCTCAGGCTGTCTTACCTCAGAGGGTTGTTGTGGGGAAAATAGGAGGCAGGAGTATCAGGTATGTTTGTTTATTGAATTTCCTACCACTTACTCACTTGATGGCAATTCTGCTTTGTTACTGTAGTTCTCCCCCACCCAAAATTATCCTGAGTTTAAAATTTGTTCCCGTCCCCCACAAAGAAAAAGGAGGCAGAAGTAAAATATATGAACAGAAACAAAAGTCCTGTGAAATGCCAAACTTCAGCTAAAGCCAGTTGTGGAGATTCTCCCAATAACTTTGTACGTGAGAAACAGCACAACAAACACACTCATAATATCAGTATGCTTATGTATATGCTCATGTGTCTATTTGCTAGAGAACACTTTTCAAAAAGGAGCAGGGGCCAGGAACTTTTTAAAACTGAATACATGCTGATTAAAATAAAATGTCTACAGAATAAATTATCCTATTTATAAAATTAATTGATCTCTATCTATAAAAAGAAAGAAAGAAAGAAAATGTGATGGAGATTGAAGAAGGAGAAGGGGTCCAGGAAAGAAAGAGAGGAGGGGAAATCACAGATGATGGCAATAAAGTAAGGCAATCCCCAGTGCACAGCCCATTGAAAACCAGGCCACGCAAGCAGCAAGTGAGCTCGCAAATGGAGCTCCAATGTGTGTGCAAAACCATACCTTCCCAGTGCTGCTGCTGTTCTCCACCACTGTTGCTGCTGGTCTGCAGAGCTGGAAAGGTTGAGGACCACTGAAGTAAGGGATGGAGCAAACTGAAAGAAAAAAAAGAGACAACTATCCATAGGAGTTAGCAGTGCTTTTTTTGTAAAAGAAAAAGGTGCCGGAACTCACACATGTCATACAACCAGCCTTGTTTATCCTACAAGGTTCCATCCAAAAAAGGTGCCGGAACTCCGTTCTGAGCGTTCTATGAGAAAAAAAAGCCCTCGGAGTTAGAAAAAAAATGTCATAGAAACAACACTTCAAGCATTCAGCTTTTCAGTTTCTATATATCCATTTGTTTTCAATCCCATCTTCTATTCTTAAAAGGTGAGTACTCCTTGTTATGGGGTAATTATTTCTGTGGATGAGAAAACTTGTCTTCCTGCTGGATTAGTTTCTGAATATTTATGGCTCTCAAAAGGAGTAGCAGAAGGTTTCCTCTTTGTTTGGTAGCAACACCCTGCCAATTTGACTGATCTCAGAAGCTAAGCAAGATTGGCCCTGATTTCTCCTTGGGGAACCACCTAGGAATTCCATATTATTTAGCTAGACTGGGAAGTTGAAAAAAAATATCCTGGAAAAAGACAAGTGCCAATCATGTTCATAACGCTGCCAAGAAAGTTACATGGCTGCCATCACTTAAAGTTCAGCTTGACTTGAGGGTATTGTTACCTTTCCTCTTATCCTAAGAAAGCCAACTGTTTAACAGGAAAGAACAACTGCAGTTATCTTTTCTTTGTGCATTTAATTTGCAGATCTGGAACAGACATGTGAGATGAACTTGGGTGTTAAAGAACTGAATAGCTGAGTTGAAAACATTTCTGAATAATTCTACGTAACCTTCGCATAGTTCCTCATCTGCTGATCTCAAAGCATCCTTATCATAGTAGTTTGTCTATTCTTGGGCTAGCTTATTACTTTCCGTGACAACCTAGATGTGAAGAAAGTTTACTAAATGCCTGACTTTGAAAATAACTTTAATGTGCAGGTCATTGGGCATTTTTAATCTTCTAAATTCCCTGGTATTGATTGGCAGAATAGAAGCTTATGTTTGCTGATGAAAACATGTTGCTGTTGTTCAAACTAGTGATAACTCTTATCCTTGTATTTTATACTGTGTACAGGGTTGACCCTTTCTCTGTTCTTGAAAGATTATTGCAACATCTTCTAAAACTTTTGAAAATAGTGCTTTAGGGTATAATGTAACTAATGGACCTTGGTATAGAGAAAATAAGACTCTGGATTTCTAGTCAGCCAACTCCATACTACAACATATGAGAGCACAAATTTTGAGATTCCTCATTTGATTTGAAAAGGAGATTAAATTTCTTGACTTGCCTGCAAATGGGGGCATACAAATTGTGAATGAAGCTTCTCAGTATTAACATGAGCTCTTGATTTATCCTTCAGACACACGTTGAGTAAAAATTACATCATAATACGTTTGCTATTGCTACTATAATATAGTAATGCATCCAAAGTGGAGATCCAAATAGCTTTCATATTTGAAAGTTCACTTGAAATCTGGGAATTATCAACATAAGGATTAAAGCCTGCAACTGCAGGCTACAACCAACATGGTCTTCAAAATCTTTAAATAAAACCTATCATAACTCCCCATGACCCTCTTGATTTCTGTTTTATCAGTATTATAGCTAGAGTTACCATTACTAATTTCAACCTGGAACAACTCATGCTCTGACTTATGTTCATGAGCCTAATAAGAAAAGGCATTTTTAAGAATGTGGTCTCTTCCTGAAAATTTGGTGATTATAGCCTATTAAGTAGCAGATGAAGTAGGGGTTCAAGCTGCATGCAATCTACATCATTTATTCTGTAGCCTCTAGAATCCTCCAAAGAAAATATTGCCTCCAAGCATTTCTTACAATATTAAAAATTTAGGTGTAGTTTAAGAAAATAAATAGGTGGCTTACCCTTTCCTCCCAAACTGGGGACCTGACCATATCCATTACTGAAGTGTAGACTTTGTCATATGGTCCATTAGGTAACCACAATTGTGCATCCTTGGGCTAGAAAGTCTGAACCTTTGTTTTCTGAGCAAGCAAACAAAATAGTTGGATACTTCAGCATTCTTTTCATAGTATGTCAGCTGAGAAAGATCACAGAGAAAAGGGAGAGAAGTTTTACTCTGTGTGCATTCATATGTGTGTGTGATTATGTCTGCATTTGCTTATCTGTGCATGAGTGTACTTCTCTTCATGTTATTATCCAGCTCTGCATGCGGTCCTAGGGACTGAAAAGTTTTTCTCATGTGCAACTAATAGCCCCTTTCTGTGCATCTAATGCACCCATCCAATTCCGAAGATAACCAACAAAACGGTTCCAGATGCCCTGATAATGAGAAATAGATGTGTGCATTAGTACACAAATAGGTTGTGCACAAACAGCTTGTGCTTAATATAACACATGCTCTGTCTCTTGTGGTCTTACACCATACTTTTATAGAAAGCATATTTTTCCCCCAAATAATTTATTAATGGCATGGTTGTATCATTCTTAAATCTGTGTCTGGGCACAGGCTTATAGCATAATTGGTTAGAATCATAGAATCATAGGGCTGGAAGGAGCTTTGAAAATCTTCTAGTCCAATCCATTGCCCAAGGTGGGAGACGTTATACCACCCTAATAAAGTAGTGGAAAAAATGAAGTCACCTTTCAAATGATACAGGTTCTCATCTGGGATTAATTTCCTTTGCCTTTCCCTTTCTGCAGTTTTTCTAAGATGATTTTCTTTTTTAAAAGTGGAAATAGTTAAGCTCAACCCAACTCCTTGCTCTACAAGATAAATGTTTCAAAAAGTGATTCAATGAAACAGAAGGGAAATGACCAGCATGGCCAAATGCCACTGGCAATTGTCAGGACTGGATCTTCTCAATGTATTTGGATTATTTCCTTTTATTGTATGGATGAGAAGGAATATGAAAGTGGTTCAATTAGGCAATTTCCTCACTCTTGTCAAAGCGTAATGTCCTATATAGATTTCCCACTGCCTACTTTTAGTGTAGTCTCAATCTGACACTTGAGTAATTGCTACTCACCCTTTCTATCTGTGATTTACTTTGTATTTCCTCTTGCAGGTGACAGTTAATGCATCTTGTCTGTTGCTGCTGCTGCTGTGAAATAAACAATTACTTGGAAACAGTAAGAACAAATAGCAGTGATTAGGCATAAAAAGTGTGTTTACTTTTTTGATTTGTCTATTAGTTGTTCTGCTAAATTGTCTCATTGCTTGAAAAAAACTGAGGTTCCATCAATGTATTATTATATTCCCCTGAATATAATAATGGCTTCCCAGATGTTCTTGGATTATCATTCCCATATCTCTCATCACAGGGAACTGAGATGAGTCAAACTGTAACAAAATATGAAAGCGTGCAGGCTCTTTAGGGCAAGGCAATCTTTTTCTCTTAATTCTGTCAGGCAGAGTTGACTTGATGTTGCTCCAGACTGATGGAGAGCAGATTTAATTATTCATCCAACCACATATCTGTTCATCAGCACAAACCATTTGCATTTCCTTCACAGCTTCAGATATTTCCTCCTCCCAACTTGGAGTTGTATTTTTTGTTATTCTTGTAGTTCTTTGTTATTAGAATGCCATCTAAGAAGAAATGTACTGGATCAAGTTTCATCAAAAGCATTCTTTCATTGTCAACAATGGCTTTTCAAAATTTTCCTCTATTTATTCCAAAGGTTTGGCTTTCAAGAATAGATTGGAGTTCAAGAGCTCTATTTACTTGTGCATGAATTTGATTCACAAATTATGTTATGTATTGGGCTTTTGTATATGTTGTAAATGTTTGCTCTCATTGCACTGAGTGCTAAACACTTCCTCAGGGCCAATCTCATTAGGCATGCCACATCCACTCCCTTTCACCCATCACTGAATGGGCAAGCAGAATGGATGGTTTGCATAACCAAAGAGTCCCTTAAACACATTACTACAGTGGACTGGCACCACAGGCTAGCTGACTTCTTGTTATGCAGCATATAACACCTTGTATGGCTACTGGCAAGAGCCCTGCAGAGCTGCGCTAGGGCAAGAGACTAATAACAAAACTGGACAGACTGCACCCAGATAGAGTAGCCTCTGACATGGCACACCCAAAGGCATCTAGGCATTTACAGGTGGGGGACCGGGTTTGGGCTCAGATGTATGAGCAAGGGTAGTTGTGGGTGCCAGTGAGAATTGTTAAACTGTCAGGACCACTCTCCTACGAGGTGGTCCTGGAAGATGGCGAGTCATTCGCCGACATGTCAATCAGTTGCTCCGGTGACTAACAGAGCAGTCGTCGGCTCAGGACTCCCAAGGGGAGCAGACCTGGAGTCCACAACCTCGCACTTCAGCAGAGTATTTCAGACGCTATGAGACATTTTGTGTAACAGAGAATGGGGACAGGGCTGTAAAAGCGCTTCCCCTGACCAGACCGCAGGGGCTGGGCAATCACCCAACAACCAGCAGCAAGGGACTCGAGTTGTTTTGACTCCACCGAACCTCAGAGCCCGGGTCTACCAAGCACGGCAGATGAACCAGTAGACTGGGAGATTCCAGCAATCCCTCGATGCTCTGAACAAGCCCGAAGACCCCCCAAATATCTTCAAGATTTTGTAACCATCCATCCAGGGGGAAGGGGTGTAATGTATTGGCCTTTTGTATATGTTGTAAATGTTTGCTCTTGTTGCGCTGCATGCTAATTGCTTGCATTCAATTGCTAAGTGCTAGTTCACGTGTATGTTATAATGGTTGCTAGCTGGCCCAGACTGGTTGTCTCCAGCTGGCTAAGTAGGTCTTTGGGCAGGAAACCAATGCTTCAAACCTATTGGTTGCTGCCTATAAGCCAACCGTATAAGTAGCTGCTCAGCAGCTCCCTTGTTGCTTCTGTTCTGTTTGACCTTCAATAAAGCATGTTGCTGTTTTGAATGCCTGCAAAGAACTGGCTACACAACAAATTATACCTTGTATTCATAAGAATGGACTCATAAGCTGGTCTAAAACATTTGTATATAATGATATTTTGTTTTATTAAGTTCTCTACTGCATTCATATTAGATCTTCTTAGTTCTAGGTTGCTTCTCTTCTTGATTAATTTCCATCCATTGCTTCTTGTCCTGCCCTTAAGTGCTTTGGAAAATAGCTTGACTCCCTCTTCTTTGTGGCAGCCCCTGAGATACTGGAACACTGCTATCATGTCACCCCCTAGTCCTTCTCTTCATTAAACTAGACATACCATTTCCAGCAACAATTCTTTATATGCTTTAGCCTCCAGTCCCCTAATCATCTTTGTTGCTGTTCTCTGCACTTTTTCTAGAGCAGGGGTGTCAAACTCACAATGTAATGTGACATGTTGTGATGTATCACAACTTTTTTCCCATTGCCAGCAATGGGGTAGGTGTGGTTTCGGAATGACACATCTGGCCTGCAGACCGGCAGTTTGACACCCCTGTTCTAGAGTCTCAACATCTTTTCTACATTGTGGTGACCAAATTTTACATCATGGTGACTAAATGGCAGGCTAACCAATACCCAACAAGCTATGGTTTGGTTCAATATAGTCTGTGAATGCTGTTGCACTAAATTCTCTATTATATATGTTTTCTGGCTGTATCTGTTGACACAAAGCATTAATGCTGAACAGAACTTACCATATTTTTCTGTCTATAAGACACACCCTCGTATAAGATGCTCTAGCATGCGAGTTTCTCCACACCGATCAGCTGTTCGGTGGAGCACCAAACAGCTGAGCGAGCAAATCCAGAAGTTTGGCTGGGCGACGATCTTGCCCCCTCCTCTTAGTGGCAAGCCCCCAGGGGCTTTACATCTGCACCAGGCAGCATGACAACCCACACAGACAGGCCCTGGGCTTCGGAGGTTACCATTATTTTTCCGTGTATAAGATGCTGCACGTGCATAAGATGCACATGGTTTTTGAACAGGGTGTTTGCAGGGAAAAAAATAGCATCTTATACACGGAAAAATATGGTAATATTGATGGAACTATGCATAATTTGGGCTACAAATAGGCAGCCCTTGCAGAAGTCTTATAATTAGTGTAGCATATTCAGTGTGGTTTGTTTTAATCCTGTATCTCTGATCCATTGAACATAAAGCATTTTGTGTTTTATGCCATTTAGATGCACCTTTTAAAAAAGCAAAACACTTTCCTCTGTGGGTTGGGGATTCAACAAGTGATTCTTTTCACCTTCTCTGCCTCCCTGAATGTGCACTTGCTTTCCAAAGCCATTACTTCAAATGAAGAGAGGAACGTAATGTGCTGCAGATATATCCTCTGGAAGTAGCTGCTCAATCAGGAGAATGACAAAATGATAGTGCTCTTGTTGAGAGGCTCTCCAGACTGCAGTAAAAGAGCCATAAAACATTGTAAAAACAGTTTCAAGCATTGCCTTCCCTATTCAGGAGTGAGAAGAATTTTTAAAAAGCAAGTGAAAGGAAAAAAAAATCAATCACATAATCTTGGCTGGAAACAAATGTACATGGAATGATTATGAAAAGTAAAAGCAGATTTCATGCATCACGTCAAGCCAGAGTTTGATTAATCATGACTTATTGATTAAATCACTATTGGCTTGACTTCTACAATACCCAAAGGTATAAAGTTTGATGCATAAAGTCTCCCCCATTTGTATTAGATCTTCTGAAAGGAGATAATAATAATAAAAATGATCAGAATGCAATCCTTTTTAAAGGGAATGACTTTTACACTTTAGATAAAAAATCATAGTGATGCATCATGCTAAGCTATAATCAAACATATTAATGTATTAAAGTATTGTGTTAATACTCCACAAAATAGTTTTCTGTGATTCACAGAACCAGTATTTAGTCAGCCATCTTTTAACATGGCATGCTGTCAATCCAAGCAATTTAGGCAGTTGGTTGAATTAATCATGGGTAGATGCATTGTATGAAGTTGCCACAGACCTCCTATTTTTACAAGTTTTTTTATTTATACTTAAAAGCCATGAATACTAATAAGGGGAGAGTTTGAGCTTGCTAACTCTTAAAAAAACAAAAAAAGAAAAGCTACTCCATATTAAAAATAGTAACATTGGAATATTCATATATACATTCCCTCACTCTTTAGGATATTCAGTGTGATACAGAGTACATAAAATGAGTAACCAAAGAGATAAAATGAGAAAAAGAAACTGCTAAAAGTAAGTTAAAGTTCCACTATTCACCATATTTCTGCACACTTTTGGACCCTTGCAAACCATCAAAGCCCTTTCATGGCCGTGATGGTGCAGTGGTTAGAATGCAGTATTGCGAGCTAATTGTGCCAACTGCCAGCAGTTGGATCTTCACCAGTTTAAGATTGACTCAGCCTTCCATCCTTCTAAGGGCAGTAAAATGAGAACCCAGACTGTTGGGAGCAATATGGTGACTCTATAAACTGCTTAGAGATGACCGTAAAGCACTATGAAGCAATATATAAGTCTAAGTGGTATTCCTGTTGCCATCATTCCACATATTGCTTCAGAATCTGCATTTTGTTCTTTAGACTTCTCATCTCTTTCTTTTGGAGGGTCTCCTCAATTCCATCCAACCATCACTTTATTGTTTTTGTTTTCCTCTTCAATCCATTCTCTGTTCTTTCATATAATTGTTTTGCTATACCATCCTCATTATTACTTCTGTGTGAGCAAACCACCTCCATGTAATTTTATTTTTGCACTGGCCCCACTGAGTTGGAAAAATAATGTCCTGTTTATCTTGGTGAGAAATTATCATAAACAGGCTCATTTCTAAAAAAAATATTTTATAATGTTTCTATCAACCAGCAACTTTCTTTTCTAACTGGTTGTGAGACAACTGTTCTCAGAGCCACAAATTGTTGGCTGTCCTAGACCCCTTCATCACTAAGTATTTGTGACTGGCATTTTGCTTTCTCTTGTTGGAGCTTATGTGTTCTGTACCAGCCTGCTACCGGCCCTGCAGAAAAGGCAGGGACAACCCCTTTTACAAGAAGGCAAGAGGCTGGAACTAAGCCTGCCAAATTTATGGATACAAAAGCAAACAAGACACGAACCATGAAACAGGAGCTATTCAAGTGGTTGCCTTCAGCAAACCAGCCCTCCCACGCATTCCCCTTTTATACAGTTCAGGGCATGGCTTCTCTCTGCCTCCTTCCGAGGTGCCCCATTGCCTTCCTCTGTTTACTCCTGATTGACTGCCTCCTGCATCGGGCGTCCTTGAACAGGGCCAGCTGTGGGTCATCTTCATCCACGCTGTCAGGCTCACACAGCTGGGTCTGCATCGTGACCAAGTGGGAGGGGCCTGGCTGAGGGCTCTCATCAGCAAGCTCTCCAACCCCCTCAGCAAGCTCTTCAACACCCCCCTCCTCCTCTGAGTCGTCCGACCCAACTGCCGAACCCACAGGCTGACCCTGAATCACAACATTATGCATGAGAACAATTGATCTACAGGTAGCAAAGTATGACACAATCAGACTTTGAAAGATTACACTCTACGTGCTTCATAAATTATATTGGTTCCCAGAAAGACAAATACCTATATATTCCCTCCCCCAAGTTAATAAAAATGAATGCTCTTTATTACCTCCCAAGTGTTAAAAAAGAAGATAAAAAGCCAAACTTTGTTCCTTGCAATAAGTCAAAACTGACTGATTCTGTATTAGACCAACATATTCAAAAACAGTTTGCACGAAATGTGGAAGTATCATTATTCCATATCATTGAAATGCTAATAAAAATGTCTGCAGTTAAGCAAGGCAACCAGGTTAACTTTCCAAGAGAGGACTTACGGATCCCAAGGACTAGTGGGCAAGCATTCAACAAAATGCTTTTCTTTGCATTCGGCAAACATCAATATGTTCCTTCCCCCTCTTTTTCTTCTTTTTACACTAAAATAAAGTCCCATCTACTGACAGAAAGCATGAACACTCTGTGCAGGCTGATCCTACTGATAGTGATTGATCAAACCCTCCAGAGTTCTCAAACAGACATTTTGACACATCTAGATGGAATTGCAGGGAAATTTTCTTTCCTGCTGCTGGACTATGGAATTTCCAAATGAGCAGACTAGATTCCCATATGTTTATTATCATGACCAACACTAGGGGTCACATGGGTGAGGTTTGCTACACAGCTGCAGGAGGAAGCAAATGACATTTGAAGTTTGATTGCTAAGGTCACTCTTTTCACCCCTAACTCCCTTCTTCCCAGTTGCTTTTCTAGTTTGAGATGTGAATTGTACAGAAGCTTGTGGGTGAAAAAGCAGGTTGGTTCTTGAGAAATGATCAAGGCAGAGGGCAAAGGGCTTGTCACAACCATTCTTCTGTTCATGCTTCCATCCTGCAGGGATGGTGTAACAACATCTCTCTAGAAGTTGTTGATTTTTTAAATTGGATCCTGCCTTTATTTTGCAGAACATAAGGAGGCATACATAATATTCCTTCCTCCCTGTGAGATGGGTTGGGCTGAGAGAATGTGATGGGTCCAAAGTCACCCAGCTGATTTCCATGTCGAAGGGAAGAGTAGAACTCACAATTTCCCAATTTCTTAATTGCTATACCAATATTGAATGACAATCTCTTACATTCATTGCCCCTTCTGACAAGACTATTGGGAGCTGTAGTTCAGCATCATCTGAAGAACCATATATTTCACACCCCTAATTTAATAGGACCACATAGAGTAACCATTACACCATGAAAACTAAGTGTGGACTAGTTTGTCCTCAGTAGAGGAAATGTCAAAATGAATTGCTTTTGAATCGTAGATGAGGCTAATGTAGCCTGACTCTTTAATCTCAAGAATCATAGGCCATGCCTGATTTTCTATTAAGTCACATACAATTTCCACTCTATGGCAGATCCTCCCCACCATCAACTGTGAGCTGATTTCATCATTTTGACTTTCCAAATGTCCCTCAAAATCTAATTGTGCCTCTGATCTGTTGAATTATTAAGATGGCTACATTATTATTTACATCTCTTCACCCAATATTCTTCTTTTTAAAGTTTTTTTAGTTTTTAATAGTAATAATATTATTTCAGTATTCATTAACTATCCTTTAGCTCTGTTGTATGCTGCTCAGAGTCATGATGTGAGGTGAATGGCTTTATACATTTAATAAATAAATAAAACAAGTGTTTTATGATAATCCATTCCATGCTTAGTGATGTATCAGTCCAGACTTTGGTAGACACCAGACTGGGTTTAGCAAGAAAGGGAAGCCATCAATCAGCCAGAAGAAAAAGAGTAGTGAGGAAGGAAGAAATTTCTGGATCTCCTTTGCTATAATCACTGCTCTCTAATGTGTCGATGAAGACTCTCAACACAACCAATGTTTAACCTTTAGACACCTCCCTAATGCTGGCACTTTTTTGGATCATTTTCAAGTGACTCAACATCATAATCTTAAATTACAGTGTAAAATTACAGTGTAAAAAAGAAAACTGCAGAGTCACATAATTTGTTTTTAAAAAAACAAAACTGACTATAAAATAAAATAAGGCACTTTCTTCTGAACAGAAAAAAGGCAGGTTTAAAGTTATGTATATATTTGCACTTCTTCCTTTCTCTTTTTTCATTTTTAACATCACCAACAGCTTTAGCCAAGCTTCTTTAATTCTTCATTGATTAGCTTGGCTTCAACCTGCTTGAATCTTATTTCCTGTAGTAATGAAAACTGACTGAGTCCATGAGGGGGAAAAAAAATCTTGAATTAAAGAGCAACTGTACTCTCAACAGTGACAAATAAATGGAGATAAACAATTTCCCTCGCTCGAGGAAGTCCACGCTGTGTGCACTGGGCAGGGTGGAAAATGCCTGTTCTGCTGAAGATCTGAAGATTCCCTCATGAATACTGGAAATGTTTGAGACTACATAAGTCACCGTGTGTTGTTATTATTAGACTGACATTCAGGCAAGTTCTGCTTTCCTTCTGATTGCTGAGTAGCTCAACAGGAACATCCATGTGGCATTTTTCATAGCCAATAAGTAAAAGAAACACTCAATAACAAAATCAGTCCCAAGGTATGAGCACTTACCTCACCCCATCCATCATTTTATCCTTCTAGTATACTGCTCTTTTAATAAATTACAAGGAGGACCTTTCTGGATGGTCAAGCTGAGGGTTTGCCTTGGACATTAGCTGAAAACAACATGAAGCAATGCTTGGTGGCTTAGTATTTGTGAGTGTACTGTCTGCAGGGTGTTAGTACAACACAACAAAAAAGCAAAAACAAAACACTGTTCTTAGAGTGCCTGAATACTAAATAGTTTAGCATTTGAAAAAAAAATCTGGAGCTGTATTCTTTTATCCCCTTTAGTAGTCTTTTTTAGTCTAGACAAGAGAGCTCTATGTACAGTGCTATATTTCTCTAGATAAAGATCCCTACAGTATTTTGCATAAGCTACAAAACTTGGTTTTCTTAGTTAAGCCAACAAATAAGGAAGCATAGAAATCTATTTATCCTAACACCAGCCTTGGTCAGAAAAGCAACACCCTCAGAATTTAATAACAGAATCACTGTCATCTTCCAACTCAAAGAAAGCCTACGGGGGCCATGTTTTGTTTTGTTTTTGTTTTTAAAAAAGAGAATGCCAGTGCTGTTTTCTATGGAAAATGGAGAAAATAAAACAGAGGGGAGGTTAAAAAGCAGCTCAGTGAGTCTTAGTTCCAGGTAAAGACTAAAATAATTTCAAGGCATGTTAGCCTTGCAGACTGTTAGATCAGCCTCCACATCCTGAACAGAGAGAATTGTTTTAATGAAATAGCATCTGACAAAGTTCCTTGTACTGAGATGCTATTTTGTTTCTGCTCTGATGTTAAAGAGAGGTTATCCATGTGCTGATACAAGCCTGGCTATATGAATCAGCTCTGGCATTTGGGCAGTAGTGATGAAGTGGTCCGGAGCTAGGAGTAATATTTCCCCCTCCCCTCCAATCCCTGGCAGATCAGGCACAAGACATCTGATGTGAAGTGTGGCCAGGCATTATACAGGCTCATCACTTACTTCAATAGATCAATGCCCTGACTGACAGGGTAAAGCAAGCGAGTCCACACCCTCGCCCTGGTCAATAGCTCTCCTGGGAGCAATTCTTCAACTCTGAGAGAGACAGCAAGCAAGACTGAAAAAGAACATGACAGGGAGTGAATGGGCACACTTTTCTTTTGCCTCATGGACTGGAGGAAAATACATTAAATTAGCAGTCTGGGCTGGATGGGTGGAAAACGCCTTCATCTTCTCTATCTTACCATGAATCAAATAAAGCCTCTAGAATGCAATCACCAGTATGTCCTTGGCTGTCAAATAGATCTAAAATTATTCAGCCACAGTCCTAGAGACTAATGTTGCTACTAATCTCTAGGAACTGTAGTATGTGTATGTGTTCATATACATACACATCTCTATCATCTCTCTATATGTCTCTATCATCTATCTATCTAATCTATGAAATAAGTTTCATTGCATTAAATGGCTTGCTCCCATATACATATTCCTATAATTGCAGACAATTTCCATTTTTCTGGGCACATTTCACAGCTTGACATGGTTGATAAAACCATGAAATCTAATCAATATTTTTAGTAATAGATTGTATTGTAGCCAAGTATTGTATTTGCTATATTCTTCCTAATTGTATAAGTAACACCATTTCTTCTTTATTTTTATGTCCTATGTAATAGTATGATCTTCTCACTGAAAGTGTCCAATCCCAGACCACTTCAGTTCACTAATGCCTAAGATGTCAATGTATAGTAATTTCTTTTCATCTTTCATTGTGTTGAGTTTTCCTATGTTCAGGGCTTTTTTCCTCATAGAACACTCAGAACGGAGTTCCGGCACCTTTTTTGGATGGAACCTTATAGGGTAGGCAAGGCAGGTTGTATAACATGTATGAGTTCCGGCACCTTTTTTTTTTTTACAAAAAAAGCACTGCCTATGTTTATGCTTCTCACGTTCCATGTACTTACTGTAATTCCATCTTTGCACTTTTGGATTTTCTTTTCCTATGTGGCAACATCAGTGACTAGATGTTCTGAAGACTTTAATCTAGCTCAATCAACATCATTAGTAGGTCTTCTGCCTGAGGAGGGGGTTGAATTACAAGACCTGCAAGGTCCCTTCCAACCCTATTATTCTGTGTTGTATGTTCTTCCTCAGAATAATGTTGAGTGCCACCAGACCTATAGAGGCCCATCAACTGGCACTTTATTGTCAATCATATTTTTATCCAGGAACTTTTCTCAGTCAAAGTACAGGAATGCTTTACTATTGCTTTCTCTGAGCAGTATGAATTGAAGCTTTTGTTATTGTTACTAAAATGATCATCTGCCTCTGACATCTTCACATTTTGCTGTTGCCCAATATTGTTTTGGCTGGGCAGCTGGGATGATTTTCATGCCTTGGGGGACCCTGCTGGGAGCATGTACTTTTGGCATAAGCTCCCAACATTCTTTGCTCATACCTTTAGACCATCACCACCCAGCCATAATGAGGCAGTGCAGGACCTGGGGATGGAGCACCATACAAAGCAACTTTAATATTATGCTTTAAATATGTACTATGCCTTGTAATTATAACAGTAAAGAACAGTCAATCTCTGTTCCAGAGTGCACCGACAGTGATTGCTGTTGGGGCTTGTTATGTATGGGGTGGAAGCAGCAGCTCTGCAGGTACCACCAGGTGGCGCTGTGCTGAGGCCGGATTGGCTGAAGGGTTTTCGGCGGGAGATATGGATGGATGGATTGGCCAGAGTGATACCTGGCTATGTATATAAGGGGTCCAGGTAACCCCTTTAGTCAGTACGCGCCTACTACCAATAAAGAGCTGACATGCGGTACTCATCTGTTTCTTCATTGTCATGCGGTCCAAAACCCACTACAGAATAGGGCTAGTTAGGGTGGAGACACTGGTATCTCACCCTAACATGATAGGAAGAGACAAAGCAAGCAATAAGAAAGAAATAATGTATTCTTTAAAATGTTCCCTTCGATCTAAGGCACAGAGGCAGGAAGCACTTTAGATTAATACCCCTTCCTAACCATCCTTTGTCTTTCCTTTCTTCCTGATATTACGTAAGATATAGAAATTGGTTATATAATATCCATATACACATACAATATAAATGTGCAAAGCAGTCTTACTCTACCTCAGACATGTCAAACACAAGGCCCGGGGGCCGGATCCAGCCCGCAAAGTGGTTTCATGCGGCCCGCGAAGCCATCCTGGAAACAGTGAGGGAACGGCCACCACTGCCTTGGCCCTGGCCCAGAGACCCTCCTCCTGCCAGAGACCCTCAGATCAGTCCCACTCCTGCCCAGGCCCCCATAGGCACCCTTGATGCGAACGATGTAGAGCTGGCCACGCCCACCCAGTAGGCCATACGTACTCTAGCCATGCCCACCCAGTAGGCCACACCCACCCAGGCCATACCCACCCAGCCCCCTGAGGGCAACCACAATGCTGATGCGGCCCTCAATGAAATTGAGTTTGACACCCCTGCTCTACCTACATTATCTCTCACAATAGTCAACAGGCAACAGCTGTCATTGCCAAAATAGTGGCCACAGTAAGCCATTTGGGAGTTAATGCAGATTAGATGTCTAGTTCCTTTCTCTTTCTCTTTGCATGATAAATGCCAATATTTCAGGAAGAATGTATTTTTCTTGAACTCGTTTCACCTAATTTTATATTTGTGCTGGCCTGCATAATATTGTGCATAATAAGAATGGTTGCCATGGACAGTTGCTAGAACTGCTGTAATTGATTTTACAGAGAGATCTCCCCATTCATATCTGGTTTTCTATTACATACTAACACATATTTATTGTATTTTAAGTCAGCTTAGCCATAAAAAAAGGAAGGAAGAAGGCCCTATATGCAAAAATAATTTTATATAACAGAGATAAATATATGAAGCAACCTGCCTCCAGAAGCTGTGAATGCTCCAACACTGGAAGTTTTTAAGAAGAGACTGGACAGCCATTTGTCTGAAATGGTATAGGGCAGAGGTAGGCAAGCTTGGCTCTTTTATGACGCGTGGACTTCAACACCCAGAATTCCTCAGCCAGCCAAGCTGGCTCAGGAATTCTGGAAGTTGAAGTCCACGCGTCATAAAAGAGCCAAGCTTGCCTACCCCTGGTATAGGGTTTCCTGCCTAAGCAGGGGGTTAGACTAGATGAACTCTAAGGTCCCTTCCATCATCATCATCATCATCATCATCATCATCATCATCATCATCATTTATTGTTATTATTATTATTCCTGAGATTTTTGTATTGGAGCCTGGTTTATGATAAAAACAATATTAGTTTTTTTCTGGTTCACTGCATGCATCATCCAATAAGGGACAAGTTTTGCAAAGCACATCTCTGTGTTGACTCCTGTGCTAACTGTTTTCCACAAATCATATAGCTAAAGTCAGTTGCACCCTCTTATACCAAAACCATACATTTTATTGATGCTGAGAACTAATAAGACTTAGGAAGAACTCCATGGAAAGTATGACAGAAATGTTACAGCTAGGACTTCTGTGGAATCTGAGTTCACCTGGAACTATAAATGTTTCATTTGCCAAGTATTTCTAGTGCTCTGGTCCTTAACATCCTTTCATGGTTGTTCCTGGTCTCAGCTACATCTCTTGCCATTGTGTGTTTTTTCTAAAATTTAATCTCATTGGCTGAAATGACTCCTGTATTTTTGCTAACTGATACAGTTACAGAGATATAGATCAAATCTGCCTTTCTCAGTGTTGCATGTAGCTACAGGACATTCCATTCCACAAGTTGTTCAGCAAATACATTTTTTTTAAAAAAGGATAGCTGGTGTACTGGTGAACTGAAGAACTGATTAATCATAGGGAGAAAGAACATGAAAAGGCTAGATAAGATAATATTATTTCTATGACAATAAGGATCAGAACATTTCAGCCAATTATTATTCCAGTAATCATCCACATTTGTGAAAGCTGAATATTTAGAAACAGTGAGAGAAAGAAGATAGAAATTTTCAAATTATCATTTTGGAGGCCATCGCTGGGAATTAAAGGACCACAAGAAGAGCCATTCAGTCGGTTCTGGACTATAGTTTTCATTTCTTCATCTCATGTCTTTTAATTTCATTTCTAATCCATTTGGTCCAGGTCAAATCAGCCAACGGCAGTTCACAAAATAAATTAAAAACATCAGTAAAATCACAGCAGCTACAAAATATAATAAAACTACAATCAATAAATAACAGCAGGACCCAGACAAGCGACATTATGTAACTTTACATTTTAAAATGTCAAAGTGGGAATTTTATCACAGAATTCTAAGATGGTCAGACCTGAATATAAAAGTGAACAAATTTCTTATTAAATCAGATTAGAAAGGGAACTGTCCAAACTTTGAAGGAAGTAGGATTCCATAAAATTGGTTTCACTACTGACTAAGGACCAAGCCCGGTAGATTTCAACTATATCTCCCTCAAAGTTGGTACCTTCAGTAAATCCTTCAAAGATAATTTGGGTTATCAGTTTATAATATATAGGGAAAGCTGCTCCTTCAGATGAACAGGGCCCAATTTATCTAGGGATTTATAACACAAAATAAGTTATACATTTAATTTGGAATTTAAATTGAATTTAATTTAGAATATTTTGAACAACCATGCTCATATTGGAGAACACCAAACCAAAGACTGGCTGCCTTATTCTGGATCTTCACAATTTCTCAGTTTTCTTGCAAGGTAGAATAGATTGCAATAAAGTAATGAAGAAGTAAAGCTTGAGAAGCTGATCAGGAAGCCTATGTTTTCTTGACAGGGATTTGAGAAGTAGTAGAAAAGGAAGACAGTGGATGAGTTATTATTTTAAATAATTATTTTAATTATTTAAAATAATTAAAAATGTTTTAATTTTTGTCATTCGCTTTTCATTTTGTCCCTCCTTTGGCATCCTTTCTTTAATGATTCTATTCACTATTTTAATCATATTAGCATAACTCTTCTCCTGAGGCCAGTTGGCCATGAAGAATTGACCACAGGGAGTTGTCCTAGACAATGTTTTCCCACATCCTCAGTGCCCAGTTATTCATCTACCAGGATTAGAATCAGATTTGCCTCTTCTGAGGCTTTTAGTAGATCAGGGGCTTTCCTGTTTAACACTGATCTACTTACTTGTAATAGATCTACTTATCTGTATGGGAATCTACTACGTGATCTACTACACTGTACTGCAGTGATGTTGAAATAAATCCAAGAGTATCTTCCCCTTGTAACAGTGGAGGCAGAACCGGACATGTTGGTATGGCTGGAACAAAGTTGCAATACTACACTGATCTACTTATCTGTAGTATAACAGTTGCAGGATTTGGGAATGGCCGGTCTAGAGAAAAGAAGGACTGGGGGAGGAGGCATGATATTCCAGTATTTGAGAGGCTGCCACAGGGAGGGGGGCAGGGTGTTCAATTTTCCAAAGCACCAGAAGGCAAGACAAGAAACGACAGATGGAAGGAGAGAAGCAACCTAGAACTAAAGAGAAATTTCCTGACAATGAAAACAATTAACCAGTTGAACAGCTTGCCTTCAGATGTTGTGGGTACTTCATCACTCAAGGTTTTTAAGAAGAGACTGGACAGCCACTTGTCTGAAATGATACAGGGACTCCTGCTTGAGCAGGGAGCTGGACTAGAAGACCTTGACGTCCCTTCCTACTCTATTCTGATTAAAGAGTTGGAGGGAAATGGAAAGTCATTAAAAAGCAATGGGGTTCTTATAGGAGATGAGTTAGTAAACATTTATGTATACAATTACCTTAATTGTTAGTACCTGATTAAATAATCAATTGCCCTCCATTTATACTTTTTACTGACCATAATTTACATGATTTTTGTACACAATGTGCTCTAATAAACATTATAGTGCAAATTAAGGCCTTATCCGAGTTGATTCCATAACAGCCATTTTAGTCCAATGGGATTAAAAAGCAATCCTAACATGCATGTTTAACAAAAATTAGACTACACAGTCTCCTTCCTGCTAAGTATTGAAATCTGCCAGAGGCCACTTATGTTGAGGCACTAATATCCATCATTTTACAGAATCTGAACAATAATGATACCATGTGTTAGAGTTTCTTTACAAGCAATAATCAAATTCATACCCGACATATCCCAGTCTAAATTGTTAAAATGGAGATTACATTTACCCATTAAATTTCAAACTGCCAATATTTGCTGTTCAACTTTGTCTCTCCTTGCACCACTAGTTGATTGCATACTTATGATAAGCATTTTCTTCAGCTTGAGATTTAGATGTAGATAGTGTCCTGCTCCTGTCATGGGACATGTAAAATGTTTTTTTAAGATCAGTGTTGACTGGGTTTTTTAGTATTTGGGGAATTTAATAACTTATTTTAGATAGAGTTATTTAAGGAATCTGCAGAAATAGACATGTGGTTTTTCATCTTTTGTTGAAGATAAAAAGGCTGACAAGCACTAATCATGATGAAATTGAGTCCTATAATTATTTTGTATTATTTCAATGGATAATGTAGTACTGTCAATTCCATGGGATAGACCACAATGAAAATAGCATTTTCTTGTATGCTTAGATTATCTATAGCATTAACTCTCCTTTTTCTTGTAGATGTCCAATAAGACCATGGTGTAGCTTCTGTTGGGATGAATATTGTTATATACATAGAGGATGTTACACAAATATAAGCCACTGACACCACCAGGTGGCAGGGTGCCCTGCCCGGATTGGCAGGGTATTCTTTGGTGGGAAATCCAGATATTGGGATTGTTTCCAAGTATACCTGGCTAGGTATATAAGTGGGGCTGTTGCCCCTTTGTTCATCCAGTCTGTGCTACATCAATAAAGTGTTGGTATGCTGAACTCCGGTGTCCTGAGTCATCCTGCTTGGCCATGCGGTCCAGAGCCCACAATATAACAAATATAGGTTGTGTAATATGTGAGCTGCCTTTGAAAAGAATTTTGGAACTTCAGTTCTGCCTCAAAATATTGGTAGGGGTTGCTTACAGACTACCAGACTACCAATTCTGGATACAAAGTGAAGTCCTATGGAATCCAACTTGACTTTGGGCTCACTTTTTTGAATGTATGTACTCCTTGTATTCTTCTGTCCAAATCTGAAGAACCTCAGGAGAGGATTCTTTATGGCAGGAACATGAGAAAAAGGTATGATGGACAAGGCCTAGGAATTCCCTATCTAAAACTTCCTCCACTTCTGTAAACCTCCTGTTAGCAAGTCAATAGGTTAAGAAAAAAACAACACTCAGATGTTTTTGAAACTTGCTACCACAGTAATTTTTAATCTTATTGATCAAGTTTAGTTCTATGACATTTTTAATTTTAAGGTTTTAAACCCAGCTTCATTATTTTGTTGCCAGCCACCTTGAACAGCTTTGTTAATGTAAAGTGTTCTCTGCTTAGGTCAGTACAATGTTCATGTCAGTTCCCTGTGCTTGGATTTACAATGCATATCCTGTCCTCTAAGAACTAATGTCCTGTAGCAACTCAATAAGCTTAACAACCCAGAAACTACTAAGACTATATGTTTCTCTCCACCTAATAGAGTAGAGCAATTCCTCTGAAGCCAGTTCATTTTGTCTAGTAATTTTTTTTCTTTTTTTAGAAAAGAACAAACGATCCCTGTAATTCAACACTGTTTTTGTGCCATAAAGAGCCCTTGCTTCAGTATAATCTGGTGAATATAGTGCTATGCAACCAAGAATTGTCTTTTATTAGCCTAAAAAGATTCAGTAGACTTCCCTAACACAGAAACCTCCATTTGTTCTAGGATGCAATGCCCACCCTCCCAGCCAGCTTGACAAGTACATTGAGGATGATGGTTTGTAATCCAAACATATGATAAGCAAATGATAAACAGCCAAGAACTTAGGTGCTTTTAGAATGATCAAGATAATGTAAATAGGTTCTTCTCTTACTGCATGAGAAGAGAAATTGGAAGTTTCATGAAAGAGCTGTGGTGGTGCAATGGTTAGAATTCAGTATTGCAGGCTAATTCTGCTCACTGCTAGCTGCCTGCAGTTCAGTAGTTCGAGTCTCACTGGCTCAAGGTTGACTCAGCCTTCCATCCTTCTGAGGACCCAGAATGTTGGGGGCAATATGCTGACTCTGTAGATTGCTCACAGAGGGCTGTAAAGCACAGTGAAAATAGTGTGTAAGTCTAAGTGTTATTGCTATTTGTCCATCCTTTTAGGTAGGCCAAGTCAAGAAAAAGACACAGCAGGGATTCCAAGAAAGCCATTTTATTATTGTAGGGCATAGTAACAGCATCTTGAAGCCTGTTCAGGTTTCTCTCTGTATCACCTTATATGAAACAAAACTAAAGTGGGGTAATTTTGAGTTTCTTACACTTATTTCAGTCTTTGGACTATAAAATTCTGCAAGTCTACATTTTCTGAAAATTCCTCCTTAATGGTCCTTTCAGCCCTTCACCAAAGCGATCTTTAAATTCCATTACAATATTAAAGATGTTATGAAACCCCTCTAGTACAGGGCCATATGCTTGATTTTCTGACTACCAAATAACATCACAATAGGTGGAAGATTGGAGCTAGGGGCCAGCCATAGGGGATGAGTGAGAGGCCTGTGTTCTGCTACCCACTGTCAGGGGATACTTTGATGTACAAAATGTGGGGAGTAGGATCGTGGAAGACTCATCTCAATTTGTTCCTGTAACAGGTAGTAATAAGTAGTAATGAGGATTATAGGTAGTTCTCATTAAACTACAGTAATTGAGATTGGACAATCCATGTCTAAGCAAAGCAACGTGTCATGTTTTTAGGCCATTTGGTGACAGCATTTCCAGCACTTCTGGCTGCAGTTGTTAAGTGAATCCACTGTTGCTAAGCATGACATCATATGGCCATTGTTTGTGATTTTTTGCTGTCTTCCTCATTGACTTTGCTTGTTGGAAGCCAACATTAAAAGTCACAAATGTAATCATATGGCAATTGTGGGATGGCACAATGTTATGATTGTGCAGCAGTACTAAGTACCCAAATCACAATCATGTGTCTGCAGGTATGCTACAATGACAGCAGCTATGAGGACCAGCTAAGGTGCCATACATTCAACACAACTTCAAACAGTCATTGAACAAGTGGTTATTAAATCAGGATCACCTATACACCATATGTTTATCACCTCCCACAGGTACTATTCTCCTATTTTCTTTGTCCTCTATAAATTCCAGTCAATTGTGTCATACTAGGGATGACACTTAATGGTTAAAAGAAAGAGGAAAAATGCAGAGAGACAGAGGATAATAGAAAATTGGTGAGGATCTGTTATACTCATGGCTTAATTTCTGGTAGTTGGTGGAAAATGTTAGTGGTTTGTGTGCAAATCAAAATACTGTTAAGTTTATTTTAGTTAATGAAGCATTTGAAAAAACAACAACATTTTTCTGCCTAACATGATAGGAATCAAAAATTCTGTGGGTTGGTAAAAGGAGAGATAAAGACAAAAGCTAATTTTGCTCCAGTTTTATTTAAGATTTATTTTTTCAGTATTTGATCACTACCTACTTATGACACAAATTCCCAAAATTTCATGTCAACAGCAACTTTTAGAGGAATTCTGCAGGTTGAACCAGGAATTGGGTGGGGACATATATGCAGCTTTAGGTCTTAAATTCTATATTTCCGATTTAGAAGTCTGCAAATCTAAACCTATATTAAATTATGAGGCAGATTTGGGGAGGAGGAGGGGTGACTGATCTAATTTTGATTCCTGATGACTACTTGGATAAGTCCATGCAATTTTCTTCACAGTATTTTCAAGACTGATTTGCCATTGCCTTGGGGATAAGAAAGAGTGACTGGCCCACCTGACTTTGTGCCTAAGGCAAGATTAAAGTCAAGGTTTTCTTATTTCTACTCAGGTATCTCTAACCACTACACTACAGTGGACTGTCTCACTATGAAATACATATTTATTAAACATCCTTCACTGATAGTTTCTTAGATACTTTTCAGAATTTCAATCTGAAGTTAATAAACCAAGATTAGTTTTTTTAATGTCCTCCTGTTATAGTTTTTCACTTAAGTTTCACTTACACTGTATATTCTTATATCTTTAATAATTTTGCTATTTTTATGTTATTGTAGTTTGTTTCAATCATGGCCATCTTAGATTTTAAAAAGGTAAAGGTAAAGGTTCCCCCACACATGCATGCTAGTCGTTTCCAACTCTAGGGGCTGGTCCTCATCTCCATTTCAACCCAAAGAGGATGCTTGTCCAAGGATGTCTCCGTGGTCATGTGGCCGGCATGACTAGATGCCAAAGGTGCACAGAATGCTGTAACCTTCCCACCGTAGTGGTCCCTATTTTTCTACTTGCATTTTTACGTGCTTTCAAACTGCTAGGTTGGCAGAAGCTGGGATGAGTAACAAGCGCTCACTCTGTTACGCGGCACTCGGGATTCGACCCGCCAAATTGCCGACCTTCTGATCGACAAGCTCAGCGTCCTAACCCACTGAGCCACCGCGTCCCTTAGATTTTAGGAAAGGACAATTCTCTTTTCCATATTTTCTTCCTTCCCACTCTTCTATCCTTGAATTTCCCTCTCTGTTGTTCAAAGGCTATAGAGAGTAAAGTATTCTTATGCCAGTGCCACATTTCAAGAGTTTGAAATAAAGTATCCTTGTGTTTTATCTGTTTGCAAATTTCCAAAACCATTTCTTGCTTGCAATGTCTATGTTTGCTATCTGATATATTTTGGAGGATGCAAAAAACAATGAAAATAAAATGAAGAACAAATGAAACACTGTCAAAATATTCTTATCATCAGACTTTATGTGATTATATGCATGATAAGCATGCTTTCAGCCATAGGTTCTCATTGGCTCTTTGTGCATCCATGCAGACATAAAACAATGTGTACATTTAACCCTGGGCTTTTTCTTATAAGAAGCTAAGCAGAGAAGGTACTTTAGATTCCCATAGGATATAGATTTATAAGAGAAAGAGGATATGGAGCCAACAAAGTGGAAAGTCTTAAAATATCCAAGAGGTTGATGGCAGAAGAACATTGGAAATGGAGGTGGAGGCTGCTAGGTGAAATAACTGAATTTTGGCAGTTTTACTGACTTCTTTGTTTTAATTCAAAGAAAGAGTGCATTATGATTTAATCTTAGAATGTATGGGCCAATGTTTGTAATCACTGAAGGCTGTTTAGTTCATGAATGATTGGAAATCCAAAAAGTATTTAAGGTTGAGTCCTGGAAGATTAAACAAAAAAGAAAAAGCACAGTAAGATAAATTACTAAGAAATTGAGAAAGCACAGGGTGATGTACCTGAAGACAGATGAAAGAAAGATTGAGGGTTCGACCCAGGCCAGCTGCCATTTGACTGAGAGAAGAAAATGGTCCATTTTAAGTTAAATGAAATATTTTAAAAAACAAACAATCCATAAAATACTATACTAAGCACTGCCTCTATCAATCAATGTCTTCAAAGCCATATACATACTCTGGAAAGGAGAGTCTGATGAGACCATAGATAATGAGATAACAGGATTTGCGACAATAAACAATGTAATTTTGCCTCATAGTTCTGAAGCTTACCAGCTCAATCCCTAAAATAAACTGGTTCTAATTCAGTGGTGATGTACTAATTAAGCAGACAAAACATGGATGGGAGCAGGAGAATGACCCATGTTATAAACATACATAAAATAAAGAACTTTATGGTGGCTGGATAAGCTATTATTCAATAATTTCAACAAAATTGCACTCCATTTCTTAAGGTATGTACCTGGTTTCTCACTTTTTGTACCAGAGTTAGGAAATATATTATGGACTGAGAAGAGTTGACTACTTACTTGCTGGGGTGGCTCAAAAAGTGTAGCTTTTTCTTCACTTTTTCTACTGAAATGTTAGAGAACTGTTGCAGAAGTCAAAAGCAAAAGTAGCTAAATGTAAATAATTAGATGGCAAGCAGCAGATACGGAATTGTACAATGGGGGAGGGGCAGGGTGAGTGAAGTACAGATTCCCAGCTATTCATCATTAGCTCCTCAGCAGTTCCACTTGGGTTACAGCAATTGGAATTAATTAGGTTTAATTAGTTATGACTAAATCAAATTCCACTGATTCCATGAATATTAATTATCTCAAGTCATGGTTGACAATCTGGTAGTATTGTAAGCCTGGAAATCCTCAAATAGAATATTTTCTCCTGAGTTTAGGACTTGGCTTTGGTTCCGTAACATAGGTTTTGGATTTATCCCATATTTCTAAACAATATTTAGTACTTCCAATGTTCTAAAAATCTCTTGATTTATTCCAGCAGTTTCCTATGACCACATGAGGGGGATCTTTTAAGATCACTGTCCAGGTACAGACCACTGTTCAAGAAAGGCAGTATTGCATTTTCTGTGTCCCTAGAGAAGCATAACAAAAATGGCATTGCAAACTTTATGATACATGCTTATTTCTATTGCCTCTGAAATCAATGGTTTCCAGATTTAATTATTAATAAAGCTACACCTATCCAGATTTACTTATAAATAAAGCTACACCTATTTATCTAGGCATCTATTCCTGTGTGCATTAGGTATTTCATTCTTAAAGAGCCCTCTTTTCCCTGTTTGTCTTACAAATAGCCTTACCTGAGCTACAACTACCATTTTATCCACCATTCAAGCACACCAGAGGGATGGAGCTTCTTTTTTAGACTTGCATTCTGCTACTATCAGCTCCGCACTGCTGGCTGCATTTTGAACTGCTTCTGTGGTATTGTCTCTGCACCATCTGTCTGTTTAGTATAGAAAGGGATGATACATCATCAGCTGCTGGCTGGCTGTAGGCTATCAGTGCCTGTGGTAGAGATGGAAAGGTTACCATGCTCAACTTGCCTTTCAGCTCTTCTGCTGTTATTTTTCAGAATTCATGTCACTCTTCCTTCATCATCAGTTCCCACTGCAGTCTATCTTGGTATCTGCTTCCATCTTTGCCTGCACCATCTTCCTTTCCTGCTTTTCCAGATGACAAACATCTCCTTCCAGGAGCTAAAGGTGCATTCTTTCTGGAGTTGGATCTCCAGTTGTGATCCAGTTCCTTAAAGTCCCAAGTAAAAAGCAATAAAGGGAAGGAAGGGCACAGATTGCCTAAGTTAGGCCATTACAGCTTGTGAGTCACCAGTCTGAATGTAGTCTAACAGAATGTAGTAATAAGTTACTAAAGCCTCAGGCTTGAGTGGCAGATGGAAATGCTAAAGTGGGATTATTAAACTAAAAGCCAAATACCAGGTGTTTTCTGCCAGTTGGGTTGTGTTTTGCTTAACATTTGTAGAAATCTATTTTTATGCTTCCATGTTGTGATAGAGACACAGATTGTAGTAAAATGCATACTTGTTTTTATTCTTAAATTGCAGAAACTTCTGGTATGAAACTCCAAGACATTTCTCATGGCCATTACACTATGCTTTCTACTTCATTGTCTTAGTGTAAGACAAAGCTTAGGAAATATTGGGAAAACCAACCAGTATTAAAAGAGGTAAGGGACGTGGTGGCTCAGTGGGTTAGGACGCTGAGCTTGTCAATCAGAAGGTCGGCAGTTTGGTGGGTCAAATCCCGAGTGCCACGTAGCACAGTGAGCGCCTGTTACTCATCCCAGCTTCTGCCAACCTAGCAGTTCGAAAGCACATAAAAATGCAAGTAGAAAAATAGGGACCACTATGGTGTGAAGGTAACAGCGTTCCAGGCGCCTTTGGCATCTAGTCATGCTGGCCACATGACCATGGAGACAAGCGCTGGCTCTTCGGCTTTGAAACGGAGATGAGCACTGCCCCCTAGAGTTGGAAACGACTAACACACATGTGCGGGGGAACCTTTACCTTATTAAAAGAGGCACTGCTTCCCTTGTGATGTTATTCTGTATTTTGTCCTGCATAAAATTCTAGAGGTCCTGTAATTTTTTCTGGAACTATAAATCTAGAGCAGGCATGTCAAACTGCCAGCCTGCGGGCCGGATGTGTCATGCCAAAACCGCACTCACCCCATTGCTGGCAATGGGGAAAAAGTCGCCATACGCTGCGAGTTTGACATGCCTGATCTAGAGGCACTGACAGAATCGTAACAAATAGGGTGGCCCTTCCCAATCTGACCTTCTTCAGTTACATTGGATAGCAACTTCCATAAGTCTAATATATCTCAGAATGCCAAATTGGTACAGAGGTTGAGATAAATTAGAATTCTATTTCTTCAGCCCCATCTTTTAGAACCTGCACAATTAAATGTCAAGTTCATTTCAAGAAGCTACTATCTTCTTGATCTAATTTAGAAATTGTCCTTTGAATCATACTTTATTAAAATGTTATAGGTTGTAAATCGGGAATTGTTTTCTCTAGATTGCCTGTAATCTATATTGCAAGATTATCTTAAATGCCTCAGATTCAGTCTGGGTTGCAAGGAAAAACATACCTGAAAAAGAAAAATACTCCAATCCATCCTTATAGGAAAACTGTGAGGAATTTGATGCAGTTTTTCATTTTAATCTACATTCACAATAAAAAGTAGGAGTGTTCTGTGTAAACAATATGGTTTAATCCTTAAAAAAATACAAGAATGAAAATGAATTGTATTAAGACAGAACATTATTAACATGCTAATATTAAGTCTATCAAGGTTCCCTTGAACATAAGGTTCCAATTTTGCAAAAGTTAATTGGTTTGCCAATTATCTGCCTCTGAAATTAAACTAATACACATGTACTGGTAGACTTACAAAATTATATAAATCAGGAAGATGTTGAATAAATTCCAGAAAGGTCAAGATAATTCATAGATACAGGACTGTACTTTATAAGCTTTTGCAAATACTATTTATTCTTATGGGCTTTGCAAATAAATGTCCAGGATAACTGACTGAAGCAACAAAATCCAAAAGAAATAAATAAAAAGTATACTTAAAAGTATACCAGGAATAGATCTTTAAACCTAACCCTATACAAACATTTAAATGGATATGAATTGGAAAAGCCTATTGGAGACCTATCTGGATAACTACTGTACTTGTTTTTTTTAACTAATAAAAACCTTCACAGCTTACATATTAATTAATAATTAATTCTTCTTATAGAAGAAAAATATTCCATTTCTTCTCATCTCCATTTTTAAATATAATGAAATACAACCATTTCTTTCTGGTGATTCAGACTTGTCCCCAATATACGATATTTGCATTCAATGGAAAGGTTTAACCTGATTAGAACAGAGAAATCTCAATGAGAGACTTTTAATCAGACCTCATTCATGAATGTCAAACGGTGCTCATTTTCCAATTTGCCATCTATATAATGTAAAAGACCCAAGGTGGAACATTACAATAGGATGCTAAATCCATCCAGGTTACATAGTCTTCAATGAGAATCCTGTTCTAAATGATCTATGATCAAAATTAAGGGTTGGGATGAAGTTATTACAAGATCAGTCTATTTCTGTATTAAAAGTAGGAAGTCTATTGGGGTTGTGTACACGCAGCTAGAATTTTAAGAGTATGACTTGAGTTGTAACTCTTGTGGTCAGTGTATCTAATACTGAAACAAATCATGATTGGATGACCAACTGGTGGATGAGGTTGTTTCCTCCATGCCTCCTCCTAGCTTCACAGAAAAGTTGCTATAATAAAACATTTCTCAAACTTGGCAACTTTAATATGTGTAATTCAACTCCCAGAATTCCCCAGCCAGCATGCTGTCAAAGAATGACTGATCAATTGTAACTGGGAGATTACAAGAACAAATAAATGATGACCGTTCTTTAGAAAAGTTGTTATCTAAAATAACCCTTTTATTCTGATGATAACTTTACAATGAGGCCCAATCCTGTATAAATTAAAATCTCCATTAAAACCATTCTAACTTGGCAGCTGTTAATAATCCAGTAGTAGGATAAAACTAGCTGTCATAACTAATATGATGTTGCCATGTTCCCCTCAAGGACTTAATCTGTACCAGCATTAAGAATGATATTGAATCAACATCACAGAGTCTTGTCCATTGCATCATTGTTGGTGCTCTGAAATGAAATAATTATACTTGTAAATTGTTGGTGCCATTTTTCATTCTCCACATTTCTATGTCACATACCTATATTGTGACATCTCTGTTTAATAAAATATATGAAATAAAAGGAGTCTGTACAATGATTGGTCCACAATATTAGTTATTTGTTAACATGCACATATGCAATATTGGAAAGATATCCACATTGAATCTCTCTCTCCCTCCCTCCCTCCCTCTCTCTCTCTCTCTCTCTCTCTCTCTCTCTCTTTCTCTCTCTCTCCCTCCCTCCCTCCCTCCCTCCCTCTCTCACATACACAGATCTATTACCTATCTGTCTGTCTATCTATCACCATCATTTATTTATCTATTATCTACCTATCAGGTTGACTGACTGATTTAAACTCTGCTTCTAATGTGACTTACAAATTTTAATTTAAAAAGGAAAGAAGATAACATTTTAAACATAAATTATTGTTTATTGTTAAAATAATTTCAGCATTCAAATCTTGGCAAAAGAGACACAACTACTTACAAATTTTCTAAATAGTGAGATAATGGGAACCAAATAAGTACAAGCCCCAAAGACTGAAAACCATTGGCTGGGATGAATGTGGGAGAAGGGTCAAAGGATTTGACTGTAAGACCTTTCTCCATCTCTCTCTCTTTTATCCTCATGTATGTAATAAGCTGAAGCACTTCATGAGCTAAAAGAAAAGTGTGACAGAAAGATTGTTACACTGTTGTTGTAACACTTAATTCTGCTCTACTTAATTCTCTGTTAACTTGCTAACACACCAATGTCAACTTTTCTTGAAATTATTTTATGCAACCTTTCTTCTCTCTCTCTATTAGTCCCCCTATGCTGGCATGCGCTAGAGGCCTCTCTGGTTATTTTTTATAACACAACTTTTTTTGGCATTTAACTGAATGCCACTTAGTCCATTACTGAATATGAATAATATAAATTTAATATCTTTTGTGTAGTTGGTTTATAATCCTTCCAAATATTTAGCTTGAATTATTGGCTGAATAAGGAATATTGACTTTAGTCTGTTTGCTGCTGAGCTGAACTAAGTTTGATTTCTGGGCTGTTAACTTCTTTTGCAGTAACAGTTTTGTTGGCAGTTATGAACTAATACACAAAATGCATTCTTGTATTATTCTGTGCAATATATATTTCACATCATTATGAAATATCCCTTACATATGTAGGATTGGGCTTATATACATCCCTGAAGGAAACATGGTGGTGAATTCAATGTTTAGCCTCATCACTTCCTAATGTCAGTGAATTAGATCTGGAATCAACCAAGTTGGTTTTAATGTGTTAAAGTAATTGATTGAAGTTGACCTTCAATCCTAGAAACTTACTAACGGACTTTGGCCCAATTATTAACTCTCAGCCCAACTCAACTTGCAGGATTGGTGATGTGAGTCTAATGTCACACAAAAGATCCGTGTTTACCTTGGGCTGTTGGAGGAAAAGCAAATGTTACTCTAGAGCTAAATAAATAAATAAAAATAATTTCCATCCATGTTCTTTCTCCGCAAGAAAAAGAAGATGGCTGGAAAGCTATTGGAAATATATTGATCTGATACATTATAGAACCTGCAAACAAGGACCTCTGATTTATTCATATCCCTCTGGGCCTTTCCAGATTTGAATTGCATTCTAGAATGTGAATTCAGAAGTACATCAATACCTATCATGATTTAGAACTCTGTTGAGGGTCCTACTTCATCTCCTGCTTATAGTACATTGTATCTTAGGATTCACTCTAAAGGGAAGCTGACAATACAAAAGCCAATGAATTCTAACATAGTGCCTTCTATGGGCACTATACTTGTATTTCCCCTTTTGTTTGGGGATGCTGACACTGACACTCCAAAAGTCCAACACTTCTGGAGATTGATATATTTAGACAGACTAAACTTCTACTTTATAAAATCAGTACATTTAACAAGAATTTGCAGCTTGGTAACCAGGAGACATAGCTACTCCCAGTCTCTGAAGATGAGGAGCCTGAGCTTCCCAGGGAACAGTGGACAGTTGTAACCTGCTTGATTGTGAGATGGGCAGTGTATAAATTTAATAAATACATAAAATATATTTTATTTTTTAAATTTGATTATTTGTACAAATAAGGTGGTGTACATATCCAATACACCTTCCTTCTCCTATTTTCTCCACAACAACCCTGTGAGATGAATTGGACTGAGAGAGACTCTCTGGCCCAGTGTCATCTAACTGTGTTTCATGGCTAAGGCAGGACTTGAATTCACCATTTCTTGCTTTCTAGCCTGGTGCCTTAACCACTAGACCAAGCTGGCTATTAAGAGCAGAGCAAAGATATTCTCCATGGCTCCTTGCAGGAAAGGTGCCTCACCCATTCAAATGACCAACAAACATCAGGGTTGCTTCCAAAAGTTATAGCCTTCAAAAATGTGGTTTGGTTAGCTTCTAACCTAAAAAGCATCCTTATAAATACATAACAGGATGCCATACAGCATAAATCCAGTATTTTAGCCTTGAATGATTCGACATCTGTTAGTACATACTGTAGCTGTGAGACTGTTGACATGCATATTTAATAATTGCAAAAGATCCTTTGAGGGGTCTTATAAAAAGGTCCTTTGCTTGACTGAGCCAGCGAGTAGATAACTGAAAGTGGATGTGTAGCCATTTAAAGGTCATGACTTGCTTAGCAGTCATCAGAAATTTGAAATCCATTCTGGAGAATATTAAAACTTTTATCAAGTATTCCTTATGGAGTTAGGAAAATAATGTTTCAAGTTGTCTAAGCAGGCCCACCTGGGTTATAGGAAGAATAGATCCATCACTGGTACAGAGAATGGGAACAGGAAGATGGAAGAAAATTCTGGCTTAGCAAAGCCTTCAGTCATGTCATTAATATATATGTTAAACCATAACAATGCTAGAATGCAGCCTTACTTTACACCTTTTAGGATAGGGATAGGTTCAGGTAGATTTCTTTTATAATAAGCTTGCATGGTTATGTCTGAATGAAGAGTTACATCAAGCGCTCATTTTTATTTGGTCTTTATCAACATATTGGCTTATAACTATACAGGTAGTTCTTGCTTGGTGCTTGCCTCATTTAGCAACCCATCACAATTATGACACCAATGGAAAAGTTAATTTTATGACCAATCCTTGCATTTACAGCCTGCACAGATTTGTAAGCAAAGGAAAGTTAAAGTGAATTTATAAGCACAGCCAGTTTCATTTGGCAACTGCTTCGCTTAAAAATTGGATTGTTGTGGTCACTAAACAAGGACTACCTACAAAGACTTTGAGTGGTCTTCATGCAGTCATCCATTCATATCATTCTATTTTTCATTTTCACTGTCATATCATTACAGTTCAGATACAAATTAGGAACGCTCCCCCTGTTATTGTTTTTCCCCCAGACTTTTGTGAAACTCAGCCAGTAACAAAGATTAACACCACTTCTTTATATTCCTTGAATTTAGGTACTACAGAATTATCATTGCTTCCCTCTTCTTTAGTCATTAGAATTTTGTGCAACTTTCTATCCACTTAATTTTGGATAGTGGATTGATAAAAGAATAAAAAAATGAACATACACTGTTTTCCAGTGCTCTTTTTGTAAAATAAAAAGGTGCCGGAACTCACACATGTCATACAACCCGCTTTGCCTACCCTACAAGGTTCCATCCAAAAAAGGTGCCAGAACTCCGTTCTGAGCATTCTATGACAAAAAAAGCCCTGCTGTTTTCTATTTTGATATATGATCTTTTGAAAAAAAAAAATGAAATTAAGCACATCTCCTTAATCTTTGTTGCGGGAACAAATACGTAGAAATCTTGATGTTTTATGCAAACAGCTCCTGAACCTTCTGATGAAAATAAACAAGTGCTCAGGGGCAGATATCTTATCTTAATCTCTTTGTGGCAGAGAAGAATCTATTATTGGCTTTTGTGACAGCAGATTATACAGTACAAGAGCTGCAACATGAGGGCAGGTTTGAGGGTCACAAGAGAAATGCTTTGCCTCCTTATGCCCCTTTTTCTCAGCAACATAAACTGGAACGTTGACTGCAGAAATAGGTTTTCAGGGTTTTTGCTGTAATCATCGCTTAAATATAGGGCCTTTTTTTTTACTTCAGCGGAATCTGTTTTTGCTAAAGGACCCACAGTAGATCTGGATATGCAATGAGTTCATAACACATTTTTATATATTTGGAGTTAATCCACATCCCGATCCCTGTTTTCAATAATCAGTATGATAGAGATTGATTAGCTAGCTAGCTAGCAAAGCTAGATGATAGATAGATAGATAGATAGATAGATAGATAGATAGATAGATAATAGTAGACAGATAGATAGATGATAGTAAATAGACAGACAGACATATAGATAGAGATAGATAGATGATAGTAGATAGATAGATGATAGATAGATGATAGTAGATAGATAGCTAGATAATAGACCAACAAACAGATATAGATTATAATTTGATCATAGTCATTAAACAATGCATATGCACCAAATCACAGATCATTGCTAGATGAAAGTTTTAATTGTACAGATGACTTCAAATGATCTGCGATGGTACTTGCAACTTCAGAATCCTGAAGTTTTGTGGCAGGCAGAAGGATTAGGGAGAGGGATGGGGGAAGGCAAATGTGTCATAAAACATTAATAAAGCAAAATGTTAACATAATAAATTGTAATCCTTCTAGGTCCATAGCATGAGGATATCAGTGAGCAGATGTTCAGGATAATGCATTGAGGTTGTACTGAAAGACTTATAGCTCCATATTGGCTTATCTATAATAAGAAGTTATCAAAAAAGCTAGTCTGGCTTCCAGATTCCAAGCAATAAACCAGTAGAGGCAAAGCAGTGAACATCAAAACATTCATAGGAATCATCCAGTATCATTTTTTCATGTTTTAATACAACCTTTGTTTCTTTTAACATGGTGAAATATAGATATGAGAGCAGAACACTTTGCAATAACAGTTTATATCTCAGAGTTATAGGAAAGGATCTTTCCACTCTTGTGAGACAGAAACTTCAGTTATGCTATATAGCGTGCTTAGAATAGGATTTCTATAGAGGAGTGTTTCTCAGTCTTGACAACTTTACAATGTGTGATGTGTGGACTTCAGTTCCCAGAATCTGCTCATTTTAAAAACCCAATTACTGTACTGAACTACGGGGTGTGGGGCAAACAGGATGAGGGTTGCAAAGCCAGTAAGACCACAACACTTGCAAGTAGAGCTGGCAGTTTGGGAAATATTCTTGCATGATGATATATGCCTTCTTTAGAAGTTCTAGTACACCTTTTCATTTGTTTCCTGCCTTGAAATGGAGAGAACCTATGCTACCAACAATAACCATTGGGACCAGGGGTGAAGATCTGCAGACTGTAGAAAGAGGACTTGGTGGCACATTGTAGTCCCAGGACTACTTTGTACATGTCAGTCCTTCTCTTTTCTTGTCCTTCTACATACTTTTAAGGAAATGGAGGGATTCGAATATGTGAACAACTGGTTCTCTGTGTGGATGCCGCTTCCAGAAGTCCGTTCTGGGCTTGGGCAACAAAAAATTAGCTCCTGGTTCTGCTGAACTGGTGCAAACCAGCTGAATCCCACCACTGCCTTAAGCTACTGTGTATTTGGCACTTTATTGTGTTAGGTACATTGTGAATCTCCTACCTAGTCTTTCTCTTTTCCATGGGAACATGCACAGAAGGCTACTGCTAAGCTTGTAAGCTGCCCTGAGTCTTCGGAGAAGGGCGGGATATAAATGGAATTAAAATTAAAAAAAAATAAAAAACAGTCAGTGGTTTCTATTCTGGGGCATGGTGACACTATGGCATGTGAATACATAATGTAGAGAATGATTAAAAAGATGGAAAACTGAAGTAAAATGTCTTCTTAATTCAATAGAAGCACTGGAGTAGCCGACTGGAGATGTGGAAGAGGAGTGGGCAGTCTGAAGATATTTAAATAAACTGTGCACTGGTGTGGCTAGAAGTAAATATTACATTGGAAAATGGTGGTTTCTCCCTGAGAATAAGTATATTCACTGCAAATGTGACACTGTTCCAACAAAGCAGTAGAATGAAGGCTACTGCTAAGCTTGTAAGCCGCCTTGAGTCTTCAGAGAAGGGCGGGATATAAATGGAATTAAAATAAAAAAAATAAAAATAAAAACTATCTACTTTTTACAGTGTGCTCTGGGACCAGCTTTGCGCACAGAATGGCTTGCTGGTTGGAAGTATCTCTGCCATTAACATGGTCTGGTACTGGGTTTGAATTATATAAATCTATATTTTATGAAAGTTTTTTAAATATATATATATTAAATTTTAATATTCATCCGGCCCTCTCAATTCCTGTCAAATAGATGGGGAAAAAATGGAGGTAGTGACAGATTTTATTTTCCTGGGCTCCAAGATCACTGCAGATGGGGACTGTAGCCAAGAAATTAAAAGACGCTTGCTCCTTGGGAGGAAAGCCATGGCAAATCTAGACAGCACACTAAAAAGCAGAGACATCACCCTGTCAGCAAAAGTGTGTATAGTCAAGGCTATGGTCTTCCCAGTTGCAATGTGTGGCAGTGAAAGTTGGATCATAAAAAAGGCTGAGCACCAAAGAATGGAGGCCTTTGAACTCTGATGCTGGAGAAGACTCCTGTGAGTCCCTTGGACTGCAAGGCGATCAAACCGGTTAGTCCTAGAGGAGATCAACCCTAACTGCTCTTTAGAAGGCCAGATCCTGAAGCTAAAACTCAAATCCTTTGGCCACCTAATGAGAAGGAAGGACTCACTGGAGAAGAGCCTAATGCTGGGAAAGATTGAGGGCAATAGAAGAAGGGGACGACAGAGAATAAGGTGGCTGGATGGAGTTACTGAAGCAGTAGGCGTGAGCTTAAATGGACTCCAGAAGATGGTAGAGGACAGGAAAGCCTGGAGGAAAGTTGTCCATAGGGTCGCTATGGGTCGGACACGACTTCGCAACTAACAACAACAACAACAATATATTAAATTAATAATTTCCCCTTTTTTAGTTCCTGCATTTCTGACACAAGATGTGATGAGATGTAGGGGAAAACATCTTCTTAGTAATGCCCATATTCACAGGCTGTCTTATAAATCTCCTTACCACTGATCAGACCTCCAAACCATTTTTATACCAGAATATAGGATACATGTGGAAGCCATTGCAGTCTTGAATTACCCATCAATACAACTAAACTTTTTCTGCTTTTCTTTCAATTGTAAGATGAAATATGCTCCGAGTCACCTGAAAGGTTACATGCATTAGTGGCAGATGGGATTTGACTTCATGAGTCATGTGTTATGCAGGTCACTATTACCAGGCTGTGGCTAATATTCTTCCTGTTTGATTTGTGTAGTGACGTTCCATGCCCTTTTGCAGATCACCATTATCTTCTGCACCATTAAACTTTGAAATGCTGGAGGTTATTGGTGGAATATTTTTTTTCTTTATGGACCCATATGTTGAGAGCTAAGGGTTGGCTATTATCATCAAAGGAGACTTTGGAACATCCAGTAAAAAGACACATTTATAGCTGGTGCAAGGCTAGGCTATAAATTAGATACATCCAGCAGAATTTCCTTCTCCTTGTGCCCAAATAATGTAATTATAGGCAATGTTTCAGCTAGAACTGTAGGACTCCTTCAACCCCAATTATTTCTGAAATGGTGACCAATGCCTTTGGGGGAAAAATATCAGGTATCCAATTTAATGACTTTAATGAAAGTTTGTATGGATTATGACGTTCTAAAGTTGCCCATATCTGTCTACCGCGAAACCCCTTTTTAGAGAGGTTGGATCAAGGGTGAATTATTTTACTCAGGTTATTATTCTCCAATAACCCAATGCTTAAATTATTTCCATGTTTGTGAACATAGCCAAAAATAGTTGTGATCAAAAAAGTGGGCCCATTTTCACACACATCTCTTCTATTACACAGCATCTCTTTCTATAGGTTATTTATTTATGAGTGATTTTCCACCGACATAGTTAATTTTGTGCATATTTCTTCTCTAATGCAGTTTTGTGTGTGTACTTTGCTTTCTATTGTATGTGCATACGTGTATATACGTATGTGTGTCTCCATTTGTGAGTCTGTTTGAATTGCATTCTTATCAGGGAATTCTGAAATGTACTACTATATTTGGTTCACAAATAAATCTTGAAAAATGCACTGAATAAATTCAGAAGAACATTCATGGTGATTCCTTTTTCATTCTTAAATTTGGGTTCAACACTATCCAGAAAAATGTTGCAAAATGAATGTCTCCTTTACCATTCCCAATAGTGGAAAGAATCCAATGGAGTCTTTATCATTTTCTTACTTCTGCTTATGTGTCTCATTGTGTAAATGACATTGCAAACTCTCAAGTGAATGTTCGTCTTTTTTCTTTGATAAAAATGGATGAGGACTGAGATTAAGCTAAACATTTCAATTCAGATAAAAATGAACCACAGCTGCAACTTTGAAAAATTGTCAGTCTTTGTTCATTCTGTGAATGAGTCAAATTTCCTTGCAATAACAAGAATATACCTTTCCAGCACCTTCTTAGTGTGCTGGATGCCTTCCTTAATCCAGACTACTTGAGATCTAGTGGGACAGATTCCCAGCTTGTGTTCAGAAGCTAGATGTAATTTGCAAAGTCAGAGGCCACTTTATTTGCTTAACTGCTTCATCTTGTTGAAGAGAACCAGCTGAATGGTTTCACACTAGATAACCAATCTTCTCATGCTATAGTTCTCATACTTAATACTATAGTAAAAATACAAAAATATAGAATCATAGATTCCCAGGGCTAGAAGGACCTTGTAGAACTTGCAGTCCAACCCCTTCCTAGGATATGAATCCTTATATTAATAGTGAACAAATAGTTTCTTTCTATACATTACTGTTCCTATTCATGGGGGGGGAGAGCAACCCCTTTCGAAATGGAAAAAAGCTGTTACACTACAATTTACAAAAGCAGGTAAATAGTCATTGATGGCTATCCTACTGTGAAGTTGTCTGCTGTCTTCAGAGGGGTTCAACCAAGACCAACACTCATGCTAACAGACCAAATGAAGCTTTTAAGTCATTTAATCTCAATCAGACACTTCAGAACTTGTTATTCGACTACCAGAATTACAAACAACAGAACTGTTTTCTTTTTGCCATCTAAAATTGATTTGAAAATAGCTAGTAATTTTTTTCAAGTGACAAAATTGCACTATTCAATTCTAGAGTTTTTTTTTATCTGAACAGAGTTTTGTTGAAGAATAAGTACTTTATCCAAAGCATTTTAATGGATATATTCTGACCACATGAATATTTTTCATTGATAGCATGCAAGAAGTCAACTGAAAGATTTCTGTCCAGTGACAAAAAAGGGAAAAGGCTTAACAGTGATAGAAAAATCTGTTTAGTTAGAGCCAACACATATTCATGACATCAGGCTTGGTAATTAGGTTGCAAACATTTTGTCTCTGTTCGGGGGGACAGCTTCAGTGTGATTTGAATTGTGTTTGGCTTGTTTGGAATGTTGCTTCTGGTATTTCAGTTGGAGTAACTCTCTTGCTTTCAGTGATTTGTAGACGGGGACAATGTCAATGTATCTGTTCATTGATTGGTTGGTGGAGAACCCGGCCGCAAGGATTTTTTTTTAAATTCCATTTATATCCCGCCCTTCTCCGAAGACTCAGGGCGGCTTACAAGCTTAGCAGTAGCCTTCATTCTATGTATATGCCTGCTTATTAGGGCTTTCACACACCCCCCAAGCGGCATTATTACAAAGTCAGCTTAATTGCCCCCAACAATCTGGGTCCTCATTTTACCTACCTCGGAAGGATGGAAGGCTGAGTCAACCTTGAGCCTGGTGGGATGCGAACCTGCACTAATTGCAGGCAGCTGGTGTTACTTAAGGAGGCATTAGCCCACTGCTCCTTGACTTTGCTTGGATTATAATTGTGGTCCCGGTTAGATCTTCTGAAAAGTGTCCTCACACAGCTTTATGGCATTTGGGGTGGTTGCTGTGGAAATTGAGGATTTAGTATCTGTGTGTTGTCTTTCTATATATGGATGTTAGAAGTTGGCCATTACTGGTTCTGGTTACAAGGATGTCCAGGAATGGCAGTTCATTGTTGTTCTCGGTTTCTATCATAAATCAGATTTCTGTGAAGACGTTGATTTTTTGGTAGGTTTGGTCGATTTGGTTGTGCTTGATTATCACGAAAGTGTCATCCACATAATATGTGTTGTTGTTAGTTGCGAAGTCGTGTCTGACCCATCGCGACCCTATGGACAATGTTCCTCCAGGCCTTCCTGTCCTCTACCATCTTCTGGAGTCCATTTAATGCTCACGCCTACTGCTTCAGTGACTACATCCAGCCACCTCATTCTCTGTCGTCATCTTCTTCTCTTGCCCTCAATCTTTCCCAGCATTAGGCTCTTCTCCAGTGAGTCCTTCCTTCTCATTAGGTGGCCAAAGGATTTGAGTTTTAGCTTCAGGATCTGGCCTTCTAAAGAGCAGTCAGGGTTGATCTCCTCTAGGACTGACCAGTTTGATCGCCTTGCAGTCCAAGGGACTTGCAGGAGTCTTCTCCAGCACCATAGTTCAAAGGCCTCAATTCTTTGGCGCTCAGCCTTTCTTATGGTCCAACTTTCACTGCCATACATTGCAACTGGGAAGACCATAGCCTTGACTATACGCACTTTTGTTGACAGGGTGATGTCTCTGCTTTTTAGTGTGCTGTCTAGATTTGCCATGGCTTTCCTCCCAAGGAGCAAGCGTCTTTTAATTTCTTGGCTACAGTCCCCATCTTGGAGCCCAGGAAAATAAAATCTGTCACTAATATACCACATAATATACCCATAGCTTATTTGTGGGAGGATAATTTCTTCGATTATTTGTATGATGGCTTCTGTGACAGGCCAGATATGAGGGATCCCATAGGTGATCCTTTCAGCTGTTTGTAGACCTCACCTTAAAATTGAAGTAGGTGGTTAGGCATAATTGGAGGAGTTCTCATGTGTTTTCTGTTGTGAGTGGTCCTCTTGTGGATGTGTCTTGTCTAGAAGTTCTCTGATTAGGTTGACTGCTAGTTTTAGGTCTATTGAATATGAATAATGCAGTAACATCAAATGATATCATACTTTCATCTTTGTCGATATGAAGGAGTTTGAGTTTGTCCAGGAAATGCACGGCATTGTTTATGGAGTATTGTTAATCATTTATGAGGTGTTTTAGGTGTTTCCACATTTCTTTCACAAGGTTAAATGTGGGTGTGCCAGGGAGTTAGATGATCGGTCTGAGTGGGGTTTTTTCTATGTGCACTTTCAGGAGACCATAGAACTGTGCTATGTTTGAAGCAGTTGCTTTCATTCTCTGGCATTCCTCTTCAGTGATTTGGTTTATTTTCTGTAGCTTTTTTAGAGTGAGAGTACTACTTCAACTGAAATACTGGAAGCAACATTCCAAACAAAATAAACACAATTCAAACCGTGCTGAAGATGTTCCCCTGAATGGAGATGAAACGTTTGCATCCTAATTACCAAGCCTTGAGATCCAACCAACAGCCCAGCTATAAACCCTACAACTAATATTCAAACACACACAAACACACAAAAATATATAACCAATCTATCGATCTACACATCAGTCTGATAACAATTGCCTATGTAATTTTAAAAATATAAACTTAAGATTAGAATTGCTATAATTCAAATATAAAAGCAATACAATAGGAAGAAGACATGATCTATAAGATGAAATAAGACTTATAAAAAGAATATTTTGTTTTTAAGAGATAGCACAAAGATCAGTAGCAGATAAATAATAAAGATAACCAGACAACTCATGACCCATTGAGTCATCCTTTTTTTAATACAAATTTTTATTGATTTTCTAATATTACATTCACATATTTGAAAAGCAGCGTGGTGGCTGGGTAGTAGTAATTCAATTTCATACAGATACCATTAGTACAGATTTCAGATTGCTACCATAAACATTTCCTCTCTTTTTCCTTTCATATATACTATATTGTAAATTAAAAGACAAATTTTATCTTATCAATCACATAGAAAATAACTTTCTTACATATATCCAAAGATTTAGTTTACACATTTTCTAGTTGTTTTAACATACAATCTTTTAGACCTAATAGATTTTTCAGTTTTAATTTCCACTAACATTTAGATTTAACGTTCGATATTTATCATTCCCCAAAATTTTAATATACTCCCAATTCATCTATCATCATTCCTCACAAAGTCTAATATTCAAAATACACATCCCGTCTACTGAACTTCTCACCCTCTATGTCAACAATTAAGGGTACAATACGATATCCTTCCTTTTTGCTAGTTTTCAGTTTTGTTTTTTAAGTAATAATCAAAGTTTATTTTTATTTCAGTTTTTAATACTTCCTCTCTCTTCCTCTTTGTATCTGCTATCTCTTGCTTAAACTAATAATTTTCGTTTTTAACGTTCCATATAGACCTATTTATTACTTTTAACAATAAGTTTTTAGCTTATCTACATTGTTCACCCTTACATGACCTTTATACACAAATCAATATTCAAATTAGCTATTAATATTTATACTGCTAAATTTTAATGACCAAGTTTTTTTATCTCAGTTCATAACAATGTCTTGTGTTAAACATGCACATCTTATCTATTTAAGTACATTCTGTTTTAGATTTCAATAAGATGGTTGAAACTCCATTCTTCTTGAGTCTTATTCTGGCTTTTTTCCTTTGCCAAATCACCTTCCATGTCCTTGTTTTGGGGTCATTGAACCAGTCTCCTTATAATATCATGTATATTAATTGATATTGGCAAAACCATCTGGTCACTATTTTTTTGAGAGGACTTGTAGCTTTAGTGGATTGGATTTATTCTTCCATATCGACGTGGTTGTTCTGAATTGTTTATCTTCTCATCCAACCATTCTTTTTCTAGATCCTTTAGTTTCTTCTGAGTTGTATAAGAAACATTTTCCTTTTTACAAGTTGTTGGTGTCTTTTTTGAATTTTCAAATGTTAATATTTGTTGAATAGTAGATTCTTCTGGCATAGTATTTAAATGTTTCATTTTTTTCTGTTATATATGGATGGGTCTTTAGTTGTAGTCAAAGTTTGGGCTTTCATATCTAGGCTGTCTTCTTGTTCCTTCACATAGTCTTTTATTATTTCATTGGTTGTGGTAAGAGTTTGAATTAGTATTTTCAACATATAGGGAGTTTGTTGATCTTCATCAATCAGGAAATTTTGTTCCTGGTCTTCTTCCATATTGGTATTTTAGACTAAAGGGTTTACACTTAGAAAATCCAAAAGACAGAAAAAAAGTTTTTTTTCCCCCAAGGTTGGGAACACAGAGCCTTTCACAGCTGTTGTTTCAAAATTTTCATGGTGATGTATCTTATCTATTTCCCTGGGCTGTCATCCAGGCCCGTTTTAAAGTTTCCCTTTGAGTCCCAAAGTTATTTTAAACTTTTCAGTTTTTCTTCTTTTTTTATAAGAAAAAAACCAAATTTCAACAAAAGTAGACAATGAAAAATAAAAAATAAAAGATCTTTTAGTCCACATGCTTTAAGAAATAGAGTTCCAATTGGGATTCAGTTACTTTTTCAATGTTTAAAATGCCCCTGGGTATTAAGTCACCACTCTTTCTGGAGGGAGGGCTAAAGTCCCCCTTCCCTCACTGTAGGGGGGGGAAATGCTTAGCAGCTTAAGGAGGTACAGAAAGTAATTAGGGTGTAAAAGAGGTAGATCTCATCCAGTCTCTTCCGCGCTGCTTAAAGAGTTGCCTGGTGGAAAATGTGACTTTGGCTGTTCACAGCCTAGGGATGAGCCATAATGGCTGGTCCTTTTGTCTGCCGGTTTGGAGGGATCGCCAGATCAAACAGGAGAATTGCGACTCTCCCGTGATCCAGTGAGTGCCCCTCTTTACTGGTCACCTCTTTGGGGTGACTTTCAGCCCTTTTCAGGGGGTCCCAGTGATGCAAAACTGGATGGGGGAGAGAAAGCAAGTCTCCCAGCAGTCCCTAGTGGGGTTATGCCTCTCCCATCTTCCCTTGCATCACACAACCTACATCTGTCTGGAAAATGTAGTGTAGTTGGAATTCATGATTGTGTAACCATGGCTATCTGCAGCAACTTTGCAGCAGCCACAACATTTCCAATAAAATTGATCTGGAGAGCCTTGAATTTTCAATCCCATGGGAGTAATGTGTCCATTAGACCATTTGAACTAGCTTTCTTCAGCAATTGTTGGCCTATGATGCACCATTTTGCCAAATTGTAGGTTACAGACAGATAAACAGGAGAGTTTTAGTAATATATAGATATAGACCTGGCTTCATCCTTTAAACACCTTGACATACTATTTCAGACACAAATAAATTAAATCTACAAGGCTAACAATAATGCCAATGTCATTTGGTGAAGGTCATCTTTTACATTAAGGAAGGCAAGAACATACCTGTTGCTATAAAAGTCTTTAAAATAAAATCTATCTCCCAGATGTTATATGGTTCTCGGATATGTGCATCTAATCATTTTAGTGTCTTTAGCTATTTTCTAGTCTAGATTCCTAAGAGCGCTATTCTAAGTATCTTGCCACATTTCTAATGCAGCCCTTCATTTAGAAACTGGGATGTTTTCCCAGGAATCTACATTCTGCATATGCCAGGTCTATTCATAGCCCAAACTTCACTTTGCAAACAGAGATGAAATTAATTACTAGTTAGATATCACAGGTATCATATTATACCTAAATTCAATTTCAATTACCCTTGAGCTAAAATTAAAACAAGTGTGGATTGTCTCTCACATTTTTATCTGCTTTGCCTATATGTTTCTGGATGGGTAGGAGGGAGAAAAATGAGGATATTCATGTAATTGAAGCATGAGACTAAATAAATAATTATAATCAATTCTAATGTTTATAAGAGCTGTAACAATTGAAAAATAAAATTTGTTTTCATGCTGTAGGAATCCTCTTGCTTTCCTGAGTGACTATAGATTTTATCTGAGATGGATGGATGGATGGGAGAAAGGTTGGAAGAAAGGCAGGAAGGAAAGAAGGAAGGGAGGGATGAGAGAAGGAAGCTGATTATATAAATTTTTGGAAATGATGTTTTAAAGAGCTCAGTTTCTATTTACACACAAACACACACACACACACACACAATCAGTATCATCAGCAAACTATTTTGTGACAGACTAGTTGCAGGAAAAGTATTTTGAAACTATTTTGTAAGAAAAAGATATCAAGGAAATTCCATAAGCCACAGATTATATGTATACACCAAAGCAATCCATTAAAATGAATAAAATTACTTCATGTGGGATGAGTATAGGTAAGCCTAGTGTGTTGTTGTGCTAGGATACATTTGTTCTGCACATTTTCTCCATATTAGCTATGGGTAGGCTTTAAAAGAATACAAATCTAATGAATATAGAATAGTATGACCAAATCACAATTCTATGAATTCCAGCACTCATAAGCTTATGTGACTGTCCTCAACAAGGCTGTGGAGACATTCAATATTTCCCATGGAATTGTCAAGTTGTTGTTATTTATGGTATTATATGTTTTGTCAGTAATGGGACAGGAACATGTTTCTTGCTGGGTAGAAAATGCAGTTTTATAATGCAGACCATGTGCTTTGTAAATCTAGGAGGTTTTGTTTTTTTTTAAAAAAGGAATGATGCAAAGAAGAAAGAGAAGTTAGGAAAAAGTAGTACAATTTTACCTTTTAACTAAAATAATCCAGCTAAATTGTGCCACAATACCATCATACCCCAAATTTAGCAGCTCCTATCATTCCTTGATAGATAGCTATTATAATAATAAATTACAAAAAAAAATGCTTTACATATATTTACAGATCAATGCTACAGTATGCTATGGATATATCTTATTCCATCCTTTCTATCCATCTTTCATTCCAATGTCTTTAGATCTATAATTCATGTTTTCTTCTGGTGCACAATTCAGATTATTGATACTCTATATATGTATGTATGCATTGATGCATGTATTGATTCCTATGATCTTATGGACCACAACCTGATCATGGATTCTCAGACATGCGTCCATTCCTTCTTTTTTACCTGCCCAAACAATGTAACCTGAAAAAGGTTTAGTAGATTGAATAGAAGAAGCACTTGCCCATCTTACTTAGCTCCCTGTCTCTATTGGACCTGCCAGTGGGTTCATTTACTAGGTAGCTACTGAGGCCCACCTAGCTATGGCCTTCAAATCTGTTATTGGAAAATAACAGATTTTTTTAAAAGGCATTTAGGGTTTTTTTAAAAAAATTATAAGTTCATTTTAGTATACTACAAGGACATTTTTGACACTGTCTTTTTCTTTTTCTTATTCAACTTCTCAGTCTAGGCCCATGGTGGTGAACCTATGGCATGGGTGCCACAGGTGGCACACAGAGCCCTCTCTGTGGGCACACACACGGTCGGCCCAGTCCTAGGCCTTCAGCTGGGTTTTATAAAACCTTTTCACTTTAGGCCTCTGCCGCCGTGTGCAAAAAAAAAAGGTTCAATCAATCAATCAATTTCAACTTCTTGCGGGAAAAAAATGATTTTGCAAAGTTGGAATTGATTGATTGAACCAGTCTGCCATTACCACCGCAGCCACACCCACCCAATGGGCCACGCCCACCCAGCACCCGATGATACATAAGTGGGTTTTCGGTTGCAGTTTGGGCACTCGGTCTCTAAAAGGTTCACCATCACTGCTGTAGGCTGTAGTCTGGAATGTTTTAGCACTAGTTGGATCTGACCCAGTTTGGCCAACATAAACTATAGGCTGCTTGCCACAAACTAAGCTGATGTTTGATAAACAATACTTGATTATTATTATTATTATTTTGGTAAAAAAAAATGTTAAAATTGGTAATCCTGCTTTGCACCGTAATTACATGTGATATAAAATGAACAGGAGATAGTGATCTTGCTTTATCTCCAAATGGACTGACTACATCCAGGACCCCTTCCTCAAAATTTCGGAATGACATTCAGAGTAGATTATGGCTATAGGATTAGATGGGGAAAAATGAGTAGATGTGTGAATTTAGAGAGGATCTACAACCTCCACAGAAAAGAAATAAATAAATTAAATCATCAGGCCAAGAATTCTGATTCAGTGATAACTTTTTAAAAAAACTTTTGCAGGTGATAGGAAACAAAAAAAAAACCCTAACCAATTGAGAAGGAAAGAAGAAGAATGTTATAATACTTTGCTGGAACTCTTGGATGCTTTATTGCTGGAGGTTTTCAAGAAAAGATTGGACAACCGTTTGTTTGGGATGCTACAAGATCTCCTGGCTTGGGCAGGAGGTTGGACTAGAAGATCTCCAAGGCCCCTATGATTCTCTTAATTGAAAAGCCATTTCTTCACATCATTTGGCAACACTAGTATTTGTTTGCTTATTTGTTTCCAAGCCAATTGGTCGTAACATTTATTTAATCTAAAATAACACCTAAAATTCTAAGTTCAGCTTTCTTAAAAGAAAGCAAAATGCCTAAATTCTCTTCTGTTTCTTTCAAGAATCTAAATCTTAAGCAACTTCACTGTTAGTAGCCTAGCATTTTTATTTTTATTTTCAAAAAAAAATGGTGCATTTATAAGCATTGCTTGTAAGAAAATGCAATTATTATGGAATTTCTATATTTGATATACATGATTTTTCTACTGGCTCGGAATGTGTATTCCACAGACTTTTATGTAATGTGATATTTATCCAAGAAGAAATGCTGGAATGAGGTCGCCATGGAAATCTTGGGGATTTTCTAACTGAATCAGTGAAAGTTTGACTGACTAGGAAATTGACATTCTAGACATGTTTCCAAAATAAGGGTTTATGTTCTAAAGGGATAATTGAACCCAATTTCTGCAAAAGATTTGTGTTTTGTTGCACCAGTTGTCACTAGTTATATATCATAACTAGCGAGTGGATTTCCTGGATTTGATCATTTAAATGTGGTATTGCAGACTATTCTGCTCTATTATAGCTAGCTTCTCTATGTTAAAGGATTAATAAAAGAGCATTACTGAGAAGGTTATACTTGGTAACATTTATCTTGTTTCAGTTTCATTTAAAAAAAACACAGTTCTATCTCTTCCATCTCTTAAATAGTTAAATAGTTTCTTCAGATACTGCAAATTAATCACAGAGATGATAATCCTAAACCATCATTGCCTGCAAAATGCTTATATCAAGTATGAAAGGTAACACATGTTCCTCAATTCCACTCTGGCTCATATAAGAAATGAACATGAAATGACTCAGAAGTTGTCTCTATTCTCACTGCCAATTTGAAGTGCTATCACCCTATCCATAAGTCAAGCAGTGACTTATCAATTAAATGCCTGAGTCAACATAAATATGGGTGCTTGCAAAAATATGCATTTTTTCATTCTCCATTTAAAATCCCTCTGCGCTATATTCTAGAATATGCAATTAAATATATCTTTTTCTGTGTGTCTCACTTGCACTCCAGTGATTTCACTACTCATCCCAAAGATGCATTTGAGGAAACGGAAGATTACAAAGACCATCTAATTTGAGGACAGAATTATGGATTGTTGAATTCAGTACTTTCCTCAGAGTACTGTGGAGGAGCCATTTTACAGAAAAGAGTAGCTCATGTTTATCTTATAATAATCATGCCATTAAGCATACTTTACACCAACATCATATTGTCTAGTACAGATATAACTTCAAGTATCATAATATTCAGCCAACATAGCCGTCTTGATATGAATTCTGGCAGTTGGGATCCACCAGTTCCCAAAAGCAAAAGACTTCAGAAAATTATAGCTTCAGAACTACAATCCTTCTGCTTTCCAGGAATTTTGTAGTGTTAAAATAATTTATACTAAAATGATAGTGGCAAGGGAAGGAACAATAAGAATACACAGTCCACAGTACTGTGTAAAACCACTTTACCAAATTGGCTGTCAATATACTATGTACTGTAGGGCCTTAATTCTTGAATAAGATCATTCAAAGAATGATTTGGCTAATTTTTTTTAAAGTGAAGATACTGATTAAAAAGTTTTGTTTAGATCCAGAATACACAAATGGTTTGTTTACATTTTGGTAATCAGATTAAAGTTCTACAAGACAGCTCATTTACATTGTTTTCAAAGCAGTTGAACTCATATAAAAGCAACTGTATTCTTTGAAAAATAGACATGGGCTTGACATCTTGGGAGCTGTCCCTGAGTGATAAAGAACTGGTAAATATGCATTATAATGAAAATGCTGACAGCTCACCTAGCAACAATCCTCTCTGTTATCTATTGCACAATGTATTAAACATGCATGCCACCTGATAAAATACATCCTGTGTTAAATCGATAAAATTTCTACTGACTAAACTAGACAAGGAATTGAACATGATAAACAAGCTTGAATATCTTGAATATCTGATCCATCCAGCAGATAGGTAAACTCTGCCACATGATACTGTACATCTGTGTCATGTTATTAAGGTTACCTTTTGCAGAGTAGCTTTCATCCAAACATAAGCTGGAAAATAAGGAGCAGGCTGAAACATAAAGAACTTTTAATGAACAAGCACATTGACTACAGTGGGTGGGGAAATAATAGAAAAGGAAAGTAACTCCTAATTTACACTATACTGTACATCCAATTTACCTTGTGCCAGGTCCAAAAACTTTATTATAACTTGCTAGTCCAATTTAGGAATCCTAAATTCTAAAATCTCTAAATTTTAAATTTTGCTTAACCCTTTCATAGCATATAGCCTGCATAAACAGGAGTAAATGATATGATGTATGAAAACCCTAAAATCCCCATAGTCCTCTCTCTGACAAGTTGCTTCTCTCCTTGATTAGTTTCCATCCATTGTTCTTCTCCTGCCTTCTGGTGCTTGGAAAATAAGTTGATCCCCTCTTCTTTGTGGCAGCCACCCAAATCCTGCAACCATTCTTCATATGTTTTAGTCTTCAGGCCTTTAATCATTCCAGCTGCTCTTCTCTGCATTTTTCCCAGAGTCTCTTCTTTGTTGTAATGTGGTGAGATAAACTGGATGCTGTTTTCCAAGTGTGATCTTACTAAGGTTTTATGAATTCATTCCTAAGAGTATATGAAACAAGTGTGTGTTAACCAGACCCATTATCCAATGCTGTGAGATAGGATAAAAAAATGTGATGAAAAAAACTTCCAAGACTGATCAAGTTGGATGACAACTATCCCTTTTTGGTAATAGTTATGGGAACAAATATGTACCTGGAAATGGGGAGGAGGAGGAGGATTCTATGGCACAAAAAAACTAATATAAAAAGCTTGAGATGGATGGGAATTCCTAACAATTATATATTCTAGTTCTTCAATTAGAAAATAAAAACTAAACCCACAATTATAGTATGGGAGATACCATGCTTGGTAATAATACCTGCAAAAAAAAGATATTTTGATAGACTGCAAGTTGAATGTAAGCCAGCAGTGACAGTAAGAAAGCAATACAATTTTAAACTGCTGTAGATCAACGTAAGTATAACCTCCAAATCAAGGGTGGAAGCCATTCTACTCTGTGTTGCTTTGGTCAAATCACACCCACCTACATACTTTAAGGAAAAATTAGGCAATTTCAGAGGACAGCAATGCAGTTGACTAGAGACTAGAAACAAGGTCCTAATACTACCGTATTGAGAAAGACAAATGCTATGGGCTATCATGTAGCTATTCAGCCACTTCCAACTCTTGATGACATGATCATTTTGCTACAAATGCCTGCCAGTAACTGCTTTTTACAGGTTTTGTAAACTCATCCTTGTATAATTAATGATAGTATACAACCCACATTTTCAAGTCATCTTTTTTTTAATTGCCTTCATTTTTTCCAAGCTTCCAACAACTCTTACTTTGTTCAATGTATCTAAGCTTTAGTTTCATGATTAGTATTTCCACTGAACTGTCTGATTTTATTGCATCTAGTACTGAATGATTCATACTTCCTGCTATTCAAGATATCTCATTAATTTTTTCCAGCACTACAATTCAAAGGCATCAATTTTTCATTGTTAAGCCTCCAAATGATCCAGATTTCACAGCCATATGTTGCAACTAGGAAAGCTATAGACTTGACAATATATACCTTTATTGTCACTGTGGTGACAATAATATTTTATCTAGATTTGTCATACTCTTCCCCCTAAGTACCAGATGTCTCTTTATTTCATGCTACACTATAGTCATTTCCCTATAGATCTTTGATCCTAGGAAAATAACATTTCTTGCTACATCAGCTTTTATTTGTCTATATCAGGGGTGTCAAACTCAATTTCATTGAGGGCTGCATCAGCATTGAAGTTGCCCTCAGGGGGCCGGGTGGGTATGGCCAGGGTGGGCGTGGCCTACTGGGTGGGCATGGCTAAAGTGCGTATGACCTACTGGGTGGGCGTGGCCAGCTCTACATCGTTCGCATCAAGGGTGCCTATGGGGGCCTGGGCAGGAGTGGGGCAGATCTGAGGGTCTCTGGCAGAAGGAGGGTCTCTGGGCCAGGGCCAAGGCAGTGGGGGCCATTCCCTCACTGTTTCCAGGATGGCTTCACGGGCCACATGAAACCACTTCGCGGGCTGGATCTGGCCCCCGGGCCTTGTGTTTGACATGTCTGGTCTATATGCACTGGGTTGGCATTGCTTTTTGAAATGAACACAACTTTTTACATACTGAGTAGTACACCAACTGCCACAGTTCTATCTTTGCCTTCATAAGGGGTTTTTAAAATCTTCCTTCCAGCCGTACACACATCTGAGGGTTTTGATATTTTTCTCAAAAATATGATTTTCTATTTCTATTTCTTCTAGTCCAGCACTTCTCATGACATAGCCTACATGTAAGGTGACAGTATGCCATCTTGACACAATCATTACTCAATTTAGAAATGCTTATTTGCTCCATTTTCTATCCTCACTATTGCTTTCTGGACTTCTATATGTATTTTTTCCCAATAAACATATTAGATGGCTGCTACATCCTAGTTTTTAAAGGCTATCTACAATTTGTTGTGGTCTACACAATCAAAAGTCTTTGTATAATTATTATTGTGAAAATACTGTAGATGCCTCTTTGGAACACTCTTATTTTTCCCATTATACATAAAAAAATTAGCAATAAGATCTTGGGTACCACTGCCTCTTCTAAATCAAGCTTGTATGTCTGCAAAGAATTCATCCATTAAATCAATCGACAGTCAAAAGATGTGATTAAAACTCCTTACAACAGATTGACAGGTCCAGTCACAACTCCAGGTGGAAAATTTTTAGACCAAGTGAAATTCAAAAATGCTTATGGCATGCCATTTTGGTGAATCAACATTTAACAAATAATTTGAAATAACCTCCATTTACAACCATTAAAAAAGAAAATCACAAAAAGAGTCAAACAAATCTAAAGACGTTCTTCTTATTTCTTTCTCCAGTTACTTTCAAAAAGTTTTTCTACAGTGATCTGCAAAATAATCCAAGGGAGCGAAAAGGTGCCTGATCCCTTCTCTTGTTTGTGAAAGTAGGACTGTGTCTTTTGCATATAGTAACACACAGATAATTTTCATTTACCTACAACTGGTAAATCTCTCTAACTTGTTTAAATATACATTGACCAATGCAAGGGCAAGAATAGATATTTACCTTACTGCCTTTGTCATTTTAACATCCTGTAGAGAGTTAGGAATATGAGCTTAACAGAGATATACATGCTTGATTTCCAAGGAGATAAAACATTTTCTATGTCCAAAATGTCCAGATAATGTTCAGAAGTAGCTCAGAGAGATACTTCCCTAATTGGCTAAACTATAAGGAGGAAGGGTATAACACAATCAGACTTGCAGCCAATCCCAATCAAAGTAAACTTTCCTGTGGAGTTGATTTCTTCACCTGGTCTACTTGTGAAGCTGTGAGGAAAAACTATCCATCTCACTTGACCTACTTAAAACATGAAATTACTTAAAGCTGGTATTGCTTAAGAATCTGACACAATATTTCAAAATACAAATAATAAGCTAAAAGCCATATAATTACTTGGAAGGCCTTGTATTTGTTATTGATGTGAGCCACAACAACTATTCCAGGAAAGGAAAGGAAAGGAAAGGAAAGGAAAGGAAAGGAAAGGAAAGGGAAAGAAAGAAAGAAAGAAAAAGAAAAGGAAGGAAGGAAGGAAGAAAAAGAAGGAAGGAAAGAAAAAAAAATGATATTGAAATTGTAAGAAGAAAATATTATTGTTGTTATTGTTGTTGTTATTATTATTATTATTGGAGAATCTGGCCATTAAAGAAAGTATTTTATCAGTATTATTTAATTTGTAATTTTTAAATTATCCTATTTTCCCCCACCTGTATAGCTGAATTGGACAATCAATTACGAGGCCCATGCCATACCCCCATAAACGTTTTGTATATGGTTGTATGCGTATGTTTGGCTTTCTTCCGTCATGTTCTCATCATATGCTAAATCATCACCTTAGTCATCGTCTATCCACTACAAGATAAAGGCCTCTTCCTCCTGTTTCCAACCTATACAGTCCTGACCTTTTTCTTTTTCTTTTTTTGCCAGTTGGGCCCACAATACTTGCTGATGTCATCAATCCATTGTTGTTTTAGGTTTCTTTTGTAGACACTTTTATCAAGTGGGATCCATTTTATGACTGCCTTGGTCCACCTGCCATCAGTTGTTCTTGCTAGCTGAACAGCCCCTGTCCTTTTCAATTCTTTTACTTTCTTTTTTATACAAGTTTTATTGATTTTTTAATATTTACATATATATGTATTTGTGAAGCAATACAGTGGTTGGGTAGTCAAAATAACAAACAACAATTTGTAAATAGTTCAGGTTGTATCAACAGGGATTCCCTCTCTGATTCCCTTAATTATCACATAGTCAAAATAGTCAAGTTAATACATTTGTAGTTGTAACCTAGTCAATTAACAAAATTTTCAATATATTTTCACTAATACATATCAATATCCTGTTTTTAAATTTTATCTAATTGCAATAGAATATTTTAGAATACAGTTTTTGATGATTGATGTAATATAGTTGTCATTAAATCGGGCACATCTTTTTCTTCTTCTAATTCCATCTGGATTAGGTAGAAAGTAGTAGCTGGTGTTATGGTTGTCATTTGATTAGTTGAATTCTCAATAAAGTATATTTGAAGGCCTTTAGTGTCTTCACTTTTAATATTGCTTTCTTCAGGTGCTATTGCTTTTTGAGCTATAAGTTTTGTAGTTGACATTGAAGTTTGGATTCTCTGTAGGTTGCATTTATTGTTCTTTGAAATCTCCTATTTTAATGTTAGTTTCTTCTATTTAGTTTTGGATTATCTTTTCCTCATTTAAAGTCAAATTTTGATTTGGTGGGTTTAACTTGTCAGATTTTTCCTGCAGTTTGGCTTCAATTTGCTCTGTCATTGCCAAAATCGTGTCCATTATCAGTTTATAATCAAGTGGTGGGATATATTCATCCATTTCATTATTGTTTGCAGCTAAATCTTCCATGGTGGCTATTTTAATAATAGTCAAAGATTATCCACCTCCAAGAGTTGTTTTCAGTGCCAGGTGTTCCCACACTTATTTTTAAAAGTAATGTCAAGGAGAGCTCTGTTATTCAGTCAGCTCTCAAAACAGGAGAAAAATTTACTTTCTGTTCCAAGTTTCGCCACAAGATGTCATCAATAACATATAAAATACAATGTAAAATTTTCTTTTTTCCCCAAATTAATATAAAACTTTTGTAGCATTAATCCAACTTTTTTCTTTAATTCACAGCTTAGAGAGGAAATAGGGTAGTAGATCCCCACCAAAAAATAGGAACTTTTTAGTAAATACAGATAAAATTACTTAACTTCTATGCTGAATTACTTGATTTTCTTTAAGGCTTTAAGATTTGTTTCCAGAGTAAATATTCACCGTTTTTTCAAAAAGTGGGGCAGGAAATTTTCAGAAAAGTCCCACAGGAAAATAGTTAAGGGAGTAAGAAAGGTAAAGTCTCACCCAGGTCTTCCAGATTGCTTCTTAGTGCAAGGTAGTGCTTTTGGCTTTTGGCAGGGAGCAGCTTAATGATCGGCCATCTTTCTTCAGGCCAAAGGAGTTGTCCCGGATTCAAGAGGAGGGCTGCCGCCATTCCACAATCACAGGGTGATTTTCGACCCTTTTCAGAATCCTCCAAAAAAGAAAGACTGGACGGCAGGAAGCGGACTATTCCTGCGTGTCTGGAAGTGCTGTGCACACAAACCGGAAGCCAATTCTTTTACTTTCTTGATAATATTACATACTTTCACTTTTAATCCATGTGCAGGTCCTTCTATTTTGTCTTGTAATTTTCAAAAAAACCCTCCCACTATGCCTGAAGAGAAACGTTTTTGACCAGTGTGGTCTACGTGCTCTCAAATATACTGTTGAAACATGGACACTAACCTCACAATCAATACAAAAGCTACAAGTGGTGCAAAGAACCTTGGAAAGATACATGCTCAACATTACATGACAAGATAGAAAGACCATTCACTAAATAAATAGTAATAATTCTAATTTGTATAAAGAAGTGACATCTCTTTAGAGAAGTTATATACAGTACATATCTAAAGAAGCAAAATTTACCAAAGATTACAGAGGAACAGAGACAAATTGTGAGTGGGCCTATAAAATTAAGGGAAGTTTCTAAAGCTAAGAGTAAAACAGTAATGTTGCCTAGAGCAAATGGATTATCAAGTATTTATTATAGATGTTTTGAGAATTAATTTTTACAACTTTTACACAGAGTCACAGTTTGACTTTATAGACCGATATAATGATAGAAAAATAGCTATATGTTGTTCACAATGAACCTAGCTGATAGACTGAAAATAATTTTTCAAGAATTTATTCATGAACAAGTAAAATAACGTATGGCAATAAGCTAGCATTTTGGTTGTAATATCTAAATGGAACATTGGAATGATGATGATGATGATGATGATGATGATGATGATGATGATGATGATGATGATGATGATGATGATGGAAGGGACCTTGGAAGTCATCTAGTCCAACCCCCTGCTCAGGCAGAAAACCCTATACCATTTCAGACAAATGGCTGTCCAGTCTCTTCTTAAAAACTTCCAGTGTTGGAGCATTCATAGCTCCTGGAGGCAGGTTCTTCCACTGATTGTTTAACTGTCAGGAAATTTCTCCTTAGTTCTAGACTGCTTCTCTCTTTGGTTAGTTTCCATCCGTTGCTTCTTGACTTGCTTTCAGGCACTTTGGAGAATAGCTTGACTCCTTCTTCTTTGTGGCAACCCTGAGATATTGGAACACTGCTATCATGTCACCCCTCACCCTTCTCTTCGTTAAACTACACATACCCAATTCCAGCAACTGTTCCTTATATGTTTTAGTCTCCAGTTCCCTAATCATCTTAGTTGCTCTTCTCTGAACTCATTCTATAGTCTCAACATCTTTTTTACATTATGGTGATCAAAACTGGATGCAGTATTCCAAGTGAGGCCTTATCAAGGCATTGCAAAGTGGTATTAACAGTTCACGTGATTTTGATTCTATCCATCTGTTAATGCAGCCTAGCACTGTGTTTGCTTTTTTGACTGCTGCAGCACACTGCTGGCTCATATTTAAGCGATTGTCCACTAGGACTCTGAGATCCGTCTCACAGTTACTACTATTGAGCAAGGTGCTACCTATACTATACCTGTGTGTTTGGTTTTTCTTGCCTAAATGTAGAACCTTATTTTTTTCACCGTTGAATTTCATTTTGTTAGTGCGCAATGTTCAAGTCTATCAAGATCCTTCTCTATCTTAAGCCTATCTACTGGAGTGTTGGCTATTCCTGCCAGCTTGGTGTCATCTGCAAATTTGATGAGTTCCCCATCTATCCCCTCATCCAAATCATTGATGAAGATGTTGAAGAGCACTGGGCCCAGAACAGAGCCCTGGGGCACCCCACTACACACTTCCCTCCATGTAGATGCAGTTCCATTGAGGACCACATGCTCGTCAGCCAACTATGAATCCATCTGGTGATGATGCTGTCTAACCCACATTATCAAGTAGTAGGTTGTGATCTACTTTATCAAATGCCTTACTGAAGTCTAAGTAAATTATATCCACAGCATTCCTCTGACCAAATAATTTTGTCATTTGGTCAAAGAATGCAAAAAGATTTGTTTGGTATGATCTGTTTTTGACAAATCCATGTTGGCTTTTGGTAATGACTTTGTTTGCCTCTAGGTGTTCACTGATTTATTGTTTGATTATCTTTTCCAGAGTGGTGAGACCGCTCCTCAAGAAGCCTGCCTTGGACCCAGCTGTATTGAACAACTTTCATCCAGTCTCCAACCTTCGCTTTCTTGCGAAGGTTGTCGAGAGTGTGGTGGCGCATCAGCTCCCTCTGGTCCTGGATGAAGCGGATTATCTGGACCCCTACCAATCGGGTTTCAGGCCCGGGTACAGCACGGAGACGGCATTGGTCGCTCTGGTGAATGATCTCTGGAGGGCTCGGGACAGGGGATATTCCTCTGTCCTAGTCCTATTAGACCTCTCGGCGGCTTTCGATACCATCGACCATGGTATCTTGCTGCGGCGTCTCAGGGGATTGGGAGTGGGAGGCACAGTTCTTCAGTGGTTCTCCTCCTATCTCCTGGGACGCTCGCAGTCGGTGTTGGCAGGGGGGCAGAGATCGGCCCCTAGGTCTCTCGTTTGTGGAGTTCCTCAGGGGTCGGTCCTCTCGCCTCTCCTGTTCAACATCTATATGAAACCGCTGGGTGAGATCATTCGTGGTTTTGGAGTTGGGTATCATCAATATGCCGATGATACCCAACTTTTCTTTTCGACCCCAAACCACCCCAGTGATTCCCTCACTGTGATGTCCCATTGCCTGGAGGCGGTTCGGGTCTGGATGGGGAGGAACAGACTTCAACTCAACCCTGACAAGACTGAGTGGCTGTACATTCCGGCATCCCGGGACATTCAAAATGTTCCATCTCTTTCTATGGGGGGTGAGCTCTTACCCCCCGTGGATAGGGCTCGCAACTTGGGAGTCCTCCTAGATTCACGGCTTACCCTGGAAGATCATATAGTGGCCGTGACTAGGGGGGCTTTCGCCCAGGTTCACCTGGTGCGCCAGTTGCAGCCCTATCTGGACCGGGATGCCCTGTGTACGGTCACTCATGCGCTCGTGACTTCTCGCCTTGACTACTGTAATGCTCTCTACATGGGGCTTCCCTTGAAGACCACTCGGAGGCTCCAACTGGTACAGAATGTGGCCGCGAGAGTTGTCTTGGGAGTTTCCCGGTACTCCCATGTTACACCTTTGCTCCGCGAGCTGCATTGGCTACCAGTTGTCTTCCGGGTGAGGTTCAAGGTCTTGGTTATGATCTTTAAGTCCTTACATGGCATGGGTCCGGGTTACCTCAGGGACCACCTGCTGCCAGCGTCAACTCCCCTCCGCCCTGTGTGTTCCCACAGAGAGGGCCTCCTCAGGGTGCCTCCAGTCAGGGAATGCCGACTGGTGGCCCCCAGGGGGAGGGCCTTCTCTGTGGGCGCTCCGGCATTATGGAATCAACTGCCGGTGGAGCTCCGGATGACATCAGACCTCCGAACCTTCCATCGCGGCCTGAAGACCCACTTATTTGAATTAGCTGGTCTGGCCTGATGGGGGAATATGGGTTTTTAAATTGTTGTTCTTAGTATTGTATTATTGTTTTTTAACTGGGCATTGGTTTAATCTTTTTTTAACTTTTGTATCGTTATTTATATATGCCCTGTGAACCGCCCTGAGTCCCTAGGGAGAAGGGCGGTATACAAATTAAATAAAACCTAAACCTAAACCTAAACATGATCACTCCCCACCAAGGTGCCTGTGGCTTCAACACCTTCTATCATTTCATCTCTGTTAGTGAGAATTAGGTCCAATATGGCTAATCCCCTAGTTCCCTTCTCTACTTTTTGGCAGTCAAAGTTGTCTGCTAGGTTTGACAGGAATCTGTTTTATCTTCTACTTGGTGCAGAGTTTGTCTCCCAGTTGATGTTGTGACTAATGTAACCAAAGCCTTCCCCTTTACACCACTCCTTTAGCCACATGTTGAATTCTGCTATACGCTGGCCTTTTCCATTTTGTTCCTTATGCACTGGTAAAACCTCTGAAAAAGTAAGCCTACAACCTATCCTGCTAAGTTCCTGCCTCAAGCTCTGGAAATCATTCTGCACAGAGAGTACATCTTTTGGGGACAGATCGTTAGTGACAAGATGTACAATAGCATCCACATCACAGTCTTTGCTGGCATTCTTGACTATATTAAAAAATATGCTTCTTGTCCCTACTGGCAGTAGCACCCGGAAGACACCTAACCTCTTTCAAAACCTCTGTTTCTTTTCCTAAATTTACTTCTTTCATTAGTAAAAAGACAATATTTATTTATTGCTGACTGGAAATCATTTACAGAGTTTTTGTATGAAACAGAAAAAAAGAACTTATGGTACATTTTTTAATGGTATAGTTTTGATGGTCATACAACATAGATTATAGAAAAAAATGTGTTGTACTTATATGTGCTATAAAAAATATCAGAAGCTACTTCTCTAAATTTTTAGCTCTTTCTTATCTCATTTTTCTTTTTTCTATTCTATATTAGTTTCTTTTACTTTTTTATCTTCTTTTATTATAATTTTAATAAAATCCAATTTTTTAAAAAAAGATTACAATAAATTCAAAGTCTTTAATTAAGGAAATATTTATAAGAACTGTCCATCCTTCCAAGTTCCTCTTTAGTTTCCTCTGATGCAGGATCATTTTTTAAAAGAAATTATAATTAGAGAAAGGATGGAGTCAGTCAGACTGATGATATTGCAAGTATTCATCTCTTACTTTCCTCACTGTGGCAGAGCGTTCTGCACCAAACCAATTTTCAGGTTGCCTTTGCTTCTTTCAATTTTGTGAGCTAAGGGAGTCAGCTCCCAACCTTAAGGGAAATTTTTAATTAGAACACAGAGGTAATTAAACACCTTTATAACTTCAGGAGGGATTTGACATAAATTGTAATTGATCTTAAAAGTTGCTTAGCTTGAATACATTACCCTGCTATATATTCGTTAAGCTGTTCTGACCATACTGTCTTTATTATAATTTGCAAGATCTATTTTGATTTCAAAGCATTGAATTGAATGAATTGTTAATACTAAAGGTGGATGTTTATTGACTGTCCACCTATTACTGGGGGAACAAAAAGCCAAGGATTGTTGGATGGAGGGGGGCGTTAGAAAAGTAAATATGGCACCATGATTTTGTAATCAAATTCCTACCCTATTAAAAGGGAAGGGCTTCAAATACCGCCATTTTGAATTTTTTAAACATCAGTGGTTGATTCTAAGATTGTCTCTGTATCTGATAAAGTCCTAATGGGACTTTAAATTGACATTTAAATTGAAAGGAAACTACTGACTAGTTCTTTCTTTAGAAGCCATCCATTTACTTAAAAAATAGTGTAAAGTTGTGATGCTGATGAATAGCATTGTGAAGGAAAAAATGGGGGTGGGGTGAGTGGGGTGTTGAGCAGTTATCCTTCTGGGTAAATTGGTATTGATAACCTTGCAAGCTAGTGTAGACAAGAATTACCTGTTGTGATTCAGGGTCAGCCTGTGGGTCCGGCAGCCGGGTCGGATGACTCGGATGACTCAGACGAGGGGGAGGAGGAGGGTGTTGAAGACGAACTTGCTGATGATGGCTTGGAGGCTTCGCAGAGCCCCCAGCCAGGCCCCTCTTACTTGGTGGAGACTCAGCTGCGCGAGCCCGACAGTGCAGATGATGATGACCCACAGCTGGCCCTGTTCAAGGACGCCCGACGCAGGAGGCAGTCTAGCAGGAGCAAGCAGAGAAAGGCTGTGGGACTCCTCGGAAGGAGGCACAGGGAGGCCACGCCCTGAACTCTAATAAAGGGAGTGTTTGGGGAAGGGGCTGGTTGCTGAAAGCAACCGCTCCGTTTGAGGATCAAAGTTCCGGTATCTTGTTTCATGTTCTGTTGTTTGTTTGTGTATTAAACTTGGCAGACGTTTTCCAGCCTCAGACATTTTCCAGCCTCTGCCGTTTGTACAGGGGTTGCCTTTCTGCAAGGCCGGTAGCAGGCTGGTACAGAACAGTTTGCTTTCAGCCTCCCACCCCTTACAACTATTATGGAGCAGCTACGTGCCGAGAATGCTCAGCTCACCCAGCAACTCACTTTGCTGGCAGCTCAGGTGGCTCAACTGCAAGCACAGGTTCTTGCTGCACCCCCACCCAGGAGAAAATGCCAAGTTGCAATGCCGGACAAATTTACAGGTACTCCAGAACTGTTTCCTGCTTTCCTGGGACAATGCCAGCTCTTTATCAGCGTGAGAGCAGCTGATTTCCCCACTGACCGGGATAAGGTGGGGTTTGTGTTAAGCCTTCTTTCGGGTGATGCAGCTCGTTGGGGCACGCCTCTGCTGGTTCAACCTAGCCCATTGTTGGACAACTTTGTGGGGTTTTGTGACCATATGCGTCTGATGTACGAGGACCCAATTAAGACGCAGACTGCCACTCGACGCCTGAAAGCTCTGAGGCAGGATCAACGCCCCCTACAGGGCTATATCTGCGATTTTCGGCTGCTTAGCCAGGATTCTGCCTGGAATGAGGCTGCGCTCATGGATGCCTTCCAGGATGGATTGTCGGAGGAGATGTTGGATGAGCTGGCCCGTGTGGACATTCCCTCAGACCTGAATGGGCTGATCCATCTCTGCCTGCGGATCGATGCTCGGTTGCAGCAGCGAAAGAGTCGCCGTGCCACCCCACAGACCCCTGCCGCCCCTGTTGTGCGTGAGCCCCCAGTCCAAAGGGAGGAGCCAATGGAGCTGGGTGCCGTCAGGTCTCGTCTATCGGTGACGGAAATGAGCAGATGACGATCGGGGGGGTTGTGTTTTTACTGTGGGGACCCTGGACATTTGGCTGCTTTTTGCCCAAAGAAGCATCAGCGGGCATCAGTGACCAAGCCTGCCCCGAGACAGTCCCCTACTTTGCTGTCGGGAAACGCCCCGAGCCCGATCTAGACGGTGTGATAGATCGGGCGTCCCACAACAACAACACCGAGCGACGCCTTTCCGAAGGTGCCTGTGAACCTCCACGGCATTTGATTTTGGAGGCACGTCTGATCCTTCCTGGCAAGCCAGAGGGGATTCCAGTCCATGCCTTAATTGACTCTGGGGCCACCACAAACTTTATGGACTCAGCCTTTGTGGCCAAATGGGCTGTTCCCCAGTGCCCGGTGGATCCGCCCATGTTAGTGGAGACTATCGATGGTCGAGTGCTCCTGTCTGGGCCTATTACGGCCGCCACGCAACCAATATGTATGGCCATCAGTTCCCATGTGGAGGCCATCCAGTTCTACATCACTTCAGATCTGCACTTCCCCGTGGTCTTGGGACTGGCGTGGCTCCGGGCGCATGACCCACAGATCTATTGGTCACAGAACTTGGTCACCTTCCCAAGCTTGCAGTGTGTGGACCACTCCCGCCATATCTGTGCCGGCCAGGTGGAGGGTTCCCCAGGGGTTTCCTTGCCTCCCGAACTGTCCGACTTTGCTGATGTGTTCAGCGAGTCAGAGGCGGATCAATTACCCCCGCACAGGCCCTATGACTGCTCCATTGATTTAGTCCCTGATGCGCCTCTCCCAGTGGGGCGTTTGTACTCCATGTCGGAGCCCGAGTTGGCTGCATTGCGGGACTTCCTGGAGAAGAATTTGGCTCGTGGTTTCATCCGGCCCTCGTCCTCGCCAGTGTCTGCACCCGTGCTCTTCGTCAAAAAGAAGTCGGGCGAATTACGGCTTTGCTGCGACTACTGGAAACTCAACGCCATCACGGTGCGCAACCGTTACCCGTTGCCCCTCATCCCCGAGCTCTTGGACCGACTCCGGGAGGCTAAGATCTTCACGAAACTGGACCTGCGTGGAGCTTACAACCTCGTCAGGGTTCGGCCGGGTGATGAGTGGAAGACGGCGTTTGGTACTCGCTATGGACATTTCGAGTACACGGTGATGCCGTTTGGCCTGACCAATGCCCCCACTGTGTTTCAGCATTTCATGAACGACATCTTCTGGGATTTGTTGGACCAGTTTGTCGTGATCTACCTGGACGACATCCTGATCTACTCCCCGTCGCGTGAAGTGCATCATCAACATCTCCGTCAGGTCCTGCAGCGACTCCGAGAACATCGGCTGTTTGCCAAGTTGGAGAAGTGCCAGTTCTACCAAGTGACCATCGATTTCCTGGGTCACCACATTTCTCCTGAGGGCATCGCCATGGAGCCGAGTAAGGTTGAGTCGTTGCAGAGTTGGCAACCCCCGCGTCGCGTGAAGGATGTTCAGCGACTTCTTGGATTTGCCAACTACTACCGGACTTTCATCCCTGGCTTTGCTGCCTTGACAGCCCCCCTCACCCGGCTCCTGCAGAAGAAGTCTCGGTTCCAGTGGAACGCACCAGAACAACAGGCGTTCCAGGCTTTGAAGGAAACCTTCATGAAGGAGCCCATCTTGAAGCATCCTGACCCGCAACGGCCGTTTGTCGTGGAGGCGGACGCCTCCGACATTGCCATTGGGGCAGTGTTACTCCAGGCAACGACGCCCAGCGGTACCCTTTTCCCTTGCGCGTATCACTCTCGAAAATTGAACCCCTCGGAGCGCAACTATACCATCTGGGAGAAGGAGCTGCTGGCCATCAAAGCGGCGTTCGAGGCCTGGAGGCATCATCTGGAGGGGGCGCAGCATCAAATCGAGGTCCGGACGGACCATAAGAATCTGGAAAGCCTGCAGACCGCTCGGAATTTGAACCAACGCCAGATCCGGTGGTCTCTTTTCTTTGCGAGGTTTGACTTCCGGGTTCGGTACATACCAAGCGGGCACAATCAGAGAGCGGATGCTCTGTCCAGGAAGCCCGAATATACCCGAGTGGAAGACAAGCTTCTGCCCAGGACAGTGATCCCCGTCGAGTCTTTTGCTGCGGTGCGGGAGCCGGTTGATATACGGGCTCAGATCCGGGAGGCACAGCAGCAGGAGGCGTGGGTGGCTCAGCGGAAGGAGGAGGTGGGGCCAGATTCGCCTTGGACGGTCACGGATGGACTCTTGTATTATCGTGACCGGCTCTATGTTCCGGGAGGGCCACTCAGGGGACTCGTCCTCAGCCAGTGTCATGATAACCCAGCAGCGGGGCATTTTGGCCTGTTCAAGACTCTGAACCTGGTTTCCCGTACCTTCTGGTGGCCCCGAGTCCGACACGACGTCCAGTCTTATGTCACCTCCTGCATCCCATGCAGGCAGGCCAAGTCAGCGACAGGGGCCCCGCCTGGATTACTGCAGCCTTTGCCAACACCCAAGAGACCCTGGGGGGCTGTGTCCATGGACTTTCTGACGGATTTACCCCCATCCTCTGGTTTCACGACAGTGTTTGTGGTGGTGGACATGCTGACCAAGATGGCGCACTTCATCCCCTGTCACGGCTTACCGTCAGCTCGCGCCACTAGTCGTATGTTTATTCTGCCGGCGTCAACTCCCCTCCGCCCCGTGCGTTCCCACAGAGAGGGCCTCCTCAGGGTGCCTCCAGTCAGAGGATGTCGGCTGGTGGCCCCCAGGGGGAGGGCCTTCTCTGTGGGCGCTCCGGCTTTGTGGAACCAGCTGCCGGTTGAGCTCCGGATGGCACCGGATCTCCGCTCCTTCCATCGCGGGTTAAAGACCCATTTATTTGAACAAGCTGGCCTGGCCTGATGGGGAATCACGTAGGGTTTTAATATTTATATATATTTTTATTGTGGGCAATAATTTAATTCTTTTTTAATTTTTGCATTTTTGTAGTTTTAAGATATGCCCTGTTCACCGTCCTGAGTCCTTCGGGAGAAGGGCGGTATAAAAATTTAATAAATAATAATAATAATAATAATAATAATAATAATAATAATAATAATAATAATAATAATAATAATAATAATAATAATAATAATTCAACAGGTGTTTCGGCTGCACGGCCTCCCCGATAGAGTCATCTCCGATAGGGGGGCCCAGTTTACAGCCCGCTTCTGGCAGGAGTTGATGCATGCGTTGGATATCAAGGTTTGCCTCTCGTCCGCGCATCATCCTCAGACTGACGGGGGAACCGGGAAGGTCATCGGTATCCTGGAACAGTATCTGCGCTGCTACGTCAACCTGCAGCAGAACAATTGGGTGGACTATCTGGCCATAGCTGAGTTTGCCTTTAACAACTCGCAGCACACCTCCACACAGATGACACAGTTCTTGGCCAATGTGGGTTATCACCCCCGGTTTTTCCCCCTTTCTCCCGTGGACTCACCGGAGCCGGCAGCGAACGACTTCATGGCAGAGTTACAGGCGATCCATCGATTGGTGCGACGGCAATTGGAGAAGGCCAATTACCAGCCAGTAGTACTAGATCTCTTTATTGTAAGGTTACATTAAGAGAAACTTGTAAGATTGAAAGTATTTCTCCCTTCCTGTCCTTTTACCCTCCAGAAAGCCAGGGAAGGATCCCTTCTCAAATGTTTCCTACCCACTCCCTCCTTTTAGACTGAGATTGTCCTCTCAGCGGCTCTCCCTCCTATCTTCGAAGATCATTCCCACATAGTATTACAGGTATTTTGGGACCAATTTACCCAAATTGGAACAGATCTTAAAATTTAATACAAAGAGCTCAACTGTATGACATCTGACTGTTTCTTCAAGAGTCAATAGCGTGCTCATCATCATGGGACAAAAATGTGATTAAAATATCTTCATTTGCTATGGAAGATGAAATGCCCTTGGGAATTGGGGGAAGAATATGCCCTGGATGTCAAAGTGAGAAGTATTTTCACCCACCAAGGAATGAGTCATTTACTTCATGACAATATCAGAAGGCAACCTGCAATTATGCTAGACTAATTCCCCACTACTTTCCAGCACACTGTACAACTCATACCCTCTTTCTTTCCTTGAGGCATAACCTTTATTGTTAGTAGGTCTAGATTGTTCTTTGTCAACTATTATAGTGAAATAAAAGAGATATCCAAAAGCTGGAGTGGTAGAGGTTAGATTGCTCAGACATTTTTTCAAGAAACAAAAAGGAGAAATTCAGAACACCTAGGAATGATACTAAACGTAGTTATTCTGGAAATTGTCATAAAGAGCAACTGGCATATTCTGCAGTCATAGAATTGTAAATACCTGAGCCTAATGAATATACAATTAGAAAAGAGTTATACATAGTTGCTTTTATGTATAATAAGCCCTGCATGATTATTATATGCACAAAAGTAGAAAGACTGAAATATCCACAACACAGTGGATGATAGAGAAAACTGAGCTCTTTTCTTAAAATCACAGACTTAATGTGGGAACACCAGCCTTGTGGAACCAGCTCCCCCCTGAGCTTCGGATGGCCCAAGATCTCCAGTCCTTTCGCCGCGGCCTCAAAACACTCCTTTTCCACCTGGCTGACCTGGACTGACAGGGATTTTAATTATGTTTACAATTTTAACTCTATTCTTTAATTTATTTTAATTTATTTCAATTTTTAATTTTAATTTACTGTACAGAGACCTTTAAGTTTTGTTGTTGTTAGCCGCCCTGAGTCCCTCGGGAGATAGGGCGGGATATAAGTCCCATTAATAAATAAATAAATAAATAAATAAATAAATAAATAAATAAATAAATAAATAAATAAATAAATAAATAAATAAATGTATGTTGTAAGTGTGTTTGTATTTACTGTAGAGGAAATCAGAAGCTTCTGTTTTCTATTTTTTAATTCTCTCTTTCTATACTTTTTATCTGTTTTCTTCTTTCCTTTCTTCTTTGCTTCTTTTGCTCTTTCATAGTTTGTGTTAGTTTTTATGCTCTTTGTAAAACCAGAAAAAATGAAATACCCACAAAAGAGGAATGGCTGGTGAAGCTGTTAGCAGAGATGGCAAAACTGACTTTTCTGAGTAGAGAAAAGACAATTACTGCATTTATTAGCGACTGGAAATGCCTTATGGACTTTTTGCTGAAAAAAATGAACTTGTGATTTATGAGTTTCATGATTAGAAAGGGTAGACTGTGGAAAGAAGATTATTTTGCAATCTTAGAGAGAGGCCAAAGTATTCATGTACTTGTAACTGTGGTTAAGAAGACTAAAAGCTTTTCCTTTCCTTTCCTTTCCTTTCCTTTCCTTTCCTTTCCTTTCCTTTCCTTTCCTTTCCTTTCCTTTCCTTTCCTTTCCTTTCCTTTCCTTTCCTTTCCTTTCCTTTCCTTTCCTTTCCTTTCCTTTCCTTTCCTTTCCATGTTGGGTATGGAATTCTGTATTCTCACATGAATGTGCGTAAGTATTTTCCATTGTCAAGTAGCCTTACCAGCCATTCTGGACCTATTGACAGAACAGAATGGATTTCATTTATCCTATTCAGTGCAGCTGAATAGAATAAATAAATGCTGAGCTCTATAATAGGTAAAGGTGCAAGTGCTGTTGGTGAAGATCAAGATCCTGAAAATATAATGAATTATATAATCAGAATATCATTTGTTTGTGAGATATCCCCTGAAAGTTCATATTTTTCCTGGAGGCTGAAAATGAAAAGTAATCATTTCCTGACATTTTGTACTGAGAGTCTCAGCCTATTTTACTCCTGCTAAATCGAAATATCACAGGAGACATGAATTTACACAACATAGTGTATTTCATTTACTCCAAACCAAAATATTCATTATTATTATGGTAGTTGCTTATTCCTGATAAGTTGCTTGCCATAATAGGGTGATACCAGCAAGAGCGTTATTCTCTAAAATCTTGCATCAGACAGTATTACTATAGCTCCTGTCTTCATAAGTTATCTATGTATTCAATCTTAGCTGGCCTGAATTTTGGATTCACTGTCCAAGTTGCTCCAATCAGTAACTTGGTTTTCAACATCTATAGAGCCATGACTTTCTCATCTTTGTTGTAACCATGGGAACTTTTTTCTTTATCTGGATCCTTGATTTTTGAATAGTTTGTTGGGGTAGAACTGCGAAAAAGAAATGGTTATGTCAGGGGAAAAAATGAACTTCACTTTGTGCTATTTAAATGTTATTAAAATTCCTATAATTAAAATAATTATTCTTATTGTATTTAATTTGTAAGGGCTCAAGGCTTGCATCAAACAGCTGCGAGCTGTGAATGTTTGTCCTATTACAATACATTTCTCTTCAAATGACTGTTCAGATCAGGAAGATTAAAAGGAGGTTCCACCCTTTCCTCAAAACTTCTAAAGGAAGTAAAGGATGTAAGACAACCTCTCTAGAAACTGATAACTTTACTGTCTAGAAAAACAGGTTTATTGCATAATTTGGAATAGGTGAGCTAGACAATAGGGACTGAACACTGATTGTCTAGTACTGGTTAGATGTAAAGGCAATCATATGTAGACTGAACCTTCCAGTAATTCTTATGATTTATAGCTGTTCATGAATGTACAGATAACTGGAAATGACCGTGGGAGACAGGAGGAAGAACCACAGAGTAGATAATGGTCAGAAAAGAGGTAGCTGAGCCGATAGAAGGAATGGATGCATGGCAAATACCTCAGAAGGAACAGGTCCTAGTTTCTTGGACAGTAAAAGGGGCAAGAGATGGACTTTCAGATTTGCAAGATTTTCTTAATATAACCTTACAATAAAGGTATACTTAATACTTCTGGGTATGCTTTTGGTCTGGGCTACTTTGCAAGACTGAGATCAGTTTTGCAATTCTGAAAGAACATCACTTCCCTCCTCACCTTCACAATCCAAAAAACTAGGGATAGTCTCTTTTGAAAAATTTGCCGTACTCCCACTCATTTTGCAGGGTCAGTTTCCTGACTTTTTCCTAATCTGCAGCTCTTTCTCCTGTCTTCCAAGGACATTCTTACTCACCAGTACAAGGATAGTAGTGTAATTTGGTGCAATTCTTTTTGCATAGTACATTAATCTCTAGTTCTATATTGGTAATGCTATAAACAAGAAGCCATAAATGTTTTTGACTGCATCATTGAATAAGATGAAGGTGTTAAGAAGACCACAAACAACCAGAGTGATTCATTCTGGAAAGTTATTGTATAAAATGTAGAATTATGAGCTTTTCTGAAGAAGCTGATATCGTTTATATAAAAGCAAATGTAAAGTGAATATATCATTGCTCTCAGCTTGGCTGAGCTCCTTGATGAAATATGTTGTTTTATACTGTAACTCAATAAAGAAGAACTATCTGCTCAGTGGGAACATCTGCAGTTCTTGCATTTCTGTCTACAGGTATCTGAATTCCAGTCAAAATATTTTATTCTGTTTTCTTGCTTTTTATCTTTTGTCACTTGAAAGCAATAAAAGATACCTTGATGGTATTCAACATTTAATTTAAGTTTTTGTTCTTTTAAAACACCTTCAAAATATTCCTGCTGTTTTCATATAGCACTATTTTCACTATATTCATCAGAAACTTTAGCTGGGCTAGCTTTTCCTGCTTGCTTAAATTCAATCAGAACCTAAGAAAAACCCATGATTGATGCATTTTAGGATTATGTGTAAGAGCCATCTGCTGGCACGTAAACCTCTGTGAGGAACTCAGCCTGTTCATAACCCTGGCAGTCATTTTTTTCTGGTCTTATGTCATCCTTATTTCAATCTTAGAGGCAAATTTGAATGAGGATATTTGTAGGAGTCACCTCTGATGGGAGATGAGCAGCTATGTGATAATAAATAAATAATAAGCAAATAAATAAGCAAGCAAACAAACAAATAATAATATTGCTAAGCACATTGATTTGTGCTTCTTAGATTGTAAACCACCCTGAGTCTTCGGAGAAGGGCGGGATATAAATGGGATTAAAATAAAATAAAATAAAATAAAATAAAATAAAATAAAATAAAATAAAATAAAATAAAATAAAATAAAATAAAATAAAATAAAATAAAATAAAATAAAATAAAAATAAATAACAGTGGTTATTTGTACCACATAGCCTCTCTAAATTTTGTTTATATCACAAGTTGTCAAAAACCAAAAAAGACACTGAGAAAGAACATAATGGTCCACCAGTCTGCCAAGAACCTATACTGATTAGGCTCTTAGTACAATTTATTTGAATGAATCCACATATCCCAATCCTATAAATATATAGAACTTCTTCCTTTGGAGAAGAGTCCCTAAAAAAATTACTGATCAACTTTCATGCATTTTCTTGGTGTATATAAGGAGAAGAAAAGGAAACCCTACAAAATAGCAGACTAGAGTAAAAGTCTGGCAAACAGAGAGGACGGAGTTATGCCCCCTAAGAAGGAAAGAAAGAGATGTGGATGTTGGATGCTCACTACTGGGATGAACAAAAAATGTCCCATCTAGACACATTGGCTCATGAAATGTTCTGCTTGTGAGGAGTTTGGATTAGAAATCTGACAGAACCACATCCAGCATTGGTCATCTTCATTGATAACTACCCCTACATGCTATTCCATTTGAAGATAAATGTAACTTCTAAAACTGCAAAAAGCCATATCAACGTGAATTTTGAGGATCCAGGAAATAATTTTAAGAATCTAGAGGTTCAGGTGACATCATCAAGCTATCCTGTTGACCAAAGAAGATTGAAAAGCAAAGAAGAAAGTAACAAGTGCTTGCCTGGTTCCAGAAATGCTGTCTACAGGTACAGTTAGATCTGTGGGCCCAAGGATGAAGTCATCAAATAATGGATTTCTTTTTGGGGTTTTAATATAAAAATTTTATTATAAAAATAACAAAAACCAATGCATATTATTATAAAATAAAAAAGAAAAGAAAAAGAAAGAAATCAAAGATAAAGCTAAGATGCAAGAAAGAGGAAAAAATGAAGGAAAAATAGAAAAGCAAGAAAAAAGATACAAAAATGGCTTCTGATCTTCTTTACAGCAGTTATAAGTGCAATTATCAATTTACCTCTATGGCTACTACATGGCTCTGTTCTTTCTATAATCTATCTTTCTAATTATTGAAACCATAGATCATTACTTTTTTTTGTTCCCCGCAAAACATTCATGAAGGGTTTCCAGTCAGCAATAAATAAATATAATTGTCATTTCTCTGATCAGATAAGTCAATTTAAGCACCTCGGCAAATTCTATCATCTTCATCAACCGTTCCTCCATTGTTAGTATTGCAGAATCTTTCCAGCTTTGAGCATACTTATCATGCACACAAAAAACTTTTTTTCCAACTGTTTCTCCATCAATCCCAAAAGAAAAACCTCTCTTCTCATTTGTATATTAGTCTTTAAAATCCTCTGAAAAAAATGTGTGTATTTGAATCTGGAACTTTCTAGCTTTTTTACCTGTCCACCAGCATGATAAAATGTCCCTTCTTGTTGTTTACATTTCCAACATAAATTTGAAGGGCTTAGATGATGGATTTCTGGGATGAGAAGCGATTGTATTTATAAGGACTAGTAAAATGTGTTTGGCTGAGGGGTGCTAAATTGATTAGGGTAGTTTTAAATTGAATTTTTTTGGGAGGCATGGTAGACATGAAAATCTGTAGAATGGAACAGTTGATGAACTGGGGTCATTTAAACATTCAGAGAAAAAGCAGGAAAATCTCTCTCTCTCTTTCTCTAACATGATGGGTTTGAACTCTTAATAATGGAAGGCAAATTTGACTTACTCCCATGATTGGAATAGTGCAATCATAGAATACAATTTATTCAAAAGGAAGTGAAGCAATAGAAAGAGAGAAGGAGTCCACGATACTCAGAACTCTCACTGTGGTTCAGAAACCAAACGGCATTAATTTAGTTGTACTCTAGAAGAAATGAATAAAAGCCCTACTGCTTTCCTTAGCAATAAAAGTTCTTCAGCGCTGGAACCATTTGCTGAGAAAGCTGATAAGCATCACTGTGCCTAATGAGATCAGATAGAGAAAAGGTAGATTTCTGTCATTGATGATTTAACTTAGATTCCTGCACAGAGCGGAAGATTGGAGTCGGTGGCCTGACTAATCCCATCTCTATGATTCTAAGCAGTGCTTTTTTTGTAAAAGAAAAAGGTGCCGGAACTCACACATGTCATACAACCCCCCTTGCCTACCCTATAAGGTTCCATCCAAAAAAGGTGCCGGAACTCCATTCTGAGCGTTCTATGAGAAAAAAAGCCCTGATTCTAAGATCTTCCTGAAGGAAAGAGGGAGAATATTTTCAAGCTCTGTGTTTTGCATTGCTATTGTTTTCTTCTCAACGTTTTTTGTTGTTGTTGCTGAGCCGTATATAGGATAAACACATTGCTGGCAAATGGGGGCTCTGTCCAACCCTGATTTTGTTTTAAGAAAACACTTTATAAGACTGAGCAATAACTGTCTGGTCAAGTACTAATGATGATCATTAATATGCATGATCTATGCATCACCAAAGAAAAGTACTTTGCTGGGCTTCTTCAAAACCCTTTGTCAAACCTACAAAACTACTTTTGGTTACAGCCATCTTTCTTCTGTTTTTTTCGGCTTGCCACAGCTATTGGGGGGGGGAGGGAATATGCATTCTTCCAGTTCAGTCAAAACAATAACTTTCTTGTGGGAACCAAAGCCAAATTGCTCAAGTGTTTGGCAGGTTAGAATTACTGTTAGAGAGCCCTCCAAAGGTGTTAATTGGAGAATGTGATTTATTACACATTTTAGTGGGTGGGGAGTTTAACTTTTATTTTGTAACCTTTTTTTGGAGGGGGGGGACTTCCAGTCTTGGTTTCACCTATGTTTGTGCTGATATTATGCAGCCATTAAAATTGTTCTTTGAGGAAAACAAATGCCTCAGAGTTTCTTATTTCTTCTGGTCTCATTTATTGGAACCCTTCCTCCTATTGCTATTCACAACTTTTAATACATTTCTCCTTGTTTTCCAGCCATTTGATTGTTAGAGCTCTGTTGCTAGCATTGGAGTTCCAGTCAACACAATGCATTCTCTAACATATAAGAAACATATTTTACTTGGAAAATGTAGTTCCCAAAACTGTTTACCCAAATACAATAAAATAAAACAAATAACTAAGCATAAAGTACAATGAAGCTTAAAGCCACTGATTTATAAAAGTGGCATTAAATAAAAGGAAAATTTGCATCTCAAAAGAAGCAACAGCAAGAATAATTTGATAACATAGACATATGTAATTGCATATGTTATAGGAAGAATGGTTATTTATTCTTGTTAACTTTTAACTCAGCCTTCAAACTATCAAAAGCATGGGCCCAAATCTGAACTATAGTTCATGATCTCATCAGGAGTATTACTTTATTTGTCTTTATTTTAATAGCATATGAACAACACCATGTTTCCATATTGAAAAATGAAGTTGTTTATCAGAATATTAAAACTTCAGCTCCTTTGCCAGTTCCATAAATGGGGACTTCCAATTGGGTATCATGACCTGTCATTTTTGCTACCATCTTCTGTTCACAACATTATACTTAAGCTGTATGAAATTTGCTAGCACTATTTCTCACTGTCAGCTTGTGTCATCTTGACACACTGGAAGAACAAATGATACTTTCAGTTCTCAAAAGTGTTTTTAATGCCAAAACAATGCACTTCACTAAAATGTCTTATATAATCTTCTTAACCATCCCAGCTGAGGCCTGTTCCAGTTGGTTTTTAGCAGAGTAAAAAAAAATAATTGAGTACAGTTACGCGCATAATTTGTTTAACTTGCACATCAGGATCAAATAAAATGTGTTATTAACATTATAATACTAGTGTTATGTATTGGGCTTAAGTGTAACACTAACAGCTCCCAGCAACTCAGACACCCCATCTCCGGTGCTGCTATTGGCTGCCCCTAGGCGGCAATGGGTTGCTTTAAATCTATTGGCTGCCGCCTAGGGGCCAGGCTATACATTGCTGCAGGCTGCAGCTCAGTTCCTCAGTTCCTGCAAGCAAATAAACATGACCATTGGTGAACTCACTCGCCTCGTCTTCATTCCTGCGCAACGAACTCACTACACAACAACTAGTTTTACTGAATAGTACAATTATGCTTCAATTGTGTCTCCTAAAACTTTTTTTGGGGATGCTACAGATTTAGACAGCACTATGGGAAGAGGAGAAATTGTCAGAAACCATCCAAAAATTGACTGGAGATCCATTTTGCCTACCTAGTCAGTTAGAAATATGGCTATTTAAAACTCTTCAAGACAGAATGTTATGTGCTTCCTGTTCCAGAACAGGGGATAAAGTATTAAGAGGGTTTTTTGGGGGTAGCTGAGATTCACCTCCTTCATAGAGCTTCATTCTTGAAATGAAAGCCCAACAATAACACATTAAATAGCAAATGTTTTGCCACCTTTTTGAATATTTCAATAAGTACTGAATTCACCTAGCCTGGAAATTTTTTATTTACCATTGGAATCTTTTTCTGACCCAAAATAGTTAAAAAAACAAACAAGTTACTTTGTCAAGGCCAAGCATGTTGTTTATCACTCTTAAAAAAGAAAATTACATTGCCTCCATCTCATTATTCTCTTCAAGAAAGCAGATCCAAGTTGTTTTTGTGCAGGCCTACTCTGTTGTAACTATCTGGAGCTTTAAGCTCCCATGGTTTTACAGGGAAGTCCATGATTCTTATAGAATGAAACTTAGTTATTAACGATATTATGTATATTAAAGAAAAAAATAATAGGAATTTCTATCAGGAAAATCTCACTTCCATCTGAATTCAAAATTGTAATTCTTACACGAACTTGTTATTTTCAATATTTTATGAGCCATTGGTTTCCCTTCAAGAGTTGCTGAAGATCAATAAGTTTCTACTAGTCCATTTATTTTATGATTCTTAATGACATTTCCTCTTTGTACTGCTTTGTTTCCAGGGCTTATGAATATGGAGTATATAAAACTTTAAAATAGCACTCTATCTTCCCGTGCTCTCCATCCTTATTTTAAAAGGGGACCTACCTAAGTGAAAATGAAATCAAATATATCATTAAACAGTAACGTTAAAATGTCATCTACTGTTTGGAGCTGTTTGTCATAACTTATTTCTTCATAACTTTCTTCAAGAAACTTTTTAAAAATACTGTTCATCAAAATCTTCCTGACCATTTATTATTGATTGTATGCCATTTTGTTAAAACAAGGAGCACCATGGTTAGTCAAATGTTTGAGTACTATTTTCTTTCTGCAGTTCTGGTCTTGAGTGGACTAATATTAAGAATTGTCCCATCCTGGCACCAATAAAGACTCAACACTTTCCAACATCTACTCAACTATTCAATTCCTCTTCAACTAGAAGTTTGATGAAGAAGACCAGGAACAAAATAATAATAATAAGTTGGAAGGGACCTTGGAGGTCATCTAGTCCAACCCCCTGCTCAGGCAGAATGTTTTATGCCATGAATAAATCATTCCATGTTTTACTTATTGCATATAATGGACAGGAAGCTGGACAGTATAAAACCAAGGAAAGGGAAACCTTAGTTGGCCAAATGTGGAATTGCTTTACAAAAGTTGTAAAAGACTGATCTGTTCTGAATCAAGGGATTATTCTGATTTGTAAAACTTATACAATCTGAGTGTTAAAAGCATATTGATGATATTGTATTCGTAACTCCTATCTCATGGTCATTGGGCTTGGAGGTAGAGTGTCTGTTGAAGCCTGTGTATTACTTTTGTTGGAAGTATCTGTATAGTATACAAATTGATATTTTTTTTAAAAAAATCTCATCGAGGCGTTGTCTATTTAGTTTGCATTTTTCATTACTTCTTATTGTCCCTTTTCATTGTTCATAGCCACCCAGAGCCACTGGGTTGAAATGGGCAGCCTTATCAATTGAACAAATATTTAAACAAATACATGTTTCTAGTAAAATAGGTAAAGGTAAAGGTTCCCCCGCACATGCGTGCTAGTCGTTTCCGACTCTAGGGGCCGGTGCTCATCTCCGTTTTAAAGCCAAAGAGCCAGCGCTTGTCCGAGGACACCTCTGTGGTCATGTGGCCAGCATGACTAGACACCAAAAGCACATGGAACGCTGTTACCTTCCCACCGTAGTGGTCCCTATTTTTCTACTTGCATTTTATTTTTATTTTTATTCCATTTATATCCCGCCCTTCTCCGAAGACTCAGGGCGGTTTGCAAGCTTAGCAGTAGCCTTCATTCTATGTATATGCCTGCTTATTAGGGCTTTCACACACACACCAAGCGGCATTATTACAAAGTCAGCTTAATTGCCCCCAACAATCTGGGTCCTCATTTTACCTACCTCGGAAGGATGGAAGGCTGAGTCAACCTTGAGCCTGGTGGGATGCGAACCTGCACTAATTGCAGGCAGCTGGTGTTACTTAAGGAGGCATTAGCCCACTGCTCCACCAAGGCTCTTATTTTTACGTGGTTTCGAACTGCTAGGTTGGCAGAAGCTGGGACGAGTAATGACATTAATATATTTATTTTAAAGAAAAGTTGGCTTTGAGTGACAACCCACTTGAGTACTCTTTGGGTGTGAATTTATAGTGGGAAGAGGCATCATGTGTAGCATATAGCAACAGATATGCTGCTGTCACCATTTTTGATTTATGGAATATGCCCCACAGTGATAAATGTAACAGAAAGTTTAGCCAATCTAATACCAATATTCAGTAGTGAAGCCAGTTATCGCTTGTGTTGATCTTCCATGTGAACCTAAAGTTGACATCAGATTGGCTTCCTGACATTTTTAACATTTTAGGATAAAATTCAGTAAGTTAAAACTGGTATTGAATATTCAGAGCTAATATCCTTGTGACACTCTACCCCAGGGGTCAGCAACCTGAAACAGTGAAAGAGCCACTCGGAACTGGTTCCCTCACAAAAGGAAAACCTGGGAGCCGCAAAAAATGTGTGCGCATTCACATACATGCACACATGCACAGAACAGGGTTTCACTGCAGAGTAGAGCCAAGGCAAGATATGCACCTACCCTGCATATTTGAATTGATTGGTTGAAATTTTTTATTCCCACTTTTTTTTTGGACTGCACGTGGCAGAGGACTGGTAGCCGCAGGAGATGGCTGAAAGAGCCGCATGCGGCTCCGGAGCCACGGGTTGCAGACCTGTGCTCTACCCTTAGTGACTGCCCATATTTTTACTTGCAGAACCCTGAATCTAAGGCTCTGGTTTGCTATAGTGGTGCTGTGTACAGCAGAAAGAACACTGACATCTTTGAACTTTTTTTAAGGTAACATATTTTTATAGAAGTATTTTAAACTTCATATTTGCTCACAGAAAGATATGTGAAATGGAAGACAGATGTAATAAAAGATGAGCTATAGCCACAACACTGGCTCAGTCTCAGGTTTTTTTTTCTTTCTGCTTCTTGAAAAAGAAGTTTAAATCACCTCCAAAACTCATGTACTTTATTTCTCTATTAAAAAGTAAATGCATTTATCATTTTATTGTCTTGTTAACTGCAAAAAGGATCATTTCTTTTAAGTACTAATGGAGTATGCATTGGGATATTAGGGTTTGGAAAGATTATTAGTGATACCATATACAGGTAGTCTTTGTTTAATGACTTTTCACTTAGCACTCAAAATTGCAACAGTGATAAACGAGACCTTTTAGAGGGGTCTTCATAGTTTTATGGCCATTGAAACATATATGTGGTCATGTGATCACAATTTGGGCACTTGGCAAACTGGTCACAATTCTCTTTTACTTGGATACGTCAAACAGAAAAGGTTTATCAAATTCAGTTATTCCATATAGGACTTTCTGTTTCTGTCACTAGTTATTTTGTGTGTGTGTGTGTGTGTGTGTACTGGTATATTTCTATCCAGATCAGGATCCAATATTTCATTAAAATCTCCTCCTATTAGCAGTATCATAAACATGCTCATTCAGATGTTGAAAACATCCATAAAACATGATAGAAGAATCTAAATTAGGTCCATAAACATTAAGCATAGTACATAAAATTAAATAACACCCATTTATATGAGTAATAACTTGCTGTTCATCAATTGGAAATCCTTTTTGAACCAAAATAGCCACATTTTTGCTGTGATTTGTGAGGCAAACCTGTTCCACCCAATCCTTCACTAATAGAGATTTATACTGCACCATTAAATGAGTCTGCTGTAGACAGACAGTATCTGTCTTTAACAAATATAAATATTTACTAAAATCACTTTTTGTTTTTTTAGGTTCTTGTAGCCCTCTTACAGTAATACTAACTAACTTCATCCCTTGATTTTACTTTGGCCCACTTACCAATGTTTTCCCAATACCAATTCAGTTTTCTAATCTTGCTTACAGGTATTAAACCTCCATAGGAACTCAAATTAATATTCAAATAACATATTACATACATATAGAATCCACATTGTCTAGTGGTGGAATTGCTAACCTCAATTACCATCATTAAGTGAGAGTTAGTTATCTGTAGTCAATGTTTTGTAAGAACAGATTTTGTTTGGAAAGTTAATTTTGTAGCTACATTTTAACATAGGACACATCCACAGACACATAAGTACATATAATAATAATAATAATAATAATAATAATAATAATAATAATAATAATAATAATAATAATAATAATAATAAAGTTGGAAGGGACCTTGGAGGTCATCTAGTCCAACCCCCTGCTCATGAAGGAAACCTTATACCATTTCAGACAAATGGTGTCCAGTCTCTTCTTAAAAACCTCCAGTGTTGGAGCATTCACCATCTCTGGAGGCAGGTTGTTCCACTGGTTAATTGTTCTAACTGTCAGGAAGTTTCTCCTTAGTTCTAGGTTACTTCTCTCCTTGACTAGTTTCCATCCGTTGCTTCTTGTCCTGCTTTCAGGTGCTTTGGAGAATAGCTTGACTCCCTCTTCTTTGTGGTTGCCCCTGAGATATTGGAACACTGCTATCATGTCACCCCTCACCCTTCTCTTCATTAAACTACACATACCCAATTCCAGCAACCGTTCCCTATATGTTTTAGCCTCCAGCCCCCTAATCATCTTTGTTGCTCTTCTCTGTATACTACCTAGTGGTTTTAGAGACATGTTTAAATATTAGTAGCTCAGGTTAGTAGTTGTGGTGTTGGTTTGATCTCTGAGTCTGGCAATTTGGCTGCAAACATTTCATCTCCATTCGGGGACGGCATCTTCTTCAGTGCACTTTGAAATGTGCTTGTCTGTCAGAGCACTGGCCTTTAAATACCTTTTTTGTGTGATGCAAATTAGTGTGGGTGTTATTTGTCCGGATGATTCCAAATCATGGTCTGGTTTTGGGCTGTTTGATTGGCAGCTTGTTGTTTGTTTGTTTGTTTATTTATTTATTTATTTATTTATTTATTTATTTATTTATTTATTTATTTATTTATTTATGGGATTTGTATGCCGTCCTATCTCCCAAAGGACTCAGGGTGGCTAACAATGATAAATACACAAAATACAAATATTAAAAGGTATTAAATCAAATTGTCCCATAAATAGTCCAATTAAAAACACAATAAAACAAAATTAAGAAAATCTCCCTTCCATCAGTCCAGGTCGGCCTGTTGAAAAAGCCATGTTTTAAGGTTGTGACGAAAGGAACGGAGACCTGGGGCCATCCAGAGCTCCAAGGGGAGTTGATTCCAAAGGGCAGGTGCCCCCACAGAGAAGGCCCTCCCCGTGGGGGGTCACCAGTCGACATTGTCTGGCCGACGGCACCCTGAAGAAGCCCTCCCTGTGTGAGTGCACAGGGCGATGGGCAGTCGTTCCTGGCACCAGACGGTCCTGTTGTTGCTGGGCTATAGACTTTGTTAAGTATCATCTGTGCGATGCAAATTGTGTTTGTTCATTTGGTTGCCTCTGAGTCATAGTCTGTTTTCGTGTTGTTTGGCAGGCTGGCTATTGTGATTGTGACGTGGTCTGGTTTCTTGTGGGGAGTTATGATTTTTGTTTGCTGTGTGGTGGAATGCCTGTTTGTTTTAAATACTGCCTTCAAAGCACACTGAAGATGTCCCCCCCCAATTGGAGACAAAACATTTGCAGCCAAGTTGCCAAGCTCAAAGATCTAACCAACAGCCCAACAGGTATCTGTACTTGAGGGAAGTGGAATAATTTCTCTTTAAGTGTGACACATCTTTTTAAAAATATTATTTGTGTCCTTGCACAGATTAATTTCTTTTTAGGTGCTCCAGAACAATGTAGGATAAACTTTTGTTTGAGGATGGGAAGCTATATCAATAAAAAAAAAACCCAACTAATCAATAACATTCTGATTAGGAAGAGTGACAACAATCTAAACAGTGTTAATCCTCCAAAATCCTTTTAGTCTTTTCAGATGTATGTAAACACCTCTCCAAGCAAAATCTTAATCCTTAATTTGTCTTGCCTTTGTGGTGTTTGTCTTTTTATTCTTATCAGTGACAGAAATAAGGTGAAATAATTTCAAGGTGCCATAGGTCTACCTATAGGTTATATTCATGTGAGAAATTCTGTAAATTGAATGGAATATATATATATATATATATATATATATATATATATATATATATATATATATATATTTGTATTTCAGAATATGAAATGATTTTGTGACATTCCCAGTCTCAAATATGGTAGATTACATTTTTCAGAACTGCCACCATGGCCAAATGGAAAATATCATAGCTCACCTTTCAAATACATTAATAAAGGAAAAAAAAATATTCATCTACTGGTTGATGATGTCACAAGTCACATTTCTATACTTCTTATTCCATGTTGATATACAGTAGTGGACAAAATTGTGGAAACCATTTGGGAAAAGTGTACAGTAGAATTGCCATCTTTGGTTAAGTTTCCACCATTTTTTGTTCTAATTTCTTGATAACTGTAGGCTTGTTCACTTAATAATACTATTTTATATCACTTTCTGGGAAACTAGTCAACTCTTTGCACCATTACTTTAATTTTATTATGTTTTACAAGTTCACTAAATGAAAGAACACACAAAAAAAACCTCAACCAACTCGATAGCGATCACATAACACACTGACAAATGTCCTCTCAGCTTCAATACATGACATCAATAACTGAATCCTACTGTGATCTTCTTGGCTCATTGCCAAAAGAAGATGACACCTGATTGGCTCTCTAAACACTCATGCTCATTGGCTGCAGTCAGATGAAAGAACGCTACCTGATATCAACCTAAGCAAGTTGTGTTTCCTTTTTCTGGTTATTTGGCTATAACTTTTCATAGAATATAGTACAGATAATTGAACAAACTATATTGCATTACATTATTGATTAAATTATCTTTTCATTGATATATAAGTTTATGGTACTACTCCAAAAAAAAGTGGTGTTATTAGCCATCAAACCAAAAAATAAATAAATACACTTTTCCCAAAAGATTTCCACAATTTTGGCCACTACTGTATCTTCAGTAATTTATAAGGAGGTAATTGACATTCAAAAACTTATCTAGGAACATTATTATATATAATAGTTTCATTTTTAATGAGTTGAATATAAATGTAAATATAATACATTTCCTCAAGTACAGTAAGGTTTCTTTTGGGAGGGGATGGATATTGTACTACTCCCAGAAGATCAGAAATTCTAGACAAGATTTCCAAAATAGACTTCGATAATCATTTCTTGTTCTACCTAGATAAAACAGATAAAAGGATATAGAATTGAGAATAGAGATGGAACTTAACAAAACAAGGAAACATGATTTAATCCTAGTGGGGAAAATATTCACAAGAATTGGAAAAACTTTTTGATTCAGCAAAACACATTAATTAAGAAAGACACTCGGGAAAAGAAAAAGACTAAACTAAGAAAATAGATGATGGGACTTACCAGAGAGAATACTTAAAAAGAAACATTTGTTTGAATATGGTTAAAGAAATAGAAAAGTTTTGGAATATATATGTCACTCTAAGAGGGATGAATTCTCTAAATATAATATAGTATGCTTTTTCCCTATTTTGTTCTCTTTCTTGATATGAGTAATATAAAAAATTGAAATTACTTAGATAAAGGAAATGTTTTAGATATTTAAATGTGATTGAATTTAAGCAAATTATAATGGATAAAGAAATGTTTTGAATAAGAGTTAAAGGACTAGATGACTAGATGCATTAAATGGAACGTTTAAAGATCAAACATGTTTTTATTTATGGTTAAAAAGAATAAGAAATTTAAGAAATAAATACATATTAGCTTAGGAGGGATATATATTTTAAGTAGTATGTTATTTTTCATGCTTCTTTACTCTTGCTCTTCTATTCTTCTACTGTTTTATCTATTTTTTAAAGAAATGTAAAAGTGTGAGAGGGTTCATATGGGAAAATAGAGTTAAATTCTTAAATATAATTAATTTTTGAGAAAATCTTAACCAGTAAGAATATCTAGAATCTGGTGGGAGAAACAAATTAAAATAAGGACTGTAACGGGATCTATGATAAGATAACCAGAATGATTGGATAGAAAAGAAACATTATACTGTATTGGCTTCCGCTTTCCAGGAACAGTCTGCTTCCTGCCGTTCATTTCTTTCTTTTTTGGAGGACACTGAAAAGGGTCAAAAATCTCTCTGGATGGGCAATTATCATGAGGAGGCCTTCCCTGAAATCACGGAAGGGCGGCAGCCCTCCGCCTGAATCCAGGACAGCTCCTTTGGCCCAAAGAAGAAGAGACCGGCCATAAAGAGGGCCGATCACTAAGCCACTCCCTGCTGAAAGCCAAAAGCACTACCTAGCACTAAGAAGCAATCTGGAGGACTTGGGTGAGCCTTTACCTTTCCTATTCCCTTAATCATCTTCCTGTGGGACTTTCCTGAAAATCTCTTTCCCCATTTTTTTTTTAAAATGGCGAATATCTACTCTGGGAACAAATCTTAAAGCCTTAAAGCTTTAAAAGAAACTCAAGTAATTCAGCAAAGAAATTAAGTAATTTCATCCGTATTTATTAAAAAGCTCCTATTTTTTGCTGGGGATCCACTATCCTATTTTCTCTCTAAGCTGTGAAGTAAGGAAAAAATTGGACTAATGCTACAAAAGTTCTATATTAATTTGGAAAAAAGAGAAAGTTTTTACATTGCATTTTATATGTTATTGATGACATCTGGCGAAACAGCAAGTAAATTTCTTTTTTCTGTTGTGAGACCTGACTGAATAACAGAGCTGTCCTTGACATTATTTTTAAACATAAGTGTGGGAACAACTGGCACTGAAAACAACTCTTTTGGAGGTGGATAATCTTTGACTCTTATTAAAATAGCCTCCATGGAAGACTTAGCTGCAAACAACAATGAAATGGATGAATATATCCCACCACTTGATTATAAATTGATACTGGACACGATTTTCGCAATGACAGAGCAAATTAAAGCCAAACTGCAAGAAAAATCTGACAACTTAAACCCACCAAATCAAAATTTGACTTTAAATGAGGAAAAGATAATCCAAAACCAAATAGAAGAAACTAACATTAAAATAGGAGATTTCAAAGAACAACAAATGCAACCTACAGAAAACCTTAAAGTCCAATGGCAACTACAAAACTTACAAGCCAAAAAGCAACAGCACCTGAAGAAAGCAATACTAAGAGTAAAGACACTAAAGGCCTTCAAATACACTATATTGAGAATTCAACAAATCAAATGACAACCATAACACCAGCTACTACTTTCTACCTAACCCAGATAGAATTGGAAGAAGAAAAAGACTTGACTGATCTAATGACAACTATATTACATCAATCATCAAAAACTGAATTATCAAAGCATACGTTCACTAGATTCAAATAAGGGGTATAGGAAGAAAGGGAGATACATTTGAGAATTTAAAGATGCCAAAAGGGAAGCCTGATTGGCAGAAAAGGAAGGCAAGAGTTAGATTTTAAAAAAAAAACTGAACTTGTTTTTTTGGGGGGGATTCCTAAAGATAGAGTATAAAAATACCTTTCAATGGATTAAGGAGAATCTCTAAAAATATAACTGATTTTACATTTAGGTTTTAGATCTGTAAGGGAAAACAAAAGTAAGCTTTTAGAATATAATTCTGAACTATATTATAGAATTTGGAATGATACATCAAAAGATAATATTTTAACAATTGATGTACAGTTAAGATGACTTATGGAATATACTAGTTGTTACTTTTGAACTATATTATAGAATCTAGAATTTTATATATAAAAGATAGTATTTTAATAATTGTTGAATGGTTAAGACAAAAATACTTTTTCTAATAATTGGTGATTTGTTAAGATGAAAACTAGACTTTAATAGGGAAACATAAGAATGTTTTGTAATGAACAATGTAAGTTTTGTAGACAAGAGAATTATTTTTTATTGAAATAGGGAATTGTGGGTTACCCAAAAATTAAGCTTTCTTTCGTATATTGTAGGCTATTCTAGAATATTCTGTTGCAATTAGATAAAATTTAAAAACAGGATATTGATATGTATTCGTGAAAATCTATTGAAAATTTTGACTAGGTTACAACTAGAAGTGTATTAACATGACTATTTTGACTATGTGATAATTAAGGGAATCAGAGAGGGAATCCCTGTTGATGCAACCTGAACTATTTACAACTTGTTATTTGTTATTTTGACTACCCAACCACCATATTGCTTCACAAATGTATGTATATGTAAATATTAAAAAAATCAATAAAACTTGTAAAATAAAAGAAATATTATATTGATGTGATTATTATTTTTACGACTATCGGAAAAATATATATTTAATTGTTATCTATCAAAACAGTAAGAATTGTATTAACTCAATGTTTGCAAAAGAGGATATTTTGGGAAAAGAGGTAATCAACTAAAACTATTATGTGGATTATGAATTATAGAAATCAATTGTTAGTGATTGTTTTACAAATGTAACCCAGACAACACACTATTCACCAATTATTAAGTGATTTATGGTTTTTTTTAAATCAATAAAATATATTACCAAAAAAAAAAAAAAAGAAAAAGAAAGAAAAAGAAAGATGGCAGATAACAGATGGCTCTGCAAGAGTGGAGTCAACTGCCATGGCAAAAAGAGGAGCCAGTGAATGAATGAGCTCCTCAAAACTCCTTTCCACATAATGGAGAGGGTTAGGCTCAACCACATGTTTGCTCCACACAGTTTTCCATGAAGTGAAAGCGAAATAATCTCCAGCAGGTCTCAAAGCTCTGAGAATCCAGAATAAATCTTTCCACTTAAGTCACAGTTTGGCACTGGATTCCCCTACTTCCTCTCTTAACCATTTAGGACGTTTCTTGTTAATGATTTTCTGGTTGTTAAGAACCTTCTGAAAAGACAGACGTTTCTTCTATCCTGGACGAGAGAAATTTTATATAAGTTTAAAGTTTTTTTTTTAAAAAACAACAACAACAAACCATTATCTTTTGCAAAACAGCAAAAGGGAAACCAGAACGATGTTTCTGGAAAATTAAGGGCTGGATAGACTTGAAAGACTATCTCCTGAGAGGTTTTATAAAAATATATATAAAGGTTTTGAAATTAACTGTAAGGAATCCTCTTGTGGGAAAGTTTTGTGGATTGAAAAAAAAATAAACATATGATAAATGGAGACTTTGAATATGGACTAGAGGGAATCAGAGAGAACCAAATTTGACAATCAAAGGAGAAGAGATCCATTAATACAATAGAGCACAACCATATAAAATTATTATATTAAAAAGAGAAACACTACAACATGGCTGAAATTCCTTGGCCAAAGAACAGTGTTTCTCAGAAAATATGTAAAATATTTTCAAAACACAAACCAATTTCTTTTAGATAGAAAGTATAGAAGTCACTGAATTAGAAAATACTGCTTGTTCTATTTTGTTTACAGAATTTGGTACAATTTTACCATTTGTTATTTTTCAATTCTCTATTATTCTGAATTATTCCATTGGTGATGTATAATTTCTTCCCATTGTGAGGACAGTAAATCTATCTACAGTTAAAAAGAATTAGACTATCATTGATAATACTATTTGTCCATCTATTTTGTAGAAAATAACCCATGAATCTGGATTAAAAACTTCAAGAGTTCTGCACTGAAGACATCTTCTGTTAAAGAAACCATATTTTTCCTCAATTTTAATTAGATGGTTTGGACTTCAATTCCCATGATTTCTCCAGAACTAAATCCCCATCTATCTCCAGCATTTCCATCCAGACATTTTCTTAAATGACTAACAAATGAAAATCTTGTTTTCTAATCAACAGACCATTGCCTTTGATCATAAATAGACAGCTTAGTAGAACTGAAAACCACTGGAACTACTTAAAATCCGTGCCAATTATGTTGTGGTACCTGTGGGATGCCTGTGAAAATGTTAGATGATTATGTAAGGTAATTTTAACCATTGCTTTCCATCAGAAATCTATTTCTGCTCTAAAATATCAGAAAACATGGTGTTAACAGAGGAGAAATTGAACCTGGTCAAAATGAATGTGAATAACATCAGCTTCCTACTGCTCTATGCAAATATGTGAAGATATTTTCAGTGCTCAAATTTTGTCTAAACAATAACATACAAAGGGATAATGGGAAGATCTCTTCCTTGTCATTCTGAATGCCTTCATGTCCATGTTTCAAAAAAGCTGAGAAATATTTTGATTACAGTTTACATAGTGATATAAAAATTTTCATTTAACATCTGACCTTCCTGGAACAAACTACCAGTGAAAGTCATCAACACGTTTTTGTTCCCGAGAGCTGTTTTTTATTGGTGTTATTAAACAGTGGAAAGGTACGTTGAAATTTATCGCCATGGTTCTCTGTGATAATTACATAGATTAATTGGAATTTTAATCTGAAGTGTGATCTTCCCCTTTCTATGACTTATAGAAATATGTTGGTTTTCCTTAATTATGTACCTTCAGAGGTTTTTGGTTTTTGAAGGATTATTGCATTCTAAAGACAGAGTACAGTATATGTTTAATTATCTGAATCCGTGCATCAAAAAGCCTTTAAAGACTACATTAGTTACTGAAGCTGTAGGATAGCCTTAATAACTCTGAATCCACTTTTTTTTGTTCATGATGATGATTAGTTTCTTTTATCTGATAAACACCCCTTCATGGATTACTGCCTTGTCGTGGCAAAGGGGCTTGTGTAATTCAATGAAGCTATGAGCTATGCCGTGCAGGGCCACCCAAGACAAAAAGGTCATACCAGAGAGTTCTGACAAAACGTGATCCACTCGAGAAGGAAATGGCAACCCACTCCAGTATCTTTGCCATGAAAACCCTATGGACAGTACCAAAAGGCAAAATGATATGATGCTGGAAGATGAGCCCCTCAGGTTGGAAGGTGTCCAATATGCTATTGGGGAAGAGCAGAGGGCTAGTACTAGTAGCGCCAGAAAGAATGAAGTGACTGGGCCAAAGCTGAAAGGACGCTCAGCTGTGGATGTGTCTGCTGGTGAAAAGAAAGTCCAATGCTGTAAAGATTTTTTCTCCATAGGAACATGGAATGTAATATCCATGAATCAAGGAAAGCTGGACGTGGTCAAACAAGAGATGACAAGACTGAACATCGACATCTTAGGTATCAGCGAACTAAAATGGACAGGAATGGGTGAATTTAATTCAGATGACCATCAGGTATACTACTGTGGGCAAGAATCCTTCAGAAGAAATGGAGTAGCCTTCATAGTCAATAAAAGAGTAGGAAAAGCAATACTGGGATACAATCCTCAAAATGACAGAATGATCTCAGTTCGAATCCAAGCCAAACCATTCAATATCACAGTAGTCCAAGTCTATGTCCCAACCACCAGTGCTGAAGAGGATGAAATTGACCGGTTCTATGAAGCCCTACAGCACCTTATAGAACTAACACCAAAAAATGATGTCCTTATCATCATGGGGGATTGGAATGCTAAAGTAGGAAGCCAAAAGATAACTGGAATAACAGGCAAGTTTGGCCTTGGAGTACAAAATGAATCTGGGCACAGGCTGATAGAATTTTGTCAAGAGAATACGATGGTCATAGCAAACACTCTTTTCCAACAACCCAAGAGACGGCTCTACACATGGACATCACCAGACAGTCAAAACAGAAATTAGATTGATTATATACTCTGCAGCCAAAGATGGAGAAGCTCTATACAGTCAGTAAAAACAAGACCAGGAGCTGACTGTGGCTCAGACCATGAGCTTCTCGTTGCAAAGTTTAGGCTTAAACTGAAGAAAGTAGGGAAAAGTGCTAGGCCAGTCAGGTATGAATTAAATCATATCCCTGTTGAATATACAGTAGAGGTGACAAATAGATTTAAGGAATTAGATCTGATAGACAGAGTGCCTGAAGAACTATGGACAGAGGTTTACAACACTGTACAAGAGTTAGCAACCAAAACCATCCCAAAGAAAAAGAAATGCAAGAAAGCAAAATGGCTGTCTGAGGAAGCTTTGCAAATAGTTGAGGAAAGGAGGGAAGCAAAAGGCAAGGGAGAAAAAGAAAGATGCACCCAACTGAATGCAGAATTCCAGAGAATAGCTAGAAGAGATAAGAATGCCTTCTTAAATGAACCATGCAAAGAAATAGAAGAAAACAATAGAATAGGGAGGACCAGAGATCTTTTCAAGAAAATTGGAGAGATGAAGGAAATGTTTAATGCAAAAATGGGCATGATAAAGGACCAAAACGGCAGGGACATAACAGAGGCAGAAGAGATTAAGAAGACGTGGCAAAATTACACAGACGAACTATACAAGAATGAGCTTAACGTCCCTGATAATCACAATGAGGTGGTCACTGACCTCAAGCCAGACATCCTATAATGTGAAGTGAAGTGGGCCTTAGAAAAGCTAAGCAACAACAAAGCTAGTGGAGGTGACAGTATTCCAGCTGAGCTATTCAAAATCTTAAAAGACGATGCAGTAAGATTTGCCAGCAAATTTGGAAAACTCAACAGTGGCCACAGGATTGGAAAAGACCAGTTTACATTCCAATTCCAAAGAAAGGCAGTGCCAAAGAATGTTCAAACTATCGCACCATTGCACTCATTTCTCATGCTAGTAAAGTTATGCTTAAAATCCTACAAGCTAGACTCCAGCAGTATGTGGATCGAGAACTACCAGAAGTACAGGCAGGATTTCGAAGAGGCAGAGGAACTGGAGATCAAATTGCCAACATACGCTGGATCATGGAGAAAGCTAGGGAGTTCCAGAAAAACATCTACTTCTGCTTCATTGACTATGCTAAAGCCTTTGATTGTGTGGATCATAACTGTGGCAAGTCCTTAAAGAGATGGGCGTACCAGACTATCTTATTTGTCTCTTGAGAAACCTATATGTGAGCCAAGAAGCAACAGTGAGAACTGGACACGGAACCACTGATTGGTTCAAAATTGGGAAAGGAGTCTGGCAAGGCTGTATACTGTTGCCTTGCCTATTTAACTTATATGCAGAGCACATCATGAGAAAGGCAGGGCTAGATGAATCAAAAGTTGGAATTAAGATTGCCGGAAGAAATATCAACAACCTAAGATATGCAGATGATACCACTCTAATGGCAGAAAGTGAAGAAGAACTAAAGAGCCTCTTGTTGTGGGTGAAGAAGGAGAGTGCAGAACTTGGGTTGAAACTAAACATTAAGAAAACCAAGATCATGGCATCCAGCCCTCTCAATTCCTGGCAAATAGATGGGGAAGAAATGGAGGTAGTGACAGATTTTATTTTCCTGGGCTCCAAGATCACTGCAGATGGGGACTGTAGCCAAGAAATTAAAAGACGCTTGCTCCTGGGGAGGAAAGCCATGGCAAATCTAGACAGCACACTAAAACGCAGAGACATCACCTTGTCAACAAAAGTGCGTATAGTCAAGGCTATGGCTACTGCTAAGCTTGTAAGCCGCCCTGAGTCTTTGGAGAAGGGCGGGATATAAATGGAATTAAAATAAAAAATAAAAAAAATAAAAAACGGTCTTCCCAGTTGCAATGTATGGCAGTGAAAGTTGGACCATAAAAAAGGCTGAGCACCAAAGAATTGAAGCCTTTGAACTCTGGTGCTGGAGAAGACTCCTGCGAGTTCCTTGGACTGCAAGGCGATCAAACCGGTCAGTCCTAGAGGAGATCAACCCTGACTGCTCTTTAGAAGGCCAGATCCTGAAGCTAAAACTCAAATACTTTGGCCACCTAATGAGAAGGAAGGACTCACTGGAGAAGAGCCTAATGCTGGGAAAGATTGAGGGCAATAGAAGAAGGGGACGACAGAGAATGAGGTGGCTGGATGGAGTCACTGAGCTTAAATGGACTCCAGAAGATGGTAGAGGACAGGAAGGCCTGGAGGAACGTTGTCCATGGGGTCACGATGGGTCGGACATGACTTCGCAACTAACAACAACAACAACATCTGATAAACAAGTGAATAAATAATATATCCATAGTTTGTAAGAAAAAAAAACATTTTTCTGCCTTTGCAATGTCCATTTTTTTTGTTTTGATTCTCTGTAGTGGTGAACATGACACTTGTTGAAATCTTAGAAACATATTTGTTTATAACATACTTTTTATGTAGCCAATGAGGAGACTATCCTTCTCCCTCCTACAGAGTACACATAAAATTATGCAAGAGAACAATTCATATATGAAGGAGAAACCAAAGATCCCTCAGAACTGGGTCAGGACAATCTTTATATCACAACGTTCCTTATTTTTGTGGAACCAGGAAACATCCAGGTTTGCACAAATGTATCTGCTTTTCTATAGCTTCCTCTATTAATCAGGTGGTTTTTGTTCAACTTTGAAAATACAAGCACTTTATTGAAATGTAGGGGAAAACCCAGAGTTTTAGGTAAGTAGAGTGATAGGTTATGGATTCCAGTAAGGTTTTTTTCATCGGTGATTGCAAACACTTGGAACTCTAAGAACATGAGTCCAATGGATAGAGAGTGTGAAATTGATAAGCTCAAAAAAAATAATAATCTTATATTGTTAGCATCATTCACCAAGTTTGTCCTTGATATCACAAAGTGAAGGTTGGTCTGTCTTCAGGTCAACTTCCTATTTTTATTTTTTAAAAATCAGAATAAATAAAATCTAGAATTTGGACAATAAATACAAATGAAAAAAAAATCCAAACTATAAATTTAGTATATAAGGATATATTTTGAATGTATCTTCTTCAGAAATCTGAAACATATTTTTTTTCCAAAATAAACATTTCTAAACCAATTGTACATAATACATGAATTCTGATAGATATTTTGAGCATAATAAACAGTATAATGATTTTTTCTAAATATGAAATATACTGTGTACTGATCTATATATTTATCTAGGAGATAACTCATTGATGACTTAGTACTGGAATGTGCAAAGGACAATGATTTCTCTTCCAGGTACATTAACTAAAACCAGTGTTGCTTTTTAAAAACTCTGTTCTCTGTATTATTATTTTTATGACTTTCTTACAACTCATTTTTAGAGATAAGAAGGCTCACCAAAAAGAAGAAAAATTAAACAAATGTAAGGAAAAATGAATAAAAAACTCTGGAAAGCATAAAGAAAAATTCCTCAATTTTTCTTTATTCACTTTAGGCATGAATGTAATATTAAGGGAAGGCATGAATTTCATACTAGTTACTTTTATCTGATAATTTTTTTAACATTTTGTTTTATATAGTTTCCTGAGTGGTAAGGTAGTATTTAAAATGAAGAAATAAATTAATCTGCGGGGATGTTTGACTTTCGGGGGCGGATTATTACTCCCCTATCAGAGGAGGATGGACCGTGGCTCATTTGCATGGTGAACATCAAAGAAAGAAAGCCGAGGCATATTCTACTGTAAAACTTTTAATGAGAAAACAAAAGACCTAAACTGACTACATTCTCTCATCAGGCAGTAACTGTGAGAAACTTTTTCTAGACATGCGCACAAAACAGGTTGAAACCATAACATGGCTGGACACGTGACATTCACTATGTTTACATGATAAGATAGTCACGCAGGTGCAGAGAGCAGGGGAAAATGTACAAAGAGAAATGAGCGAAGCTGGCAAAACTAAAAAACACGCAGTGACATCCCCTTCTTTTGTCAGCGACACAGACCTCAGATAAGGCACATCTTGTTATGCAGATACTCGTGTTGGGCTGTAGGAAGCGGCTTGTTCAGTATATCAGCAACCTGATCATGTGTAGACACGTACTGCAATTTCACAAAACCTTGTTTAACTGCTTGTCTTATGTTTTGATAATGGATGTCAATGTGTCTAGACCTGGAACCTGTAAAACGGTTCTCAGACAAACAGAAATGAGCGAAGCTGGCAAAACTAAAAAACACGCGGTGACATTGACAGCCTATTCAATTAGCCTGTGTGATTGGCTATATGTTTCCCCAGGTTAAAAAATTAGTGCACTATTTTCATAAGAAGCAGCATAGTCTTTCTTATTTCATTGGAGACATTTGTCATTGATGACCTAATTATATTAATCAACAGATCACACAATATTTATATTTATTTATTTCTTTTACACTAAAATGTATACCTCACATTTTGGCTGTATAAACTACAATCCCACATTTTCCAAAGTCTAATTTCAATGTTTTTGAAATATTAACAAAGTTTTTCAATTATACTGCTTTGCATGTAAGAACTGAAAACCAAGATCAAAACAATGACCATTGTTTAAAAACCCTTTGATTTCCCACAGAAGCTCTCGTCAACAACAATTAATCATTGAAATGCCTTGCCTCCAGAAGTCGCGGATTCTCTATCATTGGAGATTTCAAGAAGAGATTGAACAACCATTAGGCCAGGATAGTATAAGGTTTCCTGCTCAACCAGGGGGCTGGACTAGAAGAGCTCCAAGGTCCAAGGTCCCTTCCAATGCTTATTCTATGTTATTCTGTGTTTCACTGTTTCTAGCAACAGTTCACCCAAGCATGAAATATTAAGAAAAGTACTTCCTTTAAACATGGAGATTTCATCTTAAGTTTTGCAAGTGAAGTAATTTAATTAGGAATGAGGTTAAATAGATAAAACAGATACAAAAAACACCACTAATATAACAATACATTAAAAACAAAATTAAAAATTCAACCTACCCCTCCCCTCCAAAAAAATAGGAAAATGAAACTTTTCTTTCTATCCCCAGCAACAAAATTCAACATTAACTATTTATTACTGTCTTTTAAAATACGATATATACCTTCGTTCCATACCTCACCCCGTTTTCCATAAACTCATCTGTAAATCCTCAGCTAGCCTTATCAATTAGCAAAGGTCCAATAAAAGTTAGCAGAAATATCTAACATAGATATATATTCCCATTTCTATTTAAAGTCTAATGCCCCTAATGCCTCATAATAGTAAGCAAAATCTAATCTGTTAGCAATTAAACATTACAAAGATTAAAACTCATTAAATATTACCAGAGATAGTAATCCCTCAATTATATATCAAATGCACTAATATAGATATTACAAACCAACCCATTACCCCAACAGTACAATTCCAGCCCCCCCCAAATAATAATAATTAAACATCTCCCAAAGTAACAAACATTATTATAAAACTCCACACACACACATACACACACACACACACACACACTAGGTATTACAGGGTAAACCATTACACTCAAAATGTCCATTAACATCAAAAATACGAACCCATTATTTAACTTTAATCAAACCACCCAATTTTGCTTTTTTATTCTTTCTTCTAATCTTCAAGTTCCATATACTGTATCCAATTGTACCAGCTGTTTTCTTCTCTTATTTATCTTTTCTCTCAAAGTCTTGTCATTTTTTCATAGTCCATTTGTAATTGCAGTGTAGCCTCTTTAGCAAATCTCTCATATTTCAATTTTAATAAATAATCTGCATCATTCTTTTGGTATCTTACAGAATATAATATTTCAATTTCTTTTTTATGGATTACAATTTTAGAGTCATCTATAATTTCTTTTTTAATTTTGCTTGATTCTCTTCAACATTTTTGGTCCAAATATAGAGTTAACTAAATCCCAGTGTTCTTGAGTCCATGGGTTGTAAATTTTCTTTAATGAATCTATCTGGTATTTTCTAATGGGGAGCATTCAAAACTTATCAGTAATTTATAAATAATGACACTCTTTTCTACAAGAGAATATCTTTTTAGTTGACTTCCACATCTTTCTTTAAATCAATTTCATCAAAATTCTTAATATTTAAAAACTAAAACAACAGTATATTCTTCCTTTGCCGTATATTTCAAAAAATTAAAATCTTACAGAGCTGGAAATATATATATATATATATATATATATATATATATATATATATATATATATATATATATATATATATATATATATATATATATATATATATATATATATATATATGTTTCAAATGTTAACTATTTAGATTACCTTGCTAGGCCCCAAACATGGGGCAAATCTTTATTTCCTGTTTGCAGCCTATCTTGAAGGCTATCGAACAGGCAGTAGTCACACCGGACAATTCATATATTTGTGTAAATTACTAACAAAGAATTAAAAGGAAACTGAGATGCATTTCTGACTTGTTAGTTGTCATCAGCCAGCTATACCCATCTGAGATTCAAACCAGGGCTAGCCTTCAAGATAGGCTGAAAACAGGAAATAAAGATTTGCCCCATGTTTGGGGCCTAGCAAGGTAATCTAAATAGTTAACATTTGAAACATATCTTCCCTTGCAGAAAAAAAGCTAACAGAGCGAGAGAGACCTTGTGGCTTAGAGGCAAATAACACTGCCTCATATGCAATCAGCCCTGGTTTGAATCTCAGATGGGTATAGCTGGCTGATGACGACTAACAAGTCAGAAATGCATCTCAGTTTCCCTTTAATTCTTTGTTAGTAATTTACACAAATATATATATATATATATATATATATATATATATATATATATATATATATATATATATATATATATATATATATATACATATACATATATATATATATATATATATATATATATATATATATATATATATATATATATATATATATATATATATATGTTTTCTGAGGTTTTCGCGGGTGTTCGTATGTGGATCTTTGGTTATTCGGGTTTTTCCCCGCGTAGAACTAAAGGTGTAGGGGCGACGTTTCGACGGAATCCCATCCATCATCAGGCTGGTCGCTTCTGCTTCCTTCTTCTGGGAGAAGCATGTGGCTGTTTGTTCCTCTTTTTTAAACTGCCAGAGGGGGTGTGTTCTGTGGGTGGAGGTGTGCTTTGATTTTAAAAAAACCAAAACTATCGCCAAAATTGAACATTTTAACAACAGAATAATCAGAGAAGCCATTGAGATAGAAAAATGCCCCCACAGCATAAACAAACGAGATGATACCTCTCGTCTACCAACCATTTGGAAACCCGCCTTGATTGACAGACGAGTCCCAACCACCAAGAATGATAGACCCAAAGTCATGATAACACCACATGACATCACAACCACACAACCATTCAAAAAGCAAATCCGAACCCACAATGATAACGAGGCACAACCACAAAACAGAAACCTAACTACAGCTGCAACATCAGCCACTTTAAACCCCTCCAAACCACACAATAAGCAAACTGACACCCACTATAAAAACATGGCACCACCACAAACACGAAGCCGAACAAAAGCAGCACAACTTACCAGCTCAGGTCTAAGGCTGGCAGCTGAGACCAGCCCATCCACTCAAAACACACCCCCACCCAATCAGAACACACCCACCATTCAAAACACACTTCCACCCAATCAGAACACACTTACTCCCCCACCCAATCAGAGCACACCTCCACCCACAGAACACACTCCCTCTGGCAGTTTAAAAAAGAGGAACAAACAGCCACATGCTTCTCCCAGAAGAAGGAAGCTGAAGCCACCAGCCTGATGATGACGGATGGGATTCCATCAAAACGTCGCCCCTACACCTTTAGTTCTACGCGGGGAAAAACCCGAATAACCAAAGATCCACAAAGTGAGGCTAGGTCAAATGTTGAGTTCTTAAAAAGGATATATTAATGTCTTAGAGCAGGTGGGTCAATCTCACAATGTCACGTGATGTGTCTTGACATATCGTGACTTTTTTTTCTCATTGCCAGCGATGGGGTGGCGCGTTTTTGGCATGATGCATCTGGCCTGTGGGTTGGCAGTTTGACACCTCTGGCTTAGAGCATGATGGGACCCACAATTGCCAGCTGATCTCTCTTTCCTACAGAGAAAATTATCAGATATCTGGATCTCACATCCAGCTCCCTTTTGGCTACAATATCCTCCACTAAACACAGAGCATCCTTTTGTCTGCCTCACTGGAAGAGTCTCCAGAAGTGATCATTTCTTCCCCTTTACTCATTAAGCAAGTTATGGACATACAATCCTTAGAAAGTTATGAGTATGATTAGTGGCATGAGACAATAACTATAGGGCTTTTTTTCTCATAGAACGCTCAGAACGGAGTTCCGGCACCTTTTTTGGATGGAACCTTGTAGGGTAGGCAAGGTGGGTTGTATGACATGTGTGAGTTCCGGCACCTTTTTTTTTTACAAAAAAGCACTGTCTATATCTATATCTATATCTATATCTATATCTATATCTATATCTATATCTATATCTATATCTATATCTATATCTATATCTCTATCTCTATCTCTATCTCTATCTCTATCTCTATCTCTATCTCTATCTCTATCTCTATCTCTATCTCTATCTCTATCTATATCTATATCTATATCTATATCTATCTATCTATACTCACACACACACACACATTTGAAAAGTAGAAAAAGGAAAGGAATTTAAGAGACAGAGATGATCGCGCTAACCTTGTTTCATAGCTCTGATACACCTGAGTTTGGTTTTGGTTGTTTTTGTATTCTTTTGGGTTTTTCACTTTGTCAGTGAAACAGGCAAACACATAAATTTAGAAATAAATAAATAAAAACATTGAAAACCTGGCTCTGAGTTCTTCCAGTAGACCAGTGGCTATTGGCTAATCCCCAGATAACTTTAGTAAACATGAAGAACATGTAGAATAAATATTATACAATTATAACTCATTTAAGAAGCTGGTTTTTTTTAAAAAGACATGCACATCATTACACTGTTTAATCAGATCTGGCTTCCCTGTTTATCAGCTGTCTTGTGTGCCAATCCTTTTTGTTCTTTCTTTAGCTATGTCCTTGACTTGTTTTCCCAGCTGACATTTTTCTGCTTGTCACTCAGTTCTGAGTTTGAGTGGCAGATTCCATCTTGCTTTCATGCTGTCCTTCTTTAACTCATTTCTGACACAAGAACCATGACCATAGCTAGTCCATTTTTGTTAACAGCCACACCTATCCCATGAGTAGCCACTCTACTTACTGCAATTATCATCATCCAATCATTAATAATACCATAGTACCAGTCCTTCTGGAATTTGTTAAAAGTTATGAATTCAACTTGAATCTTTCATAGTAGCTTTTATTCACATTTTTTCCAGAGTATATAGGAAACCGGCATTAGTCAACCTGTATTCAAAGAAACTGAGTTTAAGCATGTATCCTTAAAGATATCATATTCTCCATATAGAAATACCGAGAACCTTTAAACTATGGAGGTTCTCAATATAATAGGTGAGATATTTTCTAGATCTTCAGCTACATGAAGATATTTCATGACAAGAGATGTTATGGTGTCAGGGGTGTCAAACTGCTGGCCCCTGGGCTGGTTGCATCGTATGGAGGCCACACCCACTCCAGCTTCGGCAATGCAAAAAAAGTTGCGATATGTCATGACACGTCATGTCACATGGTGAGTTTGACACCCGTGTATCTATGGAGTAGGAATTGCAGGATCAGATCCATTGTTATAGGTTGTTCAGAATGCTTGAGAATGCTTTTCCCTTTCCTACAGATAACTAAATTTGTTTCTTGTGAGTAATCCTTGACTGTATACACAAGCAGGATTTTAAGATCTGAAGAATCCTGATACAATGGCCTGTTTTTATACTTCGTTTGGCCTTTCATTGAATTAATTTAATGAAATACACTTTTTTACGTTCTTCTTGAAACAAATTGATTTGTCCTTTATGTCTTCTATTGTATCCTTTATCTTCTGAGGTTTGTAAGTTGCCTATATATTATGTTTTGTTACAATACTTATTTCATGACTCTGATGTCTCTGACACTGCCATCAATTTGATTTTATGTTGGTCAGAATGCCTTTGGAAAATGAAATATAGTTTTAAAAAGTGGGGAAGAGAGAAAAAGAAGGAAAAGTACTGTTCTGTTAAATAATTTGACTGTATACTTAAATTGTAGTCTTCATTTCTGGCCATTTACTCCTCTTACTGATCAAATGCCATCAAATCAGTGTTGATACTTAGTGACTACATAGATTTTCCCCAGCCTGGTCTTTAAGATCTCCCAATAGTATACTTACCATTGTTGTAATTGAGTCCACCCATCTTGCTGGTTTTCCTTGAACTCATGCTCCAACAAACTTTTATAAATAAAAATATTGATTATTTTATGGGTACATCCCAACCATAAGATTTCAACTTCTTTTATATATTTAAAGAGAGTCCACAAACTATGTGGAATTCTTTGTCAAATATATTATCTAAATATAATATTTCCCTGGCTGTAATGGGCACAGCTTTATGTACCCATTAACGTGAATCTAATGTTTTTAATTAGAATGAGTCACTTTGCCATACAGTTTCATTAATTTCCACTTTTATAAAATGTTCCCAGATTATGAGATCATTTAGCAACTTATATTGACATAATAGTTTAGGAAACATATTTGTCATGAAATATTATTATATAACCACCCATCTCATTCACAGACACATGTTACAAAGAATGGAGGAATTTTCTATACAGGAATAAAAAAAATCCATCACATATCAACCTAATATGTTCACTATTTCAACACCAACTTCAATCTTTCTCATTATCTGCAGAACATAATGGCTAAAGATGCCTTTGTATTAACTGATTTTTTTTCTAAACTTAATCAGTTATAAATTTCTTTTCCTGTCTCACCATTTTGTTCTGCTACAGAATATTTATTTTTTCTATAAATCACGTTTTTTATTATTCATCACTTTCCTGAGTGATGAAATTAAACCATCATTAAACAAGAGACAAATATTGCTGCTGTTGCTAATATTAATATTAAGAACAATTACCATAGTATAGCTAGTTTTCCTTTTTAATGATGGCTACATACATATGGGAAAAACTACAGAAAAGGATTTACCACTGCTTCACTGAAATTAATTAGAAGGCTGCACGAACAAAATAAATAAATGTGTGTGCATCTGTGAAAAGACAAATCTTTGATTCAGGAAATGCAGCTTGTTTATTGTTTATCACAATAAAGTGGAAGGGCAGGAAATAATCTTTATGGAACATGTGCACTAATACATATATAAAATCTGGTTGTTTCTCTTTCAACTTTGTGGACTATGTTAAGCCTAATAAGCTTGCCAGAATTTTTGATTATCTTCCTAATAAAGGGCATACTGCAAGAATGAACGAAATTTGGAGAAACAAGGTGATTCAGAATAGAGAAAAGAACGAGAAGACACATATTGTCCTTTCCTCTGCTTAACCTGTAGAGCAAGAATACTAAAACAGTGACAGGTCTGAAAGAAATGACAAAATACCTGTACAAGTGAGAAGTCAAAACGCTGATACAGATATGCAGAGAACAGCCCTGATACCAAAGCAGTCTTAAAGATGTTATTTACCCATGAAAGATAAAACAGAATGTGAAAATTTTGAATTAATGCTAAAGATTAAGAAAACAGCATTAACCTGTAGGGCTATACAGTGTATTTCAGATTTGATTCCAAAACGGTCTTTCAACCTACAAAGGAAAGTTGTCTCCTTTTCAGCATCTCTTTAAAACAGTTTTGTCTTTTGCCAGGACAACACAGCAAACATTTATTTACTTATTTAGAAAATTTCAATGCCACCCTCTTACATTATTTTTGATGAACAAAAATAATATAATAACATTTTTATTATTCTCAGCAACAAAAACAGAATTTAAATAGTTATAATATAACAACAAAGATATCGTGTTCAAACTCATGACACAATCAACCATTATATTATAAGGCTCACAATACATCTGATCTCAGTGTATGGGAGAAGATCCAGGTCCTCACAGCCTTCAGTAATGCCAAGAGTGGTTGTGGCAAAGATCATGGTCCTAAAGGGAGAGGATGCTTTATAGCCTCTTTTATGTTTCTTCTAGCAACTGAGAAAGAACATCTTCTTGTTACAGATAACATTTTTGTTTTCATCGATGAGACCTAGAATGTCTCCATCCTGTTGGATTTTGTGGTATGGATTGAAGCCCTCAGAGAAAGATAGATCAGTAAGGTGTGCCGGGTAGCTGTGGGGTCCCAGGAAAATATACAACTGCTTTAAAGAATTAAAGACAGGCTACATTTATGGACCTGCATATCCGAATGACCTTTCCGGAAATCATATCCCTAACACTGTCAACTAACATGTATAGCAAACTCACAAAAAAGTAAAGGAAACAGGCAGTGTTATTTTATTTTTATTTATTTTTTATTTTTATTCCATTTATATCCCGCCCTTCTCTGAAGACTCAGGGCGGCTTACAAGCTTAGCAGTAGCCTTCATTCTATGTATATGCCTGCTTGTTAGGGCTTTCACACACACCCCAAGCGGCATTATTACAAAGTCAGCTTAATTGCCCCCAACAATCTGGGTCCTCATTTTACCTACCTCGGAAGGATGGAAGGCTGAGTCAACCTTGAGCCTGGTGGGATGCGAACCTGCACTAATTGCAGGCAGCTGGTGTTACTTAAGGAGGCATTAGCCCACTGCTCCACCAAGGCTCTGAATAACAGCCAGTATGCTACAGAAATAAAGATGAGATTAAGCCCATCAAGAAAGAAATGATACATTGAGAAAGAATAATAAAAGATAACTTTATTTTAATGACCAAATGAGATCAGAATAGTTAAGGCAATGATTTTTCCAAATGGTAACATGCAGCTTTGAAAACTTGAGAAGCAGTGAAATAAATTATTGCAACCATGGGAAGTAATTAAAAGAGCTGCATAGTTCTAGAGATCCAAAGATAAAAAGCTTGATTTGCAGGTCTTTAATCCAGATGTTGCTTGTATGGGGATTGGGTTGCAGGTGCTGATTCTTGAAAAGATGCTTCTCCTTATGGAGTCACAAACAGGAGCTATGTGAGCATTCCTATATATCAAATGTTTCATTTGCCTTTAGAATTGAAGCACCACTCAGCCTTAGGAATTAAAAGTCTTTTATGAATTTAATCAAAATATAATTAAATATTAATTAAAAGAGATTACATTTTATGCATGCCTCCCCTGTGTCTTTGTCTTGGCCCTTTGTGTTTTTTTACAGTCTAGATTCTGGCATGCAGACAAAAACCAAATGTGCCTCATGGTCCAATTCCATTAAGTCTGAACAATGTGTGGCTCAAGAGAAAAGTGTGGACAAAGTAGAGCATCCTTTTCCTTTCTACTCTCTCAGATCATGGTCCACCTCAATCTTTTTTCTCCATGAGATAATCTCTGATTTACAGAGAAGGTATAAATGATAAAGCCAAAAGTGTTTTCTCAAGGATCCTATTATAATTTATAGCAGGGGTCTTCAAACTTGGCCCTTTTATGACTTGTGGACTTCAACTCCCAGAATTCCTCAGCCAGTGTGCCTGGCTGAGGAATTCTGGGAGTTGAAGTTCACAAGTCATAAAAGGGCCAGGTTTGAAGACCCCTGATTAATAGGAAGCAACAATGTTGTTGTTGTTTTCCAAATTGTGGCCACCCCTGGCAAATTGTGCAGGGCTTTGATAGATTTTGCCAATCTATTATCTTTCATGTTACCCGAATAGAACAAAAAACTTAGAATGGTCATATCTAATTGGAGATAAGCTTCCAATATAAGTTCCAATAGAAATAATACAACAAATCTGGAGGTCAGATTTCTAGAATAATACTGACATTTTTTTTACCTTTAGCAATTGCTTAATTAATTTCAACTGTTGTCACTGGAGCTCAGACTTCAGGTAATAGCTATACCTGAAGACCGAGGGCTGACCAGAAGGAAACATTTGAAATGACTAATGATGTGGTTAGCACTGATGCTGAAAATTATGCACCCCTAAACTAATGTCATTTACTTTGGAGTATACAGTTCATGGCACTCTAACCCAATGTTCATAGTTCAGTTATCAACGATCAGTGACCTATCGCTGGATAGTCTTACTTTCATATCTAGACATCAACATAATTAAAGTTGCCCATTTGCTTGAAGTGATTACTCTTTTCATTATCTTGACAACTTCATTATCAAACTAGGTGGAATAAAATATTTATTAAAAAAGAATAAAAAGATGAGCCATTGTACAGCTCAGGGAATATCATTATATTTTATATTGAGTCTTATAATTAAGATCAGTAATAATAGAATACCAATTCAGAACCTGAGTGGCAATACTTTCTCTCTCTTTACAACAAATGGCACAAAGATCATTCATCTATTAAGTACATGTATAGGTACATGTCTTATATATATAGCAGCAAGCCTATAAAACACATGAATCGAATGATTTTCTGGCTGTCTCAAGTCCAGGAATTCACAAGGTGATTTGGGGGTTAGTAAAAAAGCATTTCCTTTTCATATAAAGGAAATGATTTGTCCATGAAAAAAGAACACCACAAATGCAACCTTTGGGTTTTGTGGATATCTCAACCAGATTTGTTATGCTCTAGGCATAATCCACTGGAAACTTAATAATCTTACTGAGGGTAAAAAAGAGAAGACAGAGAGGCAAAACAAGAGAGAGCTATGGTGGTAATATTATCAAACATCCCCATAATCATTACTATTTACCATCTACCACAGAGTGTGGTGGTGGGTAAAGAACTTTCTCATAGATTGTGCATATTGACATTATGCATGTTGCATAGAGAATCAGAACAGCTAAGGCTGATGCTGCTGCTATGACTGGGAACCAAGCTGAGCTAATATTATGTTCAGTTGAGGAACCTATGTTAATGTATAAATCTTATGTTTCTTTGTGTGCCTGTATGTCTGAGAGTGCCAGTCACAGAAGTCATCTGCATGACTTTTGGCCAGGAACACTCTCTCAACACAAGGAAGTAGGCGGTGGCAAATCACTTGTGATAATGTTGAAGAAAACTGTCAAACCTGACTCTGATGTTCCAAATGCAACAGTTCAGTCCAGCATCATGATTATGTTAACAAGGGTTTGGTTCTCATATGCACATACAAAGTCTCTCTCTCTTTTTTTTAAATCCCATTTATATCCCGTCCTTCTCCAAAGACTCAGGGCGGCTTACAATCTAAGAAGCACAAATCAATGTGCTTAGCAATAGCCTTCATTCTATGTATATGCCTGCTTATTAGGGCTTTTGAGGGCCCCCAAGCGGCATTTTTACAAAGTCAGCTTATTGCCCCCAACAATCTGGGTCCTCATTTTACCTACCTCGGAAGGATGGAAGGCTGAGTCAACCTTGAGCCTGGTGGGACTCAAACCTGCACTAATTGCAGGCAGCTGGTGTTACTTAAGGAGGCATTAACCCAGTGCTCCACCAAGGCTCTTGCTTGTTAAAGAATCAATAACATCAGAAAAAAGAATGTGAACAGGAAAGAAAGGGAAGGAAAAGAAGAAATAGAGGAAGAAAGAAAGAAAGAAGAAACAAACAAACAAACAAATAAATAAATAAATTAGTTTTCAGAACTAAGATGTAGAAGATGTATGAATTATTGGTATTTTCTAAATTGTCATCTTCAGTGATCACCAGAGAATATTGCCAGAGGCACTACTGCAATAAGGAAATGTTGAATAGGGAAAAATGAAATGACACAAATTGGAACTCTAAAAGAATGTATACATTCGAATTAGACTGCGATGTTTCTTTGTGTCATATATATGTTTGTATATGGGTATATGCATACTGGTATTTTTTTTTGAGAGCTGAATGGAACAAAATTTCATTTTAATGTATGCTGATTAGTGTACATTTAAAGTAACAGCAAAGTTTCTATTCTATTCTATTCTATTCTATTCTATTCTATTCTATTCTATTCTATTCTATTCTATTCTATTCTATTCTATTCTATTCTATTCTATTCTATTCTATTCTATTCTATTCAATGACTCCAGTTATTTATCCCATGATCAATACTGAAAATCTTCTCCCAGTCAAATATAGTTCTAAGACAGGATAGATTGATTTATACAATGAAGTCATAGTGAGGAATTTGTGTAGTTTATTTTATTGCAATGCCAATTGGGAGTAGGATAAATAAACATTAATCAAAAGTTAATGATAAAACTCTTTCATTTCATATGACTGACAATGCTGAATAGCAATTGAAAGTAATGGATGTTTTTGGAATACGGAATAATGTATTTTGATGGGAAGTTCTCTTCTGAAGTGCAATAAAAATCAATATATAGATTTTCTGTTTAATTTCTCTATTTGCTTTTTGTAATTTTACTCCTGAGCTCATATCAACATGTCTACACAGTTTTATTCTGAATGTCTTATAAGCTAATGATGCTGCCTTCATAATCCATTGTTCAATGCAATATTATCTTTAAAGTGATCTAATTCAAATGCATTAGCTCATTCTGAGCTTGTCCAGATTTATTTTTTTAAACTTCCTTACAATTAAAACAAATAATAGATTATTGTATCCATAACGATCTTCAAAATGGCACATTCATTTAATGGAAAATGTAAGCTTCCTGAAGTGTACCACCTCCAACTATAAACAGTCAAAGCTCTTTGCTTAGCTGGTTTTAACAAAAGAAGAATCTAATGGAAGGTAAAACAATGAATATTGGTAGTATGAGAAGTGATATATATCAAGGGCTTTTTTGCTGCTCAATCTCTCTGCCTTTTAATGTGCCACTCATTTCACATTTAATAAATGTTATACTGAAGAGCTGTTTGTTTTTCCCCCCATTAGAATTACATATACAGGAAGATGATGTTGTCCATCACAACACTGCTAAATTCTCCCCCTCCTACTCTTTATCCCTTCCACCCAAATAGATTGACACATACACCTGCATACACACATCATACAGAATAGAATAGTGTCATCCAAATCAGGGTAGAACTATTTACATTTTTCATTGAGTCCAAAACTTGAATAAGCATCTGTTCTCCAAACATGTTTAGTGCACAAGGTAAAAGGTTTAATTAATATCCTTGAATATGTTCTGCGAAGAGAAAACAATTATGAAGTATCTTGCCACACTAATCATCTGGCAAGGTGGTGTGTTTTTGATGAAACACCTTCAGATGAAAAGTGCTTTTGCATTACATTTGGGAATATCACAAATTGCTTTTATGTTTGGACTAGACACACTGAAGCACCTACAGACATGTGTAGGTGGGTGTCTATACAGACACACAGCTGTGCAAAATGTTGGAAAAATTTATTTTGAAGCAATTTGATTGAATCTCTAAATCAAATTGAAAAGTCAAATCAGATCAGCAAACTGAATCCGATGCCTTCCAATCTATTTAGGCACCTCTGCATGTCTATATTTTTGTGATCTGAAAAATATAGATTTGACTATTAGATTTCATTGAAAAATGACCAGGCATCAATTTCAAGTTGCTATCCTGAGGTCCAAAATAGATAATACATTAAATGTTCAGCTCCCATTAAGAGTTAAAAACATATTTCTAGTTCTCCTGCTCTCTTCTATAATGTCAAAAAATAAAAATAAAAACTTCATTTCTTTGTAGTCTGGTGGTCAATATTCCTCTCCTGTAAACTACTTTCTAACAATAAGAGGTGTAGGAAATATGACATTGATAAATTAGTTAATTTCTAAGAGGATCATGTAAAATCACTCTATTTGGAAAGACCAATGTTTGCTATGCTTATTTTTTGTTTAAAAATTACATAATTGACTTAACTGACATTCTATTATGGACAAAGGAAACCATAATTTCATTTCAGGGTTTAAAAAAAAGGATCATGTTGTAGAAACCCATCATTTTTCCAAGCCCCTTGAAATATTAGAATAAAGTGAAATCCTTCATGCAGCACATGAAATCTGCTACTAGCTCTTGGTTTAGAAAGTTTCAAAGATGCATTAGACAAGACTATAAATGCTAGTTTTATCAACAATTTTTTCTTTGGATGGTATACAGAGCTCTGCATTTTATGTCTAATCACCACCGAATTCCACATCAAATGAGAAGGCCAACACCTTCAGGCATCCCTATGGATTATTCAGCATAGAGGAACTACTAATCCAATTCATCATAATTAGGTAAAGGTAAAGGTTCCCCTGCACATGTGTGCTAGTATTTTCCGACTCTAGGGGCCGGTGCTCATCTCGGTTTCAAAGCCGAAGAGCCAGCACTTGTCCAAGGATGTCTCTGTGGTCATGTGGCCGGCATGACTAGATGCCAAAGGCACACAGAACGCTGTTACCTTCCCACCGTAGTGGTCCCTATTTTTCTACTTGCATTTTTACGTGCTTTCAAACTGCTAGGTTGGCAGAAGCTGGGACGAGTAACAGGAGCTCACTCTGTTACGTGGCACTTGGGATTCGACCCACCAAACTGCCGACCTTCTGATCGACAAGCTCAGCATCCTAACCCACTGAGCCACCGCATCCCTTGTATCATAATTATATAAATCCTTAAATAGTAGGGACAGTAAATGCTGAGAACCAAAAAGACATGGTAATATAAAATTTCTGAACTGCAGCCAGCTTTTCCTAGTCTACTGTTAATGAAATAAATTATTTTCAAATCCATATTTTGACAATGAATTTGTCAATGAATTCAAATCCATATTTTGACAATGGCAATGAATTTCTACATTAGTTTTGTCAGGCCTACTTGTAGAAGCTAAGACTTTCCATCTCTAAACTCAGAGTCTTTGGCTTCTATTCCACAAAGCAGATATGGAACAAAATAAAGATTAAAAAGAAAAAGAGTAGAGGCTGGCCCATCAAACCAGACACAAAGATAAATAGAAAAGAATGGGACAACATTGGCTTTTACCTGCAAACATATTTTGCATTGGATAGTGAGGATAAGTGATAGGAATTCAATTTAGATTAAATTGATTGGTTATACTAGGGTATTGAATGAAGCTAGGGTTATGCAGCTTTTCAGATTAAACCTCAGAAAGTGCTTCAGTGTGTATGGGAGCACCTGTCTACAACACTTTAAGCAACTGCATTCTTTCCGGACACAAGTTACAACTGTTCCTACAAGATAGCTGCTACCTGAATCCAAATATTTGCATAGCCAGATTAGGACATACACATACAAACACATTCTCAAAGATATATTCATTATATTCAATGAAGTTCATATGCATTGTTTATGCATATGTGTTGGCCCTAGTAAATATAGTAATAATAAGATGCTTAGTCTATTTAAAAGTGAGTAAAATCTATGAGGAAATTCTACATAAGGTTGATGTGATACAAATGATCTGAGTGAAAGACATAGCAGTTCCACCCAATTGGACAGTCATAAGGCTTAAAAGGTTTGCCAATACATAATGACAGCTTAGTCAATGGTTGGTTTAGGTCACCTTTGCATGAATTTGACTTCCACAATAATCTCTACTTTACAAACCTGGGAAAATTACATATGTTTCTATTTCTAAAAACATTCATATTATTATATATTATTATTATGGTTAGTCACACAGCCAACCAGATGTTTAGACTGGGTTTGGCATTTTTTATACACCTATTAAGTCCTTCCCAACTATCTGGAATAGGCAGATGTTGTTTGAAGTATTGTCATAGGATGTAAGCTGTTCCAAATAGAGCTGCAATTGACCAATGGTGATTTTGTCAAAGTTGATAGTGTTCAAAAATTGCTTCAGATGTTTTGGGATTGTGCCTAAAGTGCCTATTACTATTATTATTTTATTTGCCACAATCATTCTACTTCTATTTGCAAAAGTAGAATTCTGTTCTACTTCTATTTTGTGATTTTCCCCCCCAGTTGTTTGTCTTTTTTTGGTTGTCTCCAAATACTTCCACATCTGCTATCCAAACTTTTCTTCTTTTTTTTAAAATTAAATTTACACATTAATTCTTTGAGAATTATATGGCAGGTGCTAGTACGATTTCTAAATTTTCTATTATTTTTGTCTACTTTTTGGTCCTACCTGTTCTTGCTTGCAGACAAATGTACTTATTGTAGAAATTTCAATCTACCATTGTTCTTTGTTATGCTGTCAACTGTAGCCAATCTGTTCAACCCTATTGCAACAGCTAACTAGGTGGTCTACTGCTTCTTCAACTTCTTTGCAGAGGTGGCATTTGCTGTCTTTTCAATTCTGGCTTTCTATCATTTGATCTTAAAGCTTGATATTGTGCAGCCAGAATTAGTCACTCTGTCTCAATTTTCCTGAACGTAGCTATTGTCAGGTCTTGTCATCTGCTTTGCATGCTAATGTTTTTGTATAGTGGCTATGTAAAACTTTGCCTTGCCATGTTTCTTTTCTATTCTTAATCTGATCTTTCTTGTAGGCCAGTTTGGTCCCTCTGATATTTAGTAAGTCTTCACAGTGTAGTAGCTTCATTACATCGAACCGCCCTGAGTCCTATGGGAGAAGGGCGGTATACAAGTTCAATAAATAATAATAATCTTCTTCACTGCCTTCAGATACTTTTCCAATGTCCTTTTTTCTTGTTGAACTGACTGATGTACTTGCAACATTCCATGCCCAGCTATGCTCCTTGGGAATTTATTATCATTATCTTTTTGGTCTTGCTATCCTATTTTGGTTCTGCTTGAGCCCAATCCAGTATTCCAGCTATATATCTAATAACTGGAATTACCCAGTTGTAAATCACCTTGACACTATTTCCTCCACTGAGTTTGAACATTAGATATTCTTTATTGCTATTATGTATTCACTTTTAACCTTTTTCTTAACTTTAATGTGCTTGATGTTGTCAGCTTGAAAGATGCCCAGATATTTATAGTGATCTTCTTCATCCAGACTCCTGATGTTATTTCTATAAAGCATCTTGATTCCTTCAGTTTTCACTATGTATTTTCTGGCGTATAAGATGACTTTTTAACCCATGAAAATCTTCTCAAAAGTCAGGGGTCGTCTTATATGCGGGGTGCTGAAACTTTAGGGACAGGGCTGGCTGGAAAACCTGGAGCAGATCTCCCATTTGGTCTGCGCAGGGAAAGCGGGACCAATTGGAGAAGAAGCTGCAGTTTGTGATTTTTTACAGGCAAGTATTATACGGCGAGTATAGCCCAAACCCTATAATTTAACAGGAAATGTAGGGTGTTGTCTTATACGCCCAGTTGTCTTATATGCCGGAAAATACGGTATTTTCTCCTGTTGATTGTAAAGGTGGCACATTTGCACAGTCTGAACTCCATTTCAATGCATTGCCTATTATTATTTAATGGTGAACTCTTCTGGAACTTTCAGAATTTGTAAAAGAAAAAAAAAACTTAAACTAAATTCAGAATGCATTGCTCTAGGCCTTGGGGGTGTGAGACAATATTTCAGGGGGTACGAAAACTTGATAGTGTATTGCGTAATTTGTTGCTGTTATTTTGAACTTTTGTAAGGGGTGATAAAATATATCAGAAGCGTTCTAGGGGTGCAGGGTATAGAAAAGGTTGGGAACCACTGCTCTAGGCAGTAGAGATGTAGGTTAATCATATCATAATTTGTAAATATCAATATTGATAACGATTTCTAAGCTTTTATTGTCAAGTTATGTTCAGTAGATGTAAAAAAAACAATTTTCTAGAAAGGTGGATATATTAATATGTGGCAATAAAAACACTAAAGATCTTTTGATACTTTCAAAGCACAGACATTGATTCTGCCAATAGTTTTTTGTGGACTGGCTTAATATTCATTTGGCAGGTTTTTTCCACATGGATAAAGTGGAAATGGTAAAAGCTAGAGAAAACAGCAGTGAAATAGATCCCAAATAGCCCATGACAATTCAATTGCATCTTAAAATGTATGAAAAATAAGCCAAAATGAACCACACTAATTGGTTAGTTACATGACTCTCTTAGTGCTTCTAAGTAAATTAATACCTGTACACAGAGAGAAACTCATTTTCTGTATTTGGACATGGTTATTTGTTCTCATTTTGAAAAGATTTTAAGCTGCAGTTAAATTGTGTTAATTGATTTGTGTCAGGTTGGATTGGGCTACATTATACATAGTACAGATTAACTATACTGTATATAATTAATATATAGTTTGAATTCCATTGCTTTCTGTGAGTCCATTATGGCAGTTTGGGCAGGAGAGGCCAAATGATGAAAGCAGCATCAAACCTATCTAGCATAAGCACTGCCCTTTTGCACATGTGTCATGACATCACAGAGATGTACAAAGGGGCTGAGCTTACATTACAGTGATAACATGATGAAAATTTTGCAAATGTTCCTGATTCTATTGTAAATGTAATTCAGTTTGGGATCTTGTTTCCTGGATCTATATTCTTCATGTATATTGTCGTTTTAGCAATCAAAATCAATAATAGCTCTGCTCAAGCAGAATGATGTGGGTTTGGCTAACGGTGAATTTGAACACAAGTCTCCTTGGTTATAATATAGCTGTCTATGGAAATGCATTGTTCTTCTAACTTGCAACATACTTCTAATCTTTTAACTAGCAAATTTGCTTTACTGATTCGCCTGGTTGGCATATGTTTGTCTGAATTTAATGCAGTATTAATTCACAGTTTTAATTCACAGTATTAATTCACAGGCTTCCTCCTTCCATTATATATTCAAGTTGGACAGTATTTAATATTTTATTGTTATGTATATGTAGGGGTGTGGGTCTATACATATGTTGCATGTAGTATGTTTTAGGTGTGTCATGTATGTGTCTCACTTTGAGAGCGGGCAACTAAATTTCATTTTTGATGTGCGCCATTGTGCTCACAGTAAAAAAATGACAATAAAGATTATCTTATCTTGTCTTGTCTTGTCTTGTCTTGTCTTGTCTTGTCTTGTCTTGTCTTGTCTTGTCTTGTCTTGTCTTGTCTTGTCTTGTCTTGTCTTGTCTTATCTTATCTTACCTTACCTTACCTTACCTTACCATTTTATCTTAATTCAGTATTTTGATTCACTAGCTGGCTGAGAAATTCTGACTTCTACCCATCTAAAACTTGCTAAGGTTGAGAAACACCACAGATTTAAAGATTACATATGTCCTAAAGGTTCAGCTAAATGCTTCAGAGTGAACAATCATAACAGACAACATAGAGTGAGAAAAATTCAGGTTAAGTCTTTTGAGATAAGAGAAGGGAGCGCTAGAAGCGGTATGGTTTGGGGTGGTTCTTACTTCAGTCAGTAGTAATAGAAAGCCACTGTCTTCAAGACACAGATGTAAGGTTATAATCTGTGCAAAGGCCCACATCTGGGCTAAAAACATCTGGATGGCCACAAGGTAGCACCTACCAAGCAGTTGTCTGAATTGCTGCAGCCTAAATATAGCAATCTTAAATCCAACATATTTTGGGCGTCACAAGTAAATATGGGATCCATTGACGAGAACTTCCATATTTGTTTCTTTGCTAATAGCCCTCCACCCCCCCAGCTCAGAAATGAGTCTGGGTGGCATATACTTAAAATACCACATCAATTCAGTTCCTTTATATTTAGTGTCTCCTAGTCAGTTTTCGAATCCTGGAGACCGCCTGGATAGGTCTCTGCAATTTTCTTGGCAACATATTGAGAAGCAATTTGCCATGTCTCCTTTCTAAGACTGGGTAAAGGACTCCTCCTCAGTCACCCAGCTCGTTTTGGGTCTTAGGCAGGTCCAGCATTCCCTGTCTTGTGAAGTGCCTTCAGACACTTCAAAAATCGGAGTCTCTAATTATTCCACTAGGAAGCATAAACTGCAGCTGAAATGTCAGAGGTAGCAAAAGAAGCACAAGTCTACTTTTTGAAAGTGATGTTTTGTTCAATTTTATCATAACACATGCTTTAAAACTGTTTAGTTCATGGAGAAAAGGGCACAATATTAAGTTAGCATCCTGTGTACACTCTTTGTGCCAAGGCAACATCTGCCAGAATATATAATGAATGTATCTTTCCAGAGGACATATGCTATGTACATATGGGCTGCAGTAATCTGTAAGATTCCATTACAGAGTGTAAGGTTTTACACTTAGCCTCACAATTGCCCAGCATTACTCAGGAATTTAAAAAGAGCCAAAAGAAACTCCTGAGCCGAGGTTTCAGCAAGCAAACAACTTTTATTTTGATCAAAATAGAGTTGGGTGGCCACATCTCTCTTCGTGGCTGGTAGAGAGATGAAGGCAACAACCAGGAAAGATGTCTTCCACCTTTTATACCCCTTCAGAACAAAGAGATCTGGTCTTGGTACTAGGGACCAAAAGGTACAGAAAAATAATTCCTAGATGATGACTCACACAGAACAACCCAGGCTCCACCATAACTCCTTTTCCCCGTCCCCTCACCATGCTCTTTTCATGTAAGCAATCCCCTGTACCTAAAGCATGAAACATTTGCTTTTATATAACTAATTTCCCAATATAAAGCACCTACAAAGCTGCTTGCACATAAATAAAGATGATTACAAGGTATCACTACTAATATCAACATTACTAACATCAACCTTAAGCATAATAAAATCCCTTCAAGAGTACATTTATTTTTGTTGGAATATTTTTCAGAGATGAATACAAAGCAAGGGAAAAAAATACTCCAGGTAGATTTTTAATCTTGAAATTACAAGCAAAGTTAACAACCTTACTTTACAATGTCAACCTTCCTAAGCAAAATACTTTTTAAGATTACTTCTCTCTCCATTTACATCTCAACTCTTGAGCATTGCCATTTCCAACTCTTTGCTTAATATACTTGTCTTAATTGCACATGGCGTTAAAAAAATTACACTTTCCCCATTCTGTTTACACCTGCCATCCCTAATACATTACCATGTGTGAGATTTACAAGAGCAGCACATGAGGCCTGTCACAGTTAATCATATTTGTAACCTTTCAGTTGTGTGACAGCACAGCTCCAGCTGGAAAACATGTTCCTTTTATTTTGTACATTTTTGGTGAGGTGGTTGTATTGCTGAGCATATTTGTAAAATAATACTCTAATTTACAAACAGTTTTCAGGTGACAAGTAGGAAATGCAATGGTAATTAGATCTTCATTGTGTAACAAAGATCTATTTGTGTTTCAGGATAATAATATCCTGATAGTTGGAAAGACCAGATAAGCAAGTAAGGTTTATTTTTCTAGAGGGCCTGGAGAATGGGAAACTGTAATATAAAGTGCTGCATTTAGATTAGCTATTTATTTCCAATTTTATCACACTAAGGGCAAACATAATAAATTGTGATTTTAGACAAGACAGAATTCTTTCAGAAGTTCAAACAAGAGTTAATGTTTTGGGTGCTAGATAGAAAATGAGAGGACAAATTAATCTTCTAATTCAGTAAAGCCGGAGAAATAGACATGTGGAATTTTAGTATTTCATTGGTATACCACAGATTAAAAATAATGAGATATTTAAGAAGAGATTTGCAGTAAAAGATTCAAAGTTATTTAACACGCTTGGAAACATATCAAAGAATATGGTACATCTAATTTATATATCCAATCCATTTAACTACATTGTAGAATGGGAGCCTAATGATTTAATCTGCCAATTTGAAATTAATTCCAAATTTGAATCAGTCAAAGAACAGAATTTGATGACTGTAAAATATCTAATTTCATGAAGCTTCCAAAAGGGATAAGTTCAAAAAAATGGATATTTCTTTTTTTGTTTATCTTTCTGAGCTAAATTTCAGAGTTCTTTTAACCAGTTTTGAACCCTTCCCCCATCTCCACCCCAAGCATTATAAATAACCAATTGGGTCACTTTTCATCATTTTGAATTTATTTATTTATTTTTAATTATTCTTTTGAAAGCATAATAAGTACAAGTGGATATAATACTTGATGTAGAGATCAACCAATTCCATTTTAAAAATAGAAAAAAAATGGAAGTATAACTTTCTATGATCTGGAAATTTTATTTATGCTAAATAAGTAAAATATGCATTTGTCCTTTGCAACCAAATACCACTGCCGACACACATTTAGTTTGCAAACTATTACTGAGCTCAGATTTTTTTGGGAAGGGCCAGATCTAGAAGAATTATCTTTCTCATGTCTGTACCTCATAGCCTATCATTTTTCAAATATCTGCAAGAAAGATTATCAAAAGCATTGGGCAGTCCCCACAATTACAATATCATACATCTAACACAGACATGTCAAACTTGCAACGAAAATGGGGTGGGCGCGGCTTCCGCATGACACATCTGGCCCGTGGACCGGCAGTTTGACACCCCTGATCCAACAGTTATCATTCAGAACATAGACTATTTATTGTCCTGCCCTCAGGTGCTTTGGAGAATAAGTCAACTCCTCTTCTTTGACAGCCCCTCAAGTACTGGAAGATAGCTGTCATATTACTATGAGTAGCTATAACTTGTTTTCTTAACCATTCATTGTATGATTTAGCCTCCAGAAGCCTTATTATCTTTGTTGTTCCTCTCTATAATCTTGGTAGGTCTCAAAGTAAAACACATACTTGACACACACCTAAACATACTATACAACATATGTATAAACCCACATCCCTACATATACATAACAAATAAATATTAAATGCTGTCCATCTTGAATATATAACAGAAGGATGAAGCTTGAGGGTTCACAAGGTTAATTCTATATGGAATGAAACTGTGGCTGAATCTGGATGTTCTGCTATGGATACCATGAAGCCTCCTCCCAGAAGATAACAAGGAAAACAGATTGTGAAGAGGATGTGTAGTGTCCCAGATAATCTTATGGACCCTGCTCAAGCAACACTTCTGTGCTATGTCCTGGATGGAGGGGAGGGAACTGCCAATGATCTTTTCTGTCTTCCTCACCACTCTCTGCACCGCCTTCCTGTCTGAAGCAGTGATGCTTCCAAACCAGACTGTGATGCTGTATGACAAGATGCTCTCGATCGTCCCCCTGTAGAAAGTGGTCAGGACAGGGGAAGGAAGATGTGCTTTTCTCATGCAACACAGAAAATGCAGGCGCTGCTGTGCCCACTTCACCAGTTTCTCACTGTTGAGCGACCAAGTCAGCCTACTCATTAGCTCCATACCCAGGAATTTGATGCTGGTAACCATCTCCACAGGTGAATCATTAATGCACAGAGAAGTGTGGCTGTGTCTGCCTTTTCTGAAATTGACAATGATCTCTTTGGTTTTTCTGGTATTTAAAACTAGGTTGTTTTCCTTACACCAGTTCACCAACCCCTCAAACTCCTTGCGATAAGCTTCCACCTTGTCATCATGAATAAGGCCCACTACTGTTGTATCATCTCTGAACTTCACAATATGGTTGGTGGCAAACCTAGCACAACAGTCATGGGTCAACAGGGTGAACAGCAGCGGACTTAGGACGCAGTCCTGAGGAGAACCTGTGCTCAAGAAAATTATATTAGAGGTATTTGTTCCAACTCGCACATATTGGGGCCTGTTGGTAAGAAAATCAAGAATCCAGTTGCACAAGGGAGTGTTTAAGCCTAAAAGGCCCAGTTTGTCTACTAGATGCTGGGAAATGTTTGTGTTAAACGCTGAACCGAAGTCAACAAACAGCAAACGCACATGAGTATTTCTTTCCTCTAAGTGCTTCAAGCTCAGACGGAGAACGGAAGAAATAGCATCCTCCGTAGAGCGATTTGGTTGGTAGGCAAACTGAAGCAGGTCAAATGCTGGTGGGAGGCTGGATACAATAATGTCCTTTATCAGCTTCTCTAAGCATTTCATAATGTTGGATGTCAGTGCAATGACGGTAATCATTGAGGCTTGTAATTGTGGAAATTTTTGGCACTGGCAAGATGATGGGCATCTTAAAGCACGATGGGACCACTGCCTGCTGCAATGAGAGATTGAAAATGTCTGTGAGAACACAAGCCAGTTCGACCTTCGCTCCTTCCGGCGCGATCTCAAAACTTTCTTTTTCGAACAAGCGGGCCTGGTCTGACGGGATGGGGTTGGGTTTTTATAAATAGTTTTAATTGTAATATGTATTAATTTTAAGGGCATAATGTCTAATGGCTTTTTAATTTTTGTATAATATTTTTACTGTGTATCGCCCTGTTCACCGCCCTGAGTCCTTCGGGAGAAGGGCGGTATAGAAATCAAACTATTAAATTATTAAATTAAATCTGTGCATACCCTAAGGACACATCCAGGGATGTTATCTGGCCCTGCTGCTTTCCGAATGTTAACTTTCTGCAGTGTTTTCCGAACAGAGGTGACATCAAAGCTTAGCACTTGCTTGTCAGGATGGGGCACAGCTTTCCTAGCAGGAGTGCTATTGGATGCCTCAAATCTACCAAAAATGTATTCAGTTTGTTTAGGAAGTCTGTGTCATCCTTGCATCTCGATGGAGTCACTTTGTAATCCGTAATGGCCTGGATCCCTTGCCACATTCGCCTGGTGTTTGTTGGGTCCTGAAAAAAGTTGTGAATTTTCTGGCCATGGGCTTGCTTTGCACCTTTTAGGACACTTTTCAGATTTGCTCTGGCTGTTCTAAGAGCCAGCATGTCACCAGATTTAAAAGCCACATTCCCTGCTTTCAACATCTTGCAGACCTCATAAATCAGCAATGGTTTTTCATTTACCCTCACAACAATGCTTTTCAGGACACAGACAGCTTCTATGCACTTTTGGATATAGGCAGACACTGTGGTGGCACACTGCTCAACATTTGTATGTTGGTTATCTGTAGCTGTTTCCTTAAACATGCCCCAATGTGTGCACTCAAAGCAGTCTTGTAATGCTTCTATAGCTCCTTCTGTGCAAACCCTCACCTGCTTTACTGTAGGTTTCACCCTGACTAATAAAGGTTTATATGCTGGAATAAGCAGCACTGAGAAATGGTCAGAGGAGCCCAGGTGAGGGTGGAGAATACCTTTGAAAGCCTTCTGGATGTTGGAATAAGCAAGATTCAGTGTATTGTCCCCTCTGGTTGCAAAGTCCACATATTGATGGAAATGTGGCAGGGTAGCTTTCAAATCCACTTGGTTAGTCTCCCACTGCAATAAATGCACCCTCTGGGTGAGTAGTTTGTAAGTCGCTGATGCTATGACAGAGAGCCTTCAGGGCCTCTTCTCTGTTTGTATCAGGAGGGGATATACACAGCTGTGATAATGGTAAAAGAATTCTCTAGGCAGATAGAAGGGTCTGCATTTGATAGTCAGAAGCTCCACATCTGGGGAGCACAGACTTGAAACCACCCTGGCATTATTACACCATCTGTCATTTATATAAAAACAGACACCCCCTCCCTGGGATTTGCCACTAAGAGTAAAACTCTGGTCTAGCCGAAATGGTGAAGATCCCATCAAGCTAACAACACTATCTGGGACAGAGGGCTTTAACCAAGATTCTGTTGCAATGATGACACAGCAATTTCTCACCTCCCAGTTTGTTGTTAAATCCAGCCTCAAGTAATCCATTTTTGGTTCTAAGGAGAGAGCATTTGCAAACAAAATGCTGTAAGGACTAGCTTTTAGCCTAGATGTTAGGCCTCCACGTTTGCCATGCTTTCTCTTGTGGTCACACCTCCTCCTTTTCTTCTGAAGATGGTCAGCAATGGAGGGAAACTTCCCAGCTGCAATGGCTGCTCCTCCACTCTGCCCCTGGGGCCCTAAATGCTGCCTTCGCTGCTCAAAACACTGAGCATGCTGCTGTTGCCACCTCCAGCAATTTCCTTTCTTTCTCCCCACTCCTCCAGACTTTGCAGCTGATCTCTCACCCTCCGCGCCAACTGCCAGCATCTCCCTCATTGATCTTATCCTTCGTAGTAATCCGAGGCCATGCAGACTCTCCCACAGAGTTTTCTCCACTGTTCCTTTCATGCTGAATTTCTTCATCTCCAATATGGACTGACATTCATATGAAAGTTTAGCAGCCCAACTCTGCTTAGTTGTCCCTATTTCTGAAAAGTGTTTCAGTCCGGATCGTTCATTTCCCTCCCTAACCCCCACACTTTTGAGAGCTGAAGCAGCCGCAGCCAAGCAAGGCACCACCATTTTCGCCATGAAAATATAAATTATAAAAAATATAAATTATGAGTTAAATATCTTTGTTAATATCAAAACTATCCTTCAGGATCGTACCAAGTATTTTATGGTAGTAGACTATATTCAGATCCATTTCCAAGCTAATTATGCTAATTTGTCCACTAATACTATTTTAGATTGGTCAGTGTTTTTCAAACTCAGCAACATTAAGATATGCGGATTTCAACTTCCAAAATTCCCCAGACAGCATGAACACTGATTTAGTTAAAAAATTTAAATCTGGCTTCATGAAAGTTCAGAAGCATAATGTTCAGTGTGAACTGTTACAAGTTTTGGCTGTTTAGGGTTGTTTTCTTTTTCCACCAATTTTTATTCAGTTGATGAAAAACAATTTTTCTTGCAAAATGCATTTCTAGGAAGTAAACTTGGTTGACACTCTATAGGTAGAATGTAGTACTTTTCCATTTAATTAGATATGAGATATATCTCAGTAGCTTATCTTGTGCAATCATATTTCTAGTTGTCTACACACATACCATCTCTGCTTGTTATGCTTCCCAAGGCACAGAAAAGTTAATGGGAATTTCTTCCTCTTCCAAACACCACAAAAGGATTCCAACAATAAGGGGTTTCAATGTTAAGTATAAGTGTAAGTGTAAGCTGAAGTGTGAGACTTCAGAAGGACAGAAAGATGTGTTATGGGACCCTTGGTGCTCTCTGAACTTGGTTGTTTTCTTGCAGATATTTAATTACCAAACTAGGTAAAATCATCAGTGCTAGAAGAGAGTGGGGTTTCTCTCTTCTTATATATAGGATGTAAACTAACATTCATTTCTGTCTCCAGCACCACAATAAAATCCATTAAAAATGGCACTTTTATAATAATAAAAATGAAAATTTTTTTCACGAGGGTAGGAAACGGGATATGGCTAGATTGGATTGATGTGACATTTCTTACAGTAGTCAAGGCGAGAGGTCACTCATGCGCTCGTGACCTCTCGCCTTGACTACTGTAATGCTCTCTACATGGGGCTTCCCTTGAAGACCACTCGGAGGCTCCAACTGGTACAGAATGCGGCCGCGAGAGTTGTCTTGGGAGTTTCCCGGTACTCCCATGTTACACCTTTGCTCCGCGAGCTGCATTGGTTACCAGTTGTCTTCCGGGTGAGGTTCAAGGTCTTGGTTATGATCTTTAAGTCCTTACATGGCATGGGTCCGGGTTACCTCGGGGACCACCTGCTGCCGGCGTCAACTCCCCTCCGCCCTGTGCGTTCCCACAGAGAGGGCCTCCTCAGGGTGCCTCCAGTCAGGGAATGCCGACTGGTGGCCCCCAGGGGGAGAGCCTTCTCTGTGGGCGCTCCGGCATTATGGAACCAACTGCCGGCGGAGCTCCGGATGGCATCAGACCTCCGAACCTTCCGTCACGGCCTGAAGACCCACTTATTTGAATTAGCTGGTCTGGCCTGATGGGGGATTATGGGTTTTAAATTGTTGTTTTAGAATTGTATTATTGTTTTTAACTGGGCATTGGTTTAATCTTTTTTTAACTTTTGCATTGTTATTTATATATGCCCTGTGAACCGCCCTGAGTCCCTAGGGAGAAGGGCGGTATACAAATTAAATAAAACCTAAACCTAAACCTAAACCTTCAATTTGCATCCTTCTTTGTTCAAGTATGCAACGAGGAGTTAACGTCTTGAAATAAGAGCTGGGAAGCTCAAGTTCAGTCCACTCTCAACAATAGAATTTTACTTGCTTAAGTTGGGCTTAATCACCATCTCTCATTCCAATTTATGTACAAAATCTGTTCTGGAGAAGAATAAAAAGTTGCATACCACATCGTGAGCTACTGCAGAACAACTACTTCAACAGCTTATTGGAAAAGAAAAATTTATTCCTGAGAAAATTGTTAATTTTATGAGCCAGTGGTTCTGGATGCCAAGCAAATCAGAGTCCATAGTTTCCATGGTGAAGCACCAACAGTCTTGCATCATTCTAGAAAGGAGAAATTACATGAAGCCTCATAACATTCCTAACCATGAAAAGAGGAAAAATATAGCATCTTTCACATTTTCTGTCTATTGGATGGCTAAAAGCAAACTAACAGCAGGTCTTATATATTTCTTGACCTAACAGAGTGAGGCAGGTTACAACTGTTATGATAGTCAACCCGGTTCTTAGTAATACAAAGTGGGTTGGTCTATTCATTAGGAATTGATCTGGCATTGAATAACAATGCCAGCTGATGGACCAATGCGCTTATAAAGCATGAACCATTTGTTTGGAGATTGGACTGGTAAAAGAAAGAGATTTAATATCTAATCACTCTTCTACATCACTCATATAGCAACATACAGTAGTTGCAGTTGTCTGTTAACACTGATGTCAGTGTTATGAATATCACACATGTTTTTGGAAAGAGCACTGTGGAGAAAAAATAAAACATTGTAAGAAAAGCAGAAGTTAGAATAAGAATTCAGTAACAGGTTCATATTAGCTAATGAAACACAATATGTTTTATTTGAGCAGGGGGCTGGACTAGAAGGCCTCCAAGGTCCCTTGCTATTCTATTCTATTCTATTCTATTCTATTCTATTCTATTCTATTCTATTCTATTCTATTCTATTCTATTCTATTCTATTCTATTCTATTCTATTCTATTCTATTCTATTCTATTCTTTCCAGTTTGATTAAAAAGTGGAAGTGTTGCCCCATAGCAAAATAAATCCTAACTGGTCAAAACTATCACTAACTTCCATGTGTAACTTGGCTGCACTAACACAATAAATAAAATGGAAGCAGTTAGCAGGCAACAAATAGCAATACCCTGTTGAATTATTATATTATCTTGTATAATATAATATTGTGAAAAGAATTATCTTTCCAGTCAGTAATAAGTCTAGTGAACTCATCTTCCAAATTTTTAAGAGATCATTTTCTTGATACTTTTAGAAATCAAATGAAATACAACACTGCTTTAAATGGTTAATCAGCGGCTCAGTATGTACCCAGATTTGATGATGATGAAATACTAATACATTTAATTGTAAAGATTCTACAACTACCTTTAGTATAACTACAAAAAAATGGTTTGGGAACCTTTGTTTTTCAGTTATAATTTAATCTAATATAACCATATTTGTAAATCCAAATCCATCCAAAGTATGGTTAATCTTGAAATAATCAACAAGCAACATTTTTAAAGCTAGCTCGGTTTAGAGTTATACAAGCAAATCGGGTTTAATTTAATATGCAAATGAGGTAATTATGCTAATCTTGAACAGGGATTCCTGGTTGTACTTTAGCAAGTTTTTGGACTGATCCACTTTATCTTATTCAGTAGTTTAAACGAGCCATGGTTTAGTCTATGAGAATGAAAGTAAAGAAAACAAATTGTCAGATCAATCAAGACTGCATTTTAGTAAGCAATTTCCCCATAGGAAGCATTGTGAGTACATAACATTGTGAGTTATTTTTTTCTACCATGTTCTTCCTTAACAGGTTCTGCAAAATAAATCCTATTCCTTAATAGTTGGAACCTATGAATTGAAATAAAGCATTCCATTAAAACAGCCAGCATGCAATTAAAATGGAAATTATCCCATTTTAAACTAAATGACATGCTTTTATCATTATTCTGTTCATCCGGTACTCAGTGGATAAGTGCTACCCATCTTTCTTCTCTCTTTTTTTTCCCCAGGAAGGAAAAAAGAATGAAGGTTTTGTTATGAACATGCCAAAGAAAAAGGATCCTCTAAAAGCTACATATTTTTTATCTTACTTTTTTTCAAATTTTTGAGTAGCTTCCTTTTAAATTTCTGTTTAAAATGATATAACATTGACCTTACGTGTACCCTTCAAAAAGGTTACTTAACTCCACACAAATGCATACACATACATAGGCAGATATACATTTCCTGTCTTGTTCTAAGGGGTGGAGAAAGATGTTGTTGTTGTTGAATAATAATAATAATAATAATAATAATAATAATAATAATAATAATAATAATAATAATAATTGGAAGGGACCTTGGAGGTCATCTAGTCCAACCTCCTGCTCAGGCAGGAAACCCTATACCATTTCAGACAAATGGCTGTCCAGTCTCTTCTTAAAAACTTCCAGTGTTGGAGCATTCACCGCTTTCATGTTGCTGGTTGCAAGAAAATCCGAACTTTCCACCAAATGTCAGAATAAGGTCAGTCCCGAAATTATTGCGCTGGCTTGATTTTTGAAAAACCTGACTGAAATAACATTCTGAAATGCCTATCAACTCTTTAGGAACCCCATTTACTTTTACTCCCACCCACATTTATTATCCTGTGACCAATTAACACACAGAACTTGCACAATCACAGCAGGAAGAAAATCAAGACCATTTATGCACGTTGGCATCATGCACACGGGCAAGTCAATCAATAGAACCAATTTAGTATGCCTTGGATATGTGATCAGTAACTGCACAACACAATTGAGATAATATACAGTTTATGAATGAACGGATGAATGAATGGATGAATTCTTTATCATGACAAAAAACAAGCCACTTAAAACAGCCTGCAAGCTTCACAATGTCCACCCAATAGAACAATATATGCTAAAATGAAAGTATCATTCTAATACAGGCTGAAAGGGATGGATTATGAGTTCTGACAGGGAACCACTTCATCAAAATGAGGTAAGCTAGCTGCTGTTGGTCTTTTTATTAAAAACTCTACCCAAAAAAGAGGCCATGGGGCATGATCTAAAAACACAGTCCTCTAAGAAATTCTAATTTGACCAATGAGTACAGATTAAAGATTGTCTGTAAATTCCCTGGGTCTACTATATTGTTGTTGCAATGAAAAGAAGTAAGAAATACGTCTGCTAAATACATTAGAAAATGAACACTGGTATGCTTGGGCAATAAGGTATGTAATATTTACTGGAAAAGAAAATGATTCTGAATTTAAGGTGACCTCCCTTTGTGCACAAAAGCCAGTTTCCCCAACAACCATGATCATAATTCCAGATAATCTAAGGGAATGTCTAAATAGGTCTTTGGCACCATTACTTAAACTGGACAGCATAGTTATTTTTCCCCCAGCCTTATCTTTATTGAGCAGCTAACTAATCAACTTTCAGGTTATGAAGGGTAATTAGATGACCACTGTTAAAATAGTAATGTTGCAGAGTGGGTAGTTTCTTATTGGAGGGAACTCCTGCTACAGCCTCCTTCTATACATCTTTTTTTTTTACTTGCTTGTCTTTGCAGTTGTTTAGCCACCATAGCATTGTCATATCTTTAAGCCATTTTTAAAAATTGAGCAGACCAGCAGTAGAATTCCTGTTAATACCGGCCTACCTTTAAAGAAATGTTCAAGGCAAAGAATTTGAAATTTATGCAGCATATTAAATATCGCATATCACCATGCTTGCAACACTTTCAAATATTGTATAATTATAAGGCAAAAGTGGGAACAGACATAGTAATAATGGACAATCAACAGCATAGTTATTAATTAACTATTTTTCCTCTCTGGAGTTGTCCAGGATGAAGCTACCTAGGAATCATAATTTATGACAATTCATGATAGGTTATCCAGGTTAATAATAATTTTTGATAATTTATTATATCTTATTCAGGATAATAATAATAATTTGTTACAATGTATGATAATTTATGATAATTCATCCAGGGTTTTAATCATAATTTTATATTATTCAGGATAACAATCATAATGTTGTGAATTTTGGCTCTTACCAGGGAATTATACTTTCCTTATTAAAGCTAGGATTATTTTCCATAAAATAAATAATGGACAATTATTTAAACTGATAACAACATTAAGCATTAAACCAGAATTGGAAGGGACAAAAAATAGGCCCTTCTTTTTGTTTTTAAAATCTCAGTCCTGATGACATTCACAGAGTTTCTCTGCAATCAAAAACACTGAATAAATTCAAGTCAGAGTGGCAGTGTTAGAAGAGTAGGGGGCTTCATCTCAACTTCTTATTCTTTCAAAGGGTCCTAGTAATTCTTCTGGTGATGGACATGTGTAAAATATTTTCACCAATAGTTTCTTTGGTGGAATTTTAACAGCAGGAAAAGGAAATAGAAGCAAATAATTCCTACTTCCAATATGAAAATAGCATTAAACAGTGAAGATCTTGGTTTATCTGAAAGCATGTTTTGCCACTGAATTATTTCCTTTCTATCAAGCCCTAAAAGGTTCAATTGTGTTACAGAAGCAACTCTTTCTATAACGATTCTTCAAACACTAGATTTCTCTAGTATTAATAGAAATTTCAGAGTGGTCGCCACACAAGGTCAATAAAGGTGAGGGTTTCAACTGCAGATTGGACACTTTGGAAGAATCAAGCTGGAGAATGTCTAATAGGAGACTTCAGAAGTGTCCAAAAAGTTATTCAGATTCTATATGTCTGTGAACATGCTTCTGCAGGAGCAGTCGGGGAGAGTTTTAGCAACACAAAAAGAGACTTAGATCAAGAGTCTATGCCTGTGGTGGCAAACCTATGGCATGCATGCCACAGGTGGCACGCAAAGCCTTCTCTGTGGGCATGTGCACTGTTGCCCCAGTCCTAGGCCTTCAGTGGATGTTATGAAACCTTTTTGCTTTAGACCTCCATTGCCATGTGCAAAAAAAAAAAGGTTCAATAAATCAACCAATTTCAACTTCTCGCAGGAAAAAAAAGATCTCGCAAAGTTGGAATTGATTGAATGAACGTTTTAGTCCCACTCAGTCTACCATTACCACCACAGCCACGCCCACCCAATGAGCCACACCCACCCAATGGGCCACACCCACCCGGCACCCGATGATACTTAAGTGAGTTTTAGGTTGCTGTTTGGGCACTCAGTCTCAAAAAGGTTCACCATCATTGGTCTATGCAGTCCCAAGCTGAGTGTGTGAAAGAGGGAGAGATTCAGGGTAGACACAGATTAGAATCTCTCAGGATATACCTTATAAGTTAGTTTGGCAAAATTCTGTCCATTGGGATAAATTCTGTTAAAAAGCATTAAATTCGACTGGATATTACCATGTTGTCTCGGCTTAGGCCTGACTGTGTTACCATTTTTATTCCACAGATTTTTTTATGATGTTGCTCTGATCAGAGAAAATTATACAATAAATGAAGTATAGATGGGCATAGGGAATACAAATGGATTTCTCACTATAAAGGAACAGAGGCACATATACACGACCCACTGGGCATTTTAAAGTAGCTACAACACCAAACAAATCAGATATGATCCATAAACTAATATATTTGATGGTGGAACATAGTGTTTTCCATTCTTTTCTCATTTTTCAATGGCAGCAAGCAATTATGCTGTAGTTGTAAAGAAGCAGCCACTTGAGAGCTACTCAGTCATATGATATGTGAGAAACTATTTTACATCAATATTTCACAACCTCAGCAGCTTTAAGATATATAGATTTCAAACCCCAGAATTCCCCAACGGCATGTTGGCTAGATGATTCTGGAAGTTGACATCTACACATCTTAAAGCCATTGAGGTTGAGAAATAGGGCTTTAAATGTAGGAAGAAACTATGAAATAAATACAGGTCATCTATAGCCTCTTTTCCTTTTGGTCTGTATCCCCCATTTTCTCCTGCTCCTCACTTTTTTCTTTCTCACTTTTTTCTTTTCCATTTTATTTTTTTTTTTGAAATTTAATAAAGTTTTATGGGGAAAAAAGTAGAACTTTTAGTACCAATATATTCAATGTAACTTATAGGGAGAGCTTCAACACTGTGCTTTTATAGCAGAGATGTGACAATAACAAGATTAAAATCAATGACTACAACAGCCTCTCTCCCTCCCTTTTTCAGATCCATGCTATTATCGCTCATAAGCTTTAGGTTTTAGGGATTTTTTTTCCACTTACAGAAAATACAAGTGGTACTTTGAGAAGAACAAGCAAATGGGATCAGTGTGACTTATGCTCATTAACCTGAGGCTTTCCTTCCACACAGCTGTTTTCTAAGCACCAGGGATCTTAGGCACTCACAGCAAAATGCTATGTTAATCTAACATTCAAAAGTGAGCTTCATAAGACATTCAGCTATTGTGTTCCTTATTAGTAATTTTAAGAGGGCTATTTGGCTGGGATATTTGCAGGATGGGACTTAAATACTCAATTTTACTGTTCTAGGTACATGAAACTTCATCCTCTGAATAAGGCAGGTGTCACTGCACTTCTACAAGTTCTGAATAATGTGCTGTCAAAAATGCCAGTCACTGGAGGGAACTTTAAGCAATGCATTCCAACTAATGAGAACAACTACAACAATATCAGAAGTGGGTTGAATGTGGAACTATTTAGTTCTCTGGAATTGAGAAACATGAAAATCCTCTTTGCCCCAGTGATGTAGGTGCAATACAGGTAGTCAACAGCTTACAACCATTCAAAGTTACAAAGGCACTGTAAAAAGTGACTTATGACAGTTTTTCACATTTACAACCTTTGCAGCATCCCCATAATCATATGATCAAAATTCAGATGCTTGGCAGTTGGTTCATATTTATGATGGTTGCTGTGTCCCAAGGTCATGTGATCACCTTTTGTGAACTTCTGACAAGCAAAGTCAATGGGGAAGTTACATTCACTTATCAACTGGCTGACTAACTTATCAACTACAATGATTCACTTAACAACTGAGGCAAGAAAGTTTGTAAAATGGGGCAAAATTCACTTAACAAATGTCTCACTTAACAACAGAAATTCTGGACTCAGTTGTGGTTGTAAGTCAAGGACTGCCTGTATTAACCACACTTTTGTTGTTGTTTTACTGCAGTTGATCTTACATTTATTTTTTGTTTGTTTGTTTATTTATTTATTTATCATATTTGAAGACTGCAAAGCTCTCTCATAAGGCGACTCTTTAAATTCTTCCCGCTTTTCTCTAATTTTCCATGGCATTCTGATTTATTTTACATAAATTAAATAGCAAAGAGAATTCTGTGCCATAAATGTTGCTAAGTTTAGTTACGCTGAGTGTAATCTCACCCTGCTCTGAGTTGTAACTGTTAATGCTTATCCAATATCTTCCTGTTTTATTTGGTGTCTCTCTCTCTCTCTCTTACACACCCCCACCTTTGTGTAGTTTAACCATGTTCATTATACATTTTTTCCCCAATAACTACTCCTTTAAGATTAAAAAAAATAAATTGTGATTAAAGGTCAGGGGCTTGATATTGTAATGATGAACAAGTTCTGAGTGTTTGGTTTTACTGGGAGTTATTAACAAGAGTTAAATTGCTCTTTCCCCCCCCCCCATGTGAAAACGCTTTATGTGGATTGATAGAGATCTTGGCAATCTATGATCATATATGGTTAAATCATATAATCAAATTTCCTGTAAAATTTGGGTTTGTGGAATGTTGTAATTATGAAAAGTGTAATAAACATTGCTAGTTCAATGGCCTGTGGATGATTTGCTTTAATAGCACTGTTGCTTGTTCATGAGACAAGGCATCTTTCAGGGAAATGAAAATTGTTGAGACATGCTGTGTCTCCTCTCTGTGGCATAGTATTATTTTGGAAGGAAAACAACAAACTGAAATATGATTCAGGGAAAGCTTCAGCTATAGCTAAGTATAACTTTTAGTAGAAGTAACAAGAGTTATCTACCTATTCAGAATAGGCTGGCACTGACTAGATAGTCCTTGATAGAAACAGCACCTTTTTCTCTTCTAATATATTTTTATTAGAATTTTTTAATTCTAAAATGGATAACCAAAAAGTGTATAAGAGAAAAAGGATTCAGAAAGAAAAGAATTATATCTTTTTGCCTTCTCTCTATTGAACAATTTTTAAAATTTGCTTTCTTCATACCTTTTTAGTTCTCAAATCCTGAAAACATAATTTAATCTTTTTTTTTTCTTTCAGGAAAAAGACTTTTACGAAGAACTTTCTCATTTTTCACTCTGACCAAACTGGTTAGCTTCACCTTAGAATCCAATCATTACTTTTCCATATTTTTACATGCAATAATCTCTCTGCAGTTACCACATATACAGTGTTAATTTCCCGTATCCATTTTTAATTCGTTTTTATCCATTAGGATCCTATAGGAATAATTCTAGTTTCATCATAATATTAGCCTGCAATATATTTTGCATGAAGAAATAGCATTGTTAATGGTAGGTCTTCTGTCCTGATACTGTCAAGTTCAAAGGCCTATGATTCATGAGGTAATCATGGGTGGCTTATGTGACTATAAATTCAGTTCCAAGCCAGTTCCTAATTCTTTACTAAATTTGATAGGCAAGGCATCCATATCTGATACTAAGTTCTTACAGAACCATATTTTAGCTGAGGGCCCTACCTTTACATCATCTGCCATGATTAAGTCTCTCTGAGAGTGGTGAGCGTCCATATCATATGCCGAATAAGGTAATATCTGTCTTATTTATGAAATGTTGTTCGCTTATGTTTAAAGCAAGTACCTTCATGTGTGTTACTATTGATTATTTAAAATACTCGTTGCCCCTCTCTTCCAAGGATTTTCTGCTGACTGACAGATCCTATTACTTTATCTGCCGAGGAATTCAGATTTGTGAAATTTACAAAAACAAGCGCTGCCCATGAATCATTAATCTTGCACTGTTGTTAACGCAGAGATGTAATAGAGACAGCTGGCATTTCCTTGACATCTTGTGCAATGTCCCCCAAATCTCTCATCTTTCCAGCCTTGACAGATAGAAAATTAATCACAGAGATAGTGATTTGTCATTTTGAGGATTATCCAGGCAGTCCAGAAACACCAAATGCACTAAATGTTTCCCTCAATGTAGCAATTTCAGCACAGATCCCTTAGTGACATAAGGAGTGAAGTGGCGTTTGGTGAGTGAGGTGGATGGAAGGTGAATTGGTCCATTTGCTATATATATCCACGTTTGGAATGAACTTGGAATAGATAGCTAATTTTGCTTCTTCTCCTTAAGATGGCAGTAGTGTTCTGTACGTGAGATCTGAAGTTGGCATGAGGAATAACACAGTACAGTTAAACGGAGATATATTGGTACACACATTAAGCTTTATTTTGTTAATTTGAAAGAATAAAAAGGAGGAAAATGAATCTCCATATCTAAACTAGAATGTTCTTTCCTAGTCAATAAAAGTTATTGCCAAGATCTAGCAGGATGGCAACCAGTTATTCATGAAATGGATCTAAGTTATCATCAGGGAAGCTGAATTGCATCCTCATTCCCCAACAGTATTTGTTTTTATTGTTTTGTTTAATCTAGTGGTGCTCAAGACACAAGGCATTTGATTTTCAATTAATATCCCCAAATTTAGGACTAATCAGAGTAAGGAAGCTTATTGAAACATTCATACTGATGAGCAAATAATGGGACTTTTAAAAAAAATCTATGGAAGTGAGTTTGTGAAAGAAATGTGTAAAGATTGTGTGGGGACAGAGACATTGAGTAATTGAGAGGGCAGTCATTCTTCCTCTGCAATATTTTCTTCTTCCTTCCTTTCTTCCTTCATTTTTCTGATAACCCAATCGTTCTGTGACAACAATTAATCAGTGGAATGCCTTGCCTTCAGAAGTTGTGGGTACTCCATCAATGGAAAGTGCCCCATCACTTTTGAAGAAGAGATTGGACAGCCACTTATCTGGAATGGTTTAGACTCTCCTGGACTAGATGACCTTCAAGGTCCCTTCCAACTCTGTTATTCTATATTATTACCTTGTCCTTTCATCTCTGGCACAACAGGTTGTGAATAACACACAAGCAATGTCTATGAGACATTTGAACTGACTTTTGGTAAAGAGATTTTATATTGTGTCTAGGTCCACATATAAAGTAGACAAGGACAGAAGAAATAGACTTGAAAGAGACCTGGAGTTTTTCTAGTCCAACCCAGTACTCAAACACCCTATACAATTCAAGACAAGTGGCTGTTCAGTCTCTTAAAAGCCTCCAGCGACGGAGTACCCACAAATTCTGAAGGCAAGTCTTTCCATTGGTTAATTGTTCTCACTGTTAGGAAACTTTTCTTTAATTCTAGGACAACATGCATCCCTCCATTACTCTAGTAGACTGAAGGAACTATGGATATGCATATTTCTGGAACTTGATTTGTAAAAGAACAAATGTGAAAGGAGCAGTAGTAACAGTGTAGCAAATCATTGTGGTAGTTTTGGACAGTTTTTATGGACAGCATTAGGAAGATTGTGACAGACAAACCTAAACTTCTAGGTATTTTTTTTAAGATCACAGATCTTGGCAGTATGGTAAAATTGATGGAGATAAGTATCAAAAATTCTCCTAATTCAACACATTATTTACCTCAAGTATAAATTACTCATTAACCATGGAATGACAGAAAGGTCAGCTTCGTGAATTGCTTGAATGTGGAATCACTGCTCCTTGGATAGAAAAATAGAGAAATGCTAGCCAATGTGTCAAACATTCCTTGGTTTAGCAGCAGCATTCAAATTATGATCACTCAAAGCATTAATTAAGGTCACTTATCTACTCAGTTTTTCATTGATTATGTTTCTTCAATTATCCTCTAAAAATTAAGGTGCATCCTATAGAGCAAATACTTTATTTGTATTGATCAAAAGATTCCAGCTCCCACTAAGGAACACACTGGGAACTCAGTGCAAAGGTTTCTGAGCATTAAGATGTACTAGTTAAATGCCAAAACCTCCCTTTGGATATATTCATAGGATATTCTGTACACTACTTGGCTGAGAAAGAAATAAATCACAGTTGCAATGGGCTTTCATGTCCATATGCATGAACTGTGATGCACGTATTCCATGATATGGTTGTTATTGATATTTGTATGGCAATAGAAGGGATCATACAAATACCCATGATTATACTCTTCTGATTTTGTATGCATATTCAGATGAGAAGTATGAAAAAAAATTGAAAGTCCTGCTCACATGAACATTAATAAAGTAGCAGAAGAACTCTGTTTTGTTTAAGTCTGGATCATGTATGAACCTTTCTTGGATTCAAAAACACCCTCAAAATTTCCTGGCTGTGGAAATATGCATTTACGATGTTCTGTGCTCAGATTGCACTCTTCATGAATTTAGGCAAATATTTATCTAATAACAGTGAGAAAGACAAAATGATTTCCCATTCTGGACCTACAATTAATTCAAGGACATCAGATCATAAGATGGATAGACCATCTGTGGGCTCCAGGACCTAAGTCATGTTTTTCATTCTTAAAGATGACACACTCAAATCTTAATGAACAAGATTGCTGTTCTGACACCCCCCCCCAAATGTACAAAAGCTGACTATATTCTAATAAAACGTAAGCCACATTCAGTATGGTTTGATAGGACCTTCACTTTAGTACTTAGCATACTTTAGTATTTCATATGTTAACATACCTGGATCCAAAGTATCTGAAAAAATTATTTAACTTGATTTAAATTTTCTATGAACTACATACAGTCTGAGTGGAAAATATTCTCAATATCAGCATTTTTTTAAAAAAACCAGAAGTTAGAAAATTCAGCAGTTGTAGCCAATTATGAATTTTAAGAGGTTACTTAAGATCAACAACTCTTTGGAAAATTTAACGTGTTATTTTGGGGTCATTTGAATATAAATGTATTGTATATTTTGTGTTATTTGCATTATGATTTTTAAAGTTATTAGTCGCCCCCCCCCCCGAGTCACCATTATGACATATGTGTCGATGTAGACTGACTGACTGAACCACCTTCCATCCTATAATGGGCATCTCACTTACAGTATATGGATAAATAAAAGGAAATGATGGTTTTTTGAGTGATAAAGCCCCAAATCTTTGTACATGAAGAACAAGTTGCATAAAGATAAGACAGTGATATATAAAATATATTAATTAAGAGTTAGGCAAAATTAAATGATGAAATAATAGGAAATATTTGTAGCTTGGGTTTTAAATTTGGCTGGGGTTAGTTCTCCAAGCTTGTTTTAATATAATTCCTGAATGTTTCATTACTGAACTAGGTAACATCAGCAGCAGGATTTTCTTGTCCTATTCTCTTTAGCTGATAAGCGTATTGTGTGGCAGTGTGGCCAGTTGTTTGGAGCTATATTGAAAGATATCAAGCCTTTGGAATCCTCTTGTTATCAAATGAAGAATATTTCAGTAACTGAAACCTCATTATGGTTCATCCAGTATAGTTCATCACTGTGGTATAGTTCATCCAGACATCTCTGTGGAAAACGTTGAGGAACTAACATTTTTTTCAGTTCCAGTGTAGCTGTGGGCCCTGAGTTTTTACATTTGCTCAATGGAAGTCTTCTAGAAATTGTGTATACTATTAACACTTTAAATATTTCTTTTGCATGGAGGGAGCTGTGTAGTAGGGTGCCCCAGGGCTCTGTTCTGGGCCCAGTGCTCTTCAACATCTTCATCAATGATTTGGATAAGGGGATAGATGGGGATCACATCAAATTTGCAGATGACTCCAAGTTGGCAGGAATAGCCAACACTCCAGAAGATAGGCTTAAGATACAGAAGGATTTTTACAGACCTGAACATTGGGCACTATGTAACAAAATGAAATTCAATGGTGAAAAAAGTAAGGTTCTACATTTAGGCAAGAAAAAACAAATGCACAGGTATAGTATAGGTGGTACCTTGCTCAATAGAAGTAACAGTGAGAGGGATCTCAGAGTCCTAGTGTACAATCACTTAAATATGAGCCAACAGTATGTTGCAGCTGCCAAAAATGCCACCACAGTGCTAGGCTGCATTAACAGAGGGAAAGAATCAAGATCACGTGAAGTGTTAATGCCACTTTACAATGCCTTGGTAAGGCCACACTTGGAATACTGCATCCAGTTTTGGTCACCATGATGTAAAAAAGATGTTGAGACTCTAGAAAGAGTACAGAAAGGAGCAACAAAGATGATGAGGGGACTGTAGACTAAAACATATAAGGAATGGTTGCTGGAATTGGGCATGTCTTGTTTAATGAAGAGAAGGATGGGGGGGGGGGACAGTGTTCCAATATCTCAGGGGCTGCCACAAAGGAGAGGGAGTCAAGCTATTCTCCAAAGCACCTGAAGGCAGGAAAAGAAGAAATGGATGGAAACTAGTCAAGGAGAGAAGCAACCTAGAACTAAGGAGAAACTTCCTGACAGTTAGAACAATTAACCAGTGGAGCAACCTGCCTCCAGAAGCTGTGAATGCTCCAACACTGGAAACTTTTAAGAAGAGACTGGACAGCCATTTGTCTGAAATGGTATAGGGTTTCCTGCCTGAACTAGATGACCTCCAAGGTCCCTTCCAATTATTATTATTATTATTATTATTATTATTATTATTATTATTATTATTATTATTATTATTATTATTGTTGTTGTTGTTGTTGTTGTTGTTATTGTTGTTGTTGTTATCTGAATCGGCATTTCAATGCAAGTCTGCATTAGCATATATCTCTTGGCACTGGTCAGGAAAAGGATGTTAAAATATTTGTTAAGTCAGTGAAGAGTTAATACAATTGTGGTGGCTTAGAGATGTCAAATGTGCACTTAACCATAACCACATTTATCCTCAGGACTAAAACTAATTTTAAGTATTTTAGCCTATATGTTAGCTTTACACATATTTTATCAGAGCTCAATATCATCCAATTTTCACATCAATCTGCACTGAATATATAAAAATTTCACACTGATTTTTAAAGTAAGCTTTTCCTATTAAGTAACATTTTTATAATTCTCTAATAAATACATTTTGTATGCTGTTTCTGAACCTAAATGCAATTTCTACCTTTGTAAAAATGTGTAATAGGAAAATAATTACATCTTGAATTACACACTAATCTGGGAAATGAGAACCTGATTACACTGCCCAGAGAAGTAAGATTTTGTCCTGTCTCTAACAGAAGCAAAGTAAAGCTGTATTTATTCTCTGGTTTCTATTTCTCTGTGCTCCTTTTCCAGACTGCAGGATATTATTCACTCAGCTAAAGAGAATTTGCTCTCAAAATTTCTTTTAAAAGAGAAGAGAATTTCAGGAAAATAAAATTTGGTACACTTTGAGGGAATGCTTGTCTCCAATTGTTTCTGTTGACCCAGTATTAAAAGGGACGCGGTGGCTCAGTGGGTTAGGACACTGAGCTTGTTGATCAGAAGGTCGGCAGTTTGGCGGGTCGAATCCCGAGTGCCGCGTAACAGAGTGAGTGCCTGTTACTCGTCCCAGCTTCTGCCAACCTAGCAGTTCGAAAGCAGGTAAAAATGCAAGTAGAAAAATAGGGACCACTACAGTGGGAAGGTAACAGCATTCTGTGCACCTTTGGTGTCTAGTTATGCTGGCCACATGACCATGGAGACGTCCTCGGACAAGCGCTGACTCTTCAGCTTTGAAACGGAGATGAGCACTGGCCCTTCCAGTTTTTTACACCATCCAGAATCCACTGGAATTGGGCACCTAATAAATTCAAATACATAAATACATTTGAATAAATAATTGTTGCACTTACTTATATAAAGCTGGTCAAAAAGTACTGCAAATGTCCTGTCTTCTGTTGTATGATTATTTCTGCAGAAGCCTCCAGGCTTCTCATGCTACTGTTAAATTGTTGGAATTGTGGCATCCCAAGCATTAATTCTTTGTCCCTTTGAACCTACGGACCAGTAGGAGCTTTGGTAGCAGAAAGAGTGAAAGTCCTTTCACTTCTTCCTCTCTAGGTTTCACTAGTGGAAGACTCAATTTTAGGGTCTCTTCTTCATCCTGCTTTTCATACTTCCCTTTCCTCTCTTCTCCTCTATCATGAGGACAGAAAAAGTACAATATAGCATGCAGTTACTTGGATTTTCAAGTCCTACATGGCTAATGAACCAAAGTGGAACCCACATGGCTTTTAGAAAGTATAAGGGTAAAGGTAAAGGTTCCCCCACACATGCGTGCTAGTCGTTTCCAACTCTATGGGCTGGTGCTCATCTCCGTTTCAAAGCCAAAGAGCCAGCGCTTGTCCAAGAATGTCTCCGTGGTCATGTGGCCGGCATGACTAGACACCAAAGACGCACGGAACGCTGTTACCTTCCCACTGTAGTGGTCCCTATTTTTCTACTTGCATTTTCATAAAAACATTATCTTGGAAGCTGTAAGAGTAAATTCCCAGACTACTGAACATCTGAACTATGTTGCTATGTTGCTTTTTTTCCTATAAACTAAATTTCCTCTCCTCAGCCGTCTTCCTTCTTACAGTGTCTCACATCAATAAACCTTTCTTGTCTTTTTGATTTTTAAACATTTGTACTCTCCGGAACTTCTTGCCAATAGAGATGGACCACAGTAAATAAAAAAAGAGGATTCCAACCAGCCTTATCTCAAAATTTTCTGAAGAAAATCTTGAGGGAAAACCCCAGAAAGAATTTTGTTTGTTAGTGTTTTCCCAGATTATGAAGTGTGGGCCACAGGGAAGATTAAAAAAAAATTCAGGTACTGTGAGCATAAGATACAAAAGTACTGTAGGCCTCTTCCATATAGGAAAAATACTGTCAATGAATTCTGAGGCAGATATTGAGTTAGATTCTTAATTTCACGATAAAACTGGACAATCTGTTTGATCAGAATATATGGGCATAGTTAAATACAAGGATTCCAGAGCACATCAGCCACACCAATATTAGTCTGGATCCAGTCCCTGATGGAGCGGATTTAAGGACTGGTACTCAGAATATGCAGGAATTGGAGAAAATGACATTCTTTCTCTAGTTTTGCACTGAATGAATTTGAAACCTCTCTCTCTGTGTGTGTGTGTGTGTGTGTGTGTGTGTGCGCGCGCACGTACATGTATCATCATTTTAGCCATTGTCTATCTTCTGCAGGATGAAGGCCTATTCCACAAGTTTCCAACCAATATAGTCCTGAGCTTTCTTTTGCCAATCGGGCCTGCAATACTTGCTGATGCCATTGACCCATCTTGTTTTAGGTCTCTTTCACTGAGATTTTTCATTAAGCGAGTTCCATTCTATGACACCCTTGGTCCGCCTGCCATCAATTCTTCTTACTATGTGACCAGCCTGTTTCCATTTCAATTCTTTTACTCTCTTGATTATATTGTATACTTTCTTTTGAATTCTAATCAGTGGTGAACAGCTTCTCTATGTGCACACCGTTTCTGGAAGTCCATTCTGGGCCTGGGCCTCCGAGGCCCAGAACGGACTTCCGGAAGCAGCATCCATGCATTTTCAGCGGGCCATTCTGGGTCTGGAGGCCTCCTACGGACCTCCAAGGCCCAGAACAGATACAGATATAGATATATTTGGAACTGAACTTGTTTAGAAATAAAGATTACCAAAAGTATTTTCTCCTATGTCAGATTTTTTTTCCCCCTGGAGCTGTCTTTCTAATTCACCTTCATTTAAAATACAAGTATTTATAAAGATCAAAAGCCAAATTTAATAGTGTATTAGTATATAGTCTGTCTTCCAAGTTTTTGCTGTGAACTACTTTCTGCAGATGATTTATGATTTCTGAATGAAGACGTTTTGATAGCCCTTTCAGTCTAGTTTGTGCTAATAGACTCTGATATTGTAATTAATAATACATACAGTACTTCAGTGTGTTGTCATTTTTCCTTCCCTGTTAAGATATTACTTTTAACTTTCCTTTTAATTACTCTGATTAATTAAGCTTTCTTTGTCCCGTTCTATCTATTAGCAAATTCAGTGTAACAGATGTTTAACTTTGGGCGTAATTAACCATATTTTTTTAACAAGGAAAGGGATGAATTCCATTAGCTGCACTCATATTTTACATATAATTGTAGTATATATCTATATGATCTGTTAAAATTTTGCATATTCCTAGATTTTAGTGGGAAGCAAATTATTGCCATATAAAATTTTCAGATCAATCTGATACCTTTTCAATATGTTCTGATACTGTCCCTTAGGGTGTAAAGTCAGACGTAGGCTGGGATGACATAGAATCAAGTTCCTACTTGGACATAAAGTCCTCTGGATAACTTAAAATCTGTCTCATTAAGTTGTTATTGTTGTTGCTGTTGTTGTTATGGGGCTAAAATTAAAGGAGGCAATTACATTAGCTGACTTGAACTTTCTACCAAAAAGCAGTACCAGGGTAGAAAGTGGGTTCAAATCCCACCTTATCCACGAAAGCTAGCTGATAGACTTTGTGCCAGTCACTCTCTCTCAGCCCAATGCACCTCCCAAGGTTGCTGTTGTGAGGAACAGGAACAAGTTGTATTGGATTTTTACCATCTTGAGAGATTTGTAAAAAATAATAAAGGCAGGAAACAACTAAATTAAAATATCACTGTTGTTATTATGACTATATCTTATTTATAAACAAAATTACTATGCTTATGCAGAAAGCAGACTAACACAACACTCAATTTACTTGCCTTATTTACAATATTAATCTGTAAACTTCCTGAAGTTGATTGGGGAATATTATAAAAAAAAGAAAGTATGTTTGGAATAAAACAGCCCATTTTGAGAAATGACTTTTTGTAGTTTTCAATGCTCACTGAAGCAATTGTGGAACATTTTATTGACTACACTAGATGAAACTTGAAGCAGAATCATCTTGGCATGTGAGCCATTGATCTAAACTTTGGTTCAAAAAAATACTGAACTTCAGTCTTTGAAAATGGAAAGTTGAATAAAATCAAAACTTGGTTGTGCTTGGGCAAAAGGACAGTATTTTTTGTCTTTAGTTTTAGATCTCATATCAATTCTTGACTGATGCTAGCTGTTTTCTATGGAAAACGTTCCACTTGATGGGGAATTAAAACAATATCATTGGAAATCATTGATTCATAAAGCTAGCATGATCCCAGGTGTTTAGTTAGTGCATTGTCATTGCTACAGATCATATACTCAGTCCTGCATATATATTTATGTAGGTAGTACATCCTAGTTACTATAGGTAATTAGTCAATGACAAGCTAGATTATTATTTTTTCATCTCCCCCTCTCATTCTTTGATGGATCTGCATTATGTAAATCACACAAATATTACATCAAAAGAAAATTGTCAGGTTGGGAGAAATGTAATTGAACCTATCATTTAACCTGTTAAATGAATAAAACATAAAATCTTCTTAGTATTTAAAATCAAATTTCATGCTTTCGTTAGTGGATAAGAAAGAGGCTATTCTTAAATTATAAGGAGGAAAAAAAGAGTTTTCTTCATCATCACATCAAAAGGTTTGCATATTGCATGAATCATTGATTAATTCAAGGCATCCAAGCAAATAGCATTAAAAATGTATAAGCTAATTTTATCCTATCTCAGGTCTAATTAAAACTGTCCCCTTATTGGATCACCTTCCAAGAAGTACTAGTGTTGCCACAAGGAACTTTTATCCCCACAACTTTAGAGTTAACTTTATTTTAAGTATTGGAGATTCAAAGAATGCAGCAGAAATACGAAATGTTCTCACTTTGTCGAGAATTGCTTTACATGTTTATTTGCTTGATATACAAGATTTCTTCTTTGGGAAAAACAGATACCATTTTCTTTGGCATGGGAATTTCTCCAACCAGAGAAGAATAGAATTGGCTATGCCTGCCAGTTCCTTCCCAAAAGCCTGGCCTATACATAGGATAAATATACAATAGTATAAATTTTAATACAACGGTTATGAATTAAACAGCTATATGTGCCTCTAGGATCACATGTTATGCCTTTGCTATGCAATCCACATAGGTTGCCAGTTCGCTTCTAGATGTCAGACCTGCACCAGCCAGATTGCCCCCTCGACTCCAAGTGCTAGGCTCTTTTGGTTCCAGTAAAGTCAGGCTAGAACTGAATTTCCTGTGTGAAAGAATACAGGCTTTCCTCCTCAATTTGTCTCCTGCCCAGTCCAGATCCAGCCAATGGGTGGATGCTTAGGTGTTTGGGGAATGTTTGATGTTTGGAACAATTAGCAGTCCATTCCCAAGAGGCTTTGGGTTCTTAGTGTCCTTGAAGACTGGCACAAACTGGCTCAAGGCATCTCTGGTCTTCCTTAACTGTCATCCTGGTTACTCGTTCTCTCCCCCTTGCCTCTTCTCCCCTAGCCTTTGATGGCAAGATGCCAGTGAGGCACCAAACTGAAGATGGCAGATCTGATACCAGGTGCAATTCAAGGTGCTAGTTTTGATCTTTAAAGCCCTACATGGCAAGGAAACAGATTATGTGAGGGACTGTTTTTCCCTAATTACATCTACCCATCCCATTCCACCTGGTGGAACTAAAGAGATGTTCCTTTTCTGTTGTAGCCCCCTCCCTCTGGAATATCATTGTCCCTGAGGAAAGGTTAGCACCATATATGTTAGCCTTCTGGAAAGCCTTGGAAAAAAAACAAAACAGGTTTTTCCATCAACCCTGAGTATCCCATGGTGAGCCTGCAGAGGCTGAATGAGGCTGAATATATCAACAACTGCTTAAGATGCTGTCGGCCCAGGTTCGAATCTCAGAAGGGTTTAGCTGACTGATGAGAACAAATAAGTTTGAAATGATCATATATGTCGCCCTTTATTCTTTGTTAGCAAACCAAAAAATTTACGCAAATATGAGCTGCCACTGCTGTGGCTACTGCCTGTAGATGGCCTTGGGTTAGGCTGAAACAGGGAATAAGATTTGTCCCGTCTTTGGGACTTAAGCAAGTGCATTCTAAATACTTAACAAAAAATTGCATATATATATATATATATATATATATATATATATATATATATATATATATATATATATATATATCCCCTTCATGGATTACTGCCTTGTTGTGGCGAAGGGGCTTGCGTAATTCAATGAAGCTATGAGCTATGCCGTGCAGGGCCACCCAAGATGGACAGGTCATAGCAGAGAGTTCTGACAAAACGTGATCCACTGGAGAAGGAAATGGCAACCCACTCCAGTATCTTTGCCATGAAAACCCTATGGACAGTACCAAAAGGCAAAACGATATGATGCTGGAAGATGAGCCCCTCAGGTCGGAAGGCGTCCAATATGCTACTGGGGAAGAGCAGAGGGCTAGTACTAGTAGCGCCAGAAAGAATGAAGCGACTGGGCCAAAGCCGAAAGGACGCTCAGCTGTGGATATATCTGGTGGTGAAAGGAAAGTCCGATGCTGTAAAGATTTTTTCTCCATAGGAACCTGGAATGTAAGATCCATGAATCAAGGCAAGCTGGACGTGGTCAAACAAGAGATGACAAGACTGAACATCGACATCTTAGGTATCAGCGAACTAAAATGGACAGGAATGGGTGAATTTAATTCAGATGACCATCAGGTATACTACTGCGGGCAAGAATCCCTCAGAAGAAATGGAGTAGCCTTCATAGTCAATAAAAGAGTAGGAAAAGCAATACTGGGATACAATCCTCAAAATGACAGAATGATCTCAGTTCGAATCCAAGGCAAACCATTCAATATCACAGTAGTCCAAGTCTATGCCCCAACCACCGGTGCTGAAGAGGATGAAATTGACCAGTTCTATGAAGCCCTACAGCACCTTATAGAACTAACACCAAAAAATGATGTCCTTATCATCATGGGGGATTGGAATGCTAAAGTAGGAAGCCAAAAGATAACCGGAATAACAGGCAAGTTTGGCCTTGGAATACAAAATGAAGCAGGGCACAGGCTGATAGAATTTTGTCAAGAGAATACGATGGTCATAGCAAACACTCTTTTCCAACAACCCAAGAGACGGCTCTACACATGGACATCACCAGACGGTCAACACAGAAATCAGATTGACTATATGCTCTGCAGCCAAAGATGGAGAAGCTCTATACAGTCAGTAAAAACAAGACCAGGAGCTGACTGTGGCTCAGACCATGAGCTTCTTGTTGCAAAGTTTAGGCTTAAACTGAAGAAAGTAGGGAAAAGCACCAGGCCAGTCAGGTATGAATTAAATCATATCCCCGTTGAATATACAGTAGAGGTGACAAATAGATTTAAGGAATTAGATCTGATAGACAGGGTGCCTGAAGAACTATGGACAGAGGTTTGCAACATTGTACAAGAGGTAGCAACCAAAACCATCCCAAAGAAAAAGAAATGCAAGAAAGCAAAATGGCTGTCTGAGGAAGCTTTGCAAATAGCTGAGGAAAGGAGGGAAGCAAAAGGCAAGGGAGAAAAAGAAAGATACGCCCAATTGAATGCAGAATTCCAGAGAATAGCTAGAAGAGATAAGAATGCCTTCTTAAATGAACAGTGCAAAGAAATAGAAGAAAACAATAGAATAGGGAGGACCAGAGATCTTTTCAAGAAAATTGGAGAAATGAAGGGAACGTTCAATGCAAAAATGGGCATGATAAAGGACCAAAATGGCAGGGACCTAACAGAGGCAGAAGAGATTAAGAAGAGATGGCAAAATTACACAGAAGAACTATACAAGAATGAGCTTAACGTCCCTGATAATCAGAATGAGGTGGTCACTGACCTCGAGCCAGACATCCTAGAATGTGAAGTGAAGTGGGCCTTAGAAAAGCTGAGCAACAACAAAGCTAGTGGAGGTGACAGTATTCCAGCTGAGCTATTCAAAATCTTAAAAGACGATGCAGTAAAAGTGCTACACTCAATTTGCCAGCAAATTTGGAAAACTCAACAGTGGCCACAGGATTGGAAAAGATCAGTTTACATTCCAATTCCAAAGAAAGGCAGTGCCAAAGAATGTTCAAACTATCGCACCATTGCACTCATTTCTCATGCTAGTAAAGTTATGCTTAAAATCCTACAAGCTAGACTCCAACAGTATGTGGATCGAGAACTACCAGAAGTACAGGCAGGATTTCGAAGAGGCAGAGGAACCAGAGATCAAATTGCCAACATACGCTGGATCATGGAGAAAGCTAGAGAGTTCCAGAAAAACATCTACTTCTGCTTCATTGACTATGCTAAAGCCTTTGATTGTGTGGATCATAACAAACTCTGGCAAGTCCTTAAAGAGATGGGCATACCAGACCACCTTATTTGTCTCTTGAGAAATCTATATGCGGGCCAAGAAGCAACAGTGAGAACTGGACACGGAACCACTGATTGGTTCAAAATTGGGAAAGGAGTCCGGCAAGGCTGTACACTGTCGCCTTGCCTATTTAACTTATATGCAGAGCACATCATGAGAAAGGCAGGGCTAGATGAATCAAAAGTTGAAATTAAGATTGCCGGAAGAAACATCAACAACCTAAGATATGCAGATGATACCACTCTAATGGCAGAAAGTGAAGAAGAACTAAAGAGCCTCTTGTTGCGGGTGAAGAAGGAGAGTGCAAAACTTGGGTTGAAACTAAACATTAAGAAAACCAAGATCATGGCATCTGGCCCTCTCAATTCCTGGCAAATAGATGGGGAAGAAATGGAGGTAGTGACAGATTTTATTTTCCTGGGCTCCAAGATCACTGCAGATGGGGACTGTAGCCAAGAAATTAAAAGACGCTTGCTCCTTGGGAGGAAAGCCATGGCAAATCTAGACAGCACACTAAAAAGCAGAGACATCACCCTGTCAACAAAAGTGCGGATAGTCAAGGCTATGGTCTTCCCAGTTGCAATGTATGGCAGTGAAAGTTGGACCATAAGAAAGGCTGAGCGCCAAAGAATTGAGGCCTTTGAACTATGGTGCTGGAGAAGACTCCTGCGAGTCCCTTGGACTGCAAGGCGATCAAACCGGTCAGTCCTAGAGGAGATCAACCCTGACTGCTCTTTAGAAGGCCAGATCCTGAAGCTAAAACTCAAATACTTTGGCCACCTAATGAGAAGGAAGGACTCCCTGGAGAAGAGCCTAATGCTGGGAAAGATTGAGGGCAATAGAAGAAGGGGACGACAGAGAATGAGGTGGTTGGATGGAGTGACTGAAGCAGTAGGCGTGAGCTTAGATGGACTCCAGAAGATGGTAGAAGACAGGAAGGCCTGGAGGAACATTGTCCATAGGGTCGCGATGGGTCGGACACGACTTCGCAACTAACAACAACAACAACAATATATATATATATATATATATGTATGTATGTATGTATGTATGTATGTATGTATGTATGCATGCATGTATGTATATGTATATGTATATGTATATGTATATGTATATGTATATGTATATGTATATGTATATGTATATGTATGAACATGCATCAGCCAAATTTCTCAAAATCTGTCTCCCATGGGCTGTGTCTGAGCAGATAATTGGAACAGCATTTTCTCTGTGTTATATAAGATTCTGGATTCTGACAAAATGATTCTGACATGACTTTCACTACCTACAGTTTGATCCATGTCTTTCCAGGCTCCTATAGGTGGCCAGAAATAAGGCTGCATCCATAGTGTATCCAGTTCCTTTTTGGTCGAGGAGAAAATTCTGGTATACCCTGTCCTGAAGAGGCCTTTTCTCAATCCATCAATTTATATTATGTCTTTAACTGAACAGTATGCTGTATGAAGTAGACTAACTGGTTAACGTTCAGTTAAAGCTCAGACCTTGGCATGGGACAGAAACATCTTGGTTACTCCAGATGGATAAACTTTGTCAGGACCCGGCTGTGAAAATTGCATCCATTCTGGTCCTACTTAATCTCTGAGAAGGCTTTGATAAAATCCTGATATGTTTATGATAAAATGATATGTTTATGAATCACCTGTAAATGTTGGAGATTGGAGGCAGTGTTTAAATTAATTTTGCTTCTCCTTAGACAATTCCAGTTGGTGAGTTGTAAGGATTTAGAAGTTGGCCTCTTTGGAGCTTTTTCCCACTCTTTAAATTCTGTATATATATTGAAATTGAAATTGTGACAATGTTTTTTTATGAATGTAAACCCACATTTGCTTGTTGACTCTCAGTATTCAATAATCACAGATCAATTAAAAATAATCTTTATTTTGTCTTATGACCAGCATAGACAGTGAGAGAAAACTTAGTCTTCTCTAATTTAGCTATCAGATTTGAGCTGCAATATGTCTCTAGATTCTTTCATAATTTCAGAATTTTTTTCCTTTCATTAAAAAAGGTAAAGGTTCCCCCACACATACGTGCTAGTTGTTTCTGACTCTAGGGGCCAGTGCTCATCTCCGTTTCAAAGCCAAAAAGCCAGCGCTTGTCCAAGGACATCTCTGTGGTCATATGGCCAGCATGACTAGACACCAAAGGTGCACGGAATGCTGTTACCTTCCCACCGTAGTGGTCCCTATTTTTCTACTTGCATTTTTATGTGCTTTCGAATGACATCTAGTGGCAGTGTATATTTTGTAGCCCCAATTTGATAGTCTTATTTTCTCCTTGAATTTTATGCTGAAGTAATAAAGAAATCAAAAAAGTATAAATTAAGAAACAAATAAGGCATTCATCGCAGTTCTAGAAACAGACTGTGACTTAAAACATTTGTTCAGCATTCTCTTCTGTTAACAACATCAGATTCAGATCATTGGCTCATATTACCTGGAGACAGAAAGAAAATTGGTTGAACTAATTAGGAAATTTGCTATACAGGTAATGCATGTTTAAGGCTTCAACTGCACAAAATAGAAACTGACCTGCATAACTGATATAGAGTATCTATCTTTGCAGCTTGCCATCAATAAAATAGACACCCAAAAATATATATTAACAATAAAGAACCAATAAGGAAAGTTACATCATTTTTAACCAGGATTCATTTGACCAGTTAGAAAATTTATTTTTCTTGTAAATGACATTATAATTTTGGAGAACATGAACAACTAGGTTTTGTTTGCTATGAAATAGTATGCCCTGAATTAATCATTACCCTGAATGAAAATTTAAAATGCTTATAAAGCAGGCCAGCTATCTCCTTCACATAACTTTATTCCTCACAACAGCATTACCCCCAAAATGAGAATGCGTACAATTTTAGAATCAAGTCTGGGGCTGATAATCAGAAAATTATGACTCCTAGCATTTGAACAACCTATTTGCTGCAGCTATATATTACACAGCAATCTGGCTAAGAGAGAAAGAAATATTAGATCTATTAGTAAGGTAGATATTTAGTTGTTAATATAGACCTTCAGCAGTTCACATCATTTGGTGAATTAGAACTCAAATACAAGAAAGTCCCCATTTGTTTTCATAATCAGTTTTCCCCAACTTATAAAGTTATGCACATCTGGTATTATGCCCAAGTAACAGGAAAAAAATTGATGCAATCTTCCTCCCTTCAAATATTCCCATTCTGTACATATATTTCCCTAAACAGATGGGTTGTTAGATGCAGTTTTCCCTCAGGTAGATATAATTTTATGTTCCTTTTTGGAAGTGATAAATATTTTGAGAGAGCCCCTAAAAGTTTATGAGTTATCTGAAAATTCAAGCTGCAACCAATAATCTGCCATTTTCATTCCTACTCTTGGTTATTTAGAGTTCTGCTGATCCTGTGCATGGTTATAGAACATAGAATCATAGATTTGGAAGGGACCTTGGAGGTCTTCTAGTCCAAACCCCTGGTCAAGCAGGAGATCCTATATACTTCAGATACATGATTGTCCAGTCTCTTTTTGAAAGCCTCCAGTGATGGAGCACACACAACTTCTGAAGGCAAATTATTCCATTTCCTCTCACTGTTAGGAAACTTCTCCTTAATTCTAGGTGCTTCTCTCTTTGATTAGTTTCCATCCATTGTTTCTCATCTCGCTTTTTGGTACTTTGGAAAATAGTTTGATCCCTTCATCTTTGGAACACAGCTATCATGTCTCCCCTTGTCCTTCTTTTCCTCATATTAGACATATCCAATTCCTGTAACTGTTCTAGCTTGTGTTTTAGCCTCCAGTCTCCTAATCATTTTTGTTGCTTTTTTCTGCACTCATTTTAGAGTTTCAACATCTTTTTTTATATTGTGGTGAGCAGAAGTGGATGCAGTGTTCCAAGTGTAGTCTTACTAAGGCTTTGTAAAGCAGTGCTATTACAGACTTCCGGCTCATATTTAAGGGTTGTCCACTAGGAATCTAAGATCCCACTCACAATTACTGGCATTAAACCAAGTTTCACCTAGTCTGTACCTATACAGTTGGTTTTTCTTGCCTAACTGTAGTACCTTACTTTTATCTACATTTAATTTCATTCTGTTAGATAGGGTTGTCAAGTTAGTTAAGTCCATCAAGTTAGATAAGTCAAGATAAATCAAATTAGGTAAGTCCATCAAAATCTTTTTGGATTCTGAACTTGTCTTCTGGAATGTTGGCTATTCATGTCAGCTTAATGTCATCTGCAAATCTTATGAGTTCCCCTTTTATTCTCCCATCTAGATCATTTATGAAGATATTGAAGAGTATTGAACCCAAAACAGAACATTGGTGTACCCCACTGCATACTTCCGTCCATGCAGATATAGTTCCATTGAGAAGTATACGTTGACTACGACTTGTCAGCCAGTTACAGATCCATCTGGTGGTGGTGCTGTCTATCCCACTTTTTTCTAGCTTGTCAAGTGGGTTGTAATTTATTTTATCAAATACTTTACTGAAATCTAAGCATACTATGTCCAAGCATTTCACTGATCCACTAATTTAGTCACTTTGTTGAAGGATGAAATAAGATTTGTTTGGCATGATCTGCTTTTGACGATCCCATGTTGGCTACTGGTTATAACTTGGCTTGCTTGTAGGTGTTCATAGAATTGTTGCTTGATTATCTTTCCCATGATCTTTCCAGGTATTGATGTTACTGATTGGTATATAATTTTCTGGATCTGTTTTTTCTCTCCTTTTTTAAAGATGGGAAGCACATCAGCTCTTTTCCAGTCCTCAGGTTGTTCCCCAGTGTTCCAAGAACTTTGAAAGATACATTTCAATTGGTCAGAGATCATGTCTGCCAGTTCCTTCAGAACTCTGGGATGTAGTCCATCAGGACCTGGTGATTTGAATTCATCTAGAACCGACAGGTGTTCTCTTACCTTATTTTTGCATATTTTAATTTGCATCTATAACCTATCATTTATAGTTCTGTTTTGATAAGTTGAGTATTGTTTCCTTTTTGTGTGAAGACAGATGCAAAGTATGAATTAAGCAATTCTGCTTTCTTCCTACAGCCTGTTACTTCTTTGCCATCTTCTCCCATTAGTGGACTAATTGTTTTTTTTTATTATACCTTTTAGCACAAGAGGGGGTCAAAAAAGATCATGTGACTGTAACTGCATAAAGAAAGCATTACCTCCTTTTTATGTGTGACTTTGATTATATGATTGTGGCTGCTGTCTTGATTTTTTCATTCCCTCTCTGAAGAAGTCCTTGCTGTAATCAACTCTGTTTTGGGCATCTCTGGACCTTTGTTTTGTTACATCTTTGCAATAACTGTACTTAAATGATGGTACAAACTGATCAGTGGGAAAAGATATATAGCAATGTCACGATCTGTTTAGGATACAGAAAGCTACATTATACAAAACCAGATCATGGATCAATCATAGTCATCTCATGTCAGATAATATCTCTCCATTATCTCAAAGAGAGCTCGTTTTTCATCCATAACTGATGATGTCAGGAATTAAATGTGGACCCTTTTACATACCAAGTTTGCTTTACTCTTAAGATACAGACTTGTTTTCTACTGAATTGTTAAGAATAACGCTATTTCTTTTCTCCATCCAGTGATCACAATGATTGCTTACTGTTTGGGGCATAGCTATTGACCTTATAGGCAAAGTACAATAGAATTCATGAAATGAAAAATTGTGAGCCAATGTAGAAAACAAGGAGAGTATTAATTTCTTTTAATGTATGCAATTCCCATTACCCTAAATAAAAAATGCTGTGCATGCATCGGAGGGAAAATAGATTGCAAACAATACAATAGAAACAGGTTGCTTTGAACACTGAGAAAGAAACTTACAAATTAAATGGTAGCAAGAGGCTTTGGCCTGGCTTCAGCCGTAATGTTGATGCATGTGCCCCATTCATGCATAATAATCAATCTAAAAAAAATGTAAATTATGGTTTGGTACAAATAGAAAGCAAATTTATCCCCATTCTCATGTACCTTTGCTTCTCAGACAGATTGCTGAACAAACATTCCGCTAAGACAAGTAAACCAAGGCTATTACACAGAGGGGAAAAAAAAAACCAGCATGAAACTGAAGGTGGGTCAAAGTAAGGTATCCTGCAATCTGGTACAGCATATTTCAGGTTAGGGTTAATTGTTTATTTCAAGAAGAAGTGTCAGGGACAAGAACATTGGCTGACAAAGAAAACTAAGTCCTGTGACCAAACATTAGGCTTTCTCTTTTCAGCTGCAATGCTTATGGTCATCCTATCTATTTTTCATGATTTCCCTTGATGAACAGCCCCAAGCTGCCATAAAGATATAAGAGATTTGACCAGCAAATAAATAAAAAAATCTACACAAATGCATCTGTATAAAGTTTATTTAGTTTATTATTTATTTAGTAAACAAAAATTATATACAGGTAGTCCTTGATATACAGGGTGTGATGGCTCAGGGGTTAAAGACTCTGAGTTTGTCAGTGAAGAGTTGACAGCCCGGATTTGAGACCTGAGCTCCATGTGACAGGGTTATTTGCCCAAGCTCCTGGACACCTAGATGTTTGAAAGCATCAAATGCAAGTAGATTAATAGGTATCACTTCAGTGGGAAGGTAATGGTGTTCTGCGCACCTTTGGCGTATAGCTATGCTGGCTACGAAAATTGTCTTCAGACAATGCTGGCTTCCTTGGCCAAGAAATGGAGATGAGCACTGTGCCCTGGAGTCAGACATGACTGAAAGGAAAATGTTTACCTTTTTAGTCCTTGACATACAACCATGGTTAGGGCCAGAATTCCCAATGCTAAGTAAGGCAGTTGTTAAGTGCACCCAATTGCACCCAATTTCATGATCTTTTTTTGCATGGTTATTAAGAGAATCATGCCATTGTTAGGTGAATACAGCTTCCTCCATTGACTTTTTTTTATTGAAAGCCAACTGAGGTCACAAATCGTGATCACATAACCCCAGGATTCTGCAACTGTTGTAAATATGTGTTGGTGGCCAAGTGCCTAAATTTTGATTGTGTGTCTATGGAGATGCTGGGATGGTCATAACTGAACTAGTGATGGTGATAACCACACAAGTTGCAAGTCACTTTTTTCAGTGTGGTTGTATCTTTGAAAGTTTGCTAAATGAAGTTGAGGATTACCTGCAGCTGTCCAACTCACACACAGTGACATTCAACCCCAATATTTGGAAAATTTCCACTCTCAACATAACTACGATGTGCTTGTTGCCACAGCAAAAGTTTAGAAAAATATTAGGAACTAATAGGGATGGATAAAATCTCAATATAGCAGGTAATAAAAGTTGCATTGTTTGTAACTCTATGTATATTGCAGTAATATCTTTAATTATCCTAGAATCTTGGGATAGTTTAAAGTATCATAAATTAGTCACACCTTTCTGGCAAACTGGTTGCAAATAAAAATCATCATCCCCATCCGCATATAGTAATAATGAAGTGTTAATACCACTTTACAATGCCTTGGTAAGGCCACACTTGGTATACTGCATCCAGTTTTGGTCACCATGATTTAAAAAAGATGCTGAGACTAGAAAGAGTACAGAGAAGAGCAACAAAGATGACCAGGGGACTGGAGGCTAAAACATATAAGGAACGGTTGCTGGAATTGGGTATGTCTAGTTTAACGAAGAGAAGGACGAGGGGTAACAGTGTTCCAATATCTCAGGGGCTGCCACAAAGAAGAGGGAGTTAAGCTAGTCTCCAAAGCACCTAAAGGCAGGACAAGAAGCAATGGATGGAAACTAATCAAGGAGAGAAACAACCAAGAACTACGGAGAAATTTCCTGACAGTTTGAACAATTAATCAGTGGAACAACCTGCCTCCAGGAGCTGTGAATTCTCCAACACTGGAAGTTTTTAAGAAGAGACTGGACAACCATTTGTCTGAAATGGTATAGGGTTTCCTGCCTGAGCAGGGGGGTGAACTAGATGATCTCCAAGGACCCTTCAAATTATTATTATTATTATTATTATTATTATTATTATTATTATTATTATTATTATTATATTCATTAAACATGAACCTCAGTCCACTGAACACTCAAATTGACTGGCACTAATGGTTGACACGGGTTGCTGCCAGCATCCTAGGTATCAACCAGGTATCTCCTTAAAATGTAAGATGTTCCGAGTAGCGCAGTTTTTTGTAGCTTTGCTAGATTTATTGCAGTAAACTGCAATTTCTTGAAGTATTTTGCAATTTGGACATAGTTCCCAGTGCCCCAATGACAATGGGTATCACTGTTACACGTTTCATCCATAATCGCACAGTTTTGATGACCAGGTTGTGGTATTTCATAATTTTTTCCAGTTCTTTTTCTTCAACTCTGGCATGGCCTGGTACAGCGATATCAATCTACTGTATGCTTCGGTCCTCTACGACTGCGATATCTGGCGTGTTGTGTTCCAAATGGCGATCTGTCTGTATTCGGAAGTCCCACAAGATCTTCACCCTCTCATTCTCAACAACTTTTTCCACCCTATGTTCCCATGACTTTTCGGACTTTTTACACAATGCCCAGTGGATTAATTTAATAACTTGGTCATGTCTAGCTTTGTAATCAGTTTGCGCAATTTTGCTGCACTCACATATTAAATGTAAAACAGTTTCAACTTTGTTGTTGCAAAGTTGGCAGTTTGGATTGTCAGTAGTTTTTTGTATCTTCACTTTCATGGCATTAGTTTGTAGTGCTTGTTCTTGAGCAGCCAGTATTAAGCCTTCCGTTTCTTTCTTGATGGTTCCCATCTTAAGCCATGCCCATGTCAAGTTGTTATCACATTGTCCTTCAACGTTTTTCAAATGCTGTCCATGCAAAGCTTTGGCTTTCCATCTATTTAATCTGTCATCCAGCTGTTTTTCCTTATATTCTGCCTTTGTTTCTGTTATTTTTATAATGCTCTCTATTTTCACAGCCTGCAGCAATTTTTCTGTACTTTGATTCACATTATTATTATTATTATTATTATTATTATTATTATTATTATTATTATTATTATTATTATTATTATTATTATTATTATTATTCGCACAGTCAGCCAGATGTTCAGACTGGATTTGGCATTTTTGTCTACCTATTGAGTCCTTACCAATGACCTGGGTTAGGCAGATGTGGATGTTTGATGGTATTATAGATATCATCACAGGATGGAAGCAGTCTCTAGTAAGGCCGCCTTTTGCAATTAACTAGTTGTTTTGGGATTGCACCGATGATGATGATGATGATGATGATGATGATGATTACATTTAGAAAAGAAAGGATAAAATGAAAAATCTGACTTGATTTTGGGCATGTGGAAATAATCTGAAGAATCTGAAAATAACAACTTAATGAAAAACTGAAGCATAATCTTTAGAAAGCAAAAGAATATGGGTCTTAAAATCATTAAAAAGAAGTGGTGGAACAAATTCCGGCAGTAGTTCAGAAAAGGTATGAAAATAAGATTAATCAATTCAAACAAAACATTTGAAATGAATAAATACTTACTTTACAATAGCTTTGAAATTGTTCAGGAAAAAATTGAAACAACTTCAACCAAATAAGTAAAAACTTACAGGGGAAGTTTTATAGAAAATGAAGGAGGCAGGTTTTTTTTTTAATAAAAAAGCAAATTGGATCAACAAAAGCCAGAAGAGGACAACAAATGAAAAATGTCTTTATAACAACAAAATTGGTTCAGTTGCACTCCAAAAGACCAAAAGATTGGAGCACCCCTGGGCAGGAAGAATTATACTTCACAAACTTATATTCCACATAGGCAACACAGCTGAATGAGATTCTAAAAACTGAAAAAATGAAGAATGAATGGAAACCCCTTTCTAATACAGAAAATAAATAAAAGGCAGTGAATCTGTCCCCTAAAGACCCTTTAACTTCCCTTCTCACAACATTTAAGTTATTTACAGAATCATAGCAAACTTATGTGATATATTACTATCCAAAAGAAAATGCACTTTTTTTGGCTGACAAAAAGAAGAACTTGCAGAAATCCAAGAGTCAGTACATCTCAAAGTTATTAACTAATAAGATGATCCTTAAAAATCAAAAGAAAACAAAGCAATCCCTTGGATAAACAACCATTTGATTCACTTCCACATAGGTGGATCAGAAAATGCCTAGACATTTCTGGGATTATTGAAAACATTCAAAGGCACTTGAAAGGGTCACTGAATGCAGAAGAAATGAATCTGATAGCCAATATTAAAGAGATTAGCAGAGTTAAACTAAGAAGTGGAATATTCTAAGATGATTCATTGTCACCTTTACTATTTGTTTGAGCAAGGATGCCACTTACAAATAATTTAAACAAAAGCAAATGTTGCTATCATTTTCTAAAGCAAGACCCAAAGGTTACCTACTAAACCCTATTCATGGATGATTCAGAATTATTCACAAAACCAAAAGCAGAACTTGACACCCTACTGAACACTAGTAATGTATTCAGTCAAGAAGCAGAAATGCAATTCAGTCTAGAAAAATGTGCAACGTTGATGATTAAAGACAGAAAAAGTGTTGAAATGAATTACAGCTAATGAATAGAAATGCCATAAGACAATTGGCACCAGAAAAAAGAGACAAAGCTTAGAATTTGTAGAAGTCTCTGATTTATTATGTGAACAAGCAAAAAGTGATAGTTGCTTTAATTATATAAAGTGAATCTGAAGAAATTTCAAAACAAAAGTAAATGTATGAAGCATGATTAAAGCCATAAACAATTGGGTTCTTCCTGTCATTTAATATACTACTGGTATAATTGATTTGACACAAGCTGAATTAGATAGACATGGTAGGAAAACAAACAATGGAAGAAGGGAATCTCAACTGGAGTTGAGACATGGTAAGGAATCACTACTACTGTAAGACTGCAAGGAAAAATGACTCAACGTTACAAAATCAAAACTAATATTATAGAAAGGAAAGAACTGAAAGTCAAATAAATTGCCTGCAAATCTAAACCTTTTTATAGTCAATATACATATGAAGGAAAATCAGATCAGCATTTGTTGGGGTAGTGGATGGAACTCTTAAAACTTGTTAGATTTTTCAAGAACAGTATCTTCCAACAGTTCATCCACTGTCACTATAATTGAGATCATCAACCTTGCTGTTGATCATCCTCTTCTTGTTTTTCCTTCCACCTTTCCTGGCATCACAGCCTCCTGCAGAGAGCTAGGTCTTTCATAATTTGTCTGGAGTATGTCTGAAGTATAATAAAGCCCATGTAGTATGTAAATGCCATTATTTGAGAAAAGGATTGAGCAGATATGGAAGCAAAGCTACATCTTAATTTCTAGTGTGCATTCACCTTAATGCCTTTTATAAAAATCTCAACATTCAGGCATGATATTTTGGCTCAGACTTAGTGTGCAGTCTGCATATGTAAAATACATCAACTTGTAAATGATGAATTCAAAGTGAATTTAATTTGGAGGAAGCTGGCATTTAGAAACTCATTTCAGGTGAAAATATGTTTGGGGGACTGCTACAGAAACACTTCAATGAAGCATTGGATTCAACTCTTTCAACTGTTAACTGGAGGACTTTGAAAAACATCTTGGTGATTGTGGAAGTCAGTTTCCTGAATAAGAAGATCTTCATAAGATTCTGGAGTACCATTGGAGTACTAATCTCAGGCTCCTTTGGAATTTAGCTACTAGGGTGTGTATCAAGCAATACATATGCAACTTCAAAAAGTAATCAAAGCATCAACTTTTAACTACCTCTCTGATGATGACAGGAGCTGGATAATTTGTTTTAACATAGATGTCCTCATCTAATTAATTTTAATTTCTCAGTTATATGATTTTTCTCCTCCCCTTTTCACACTGTAACAATGAGCATTATTTATTCCTAAATGCATGTTAATGAATTTTGCAAGCATGCTGGATATAGCATCTGTTAGAAAGCCAGAAGAGGTTGGAGCCAGAGTCAATCCCATATCATGCCAAGACATTAAGCGAGCCATTGGAAACGATTATCCACATACAAATGGGAAAATATATAAAATGATATATAAGGGTCACGGTAACAGCCAGTGAGCAATGCCAGTCGATCCCTACTAGTTTTAGCTTTTCTTGGCTTGGAACTGGGGGAAAAAACAAGGAACTGGGAAGAAGCCAAACACTTTGCTGAAGCCGGGCATGGAAATTCTTTGGCTCACTTGATTCAACAGCACAGCTGCCGTGGCACCAGCAATTCACCAGCAAGGCTTTGTTTTGCCATCTTACATTTTCTGTGACTTTCCAAGATTTGACCACCAAGGGAAGAGTAATTTGTAGCAATTTGAAAGTTATGAAAGAATCACTCTTTTCCATGGAATTTCTATAAGGTTGGCATGCTCTCATAGCCTTCTGAACTTCTCTTCGCTCAAACTGAATGTGGGAAACTTGTGCTCCCTATCCTAGTTGCTGTCAAACTATAAACTAGTGGTTCTACTCTACCAATACAGCATATGAAAGGCTACAAGTTCCCAAACCTGTTTCCTGTGTTGAAGGAGAAATTCTGTGCCATAGGCTTGTATGCCAGGGCTTAAACAAATTAAACCAGGTCTAGTGGAATAATACTGAACCAAAGTGTGTGCTATAGCCAGTTTCACAATTCAAAAGAAATATTTGCAATCTATACTGCAGCTGTTATGAGGAAAGTTATGGTCAGCAGAAAGTACAAGGAACTGAGTCCTTGATATTGCAAATTCTACTGGCCATCTGTTTGTGGTTTTGAAATGAGAAAGGGTATAAAAGATTAGGGGCAGACCTGGTTCAAGGCCACTTGGCCACTAGCCATCATTGTTATGACTGCTGGTCCAAACTGGTCCTCATTTCAATGGGTTATTGAATGTAAGTACTTAATGTGTGTTCTAAATTTCAATAAAGCAAACCTCTGAATTCTAAAGCTGAGATGTTTTTTGATGTGCTGTCTCTTGCCTTTATTGGATCCCCACACACACACACCTGCATATATCTGTTAATTTCCTGCAGATTAACTATAATCTGAAGTCATGCTTCTCCATAAGTGTAAATATGCTTACAGGTGTATGTGTCTTTAACACTATGATTAACTAATGAGAAGCTGGTTAACACTTGATGGTTGCTAATTCTGATAATCAGTAGCACTAATATAGGTAGTATAAATCTATTGGTTACATAAACACATTTTTTATTCCACAAATTACCATTGCTTCCTTCATTACTGCCTTTCAAGTCTAGTGGCACTGCAACTCTCAAGAGTCCCAGAATCCTATCCTACCCAACATGGAAAACAAAGGAAAGGCAGCAAAAAACCAGGAAGTCACAGCCAAGGTCCCTTGAATTTCTAGCACAGAGACAACTAAGAGTCAAACAGAAGTTCAAGCAACATGTACTACCCACAACTTTGGTGATTTAGGACAAATATAATTACATTTGCAGCAATAATAGTTCAGTGGAGGGGAACTACTTTACCAGTGGTGAGAAAGATGTGTTGAAAAGGAAGTGTCTAAACGAAAACAAGCTGATAGTAAAGATGAAAGCATGATATGTTAATTCATGGTTTTCTTGCCCCTGGATCACAAATGGAATATTTCCCATGAGGGTTTTTTTCAACATTGACTTTTTAGTTGTGATTGTTCTCCCAAGGCTTTTCAATTTATGTGAAATATTGGTAGCTTTAGCAATTTGTACTTTATTTTGACAAGAAGAATGTCAGGCTTACCTTTTAACTATGAATACACATAGAAAGCCCCCCCCACACACACACACACATACACACACACAAAGAATGCTTGATTTCAAATATGTGTCTATACTGACGGGAAAGGGGTAATCAGAAATGCTATTTTTTGTATGAAATATTTCCATGTTCAGAATAACTTGCTATACTGTGTGTGTATGAAATTCAGATCTTAACATTAAATAGAAGAGTGCTCATATCAGACAAAAATAGGCTTGAGAAGACACATAGTAATGGATAAGCAAAAAAAAATCAAGACAATCGCACGAAGCAATTATCAGTATTCAAGTGATAAGCTGGAACACTTTTGAAGTTAGGATGAAGCTAAAGAAAAGAACAGCAAAGCCAAACCCAGTATTATCTGACAGCTGCTTTGGAAAGATTTCTTGTATTAAAAGATGTTCAATCTTCCCAAAGCTTTAAATAGGATTAAGCTTAGATTTGAGCTGAAAATCTCATTTGTCCAGCATTTAAAATGTTTTTCCCCCACTTTTCATCTGCACCAAATGGACTATTCCTGAAAGTGTTATTCTTGTCCTATGTTCTGACAGCATTCACCACTCCTCCAATAATCTCTGGGTCTCAACAGTGAACTCATCTCTGGTAGCCTTTGGGCATGCTCTTCACAAACAATTACCAATTATATGCAGTTCCTGTTTGATGTAAGCAAAGTTTCCAAGTTATATTAGTTATCCAATGGTTACTTCAAACAAGAGATATATTTCAGAAAACTAAGAGTAAGACATGTCTGCTATGTAAATATGAATGAGTTTTGGCAGGAAAATCCATCTCTTATATTTTAAGTGGGCCTTAATACTTTGTTCCATGAGTCAGCTATTTATAATAGGAAATATTTGGCATTTTCAATTCTGCCCTATTGGTTCTAGTTAAAAAAAAAAACAAAAAACCCTGTATATACAGATTTAGAAAAATGAAAAATTATGAAGAATCCCAATATTAAAATCATTGTGCACTTAGAAAAATTCAAAATGTGTATTAAAAAGTATTTTTATATTGTTATATGTTGTAAGTTTATGTCAAGCATATTTTATTTGCTTAATGAGAAAGATGATATATACTGGTAAAGTAGTTCCCCTCCACTGAACTAACTTTCTTTCTTTCTTTCTTTCTTTCTTTCTTTCTTTCTTTCTTTCTTTCTTTCTTTCTTTCTTTCTTTCTTTCTTTCTTTCTTTCTTTCTTCCTTCCTTTCTTTCCTTCCTTCCTTCCTTCCTTCCTTCCTTCCTTCCTTTCTTTCTTTCTTTCTTTCTTTCTTTCTTTCTTTCTTTCTTTCTTTCTTTCTTTCTTTCTCTCTCTCTCTCTCTCTCCCTCCCTCCCTCCCTCTCTCCCTCCCTTCCTTTTTAAAATATATTTTATTGATTTTTTTTTACAATAACAATCTTTAGTGTTTAATAAACAGTGGGTTCATATATTAAAAACAATCAATAATAATTAATATCTGTAGTTCCATAATCAATATATTAATTAATGATATTTCTATCTTCTCTTCTTCTAATAGTGTTCTCCTTTTGTCAACATTAAACAAATATAGTTCTTAATATTTTCAACACATACAAAATTGGATATAAATGTTTTTCTTGTGTTTGTACAAATAACAGTAACATTAGCATATAATATCTTTTCTGATCAGCTTATACTTCAATTGTATTTATAAAAGTCATCTTATTAAGTCACTATATGTCCTGTTTTCAAGATTCTTATTTAAGCTTAGTTTCCCCTCTGTATTCAAACCATTCTTATCAGTCATAATTTTCTCAAAGTTAATTACCTTTAACTATCCAAACTTTTCATTCACAAACACCATCCTAATATTTTTACACTTCATATATTATAAAAATACTATACTATATGTATATCTTATCCCTCTTACTGTGGGACCCCTTTATATCCATAATTTATCTAATCTTTTAACCATATTCAAACAAATGTTTAATCGTATATTACTCCATCTGGTAAGTCGAATCAAATCTCTTGAATCTAACTCTAGCCTTCTTCATTTGCCAGGTAGCTTCCCAAGTCAGTATGTTCAACCTGCCAGGGGATTGTTCCTGTATTTTTGTAAATGTTGTTGGGAATAGGAAAGACAAGTTAGATAGGACATACGTTTTTTTTGTCTCCCAAACTCTAGTGATTCTCCTGTCCTCTAAAATCAATTTTATTTATTTATTGGATCTTCTTTCCTCTCTTCAAATTTATTTTGAAGCCCTGAAAAATAAGATATCTTTTCCATTTCCATTGTGGCAAAACCTTGCAAGTTTTCTTTTATTTGTATTATGTGTAGTTCTCTTCATCTGTAGCTTCCCTCTTTGGATCACTATCCTCTAATTTGTGTTCTGTTATCTGGTTTGTTTGTTCATTCTTTATTGTCATTTTCTGAGAGTTTTTTACTTGTAAATTTAGGTTAGAGATGTGCTCATTTATGTCATCAAAGTTGTTTTTAATCTCATCATTATTTGAAATCATTGTCATTTGAATCTGTCGGAACATTGCATACATTTGCCTTGTCTTGATGTATTGCTCCTGCAGATCTCTGATATTCCAGGTTGGGGTCTTCAGACGTAGATATTAGGTGTGGTTTCCTACCACTTTTAGATAGGTATGGAACATCCATTTATTTCCCCTCCAAATATTCTTTCACTGGTACCATAGTCTCTATCATTAGCCTTGTCAAATCAGCCAATCTTAAAGTCCAAACAACCAAATCTTATATAATTCTTGGTCTTTATATATGGTTTTTATAATCCAGTATATTTTCAATTGTCAAAGCACCACTGAAAGCAGTATTTTATAACAGTTCTTCTGTTCAGGGGTCTTACAATTATCACCCAGCCAAAATTGCAATCCAGAATGTTTATCCATCTAGTAAATTCCCCCCAAGAAAATTAGCCAAAAGTCAAGGTTTTTCTTTCTCTGCAAACAATTCTTGAGCTTAAGGATCACAGCTCAGTAAGTATTTATAATCCCAGAAGGTCAGCAGTTTTTTTTAATATAGTTCTCAATCTATAATAGGTGGTCCAGTGTATTTTTTTCCTCTCTCCCCAGCTATTTTCTATTTGGCTAGAAGTCATTGAGGTTCAAAGAAACAAGATGTTCCTTATTTCCAGGCATCTTGCCAATTTCTGAGTCAATGCAACTGCTGTTCTATGCTTTAATCCTCCACTAGACGTCAGTAGCTATTCCTTTTCCAACTTTTAAAACTAAGAGTTATTTTTTTGTAATTTCATCAATACTCTTTCAGATATAAAATCTTAACAGTTTTCATAATTTTCAGATTTATCCAGACTGTCATTATTAAGTTCATTTCAATCTATTTCTGTCCCCCATAAAAAATAAATCACTGCTTCTGTCTATGGAAGGGTGGGGGTGCCATCCCATCCCTTCTCACTTTCAGAGGATTTTTTGCTTCTTGGGTATCTTTTCCTGGAAATCCGTTACAAAATAGAAGAGAGAAGATCAATATTCTCACCCAGTTCCCAGCACACTGTTCACAGTTGTTCTAGTTGTTGTTGTTGTTGTTGTTGTTGTTGTTATGTGAGTTACATTTTTATTTTTTCTTTATGATACAGTCTCATGGAATTTAATGAATGTTTAATATTTTATACAGTAGAAGGTAAGCTTAGCTATTGGAATTTAATTTGGTAGACATATGGCTACTTCCAGGGCTTTTTTTTCTCATAGAATGCTCAGAATGGTGTTCCGGCACCTTTTTTTGAAAAAAAAAAGATTTTGCACAAGCTATGCTACTCCCTCTATTGGCTTTTTAAAGTCTATCAGCTTTTGAAAGCCAATAGGAATTGTTGCTGAGTGTGCCAAAAGATCCGGCTGGCAAACGTTGCACAGGCAAGTTGTCTGCAGCGAAAGCAGGAACTTTGCACCCCCTCCCTGCTGCTCAACTACTAGGTAAGTAAGATATTATTTGCAAATAGGATGGCAGCTCTGGGTGGGGGCTCAGCACAGGCTGCGGTTTGGCAACTGCAGGGAGGGGAATCCCCATGGCGACTGTAAGGAGGGGAATCTCCATGGCCTGTGGCTCTGACCTGCAGGGCAGGGCTACAAAGGATGGGTGGCGATGCTGTAGCAAGAGGGGGTTCTTACAGACACCGGCATCACTCCCAGTGACAGCACCTCTGAGTTCCGGCACCTTTTTGTTTTTTAGAAAAAAGGTATTGGCTACTTCTGAACCTACCTCAATGCAAATATACTTTTTTTCAATTCCTCACCAGACTTGTCCCCAACTACATTATTTTTACTCATTACTAGGTTGAATACATAACTGGAATATACTATCAATTCTTTTCATGAAAAATCATTCTACTATTTCAAGATGGTTTATATATTTATTTAAAAATCATTTTATGAAGGTGAAACATAATTTTGAGGATTTGCAAATTTAATCATTATTTTGAAATGTCTTTTATGCACATATTGAAGATTATAAAATTGTTTATTTCTTGAAAAAAGGAATCAAAAACTCTTGAATGCCAAACAACTTCTGCCAGAATTATGTAATGTTCTTTAATCTGCTAAAATTAAATTGAATAATCTTTTCTCAAATTTATCCATAACAAATCTGCCAAAGTAGCTATGTTAGTGTCTCCACAAAAAGAATAAAAAAAAAGATATTACATTACTGAAAATTTGTAATAGTGGATTATGATGGTTTTCTTACAAACTGGTATAAAATATTTATTGACTTTCTGATTCCTATGCTATTGGAGATTTATAATACTATTTTGACTATTGTTTGGTGATGGCGATTTAATAGCCACTAAGACTGCTGTTAAGGGACGCGGTGGCTCAGTGGGATAGAATGCTGAGCTTGTCGATCAGATGGTCGGCAGTTTGGTGGGTCGAATCCCGAGTGCCGCATAACAGAGTGAGTGCCTGTTACTTGTCCCAGCTTCTGCCAACCTAGCAGTTTGAAAGAACGTAAAAATGCAAGTAGAAAAATAGGGACCACTATGGTGGGATGGTAACAGCGCTCCATGCGCCTTTGGTGTCTAGTCATGCCGGCCACATGACCATGGAGACGTCCTCAGACAAGCTCTGGCTCTTCAGCTTTGAAACGGAGATGAGCACCGGCTCCTAGAGTCAGAAACGACTAGCATACATGTGTGGGTGAACCTTTACCTTTTAACCTTTAAGACTGCTGTTGGCTGTACAGTCTATTGACCAATTTCATTGTTAAATTCTGATAAGAACATTTTGAGAGCCATTTTGGTGTGAGAAGATTAATGGGAATCCATGAGTTTTGAAGTCAAAATCAACAAGGTGTCAGAGGGAGCATTACCATTCATGACGTCTCTCTGTTGGACATGGAGGTTGACATTTCCTCCAGTGCAGCAAAGAGTAAAAAAAAAGTCTTTAATAGTTAATCTCATATATGTTGGTTTTATAAAAGAGCAGCACAGACTGGATATTACTAAATTAGTAACTGATGTACTAATGATATTTTAAGGTAACTTGGATTTACCCTTTGTTGCTCTGCTGGCCCTTTGCTATATTGATTTAAGTTTCTGCAACATACTTGGTGTGTGTGTGTGTGTGTGTGTGTGTGTGTGTGGTGTACACACCACACTCACATACTATCTCCTCTTATTTTTAATTTGATTTGGAAGCACTGCCAGATTTTCAGGCAATCAAATGGAAATTGTACATCAACGTAATTATAGTTGAATGCAAAACATTATACTGCGAGTATACCTTATGTCATTGGTAAATAATAGTGTTCTTTACCAAACTGGATGATAAAATATAACAATAGTATGTTATGATGTTATTCCATCATCTGGAATCAGTGTAATACTTTCTGCAGAATATAAGATATTGATCTTTGCTAAAATGGAGTTTGAATTATTTTATGTATCTTGGAATGGTTATTCCATGGACAATTTAATCATTCATAGAGGGATTGTTTTTTAATTATTTGCCTCAGATTAATATTGATATTAGTAGATGGTCAGAAAATCTCTATGAGTCCATGGGGATAATGTTAACATAAAGATTACCTTGAAACTGATATGTATTTATAGCGGGATGACCATGTCAATTCGTATTAGATATTTTAAACTGTTTGATATGATACTAAAAATGTTTGAATGGGATGATTGGAGCCCCCAGGTTTCCTTCACCAAAATACAACTTTCTCATTGCAAACTGGTAACGAGGAGGAGAATTTTCCAAATTTTCAGCTTTGCCATTAGAACTATATTTTGATTTTTCTTTCCTTCTTGAATTTAAATATTTTCCCCCAGAGGCTTTGTGCATACAAATATAAAGTTACTGCTTGACCCACTTAATATCGTTGAGTGGCTTAATGTCTATGGAGATTCTCAGTCATCCAGGTCATAATTGTCCCAAAGATGCTTTTTCACAAGGCAACTGGACTTTTTTGTTTTTTCTTTGAAGACATTTCACTTCTCATCCGAGAAGCTTCTTCAGCTCTGGTTCCAAAGTTCATCACTAAATGTCTATTGAGTGGCTTGGTTTGTATAATTAAAAGCTGCAAGATTTATTTCGGTGAAATTGGAAGATATCTTAAATTTGATTTTTTCCCCTACGAGAATCTGTTGCTTTGAGATCATTTTAGTTTGAACATTGGAGATAAGTCTTCAGGAGTTGATAAGTACCCTCACAAGTGCTGTTATAACATGCTTGATCCATATTGTCAAGCAGTCTTTTAAAATACTTACCATATTGTAAGAAGAATTTAGATTATTAAAACAGCTGAACACAGTAAATCAGTAAACTGAACACAGTAAATCCAATTAAAGTATCTTTGGACCATATTTAGAATTTTAACAGTGTTGGAGACTCCTAGTTAATAATCATGTTTGTTTGTTTGTTTTCAAAATTGGGGAGAATTTAGTGCATAATTAATTTACAATTAATTCTTTTGGGTGGCAAGCGGCATAAGGGGAAGATGATCTCTTAAGACCAATGGAAGTTACAATTCTAAAGCTAAGTAGTTCTCTTTCTCAATCTGTTGTGCAAAAGAAAGAATTTTACATGAACAATCTCCTATCAGTTTGCTATACAGAAAGAACAGTTATAATTAAATGTTGTACTAGCATTTGCTATATTTGTCAAGTTATGACCCTGTCAGTCTAAATTAGGTTGTTAATTCTATTGATTAACTCAGTAAATACAACTTTTGCTTTTAATCAATGATTATAATAATGATGGTAGGACTAATGAAGGCTAACTAGTTCCTATGAGAGAAGACATTTTTTAAGAGGATGGTAAATGGAAATTAAGTCATCTATACAATTAAAATACTTGGAAGATTGACAATTAGGGAAATTGATTTCTAGCTAGCAGCTAGATCCCCCTCCCCCAAATAACTATATTAAAAAAACCCAAAGGATTCTAGGGCAACGAGAGGGCAAATTCTCTGTTCCATATTTTTCGTCTATCACTCAAATATTGGCAGCCATTAAAAAGTTCCTCAGACAGAAACAAATACAAAAAAATGAGACAGACCTTTGAAAAACTTGAAGCTTTCTCTTTCTTATAATTCTGAAATTTTAGAAGCACTGGCATTTACAAGATCAATCCTGTTATTTGGGAAAGTGTGTGTGTGTGTGTGTGTGTGTGTGTGTATGTACCATGAAGCAAATAACTTTGTTTATTTTATACCATAATTCACATTTGTTTATTCCAGTGATTTTGAATACTGTGAGTCAGGAAGAATTGAAAAGTGTGCAACTTGCCAAATCCCAAAGAGAAGTCAAATAGCACATGGACACAATGTTAAATCTAACATTGATAGAGGCTGTCCATCTTTCCTAGCTCCAGAGAATTATGATCTATTACACAAATTGTGCAATCTCCTGCTGCCCTTGACACAAGCAAAAAAATAAAAATAAAATGCAGAAACAATACTTCATAGAATCAACAGCTCCAGCAATGCAGTGTCCATGAAAATTTAGGATTTCTCTCTGCAAGTTAACCCATCATATAAAATCTATTTAAGGATCTATCAGAACAAGGTGGCACCTGTAATGAATGATTATTTATGCCTTCAAACTATGATAAGGTCATGGACATCCATTTGATGTGAAAGAAAATGATGATTTACTTTTTTCAGTCAGGGATCTTTCATTCCAATATAACTGTGAAAGACTGAATGAATCAAGCATCTTACTTTATTTCCAGTAGTGCTAGAGATGAGTATCAGTTCAGAAAAAAGGTGAACAAGGATATTGCTGAATTTACAGGACTGTAACAATTTCAGAAAAAAAAATAATGCTAGCAAAAGTTAAATTGTAAAAATGTATTAGAGCTGTATGCTTGCTGTATGCCGAATTGTCCAAGATTTATTAAAGAATAAAAGAGATTCTTATGTTGAGCTGTATCTAAAGTTTCACATTGACAGTGACAAAGGGATGCTCCAACATAAATCAAACTTATCCTACAAGAGCTGTCTTTGCAGAAGCTAGGACCTTAGTTCATGATGAGAAGAAATAACTAGCAGTGTCCTTCAAGAAAAGGTCTTTTCAGTATAACTAGAAGAGTATCAGTAGATTATTTCTGGAAATGAAAGAATCATTCTGTTTCATCAAGGGGTATTTTCAGTAGTGGAAGAAATAGTGATACTATAGAAACACCCATAAAGGATGGAAAAACAATTTTACAAGCTTTAGTATACATTGTATGAACAGCCCAAGAGAATCCTTTTTAGCCCCATCAGGTTATTAGGCAATAAACAGTTGCAGCATCTAATTATGTGTGCACTCTGTGTGTCTTTTGCTAGATTACTTATCTTTAAAGGCTTGGAATTATATTCTGCCAAATAACATACCAAGCCATCAAATTATTTAATAGTTGATAAATGTAGGCAAATTAACTGGCCAAAAATATGCATGATTTTAAGAAGGAAAACAGCATACCGGCATGTATATTACAAAGATTACATCCAAATTATTCCAAAAAATATTGATTAAAGCAGGAGGCAGACTAAATTATTAAATTAAATGCATCTGCACAGCAGGTTAAAGTAAGATGGAGTCAAGACTGCACAATCAAAGCCTTCTTCCTTTTGTATGTGCATCAACATCACACCCATGTGCAAAGGGGTGCACATTCAGTCAAAGGAGATGCTTTAAGTTTATGAAATGTCTAAAAATACAGACTCTGATAGGCCATTACCTCACCCATATTATCATTTATATTAAATTATAGGAAGTCCCATCACCTCTTTTTTGTCCATGATGTAATCCATCCTCTAAAAGTCAGTAGATGGCTAAGAACCCCAGCACAGAACTAAGATGGAGAGGAAGCAAAAGTGATATTGTGGACTGTGGGGCTGTCCTTATGGCAGCCATGCCCCCTGTGTTGTCAAAGTTGCTCTTAGTATCTGATAGGAAAGTTAGTGACAGTCTCTTATTCATTTACACTTCTACTTTCTGATTTCTCTCAACTTTTACTGTAGCTCAGGTGTAACAAATTGCTACAAAAGACCAATCCATATTACGAAGAAAAAACAGCAAGTTTCTATAACAGAACAATGGTTCCTCCCAAATTTCTACAGCCTTCTGGTCTCCTTTAAAGGTTATTGAGCATTTGGTGATATGTAAAAGGAATGTTCTGGAGATCTTATTTGGACCATGTTCAGAAAAGTAGTTCAACAGTTTCCAGAAGCAAATTCTCTGAATCAGTTCCTCCTTTTCTTCCATCCCGTCCCCTGTTCCCCCTCTTTTCTCCTTCTCCTTCTCCTTCTTCTTCTCCTTCTCCTCCTCCTCATTTTTCTCCCATGAAGCAAGGCTATTAAGCAAAAAGCAAAGTATTTGCCCCCATGTAGCTCATGAATAAGGGGAAAAACATGCCAGGCCTTTTGATAACAGTCTCTCCCATATTTCTCATAATGCTTATAAATTCTTCCCTGAAGTTTCTACCTATTCAAAAAATAATTGTCCAAAATGCATGAAAGGGACAATATGAGGCCACAAATTGCTGTCAGAGTTTTTAATTTCATCTTGTTCACTTCTGGTTTATAATTATTAATACCATTTTCTCTTGTTTCAATGATAGAATTATATAACAAAAATAAATTATAGTTGCAGTCCATAAAAGCATTTTTTTGTAATGTATGTAATATATTTACATAGACAGTGTAATTTATCATAAACTTGATTGCTATGTACATTGTTTCTTGTTCCAATTATGGTATTATGGGCCTAATTACACAAATGTCAAGTATAGTTTTAGTTCAGCTAGTAGTTTATGATTTGTTTCTGTGATAATTTCAATGATTTCATAATGCATGTTGTGATATTATTTTAGCTAGAGTACTTTCATTGTATGAGATTGTGCACTACCCCCCCAAAAAAAAAAACTATAGGTGAACTGCACATATAAATCATATGAAAGAGAGTGAGGCTGTAGGTTTCCAGCAAGGCAAAGGTAGCAAGCAGAGGTGTTCAAGTTGTGTGCTTGTGTTTCTGTGCCAAAAAGTCAATATATTAGCCTTAATCTGTAAAAAAAAAAAAAGATTGGAGGACCTTTGATTGCATGGTCACAAATGCCATCTTGTTTTTGTTTTTTGCTCCCCTAGTGGATGCCTCTGAATGGTAACCCACTTTTGGAAAAGGTAGGGACCTGCAGGTGTGCTTTTAATATCTACAACATTTTTTTAGCCCTCAAATAAAAGAGAAGTACCATCGTCCAAAAAAATGTGGTTGTACTGTCAATGTGAAACTTTTTTATATTTTTTCAGGGATTTAATTTAATCTTTTTAAATGTTTTTAATTTTTGTATCGATGTTTTAAGTACCCTGTAAACCGCCCTGAGTTCTACGGGAAAGGGCGGTATATAAATCCAATAAAATTCAAATTCAAATTCAAAAAATCATACAAGCTGCCATAAAATGTGGAAATATTCCCTCTCAATAATGGTATTTAATATACTTTGACACTAGTAGCAAATTTATCCCTCTGGGGCAATATCATTTCCACATGCATATTAGTACTGTACCTCAATGATTAACTCAACTCACTCCCCGTTCAGATTATTTTTATGGTATGGTATAAAGGAGGCAGAAAAAAGACTTGTGAAGCCCTAGAGATTTAGCATACATGATTGATGGGTATTGATGGGATGTAAGTTTGGAACCAGGGAAAAAGAAAAGCTTGGCAATATTTTGCAATGCCAAGTGAAAACTGGTACCACATTAGTGCAGCAGTGGTATATTTTTAATTAGGACTGGACTCTAAAAATCATTTTTCCAAGGACGCTCTGGAAAGACCACGAGATCCATATTATTCCTTTGAATAACTATACAACATTTGGAATTGAGAAGTGATTATAGTCCAATATACAAAATAGAGCTCCGAGTCCACCTGTATGACATTTCACTTGTCTATGGAGAGAAAGTAATTACCTAATGGCTGTTTCAAGAACTCCCATTCATTTTTGCTGTCACTTTTTCCATCTACCAAATTGTGGTATTTCAATCTACTGTGCAAATTTTGAAAATCAAGGCCATCCTTTTTTATTTTCCTTTCCCCTTTTTAACTTACAGTATGTATATAAGGAATAGGGACGCAGTGGCTCAGTGGGTTAGGACGCTGAGCTTGTCGATCAGATGGTCGGCAGTTTGGCGGGTCGAATCCTGAGTGCCGCATAACAGAGTGAGCACCTGTTACTCGTCCCAGCTTCTGCCAACCTAGCAGTTCAAAAGCACATAAAAATGCAAGTAGAAAAATAGGGACCACTACGGTGGGAAGGTAACAGTGTTCCGTGTGCCTTTGGCGTCTAGCCATGCTGGCCACATGACCACGGAGATGTCCTCAGACAAGTGCTGGCTCTTCAGCTTTGAAAAAGAGATGAACACCAGCCCTTAGAGTTGGAAACGACTAGCACACATGTGCGGGGGAACCTTTACCTTTATATAAGGAATAGTTTTCATTCCCAAATCCTACACTGAATTATACTTACATTGAATAAAATTAGAATCATGGAATGTGTAGAAATTGATTGATTCCTGCCACGATTGCCAGGGCTTCCCTATCTATTTGGCCGTAGTTCCTCTCTGCTCCAGACAGCGTCCTGGAATAGTAGGCTATGGGGATTTGAGCCCCATTAGGCTCGAGGTGACTTAGTACCATGCCCACACCGTAAGGGGATGCATCACATGTGATGCATATGGGCTTTGTTTCAATGAAATGGCTTACTGTGGACTTATCAGACAGTAGTGCCTTTAGGGCTCTGAAACTCTGGTCGTGGACGGAAATCCAGACCCATGCTGCCTTCTTGTCTAGTAACCTGTGAAGTGGCTCTGCAATGGCTGCCTTGTGTGGAAGGAATGTATGATAGAAGTTAAGCAGGCCCAGGAATGCCTGTAGCTCTGCCTTGTTCTTAGGTGTAGGTGCCAGTTTGATTGCCCTCACCTTGGATTCTGTGGGGTGGATTCCCTTGGCATCTACCCTGAATCACAGAAATTCTATGGATTGGACACCAATGCTGCACTTCTCCCTCTTCAGTTTGAGTCCAGCAGTGCACAGCCTGGTTAGTACCTCCCTCAGCCTGCCTGCCAGTTCTTCAGCTGATGCTCCTGCGATCAGGACGTCATCAAAATAAGGGCAAACCCCTGGGATGCCCCTGAGCGTCTTTTCCATGATCTCCTGAAATATGCCAGGAGCTACGCTGATCCCAAACTGCAGCCTGTTTACCCTGAACGCTCCCCTGTGCGTCACTATTGTCTGAGCGTCTGCAGTTTCCAGGTTACCGTAAGTTGCTGGTATGCCTGCGCAAGATTGAGCCTTGCAAAGATGGCGCCGCTTTGGAGGGAAGCGAGAACGTGGCTGACCGTGGGGACCGGGTACGCGTGTGGGTTTAGGGCGCGGTTCACCGAACACTTGTAGTCGGCACAGATCCTTACCTCCCCGTTGGCTTTTAGTGGGGTGACTATCGGGCTCTCCACTCCCCCCATCTACGGGCTCTAAGATCCCCTGGGCCACTAGCTTATCCAATTCGCACTCGATCTTGTGCTTGAGCGTGAAGGGAACTCGCCGCGGCCTGACCCTAATAGGGGGAACGTTCAGGTTGAGCTTAAAAGAGATGGAGGGCCCTGTGTACCTGCCCAGCGTTCCATCGAAGACGTCTGCAAACTCTTTGCAGATGGCCTTGATGGATTCTCCCTGGATCTGGTGGATCCCGGAGACGGTGATTCCCAGGGCCTCAAACCAGTCTAGGCCGACTAGGCTGGCTCTTTGGCCCTCTACCACTACAACCTCCAGGTGCTCTTCGCGACTCTTAAACCCCATGGAAAGGGTGGCCTCCACCTTTACCTTGACCGGCGAGTTTTGGAAATCAGTCAGGGCTAAATTTGAAGGCCGTAATTTAATCCGCTGGTTGCTCCGGCTGTTGATATAGTTAAGGGTCTCATCCAAAATGATGGAGACCGCTGATCCGGAGTCAAGCTCCATGCTGCAAGGAATGCCTTGCAAGCGGATTGTAAGTCTAATTTTTGGTTTGAGCAGCTGGCGGCTACCCGTGTGGTGGATAGCCAGCCAGCTCTCAACATAGCCAATTCTTAATTTGTTCGGGGCTCCAGTACCTTCGAATGGCGATTCCTCCGGGCACAGCTCATGGATCTCTTCTCGGGGGTGGCGGCTACGACAGACTGTGGCTATGTGGCCTGTTTTCTTGCAGGCCCGACACGTGGCCGACCAGAACTTGCAGAGGCTGTGCACGTGGTTTCTGCCACAGCCTGCGCATTTCTGTGGATTGTTGTTGTTGCCCTTTGGCCTGGGCTTGTCCGGGCATCCGCCTCGATGGTCGGGGGTCGACTTCCGCCGTAGGAGGTCAATGCTCTGTCCGTCCTCCTCGTCCTCAGCTGAGGTGACCTGCTGGTGGATGCTGGCCGCCTGGCTGCTGGTTTTGGACTCCTGGACCGCCTGGACCGCCCCGCATGCCGCTTCGTGGGCCAGGATGGCGTCCTGGGCTTCTTGGATCAAAACCTCCTCTTTTTCGAATAGGCGCTCCTGCAGCCTCGTGTCCCGTAGGCTACAAACCAGCCTGTCTCGTAGCCGCTCCTCCAAGTTTGAAAACTTGCAGGCGACGGCGGCTTCTCGCAAGGCAGCGATGAACTCGGCCCCGGATTCGTCGGGATGCTGGTCCCTCTTCTCGAACTGGGATCTTGCAGCCAGTTTGGACCTGCAGGGCTGGAAATTGGCGTTCAGCTTTGCAACGAGGTCCTGGTACGAGACGGTATCAATGGCCTCCGGGGTGAACAGGTTGCCGGTGACCTCGAGGAGTGCGGGTCCGCCAATGCAGAGCAGAGCTGCCGCCTTTGAGCCATCTTCCGAGATTTGGTTAAATCTCATATACAGCTTGGCGTGTGACAGGTACTGGGCCCATTTCTCGGGGTGGCGGATGTCAAACTTGCAGGGTTGCCCAGCTCATGCCATCGTCCCGTTGGTCGTTGTGGTGTGGGGTTCTGTTGTGTGCACGGTGGCCTGAGCCGGTGTCTTGCGGCGGCCGGTTGCGGTGGCTGGCAGTCACATTGGGGAAAAGGAAAAGATTTCTCTTTCCCTTTCAGCGTGAGGTGCGCTCCCCCAGTGACTTCAGCTCTTCTGTCGGCAGTATCCCACCTTCATCGCCACTGTAATGTAGTGGGTCCGACGGAAGGAAGAGACGCCAGCCGGAGTATGTGTTCAGCTCTTTATTGGTGGGGGTAGCGTACTGAGGAACAAGGGTTACCTGGCCTCCTTAAATACCCAGCCAGGTAGGCGATCAGCCAATGGGGTTGGCCCTAGGTTTCCCGCTGAAACTGAGGTTCCCACCAAAACCGTCCAGGCCAACGCCCCCTAGTGGCTGTTTTCATGCAATTGCCTGCTCTGGATACATAAGAACAAGATTCAGTCCTGCATTTCTTACTCTTTCAACTTCATTATTATTATTAACTTGGGTGAAAAGATGAATAGAACATCTAAGAAACTGGCACGCAATAAATTGACAAGGCAATTCATATCTGGAAATAAAATTCAAAATGGTATTGACAGGCAAGAGACAGAGACAGAAAATGAATTAGTGAAATTGAACCCAAATAAATATAAAGCTTTTTCCATAGGCCCTGTATTTTAAGCAGGATACAGGCAAACTGGATAATTTCAGAGAAGAGGAGAAAGGATGATGAGGGGCTAGAAACTAAGCCTTGGTGGAGCAGTGGGCTAATGCCTCCTTAAGTAACACCAGCTGCCTGCAATTAGTGCAGGTTTGCGTCCCACCAGGCTCAAGGTTGACTCAGCCTTCCATCCTTCCGAGGTAGGTAAAATGAGGACCCAGATTGTTGGGGGCAATAAGCTGACTTTGTAAAAATGCCGCTTGGGGCCCCCCAAAAGCCCTAATAAGCAGGCATATACACAGAATGAAGGCTATTGCTAAGCACATTGATTTGTGCTTCTTAGATTGTAAGCCGCCCTGAGTCTTCGGAGAAGGGCAGGATATAAATGGGATTAAAAAAAAAAATCTGATGGAGAAGAGAGGGGGGAGGGAGGGAGAGAGAAGGAGAGAGAGAAAGAGAGGGAAGCAGAAAGAGAGACAGAGCGAGATAGAAAAAGAGAACTAGGAATAAGATTATAAAAATATCACAGATGGGGAGAAAAATCACAGATAGGAATATCTTTTGGGGAGGTAAGATAGGCTGCAACTAGAACTTTGGATGCAGGTTCCCTATGTCTTTAAAGCCATAACTTTTTACATCTGATCTACCAGAAGATGGTAAAGTCCTTTTCGTATTTTATTTCAGTTGACTATAAAAAGGAATATAGTAAGTACGTAGCATAACAGCGAATACGTGGCATTAGGAAGACATTGAAAAATACATTGAAAGACTAACAGGGTCTGGAATATATTGGGATTGAAAGAATACACTAAAGTAGGAAAATATGTGAATATACACAGTAGCTATCCTACTTCTGTTTGTCCTCCTGGCTTTCCTCCCATTTGGTGTCGGGGCTAAGAGAAGATCTGTAAGTTTAAAAATAAATAAATATAGGAATGTAAATTTGGAATAGTAATCACACAGTTTATGTAGATAAATCTATGTACCTAAAATAGTTTCCATTTAAGAATGCTACTCAAGACTAGTTTGAAGGTATCTGACAGCCTACAGTATATTCAAACATGATTATGCTTTCACTGCATGTTTTCAACAGACAGAATTTGACAATGAAGTGGGCAGACATGGAATCTCTGATCCCATTGCCCTAGCATTCTTTTTTCCCCCCCAGTACATCTAAAGATTTAAGAAAATCTGATTACATAGCTTTGCATCTCTCATTTCATAAAAACCTATAGATCTGGAAGAGTTCCATAAGTCTAAAATGATCTTCTTAAGGAATATAGTTTTCCAACTAGATAGAATTTACAACTCATTGTCAATATTTTAATTCTGGTCTGGAAAATATCACACTCAAAATCAGCGATGTGAGTTCAGTTGTATCATGATGTATATACAGTACAATATAGGACCCATTTGGTAGAATATTGCAATTCTTTGTGACAAAGTCCCATTGACAGCAACAGACTGGAACTGATCTTAATGCCATTGCATTAACCTTTGCTAGCCTGAGCCTATAAGGATATATCTACAGGAGCTGTTCCAGTCCTTCACCCTGTAAATTGAATGTAAAACATGCAAGAATATATTTTTCTTCAATTATGCCAAAACATTGATGGCTATCCTAGGACTTTCAGCAAGGAGTAGCATCCGCTTACCTAATTTCAGGCCAGTTTTTTAGGCTGTACCTGAACATTCCAAAACCTGAACTTAGTGCCTTCTGGATAAAAACCAGTATCTTCTATCATCAACCATCTTCCATGATTCATCAAGCAACACAATGCACAATATTGTAAATTTTATTGATGGCTTTTAATATTGATTATACATTACTTTTCTAGGCTGAAGAAAATGAATTATGAAGTTTAAGTACCGGAAGATATATAATAATGTCAGTAACAGATGACATAAGGTAACACACTTCTAGATTGCCAATTGCAGCAAGGGTAATCTTTCAGAAAACAGTATAACCAACATCTCTGTTTACCTGTTTGTTTTGAATCTCACTGGAGCTTCTTTCAAAGAGCAATGCAGTGTTGGCTGTTAGGTTAAATTTCCAGAAGTCTACTGCTATAATAACTTATGAAATAAAGAAAGTCTGGAGGGAGATGGTGACACTTTACAGAGCTGTGGTGAAACTGGATGTCACTGCAGTTCATTTATCAAGAGATAGGTAAAATATTACATAGTACGTGAAAGAAGTTAATTCACCCCTGCAGTTTGATTTAAAAAGAACAGAAGAAGGGGGAAAAAAGAATATATCAGGAAAATAATACACCTGTGCTCCCATAGAGTAATTCTTTCCTCTGAGTTTGAAGTGCAGAGCATCAGGCCCATGGGAGCATGTGATTTGGTAAGGAATTATTTAATAGAAAGTATGGCTTTGCCATGATTTGGGACATGTGTCTGTTGAATTAACTTCGTTAACTTGGCAAAACCTATGTACAGGGGCCCTCTATTTGGGAAAATATTTTTTTTTTCTTAATGTGTTATTAATCATTCTGTTGTTATTTATCTAAAAAGGGCCTAGCTTTTTTTCTGCTTGCTCTACTATGCCTGAGAAAACAGTCCCAGGGAAAAAGCTTGGATGCTTTAGATCACAGTCAAGGATAATTTCAGGTTTTTTTTTCTCATTATAACAGTATAGGATGTAGTGTATAGTGAATTTGGAGGTACTGTTTGGCAGGTTGTTTGAGATACATTAATCAAGACTCCAGATTTTGATGAATGGACACCGCAACAGCTTATACAGCAAACCTAATGGCAAGGGATGGTAGATCTTATATTTTACTAGCACTTGGAAAGTTATAGGTTCCAGATTCTGGCTTTAAATGTTGACCAGACAATAAAGTTCTGAAGAAGACATGTTTGTGAACAAAGGTCTGCAAAGATTAAAAACAGTACTTTCTAGTGGGGTATCTGATGAAAACACAAAATGTGAATTTGTGCAGCAAGATTAGATGAAAACGGTGCAGTCAAAGGCAATTAAACAACAACAAAAACAACAACAACAACAACAACAACAACAACAACAATAATAATAATAATAATAATAATAATAATAATAATAATAATAATAATAATAATAGAGAAAGACCTGGAGAAGATAACAGCACCACTTGAACACCATTGGCATTGACAAATTCGCCATTAGTCAATTGCAATAGGCGGCCTTACTAGGAAGTGCTTCCATCCTGCGATGATATCTGTAATACCACCAAACATCCACATCTGGCTATCCCAGGTCTTTGGTAAGGACTCGATAGGTAGACAAAAATGCCAAATCCAGTCTGAACATCTGGCTGACTATGCGATGAATAATAATAATAATAATAATAATAATAATAATAATAATAATAATAGTAATAATAGTAATAATAATAATAATAATAATAATAATAATAATAATAATAATAATAATAATAATAATAATAATTTAATCTTCAATTCAATTCACAGCCTGGGACTGTTCAAATTCTAACCAAGGACCTAAGAGCTGTTAAGGTAATGTCTGAGTATATATTATATTATATTATATTATATTATATTATATTATATTATATTATATTATATTATATTATATTATATTATACTATACTATACTATACTATACTATACTATATTATATTATATTATATTATATTATATTATATTATATTATTATATTATTATATTTATTATATTATATTATATTATATTATATTATATTATATTATATTATATTATATTATATTATATTATATTATATTATATTATATTATATTATATTTATTATATTATATTATATTATATTATATTATATTATATTATATTATATTATATTATATTATATTATATTATATTATATTATATTATATTATATTATATTATATTATATTATATTATATTTATTATATTATATTATATTATATTATATTATATTATATTTATTATATTTATTATATTATATTATTATATTATTATATTTATAATTATATTATATTGTGATGGTGATGGTGATGGTGATGAAATAGCTGTAGTAGCAGTGGTAAATATCCTGTTGGATTCATCACCCATTATCTGCACTAAGGTAAGTTGCTAGACTGTTAAAAGCAAACATTTTTTTTTAAAAAAACTATTAGAGAAAGAACAGAGTCTTGATGCAACTTTAGACAGGGAGGTGAAAATATAACTATAACTGCTGTGAAGAAGATTGGAAGCCACATTATATCATTATTCTTTTTTTCTTGCGACAGTTTTAGCTTTCTCTCTCGCTCTTTCTTTTTCATTCTATTTTACTTTGAATTAGTTCTTATTCTTGTTAAAACTTTTAACCCAAAATTATGTGTGTGTGTGTGTGTGTAATATTTCAATAATAATAATACAGCATAAGATATTATTACAACTTGTTTGTAATGGGACAGAATTGAAAATATCCACTTTCAGAATAATAACCCCCTTATCTATGTGCTTGTATATTTGTGTTTGTGTATGTATGTGATTCTATATGTTTGAGTGTGTTATTTTAAATTCTCCTTATGGAATATAAAAAGCTTGGAATTCCTTTGATGCCTAGGAATATGCTATGAAAGAAAAAATACTTCTATGTGCTAGAAAAATGGAAGGCAATTTTTTTCCCAATAGCATAAGATGAAAGGGTCCCACAGATGTTATTTTCGTGATTTAATTCAGTGCTTTGCCAATATATCTCATCTTTATGAAAATATAAAACTGTCCTGACCTATTTGTTTTTCCAAGACCTCTTTAGTTTTCTTCTGCTGGTGTTTTTTTCAATTTATATTTTATTGGTAAAAACACAAAGATTTTTTGTTTTATTGGTAAAAAAGACAAATGTTTCTATTTCACACCTCCCCATCCTTCTGCCAGGCTTTTGGCTACTTAACTTCCTGTTGTCAATAGGAATAGTTCTCTCAGAGAGTCTGCAACCTGCTGGAGAGGAGAGGTTATTGTATAGCACGGGTGTCAAATTTGCTGCGTCATGTGACATGTCGTGATGTAGCATGACTTTTTTCGCATTGCCAGAGCTGGAGTGGGCGCAGCCTCTGCATGATGCAACCAGCCTGTGGGCCAGCAGTTTGACAACCCATTGTATAAGATACCATTGTTGACTATCTCTGAAGAAGATACATGGAAGGACCCCTTTACTGCATTGGATACCCTTTTATTTGAAGAACAGAATTGAAAGCAATTCCCTTGCAGATTGAATAGAATGGGAATAGTAAACCCACAACATGAATATCATTTATATTAGCTTTTTAATGGCATTCTATAGTTGATAAATTCCCATTGATGTCCCGTTGCCTGGAGGCGGTTCGGCTCTGGATGGGGAGAAACAGGCTCCGACTCAATCCTGCCAAGACTGAGTGGCTGTCCATACCGGCATCTTGGGAGAACCAGTTTTGTCCATCGTTAACTATGGGGGGTGAGGTGTTACCCCCCGTTGATAGGGCTCGCAACTTGGGCGTCCTCCTGGATTCACGGCTCAGTTTAGAAGACCACATAGGAGCTGTGACCAGGGGGGCTTTTGCCCAGGTTTGCCTGGTGCGCCAGTTGCAACCCTATCTGGACCGAGATGCCCTACGCACAGTCACTCATACGCTCATGACCTTATTTTATTTATTTATTTATTTATTGGGACTTATATGCCACCCTATCTCCCGAAGGACTCAGGGCGGCTTACAACAATAAAAAACAACAATACAAATAGACTACTGCAACACTCTCTACATGGGGCTGCCCTTGAGGACCACTCGAAGGCTTCAACTGGTGCAGAATGCAGCCGCGCGAGTTGTGATGGGGGCTTCCCGATACTCCCATGTAACACCTCTACTCCGTGAGCTGCATTGGCTTCCGGTTGCCCTTCGGGTGAGATTCAAGGTGCTGCTGATGACCTATAAAGCCCTTAATGGCTTGGGTCCAGGTTATCTGAGGGAACACCTGCTGCTGGCATCAAGCTCCCTTTGTCCCGTGCACTCCCACAGGGAGGGCCTTCTCAGGATACCGCCGGTTAAGGAATGCCGGCGGGTTATTCCCAGGGGAAGAGCGTTCTCTGTGGGCACGCCTGCCCTTTGGAATGATTTACCTGTGGAACTCTGGACCGCCCCCGATCTGCGTTCATTTTGCCGGGACCTGAAAACCTGGCTTTTCGATCTATCTGGCCTGGACTGAAGGGGTTTTAGCTTTTTAAACATTGTTTTAATTGTTGGGCTTAATTAATTTAATTTATTTTAATTTATATTATCTTTTATATTGTATTTTATGCTGCCCTGTAAACCGCCCTGAGTCCTTCGGGAATATGGCGGTATAGAAATTTAATTAATTAAATAAATAAATAAAATAAATTCATCTGTTGATCCACTGTCCCTGAAGATAGAACATGATGCAGCAAACCGCTGTATATGTGGTGGGTGACAATGTATAACATTGTGGATCACAAGAAAAAGCCTCAATGTAAGTGGCAAATAGAATTTTTCTATTGGCAACAGTACAGAAGACAGGTGATGGTGCTTTCTTCTTGGATTTTAATTCACTAGATTTACTCTTGTCTATAGAATTTAAATGAGGTCGTTCATTCAACCAGATTTAATCCAGATTACATTTTTGAGATCATAGAATCATAGGGCTGCAAGGGACCATGGAAGTCTTCTAGTCCAACACTGTGCCTAAGGCAGATATCCTTATATCTTCTCACAAAAATGGCTGTCCAATATTTTCTTGAAAACCTCCAGCAATGGAGCATTTACAACTCCGGGAGGCAAGCTATTCCACTGATTAACTGTTTCCACTGTCAGGAAATTCCTATTTATTTTCTACTTATTGAATCTCCCTCTAATGAGCTTCCACCCATTGGTTCTGTTCTCAGGACAAAAATCAATGCCCTCTTCCATGTGACAGCCTTTCAAGTATTGGAAGATTGCTATCACAACTCCCCTAAACCTTCTATTCTTTAGGCTAAATATATCCAGTTCCCTTAGTTGTTTATATGATTTAGCTACTAGACTCCTTATCATTTTTGTTTCTCTTCTCTTTCTAGAAACTCAGTATCTTTTTTGCACCGTGGTGACCAAAACTAGACACAGTATTCCAAATGTGGCCTCATTAGTGCAGTATAGAGCAGTACTATCACTTTTTCTTTTCTTCCCATGATCTTGATGCTATCCCTCTGCTGATCCAGCCTAGAACTGTGGTCTACTTTGTCAAATGCCTTACTGAAGTCCAAGTGGTAGACTTTAAGTTCAAGTCCTGCTTTAGCCATGAAAGCCAGTTGTGTGACCTTGGGCCAGTTCCTCTCTCTCGGTCCAACTCACCTCACAGAGTTGTTGCCGTGGGAAAAGCTGTGTAGGCCATCTTGAATTATTTGTAAAAAAATATACAGGAGGGATACAAATAAAATAATAAAATAAAATAGATAAATTCCCATCTAATTTAGTCATTTTATCAAATAAGATTTGTCTAACATGATCTGTTTTTAAGAAACCCATGCTAGCTTCCAGTAATCATCTTGTTCATTTCTAAATGATAATTAGGGGACTGGAGGCTAAAACATATAAGGAATGGTTGCTGGAATTGGGTATGTCTAGTTTAATGAAGAGAAGGACAAGGGGGGGGGACATGATAGCAGTGTTCCAATATCTATGGGGTTGCCACAAAGAAAAGGGAGTCAACTTATTCTCCTAAGCACCTGAAGGCAGGACAAGAAGCAACGGCTGGAAACTAATCAAAGAGAGAACTAAGGAGAAATTTCTTGACTGTTAGAACAATTAATCAGTGGAACAACCTTCCTCCAGAAGTTGTTGGAATGCTCCAACACTGGAAGTTTTTAAGAAGAGACTGGACAACCATTTGTATGAAATGGCATAGGGGTTGGACTAGAAGACTTCCAAGGTCTCTTCCATCATCATCATCATCATCATCATCATCATCATCATCATCATCATCATTATTATTATTATTATTATTATTATTATTATTATTATTATTATTATTATTATTATTATTATTATTATTGCTGTTGTTGTTGTTGTTGTATGCTGGTCAGCTTTTCCCAGGATTTTCCCAGGAATTGATGTCAAGCTGATTGGTGTATAGTTTTTACCCTTTTTTGAAGATTGGAACCACATCAGCCATTTTCCATTTCTGTGGCACTTCCCCTGTGCTCCAGGAACTCTAAAAGATTTCATTCAGTGCTTCTAAAATCATATCTGCCAGCTCCTTCAGTACCCTGGGATATAAACCATCTGGTCCCAGAGATCTGAACTCGTCCACAGCATAGAGGTTTTCTCTTATTAATTACTTGCCTACCTTGACTTGCTGTTCCTCTTCTGCTGTTGACAGGTTGGCTTACTTTTTACTTTTGCATATAAACAAATGCAAACAAGGAATTAAGCAGTTCTGTTTTCTCACTGCTGCCTGTCATCTTTTGCCATCTTTTTCAACAGTGAACCAACAATTTCCTTGATTATTTTCTTTCTCATTACACATGGAAAGAAACTTTTATTGCCATTTATTGCAAGCCTTAGTTCCTTCTGAGCCTTAGGGTTCCTTACTCCAACTGTCCAGATTCAGACTATTTGCTCATATTCTGCTCTACTTATATGCCTCCTTTTCTATTTCTTACACTGGTCCTTTTTCTCCCTCAGTTTGTCAGAGTTCTTTATGCAACCATGCTGCTTGATCAATAAGAGCTGCTTGATATCTATTCTATATTTTAATTCATTGTATTAGTTACATACTATAATTCATGATGGCCCCACAAGTGCAAGTTAAAGAGACAGAAAGATTAAAAAAACATGGGTCATAAAAAGAAAGTTCACTGCAATATGGATGTCAGTGCCAGCTGGAATTTATGAATGTTGAATTTTCACTGCTGAAAAATAGAGAAAACATACATTCATCAGTGAAAGAAGGACTTCAAAATAATATGTTTCTGAGGGTTGTGTAAAGAACTCACAGCATGAACCTAACAAATAATGAAGTTCATACCAATTTGCATAAAAGGAGCTTTCTTATGAAATTAAATTGAAAATTAAGTAAATCAACTAAAGATCAGATTTTTTTTTAAAAAAATAAAGCTCACAGAGAGACAACACAATACAATACAAGATACACAACAGGATCTAAGATACAAGAATTTAACCTCCCTAATGTTGAAAGTAAATCAAGCCAAATATTTAATGAGTTTCTTAGTCCCTGGGGATAGTACTTATATATAGTTGCAGGGTCATCATTTATGCAAGCCCACTAAGGTTTTTTTTTGCCTTTGTTTATATTTTGCTATGCAGGAAGTATTAATTTCAGATTTTAATTTTGATCTGTCTCCTAATGGAACATGCCACTAATAGTAGCTCTAGAACAATTACTACTGGGAGCCACTGGAAATTATTTGGTTAATAAAGATTTTACCATAAATACTGATAAAGGTAAAATAATTAAGGCTGATTGTGTAGCTTAATGATAAACTTGAACATTCCGAGGACTGGCTTGGTTGGAAATCTACAGTATAGGAAGATCATCAATCACTCAATAAAAGGCAAATTAGACTACAATTTTATTTGGATCAAGAGATTGTGAAAGCTTCTGTATAGTACCCATGTTAGCCAGGCCTCTTAACTATACCATTGATTAACACATATCATATTGCTTTATATTTTTCTATTAAATTCGAATGAGGGCATTTGTCTGAAAGGCAGAATATTAAATGTTTTGGTGGGGTGAGAGAACTCTCTGCTGTTTGCTATCATCATGGACTCACCTTTACAAACCAATAGCTGTTCAATCAGGCAAAGTGACAACATTCTCTGATCCAAAAAAGGATTTGGCAAACAAAAAGAATGCCTCAAGTTTTCCATTGTTACTCTAAAGATGGATCACCTTAGAATCAAATCCTGAAAAGAATATACCATAGGTCTTGCCTGCTTCCTTTTTGCTATTTGTTTATATTCTTTTAAAATCTATTTCAGTTTTGTTGATAGAAGTAGTTCTCGACTTATGACAATGGAGCCCAAATTTTCTGTTGCTAAGCAAGACAGTTGTAAAGTGAATTCCACCCCATTTTTTCCAGTGCTGTTGTAACTCCGAATGGCCACTAAATGAATGAATGGTTGTAAGTTGTGGACTACTCGATATTGTTTTCCTTTTTGGCTTTAACTATGATCTGTAATGTAAATAAATCCATACTTTTTAAGTTGTTGAAGTTGTGAAAGACAAGGAGGCTTCTTCTTTGTCTCGTTAGTTTTTCTACAATAAAGATGTTATTTTAGAATAAGGATTCACTGCTTTTTTCTTCCTTCCATTCTCCCTGCCTGCCTGCCTCTTATTAAAACTTTGTTAAATAAATATGAACCAGTCTCTTACTCATCACATACATTTTCTTATTTCTTTCTTGTAGAAAGATTTTCTGGCTTTCCAATTACGCTTTTTGCTCATACGAATTGTATTTTTGATACACAAGGCATCTCAGATCACAGTAGGGATTTGCCCACCTTGGATCTATGGTTTCCTTTGGGATTTACACCACTTAAAGAGAAAAGATTCCTAATCTAACTTTTCATTCACACACTGCAGGATACCAACATGTATTCTACATTTCTTTTGATCCAGAAGGAAAACTATTCATTGAAATATGGTGTGTTTTTTACTTTCCTTTACTTTTTAACAAAATTTTCTTCATCACTAAAAGAAAAAAAGAAAGAAAAACCTATTACTTTAACATCATAAACACTTCTTTATCATCTTCAGGTCAAAATAATTCAGGCATGACCTTGAGAATAAGGCTGTGATTTAAAAGCTTAATAGTAATAAAATGTGTTCTACTTTTCACGGAGTGCAATATGGATGGAATATGTAAGGTGCTATCCTATTTCTTTCCAGGAGAAGATTACAGGGTTTTTTTTTCACTTGTGAAACCAAATTATTTGATAACAATTATTCACTATTTATTATTAAAATTCATTACTGCTAATTTTTTTAAAGAGTATGATACGGTTCCAGTACAGATTACAAGCATAATCTTTCATTACATTATTAAAGATAGCTACCTGTTTTCTAATGGGAATATTTCTTTTATAAAACACTATGGGGTAGAATGAAAAAAAAAGACTGGTGATATGACATGAGTCACACAATGCATTGAAAATGGTGCAAAACCTGTTCTTGACTAAAAATACTAACAGAATTCTGCTAAGGTCACAATGAGAGTGGAATAGCTATGGAAAGGTTGGGGCACTTATCTTTGATAGAATTTGAATGATACCATCATAGACTTGGAAGGAAATATTTACCTAATTTGATTTCCACAAAATGCATGAAATACAACTGAAGTATAAAGTAGATTATCCCAAATCTTTGAATCAGAAGGAAATGAAATAATTACATTTGAAAACTACAGTATATCCAGCCAATATGATCATGGTCACAGACCAAACAAAATTAAAAATTACTGGAAATGATACTAGTGTTAAAGAAGTGGTTTTAAGAGAAGATAATGTTTGTTTCAACTTTGATCCATGCAATTAAAACAACTCTTCTCTGAATGAGAATTCACCCACTGCCCTCTATTGCTTTTTACAAATATGGCTGCTAATGCTCGTCACAAAACAAAAACAAGCAAGGTTTTTTGAAAAAAACTCAACAATCAATGCTCTTTCTTTCTTCATTTGTCATTTTAAAAAGAAATAATAATAAACTTAAAAATGGTGACATAACAGTTTCTGAGAAAGTGTCATCATAAAAACACATGTTCCCAAAAATGCTGAATTTATTGAAAAAGCAGTAAGATAAAGCATGTTGCTTTGACAGAGAAGCGAACAGATAAAATGCTTATGGACTTTGTTTTAAATGTGAGATACTCTTCTCTTTATTTAATAATCAATGGGCTTTCTTTTACAAGGACTAAATTTTCATGTATACTGAAGGCTGTTTTAAATAGAAGGCCGATCTGCAAAGTATTTTAAGTTCTGAAGATGCATATATAAACTGAAGAAGGATGCATAAATGTGTGAGGGAAGATGTGTATAAATGAGAAAATATTTTTTTAACAAAATGCTGGAACATTCTATTTGCTCATGTTAGGAATGAAAAGGAAACCACCACAGCTTTTAGTAGAAGCAGATTTTTTGAGGTTTGTCAAAACCTGGTTCTTCCTGGTATAAACAAGTAATCCATATATTACTTATGCTGCTCTTGCATCATTCCCCAGGAAGATCAAGACCACTTCACAGTTTGACCAAGGAGGTCACCCAAGAGAAGATTTAGGAGCAACTGCCCCTAACGACTCTTTGTTTACTTACCTAATGAGCCTATTCAAATCAGATGAAAAATGAAACCTCCCTAAAGGACATATATTAGGAGGAGACTGGACAGCCATTTGCCTGAAATGGTATAGGGTTTCCTGCCTGAGCAGGGGGTTGGACTAGATGACCTCCAAGGTCCCTTCCAACTTTATTATTATTATTATTATTATTATTATTATTATTATTATTATTATTATTATTATTATTATTATTATTATTATTATTATTATCTCGGCCATATTCGCACAGTTCTATGCATATTTGGTGCATGTGTATATACAATGTAGATACAACAGAGAAACCCTTCTCTAGAAAGTAAAGTTGATAGAAGAAGAAAGAAAAACTACTGCTCTCTCTCTCTCTCTTTCTCTCCCTCTCTCCCCCTCCCTCCCTTAACCCTATTAGGTAGTTTGACAGTGTTGGGGGAATTAGTTGTTTAGCAGAGTGATGGCATGGGGGAAAAACTGTCCTTGTGTCTAGTTGTTTTGGCGTGCAATGCCCTATAATGTCGTCTTGAGGAAAGAAGTTGAAACAGTTTATGTCCAGGATGTGAGGGGTCTATAGATATTTTCACAGCCCTCTTTCTGGCTCATGCACTATGCAGATCCTCAAAGCAGGCTTTTGTAAGAAACTCACCCCCCCACCAGGCCATTCCTTGATTGGCAAGCTTTTGCTCTCCTCCCAAGCTGGACTGCCATACTAAGGTAGATGAGATGGGCGGGGATGAAACTATTACAATGACTCAGGAACTGATGAAACAAGAATAATACTGTGTGTCTTAGCATAGTTATGCAACAGCGTCCCTTCTCAAACAACAATTCCCGGCAGACTATGCTGGATATTTACACACACTAAGCTGAGAGGGAAGATGGAGGTGGGCAGCGTTACCACTATTGCCATAGCTGTATGAGTGTTGTATAGGATTGGGGGCAGTTCTACAATGGGCCGTGAGTCAGTTGGGGGGCGCTTGGGGATGATGCGCTGCTGAGGGCTGGTCTAAGAGAGCGGTCAGTGTCGGACCTTTGGCCTGTGTGGACAACTAACCCAATTGACAGTTTGAGGGTGGGAGGGGACTGCAGGGATCACCTTTCACCACCACGTCTACCTCAGCAACTCAGGAGCAACCACAGCATCTTCTAGAGACCTTCATTCTCTCCCCATTTTCCTTACTTCCTCCGGGCTGGGGTTCTTGGTCGGTTGCTCTCCTCACACAAGGTCCAGTCCAACCATGTCCGGGCTGCTGGGGAAGTTGTTCAGGATGGGCCTGGGGGAGAAAGGCAGCATGAAGTGGCCTTTTCCCCAGGAGGCCATCCAGAGTCTTAAAGAGACTGAGGACATGCTAAGTAAAAAACAGGAGTTGCTAACCTGCTTTCCAGCTCTGGTGTGTTTCTCTTCTGCTGCGGGGAAACGGAGTTTGTGGGACTAAAAAAAGTTCAGTCAGACCTTCCAACTCCTTGTGAGATCTGTTTTTTTTTCTGCAAGAAGTTGGAAGGTCTGACTGAACTTTTTTTAGTTCCACAAATTCCATTGAAAAAAGGTGCCAGAACGCCGTTCTGTGTGTACTATGACAAAAAAAGCCCTGGTTCTAACTATCTGTTGAAGTCTCTGTCTGTCTTGTTTGGTTGCAGTGCCAAACCACATAGTTATAGAGGTGCAATACATCAACATTTCCTTTGTAGAACTGTATCACAGCTCCTTGGGTAGTCTGAGCTTTCTGAGTTGGTGCACGAAGAATATTCTTAGTTGTGCTTTTTTGATGACATTTTGGATGTTAGATGTCCATTTTAAGTCTTCAGATATTATAGAACCTAGAAACCTGAAGGTCTCTACTGCTGATACTGTGTTGTTTAGTATTATAAGAGGTGGTAGAATAGAAGGGCTTCTCTTAAAGTCTATCGTTTCTACAGTTTTGAGTGTGTTCGGTTCAATTGTTCCATCCATACCACAAGGGTAGTTGTTCAACTTCCCGTCTATATGCAGATTCATCATTACCTCAAGTGAAACCAATCACTGTTGTAGCATCTGAAAACTTCAGTACTTTAACAGAAGGATCCTTTTGAGATGCACTCATTGGTATATAGAGAGAAGTGAGTGTGTATGTGCATACACACAAACACACACACACACACACAAAACAACACATTTGGTTTTATAGTGCAAATCTGCACTTTTATTTCTCTTTTGTGATTGGAGTAAATCTGAAGTTGACCTCAGACCTTTCTGAAAATTGAGCTGACCTTAAAGTCATGGATAGGTAAAGCACAGTAATAATAGAACTTGAAAATCAATATGTTCTGTTTTACAGGGTCATGATAAAGTCTTTGTGGTTTCAATGGCAAAATGATATTTGGATTTTGTAAGATTCGTTTTATTGTCAATTAACTTCTGAAACTCCTTGAAACAAAAACCTTTCTACATTTGGAAATTTTGAGTGAAGGTTTTTTGATAGCTGTTCATTTTAAAAGCTATGCTGTATTTACCAAACAGTAGTTTACGGTATTTTGAGAATATAATAAGGACTCGTGAATTATAATTGACATACTCCAATCTTTTCTGAGCATGCAGTAGTAGGATACGCACTGAAATTGACAAATCCCAGTGTAAATAAAAAGGGTTTTGGGTGTTTGGAGTGACCACCCTTGAAAAAAGAAATACATTTGTGTCGGACACACACACACACACACACACACAGACAGACACATACACACACACACACACACAGAGTGAAACATATATAAACTTTTTTTTCTCAAGTTAATGTATAATTAAACAAAAGTTATGTAATTAAAACTTCGCAATATTTACTGTATCATAGAAACCAAAGGGGAAAAAAAACTGCATTACCCTTCACTAAAGATCTACAATCAGGCACATAACAAGAATAATTAATTATCCAATATAAATTAAATTTCTGGAATTGCAGAAAGAAAAAAAAAATATCTGCATACTTTGCAGACAGAAGAATATAAATTATTTTAAATGCTGTTGACTTTCTGCAAAGTTCAAACAATGGTATTAAAATAAAAACACTATATACAAATGATATAAGGAAATATTTCTAGATATTTTAAAAATATTTTAACATACTCACAGTTCAATCATGCTGTTCCTTGTTTTTAAGAAGAAATCCTGGTTTTAACTAAACCATCATTTCACAAATGATAGGATTTCAGTTATTGAAATATGCTACAGCTTCTAGTTGCACAATAACATGCATTTAAATTATCTGCAGCAAGGAGTTGATCTCTCTCCTCTTAGCAAAATACATATATGATACAGAATGTATCACAAACTATCAGAATCAATATTAAAATATCTCAAAAGGACCCCCTATTTACAAGCCACAAAACACATTATGGCTGACTTTCATTTTAAATGATAGCCAGCCATAATGTATTTTGTGGCTTCTAAACAAGGGGACATTTTGAGATATTTTGTTGGTTTTACTTTCCTTGATATTTCTTGGGAAGAAGATCTTTCAGATGAGTCTCCAGCCTGTAAGTTGTAAAATCAAATGCTAAGAGGGCAAGGATGAATGTAACAGTGAGGATAATTAACCATTGTAACAGCTTGCTGTCAGAAGTTGTGGGTGCTTCATCACTGGACAATCACTTGTCTGAAATGGTATAGGATCTCCTGCTTGAGCAGGGGATTGGACTAGAAGACCTTCAAGGTCCCTTCCAGCTCTATTCTGATTGATATGATTGAGTAAAGGTAATAAGCAAAAGGCATGTAGATGAGGAACCAGAGGCAACTTCTGGAGACTGGCAACTATTACAAGCAGGGAAGAGGACTAATGTTCAATGGCCAGGATCAAAAGCTATGGTCAGAAGTAAACCTTGTTGGGAGCTCATATCAACTAGAAGAGAAATGCCATGTTGAAACAGCACCTCATCCTAACTAGAGTAAGAACTTTTGGGAAAAGGAAAAGGTTGTACGACACTTTATAGATCAATAATTATTTGCTTCAGCTGAATATTAAAGGACTCAATATTAGAGACATATGTATGTGGTAACATCATCTTGTAAGTCCCAGAAGGGTGAAGAATTACTCAGTTGTTGGAGAAGGAGTATGCTGCAATAAAGCATTTTGTACAAATTTACTATATTGTGGGGTGTCCAGTCCTTGGAAAGTAAAGAATCTTCACATTCCATTATTACAAAAAACAGCTATGAAGCATGTTCGTGCCTCCAAAACAGGATTTCAGCATTTGCAATTCCTCCTCCTCGTCCTCCTCTTCCTTTTTTTCAGATTTCATACCTCCACAATCACATAATGTAAAATAGCAATCACTACAATCTACTGCAGTGAATTTTTGCAGGTAAATTTTATCATAGTTCACAAAAGAGGGTTAAAGAGGTTAAAAATGCAATGTGTACAGTTGAAGCATATACGTAATGATGAATGTGCAAACGCAGCCATGCCTTCTTGAAGCTTTATCTATTGCATTCCATCATTGTGTTCATGGCCTTCTTTTTCTCCTGGGCTTATAATGACAATCTAATAGGTGCCACATTTCTTTATAGGCATTATGGATTTCTTGCCCTACCTATTTCTTTCTTGTCATTTATTAACTGGACAAATGACAACATATATAAATCTTCAATTGCTTCTTACCCACTTCCTTTTTAAACAATTTAATTTTTTCCATTTTGTACTGTAAATAGTTAGCCATGTTAGTACAGTGCAGCAAAATATTTTGTTCCGCCTTAAAGTTGTTTATCTCAGCATGTCAAAGCACACAGGTCAGAAGCTAAGAAGTATGGGAGATATACGTGCAAAAAAAGAGAGATAAGATTCTGAAAGCATGACTGTCTGTAACCCCCATCTAAACTTTTTTTGATCCCTTCCCTGACCTTTAATTTAGTTATCTAAAAATTTAAGAGTTGAAGTCCAATATATTTGAGGTACCTGACTGGCAAAAATTGCAGGCCAGTGATATATTAATCCAATTATTAAAATAAAGTTAACAGGTTATAAATAATTAGTGATGTTAATTACCACTGACTTAAACTTTTACCACTGAGCTCAACAGAAATTCCCCCCCCCCCCAAATTTACAGAAAAGAAGCCTAGGTTACTATTTGGTTTTGCAAGGAGTTTCATGTTGCTTTTGTTCAACATCAGAAATATTGCCTATTAAATCTCTGAAGTTCCTTCTGCTGCAATAAAATTGTCAGGAGAATTAATAGTTTTCAATATATTTATCTGTAATAGAATTAATGGATTATCTTTCTTTTAATTCGTCTTCTATACTCCGTTTGTTAGCAGAGTAGTAGAGAAAATTTTCCAGTGAAAAGGAAATAAGACAGATTTCTTTGGTTACACTAGTATTTAGATTACTTTCAAATACTATTAATTATCCCAGGGTTTTCAGATTGTAAGTCATGAGCCTTCTACATATTGCAAGCAATTTAAGTTGTAATTATTTTTAAAGCATGATTTTAGTGGAATACACTTACCAATGAGTGTGTTTAAGACCAGGGCTTTTTTTCTCATAGAAATGGAGTTCCGGCACCTTTTTTGGATGGAACCTTGTAGGACAGGCAAGGCGGGTTGTATGACATGTGTGAGTTCCGGCACCTTTTTCTTATACAAAAAAAGCACTGTTTAAGACTGAAACCAAATGGAACAATCTTGAACCAAGAAATGCCTAGTTCAGAATATCGGTTAAATTAGCATGAACTTAAAAGAGATTGAAGCCAAATACACTACATATCAATTTTCAATGTAGGAGCACTAATATTAATGCAACCTCTAACACAGTGGTGGGATTCAAATATGTGAACAACTGGTTCTCTGTGTGGATGCCACTTCCAGAAGTCCATTCTGGGCCTGGGCAACAAAAAAATTAGCTAACAGTTCTGCCGAATTTTTGTGAACTGGCTGAATCTCACCACTGCTCTAACACCATCAAACAAAAACATCTGCCTAGCCCAGGTTCTTAGGGAGGACCTAAGGTAGATAAAACTGGAAATCCAGTCTAAACATCTGGTTGACTGTAAAATAATAACAATAATCATTATTATTATTAACCTCATAAGGTTGATATAACACATTGACTTTCAGATATATTTTCTAATGCCAGAAGCTTTTTCCACCATAAGAACAAAAGATGATCAACATAGAGGAGCTGAACTTGAGCAGAGTCAAACTAGGAGACATCTCATCTAGCGTTCTGCTCTTCAATAGCCAAACAGATGCCAAAAGAAAATCAACAGACAGAAGAAAGTCTAGACAAGAGTCTGATAAATGAAATTTGAGTCCAAAGGAGAGGTGGGAATGGAGAAACATCTCAAAAGGAATCCTCTCTATTTAGAAAGTAAAGGCAAGAGATGAAGAAGTATTTTCAGACTTGCATGATTCTGTTATTGCAACCTTTGGTTTTGATTTCTTGTCTGGTATTATCTTGGTTTTGGTATTATCTTGAAGAGCTAGCAGTAGAACATAAGGGTAATTGTCCTGTCCCATTGATATTCAGTGATTTATTGCTTCATATTCAATAATGGAGCTGATACAGTTGTGAGTATATTTTCCTGAAAATACCTTTTCATGAAATATATTCCTTTTAGGTTCCCCACTTTATTTATTGCTGTTTGTATAGGAGTAGGGAACTTTGTGGTACAGTGATATTATGTCATGTTATATGCTCCATTATTTGTAGACATCCTGACATTTCAGCCTTCGTATACTTCAGGTGAATTATTCAATATCTCTTACCAATTGCAATGACTCTTCTAGCTATTGAACAGGCATTGCTTTTGAAAGTCCAGTAATGGAAGAGAAATAATTTATCCTTATCAAATGGCAATCATCATTTTGAATTTGGAGGTCAATACCTTGGTTACTAGAATCCATCTAATGAATGAATGAAATGTCAACTTATTTTTCTAAATAGTTAAAGCTTTTTAAAGCTCTACTAAGATGCCACCTTTTCCTACTGCTCACTGATCGGTAGTCATATGAGGTCTGAAGAAAATGACACAGTTCACAGTAAACAAACCTAGAAAATCTGACAACATTGTGATTAATGTTTGGTACTCTCCAAATGTGATACTTTCAGAGAAAAGCAAGGCACAATTTTATGTCCATAACATTCATCTACCTATTATTAAACAGACTCCTCCATCAATCCCTCACCAGCATGAGATGTCATTTGGACACTGACCTTCACGGCAGCTGATAAAAGCTATGCTGCCTCAGAGGATCTTTACAATAAGAGAAATCATCTGTTAAACATGGCACTTCTGGTATGTACCATAACATTTAAGCAACCACAAAAATTCTTAATGCATTAGCTTTTCTGCTCATTGTAGAAGGGAAAAACTAACCTAATGCACCCAAACATACATTTAACACTCTCCTTTTTTATTGGGAAAAAGGGGGAAAAATTGTGGGAAAGAATTTGCAAAATTTCTATATCTGCAACCTGAAGTGATGCCATGGCTTTTTCTGCCATGGAAGCTGAATTGTGGAATATCACTCCCCGTGAAGAGAGATTGGCCCCATCTGTGATATCCTAAAATGCTAAACTCCTCTGGAACTTTAGAAATCAAACAGATGAGCATCTGCCACACAACACCCCAGACTTAACAATTGTTGATAACAAAGACAAAAAAGTCTTGATAATAGACATGGCAGAACAGAAGAAAATGAACTGGAGAAAATCACAAAATATGAACTCCTTCACAAAGAAATAGAACATCTGTGGCAAAATTAATACAGTATCAATAGGCAACTTGGGTGCAATTTTAAAACATCTGGAGAAGCACTTGAACACTGGCATTGACAAAATTAGTCAACTGCTTTATTTAAAACAGAACAGAACAGAATAGAATACAGCTGGAAGGGACCTTGAAGGTCTTCTAGTCCATCCCCTTGCTCAAGCAGAAGAACCTATACCGTTTCAGACAAGTGACTGTCTAGTCTCTCCTTAAAAACCTCCAGTGAGGGAGCGCTAACATCTTACCTTTTAAATTATTATACAACATCTGCCTATCTCAGGTCATTGTGAAGGACTGAAAAGTGGACAAAAGAGGCCAAATCCAGCCTAAACATTTGGCTAACTGTACAGTCAATCACAGGGTGCATTAGAGGGCACAATGAAAGAAGGCTACCATCCTTTGTCTATTCAGTAAAAGAGCTCAGGGCTGAAATGTGAGGGGTCTTTGTGTTCTCTGAGCTTGATTGTTTTCTTGCAAATGTTTCATTACCCAAACTAGACAATGTTATCTAATTTGGATAATGAAAGGTCTGCAAGGAAACAACCAAACTCAGAGAGTGCCTCTTTGTTTATTCCTAGGAGCTTTCCAAATACAAACTGATTGACCTTCATGAGATACTAGATCAGGGGTGTCAAACTGCCAGCCTGCGGATGTGTCACGAGGAAACCGTGCCCACCCTATTGCCTACGGGGAAAAAGTTCTGATACATGGTCGCGAGTTTGACCTGTCTGTGCTAGATAGATTATTGGTCTGACTCAACCCCAACTTTATTACATATCTATTGCTATCAAACACAGTAATATGTATTGTGATATGTATGCAAATAATTTACATTTTAAAGGTGATTAGGTTTGTAAGGAGTGAACTCCCATGAATTATTAGATTTGTAAAAAGATATTTTAATGCTGTATTTTTCAGGAGAAGAGGAAAGATTCTAACTAAATGGAATTGCATTTTCTTTTGAATTCAACAGTCTTCTTTGACAATAGTGTTATCATTAGTTTGAATGGCAACCTCTGTAAATTTTGTTCACAGGTAAAGTTACACAGAAGGGACGCGGTGGCTCAGTGGGTTAGGACGCTGAGCTTGTCGATCAGAAGGTCGGCAGTTTGGCGGGTCGAATCCCAAGTGCCGCGTAACAGAGTGAGCGCCTGTTACTCGTCCCAGCTTCTGCCCAACTAGCAGTTCGAAAGCACGTAAAAAATGCAAGTAGGAAAATAGGGACCACTACAGTGGGAAGGTAACAGTGCTCCGTGAGCCTTTGGCGTCTAGTCATGCCGGCCACATGACCATGGAGACGTCCTCGGACAAGCGCTGGCTCTTCGGCTTTGAAATGGAGATGAGCACCGGCCCCTAGAGTCGGAAACGACTAGCACGCATGTGCGGGGGAACCTTTACCTTTACCTTAAAGTTACACAGAAAATTGTGTTTCAGTCCTACATTTTAGTTTGTCCCTCTGTTACCTGGGCTCATGCCCTTTTGCAGTATTGGGATGGAAAGAGAAAAAAATAAAAACAGTAATAAATTCATAGTTCAGAAAATTATTTTGGGAAGGTTAATGTGTATGGTTACATTTCAGAGAAAATTATTTTCACCTCCCGAAAGGTCAGGCTTTTAAAACAATTCTTAGTGTCGATCACTCTGAAGAATAGAGTATAAAAAAGGATATGGGAAGGAGGGAGGGGAGGGAGAGAGAGAGGTGGAATATATACCAAATATTTCCTATTAAAAATTACTACTTCTTTTCAAAACTGAGAATGTTGTTATTTATTAAATAAACAGCGTACCAAATCAAACTGAAACCAAATCACATTTTAATAATAGGACATGAATTAGATAACATCAATGTTGTCCTATGCCACACATGTGATTTTTACCAGATTAATTCCACTTTTAATTAGCTTGATTTTAAGAATTTGGAAGAACAACTCAGATCCTAGCTAGGTCCTATGAGAATGTAATTAAAATCAAAGACTCTTTATAACCATGAGACAAGTTGTTTAAAAATGATAGCCTTTCCAAAAGAGTTTTTGTACATCCTTTTACATTACATAACAATTCCTGAATCGTGACAGTTTTCATTCCTATTCTGGAGCTTCTCCTCAATCCATCTACTGACTGAGGTATATGGATGCATGGAAAAAAACCTATATGGTTCTCACATATCTTCCAACATATTGTGGGTGTGAGCTCTGAAGGAACATCTTCATCCATGATAGTCTAAAGTAAAGAAGAATGAACCTTTCATTTGTACAAGCCTGTTATGGTTAAACCTACTTTTTGGTAAGATAGAAAAAAAGGATAGACAGCACCACCACCAGATGGATTTGTAACTGGCTGACAAACCATACTCAACATGTAGCCCTTAACAGAACTAAATCCACATGGAGGATAGTGGCCACTGGAGTACCCCTGGGTTTTATTTTAGGACCAGTACTCTTCAATATCTTCATAAATGATTTAAATGAGGGAATAGAAGGGGAACTCATCAGATTTGCAGGTGATACTAAGCTAGTAGGAATAGCCAATACCCCAGAAGGTAGGTTGAAGATCCAGAAGGATCTCAACAGACTTCAACACTGGGCCCTATCTAACAAAATAAAATTCAGTGTGGATAAAAGTAAGAGTTTACACTTAGGCAAAAAAACCCAAAACATTTGTATAGGTACAGACTAGCTCAATACTAATAACTGTGAGAGGGATCTTGGAGTCTTCATGGACAATCATTTAAACATGAACCAACAATGTGCTGCATACTGGAATACTGCGTCCAATTTTGGTCAGGCTATAGTAAATATGTTGAGATACTGGAAAGAGTACAGAGAAGAGCAATGAGGATGATTAGGGGGCTGGAGGCTAAAACATATGAAGGATGTTTGCAGGAATTGGGTATGTTTAGTCTAGTGAAAAGAAGGACTAGGGTAGACATGATAGCAGTGTTCTAATATTTTTCAGGCTACCACAAAGATGAGGGGGGTCAGTCTATTTTCCAAAGTATCAGAAAACAAGACAAGAAACAGTGGATGGGAACTAAGCAAAGATAGAAGCAACTTAAAGGTGAAAACAATTAACCAATGGAATGCCTTGCTTTCAGAAGTTATGGGTGCCCCAATGCTGCAGGCTTTTAAGAAGTGACTGGACATCCACTTGTCTGAAATGGTAAGGGTCTCCTGCTGAATCAAAGGGTTGGACTAGAACACAGGTCTGCAACCCGCGGCTCCGGAGCCTCTTGCGGCTCCCAGTCCTCTGTGCAGTCCAAAAAAAAAAAAAGTGGGACTAAAAAAGTTCAACCAATCAATTCAAATATGCAGGGTAGATGCTTATCTCACCTTGGCTCCACTCTTCAGTCAAACCCTGTTCTGCACATGCGCGCATGTACGTGCATGTGCACACATTTTTTGCGGCTCCCAGTTTTTCCTTTTGTGAGGCAACCGGTTCCAAGTGGCTCTTTCACTGTTTCAGGCTGCTGACCTCTGGACTAGAAGATCTCCAAGGTTCCTGCCAACTCTGTTATTCAATGTTCTAAACTGTAATGGTTGTTTTATGAGCGAGTCTTGAGTGGGGAGTGCTTGGTACTCTCTGTTCAATCTGATGATTTTGGTTTCTGATGACTTTTCCAGTACTTTCTTCCTGGTCTAAAGTAGAAATACAAAAACCTAGAAGTTATCTAGCTAGACCTAAAAGTTATCTAGCTGGTTTTCCATACCTAAGGAAGAACACAAGCCTTCCCCACACCTTGTGAAGCATCTTAAATCACTACTCCCCCAAAGCAAGAGTAAACCCTTCTTACCCTAAGTTCAGCTCTACTTATTCTAAAACCAGAAGGCAGAAAAGAATGCTGAATGTTTTATTGTAGATCTGATAAAAATTCAGGAATTTAGGAATTCATCTGGAAGGTATTTCAATAGCTAAAGGGCTGAATTCTTCACAGGAAATCCCCCCTCAATCTCCAATATCCTCCACCTGGGAAAGGCGTTATGGGGTTGAGCTGATAGGGAAAAGAGAAGTTTGGCCTCCACATGATCATTCTTAAACTGGAAAAAGCAGAGCAGAGACAGTGGCTTCCAGTTATGCAAAGTAGCATGGTCGCACACAGAGATGGACACTCAGCTGGGTGAGAAAACTCTTTATTGTAGGCAGGAATGAAGGTGGGGAAAGGGGGTTACCTGGCGTACCTTTATACCTGCCCAAGTGAATGCCAACCAATGGATTCAAACCTGGGCTTCCTACCAGTGCAGGTGGCCAATAGATTTAAACCCGGGCTTCCCGCCAGAGCTGGCTATAGCCCAGGGCTGTCAAACTCGTTTAAACCAGGCTTTCCCGCCAAATGCGGTTATAGCCTGGAGCTGTCCAGCCCCATACCTCCTGCTGTGCTGACAGCCTGTGTATGCTTTAGTCGCATACACTATACTTCTTCCCCCATAGTGAGGCGTTAACCCCTTACCATTCCTTTCCTTATTAACTATATACAATATTTACATTTATTTTTATTGACATTCCCCCTTCCTCCCCCCTTAGGTCCACACATAATCAGAGAGGTAGCTTGGAGCCTTGTGGGACCTGCTAGATCTCCTTAGGGCTGATTCGCCTGGTGTTGAGTTGTTGTTTGAGTCTTTTTTATTATCTCCTGCCCCTTTTTGTTGTGATGGTGTTGGGCTGTGGTGTGTAAGTGTGGGTGTGATGGTCCCAGGGGTTTCTGTGAGCCTGGGGGCTGAGGGGCTGTTTCAGCGGTGTTGCAGTGTCCTTCTTCCACCTGGGTCAGGTGTTGCCCTGTCCCCACTGTCCTGTCCCTGCCAGGAGCAGGGCTCCCCCTGTGATCCTCTGGTAGCCATCCTGGGTGGTTGTGTTATTGTCTCCTCTTCATCAGGCCCCGGATTGTCCCCCAAGACCCTTTCCAGAGCCCTTTGCCTTAATTGGTCCAGGTGCCTTCTCCACTGTAGTCCCCCCTCCACCCTTACATTGTAGGATAGAGGGCCTGTTTGGTCCAGTATCTCCCCTGGCACCAATGGGTGACCTGAGCCATAGTTCCTTGCCCAGATGGCATCACCTGTGCTGAATACTCTTTTGATGCTTGGGGTCCCGACGTCTGCTGCCACTCTGTCTGGGTGGAGCCTGTCCAGTGTTGTAATCAGGCATCTACCCCATTGGAGTTCTGCTGGGCTTTTGCCTGTTGCGGTACAGGGTGTGGAATGTTGGTGGAGAAGGAAGGTGGCCAGTCGTTGCTTCCATTCCCCTTGGATGATGCTCTTGAGAGTGTCCTTTGTGGTGTGCACAAATCGTTCTGCTAATCCATTACTGGCTGGATGAAAGGGGGCAGAGGTGACGTGTCTAATCCCCAAGGTCCTCAGGAACACCTGAAAGTTCGATGAGGTAAATTGCGTTCTGTTATCTGACACAATCACATCAGGAAGTCCATGGGTTGAGAACAGGCCCCTTAGTGCTTGAATGGTTCCTGCTGAGGTCATGTTGCCCACAGGCACAACTTCCAGCCATTTTGAGTGGCTGTCTACCACTACTAGGAATGTGTGTCCTTGGAATGGTCCCGCATAGTCAATATGCACTCTGGACCATGGGGTGTGAGTCTCCTCCCATTTGTGCACTGGTGCGTGTGGCTGTTCAGGGCGTGACCTCTGGCATGTGTAGCATCCTGCTACTAAACCCTCTATTTCCTTGTCTAACCCAGGCCACCAGAGGTAGCTCCTAGCCAGTGCTTTCATTCTCACCACCCCTGGATGGCCCTCGTGCAGTGACTGAAGGACCCTTTCTCTTAGTCCTTGTGGTATTATGACCCTGCTTCCCCATAACAGGCATCCCTTGTGGGTTGATAGCTCATGCCTCCTGGTGAAATAAGCGATGAACTCTTGGCCTGGCAATTTGTCCTGCCACCCAGTGCTTACCCATGACTGTACCCGGCTCAGGATTTTGTCTTTGGGGGTTTCTGCGGCCACATCCTTGGCATTGAGGGGGCATTCCGGCAGATCTTGGATGGCCAGTGTTTGGGCAGCAGGTGCTGGGTCTGGCTCAGTATCACTTAGGGGGAGTCTGCTGAGGCCATCTGCGTGCCCCATCTCCTTGCCTGGCCTATGTACTAATTTGCAGGAGTAGGCTGACAGGAAAATGGACCAGCGCAGCATCCTGGGTGACAGAATCTGAGGTGTCTGTTTGTCTGTGGTAAATAAGCCTAATAATGGTTTGTGGTTGTTAGGCATATGGTGTTAGCCTACAATGTTGGGTTGAAAATATATTAACCATAATGCTATGTCTTTAAGAAGTTAATTGGCCAATGGGTGTGTAAGTGTTCTCATGGCCATAAGAGGAAGCTAGGAACGTAGCTTCTCTCTCTCTCTGAATTCACTGATCTCTACTATTACTGATTTTGCTCTGCTGTTGGTTTACTACTGTTGTAACCTAAACTGTGTATTGACCTCTGGACCGGTAAGAAAACTTTGTAGTTTGGATTAGTCTGTGGACTGTTGCTATTGTTTATGACCTGGACTGTTTATTTTTTGACTGTGCATTTTTGTTCTTACACCACCTCAAAAGTAAACTACTTTTTGTTTTTAGAACTCAGTGTACTCCTGTGTGTGACTTTTACTACTCTCAGTACCCTTCCTTGTCTGTGCAACTCTTTGGTAGCACAAGGAGACCTCTGCACAACAAATTCATCAACACTGGTTATGGGCCCAGGCCTGTACTGAGAGTAAGTTCACACAGTATTCCTAGCTGAGTTTGTGTTAGCTGTTTTGGTGTAAAATGGCACAAGAACTGTTGTCAGGCATCTCCTGGATAACCCGGTTGGATGGGACAAACTATGTTTCCTGGTCCATGAAATGCTGTTTGCTTTTGCGCAAGGAAGGACTATGGTCTGTTGTAAATAACCCACCAGATACTACTGCTTGGGATCCAGATGATGAAGAGGATGCAAAGAAGTTAGACAACTTTAAACGAAGCAATGAGAAAGCTCTTTGCATTATTGGACTAACACTGAATGACCAGCAGCTTGTCCATATTCGTGGTGAGGAGTCTGCTGCTAGGTGTTGGGGCGTTTTGCGAAGGCTTTATGTTCGAGACAGTGTGGGTGCACATATACATCTTACACGTAAGCTGTTTAGGGCTCGTCTGCAGAAGAATGGAGATATGCTGACCCATTTAAATTACATGAAGGCAACTTTTCAAGAGCTTCATGAAAAGGAGCTGATTTTTTCAGAGTTGCATCAGGTCTACATTATTCTGTCATCTTTGGATGAGAGTTATGATGGGTATGTTTCTTCTTTGGAAGTCCTGACCAGAGAGGAACTGACATTGACTAACATTACTGGGAGACTGCTGGAAGAGTCCAGAAGAAAGCGTGACAGAGACCAGCTGAGAGAGACACAGCCACAAGAGGAGCAGCCATTCTCCACTGCTTACAACATCAAGGAATGTTATTCTTGTGGGGCTAAAGGGCATATAGCCAAATTCTGTAGGAAGGGTAGAAAACAGAATGTAAATAGCAGTGGAAAGGCTAAGAAGGGCATTGGTTTGGCTATTTCTGGTGAACCAACATCCAGAAACAATGAATTGTGGGTTGTTGATAGTGGGGCTTCACAATGCATTACTAAAGAGAAAAAGAGGTTTATTAATATGAAAAACAGCAACCAATATGTTTCACTGGCAAACGGTTGGAGGATGAAGGCCTCTGGTGAAGGTAATTCCTATTGTCCATGCATTAATGAACAGTTACCTATGTTATATATACCTAAACTAAGATTCAACCTGTTATCTGTAAGGCAATTGGTTAAGGTTGGGTTTGTGGTAACATTCAGAGGGGAGCAATGCACTATTGAGACGAATGGAACCTGTGTAACCGCTAATTTGAAAAATGGTTTATTCTTTCTCACAAGTAACCAGGTTAGTACAGTTAAAGCTAACTCAATATGTGAGAACAAGAAGCCACATGATGAATGTATACATTTATTGCATAGGCGGTTAGGGCATGTAAACTTTAACTCACTCCATAAAACAGTTGAATTAGTAGACGGAATTAAACTGAAGCCATGTAGTAAGTATTTGAATTGCAATGCCTGTAATCAGGAAAAGAGTAAGGCAACTCCTGCAAACAGGTTAAACGGCTTCAAAACAACTGTTCCTTTGGAAGTTGTGTTTGCTGATTTAATTGGACCCATGAAACCAAGTTTAGGAGGGTCATGTTATATTTTAAGTATATTGGACCACTACTCTCGATATGGTTTTTGTTATCTGCTTAAGTCAAAGGCAGACACTTTCCAACAATTTGCAAACTGGCTGAAGTTCATGGAGAGAAAAACAAAGAGAAAGGTTCAGTGCATAATTACTGATAATGGTACTGAATTTACAAATAAGCGTTTTGTTGATATGCTAGAATCAGCTGGCATTGAGAATAAACGTTCAGCTCCTTATAGGCCTCAACATAATGCATTTGTTGAGAGACGTGGGCAAACTTTACAAGCCATGATGAGAACCATGTTACAAGATTCAGGCTTAACAGATAGACTGTGGGGGGAGGCAGCAAAATGTGCAAACCATGTTCTGAATATAGTTGTTAATACTTCTACTGGTAAAATACCATATACTATATGGCATGGTAGAAGACCAAACCTTGATTACCTGCACACATTTGGCACCCCAGCTTGGGTCCACATTCCTGCACAACTCAGGAGTAAAGGCCAACATAGGGCTAGGCAATTATACTTCGTAGGTTATGAAGCTAACCACAGATCCTATCGTTTCTGGGAACGAGGCACAACTAATGTATATAACAGTGCGAGTGCAAAATTCCTTGAGCACGTTGGTTGGGATAGGTTAGAGCAAGAAACTGTTAATACTGATCCTATAGTGTTTGAGGACTCCTCTGATAACGTAACTAGTAATGATAATACATCTCCTGTAAATATAAAAGATGAAGAGGAGATAGGGGAGATTAAAGATGAATCAGAGGAAGGAAAGGAGTCAGAAATTCAAAGCCCTGTAATTCCTTGGCGTTCAACGCATATCAGACATCCACCTGATCGCTATGAAGCTAATGTAATATGTCAAGTTAGTTTAGTGCCATCTAACTATGATGAGATCAGGATGTATCCTGAAAAGGAACAGGCATCATGGAAAGCTGCAATGAACAGGGAGTTGAAGTCTTTGCAGGATCTTAAAGTTTATGAGAAAGCAAAACTGCCACCTGGTGAGCAAGCTATAGGTTGCAAATGGATATATAAAATAAAGAAGGGTGTAGATGGGACTATAACCCATAAGGCACGTTTGGTTGCACAAGGTTTTGCCCAAACTACTGAGGATTATGACGAGGTGTTTACACCCAGTCTGAGGGCAACTACTTTAAGAGCAGCTTTAGTATGGGCGGCTAAAAACCAATATATGGTTACCCATGTAGATGTTGAAACTGCATATCTACATGCTCCATTGCAACATACTATTTATTTAAGAATACCCCCAGGATTGACCAGTGATAGAGACCATGATTGTTGGGAATTAAAGAAAAGCCTCTATGGATTGAAACAATCAGGCTATGAGTGGAACAAATGTATAGTTAATTAGTTAAGTGCATTAGGTTTTGTAGCCAGTAATGCTGATCCTTGTTTGTTTAGAAGAGAACACAACGGAGCATTATCTTTTCTTTTATTATTCACAGATGATATTGCAATAATAACAAAAACTGAGTTAGAAGCACAAACTATCATTTCAAGATTGCAAAATAAATTCACAATTAGAAATCTTGGGAAAATAAACCACTATTTGGGGTTAGATATTGTGAAAACAAATAGGGGTTTTAAGATTTCGCAAGCCAGTAAAATTTCTCAGTTATTAAAGAGATACAATATGGAAATGTGTAAACCAGCAAAAACTCTGATGGCTATGGATTTTAAAGACACTAATGTTGAGAGTCCTGTATTTGATAAGGCTATGTACCAATCTTTGATAGGAAGTCTTATGTATCTGAGTAATTGGACTAGACCTGATATTTCTTACTGTGTAAACCAATTAGCTAGGTACAACAATAATCCTACTGTTAGACACTGGCAATCAGCTAAACGAGTATTAAGGTATTTGAAGCAAACTATTCACTACTCGTTATATTTAGAGCCAAATCGTGAGTTAATCCTTACTGCATATGCAGATGCGAGTTTTGCCTCTGATACAAACACTCGTAAATCTACTTCAGGGTTGGCTATAATGTTGGGTGATTCTTTAATTGGATGGAAATCTATTAGACAAAAGCACATAAGCTTGTCTACAATGGAGGCTGAATTTTCATGTTTATCAGTGTTATGTACAGAACTGCTAGTGTACAAAGAATTATTGTTAGATATGGGTTTAAATGTAAATGATCCATTTATTGTGTATGAGGACAATCAAGCTGCAATAAAGATGGCTAACAATGCTGCAGTAAGAACAAGATCTAAACATGCTGATCTTCGTTATTTAAATGTCAGACAATGTGTCAAGGATAAATTAATACAGCTAGAGTATTGTTCATCTGATGTAAATATTGCAGACCATTTTACGAAGGTACAAAGTGCTGTGAAACACAATGCTAATTGTGAAAAAATGTGCATAAGATTGTAAGAGTTATATATTATTCTACCCAAAGGGGAGAATGTTAGGCATATTGTGTTAGCCTACAATGTTGGGTTGAAAATATATTAACCATAATGCTATGTCTTTAAGAAGTTAATTGGCCAATGGGTGTGTAAGTGTTCTCATGGCCATAAGAGGAAGCTAGGAACGTAGCTTCTCTCTCTCTCTGAATTCACTGATCTCTACTATTACTGTTTTTGCTCTGCTGTTGGTTTACTACTGTTGTAACCTAAACTGTGTATTGACCTCTGGACCGGTAAGAAGACTTTGTAGTTTGGATTAGTTTGTGGACTGTTGCTATTGTTTATGACCTGGACTGTTTATTTTTTGACTGTGCATTTTTGTTCTTACACCACCTCAAAAGTAAACTACTTTTTGTTTTTAGAACTCAGTGTACTCCTGTGTGTGACTTTTACTACTCTCAGTACCCTTCCTTGTCTGTGCAACTCTTTGGTAGCACAAGGAGACCTCTGCACAACAAATTCCTTAACAGTGGTCTGTGTATATTACGAAGTCTCTTCCATATAGGTAATCGTGGAACTTCTTTACTCCAGCAACCACTGCCAGTGCCTCCTTATCTATCTGGGCATAGTTCCTTTCAGCTGCTGACAGGGTCCTGGAGTAGTATGCAATGGGGGCCTGTTTTCCATCTTCTTCTAAATGGCTGAGCACAGCCCCAATCCCATAAAGGGATGCATCACATGCAATGCAGACTGGTTTGTTTTCTATGAAATGTGTGACTGTGGCATTTCCTGCCAGCAGTCTCTTTAGTGCGTTGAATGCATCAGTGTGTGTGGTGGACCAGTTCCAGGGTGATTGTTTGTCTAGCAGTCTGTGTAAGGGTTCTGCTATTGTTGCCTTGTGTGGAAGAAAGGTGAGATAGAAGTTGAGCAGGCCCAGGAATGCCTATAACTCTGCTTTGTTTAGTGGGATTGGAGCCTCTTTAATTGCCCTGACCTTAGATGCTGAGGGGTGGATGCCTTGAGCATCTATCCTGAATCCTAGGAACTCAGTTTCTGTCAACCCAATCCTGCACTTCTCCCTTTTAAGTTTTAATCCTGCAGTTCTAAACCTTCCCAACAGAGCTTGCAGGCAGTCTGCCAAGACGTCCCCAGAGTTACCTGCAATGAGGACATCATCAAAGTATGGACAGACCCCTGGTATACCCTTGAGGGTTTTTCCCATGACCTCCTGGAAAATTCCAGGAGCCACACTTACTCCGAACTGCAACCGGTCTACCCGGAATTCCCCCTTGTGGGTTACTATGGTTTGCACTTTAGCAGCCTCCGGGTGGACCGGTAGCTGCTGATAAGCCTGAGCGAGGTCCAGCTTCGCAAATAGTGATCCGCCCTGCAGGGATGCAAGGATGCTGCTGACCGCGGGAACCGGGTATGCGTGGGCACTCAGGTCTTGGTTAATGGTCCCCTTATAGTCAGTGCAAATTCTGACCTCGCCATTTGATTTGAGGGGTGTCATGATGGGGGTTTCCCATTCTGCTCCATCAACCGGAGTTAGCACCCCCTGGTCTACCAGCTTGTCGAGCTCCCGTTCTATTTTATGCTTTAAAGCGAACAGGACTCTCCTAGCCTTTATCCTAATGGGCTGGACCTACGGGTTCAACTTAAATGAAATTGGGGGACCTGTGTACTTTCCCAACTTCTCATTGAACACATCTGCAAATTCTTCGCAGACGGCTTCAAGCGAACGGCAGCTTCGCATCTGGTGAATCCCGGTGATTCCAATGCCCAGCGCTTTGAACCATCCCAGCCCCACAAGACTGGTTCGCTGCCCTTCTACCACCAACACGTTTAACATCCCTTTGAGCCTCTTGTACTGCACCTCCACTGATGCCTCCCCCCGAACGTTTATTGGAGTGTTTTGGAAGTCAGCGAGGGTCAGCCTGGATGATCTCAAGGGAACCCACTGGCCGCTCCACTTGTAAATTGTTTTAAAGGTTCCGGCGGAGATGATTGAGATGGCTGACCCCGAGTCCAATTCCATTGTGCAGGGGACTCCTTGCAATTTCACCCCCAATTTTATTTTGGGGTGATTGTCTGCGAACCCCCCATTGCACAAACAGCCGCCCGGCCCTCCATGTGGCTGACCATCAGTCTCCAAAGCCGCTCCCCGGTACCTGTGGCAGCCTGGAACTCAGCTTCCACCTCGTGCAGGTTGTCCCATTGCTTGCTCCGACAGACCGATGCAATGTGTCCCGTCTTTCCGCACGCTCGACACTTTGCTGATTTAAAATGGCAGGTAGACTGGGGATGCTGTCCTCCACAGCTCGCACATCGGGTAGACCAGGAGCTGTTCGTGCCGCAGCCGGAGCACTGGGTAGACCGGGGTTGTCTGCAGCTGCTGTGCTAGGTAGACCGGGACCCGCAGCTGCAGTGTTGGGTAGACCGGGGCCAGTTCGCACTGCAACCAGGGAACTGGGTAGACCAGGGGTTGTTCGCTCTGCACCTGCATTCCTGGCACTTCTCTTCCACTGCTGCTGGTCTCGCTTCTCTTGTGTTGTCTCGGTTGGTGGCGGACGGTCGAGGGCCATGGTGTATCACGTCCACTTCAGTTACTGGCCACTCATCCTCGCTGCAGCTGCTCACCTGGTGGATGGCTCCTCTGGGTCTGCTGGCTCTCGCGTCTGATTCCTCCGCCATGTCCCAGGCTAGGAACTCCTCCTGGACGTCTCTCAGGGTCAGTTTCGGCTTGGTGAACAGCTTCTGCCGCAGTTTCCTCTCCCTCAGGCCACAGACTATGCGATCCCGCAGCCTAATCTCAAGGTTTTCAAAATTACAGAGGCGGGCTGCCTGACTTAGGGCGGCCATATATTGCTTGGCTGACTCACCCAGACGTTGGTCCCACTTCTCAAAACGGTACCTCCACGCAATCTCTGACATGTCTGGTCGGAAATGCTTGGTCAGCTTTGCCAGGAGCTCTTTGTAGCCGATGGTGTGGATGTCGTCTGGTGAGCAGAGACCGACCGCCAGCTGGTAGGTGTCCGTCCCGCAGCTGCACAGCAACGCCGCTGCTCTCTGGCCATCATCCTCGACCCCGTTCACCCGGAGGTAGCACTCCAGCTGTCCCACGAATGATTCCCACTCTTCGGGACGGCTGCTGTTAAAGAGTGGATACTGACCCAGCTGTGTCATCTTGCTGCCTTGGGTTGTCCTGCTCCGGTGCTGCTGCTGCTCGGATGCTGGAACCAGACGTGGTTGCTTCCGCTAGCGGTGCTTGGGCAGATCCCACCCTCGTTGCCAGTGCAAAGTAGTGTGGTTGCACACAGAGACGGACACTCAGCTGGGTGAGAAGACTTCTTTATTGCAGGCAGGAACAAAGCTGGGGAAAGGGAATTACCTGGCGTACCTTTATACCTGCCCAGGTGAATACCAACCAATGGATTTAAACCTGGGCTTCTTGCCAGTGCAGGTGGCCAATAGATTTAAACCCTGGCTTCCCGCCAGAGCTGGCTATAGCCCGGGGCTGTCAAACTCGTTTAAACCAGGCTTTCTCGCCAAATGCGGTTATAGCCTGGAGCTTTCCAGCCCCGCACCTCCTGCTGTGCTGACAGCCTGTGTATGCTTTAGTCGCATACACTACAAGTTATATTTGTCTATGCTCATCAGTGAAGGGAAATTTGATTTTATTGAAGCCTGTTTCTTTCTATTTAAAGGAAATAGAGAGTGACATAAAAAGACTCTTTGGAATCGGGTGAAAAGTTCACCATGTTCAGCCAAAAAGCCGAAAGAATTTGCTACCACCTTTTCTGACTAACAGATTTCATCAAAAGACAAGCTTCACAAACTGCAGCATGGTGGCCAGATTGATATAAGAGAGGAGAAGACAAGTTGGTTATTGCCACGATGACATGAAACCGTCTGCAGCATGTAAGTTCTGCAATCTCTTGCACAATTTTAAATTAAACTCTGTTGTTTCCAAAACAGCCCCTTTGAGATCTGCTATAAATTGTCCTAGGAGGCCTAAATCCTCTGATACTAGCTTGTCTTATGTAAAACTCACCCTCTATTCAGAGGATCGTTGCTGGAAGCAAATAATATATGTCATATTAGAGGGAGACCTCTAATTTTTTAATGTGTACTCCCATTTAACTCTTACATCAATCTAGCCACTCTATGTATCTGACAAAGTGAATTGAAACTCACCAAATGACATTTGACATGATTTTCCTTCTATAATGTCCAATCTTCTATATCTCACTGGACGACCAGATGCATCCAAGAAACTTGTAAGCAGGAATCTAAAGGCACTACCCACCTTCCTTTTCTGTCCCCAGGATGTATTTTTTTTAAAAAAAAAAACACCATCAAAACTGATTTGTCTTATGAAAGATAGCCATTGATTACATAACTATACATTAAGTCTTGATTTGTCCACATTTAAATATTTAAATTGTCAGTTCTATTGTTTATTTGTAGTAGAGCATAAACTTTGTATACGGGAGGATCCAAATTCAGTCTTTGGTTCTTATTAATAAGAAATATCAACTAAAAAGTGATTGAAAAGTTCTCTACTGAAAACTAACACAAACTGGTTGTGATCAGCACTGGGTTTAATGGACAATTTTTACAAACAGTTACAGCAGCTATAGGTTTCTGAGTTTGTTACTGAGGTTAAGCTTTGTTCAGCAGTATATACACATTAAGACAGGCATGAAAATGTCCCTGAATACTGAAATGGTATGTGATAAAGAGATTGTAATCCTGACCTCAAAGGAAGACAAAGTGGCATATAGTTATAAATGCAGTTTTCCAATTCAATGGTTCAGTGAGGGAGTGAAAAAATAAGAGTTTACAAATGGTCATTTCTTTCCGCTTTCTTCTCTTTCTTATTGTTCAGTTCATTTTCTGAACTGAATGTTTAATGGTCACATAGCTGATTTCTACTGCAGCCATTTCTCGAAGGTTAATGAGAAGCAGCAGTTAAGTAAAAGCAATCAGATGTGAAAGCTTAAATTCTTTTAGAAGTTCTTGTTTGGTCTAGAATTTGCAAGCTATGTTTGAAATATTGTCGCATACAGGCTGCATTAATGTAGGCATACACTGAAAATGTGGGTAATATTAACACATGCAATGAGTGTACTGTGTTCATTAGATGGACTATTTAATTGACTCATGTGATACTGTTCACCCGCAGATTAATGAGATTTATATACTATCCTCCACTTTCAAAATTTTGCAATTATGTATTCAGAAAAGGAGGAAACTTTCAGTGAGACACGATTGGAACAGATATTTGGCTGCATTCCCTACTACTCTCAAGTGGTCAATGAGATTCCTGTTTGATGAAGTTCACTAAAATCTTACAGCGAAATGATTGTTTTTAGTGATGCTTCAATGGTGGATTAGCAGAATATCCAAAAAGAAGACAGAGTTTTTGTCTATGCTCTGGAACCTTGCACTGAAACCCTATGGGACCTCAATGAAAGCCAATAATAATAATAATACTCAGTGGGTTAGGACGCTGAGCTTGTCGAGCAGAAGGTCGGCAGTTTGGCGGGTTGAATCCTGAGTGCCGCGTAACAGAGTGAGCGCCTGTTACTCGTCCCAGCTTCTGCCAACCTAGCAGTTCGAAAGCACGTAAAAAATGCAAGTAAAAAAATAGGGACCACTATGGTGGGAAGGTAACAGCGTTCCGTGCTCCTTTGGCATCTAGTCATGCTGGCCACATGACCACGGAGACATCCTCGGACAAGCGCTGGCTCTTCGGCTTTGAAACGGAGATGAGCACCGGCCCCTAGAGTCGGAAACGACTAGCACGCATGTGCGGGGGAACCTTTACCTTTACCTTTTTAATAATAATAATAATAATAATAATAATAATAATAATAATAATAATAATAATAATAATAATAATAATAATAATAATAGAGTTGGGAGGGACCTTGGAGGTCTTCTAGTCCAATTCCCTGCTCAGGCAGGAAACCCTATACCATTTCAGACAAATGGCTGTCCAGTCTCTTCTTAATAACATGGTTGTTAAGTGGATCTGGCTTCCCCCGTTGACTTTGCTTGTCAGAAGGTCACAAAAGGGAATCATGTGAGTCCAGGATGCTGCAACTGCCATAAATATGATGATGTCCACAATGGTTTTGGTAGATAATAGAGAACTAAAATTAACTTATAAATTAGAAGATGTGCCTCTTTAAAAAGCCATGTATCCATAGCAGCAGTCTAGACATTTATAGGGCATGCTAAGGGTTATTTTTTCCATCTATAGTTGTAGACTGCTATTTACATGCCACATCTCATCCTCCAGTCAGGTGAGTTAAAATTCAGTTTTATAAAAAGTGAAACCAATAAGAATGACTATTCACTCAGATTCTCATGTTCAAATTCAGCTGAAAGTCAAATTCCATATTCTGAAATCACACTCATTCTGAGAAGTAAACTGCATTAGAAATCAAAAATAGATTAACAATGCTTGTCTCAGTCTTGTTTTTTTCTTGTACTCTGTCCCTGTTTTTAGAAAAATCTTAACTAGTGTACTGTACTGAATAATCAATTTGTGTACAGTTCATCAAAAATATGGAAGTTACAATTAAAAGTTCTTCCACTGCAGCCCTCATAATCATTGGAAACAGAGATTATAGAGTAATAGTCATCTCTATATTTTTCTCTAATTGCTATTATTTAACCAATTTCTAAAAATAGCATCCCTCTTTAATCATTCAGCATTTTCTCCCTACTTTAGAAAGGAAATATTTCTCTACAGCTATTCAATTTGCTCTTTGAAAAGATGTTTTGTTCTTTCTTTTGAACTTAAGGAAGAAAAATAATGCTATTTTGAGGACAGGTAGCATTGAAGGGGAAAAGAAAGCTCAAGAGAACAAGGCAGGTGAAAAAAGAGGGGGAAAATGACTCATAAGCAGACAAGGGAACTAAAATGATCTAGCATCAAAGTCATATTGATGCTCTAATTTCCACATTGCTGGTTCTTGCTATGTCTGATCTGCAGGATGATACTTACTGTACTATGCCTCCTAAATGATTTCAACTACTGAAGTGAGAAGAAATCTCTCTCTCTCTCTCTCTCTCTCTCTCTCTCTCTCTCTCTCTCTCTCTCTCTCTCTCTTGCCAAACATGATCCTATGAAATAAGGAATATGTAGTCCTCTAAATGTTGCTCAGTGCAACTCCAGATTTCCTTATCACTAATCATTTAAACTGCTATTGTACCTGAGCAACTGATGAAACACTTCACGTTTTCCAGCATTCTTTAAAAGGCTGGGATTATTATTATTTTTTTTAAATCCCATTTATATACCGCCCCTCTTCGAAGACTCAGGGCGGCTTACAATCTAAGCACAAATCAATACTTTATTTTTAAAATATATGGTCATACTTTACTCACTGGAAGTTTAGCAGAGGTTCCAAACCAAAAATTTAGGTAATTGTGGTGTTCCAAAAATACTTGATTCACCATTCCAACTTTTCTTTATACTTGGAGGTATAATAACAGTTAACAATAATCAAACATCCAACAATATTTGCAATATGTCTAAGGTAAGAAATAATGTAGAAGGATTAAAAAACATAAACAGGGGTTTCTCAAATGGTTTTAGGAAAACTTCCTTTTTATTCAGTTTTATCCAGTAGGTGCCATAAGTGACAAATGTCTCTGGATTCTTCCCTTCATCATTTCACAAATGTGAGATATCAGCAACCTCTCCTGAAATAACCAAGTTGGGTGGGTCAATTCTCCTTAGAGAATTTGTTTCTGCATGTAACCAGTTGTCAAACCACACAAAGATTTATTGGCTAAAAATACCACATTGGATTGCATGCAGAAACTTAATTGGAAGCCAAGGCAGGACCTGTAAAACTGTTGGAATATGTTTACGAAGGCACATAACCATCAATAAATGAGCTTCTTCATTCTGGCCCAATTATACTTTCCAATTAATCTCAAATTATCAGAAGTGTTGCAGTAATATTCTATTCTTACTGGTCAATTTAAAGTTTACCAGTTGTTAAATATGTAAAATCATGCAACCAAGAATTCTTACCATTCTCAAAATGTGAAATGGTTCACATTCCAACAAAAATTGAATCTGTAAATGAACTGGAATAGTGCTAAATACACATTAACACAATCAAATGAACAATAGAGTTAAAAATCAGGAGTTACAGAAGCATTAGTTAACATCTGTCTGAAATATTTAGAGGATTACAATTAGAATGATCACAAGGTAAAACATCAGCAACATTTCACTAAAGTAATATGGTTGAATTTAAAAAAAAATACCTCAAAAGATCATTTTATGTAGGGGTGAGAAACCTGAGACAATACAAGCCTAGGGATCTGCTCCTGTGGTTCACTGTGGAGTTGGTACCCCCATTGCATATCTCAAGTACCTTTTCCCAATCAACTATTTAGTAGCAAAAAGTAGACCATTTTACAAAGCTCTTTCACAATTTCACCCTTTATTTCAATAAAAAATTCATAGCACCTCCACTGTCAATGCAATAAGAAACATAGAATGTTTATGATGCATTGTTGAATAATGTTGTTCTCTCTTTGGTGGGGAGAGAGTTTAAAGAATTAGAAGTTGAAAGGCTTCTGGTTTTGCACAGTAGCGCAAGTAGCCAAGGGATCATGGGGCTCTGCACCCTATGGGCAATATTTTTCTGTTTGGGGACCCTAAATGGGCTTAAACTCACCCCGGAGAGGCGGCAAAGAAGGAGGGCTGTCCTGCCAACTGTGGAGAGATGGCGGCCAATCTGGTGATGGGATTTATCAGATAGAATATCTAAAGATTAAAACCTGTTTGAATATGATTAAAGAAAAATTCTGAATATAAATTAACTTTAGTTTAAGAGGAATGGGCCCCTCAAGTAACATAGTATTTTTTATGATATGAGAAATATAAAAATGTTGGGATGGTTTATATGAGGGAAATGTTTGTGATACTCAAGTGTAATTGATTTTGAGAAAATTCAATTGATAAGAATGTTTTGAATAGATTTTAAAGATTAGATGAATGGATTTATTAGATGGTATACTTAAAGATTAAACATTTGCTTGAATATGGTTAAAAAGAATAAAAATTCTGGATATAAATGTATTTTAGCTTAAGAAGGACATGTTTCTCAAGTAGTATTTGTAGCTGGCTGACCGGCTGTATTCAGAATGTGGTCCTCAATGGAACTGCATCTATATAGAGGGAAGTGTGTAGTGGGGTGCCCCAGGGCTCTGTTCTGTGACCAGTACTCTTCAACATCTTCATCAATGATTTGGATGAGGGGACAGAAGGGGAACTCATCAAATTTGCAGACAACACCAAGCTGGCAGTAATAGCCAACACTCCAGAAGATAGGCTTAAGATACAGAAGGATCTTGACAGACTTGAACATTGGGCACTATCTAACAAAATGAAATTCAATGGTGAAAAAAGTGAGGTTCTACATTTAGGCAAGAAAAGTCAAATGCACAGGTATAGTATAGGTGGTACCTTGCTCAATAGTAGCAACTGTGAGAGGGATCTCAAAGTCCTAGTGGACAATCACTTAAATATGAGCCAGCAGTGTGCTGCAGCTGCCAAAAAAGCCAAAACAGTGCTAGGCTGCATTAACAGAGGGATAGAATCAAGATCATGTGCAGTGCTAATATCACTTTAAAATGCTTTGGTAAGGCCAAACGTGGTATACTGCATCCAGTTTTGGTCACCATGATGTAAAAAAGAAATTGAGACTCTAGAAAGAGTACAGAGAAGAGCAACAAAGATGATTAGGGGACTGGAGGCTAAAACATATAAGGAATGGTTGCTGGAATTCGGAATGTCTAGTCTAATGAAGAGGAGGGTGAGGCGTGACATGATAGTAGTGTTCCAATATCTCAGAGGCTACCACAAAGAAGAGGAAGTCAAGCTATTCTCCAAAGCACCTGAAGGCAAGACAAGAAACAACAGACTGAAACTAACCAAAGAGAGAAGCAACCTAGAACTAAGGAGAAATTTTCTGACTGTTAGAACAATTAATCAGTGGAACAACCTGCCTCCAGAAACTATGAATGCTCCAACACTGGAAGTTTTTAAGAAGAGATTGGACAATCATTTGTCTGCAATGGTATAGGGTTTTCTGCCTGAGCAGGGGGTTAGACTAGATGACTTCCAAGGTCCCTTCCAGATTATTATTATTATTATTATTATTATTATTATTATTATTATTATTATTATTATTATTATTATTATTATTATTATTATTATTCGCACAGTCAGATGTTCAGACTGGATTTGGCATTTTTGTCTACCTATAGAGTCCTTACCAAGGACCTGGGACAGGCAGATGTGGGTGTTTGATGGTATTACAGATATCGTCGCAGGATGGGAGCAGTTCCTAGTAAGGCCGCCTTTTGCAACTGACTAATGGCAAATTTGTCAATGCCAATGGTGTTCAAGTGGTGCTCCAGTTGTTTTGGGATTGCACCCAAGACACCTATAACTATTGGTACTACACTTGCTTGCCTTTGCCACAGTCTTTCTATTTCTATTTGTAGGTCTTTGTATTTTGTTATCTTCTCCAGTTCTTTCTCATAGGACCTTGTTAACCCAGGCGACATCCAAGCTGGTATGGCATTCTGAAATTTACATCTCACCATATTTTTTATGGCAGAGAACCTCTTTGTCTGACTCCTGCCCAGTATGGTTGAACCTCTGACATACTGTAGCTCTCATCTTCCTCAAAGTACACAAGCCCCACAACCAAGTCAAAGTAGTGCCTCACTGGGGGTCAAGTTAGTGCCTCACTGGGGGATGATGATGATGATGATTTCCTTTTTTCTTCTTTTTTTGTTTTTGTTTTAAGATATGAGAAATGTAAAATTGTTGGGATGGCTTGTATGAGGGGAAAAAAATTAAGTACTTAAGTATGACTAACTCTGAGGAAATCTTAACTGGTAAGAATGTTTTGAACATTGTGGGGAAAACAAATCTAAATAAGAACTCTGAAAACAGGGTTTATGACAAGGTAATTAAGATGATCAATTAGAAAAGAAGGTTTATATTGATATGGTTGTTACTTGTAGAAATACTAGAAAAATGTTTATATTGAATTGTTATCAAAATACTAAGAAATATACTAACTCAAGGTTGATAAAAGAGAATATTGGAAGAAGAGAAAATGAAGGAAAGCTACTATGTGGATTATGGAATTATAGAAATTAATTGTTATTGATTGTTTTTAAATATAAACCTAGACAACACACTGTTTACCAAATGTTAAGGTGATTATGTTAAAAAAATTATATATATATAAAGCATTGGAAGTTGACAACCAATATTGGAGACTTCCACATTGGTACACACAGTGCTGTATTAATACTGGAAATGGATTCTTGCAAAATGAGATGCTAAGGCCATGGGAATGCCCATAGAATGATACATTAACGATGTATCTAGAACAAGCAACTCACATACAGGCTCTAAATAACTTTTGCTTGGACTTTTTTTTAAAAAAAAACATCAAATTCTGTTTCTTTACCCACACACTAATTTCTCCTGGCACAAAAAGAGACAAATGCTTTTATTTCTGAAATACTATTTTCCTTGCTTTTTCTGTAAACTTCTATAAAATTGCTGTAGCAATTGCCTCTATTCAGCTTTACAAAGAAAACCAAACATAAAAAAACACATCACCTTGAGAGTCTTCCTATTTCTAGAAGTAATTTCTTTGTGTCCATTTATTCCAAGTCTTTTTCCTGCCCTTTAACCAGTTAACACTATCCACAAGAGGATTTGACCTCATAACCCACAACCACTAAGCTTACTGCAGTTTCTTTGACTGAGGAACTTTTTGAAAAACGTCTGAAAATTCAAATGTACAGTGTCAGCTGGATCATCTCTATCTATATGCCTGTTCACAATCTCAAATAATGTCTGTGCTCCATACCCCATATTTCCCAGACACGCAGAGAATAAATGGGAAGGGAGGGGAAAATGTCTGGTCAGTTGCTTCTCAATCCCTCTGCTAGATCCTCCTCAGTATTAAAAGGTTGAGAATTTCTGAGATAGAGAGCAAACCTGCCTCAAAGACTCTCTCTCTTTCTCTCTGAATAGGCAAAGATGTAGCTTGATAAATGACTATGAGATAGCATTCCATTTTTTTAATGTATGTATGTACGTACGTATGTATGAATGTAACTATAAAAGGTTACTAGGAACAGAAAGCAGCTATACTGAGAAACAGTGAATAGAAGTTAAAAGGAGGGGAATAGGTGAGAAAAGACCTGAAAGTATCCTTCCTTGAATTGTATGGCTAGTCAGTTTGACACAATAGAATAGAATAGAATAGAATAGAATAGAATAGAATAGAATAGAATAGAATAGAATAGAATAGAATAGAATAGAATAGAATAGACCTTAGAGGTCTATCCCCCTGCTCAAACAGGAGAACTTATACCATCCTAGACAGGTGAATGTTCAGTCTCTTCTTAAAAATCTCCTGTGATGGAGCAGCCACGATTTTTGGAGGCAAGCTGTTCCGCTGGTTGATTGTCCTCACTGTCAATAAGTTTCTCCTTAATTCTCTCTCTTTGATCAGTGATCAAGATAAAGACTCTTCTGAACCTCCCTGATGTCTTCTTCTCAGATTTTTAACTAGCCTTTTAATTTTTACTCGCTGAATCATGGATTAATCACGAGTAAAAGAAGCAGTCTCATTCTTTGGTCACATGCACTGGATCTCATAACAGTAATATAAAACAACTCCTAGTGGTAAATAAACAAAGAAAGAAAAGAAAAGAGAAAAGAATAAAATAAAATAAAACAAAAGCTGGGAATAGCCATAAAGTTTTTACATTTGGGTATCCATTTGTGGAAGGGACGCAGTGGCTCAGTGGGTTAGGACGCTGAGCTTGTTGATCAGAAGATCGGCAGTTTGGCGGGTCGAATCCCGAGTGCCGCGTAGCAGAGTGAGCGCCTGTTACTCATCCCAGCTTCTTCCAACCTAGCAGTTTGAAAGCACGTAAAAATGCAAGTAGAAAAATAGGGACCACTATGGTGGGAAGGTAGCAGCGTTCTGTGCGCCTTTGGCGTCTAGTCATGCCACATGACCACGGCCACATGACCACGGAGATGGAGACGTCCTCGGACAAGCGCTGCCTCTTCGGCTTTGAAACGGACATGAGCACCGGCCCCTAGAGTTGGAAATGACTAGCACGCATGTGCGGGGGAACCTTTACCTTTACCTTTATCCATTTGTGGAGAATGAAAAGATCATTCCCTCCCTATCTGGTTACAAATTCCAAGGGATACATCTTGAAATTGTTGATAATAGTTATTGGGTGACTAAGCAGAAAAGTTCCCTGAAGATGGACTCCAAAAACGTGGACAACAAAACCTCTGGTCCTGGGACTGACCCAGATTGGACCCTAAACAGAGATTATTGGAATTTAAGCAGCCAGGTTCCAGGAAATGTGCTTCTCTGGAAGTATGCTTGTTCATAATAGGAAATACAAGCAGGAGCTTGGCAGTGGATCTGGCAAACTCTACAAAGGAACCGAAGAGTTAGAGTTCTAACAAGTATTTCCCTTTATATGGCAATGTATATTTAGCTAATCCAAGAGCCTGAGAAAGGAAGATGAAAAAAAGAAAGCTTTTTACTACAAGTGTTTTAGGAAACAAAACCAAAAGATAGAAAAACATCTATTTTTGTCTGTCTGCGTGTCAAGTTCTGCAGTTATGTTTAGCAATGCTTGTGGCATCCTTGTGTTCCTGCCAAAATTCTACCTGGCAAAACAGAAGGTGAACAAATAGGACTCCTGCAGACATAATTTGCAATTCTTTGGCATGTTTGTGTCCTTGCCAGGAATCTACCTGGCATATATTTGGAGCCAGTTTAAAACTTGTAATGGTTTTTCAGGAATGAATGGCAATGTTTCAGTCATCAAAGGGAATACGAATACAGAAATGGAAAGTATATGGATTTATTAGATTAAACAAATAAGGCTTGACATAAAGAAGTGAGAGAGGCAATTATGAAGCACACCCAGGGGGAAAAAAAGTAACAAGCAAGAGAAAGAAATGAAGAAGTTATTCTGCTTTGTTGGAACTCAAAAAGAGCTTTAAGATTATAATAGAAGCAACAGACCATTTTTGTGCCTTGCTTAGAAGACAAGAGATGAGAATTGGACAGGAAAATATGACAGATCTCCCCCTATATATATATAGGGACGCGGTGGCTCAGTGGGTTAGGACGCTGAGCTTGTCGATCAGAAGGTCGGCAGTTTGGCGGGTCGAATCCCGAGTGCTGCGTAACAGAGTGAGCACCTGTTACTCGTCCCAGCTTCTGCCAACCTAGCAGTTCGAAAGCACATAAAAATGCAAGTAGAAAAATAGGGACCACTATGGTGGGAAGGTAACAGCGTTCCGTGCGCCTTTGGCGTCTAGTCATGCCGGCCACATGACCATGGAGACGTCCTCGGAAAAGCGCTGGCTCTTCGGCTTTGAAACGGAGATGAGCACCGGCCCCTAGAGTTGGAAATGACTAGCACGCACACACACACACACCCTAAGGGGAGACAAAGAGAAGAGTCATAGTGGTTGAGAAGTTATTCTTAGGAAGAAATTAGGATGGTTGAGGAACTCCTTGTTTGATGAAATATACTATCTATTAGGAGTCTGGGATGGGGATGTCACAGAGCAATCACCAAGACTTATTAAATCCATTGACAATTATTTATGGCTCCTAAAACATTCCAAGGGGAAAAAAAACACTTCTATTGTAGTTTTAGCCATTGTGCATGGATATATGATATAACAGAGGCCAATGGAGAATATATTACTTCTACCAATTTTTGCTTGTTTGTTTGGAGGCAATAGCTCATTTAAATTACCCAGGTGCATCCAAAGGATATCTTTTATTTTGACAAGGACAGAACATTTCACACGTTCAGCTGTTGCTTACCTGTGGGGGAAAAATAGCACTGAAGTAAAAGGCCTAAGTGTTTATGGATAAATTCATACAGACTAGATACCTGGAAAAATGCTGATTGATAAAAAGGCTTTTCTCATTGCTAAGCTGAGTGGCATCCTCCCATCCTTGCAACAACAGACATTATATTGACATATTTTCTGTCCTCATTTCTGATCACTCACCTTGTTCTCTTGTTACTTGACATCCCTCCAAGGTAAGGGGTGATAAACCTAATAACTGTACTTTAATATTTGAAATTGGAACAAGGGAGAAAATACTACTTTAACACTATGAGTTGGAGATGTGATGAAAACAGTAGGAAACAGTAGAAAAAATGGTTGTTTTCCCCTTTTTTTGGTTATGGGTAAGTGCAAGTGGGAAAAAGAATACCATTGAAATCTCAGTTATTTAGAAGTTTGGATCAGTGCTAAGGAGTGAAGTTGTTTATAACTAGGTACTTCTCTCATAAAAATGGGTTGTATGAAAGGCTAAACCAGATAAATATTTCATTATTAAGGGGAAGGAGGAAAGAAGGAAGGAAAGAAGGAAAGAAGGAAAGAAGAGTGGTCAGAACATATGTATTGATTTATTAAATTTAGGTGCTGTCCATCTTGTCCAGAGAAGATTCTGGGTGGCTTACAAACATTAAATCTATTACACATTAAACTAATAAAGCAAAAAATAAATAAATAACAACAGTAATAAATATTGTTAAAAGATAGGGAAGAAAGGAATGCAAACTACATGCGAAGAGGTGGAGTCAGGTCCCTTTAATAGGAAAAATGGTGGGTGCAGATCTCACATTAGGAGGTACAATATTCCAAAGGGCAGGAGCCATGGCATAAAAGACTCTTCTCCTGAACCCATCAGCCAAACTTCCTTGACTAACATTGTCTGCAGTATGCCCCCTCCGCTGGCACATATGGGGAGAGCCAATCCAATTGGGGTGAGATTGTTCATCATGCCATGAAGAGCTTTAAAGGTGAGAACCTTTAAATTGCACCCAGAAGCAAACTGAAACAGCAGTGTAATATGGGCCACTGCCCATGCCACTGTGTTCTGTATCAGTTGTAGCTTCTGAAAATACTTCTACGGTAGGTTCATGCAGAGTGCATTGCAATGATCCAGGTGTGAGATGACCAGGGCTTTAGTGACTGAGCTCAAGAACTCCCAATTCAGGAAAGGTTCAAACTTGTACAGAAAAACGGAGTTCAATTCAAAGGCTATCCTAGTTGTGACTGACTTTCTTTTCAAGCAAGAGTTGTGAGTCCAAGAAAAACCCTAATTTGTGTACTGGAATTTGTCTGGAATTGTGAAACCTCATCCAGAACTAGAAATGTTAAAATCCCAGATCTCAAAGTTCCAGGCATCCAAAACCATTTTGTCTTGCCAGGGTTCATTTGAACCAAGTTGTCTCCCATCCAGACTCCCCTAGCCTCAAGGGACTATGAGAATGCAACAACAGCATCACTTGGGTCACCAGGGATGGAAATACAGAGTTGTGTATCATTCATGTACTGATGATACTTCAATCCAGGGTGATGAATGATGTCACCCAGCAGATTCATGTAGATGTTACAAAGAATTGGAGAGAGTACCAGCCCTGTGGCACACCACAAAGGAGCAGCCATGATCTGGATTTCTCACTCCCTATGAACATAATTGGAAGAGGTCTTAGAGAAAGGAGCCAAACCAATGCAGGATTGCACTGTCAAGCTGGTAACCAAGGATAGCATGGATGATGGTATTAAAGGCCATTGAGAAGTCAAGGGGAGCAAGAATGTTTGCTCCATCCCTATCCTGCTCTCACCAGAGTTCATCAACAAGAGCAACCAATGCTATTTCTGCCTCATACCTGAGGCTGAGTCGGGTGGAAGAGATAATCAGTTTCATTCAGGACCCTCTGAAGCTGCTAAACAATCACCTCCTATATCATATTCCCTAAGAAGTGTAGAAACTGGATGAAAATTGTGTTGGCAGGTGGAATTGAGTATTTTTTAAGATGGAAGCAAACCAGTGAAACCACCTAGTGGTCACCACCCTGGAGGCTTTCACCTTATACCAGGAGGCATAAGGATCTAATTGACAGGTGGTGCACTAACAGCATCGAGGACCCCATCCACTCCATCAGGTCCAGCAGGACTGAATTTATTCATTTACTCAAATTTTATTGAACAGGGTTCATATATATGAATTAGTATTTTGGTACAACAATGTTATTCAGTATTCATTCATTTGAAAGTGATGGATGACAGCCTGGAAGAGAAATGGGGAAAAAACGGGTAGATCTGATGATTGTGGTAAATTCCATTATTGGAGGCTGAAGAAGAGAATTGGGAGCAAAACTATGATGTATAACTATTCCACATGGCAGTCTTAAGCTGCTTGGCACATGGCCAAATCTGAAGAATGACTTAAAATCTATATGCAGTTTCTTAACCTGATTTTCTTTCCAGACACTTTTAACATTACAACAACCATGTGAAAGAATAACAGGAGATAAATAGCTCTGCCAGAAGATAGAGGTCATTTATCTTTTGATTGCTTCTGGCATCTCTAAATAATTGTGATAAGAAATTAAAATGTTGTCACCCTTCACTGATAATACATAAGTCCTTGGCTTACACCCATTTTTTCAGCAATTGTTCAAAATTATGGTGTACTTATGATCAGTCCCCAAAGTTCTGGCTTTCAGAACATCCCCATGGTCATGTGATCACTAACCAGATGCTGGATGCCCAGCTCATGACTACAACATCACAATGAGCAGTGTCACATGATTGCCATTTGAAACCACCTTTGCCAGCTTCTCAAAAACAAAATCAATGGGGAAGACAGCAGGGAAGTTACTCCTATGACTTTTTCTCCTCATACTCCATAATATCCCTTGCCCACTCAATCCATAGTTTACCCACAGCCTCCCCCACTCCCCAAAGGCATCTGGCAGCCCTCCTATAATCTCTATCAACCTGCCTAAGGCCTCTGCTGGCTCTTCTGCAGCCATAACAAACACCAAGCACCTTCCTGTGCCACCTGTAAATACCCCTGTGTTGTTTACCTGGGCACCTGCTTCTTCCTGTTTACCACCACATCTTGGATTTATGATGGCAATTGGGACTGCTGGGGATAAACTAAGAACTGCCATCAATAAGCAATGTGTTCGCACAATGTGATTGCTTAATTATGGCAATCTGGATCCCCAATTGTTGCTGTAACCTGAGGACTATCTGTGTTACATGTATTCAAATTAGCTTTCTGAAGACCAACATGCATCACCTGAGATAGTGACAAACCATTCTGGAAACTGGTTCCCCCCACAGCTACTTAGCTATTCCTATTTCAACCCTATTCTGCCCCCTTATGTCGGAGACATCTCTCATGATTTCTTGCAAACCCAGTCTCTGGCTCCCAGATCAGCTTAACCAACAATTGACTAAGCCAGTGGCCCCCCACCTTTCTCTCTTGGTGGCCCAGCAGGGGGGAGAGGGGATAGTTCCCAGTGAGTGGCAGGTGGGTATGCATGAGTGCAAGCAGCTGCCACTTGCACACAGGGTGCTATGCAAGTGATGGCAAGTGGTCACCACTCATGTGACGGGGGTTCATGTGCAAGGACAAGTGGTCGCCACTCACATGAGGGAAGCTGCGTGTGTGTTCACGATCTCACCCACCGCTTGCACGGTCTGGTTCTAAACCAGCTTCCTGTTATGTATTGAATGTTATACTGTTACGTATTGAAGGTTATACGATGTTGAAATATAAATAGTTATGAGGTAAAGGCATTGACAGAAACATGCGGCAGCTTTTGACAGCTGTCAAAAACTGCCGAGAGCAAATACGCATGTGCGGTGGCTTGACAGCTCTTAGCTGTCAAAGCGGCCGACATACTGCGCAAGCACGGCAACCCGTTGACAGCTCCAAGCTGTCAAACCAGCCACCACTGATTGGACCTAGCTATGCAAGTGGGAAAAGGGCGCTAAGCAGATTGGACACACAGCCTCCAGCTGGGGTATAAAAGAGTGATACCACCACACTGTCAGCTGTCCGGTTCCTCACCAATAAAGGTTGTCAACTTAGCCAGCTGTTTTGGAGTGGTCACTTCACTGCTGACAAATAGTGGGCCACAGACTGAGGGTTGGCGACCCCTGGACTAAGCCAAACAGATGCAAATGTGAGGTTCGGGATTTAGCTTGTCTAGAGTTATACTTTCTGAAAACTGGTGGCTAGAGGATAAGCTGATTGATTTATGGGCAAAGTGATTGTCAAATAGGTAAGATGTAGACAGTATAGACCATTCTCCTGAACTATTTCTGTCTTAATTAAGTTAGACCAGATTGATTAGTATGGGCAATGAAATAGGGGGAAAACTGATAGTTTCAAGCAGTGGATCCTCGTGGCTCACTCCTGTCTCCCCAGGTGAGATGTAAGGGAGGGATTAATAATTAATTACAGCCACAGCCACAGAAGGACTAAGAGATATGGCTATTATCTTCAGTTAATGATAAAGAAGCTTATGTTGCCCTAGTGGAACAAAAAATAATTTGTCTTAAGACATTTCTTTTTTTAAAAAAAATGTGCCAGATTTCATTCTTCTCTTTTTGGTTAGTAATAAATAATTGGTTGAAATCTCTTCATTTGCATTACACAGTTTGATATTGTGGGTGTTTTTCTTTAAAACTGAGAGTTTGTTTTTCCTATTGTCACTAATTTATTGTTTTGTAGGATTTTCTTTTTTTGCAAATGGTTTATTTATTGCTGAAGATTTGGTATATTGTATTGATTTGGGAGACTCACAGAAAATAAATAGATATGAAATGATGAGAATTATGTAAGATGAATTATGTAAGAAATGAAAAATGCATAGGATCCCTTAATGTACACTAATGGAGAATTCCAGTCTTTGAGAACACATAAGGTCATCAGTAACTATAATATTAGAGAGAGAGAGAGAGAGAGAGAGAGAGAGAGTTTGAGGTTTTGGATATAGCTTGGATTCAAGGCAAGCTATGTTCCACCTCCATCATTTTTCTGTGTATGTACATCAACAGATTTCAAATCAAGTTAAATATCAGCAAATAGTAATGACAAGAAAGCAGCCAACACAAGGAAATCAGGCTTATTTAAAATGAAGACTGAGCCACAAACAACAGATCCACATGTGAAGAGTTCAAGCAAGCTACTTTATTATATTCTGCTTATAATGTAAGAATCTCCCCAGACTGCTTGCCTTGTTTTGGGAACAGATTGATAAGGTTCCACTGAACATTTTCTGGAAAGTGGTGGGAGGTCAGTCTTAATTCCCACTAGAATCTCTTTCATGCCTGGCTGGGCATTTCCCAACATGACTTTTCAACTGCAGTTGGCTTAAGCTTTGGGATTCTGTGTAATGTTAAGTTGTTTCCTGAACAGAGAGCAGCTGTTTATGCACATGGGTATCTTGTATTCCATTCCATTAAAACAAAATTACATACTGTGTTCCCATGACTTCATTTCAGTCCAAATAAGGTTATTATTATGTATAATCTAGTAGTTTATACTGAAGAAATTTGTTTGGAAGCTGAATGGTGTCAGTGAGAGAGGTTGTCCCCTGGAGCAAAAGAGAATTGATATTATGGGCACCATGCAAATAGCCATGCACGAGACAGACATAAATAAAAACTCAATTACTGCGTAAAAAAAGGCTGCAAAGGGAATGAAAGGGAAATGTCAGCAGGGCACTATGTGATAAGATGCAAAGGGGCAAAGGACCCAGATTGTTGGGGGCAATAAGCTGACTTTGTAATAATGCCACTTGGGGGCCCCCCGAAAGCCCTAATAAGCAGGCATATACATAGAATGAAGGCTATTGCTAAGCACATTGATTTGTGCTTCTTAGATTGTAAGCCGCCCTGAGTCTTCGGAGAAGGGCGGGATATAAATGGGATAAAATAAAGGGGCACCAAAACTCTCTTGACTAACTACTGACAGTTTACAAATGCTGATCTATAGGGAATGATGATGCCATTCAGGATGACTACATGCTGAAATCATATGGTTTTCACATGTCTATATCAAGAATGTCAGGGAATTTCACTGTGAGTTCCAGGGAGAATATATTTGAAGATTTTTATCTCCAGTAACATGAATGCCAGTCACAAGAAAAATCTGGATAATTTGTTTCGTTCTTATTTTTGATCTCTAGGGTTAAACTGTCCATTTCAGCGCAGGATAAAATTTTATCTATTATTTCTTCTTCAGTGGGTGTTTCCTTTCTTTTCCATTTTTGGGCATATGCCAGTCTTGCTACAGTTAGGATATGTACTAGTATTATGAAATTTGGCAAAATTTGTATAATTGGTTAGAGTTAAGGAGGATCGCTGAGATGACCATTGTTTGATTGGTTGATAATGTAAGGATTTCTTATTAGCACCTATATGATGGACACAACTGAAAGATATGTAAATATAACGCTGAGGACTGAATGACAGTTTACTAAAAAAATCGACAGATGTTATATGTACAGTTTGTTATACTCTGTCCTGTCATAGACTGTATTTTAGGTGTTTGTTATTTCTTTCTGTAACATAAGATAATACTAATAGTAGTGTTGTAGCTAGGGAAGTTGAATCATGTCCATTTTTGTTTTTAAATGTATATTTAATAAAATTTTCTAAAAAAAGAAAAGAAAAAAAGAAAAATCTGGATAATGTTCGTCTTTTCCCCTACCGTCTCTCTTTCCCCATACCTGCAGATTGATGGTGGATTTGTGCTTATTTTTTAAAATGTGCCATTATTTGGGTGGTTGTAACAGTATGAAAAGGAAAACAATGGTGTATGAAAAGGGGAAAAATTGGTATGTTTCAGAAATGCAGGCACTTTCAAAGAAAGCCCTTTCCTTATCTAGATTTCCTGGAATGACTATATGATTAACCAACATTATTAGTGCTGCTGGAAGCGCAGAGGGCTTTTAAAGATTGAAACATTAGGAGAACTCTCATTCTCGTATGATTAAAAAAAAATCTACTGTCTACCTTCCTTTGTGTAGTAAATATTTCTTTAGATTAAAAATGCCATCTGATACTGTGCTGCCAATGCTGGCAATAAAACAAAGGAATTTATGAGTATTCACATATCCCTAATCTGCAGAAATTTCAGTGGGATAAATCCGACAAGTTATACAAACTCACTTAAGAAGAGACCTGATATATCTATTTGATGCCTAAAAAATGTGAGAGTTAAATTTAAATTAAATTAAGCAATTTACAGCCAGTTTGGCTGTATTTATCCCAAAACAAAGATCTGATTAAGACATAACATACCATTAAGACATCACATACCTTCATTATTACTGCATTACTGTATTATTTCACCAAAGAAATTATGTATTTGGTTTTAAAATTTCATATTTCTGTTTTACTGTGTTCATTACTTCTTAGTATCAGAATAAAGAACAACAATAACAATTTATCCTGAAGGTTAGCTTTGTTCTGCAAAGTTCATTAGCTTAATCTGAACCTAATCATCTAGAATCTTTACATTGTTTTTGGATGAAATAATCCTAGCATATAGGTCAACTAGTATATTTCTAGTTTTACATAATGCACAATTTTTAAAGTTTCTTCTATTATTTTTACTAAAAATATCATTTTATAGGAACTACATCCCCAAACAATAAAATGATGAATATATCTATTTAAAATCCACCTTTAATAACCTGAGTTTGCACTGCATAATCCTTTCAGAATAAATATCATTAACAGATTTAGTACTTCATAATAAAGTTCCAAAGGTCAAGTTCAAATTGAATTTTCTCATAAAACCTATGAGGAGATTGCATTTTCTCACATATTTCTATAATATCACTAAAAAAGAGATAATATCTTTATTGATTGGACCTCTAAAAATATATTGTCTTGTCTTTGTATTACTGAAATTCAACTGTCTTTCATCTGTGTGTAAAGAAAGTTAGTTATTCATATCTGCAATTTAAGCCTCTTAAACTTCTGACAAAATTTCCTGAGCTCAACATCACTACCGCTTTCTTTCTTTTTATTTTGAAAAAAACAAAGCTGGCTTTTTTGTGAAATTTGACCTGCCCTAATAAAGGTCTCACCATAGTATGCATGTTTGGGTCGCTATCCAATATGCAGTTTACTCACCAGATAAAATTTTACCTGCAAATATGTTTTCAATCAGTGCATAGAGCAAAACTTTAGAATGAGCAAAATGGCTCTCAAATGGCTAATTCCATTCTCAGCTGTCAGGTGTAGTCACACAGTACATGAACACTGGAAGCTCTTCAATCATCAGTAGCATCCAGCATTGTAGGGCCACAACATCCAGCATTGTAGGAGATGAATGATTCTCAAAGAGATTAAAAATCAGAAATTTTGGGCAACACAACATCAAGTTTTTTTATTGTTATTATTTCTAGAGACCACATAGATAGATTTTCTCCAAGATGATCTAGTTCTAATCTGTTATTTCATGTCTTCCAAAGGGTACCCCCATGTGATAAACTCAGGTGCTGGGTTGCAGGAGGAAAGGGATCTTTCCCAAGGACTCAAGGAAGACTTGCCTCTTAGCTCTTTTGGAAAGACGCCCTCCATCCTGCAACTCAACACCAGATTCCACCACAACTCATAATTTCAGTAAATTAATCCATCCACTTGGCTGCTGGTCATTCTCTTTTCCTCTTTCCTTCTATCTTTCTCAGCATTAGATCCTTCTCCAGAGCACCCAGTCCTCCCATAATATGTCCAAAGTAGGATAATTTGAGTCTCATCATTTGTGTATTGCATAATAACTCTGGAGTTTATTTGTTCAATGATCCATTTAGCTTGTTTTTGGGGCTGTTCACCATATAATATACTGAGGAGTCTTCTCCAACATCAGTGTTCAAAAGCACCAATTCTCTTCCTATCCTGCTCCTAAATTTCCCTATGACATCCATAAAGTGTCTGATCTCTGTAGGTATTAACTAACTGTATTATTCTCTGTTACGAGAACCACATCTGTGGTTTTCCTCTAGAGAAATGGGACATAGCAGGAATAAAAAGGAAAATCTTTGAAAAAAAGAAATAAATAAATTATGTTTGACCAGGTGGATTACAATCCAGAATTTTGAAGGAGCTGACAGATGTGATCTCAGAAACATTGAACCTAGTGCACTGGGGAACTACTAGAGGACTGGAAAAGAACTGACATGGTTCCCATGTTCAAAAACGGGGAAAAAATGGATTCAGGAAACTACAGATCAATCAGCTTGATAGTAATACCTGGAAAGATCCTGGAAAAGATAATCAATACCTAGAAGCAAGCAAAGTTATTTCTGGAAGCCAACATGGGTTTATCGAAAACAGATCATGCCAGACAAATCTTACTGCATTCTTTGGTAAAGTGATTAAATTAGTGGACCAGCAAAATGTTGTGGATATAATATATTTGGATTCCAGCAAGGTGTTTGACAAAGTAGACCACAACCTACTACTTGGTAAGATAGAAATAAATATCAGCAACATATGGATTCATAACTGCCTGACCAGCTGCACTCAGTGTATAATCCTTATTGGAGTTATATGGAGGGAACCATGAAGTCAGGTAAATTCTGTGTCCAGTTTTGGTCACCAAGATATAAAAAAAACTATGGAGAGTCTAGAAAAAGTGCAGAGAATAACAACAAAGATGATTAAGGGACTGGAGACTAAAACATATGAAAAATGACTGCAGGAAATGGGTCTGTCTGTTTAGTGAAGAGAAGGACTTGGAGTGACGGGATAGCAGTTTTTTAATATTTAAAGGACTGTCACAAAAAATAGTGGGCCAACCGATTCTCCAAAGCACCTGAGGGCAGGTCAAGAAGTAATGGATCAAAACCTATCCAAGATAGATACAATCTGGAACTAAGAAGAAATTTATAAAAGTGAGAATCATTAATCAGTGGAACGGCTTGCTTCTAGAAATTGTGGATGGTCCATCACTGGAGGTTTTTAAGAAGAGATTGGACAATCATTTTTTTTGGACAGGTATAGGTTCTCCTGCTTGAGCATGTGGTTAAACTAGAAGAAAAACATATGAAAAATGACTGCAGGAAATGGGTCTGTCTGTTTAGTGAAGAGAAGGACTTGGAGTGACGGGATAGCAGTTTTTTAATATTTAAAGGACTGTCACAAAAAATAGTGGGCCAACCGATTCTCCAAAGCACCTGAGGGCAGGTCAAGAAGTAATGGATCAAAACCTATCCAAGATAGATACAATCTGGAACTAAGAAGAAATTTATAAAAGTGAGAATCATTAATCAGTGGAATGGCTTGCTTCTAGAAATTGTGGATGGTCCATCACTGGAGGTTTTTAAGAAGAGATTGGACAATCATTTTTTTGGACAGGTATAGGTTCTCCTGCTTGAGCATGTGGTTAAACTAGAAGACCTCCAAATTCCTTTCCAATTCTTTTATTCACAATTCATGGATGCATTTATTTGTGATTGTTTCAATTTTGTATATTAGCCATGTATTATCAAACATTGTTGTATATGCTGAGTCACCAGCCTACAAGCCAATTATCTTTTTTATGTTTAAATAAAAAGTTGCATCTGCTTAATATTAATCAATAAAATATATAGATTAGCTTTGTGTTTTCAAATATGAAAAAAACATTCAAACAGAAGGTTCTAAGTACTAAATTTTGCAATCTCCAACTTTTTTTGCCTTCTGCTTCATAGAATGGATATTCTGAAATATCCTTGTGTTTGTCTTTTAGGTAGGGAAAAATCATTCAATTATATTTCACTCTTATTAATGCCTGAATCTGAGATAATATATACCACTTCAAGTATAAATGGAAAGAAGTGTGTTAATAACACACAAGGCAACAAATTGCATAGTACAGTTTGTTGCCGTGTGTTAGTTATTTTAAAATTCAGCTGTAAGCCAGATGATATACATTGGGATGACTGTAAATTTTCATTATCTAATGTTATTTTATTATTGCCAGGGACTGAAATAAAGAATATTATTACTACTACTACTGCAATTATGGCATATGGTAGATTGTGACTATTAATGTGGTGGTATATAATATAACTTAATCAAGGAAATAAATACTTCTTTAAAAATTATTAATATGATGTATAAAGATTTAGATGAAAAAAATGGGAATTTATAAATATATGAAGACATGAGGTTATCGTGCAGCAAAAAGAGATTACTCTTCTACATTGGCATGACAGTGAGACTACCTATTCACAATATTAGATCAATGACATGTGTTCATTTCCTGTTTTGAAATGGTTCTTCATTGCTAAAACTTGCTCTCCACTGATGTAATATAAAGACTGATTAATATTGTTCTGAATGGTCAGGAAGTAGTCATAAAAATGCTGTGAAAATGTCAAAAATGGCTAGGCTGCAGTGTTACTAAATATTCAGTGAATGTAGAATTTCTATTGCATATCAACCATAGAAGGGAACAAAATAGATAATAGGTTTATTGAATCTAAGTTCCAATATAATTGCCTCTTTAGTAGACTTCTTAGTAACCGTAAAAATATCCAGATCTATCCACAATTGATTACAATGCTTTCTCAGTGGAATAAACAGGAAGACATCTGTGTCCTAGTGTTTGATCTTGGATCGTAAATAACTTTTGATCCATATTCTAATTAGGGCTATTAGGAATGTGCTACTGTTCCAGGGAAGCTGTAGGCTTAAATTAGAGTTGGTTAGTACAAGTCAGTAAATAAAAAGGTCATCTCAGAATGGCAAATGGAACAGAATTATTTAATCTGACTCTCCACTTATCCTTCTTGTCTGCCCTCCACATACTGTTCCTACTCCTGTGGGACTTGAATAAATGTAAATTATCTGAGGAAGGATAGGCCACAAGATTATTCCTGTTGTTGGTTTTTTTTTTTTTGGACTTTACTTTGAAGAGCCAAGTTTGCAAGCCGCCATTGATATCCAAGTACATGTAGAATTGCAGTAGATACATGTGAGTGTTTATTGAACATTTCTTGACTCAAAGAAATTGTATAATGAAGTAAACACTCTCTTGAATTATGGAATGTTTTGCACAGATATGGAGTTGAAAGTTGGGTGATGAAAGCAAAAGAGAGGAAATAAGACAGGAAGTGAAGCATACATGCAAAAAAGTGGAATGTGTAGCAAATGATTCGACAGTAAATATAGAGAGTAAGACCAGGATATGATATTATTTTGGGTGCTTAATGTATTTAAAGATAAAAGTATAAAGATTGCTTCTGGTGACATTAGAAATATAGTATGTTGGTGTGAATGTTTATTTTTCTTTACTTTATTGAAGGTTAGAAATTAACAATATAAATAAATAAACCCAAACAGTTAAAAAAAAGGAGAGAACAAAATATTTTTAAGTTATATTTGATATTAACTGTTGCCTCGTTTTAAGTAACAATACATTTTAAATAAAGTAAACTTGGCTACCATGTGGGTGGGTTTGTGATTTGTGATTTTCCTTTCAAAAATCCTTATAATAGGAAAGGACATGTTGTATTCTATCAATTTCCCTGGTTCCTTTGGTTAAGAAATGGAGATGACCACCACCCCCTAGAATTGGACACAACTGCAGAGGGAAAACCTTTACCTTTATGAAGACAAATACAATGAGACAAATAATAGCGTGGATGGGAAGATGTTATGTCAGGCCCTGAAAAATTCTTTCCTCAAGCTAGAGAAAATAAGTGTCTACAGATATCTGACAAGTTCCTAGCAGTCTATGCCTAGAGCTCTGAGAAAGTGAACTCGATTTGGACAAACATTCAATATTGTTCAGACATTGAAGCCCTAGTTAGCTTGGACATACTCCAAATTTTGTAAGGAAGCTACAGTTACCCCAAACATTTCAAATTTCTGTTCTATCATTATTGCCCACAATGACATTTAATTGTCTGTTTAGGCCTGGCTATACATCCAAGTATAACCAAGGCTGAAATGCTTTTTGTGATCAGCTTAGATCTTTGATTAATAAAAGGCTTTTTAACTGGGTGCCACTCCATTAAAACAAACGGCCATCTGTAGGCCTTTAAGACTTATATTTATAGACATGAATAAAGACTCATTTATTTCTTTGACCTTCTCTTTACTTCATGGATTCTTAGCTGACTATTTATCATTTTATTCATTTTGGTAGTTTGGGTTTTCAGTATAATGCTTTCTGAAAGGGAGGTAACACTAAAGGTGGACTAAAAACATTTTAGATTAATAAAAACAAATGCAATTCTTAATGCTGTTAGGCACCATCTTATTAATTCGATTGCAGAAAGAGATAAAAACTAATTGACTCTCCAGTCCTGATGTTAGTTAAGATGCCAGAAAACATTATCTGTGTTATATAACACTGACATTGAATTTATCACCACTCATCTCAAGAAGCTGTTTCAAGGAAATATTTGAAGGAACAGAGTTTTAAAGGGTCACTAGTGATATCTTTTAAGAAGCAGCTATAATCCTGAAAGCAACACTTCACAGACTGAATGCTATAATAATTCCCAAACACTGTAAATTTTAAACTGTTTATGAGGCATTATGAAATGCAGTTGAGTTCAATTTACTAATTTCAATTAAATATAAGGATGTGTTATTAGGGAATTCCAGTGTTCCTTTAATCAATTTACTTTTTCTCTTGTTCCTAACATTTGTTGTTGTAGTTGTTCAACTATGTCCAAATATTACAAAGCTATCAATTGTTTTTCAATTCAGAATGAATTTGAAAGCAACATGCAGCCCTAATTTTTATATCTTGTTGACACCTTCCTAATACCTTTGAATTGTTTGGAGACTCTAGATTAAACTAATGCTATCAATTCTGGAACCCATGATTGGAAAGGAAAAAGAAATGAATTCCCTGTCACCATTTGGATGAAACCACTGATTTCTAAAATATTGCACTTTCTTCTACTAAAGGTATCCTATGAAACACTATCTCCCAGGTTAAATATCTGTTACCAACTTATTTTTCTACTTTGTTTTCAGAATAATAGAATAACAGAGTTAGAAGGGACTTTGGTGGTCTTCTATTCCAACCCCCTGACCAAGAAGGAAATCCCATACTATTCCAGACAAATGGTTGCTCAATATTTTCATACAAGCCTCCAATAATAGAGTACCTACAACTTCTGGAGGCAAGACATTCCACTGATTAATTGTTCTCCCTGACAGGAAATTTCTCTTTAATTCTAGGTTGGATCTCTCTTTGATAATCTTCCATCCGATAAATCCTGTCTTGCCCTCAGGTGCTTTGGAGAATAGGTTGACCCCTTCTTCTCTATGACAGACTCTCAAACACTGGAAGACTGCTACCACGTCACTGCTTGTCTTTTTCTTGGTTAGATTAGACATATCTAGTTCCTGCAACCCTTCATCATACAGTTTAACCTCCAACCTCTTAATCATCTCTGCATTCTTTCCAGAGTCTTAACTGCTGTATTGTGGTGAACAGAACTGGACATAATATTGCAAAAGTGTTGTTTTACCTGTGCAGTATAAAGTGGAAATAATGCTTCAGTTGATGATGATATTATCCCACTGTTGATGCAATCTAAGATTGCACTAGTTTCTTTGGCAGCTGCAACACAGTGCTGGCTCATACTTAAGTGTTTGTCTACTAAGACATCTAGATCTGTTCACAGTTACTGCTGTTGAGCTAGTTAGCATTTATTCTATACCTTTGTATTTGGTTTTTCTTGTCTAAGTCTAAGTTCTTACTTTTGTCACCACTGAATTATATTTTGTTGGATCTTGAGTCTATCTTCTAAAGTGTTGGCTAGTCCCCCTAGCTTAGTGTCATCTGCCAATTTGATGAGTTCCCCTGCTGTCCCCTCATCTAAATCATTTATAAAGATGTTGAAGAGTACTGGGCCTAAGACAGAACCTTCAGATACCCTACTGCATGGTTCCTTCCATGTAGATGTAGCTCCTTGTGAGGACTACATGACGAATGCAGTCAGTCAGCCAATTGCAAATCGATCTTGTAGTGATGCTGTCTATCTCACATTTTTCTATCTTACCAAGAAGCAGGTTGTGGTCTACTTTGTCAAATGCCTTATTGAGTCTAAGTAAACTATCTACACAATATTTCTCTGATCCACTAATTTAGTCAGTTTGTCAAATAATATAATAAGGTTTGTCTGGCATGATCTGCTTTTGACAACCAATGTTGGTTGTCAACAGCTTTTCTTGTTTCTATGTGTTTGCAGGTCTATTGTTCCTTTTCCCCCCAGGATCTTCCCAGGTATTGATGCCAGGTTGACTAGTCTCCAATTTCCTAGATCCATTCTCACCCACCCACCCCTTTTTTAATATTGGGACCACATCAGCCCTTTCCCAGTTCTCAGGTAGTTCCAAGTGCTTTGGTGCTCCAGGTGCTTTGAAAGACTATGGTTCAATGGATCTGAGGTCACATCTACCAGCTACTTTAGCTCATACCAATGTTCTTTATATTATGTTCATCCAAAAAGTATAATATAGTATAATATAGCCAATGGTGGGATTCAGCCAGTTTGCACCACTTTGGCAGAACCAGTAGCTATTTTTTGTTGCCCAGCCCAGATGGACTTCCAGAAGTGGCATCCACACAGAGAACCAGTTGTTCACATATTTGAATCCCACCACTGAATATAGTTATCAAATCACCATCTAGTAGTTATTAACATTTCAGATAGAATAAAAACAAGGTCAAGTCTGAATGCATATGTGTAACGAATGTAATCTGAAAATGTTGTTGTAGTACCTGCTTTTGGCATCAATAATGTGTACAGCATTCACTTGGAAATGAGATTCTGTAATACTGGTTCAGTAATACACCATAAAATGAGATTCAGGAGTAAAATATTACTATTTCTTGAGAAGAACCTGATTGATTTGAGAGTGCATAATCAATAGCTGGCCATAAAATGGCAAGATTTGGCCTGTAAACAAATGCATTGTGTCATCAAAGCAGTAATATATCAGATGAGTTCCCTTGGTTTCACATATGAGATTTGTGGATATGTATTTCCAATTTTTTTTTAAAAAAATTACACTTTACAAAGCTACATTTTATAGAGGCAAGATATTATTGTTGCAAAAGAGCTTCTTTTTAATGTTAGAAATATTAATAAAACTTCTAATTTCCTGCTATTGCATGAACACCATTTACTCTTTAAATCAATTCCACTTTAGAGTTCATATTGTTCAAATCCTTCCCTTTCCTTCCCTTCCCTTTCCTTTCCTTTCCTTTCCTTTCCTTTCCTTTCCTTTCCTTTCCTTTCCTTTCCTTTCCTTTCCTCCAAGTAACAAAAAAAATATTGTGTGATTCCAAACTGAAAGAATTAAAAACACAATAAAATAATGTTTGGATGAAAATCACTCAAATACAGTATGGGATCTATACTGTTTGCATTTTTCAACCTAGTTCAGTTTTAGAAACAAAATATAGCACAGCGATTTAGGCAGAATTCTTTGATTAGTAGAGTAATATCAAGTCTTGGATTATAATACCATCGTATATCTGTTTGGCATTCTATATAATAACAACATCACCAGAATCAGGACTTGCATACCACCCAATAACTAATGTACTGTCCTATGAATGATTAACATATCCTCATAATTAGAATATATGTTTGTGGCTACTAAATACATGCCTCATATTTCAACATCTGAAATATCTACAGGAGCTTCAATAAATATACCATAACGTATTTGAGGACAAAATACAGTGCAATCAGAGCAAAATGAGATTGACATAACAACCATAAATGGAATTTAAATTTGAGAATGTAATGAGTGCTGACACCTATTTACACCATTACTATAACATAGATTGCTTGCAGTCTGATGGCATCACTGTTCCTACCAGGCAAATATGTATTTGCTGAAGGTGAAAATGTCATTTAAAGAGGTGATACTTTTGAAATAGTCTCAGCAAGATGCCACACACAGTTCATGCATCTCAGAATAAATCTCTGCAACTATATACACTGGCTACAGAAATCAAACTGTATGGTTTGTTAGTTTATGAGATTTATGTCCATTTTTGGAGGGGCATGGCTGAGGGTTCATCTTGTGGAGAGATGTTGTGGGAACTTCTAAATCAAATGAGGATGGAAGCTGGATTATGTCCTTAGTGTTTGTCAGCTTAGGGGGCACTGTGTGATGAAGCCCTTTGTCTTTCAGTTGTTTCTCAGAGGCTGGGTCAGTCAGTGCAGTTACTCCACTCTCAGCCTGTGTGACAACACCTTTTTTTACTGTTGAGGTAAAGGCAGATTGTTGATTAAATATCTTGTCACAAGGTTGCGTGTTTAGTGGATCCAAATTAAATAGAGGCTTTGCTGTAGATTGGGTTGTTGTCAGTGCCTCTTTTAGGTCGTCCAATCTTTGAATGATGTTAACTTGCTCAGGTTCTGGCAATGCACTGAATAGGTCAATCAACATTTCCTCTGGCACATCCTCAGCAGTTCCTGCAGCTGTGGGTAACACAGTTCGTATATTGCTTCTTTGCTTTCTCAGGGTCAGTTCAGTTGCAGCAGCCTCAGGCTTAGTAGTATGAGGGCTGTTGCAGCCTAGATTTAAAGCGACAGTTCCCTCTTGGTGACGCTGTTTCAGGAGTGGGCACACTTTTTCTGAGCAAAAGACCCTTATTGGAAATATAGAGAAAAAGCTCAGAAAGGGCTTCATTCTGAAGAGCATGGAGGGAATTGTGGACTGCTTGAATGATAGGAGAATTCTCATACATTGTGTTCTTGCTGGCAGCCACTCTACATGTAGTAGATCTATCAGAGTGGATTCACAGCGGAGCAGCTGGCTCAGGGACAGCCTAATAGCTTTCCTATTGCTCCAACGCCCTCTATTTACTCTCTTGTCATAAATTTGCAAAGTAACCTGGTTAGTTTGCAGACTGTAGTTATATTGGTCATCTCTTAGACCTTTGCCTGATTGAGTGTTTTCTCTGTAGGTGTTCAAATTTTTGGGAGGAGAACAAGGTCCTTCTCTACTTTCACCTTCTGAGTTAGCCATCCCATGTCTGTCCATGGTTATCCTCCCAAGTCCTTCCACAGTATTTGGGTGGCTCCTAACAAACTCTGCAAAAGACTCTTTCAGACAATCAACTTTATCCATGACAATTGACAAGAGATTATATATTGAGTTTACAGTTTGGGCTGTAAGCAAACATTGTCTAGAGAGGAAGTCTGTCACATTTTCCCCCTTCAAATTTGCTACATCTCCCTCCTGTGTAAAAGAGGCTGTTGCCAGATTCCAAGGAGGGGAGCCATTCTCCAAGAGGGAGGAAGACAACTCCACACGCCGTCTGCTCTCCACTTCGGCCTGTAAGTCCCATTCCAATGAGTCACATAAATTAACTTTATCTGATAAGGTGCCTGCGAATGAGTTACTTACTGGAGCAGACTGTCTGTTTGCAATATAATCCTCCATTTTCTGCTGCTTCAAAGGCTTGGATATACTTTCTGCTGCAGAGTGCTGTCTCTTCCTTCTTTTCCCCATTCAGGTTTGTTAAAACAGGTTTAAAAATAAGTTTAAAACTATGGTTTAAAAAGTTGAAATGGGTTAAAAATGGGTTTAAAAAGTTTAAAAGAGGTAGGTTAAAATACAATATTAAAAGAGGTTAAAAAGTTAAAATAAAAATAAAGTAAAATAAAATAAAACCTTTACTTTTGGAGGAGCTCTTTACAGCCTTTGCTGCCTCTCCACCATCTTGGCTCCGCCAAGTTTATGAGAGATTTTGCACTTAGCCCTCACCAATTTGTAGGCAATTGGGGTTTTTGCAGAAAATGATTAATATTCAAACTCTAGTGCAAATGAAACATTCATTCTGTTATGTACTGACAAGGCGTTCGTAGTGTAATTTACTAATCTTGGAATAAGGAAGGCTCATGGTACTCAGTAGGGCTTAGGTTTGAATATGAATACCCATAGGAAATTGAGATTACATCAAAATCATGACATAGCTATGATGATGTTATGAAAAATCCTGCCTCCGTGCTCTTTTGACCTTATTTCTGAAGCAAGTATTGTAGGCCACAGTATTTGTGTTATCATGTATATTTCATAAGATGACCCTCTTCTCCCTGGTTCTGAACAGACATGCAAAAAACCTGACATTTAGAAAGATGCTAACAGAACAATCACAATGATTAAAAATAGAAAAAAAGCAATTTATTCTTTTGTTAGACAAATCTTAGATTCTCTTCATGAGAGTCAAATATCATCCAATTCAACTGAGCCATCTTTCATAATTGTCATCTGTAAGTAAAATCCATTTTGCATATGGATTAGAATATAATAATAAAAATGCTGATTAAGTGAAGCTTGGTGTTGTCACTGGAACAAATCTGATGTAGATGTCAGAGCTGGTTGAGTCATCAACTGTCATACTAAATTGTATTGTGTTTAAAAGTCGTTCAAGTCTCTGTGAATGCAATAGCCATAGCAAGCAATGTGTCGATCCTTTGTCATCCTGGTTTAGCAAGTTCTGTACCCACCAAATTCAACAGTTTTTTTACTATTGCTTTAAAGAATAATATTATTGTACAAGTAACAGAAATTGGCATTTTCTTATTAGCTATGAACTCCATCAGGTAATATTTCATCTAATGCCCTTCAACCAAATCTATTTCATAAAATTGTTCTGAAGTTAAAATATAAGTTGGAGGAAAGGAGAATGTAATCCATTTACTATGCTCCTTGATAGGACAGTTAAAAATCCTATGACAAAATAAGTGTGAGAAGATTTTGAGGGCTTTCTTATATGCCTTAGCAAAGTGTTATTTTCTGTACTAAGAAAGTAATAGCCAATCATCACAAAACAGGGGGTCTAACACAGCTAAACCCAGAAATAATAAGGATCTGAAATGCACCATATTTGGGACAAATAATCCAACTTTCTTTGCTGCTTTTTCTAAGACCTCAGAAAATGGCCCCTTCCAGGCTCTGTTGCTGTGACTGTGAAGACAGATATTCTTCCCAAGTGCTTTCATCCTAACTCTTGATCTCTACTACCATTGTCCTTTTATTCGGCAGGGGTGGCAAGATTGGCCAAATCCTGCCATTTATTGATACAGATGATTACAGTGATTTTTATATATTTTTTGCAAGGAGATACTAATTGCACTTTTATGCACTCTAAACATATTACTTACTTTTAAATTTGGGATTTGTTATACTTCTTTATGCACTATAAACATGCATCTTAAAGTTGGTGTTCATCTTATAAAAAACAATAATTGCCCATAACTTTTTCTATTTTAATCTAGTTCAGGGGTTTCAAACTGCCGGCCCGTGGGCTGGAGCATCACAGAGAAACCGCGCCCATCCCATTTTCGGCAATGGGAAAAAGTTCCGATACATCGCGCGATGTCACATGACGTCACGAGTTTGACATGCCTGATCTAGTTCAAAGAGCAGAAAATGGAACACTTGGGCTGGGAGTATAATTGATTTGTTACCAGAATGATCTTTATTCAAGTCACAATCTAGCTGTTTCTCTCAATCACGTCATTTCACAATTTCTTTTTCCTAAAAGCTACCCATACATTTCGGACCAGCCAAACAAATTCATTTGGTTTTGATTTTTAAACTTCAATGAAACCAGCATTTCAGCAATTTATCTATTAAAATTTTAACAAGTCAAGCAAATGCTGAATTGAAGTAGGCAAAGAACAGAATGATGGTCTTGATATAGAACTAATATTTGAATAATGCATCACTTTTATTCCTGATTGACATATTAAATACTAAGGCCTTTTTAATGCCACTCATCTAATTAGAGTAGGATGGCTGATATATGGCTGTCCATGACTTCCAACTGCCTACACAATATGGTCAATGGATCATGGGAATTGAAGTTCAGTGATATTTGAAGGACACAAATTATATATTTCTGATCTGCAATATTGATTGTATTAGAGATTATATTGTTGTTTAATATTTTATTTAATTTTTAGTCATTTGAGATGTGTGTTTTGTTCTGAATCACTCACATTATCCAAAACAACACGATTATCTAATTCCAATGTAAAACTTCTCTGAATTTTTTGATGCTATCCTCAAGTTGTTTTAAATACCAATATTAAAGTGTGTATGTTGGAAAAATGAGCATTTCACAGTACAAATATGCCCAAACATTCACATGGGGGGGGGAAATCATAGAAAATCATGCAATTGTTTATTTAGAGAATGTAGAAATGAGAAAGAATGGAAATACATACATAAATGACATGAATTGTAATAGACTGATCTGTACATCCAGAGTTATTTCAAATTGATAGGTAAGATGTTCTCCTCCTTAGGGTTCATTAAAAAATAAGGTTATATGTTTTGGATACAACATTCCTCCAGCAGAAGGAGGAGGCATCATGAACAAGCTTCATACTGTAGCTGCTTTTTTAGGAACCAATACTATGGTGTTGGCAATTGTGATCAGGTGGATCCCAGCTTGTTGAGCTGTATGCACATGCACACCAACCCACCACTCACAAGGCCAGGTTCCCTCCCCCTCAGTCAGGCTGCCAAGCCACAAATGTTGGGACTGTTGACTTACATAACTTTTTCAAATCCCAGATGATTATATTAAGATAGAACTAAAAAGGTAAAGGTAAAGTTTCCCCCGCACATGCGTGCTAGTCGTTTCCAACTCTCGGGGCTGGTGCTCATCTCCATTTCAAAGCTGAAGAGCCAGCACTTGTCCGAGGACGTCTCCGTGGTCATGTGGCCGGCATGACTAGACACCAAAGGCGCACGGAACGCTGTTACCTTCCCACAGTAGTGGTCCCTATTTTTCTACTTGATGAGTAACAGGCGCTCACTCTGTTACGCGGCACTTGGGATTCGACCCGCCAAACTGCCAACCATTTGATCGACAAGCTCAGCATCCTAACCCACTGAGCCACTGCGTCCCTTGTAAGATAGAACTAAATAGCATTAAATCTATTAAATGAGTGAGAATCTTTCATTTGTGGTTAAAATCACATTTTACCTTAATCCTGGAAAAGAATAGTTTGAGAAGTACACATAGAAAAGATAGATGGCTTCCCTTTAGATGATATAACAGCTATGTTTAATGATTATTCCAAGATGGAGTTTAGATTAAGAACCCTTGATGAAGATTGTCAATTTGATCAGAACAGAATAACAAGCTCAGAGTCTTTAGGGGCACAGATTTGCAGCAAAGGTGAGTCACATACTTAAAACATCTCACTCTGCCAAAAATAACACAGGATGATGTTATTAGCATATTTCAATGTAATCTCTTCGGCAGTATTTCAAAGAAGGTAAACACAAATATCATATTCAGACAAGATGTTTTATGTGGCTCTGGAATAATTAAAACACCAGTCTGTATTCTACTCCAGTGCAGTTATTACAACAATGTTAATTTAGAGTAGACATTGAGTCCATAACTGATATATATACAGTAATACAAATAGATTCCACAATAAAATGATTAAGGTGCTGGCTTAGATACCAGCAGACTGAGTTCTAGTCCATGAAAGCCATCTGGGTGACTTTGGGCCAGTCACTCTGTCTCAGCCCAGTCTACCTCACAGGGTTGTTGCTGTGTGGAAAATAGGAGGAAGGGGCATTATGTATATTTTCCACCTTGAATTATTTATAAAAAATAATAAAGTAAATATAAAAATCAAACAAATAAATAAACAAACCCATTTTACTTAGATTGAACCAGACACACATAGAATGTAAAAATAGGTAGAGAGGAGAACAAGCAGGGGTTTCTTTTAAGCCAGGGGTCTTCAGACTTGGCCCTTTTATGACTTGTGGACTTCAACTCCCAGAATTCCTCAGCCAGTTTTGATATTCTGATTATACTAACATTCTGAAAAACATGTAATCTGAAATGTAAAACATTGACATTGGTAGAACCCCTTCCCTCTAAAAAATACATATAAAATCTTTTTATCCAATTTCTTTGAAATTTGACATATTTAGTGTCTTGTGGTTAAGATGACAATATGTCTTGCACATTTTCTGCCATTTTGATGGGAAACACTAAGGTTTTAAGCACTGCACCATGGCTGCTGCTGCATTCCATTCACCATTTAATACTGAAAGCAAATAACATGCAAAACTGTTGGAGAAAGGGAGAAATAAAACAGAAAAATGAAATGAGCTGAACCATCAGATACACAATGAAAAAATAATAATATGGGCCCTCAAAAATGAAATGGGGAAAGCAAAACAATAAAAATGAGCTGACATCTCATGTTCTTCAAGACTGCTTTGGTCTTTCTTTGCATGGCAAAGAATTCACATTAATTAATGCTGCAACTGTGTTCATAAAAATCAAGCACTAATGTTTACTTCCCTTCCTTGGATTCCAGGATTTCTGCCAGCAGTACATTACAACTAATGTAGTACAAGGGATTTTTGAGGAACATTGTTAATAGCAGCCCAGTTTTCTGTTGTAAAGTTAAAGTTCCCGAGTTGCTCATACTCTGCCCTTTCCCCCAAAATGATGTGACAGAGTAGATCTATTAAAAATATATATAAGCAGTGTTGTAAGACCAACATTTCAATTCTGATAAGAGCAAATAAAATATATTGTATACTGGCAGATGTAATAGGGATATATTTCTTTCTTACGGGATTTGAGAAAAGGGAAATTGCATCCCAAGCTTGTAATAATTTCAACTAACTGACTCAGTAAATATTTATTCATATATGCATACTAGAAACAAGCTCAAATGAGGTTTTGAATCTTGGCTATTAAATATATGTGAAGTTTAACCTCTAAACATGAGTGTATTTTTTAAGTGTATGGAAACTTGCTCCCACACATGAAAAATGATATTTTTATAATAGAGGTGATACAGTCAATATTTCTAGGACCAAGATTTTTTTAAATAGTTGATGTTTGAAATAATTATTATATTTCTGTAAATGTAAAGACACCCTCAAGTTGAACACAAATCTTTGTAACACTAGGACCCATCACAAGTTAGTTGCACAATTTTGGTTGTTGAATAAACCAAGTTATTCCAAACTTTTGGAAAATTCCAACTTTCGGAAAATGCAAAATTAACTCAATGTGTGCCACAAAAACTTCTAACAAACCATATCAAAGTCTTTCTCAGCATCCAAATCAACTGGGGATGTACCTGAAGGATTATGTTTACTCTACTTTAGTGAGATCATTAAACATCATTCAATGTATAGCTGTTAAAAAAATGTGATATTGCCTTTTTTAACCAACCTATGGCAGGCATAATCAATCAACATAACATCAACAAAGTTGTAAATATAGTTTTGAATAATCCTAAACGGGGATGACATGAGGAATATTTTATTAATCCATCTAAAAATTGGATTAACAATCTGAATGTGAAATCTACTTTTTTTAAAAATAATTTTATTCAAATACAAATAATACAAACACAATACATATAAATCTAAATAAAAAACAATATAAAAATACAAATATTACAGTGCACCCACCCCCCTGGAGACCATTTTTATTACCTATATTTCTTCTCATATAACTGCTAACAATATACAATATATTTCAATTGTGCCCTTATCCCCTCCAAAACAGCATACATTTCTGAGTAGGTTTATTCCCTTTGACTTCCATCAACACTGATTTTATAAAACCCTCCCATATTTCATTATAATTATTTACTTTAATCATCCATTTTTAAAATTTAATTTCTGTTGTTAATTTATCATTTATTGCCATATTTCATTATACCATTCATTTCGTTGAATAACACAATTCCATATCCAATATTTAGCCATTACTAATCTAGCTGCATTATCAAATTTACAATCAATTCCTTTTTTCCTTCATTTATATCTTGTTTTTCCACCAGTAACAGTAATGCAATCCTCAGTAACATATCTAAATTTACATTCAAAAATTCTCTAATTTCCCTAAACCCCATGTCCCATATCTTTTGTGCGCTAGCACAATCCCACCACATACAGTATGTTTATGTTCCAATCTCTTTCTTGCACTTCCAGCAAATATTTGTATATTTAACATCTATTTGATTTAATTTACGTGGTGTTAAGCACCACCTCCACATCACTCTATATCCATTTTCCTTAACTCTAACTGAATGTGAAATCTATGACAGTAATATTTTGCTATGAATAGAAATTGGATTTTTAATGGATAGCATCAGAATGGACAATTTTAGGTACGTAATTCAACCTCCCATTCAATGAAGAAATCTAAATTAAAGCATTCAAGAAAGCTGACTGTTTACCTTCCATTTGAATAGATTCAATGAAGAGATAGTTATTATTACCAATCTGGGTAATGGTTTACACCAGCTAGCATGTGAACTTTAATTTGATTTTCCTAATTCCTAATACTTTTATCTGTCTGAAGAGAGTTACTATATCCCATCTGTTGTGTCTGTAAATAGTTGCAAACATGTAAATAGCAGGTTGCAAAAGAAGGTTCTTGAAGCGGGAGATTCTGGTGCAACTATTGGTTGAAGTTGCAAAGAAGCGGGAAAATAGCGTTTGATGATTGGTTACAGTTTAAACAGTTCTAGTATAAAAGCTTGAAACATTTGACAGTTGTCAGTTGACTTATGTGTATTGAATAAACTCTTTTCATTGTGAACCACTCTGAGTCATTGTCTACCTGAACCAAACAACTGGCGACGAAGGTGGGATAGACGGCAGACCAGAGAAGGTTCGGCGGAACAGCTGCGCAAAGGCGGCAATTTTGAAAAGAAGTTACAGTCAACCACAAGCGGCCGCGGCGGAATCAACAATTCTCCGAATGGCGCAAATCGGGTCCTTAAAAGAATTCGACCCAAGTTTCCCAGAGGACTGGGAAGAATATGTAGGACAGGTCGAAGGATTCCTGCTTGTTAACGGGATAACGGATGACCAAAAAAAGGCAGCAGCGTTACTGACAATTTGCGGCACACCAGTATATCGGATTGCTGTAGGACTTTGTCAACCACAGCCGGTCTCAAGTGTTCCGTATGCCGATCTGTTAGCTAAACTAAAAGTACATTTCACGCCAAGGAGATCCGAACTCTTTTGGCGTCGTATTTTCGAAAAAAGAAACCAGAGGCCGGGCGAATCGATTCAAAAATTCGTTGCTGCAGTCAGAGAAGCCGCAGTACGATGCAAGTATGACAACTTGGAAATCAGAATTCGGGACCAAGTGGTACTGGGCTTGCGAGACGAGCATCTACAAAATAGAATAATCGCCAAGCCCACCGGCGATTTGCAAGAAGTACTGGATGAACTATTAACGTATGAATCCACCGGGTACCGCAACCCACCCCCCCCGTAGTAGCATGGCTGCGTCTGCCGAAATCAATCAAGAAGGCCTTGTGGACTGCGGGGAGGTGGACCAGCAATGGGAAGATGACATCGCTGAAGTCACCAGATGGTTTGGAAAAATGGCGCCAAAACCATCCCGAAGCGACGGGCCTGAACCGAACCGCCAATTCCAAACCGCAACACCACAACGACAAGCAACAGCGACCCAATGACAATGGAAAGACACCGCAACGAGACCGCGCGACAACGACAACCGATGTGGCAGCTGCGGGGGAAACCATCCCCGCGCAACTTGCAGATTTCGTACCGCCAGATGTAGATCGTGTGGGAAGACCGGCCACATCCAAGCCATCTGCAGGGGTCGTGCACGCGACAATCGCCTACATGAAGTCGACATTTGGCCCGAAGGTAAGGTAACCCCTTACTATAGCGGCAAAGAGACCCCTAGACCGTGGGCTAAATTTCTGAACCGTGGGGAGGTGGCATGAGTTAATCATAGTAGGAAGGGAAGGATTAATAATTTTCCGGAAGGAAAATTAAAAATCATAGTCCAATTGCAAGGGGTTCCTTGCAAAATGGAAATAGATTCAGGGGCCTCAGTGTCCATAATATCTAGTGAAACCTTGGAAAGGATTGAACAGATAAGTGGCAGAAAAATTCCACTTAGTTCAACCAAAATCCAATTAACCGACTTCCAAAAAACCCCAATAAAAATAAAAGGAAAAATTACCCTTAGTGTTAAATTTAAGGGGTTTAAGGGAGCCTTAGATTTAATAGTTACTGAAGGCCATAGGACTAGTCTAATAGGCCTTAACTGGTTCCCTGCCCTGGGCATTTGGATAGGGGGAATAAATACAGTTAGTAAAAATAAGACCCTCGAATCAGTCTGCAATGAATTCGCAGACGTATTCGATGGGTCTTTAGGTAAATACAAAGGGCCCCCAATTAAATTTAATTTAGACCCGTCAGTTAAACCCATCAGGCTTAAGGCCCGAAGGGTGCCTTTCGCCCTGAAGCAAAAAATCGAGGCCGAGCTCGATAAGCTTGTAGGCCAAGGCGTCCTAGAACCAGTCGAGGGTGGTTTGTGGGAAACGCCGATCATCACACCCCTTAAACCTAACGGGGATGTGAGGATCTGCGCTGACTACAAAGCCACCCTGAACCTGGGAATGAAAAAACACGCTTACCCGGTCCCGACGGTGAAGCAGGTCCTCGCCACGATACAGGACGGCGCCATATTTGCCAAGTTAGACTTGGCGCAGGCGTACTTGCAATTAACTGTTTCTGAAGCGGCTGCAGAAGCTCAGACGATAGTTACCCACAAGGGGGCGTTCCGAGTCCACAGACTGCAATTTGGTATTGCAGCAGCTCCAGGCATCTTTCAAGAAGTCATGGAGAGGACCTTAAAGGGCATACCTGGTGTATGCCCTTATTTTGATGATGTCTTGATAGCTGGAAGAAATGAAGAAATATTAGCAGAGCGTCTGGAACAGGTATTGGAAAGGTTTAGGAGGGCTGGACTGAAATTAAAAAAGGAAAAATGTTGCATTGGGGTTAAGTCCACTGAATTTCTAGGATTTAGGATAGACAAAAATGGAATTCATCCTACCCCTGATAAAATCAAGGCAATTAAATTGGCACCAGAACCAAGAAACAAGGCTGAATTACAAGCCTTCCTTGGATTAGTTAATTTTTACCACACATTCGTGCCACACAAAGCTGCCATAGCAGAACCTCTTCATAGACTTTTAGATAAAAAAAACCCCGTGGCAGTGGCTTAACAAACATAGAGTTAGTTTCCAAACATTAAAAAATATTCTTTCTAGCCAATCAACAGTAACCCATTTTATTGAAAATAAACCAATTTATTTAGCTTGCGATGCTTCACCTTATGGTGTGGGGGCTGTTATCAGCCACTTGGACAGTCATGGCGTTCAAAAGCCAATCGCATATTATTCCAGGACGCTTACCAAAGCAGAGCGGAATTATGCACAGATCGATAGGGAAGCATTAGCAATCGTGGCAGGAGTAAAAAAGTTCCATGATTACCTTTATGGTAGGAACTTTACCATACTCACTGATCATAAACCTTTATTGGGACTGTTTACAACTGATAAACAGACACCCCAAATAATGTCACCCAGAATGCTGAGGTGGTCAATTTTCCTCTCAGCATATTCATTCTCCCTTCAACACAGACTGGGCAAGGAAATGGGACATGCAGACGCCCTTAGCAGACTGCCATTAAATAACACTGAGGAAGACCCTGCTCCTGTGGGACAAATAATGTCTTTACAGGACATTCCTGATTGCCCCTTAACCGCTAAAGATATAGCTGTGGCAACAAATAATGACCATATCCTAAAAAGAATTATGGCCTGGGTCCTTAGTGGGTGGCCAAGTACTAACCCGGATGCCAAGTACATTCCCTATTTCAGAAGAAAGGATGAACTATCATCCCATTTGGGATGTGTTCTGTGGGGAAACCGTGTTGTCATTCCTGAAATCCACAGACCTACAATTTTACTAGAACTACATGAGGGCCACCCTGGAATGGTACGTATGAAGGCATTGGCTAGGAGTCACTTATGGTGGCCAGGACTTGACAAGGACATTGAAGAATGTGTTTCTAATTGTTATTTGTGTCAGCGTTCTAGACCTGAGCTGCAACACACACGTACTCATAAGTGGGAGTTAGCCAGGAATCCTTGGTCCAGGATTCATATTGATTTTGCTGGACCTTTCCAAGGGTTAACCTTTCTTGTAGTAGTGGACAGTTTCTCTAGATGGCTAGAGGTAATACCCGTCAGTTCAATGACTTCTGGTAAAACAATACAAGTCTTAAGGGGCCTCTTTGCCACTCATGGGTTACCTGATGTAATTGTGTCAGATAATGGGCCCCAATTCACCTCTGTTGAATTCCAGGATTTCCTCAGGGCCAACTTGATTAAACACACGACATCAGCACCCTTCCACCCGTCCACCAACGGCTTGGCTGAACGAAACGTGAGGACTACTAAAGATGCATTAAAGAGAATCATCCGTGGCGATTGGCACCAAAGACTGGCAGAATTCTTGCTGACCCAACATACGACCCCTTGCACGGCTACTGGAAAAAGCCCAGCAGAAATGAGGTGGGGAAAAAGATTAACCACCAAACTGGACAGGTTACATCCTGACAGACTACCATCAAGTGCGGAACCGGACATTCCAAATAGATCATTCAAAATTGGGGACCTAGTCTGGGCCAGGAATTATACACAAGGGGACAAATGGGTCCCAGGGGTGGTCACTGAAATAAGGGGACCCTTGTCTTACACTATTGAGGGGGAAGGGAATAGGGTTAGCAAAAGACATATAGATCAGCTAAGGAAGAGAACTATTGGTTGCATGCCAGTTGAAGGGGATCAAAGTATACACGGGGGGAACAGTGCATCATGGCTTAGTGATAACAACCTGCCAGTTAGTGGGGAAGCAGAAACTCAAACCAGTCCGTCCACAGATAACCAACAACACAGTCAAATTGACTGGGAGCTGCCCCCTTCGAGTAGACCAGTATTAGCTGAACATCAACATCAAACACAACAACAACAACCACAACTTGTTAGCAGAGAAGCATCTGAGCCAATTAGTCAAGAGTCCAGATCCACCAGTGTAAGCCAACCAAGCAGACATTCTGATAGAGGTGACTTAGGTATCCAAAGCAATAGATATCCATCAAGGGTCCATAGGCCACCCAAATACTTAAGAGACTATGTCCATAAATAACAACAACTGGGGGGTAAGGGGTGTTGTGTCTGTAAATAGTTGCAAACATGTAAATAGCAGGTTGCAAAAGAAGGTTCTTGAAGCGGGAGATTCTGGTGCAACTATTGGTTGAAGTTGCAAAGAAGCGGGAAAATAGCATTTGATGATTGGTTACAGTTTAAACAGTTCTAGTATAAAAGCTTGAAACATTTGACAGTTGTCAGTTGACTTATGTGTATTGAATAAACTCTTTTCATTGTGAACCACTCTGAGTCATTGTCTACCTGAACCAAACACCATCTCAGTCATATTTTCTCAATATCCTTCAGTCTTTTTTTAAGGTTTAGTTTATAGTTCCTTAAACTAGTTGCTTTTCTGTGAATCTGTCCCATTTTCTCTTCTTCTTAGTGTGATAATGAGAATTAGCACAATCCAGACAAAGAAAGTAAAATATAAAAAAATATTTTGTGATCTATAAATTAGGCTTCTGCTTAATGCAGCCTAAAATTTGATTTATCTTTTCTATAACAATCTCACACTGCTGGCTCATATTCAATTGGTGAATCAACTATTTTTCCATTTTTTAAAAAAATATATATTATTACCAAACACCCATATCTGATCCTTACACTGTACAGTTGCACTTTGTTTCTTATTTTCTATTTTATAACTTCAAGGCAGTCTTAAATCCTGATGATTGCCTGGATTAGTCCTTGGATTTTTCTTGGCAATATTTCAGATGTGGCTTACCATTGCCTCCTTCCTAGAGCTGAGAGTGTGGGATTGGCCCAATTACATCCAGCTAGTTTTGTGCCTAAGGTGGGAATAAAACTCAGTTTCCTAATTTCTACCCTAGGGCCTTAATCACTACATGAAACTAGATTTGTTTGTTTCCTAACAATGATTTTTTTTTTAAAAAAATGAATTTTATTTCTATCTTGTAGATTATTTCCTAGATGATCAGCTTTGTGTACTTATTCCATCAATAAAAAGACTGAACAGTAGAAGATACAAGATCCAAGATCCAAAGAGCACACTGCTCTTTACTCTCTCTTATTTGAAGAGAGGTTGCAGGCATATAAAACTTGCCAACCAGATTGTTAGTCGAATTCCACAAAAATATTCACCATTCCAGCAAACTGTGACAGATGTATGAGGAAAGAACATATGTAACTCAGTAGAATTGTAGTGTCCTTGTCCAAGTCAGAAACTGCTTGCTTGCAGATGTTTTGTTACCCAACAAACAAGCTTGAGTTAGTTGAGTGAGGGTGGTCTATGAATGGAATAAAGGTTTGACTGGTAATTGCAGATGATTTTTTTAATGACTGGACAATTTATAGCTGTAATTCCTAACATTTTCACCACAAGTTTCCTATCAATCTTCACCTTCACTTGCTAAAACAAAGCAAGGCTATGGCATACACTTGAAAGATAAACTGGGAAGGTTGTAATTGTGGAACCTGCCTTGCAAGGAAAAAGGGTTTATTCACAGAGAATATGCATATGAAACACTTGTATGCATTCTGGATGGTTCGAGAACTGATAACAGTAACAGAGAGTTAGACATCCTACATAACAAAGCTAAAAGTTAGGAATAGGGGACTTCCGGTTTGCCAACATGGCAGCCTCAGACACTGGAAGGCAAGCTCTCTGTCTTCCACGTTTGGTTTCGTTCCTCTGGGGGACCCTGGAAAGGGTTGAAAGTCAGCCTGTAGGGGCAACGTGCAAGGAGAGGAACCCTGTTTGATTGCGGGAGGGTGGCAGCCCTTCCGCGTGATCCAGGGCAGCCCTCCAAACCGGCAGAGGAAAGACCGGCCATCGAAATATGGCTTGTCACTAGGCTACAGACAGCCAAAGTCAAACTTACCACCAGGCACTTCTAAAGCAACGCAGATGAAACTGAGTGAGGTCCGATCTTCCCTCTAAGATCCTAAGTATTTTTTTCCTGTAAAAGCTGCCCAAAGTATCTTTACCCCTGTGAGGAGAGAGGGAAGGGAATTTCTATACCCAAAAGGGGAAAAATATTATGAATATGTTTGATTTATTGATTATTTATTTTATTAGATTTATATTAGTATATTAATTAATTTATATTAACTCAGATAATATATATAATGGGCTTTGATTTATTAAAGAGGATACTGTATTATTAATTAGATGATTTAAATGGGGGAAATAGATAACTTTTAGGAAATAGAACAAGATTATACCCAAATAGATATGATGTGTATTTTGAATATTAGATTATGTTATGAATTGAGATAAAGGAAACTTTGGTTACCTAACACCTGGAAATTATAAATGTCAAATGTTAAATTTGAATATTGATGGGAAACTAAAAATTGAGAAAAACCAATACCAGGACATTTATTGAATGTAAAGATTGAATGTAAAAGTAATTAAGATATGTATAAGCTATAAAAATATTGATAAATGTAATAATGATGTTTTTATTTAGTTGATATAATAAGAACTGTATTAGCTTAAATATGAGATAGTAGGAATTAAGGGAAAAAGAGAGGAAATATTTGAGGTTGTAGTTTGAGATATGTACTAAAGATTTTTGCATGTTACTGAAATATTGATTAACCCAGCCACCACATTGCTTTTTAAATACCTAAATGTGAAATCAGAAAAATAAAAATATTTTTTTAAAAAAAGTTAGGAATAGGGATGGCCTGGAGCAGATAGAATGTGTATTAGATAACTCCTGGAGCAGAGGTCTCCAAACTTTTGGGTACCAGGGACCGTTTCCATGGAAAAAAGTTTTTCCATGGACTGGAGAGGGCGTGGTTTTGTGTGCTGCCTGCATCCCATAGATGGGGCTTTGCTTTTTTGTATGTTGGCATGCCATGGCCCAGTACCGGTCCACAGACTGGGGGTTGGGGATCCCTGTCCTGGAGCATTCATTAGCTATGGCTTAGAAATAGGGATGGCTAGAAATCAATAGAACAATTTTAGATTATTAATAAAATGTTTATTAGATGATATTGCTTATATATCCTGCCTTATTCTGCCTTCCACTTTAGTGAAATTGTATCAAGCTTTCTTAATTCTATTGTTCAGGGTTCTTAGGCATTTTCTGGCCAGGAGCCCTTTTCTTGGAGCTCTTCAATAAAAGGAAATAAAACCCACACCTCATGTGTGGTGTTCTTCATCGGCTTTGGCACCAGGTTCAGACCAAAATTGGGGACAACAACCACATTTCCTGGGATAATGGAAGTTAGAATTCAAGAGCTTGAATGTGGAAATTGATTCCTTAGACTCATCTTGCTCTTACATATAAAGGAATGGAGTGTTATTGAATCTCTTGATTAACAGCTTTTTTGGTAAAAAATGGAGAGGCCATTTTCTAGTAGCTGAATTAAAAAGAACTTTGTCTAAGGAATGCTATATTCGTTGTGTCAGTTGTGATCTATAAAGACCTATATGGCATGGGGGCATGCTACTAATGGAACTGGCTTCCTCCCATCACATTGGCCTGTCCCATCTAGTCAGGCCTGGAAGATATTGTTGCAGACCCTGTCAGTTAAAGAATTCCAACTGCCAGGGTCTAGGAAGAGAGCTTTCTCTGCCATGACCCCTGCCCTGTAGAATATTCTCCCCCAGAGGTGAGGCAGACCACCCTCTTGTGGCCGTTTGAAAAGGAGTTGAAATATGCCTTTTTGGCCTCATGTGGGGAGTGCAGAGAAGCAGACAGCCATGGGGCTGGTTGGTGCTCCAAGAGTCCTTCCTTCACCTTTTAACTAATTTTAACTTTTAATCATCCTTGACTCTTTTTGACTTTTTAATTTTAGAAAATTTAATTTTAATCTCCATATTTTAAAGTTTTATTACACAACACCCAGAGTGCCTTACTGAGGAAGATGGGCAGTTCAAAAATGTGAAAAATAAATATGTTCTAATTTTACTCTTATTTCAGATTTGAATAAGAAAATGTAAGAACATATAGCCAAAAGGAAAGAAAAAAGGTCTTTGCAAGATTGCAGTCTCAACAACAATGTTAATAACTGTCTCCATCACATGCAACAAGAATGAATTCTTCAGAGATATCATTGAGTTTTCAGTGTAAGTAGTAAGCACATGGTTCAATTATTTGGAATAAAATTTCATAAATTAACTTAGTGTTTAACTCGGTGTATAATTAAACAAACTTTTATTAAAAATGGAAGTAGCAATTAGGAATTGTTCATGATGCTTTCAAGACCTATAAATGGAAATACATTTATTATTGAGGTTTGTGTGAATACTGACAACAGATTTTTTACAAAATGCTATTACTTCTTTGTGATTTACTTGATTTTAGTGTTCCTGCATGCAATGTATTCAGATTACTACCATTTTAAGGTTAACTGGAATACTGTCATTTGGAGTTTATAGTAACAGCCATCCAAAAGATGGCTTACTTGATAAAGTAAGCTATAGTTCACAAAAAAATTATACCATAGTCTAACACAGCTCTCCTGTAATAATGGTTCTAGAAGTATGACTAAAAGCAATATGAATAAACAAACTATTCCCAGTTCATTAGTGGAAATACTCTACCCGGTGGGACGCACTACCTAGAAGGATAGGTAAAAGAGAATTTGTTTTCATTATATAACTCATACTGTATTTGTCACTGCGTTTTTTCTGTTTTTTTCAGTAAAGCAAGTTATAGTTTGTACTTTGCAAGCAGTCTTGTTATCTTATCATTGTAACCATGGTGAGTGTTACATGTTCAGCCAGTTTACCACTGTGTGTGCATGCCTAAAGAAAAAGTTACTTTCTTTTTCCTCTTCTTTGTGCTCTCTGAGGAGATAGACATATAGCCATGAGTCTTTTCTGTGTTTTAACAAGTTTCTTTGTAATTAAAAAGGTTAATAGTAAAATATATGCTTCGGGTTTTCTTTGTTTATCATGCATCAAAATTGAACCACAATTCATCACTCTCTGAAGAGTTTTTTTTACTCTTCTGACAGTATTGACCTAGCTTAGTACTGGCTTATATGTTTGTTATTTTCATGAACTACCTAAAATAAAAAATTCTGCAGATAGAAATAATGTCCACTTGGACACTATTTCTATCTGCAGAATTACTTTACAAAGTAGGGAACCCATTGATTGATCACATATTTCAATACTTTTCATTCCACATACCAGGTCAGTCATATCAGACTCATATCATTCAGACATGCATTCAAAGCACTACAGAGCCTTAAGGAAATCCTCAGAATAGCAATAACAATAGCACTCAGACATATGTACTTCCCCATAGTGCTTTACAGCACTCTTTGGGTGGTTTACAATGTCAGCAAATTGCCCCAAACAAACTGGGTTCCCATTTTACCGACCTCCGAAGGATGGAACGCTGTCAACTTTGAACCTTGTCAGGATTAAACTCCAGGTTGTGGGTAGAGTCAGTCTGCAATACCGCATTCTAACCACTTTGTCACCAGGGCTCTTAGTACAGCAAGTCCTTTGGCTAGTCTTAAGAATATGCATGGATCAAAAACAGCTTTTCCAGACAACTTCCTCCATGTTTTACACAAATGTAGGCTAGTTTTATCTTTGAAAAACATGCTAAGTCTCTAATACATTTATTACAAGGAACAGCTGCTTGTGTAAAGGTCCAATATTTCTTACTAGGCTTTGGTGATCTGTGAGAAACTCCAAAATCATAATCTGCACTTTCTATCAGGCTGACTCTGGCTTGCAATTGGACAAATCTTCTCAATCCATGAATACTTCTTGAGGGATGCTATCTTATCCATCGTGATAATCATCTGACAACCACTTCTGGCTCCTCTGTTGGGGTTCTGAGAAGCCGTTCATTTTCATCTTAATTCTTAGATTTGTGTTAATGCAGGTCATTCTTGCTAAGGAAACTAAAACTAAGGCTTATCTGCTTTTTACATTAGCCAAAGCTAGTACTGATGTTCAAATCTCCAATCTTTGTTTCACCATGTCCATATAAATTTCCCATTACTGAGCAATAGAAAACAATAATATAAACAGTTCAATAGCTCCTTGAAGCAATGTGCAACTACTTGGTGCATAAATTGTATCACTTAACTGGCAAATGGGAGATGTCATTTTCAATACTAATGGTGTACATATGCATATGTGTTTAATACACATTTAATTTCCAGTTATTGGACAGACTAAAAATATAATTGGGTTATGGAAATGGAAAGGAAAGAGAGAAGGAGAGGGAGAATTCCCTCCAAGTAAGACAGGTTAATTTGCTAGGAACTAAAATCTATCCCACTTACGTTATTTACTTTTTATGCATGTCTAGTTATTCTTTGCTAAGTTCCATTTAGTTGCCAGCATCTATTAAGGAATTAATAAGTGGCTAAATTAGTGGATCAGCAAAATGCTGTTGACATAGTATACTTAGATTATCAGCAAAGCATTTGATAAAGTACACCACAACTTACTTCTTGGCAAGCTAGAAAGATGTGAGATAGATAGCACTATCACCAAATGGATTTGTAACTGGCTGACAAATCAAAGTCAATGTGTAGTCCACAACGAACTACATCCAAATGGAGGGAAATTAGTAGCAGGGTACCCCAGGTTCCATTTTAGGCCCACTACTCTTCAATGTCTTCATAAACAATCTAGATGAGGGAATAGAAGGGGAACTCATCAAATTTGCAGGTGACACTAAGATGGCAAATATAGCCAACACCCCAGAAGAAAAGCTCAATATCCAAAAGATCTTGACAGACTTGAACACTGGGCCCCATCTAACAAAATGAAATTCATTGTAGATAAAAGTAAGGTTTTACACTTAGGCAAGAAAAAAAAACAACTGTATAGGCACAGACTAGATGAAACTTGGCTTAATGCCAATAATTATGAGAGGGATCTTGAAGTCCTAGTAGATTAAATATAGATTAAATTAAATATGAGCCAACAAGTGTGTGGCAGCAGCCAAAACAGCCAATGCAATCCTAGGCCGCATTAACAGAGGGACAGAATCAAGATCACATGACATATTAGTACTGCTTTACAAAGCCTTAGTAGGACCATATTTGGAATACTGCATCCAGTTCTGGTCACCACAATATGAAAAAGATGTAGAGACTCTGGAAAGAGTGCAAAGAAGAGCAACAGGAATGATTAGGGGGCTGGAGGCTAAAACATATGAAGAACGAATACAGGAATTGAGTATGTCTAGTCTAATGAAAAGAAGCACTAGGGGAGACATGTAGCTCCTACAAATGAAGATGGAGGACATGTAGCTCCTACAAATGAAGATGGAGGTTCATTCTCTGATCTTGTGGGTTAATTTCTGACTGTTTCATTACTAGACAAGGTAACATCTTCAGTAGAGTTTAGGGGATGTCAATGTTGGTGTTCTTCTTGTGATCAGTAGGTCTTGTGATGGGGAGGTCATGTCAAGGGAAGTTGCATGGGTTGTAGGAGCATGGGTTCCTACAAAGATGGGGGGCAGGGTTAAACTATTTTCCAAAGCATGAAAAGACAAGACAAGAAACAATGAATGGAAACTATGCAAGGAGAGAAGCAACCTAGAACTAAGGAGAACTTAATGGTGACAGCAATGGCTTCAATAGTTGTGGGTGTTCCATCACTGAAGACTGTCAAAAAGAGACTGGACAGCCATATGCCTGAAATGCTATAGGGTCTCATACTTGAGCAGAGGGTTGCACTAAAAGACCTCCAAGGTCCCTTCCAACTCTATTATTATTCTACTATAGGTACAGCATGGCTTAACAGCCAATTTCCTTCTTTCATAATCTAATTATAAAGTTACCTTGGGGGGGGGGACCCTGCATATTCTCACCTTATTCCCAATACTCACTTTTGAGTATTTTCAGTGATTAAAAGAAAAAGAAATTATGTGTTAGCAAAATTAACAGAACATATAAAGTTATTATAGAATTATTTGAAGCAGAATCCAGGCAAAACCAAACCCACAAATAAATAAGTCTCCATGACACTAATCTATTGTTAATTAAAATAAAGCTCAGAGATAAGGCTTAAATATTTCTGTATGAGCTTTCCAAAGTAGCTTAAAAATATAACATGCAAACAGTGTTTACTGTGTCATTGTATTCCTGAGGACAAATAATCTGTTTCTTGCAAATCTAATTTCCTCAATCACACCCAAAAGCAATTCACAGGAAGATGTAGCTGGGAAAGTTTAGCAGCAGGTGCATATTTTGGTATTCTTTCGAGACATTTTGGTGATATAGAGAAATTCATACTGTCTTTATGTGCCTATTTAACAAACAAAGTCTTGTAAAAACAAAATTGCATTCCTCTCTGCCTAAAGAGTAGTAATAAAAAGGAAAAGTAGTCTCATTTTCAATACGGGTGTGCAGAAAAGAAGTCAAAATCCAATCCAAACTTCAAAGAGTTTGGTCAGGTTTGTCACTCCATCCAAAGATCGGGATTCCAAAAGTAGGATTCATAGGAATCACATGACAGTTGTTTATATTGGAAGGAAAACTTCCAACATATGCCATTATCTTACTACTCCAGCTGATCTGATCACACCTGTATTTGGTCAACCTCAGGTGATTCTTGGCTTGGTGACTCCTGAGGCTGAGTTCTAGATTTCCAGCTGAAAACCAATGTGAAGAAAGTGTCTTATTTTAATGTAAATTGAGCAATGGGTTATCACACAGGTCTGCAACCCACGGCTCTGGAGCCGCATGCAGCTCTTTCAGCCGTCTCCTGCGGCTCCCAGTCCTCTGCCATGTGCAGTCCAAAAAAAAAAAAAAAGTGGGACTAAAAAAGTTCGACCAATCAATTCAAATATGCAGGGTAGGTGCATATCTCGCCTTGGCTCCACCCTTTAGTCAAACCCTGTTCTGCACATGTGTGCATGTACGCGCATGCACACACAGTTTTTGTGGCTCCCAGTTTTTCCTTTTGTGAGGGAACCAGTTCCGAGTGGCTCTTTCACTGTTTCAGGTTGCTGACCCCTGGGCTATCAGATTGTGACACCATGAACATTTATTTATTTATTTTTATTTCTATTCCATTTATATCCCGCCCTTCTCCGAAGACTCAGGGCGGCTTACAAGCTTAGCAGTAGCCTTCATTCTATGTATATGCCTGCTTATTAGGGCTTTCATACACCCCCCAAGCGGTATTATTACAAAGTCAGCTTAATTGCCCCCCAACAATCTGGGTCCTCATTTTACCTACCTCGGAAGGATGGAAGGCTGAGTCAACCTTGAGCCTGGTGGGACGCGAACCTGCACTAATTGCAGGCAGCTGGTGTTACTTAAGGAGGCATTAGCCCACTGCTCCACCAAGGCTCCAACATCACTGCTCTACTTTGCTTTTGTTTTGTGTCAGTTCAGTTTGGTTTACCTGAAAGTGAACTGCAGGAGAAAAGGACTGGAAGTAATGGATTAAATCCTACAACAACATCTGCCTCTGTTCTGCTACAGTACAATCACCAGTAGAGGTTTTCCTGCAAATTGCTGACATGAAAAATGAAGACAGCCAGAGGAATCAACCAATCACTTTGTGGTCACAGCACATGGATAACCACAGAGGGGAGCAGACAGGTGTAATCAAGGTAGCCAATTTAATTTCAGGATGATTTTCTATGAATTGAATGATAGCACTTGAATTTTACAGTGAAGAAAAGCATCGGGATTGCTACTACAAAAACAGTAGAAGTTTATAGATATTTAACACAAAATTGCCCATATTTTTCAACTTTCAAATGAATTGGCAAGGCTAGACGCACAATTCAACTCAACAGTCTTTGCGGCAGAAAATGATGGCTTGTATTACATTTCAGAATGAAGGGTGTTTTTTTTTTTTAAAGGTCACTTTTTTCTTCAGACATTCATGCCAATGGTTGGATCTAAATGTACTGCATAGGAAAAAATAACCTCCCTGCCTAGATAGATCATGAACTTGGATCAATTCTCAGCTCAATTGCATTTATTTGTTTTCCTGTACTAGTTTTCCCATTGCTGCTATTGTTACCCAATATAGCCACCATAATCCTAAAACAAATATACCCTAGGCATAAAACTAAAAAATAAATAAATACTGTAATAGCAAATAGCAGCAGTCCAATTCTTAAGGGTTTTCACAGGGAAGAGGGTATGGTCTTATTCTCCGTTGGCCAAGGAGGGCACAAGTCCTAATTGGTGGAAGCTTTGCAAAGAACCATAATGAAGAGAAAGAGCAATATTCAGATCATGAGAATTATTAAGTAGCAGATAAGCCTGCTTCTTAGTGCCAGTCACTGGAGATTTTCAAACAAAAGTTTGGATAATATCTTCAGGCAATTGGATCAGAAGGCCTCCAATGTCTATTGTCACCCTATGATTCTATGATTTCCCAATTAGCTTTTTCTAACAAGGTAATACATTTGAGTAATATGTATGCATTTATATTGGGGCATGGTGCATGCACTTCACAAATGACTGACATAGGTGTCACTGCAGGAGTCACAAGCTACAAAATAGCAGGCTTGCATCATGACAACTTCATCTATTATCAATGTGCATGCAATGTCAGCACCATGTACAAAAAAGGTAGAGGTTGTAACCTCAGCCTTTACCCATCGTCTTACAGTTTTTGACCTCTTTCTAGATGCCACTGAGTAGGAGCATGTTATAAAGAAAATTTGATTTAATTTAGATTTACACTGACATGACTTCCCATGATTAATATAATGACTCTGTTTCTGACACCCAAACAAATGTAGAATTCAGTAAATTTTGGAAAGGATTTGGGAATACTGTATATTGTTCCAGGTTTTCCAGTTATACCCTTATTACATTGAAAAGGCATTTGATCTATTTTGTAGCTTTGGAGAAATACTGAAACATGACAAGAATAAATATTTAAAATTGGAAGAAATAACAAGCAAAGAATAGTGATTTAGTTCTTTGGAACCATAATGTCTTGATATCTCATTTTTCTGATTCCCTGTGGTAAGTTGCTTTAAATGTTATAAATATATTTAACCACAACCCAAGAGTATTGGATATAATTAGAGTACCAGGGTAAAAGCTGAGTGATCTTTCTTTTATGACTGTTATATTTTTTAAAAATAAGAACAACTCATCTAAATAAAGTTCCAGCTGAAAACCAATATTTTTTTCATATTAGTCTTATTTTAATGTAAATTAAGCAATGGGCTATCAGGTGCTTTTTAAAAAAATAAATAATAAAAAAGATTGTGCCTTGTGTTTTTATATTTGCTCTGAAACACTTGTTTCCACCAAATATGAAAATAAACGAATTAAAGGATCACACCAAAAACACATAATATGAAAAGACCTTTTATGCTTTGAATAAATATTTCATGAAAATTTTTTAAACAATACCACCTCCCTTCCTGCAAAGTACATTCAAGTGAGATACGAGACCAGGCAAAAGGTTAAAAATTCAATTCAATCATAAAGGGATTTATATAGACATTGAAAGAGATTCAGGTTGGTACCACCTCTACCCAGTAATGGAAGTAATGGAAAGAGCACTCTAAGGCAATTTATTTTGGGAAAACATCTGAGCTGAACTGATGTGCACTGGAGTACATACATTTCTCATTTCAAGGGACTTGGGAAATCTGAAGCACAAGTGTGTGATTAGTTTAAGGAAAACAGGAAAGCATTTCCTTTCTCTTCTTTGAAGGCTGTTTGAAAGGCAATCCAGATTTGCGAAAGCAAAAGTGAGAGTTGCCAGGAGAAAGTGAAACTTTCCAAGTTATGGGAGAAAAAATAACATGTGTCCTAAAAGTGCAGAAATGTTTTTCAGGCTTCCTCCTTTGATCCATTGTTTGAGTCAGCAAGGAATATGTAAAGGTCTATCTTATCAAAATGCAACTTCCTAAATGGAAAAAATGTGGTGTGAAAGATTCAACCTTCCCGAATTTTATTTTTATATATTTTGTCTTCTTTCTCCAGCTAGGCCCTTATCAGTGCTTCATTAGGATAGAATCTGGGGGCTAATCATAGGTGAGAAGCAGCCAATGTGGAAGATTTGTTAAGTAAAGGAATCAGCTTTTGCAGCTAGCAGAGCAGCAGTAGCTACACTATTGTGCTGTGTCTGTGAGGTCTTCAGCAGCATGTTTTTAAGAAGTAGGGAGAGGCTGCAAATCATAAGCACATAGGAATCCATCCTGATGGCAGTGATGTTAGGTAGCAGTGGATTGGTTATCTCTCAGAAATATTGATAGGTCACACAAGATTCCCAGGCAGGCCACATGTAGCCCTCAGGCCACATGTTGTATGCATACCTGCTTTAGACCCTTGTATTCACCTTATGTGATGATGATGAGATGATGATGATGATGATGATGATGATGATGATGAGGAGGAGGAGGAGGAGGAGGAGGATGAGCCTTGGTGGAGCAGTGGGCTAATGCCTCCTTAAGTAACACCAGCTGCCTGCAATTAGTGCAGGTTCGCATCCCACCAGGCTCAAGATTGACTCAGCCTTCCATCCTTCCGAGGTAGGTAAAATGAGGACCCAGATTGTTGGGGGCAATAATTTATTTATTTATTTATTTATTTATTTAATACTATTTCTATACCGCCCTTCTCCCGATGGACTCAGGGCGGTGAACAGGGCAAGAATAAAAATACAAATTACAAAAGTTAAAACAAGATTAAATAAATGCCCACATACTAAAATACATCTTTAAAACCTAATAAAATAACAATAGCAAACCCCCCCAATCCCCTCATCAGGCCAGGCCAGCTTGTTCAAAAAAGTATGTTTTTAGCTCGCGGCGAAAGGAGCGAAGGTCGGGCGCCGTCCGGAGCTCAATTGGTAGCTGATTCCACATCTCCAGGGCGCCCACAGAGAAGGATCTCCCCCTGGGGGCCACCAGTCGACATTCTCTGACCGGTGGCACCCTGAGGAGGCCCTCTCTGTGGGAACGCACAGGGCGGAGGGAAGTCGATGCCGGCAGCAGGTGTTCCCTCAGGTACTCCAGAGGCTGACTTTGTAAGTTGACTTTGTAATAATGCTGCTTGGGGGGGTGCGAAAGCCCTAATAAGCAGGCATATACATAGAATGAAGGCTATTGCTAAGCACATTTGATTTGTGCTTAGATTGTAAGCCGCCCTGAGTCTTCGGAGAAGGGCGGGATATAAATGGGATTTTAAAAAATGATGATGGTTCATCACACATTCAACTATACATTCAGACTAAATCTGGCATTTTTGTCTACCTATTGAGTCCATTGCAAGGACCTGGGATAGGCAGATTTGGATGCTTAATGGTGTTACAAATATCATTGCAGAATGTAAGCTGTTCTGAGTAAGGCCGCATTTTGCAATTGCAATTTTGTAATTGACTGATGGTGAATTTGTCAATGTTGATGGTATTTAAATGGTGCTACAGTTGTTTTGGCATTACTAGTTTGTCATGTCGTAGCTAGCCAATTCTGGGAGTTGAATTCCATGAGTCATAAAAGAGCCAAGGTTGCCTACCCCTGGTCTATGCGATCTTCTCAGAGCAGTTAACTCTTCCTTTAACTTATTTAAAGTGTTTTATATGATTTCTTACTGAGACAACCTCAAGACTTTTTCTTCTGGCTGCAGTCAGCTTTCACTGACAGTATCCTGGATTCATTCCTTTAGATGATATAATATTGATATACTCTAACTATAGATTTCCAAGAGATTCTTATCTTCAACTGTTTCTGCCAAGCCAATAGGTTCCAGTAGAGTAGGTATGCTAACCAGGTGGTCCGCTGTTCTTCTTTGCATAGGTGGCACTTCATGTCTGTTTCTGTCTTCTCAATTTTGGCTTTATATGCATTTATTTTTAAGGCTTGGTCTTGTCCTGCCATAATTAGCTCCTCTGTCCTTTAGATATTCTTCCAATGCCCTTTTTCAACTGATATAATTCCAACATTCCACACTATTTTCCTTAGTAGGTAGAATCTGTCAATGTCACTGCAAGGATGAAGGGAACTATTCATTGTCATTATTTTTAGGATCTTCTTTTCCAGGGCTTTTAGTTCAGCATGAATCAAGTCCCTTATTCCAGCTATGTATCTGGTGACTGGAATTGTCCAGGTGTTTATTGCCTTGATGGTATTTCCTCCACTGAGTTTGGACTTTTAAGATTTTCTTCACTCAGTTGACGTATTCAGTTGTACCTTTTTGTTCCTCGCTTTCTTGATCTTCTCAGTAGTAACTTTTTTTCTTGATTGCTGTGTGCTTGATGTTGTTAGCTAATTTAGTCATATTTCTTGTTCAGGTTTACATGAGAAACCTGACACAGTGTCTGGAGGCTTTAGGGACCTGGATGGGGTGCATAAGACCTCTATTCTAGGATATCCACCCTCCTGAGATAAGGGTGGCCCCGATCCTGTTGGCCTTTCAGAAGACCTTGAAGACTGCATTATGTGCCAGGGCCTGGGGTTCTGAGTGTGTGAAGGGTGTGTTAATATTTACAGATTGTAATATCTCTCAGATGATACACACATGCACACACATGTACACACATACACATATTTGTATTCTCTTTTTAATTGTTTAATTGATTTTATGATTATTTGCCACCCAGTGTTACTTGTTTGGGATGGGCCCCAGTACAAATTAAATAAATAAATAAACTTTGGATATTATTACTTCACTTGTTTTCCTAAAGGACCTGTGCTCATTTCTATTTTTTCTTTTTTTCTTTTCTAGCAAAAACTTGCTTGTATCTTGTATCTATGGGACATAGATACCGCCCTGAGTCCTCAGGGAAAGGGCGGTATATAAATGCAATAAAATAAAAATAAATAAAAAATAAATTTATATGTCCCCAGTTATATGCCACCCATTTGAGGCAGACACAAAATAAAGAAGACAGAGGTTCATTCAAGAGGGATAGTTTCAGACTTTCAAGATTCTGTTAATGTCTCCTTACAATAAGGTAGAATTAGCACATTTAGTCATATTTCCTGTCTGGTTTACCAGTATTCTGCATTGGATCCATCCAGTGCATCTATGTTCACAGAAATATTGAGGAAAAAATGATCTGAAGATTTAAACAGTTAGGAGAAACAAGCTAAAGGACTAAAAACAAACCTGGGATGGTGATAAAGTGTTCTTTTTATAGTAAGATCTTAATAAACCGAAGGAAGGTTTTAATAATTCTTTATAAAGCCCCAAAAGAACAAATGTTTGTTTGTTTGTTTGTTTGTTTGTTCTAAAAGCTTCATACAGTATATCTTTAGGAAAAGATTTGGACTTTTGGCTGGAATAACAACCAAAAAAGAATAATATAGTTGGTGTTTCCATGTTGGTAACTTGACTTTGATTGTTTAGGAAAGGTAAAAACTAATGTTTTATGTTTGATAACTTCTTTTCCAACATGGTAGATCTAATAATGTTACCAATGCCTACATTAGAATTAGCAACTCTGATTCTGTGCAATTCACAGTCTGTAAAGATATCAAGCAGGGTTGTCCATCATTATTATTATTGATCATTGCACAGTCAACCAGATGTTCAGACTGGATTTGGCATTTTTGTCTACCTATCGAGTCCTTACTGGGATAGGCAGATGTGGATGTTTGATGGTATTATCGATATCGTCGTAGGATGGAAGCAGTTCCTAGTAAGACTGCCTTTTGCAATTGACTAATGGCAAATTTGTCAATGCCAATGGTGTTCAAGTGATGCTCCAGTTGTTTTGGAATTGCACCCAAGGCACCTATTACTATTGGTACTACACTTGCTTGCCTTTGCCACAGTCTTTCTATTTATATTTGTAGGTCTTTGTATTTTGTTATCTTCTCCAGTTCTTTCTGATCTATTCTGCTGTCTCCAGGCACTGCCACGTCCACTATCCAGACTTTTTTGTCTTTCTTATCAACAATTGTTAAGTCAGGGGTATTATGTTGCAGGTGCCTGTCTGTTTGACTTCTGAAGTCCCAGAGCAGTTTAACTTTATCATTTTCAATGACTTTCTCTATTTTATGATCCCACCAGTTCTTGCTTACAAATAAATGATATTTCTTGCAGATCTTCCAATGCACCATTGTTGCTTCTTTGTCATGCCGCTGCTTGTAGTCAGTCTGTGTAATCTTCTTGCAGAAGCTTACCAGGTGGTTCACTGTTTCTTCTTTGCATAGATGGCACTTACTGTCTGTTGCTGTCTTCTCAATTTTGACTTTGTACGCATTTGTCCTTAAGGCTTTGTCTTGTGCAGCCAGAATTAGTCCCTCGGTCTCTCTTCAACTGTCCTGCTCTTAGCCAGGTCTTGTTATTATCTGCTTTCCCAGCTATTTTTTTTAAATGTACAGGCCATATAGAGCTGTGTCTTCTCATGCCTCTATTCTGTTCTTCATTTGGTCTTTCTTGTAGGCCAGTTTGGTCTCTCCAGTAGTCAGTAAGCCTTCCTGATATGCTAATTTCAGTGCATCTTCATCATTGTCATTCAGATATTCTTCCAAAGCCATTTTTTTCTTCTTCAACCATCTGATGTACTTGCAGCATTCCACGTCCACCTATTTGCCTTGGTAGATAGAGTCTGTCAATGTCACTGCATTCATTGTCATTATTTTTCTGGTCTTCCTATCCATTGCTTTTAGTTCTGCTTGAGTCCAGTCCACTATTCCAGCTGTGTGACTAATGACTGGAATTGCCCAGGTGTTCATTGCCTTCATGGTATTTCGTCCATTGAGTTTGCACTAAGATCTTCTTCACTCTCTTGATGTATTCACCTCTAATCTTTTTCTTGACTTCAGTGTGCTTAATGTTGTCAGTTTGAAGGATACCCAAGTATCTGTAGTAATCTTCCTCATCCAGACTTTTAATGTTATTTTCGTGGGGCATCTTGATTCCTTCAGTTTTCACTATTTTTCCCTTGTTTGAGAGTAAGTGTGGCAAATTTGTCCAAGCCAAACTCCATTGCAATATCTTGGCTATATATACGGACAGTGTTCAGCAGCGTTTCTGTTTCAGATGTTGTTTTTCCATACAGCTTTAGATCATTCATGTAAAGGAGGTGGGATAGTCTGGCAGATGTTTTTGATGTTTGATAGTCATTTCCTGTGTTATTCAGTATTGTTGACAGAGGAAACAATGCAATAACAAATAGTAGTGGTGATAATGAATCTCCTTGAAATATTCCTCTCTTGATATTAACCTCTCCCAGTCTTTCACCATTGACCTGCAACTGTGTCTTCCGTTGTGCCATTGATCTTTGCACACATTTTCTGATGTTTCTACTGACTCCTGTTATTTCTAGGCACGTGATTATCCAGTCATGTGGCAGAGAATCAAATGCCTTTTTGTAGTCAATCCATGCCACATTCAGGTTGGTCTTCCTTTTCTTGCAGTTTTCCAAGATCATTTTGTCTATTAGGAGTTGATCTTTTGTTCCTCTGCTATTGGGGCGGTTTCCTTTCTGTTCAGGTGAAAAGAGATTGTTTTCAACTAGATGCTGTTGTACTGCATCAGCTACCACACCAGTTAGCAATTTGAAAGTTGTTGGTAAGCAGGTAATTGGCTTGTAGTTGCCTGGTGTTGCCCCTTTTGCTGGATATTTCATTATTAGGTAGGTTTTCCCACTTGTTAGCCACTTTTTAATTTCTCCTCCTTGTAGTATATTGTTGAACTGCTTGGCAATGAGTGGGTATGTAACAGTTAGATGTTTCAACCAAAACCCATGCAGTTCATCTTCACCTGGTGCAGACCAATTTTTGATCTTCCTTGCTCTTTTTTCTACCATTTTTGTTGTTATTACTAGTTCTTTCATTTCAACTTCTGTTTTATTTGCATCCACCTTTTTTAAGCAAGCCACATCCTTGTTGTGTTTCTTTGGGTTATCCCATATCTGCTTCCAGAACTGCACTATTTCTTCCTTGTCAGGTACTGACTGATACATTGCAGTTTTTCCATTGATGGATTGGTAGAAACATTTCTGATTGGATTGAAATTGGAGATTCTGCCTATAATTTACAATTTGAGCATCATATTTACTGATTTTCTTGGCTATAGCTGTTATTTGCTGCTTTATTATTTCCAGTGCTTCCTTGATCTTCCTTGTTTCTAAGTGGTATTTCTTGATTAGGTATTCTTTGGTCTTTTTGTTCTTCAGCTTCTTTTCTTTCATCTGTTCTAGCTTGCTTGCGTGTGATCTTAACTTGCTGATCTTATTTTCTAGTCTTAACCTTCCATTTTTGTGGTGCACTGTTTGTTTGTTTTTCTTCTTTGTTGATTTTGCATCCCAGGTATTCAGTTATAACTGCAGCTGTGCTGTACATTAGTTGGTTTGTTTCTTGCAGTGAATTGGTGCTTATACGTGATATTGCAGTATTTGCATCTTTTAATGCTTGTGTTAGCTGTTTCTTTGGGACAAGCTTCAATGGAGGCAGCCTTATTCTGTTGTTTTTGTGCTGTTCTAGATGCTCAGTTATTCTTTGCTTCATTTTTTTATTTCTTTAGTTAGAGGGCTTTGTTCTTCCTGAGGAAGAGGTGCCTGGTTTCCAAGTGAGAACATTTTTATATCTCTGCTGGATTCCTTCACTGCCAACTCCCCCTGGCTTGCCTCTACATTGTGAATTAGTTCTGGCAAGGCTTTGCCCTGGGTAAACCTTTGCAGTTTGTCCAATTCTGTTTCTGTGAATACTTTATTTTGTATTATAAATCGGCATTGATCTGCTAGTCTCTGTTCTGTTATTTCTGATTCTGGATTTTGTTCTTTCCAGAACTGGTGCATTCATTTTAGATATCCTCTTCTTGTTGAACTTGATCTATAATAACAGATCATAATTTCTTTGTTTTCAGTCACTGTGTATTTGTGATGAGTTATTATTATTATTATTATTATTATTATTATTATTATTATTATTATTTAAAACTTTTATTCATAAAACATGAAACTCAGTCAACTGAACAATCAAATTGACTAGCACTAATGGTTGACACGGGTTGCTGCCAGCATCCTAGGTATGAACCAGGTATCTCCTTAAAATGTAAGATGTTCCGAGTAGCGCAGTTTTTTGTAGCTTTGCTGGAGTTATTGCAGGAAGCTGCAATTTCTTGTTGTATTTTATTATTATTATTATTTATATTTGTTTCTGATTAGAATGTATAGCAGCTTAGGACAGAATTACACATGGTGCCCGAAACTCACCTGTTTACTTGGACTGTCATTGGCAGTCTGTAAGTATATACCCCCCCCCCATTTAAGGCAAATGCAAGATAAAGAAGATGGAAGTTCAAGCAAGGTGCTACATTAGCAGAATCTTGCAAGTCTGAAGATATAAAATTCCTGCTTCCACTTTTAACTACTTGACTCATTAAAATCACTGCTTCCTACTTCTCTTGGCCTCTGGGAGTTCCTTCTGTTCTTGTCTGATGGTTGCCTAGACCAGAGGTCCCCAACCTTTTGGGGACCAGAGACCGGTTCCATGGAGAGAGGTTTTTCCACGGACTGGAGGGTGCATGTTTTATGTGCTGCCTGCATCTGGCAGATGGGGCTTTGTTTGTTTGTGAGGACTGGTTGCTGCCATGCCATGGCCCAGTACTGGTCCACAGATCAGGGGTTGGGGACCCCTGGCCCAGACAGAATCTCTTCCTCTCATTCCCCAAGGTCATCCACACATTCCATTACAGAGAAGGACTTTCTCCCTCTGAAGATTTAAGGTGCAAATATTGTTGCTAGACATGCTAAATGGGGCTAGGAAAGGTTCAAGCCCCATTTAGCCTGCCCAGTGAAGGATTTCTCACCTTCCCACATGGAGCAAAAGAGTTCTCTGCTGAACAAAGGAAGGCAGCTCTTCACTCCCTGGTTGTAAGAGAACTGCCTTCTAGGCAGGTTGAATGGGTCCTCTTTCCAAGTCCCTTCAGCCCACGCTGGGAAGGTGTTCTCTTCTACCTCTGCTGGCCCTCCTTCAGCAGGCAGCTCTTTTGCTTCCTGCATGGAAGAGAACAGGTGGACTAAATGAGGCTTACATATTTCTAAGCTCTGTTTAGCCTGTCCAAACAAGGAATTCTCTTCTGCACTCAGAGGCAAAGAGCTTTCTTTCCCTCCTTCATCAGGCAGCTTGTTTGTTCCATCTGCTTAACAACCGCTATGATTTATGACCAGAATTTTGGGGTCAATTGTGGTTGTTAAACAAGGGGCAGTCTATTTCAAAGCAGTGCAAGAACAATGGGAGGGAATGTGAACTGGCTACTTTTGAAGAGGGGTGACTAAAAAGCCATTGAAGGGATTACTCAGAAGTCAGAGAATGAACACATACCTGTTTGGAGCTTCCTTTCCATTTTTCATCAGCTCATCACGCATTCAAATGCATAATAGCACTCCTCTATTTTTCAAATGCATAATAGCACTCCTCTATTTTTCCCTCAAATATTTTTGTAAAGTACAAATTCAGCTACTTTTCCACTTTTCCTATTATTTTGTCAGAATGAGAGTAACTCCACCCACTTTAGTAGCAGGCACATTTACTAATGTGAGTTTTTGATATGCCATTAAAAACCTCATTTAGTAAGAACAGATCTAAACAGCTGATTGTCTCTTGGCATTCTGCTTCACTAGGCTCTGCCCTTTGTTCTTTTAATCCTGTAGGCTATAATTGCTATAGTTCAGAGGTTGATATAAACAAAATGATCAAGCATTTAGGACTGAAGTGCTTTGCACTTTCCTTGGGAATAGCTTCACAGTATCTTTCAAAGTAGAGAGCATTATTTGATATGATATGGGTTTGAGTTATATAATATAGTACCTTTTCAAATGTAGAGTTTTTAGTAAGAGTGAATTTTCATTCAAGGGTTTGGACTAACATGGTAATGAAGATTACAGGACCAATTCCGGTTCTAAGAGTATAGATACAATGTGATAGACTAGCAAATTTGAAAAAAAAAAGATAAGAAAGTGGACAGTATTATTTAAAATATACATTTCAATTATTATGGTTCATTGCACAATCAGCCAGATATTAACACTGGATTTGTCATTTTTAGCTATTTATCTTTTATTATTATTATTATTATTATTATTATTATTATTATTATTATTATTATTATTATTCAGGTTACAACAACCAAGATTCCCTCTCTGCTTCCCTTAGTTATAACATAGTCCAATTAATCAAATTATACATTTCTAAATGTGACCTAGTCAATTAAAATAATTTTCATTATATTTTCTCTAGTACATACTGTATCAATATCCTGTTTTTAGGTTTTAGCTAATTGCAATAAAAAGATCTAAAGTAGCCTATAATAAATGAAAGAAAGCTTACTTTTGGGTAACCCACATTTCCCTATTTCAATAAAGAATAATTATCCTGTCTACAAAACTTACATTATTCATTTCAAAACATTCTTATTTTTTACCAATATTGTCTATGTATTATCTTAACAAATCACCACTTATAGTAAAATATCTTATATCTTTCCAAATTCTATAATATATATCAATTCTAATAACCAACTTTCTTTTAAAAATTAAATACAAAATGAATTTCTGTCTATATCATTACAACTAATATATTCTATATGTCGTCTTAACCGTACAACAATTGTTAAAATACTATCTTTTCTATAATATGGTTCAGAATTATGTTCTAGAAGTTTAATTTTGTTTTCCCTTACAGATCTGAAACCTAAATGTAAAATCAGTTATATTTTTTTAGAGATTCCCCTTAGTCCATTAAGATATTTTTAAACTCTATCCTTAGGAATCCCACAAAAAGAAACAAGTTCAATTTTTTGAAATCTAACTCTTGCCTTCCTTTTGTGCCAATCAGGCTTCCCTTTTGGCATCTTTAAATTCTCAAATGTATCTGTTTCTTCCTATATCCCTTATTTGGATCCAGGGACAGCATCCAAATGTCAGTTTTGCAAAGAAAGTGTCCCCTTTGTAACCATTGAAATTTTGCTTTAATAGTTCAGTTTTTGATGGTTGATGTAATATAGTTGTCATTAAATCAGTCAGGTCTTTTTCTTCTTCCAGTTCCATCTGGCTTATATAGAAAGTAATAGCTGGTGTTATGGTTGCCATTTGATTAGCTGAGTTCTCAATGTAATATATTTGAAAGCCTTTAATGTCTTCAGTCTTGATATTGCTTTCTTTGGGTGTTATTGATTTTTGAGTTGTAAGTTTTGTAGTTGACATTGAAATTTGGACTTTAAGGTTCTCTGTAGGTTGCATTTGTTGTTCTTTGAAGTTTTCTATTTTAGTGTTAGTTTCTGCTTCTTCTGTTTCCTTTTGGATTGTCATTTCCTCATTTAAGGTCAGAGTTTGGTTTGGTGGCTTTAAGTTGTCAGATTTTTCTTGCAGTTTGGCTTTAAGTTGCTCTGTCATTGCCAAAATCGTGTCCAGTTTCAGTTTGTAGTTAAGTGGTGGGATATATTCATCCATTTCATTGTTGTTTGCAGCTAAGTCTTCCATGGAGGCTATTTTAATAAGAGTCAAAGATTATCCACCTCCAAGAGTTGTTTTCAGTGCCAGGTGTTCCCACACTTATCTTTAAAAGTGGTGTCAAGGACAACTCTGTTATTCAGTCATCTCTCACAATAGGAAAAATATTTACTTGCTGTAACAAGTTTTGCCACAAGATGTCATCAATAGTGTATAGAATGCGATGTAAAATTTTTGTTTTTCAAAATTAATATAAAACTTTTATAGCATTAGTCCATTTCCCCCCCCTTAATTCACAGCTTAGAGAGAAAGTAGGGTAGTAGATCCCCACCAAAAATAGGAGCTTTTTAGTAATTACAGATAAAATTGCTTAATTTCTTTGCTGAATTACTTGATTTTCTTTTAAGGCTTTAAGGCTTTAAAATTTGTTCCCCAAGTAAATACTCACCATTTTTTCAAAAAATGGGGAAGTAAATTTTCAGGAAAGTACCACCAGAGAATGCTTAAGGGAATAAGAAAGGTAAAGTCTCACTCAGGTCCTCCAGATTACTTCTTAGTACTAGGTAGTGCTTTTGACTTTCAGCAGGGAGCGGCTTAATAATCGGCCATGTTTATGGCTGGTCTCTTCTTCGGGCCAAAGGAGCTGTTCTGGATTCAAGCAGAGGGCTGCCGCCTTTCCGTGATCACAGGGAGGACTGTTCTGTACCAGCCTGCTACCGGCCCTGCAGCAAAAGCAGGGACAACCCCTTTACAAACGGCAAGAGGCTGGAATAAAGCCTGCCAAATTTATTCACATAAAACAAGAGCAAGACAAGACACCAACCATAAAACACAAGCTAAGACGCAGGAACAATCCAAGCAGTTGCCTTCAGCAAACCAGCCCTCCCACACATTCCCCTTAAATACAGTTCAGGGCGTGGCTTCTCTGTGCCTCCTTCCGAGGTGCCCCATTGCCTCCCTCTGTTTACTCCTGACTGACTGCCTCCTGCGTCGGGCGTCCTTGAACAGGGCCAGCTGTGGGTCATCTTCATCCACACTGTCAGGCTCACACAGCTGGGTCTGCATCGTGACCAGATGAGAGGGGCCTTGCTGGGGGCTCTCATCAAGCTGTCCAATCCCCTCAGCAAGCTCTTCAACACCCCCTTCCTCCTCCTCTGAGTCGTCCAACCCAACTCCCGAACCCACAGGCTGACCCTGAATCACAACAAGGGCCTCCTCACAGTAGTCACCCCTCCAGAGCAATTTTCAACTCTTTCCAGGGTCCTCAAAAAAAGAAAGAACCGACGGCAGGGAGTGGACTCTACCTGCGTGTCTGGAAGCCATTTTAGCCATTTATCGAGTCCTTCTCAGGTACCTGGGATAGACAGATGTTGAGGTTTATTGTGTTTGAGTTATTGGTGGATGCTTGGTGTGAGGGTTATTGTTTTTTATCCTTTATACTGGGTTTTTATTGTTTGTAAGCCATCCAGATTTACTGAGAGTGAGTGGGCAGCCGTATGAATCTAATAAACAAACAAACAAACAAATAAAGGTGAGCTGTTTCAAGTAAAGCTGACTTTTGCAATTACTATTGTTGTTGTTGTTGTTGTTGTTGTTGTTGTTATTATTATTATTATTATTATTATTATTATTATTATTATTATTATTATTAGCTATATAGTGGTTTTCCATGGTTTATTAACCATATTATATTCAGCTGGCCTAATTTCCTATGTTTGTATAATATAAATTAGAGAGGTTGGATTTGTACTACACATTATGTTGTGAGACATACTTGTTTGGCTTCCTTTAACAGAAAGGAGACAAACCAAAACTAACTTACTTATTGACAAAGTCTGCACAAAAGGCATAAATTATGAATCATAATTTCAGTGGCTGACTTTCCACATCATACTTAATGAACCATACATCACAGACAAAATGCAGTTTAGATTACCTAATTGCATCTGAACAAATAGAAAGAATCTAGTGAGTTAAATAGCTCAAGAGGTGCAAAGAGAAGAGCTTGCTCTAATAATTTTAAACCATGGGTGTCAAACTGCTGGCCCACGGGCCGGTTTCATCATATCGAAGCTGTGCCCACCCCATTGCCGGCAATGCAAAAAGAGTCACAATATATTGCGACACATCACATGACGTGGTGAGTTTGACACCCATGCTTTAAACCCTCTCTTCATAACTAGGTCCACCACATCTGGGCTGCAAAAATCCAGACAATTATATGACAGTAAGATTATTTTTTTATCTCTACTATAAAGACAGAAGTAGCCTAGGGGCCAATCATTTTCAGGAAGAAGGTCTTCATATTTGTAGCTCCTTTATCCAACCTTACTTTTAAAGGAAAATCAAGGCAGTGGCCAACTTTTCTACCCCATGTTTGCTTCCAATGAGCTTCTCCAGACCCAGTCAGGATTTGGGCACTTTATAATAAATAAAATAGACCTTGACTGATTCTGTGTCTGTATTTCATCTGTTGTTCTTAATGTGTTTGCTGGATTCTGAAGAGCTGGAACAGTTTTATCACTTGACAAGTGAACATTTTGTGGACTTAAAACAAATTAAAACAAATATGTTCAGTAGTATAATGGCATTTTATAAATGCCATTAACTATTTATTGCCAGACACAATATACACATACATATATATGAAGCAGGAAGATAGCAATGGTGATAATGTAGCCGTGTCAAATGACAGCAACATCAGGAAGAAGGAGTATGAGAACCTGGAGAAATACCAGGGTCTGTGTGCTGGACCAGTATACTTTCAGCTGCTCCATTTTATATCTAGTTTAGGAATTAAGAACTGTGTTAGTATATTCAGCATTTATAGGATTAATACTAGCAGCAATGTATGTAAGAACATGTAGCATTTACAGGGTTAAATGTTATTTCCTCAAGAGATGCCTTATGGGAATTGTAGTCTAACTGTTTAGTGAATACCTTGCTTACTTGGTTAAGTGGGTGGAGTTTTAAGTTTTATGGTACGACTTCCTGCTTGGTCTTTGTTCTACATCTCTTCCTGAATGCATGCAAGGAGGCTTCGCTCCAAACAATATGAAGTAAATTTACCTTCAATCTTTTACACTGTCAGGATGGACAGATGTGCCATGTTGGAGGATCTTATCAGCAAACGTAAGTCTGTCTAGGATGCCTGACCAATAAAGTCTGTTTAACACCATTCTGCAGAGTTTATGCTATTTGGATCATTAATTTTAAAGCAAATTAATTTGTGTCCCATTATAGTCTGAAAAGCCAAAGTAAAAGCCAAAGTGGCTACAGAAGTGGTAGGAGCTCTTGAGACTGTTACTCCTAAGCTGGGACAGTGGCTCCAATAGATCCCAGGGATAACATTAGTATTCACTGTCCAGAAAAGTGCAGTGCTAGTGTTGGAAGTCAGCACCACCCACCCTCCTTGAGAAGGGGGATATTTAAAAAGAGGCAGAATATTATATTTCCCCAAAGGAATAATGGAGAAAAATCTTAGGCAGAAACCAGCCTCCAGTCTCCTTCCCCCAAGTAGGCCAGCTTTTAGAAATGCAGATTTGGAGCCACCTATTCATAAGCAAAATGCATTCAGCCACAGCCCCAGAGAAGCAGGACATGACCTTTAGGATTAACCCACCACCATTAGAATACCCAAAGGGCACATTCAAGCTCAGGTCAAACTATATTGTATAGGAACAGGAAGAAGCTCAAATACAAAGCTATAGGAGTAGGAAGAATCTTAAATACAAAGCACAAAGAAGGCACAAAAGCCCACCTATCCCAACTTCATTTTGTCAACTGTCCTAGAACCACATGCTGTTGGTTCTGTTTTTCAATAAAGAGAACCTTCTTTCCAAACAGCCTCCATTTTATTTATTCCTGACTTGGACTAGACCTGAAGATTTTTTTATTTCAACACTAGCAATTTCTAAGTTGCTGTGCAAGTCCCCTCAAGTCCCCAGGTCTTTGGTAGAGGACCCAAGACTGAAGAAGAAACATATACCTCCTATAGGGGAGAAGAGAATTTCTTCATGAATTTGATCTTCAACAGCCAGATATAATTTGGTTAAATTAGTGCTGGAAACATGTGTAGGCTTCAATTTAATTATTCTTGTTTTAAAAGAAACACATCATAGATTCTTTGCTGCAGTTCTCACCTATGAAAATATGCTTGAAATCTATACTGGGAGATAAATATTTTATTATTCTGAAAATGAAAACCAGGAGCCACTAAACACCTCCATAGCAGCAGGTGGTAATGCTTAACTGAATGCAGTGCTTCTGAAAAATAATTAAACAAAGTTGGAACTGGTTAGTATTGATAAAAAGTCTCTGAAGTATCTGGACCAGGGTTGGAAAACAAAGAAACAATCAAACAAAAAAACCAAATTCTAATTGTCAAATCACTCCTAGATGATTACAAAAAGAACAAACTGGATAAGTTATCAACTGGACTCAAGCTTGGCTCAAGGAAGTTCTTATCCTTTTAAAATTTGAAATGAGATATAATAGATTTATGTACAATATCAACTAGTGAAATAGATGAGTGTGTCTAAGTGAGAAGATCCTTAGAAGTTATAAGTATTGAAGAAGAGGTTGGTTCTGTGCAACCTTTTAAAACACACCTTCAGGGTTGGGATTAAAGTAAATGTATAGAAACCAATTATTTTCCTAAAGTTTAGTTGTGTGTTTCAAAGGCCAAGTGTCAGGTTATCCAAATAATTGTTTTGTCATTGAAATCAATAGATATAGCCAACCGTGGGAGCAACATAACGTAATGTTCAGTTTCCCCACTTAATAGTGTATGTAACTCATCTCATTTAATTTGCTTTCATCTTTCTACAATATGCTACATTGTATACAATATACAACACACACCCCCCCCATACACAGCATCAACTTGCAGGAATGGAATGAGGAATAATGTGATTTGTTTATACAATATATTATTCAATTTTTTTAGATTATGCATGTTGGACAGAATTAACTGTAGTTTGCATAAAGAGTCAAGGGATTGAGAGACTGCTCATATGGTTAAATTGTCTTTCGAAATGCAAATCTGGCATAATCTAATGAAGTCAATCGATGTATTATAGGGAATACATGGGTTTATTCACTGAATATTTGCCCTGTTTCATTTTTTTCTACTGGATATTTTTTCTCTTTTCCATTTTTTTATTTTTTTCTTTCTTTTTACAGTCCAAAATTTAAAAAAGCCTTTTAAAAATTTTAAAGCATCAAAATAAGTTTTCCCTTTGCGGATGCAGAATTTGGCTTTTACTGACCATTAATCCTTAAAAACCTGTTAGAGGGCCAAAATTTCTGCATTAATGTCATAAAAGACATTATAACATCACAAAGCCACCTAGCAATATAATCATGATGTAACCTGGAATTATTCTTTCATTTTCAAATAACCAGGATTATATTCACATAATTCTTTTTGAAATCTGACTAGCCACCACTATGTTATCTTTCAGAGTATATAGAGTATTTGTTAACAAAATGTGGATTTCACATAAGAGCATTTTGGAGGTTTTGTAAGAATTTTATTTTTTATATGTATTTTTGTAATGTTATGGTTTTATTTATGTAAAGTACTTGCTGCCAGATGAATCAGTATATAAAGTCTTGCAATCATAAACAGATAAATCAACAAACAAAATAACAAGTATATGATGTTCCTTGTAGCCTAATTTAGAGGTCTTCTTTCTGATCAGTTTAATGCTACCTATAATGTAGTAAAATTTTGTTTGCATACAAAACAAGATGCTGGCTTAATTGATAATCTAGTTTTTCTCTGTTTGTAGAATATAATCCTTATTTAAATGTTATCTGTTTTAGTACTCACTGCGGTATCTTCTGTTTTTGTAGGTAATACTATGCTGATAGCTTTGAACACACATACACACAAACAACTGAATTAATTCATTTAACCAATTTTAGGATATTGAACAAATCAAGTCAATGCACAAATGATCAGGCTCAAATTATCCAACTTTAGTTACTATGCAAAACTCAACTCTCTGATAAAAGGTTCTGATGCTAGTAAAGGTGGAAAGAAAGAGAAGAAGAGGATGGCCAGTAGCAAGGTGGATGGACTTAAGTGCAGTAGCAATGATTCCCTTCTTGGGAGACTTTAAAGAACAGGTTATAAGGATAGATCATCATGGGTAATATCTATGTGGTCCTTCAGAGTAAAAAAAAAGGCACATAACCAACCAATCAAAATATCCATAGCCCAAATTTGTATAAATTTTGTTATCCTTTAGCCCAGCGCTTTTCAACCTTTTCACCCACTGTACCACTTTTAGGATATGGCAACATCAGAGTACCACCAGTTGCCTAGTAAGGTGTCAAAAACCTGATGACCAAAAAAAAAAAGGAAAAAAAGTGATGAAGTACAGGTAGTCCTCGACTTACATCAGTTCGCTTAGTGACTGTTCAAAGTTACAATGGCACTGAAAAAAGTGCCCCCCAAGCCACAACCGAGCAAGACACCTGCCTGCCCGCCCGGCGGCGCTCCTCCTCCTGTTCGAGGTTTTCATTGTTGTGAACATTTCTGTTGAGGAATGGCAGCGGGGGTGGGGGGGTGTTTGGTTTTTATTCCTCCCCTCCATCTGCTGAGCTCCAGCTGGAGCCTGGCACTGATCCTGACACTTTTGGTGAGCCCTGAGAGCTCTGCAGCTCTAGCAATCTCTCACTCAGGCTTCTGCGGTGCTGCCACCGGTTCAGCTCATTCCCCTCCCCCGCTACCACTTTTCTAGGATGGTCACATACCACCTGCCAGGTGCCAATGTACCACAGGTGGTACCTGTACCACTGCTGGAAAAGCCCTGCTTTAGCCCACGGGTCTTCAAATTTGGCCCTTTTATGACAAATACTGTTCCTGCAATCTGGATTGTTGCAACAGTCTAATGCTAGGTGGACTCTCTTGATTTGGAAAATAAAGATGCGCCATATTGATACCATGAAACAGTGGATTGACTTGAATCAGTTGTCCAGTTCAATCTAATGGAAAGCAGTTTAGATATGCAGACTGCAAACTGGGAGGCAGACAGTTACAATAATTCGGTATTTGAAAGGGGATGACCATTTCTCTTCAAAGGGAGGCTTCAACTGCTGTTTCAAAATTAATCAAATTGTAGAGCTTCATCTCTTCCTGATAACAGCATAAGCTCTACAGGATGCAGCATAGATGGGAGAGATCCCATTGATGATTTTAGCTCTCAAGCAGATGTACACATAGAAAATATTTTCTCTGCATGTTACAAAGAATTTTGAAGACTAATATTGAGATGAAACCAGAACTGTTATTATTGGGATTTATGGATAATCAACTAGAAAATATGTCATCATTATCATGTGTTGTGCTAAATGCATTGGGCTACAAGTGTACTCCACAATTTTTGATCCACAGCTACAATCTCTGCATCCTTCCATTAAAGACTGATTTTTTTAAAAAAAAAATTCCTGAAATGTTTGGCGCCAGCTTTTCTTTGGCTTTCTTCTTTTTCTCCAACCATCTGGTAGTATTCGATTGATTGCGGGTTTTGCTGGATGTTGCTTACTCGTACAGAGCACATGTCCAACAAAGTGCATTCTTCATTCTGTTGCTATCTCAGAGTGTCTTCGGAAATAACTTCTTTGTAGAATTTCCTCATTTGTAGTCCCAATATGAGATATGAAGAATCCTTCTCAGATAACGTTATTGGGAGATGTTGATCTTATTAATGCTTCTTGTCGTAGATTTCCAGGTCTCACTGGCATAGATGACAGTCAATATGACAATGGCATTAAATGATCTGATCTTGATTGCTGTGTTTATAGCGGATGTGGTCTATATTGAGCAAATCTGCTGAAAGACAGCAGTTGCTTTACCTATTCTGTATTTCACATCTGCTTCTTCCCCCATCTGTATATATGATGTTACCAAGGTAGCTAAATTATTCCATAAATTTTAAGGCCTATTTTACACACTGTTATCAGAGTGATGTCTTGAACACTGCCAACTTGCATTAGCTTGGTCTTCTCTTCACTAATTTTAAGTCCACTTTACTTGCCTCTGCTTCAAGTGTCAGTATTATATCTTTCAACTGTGCTTTAGTGTTTGCAAGCAAAGCAATTTTGTTCCAATAGAACACCTAGATCCTTCTCACTATTGTTACTGTTGAGCCATGTAACACCTATTCTATACCACTTGGTTGTTGTTTGTTGGGGGTTTTTTTGGACAGGGCCCTTTGAGATATTTTCTCTGGTGTCCTCCATTAAGGCAGGGGTGTCAAACTGCTGGCCCATGGGCTGGATGCATCATACTAAAATCATGCCCCCCCAGCTCCAGCAATGGGAAAAAGTCATGATATGTTGCAACACGTCACGTGACGTGGCAAGTTTGAGACCCCTGTTTTAAGGGCTTAAGATTGGTGAAACTATTCACAAATTGGTGGCCAGGCAAAGTAGTATTTTAAGCAATGAAGTTGCAGTTAGCTTTGCTGTTTAATGTTATTCAGAAGATGATTTTAGAGTAGTGAACATTTGAGGATCATTATCATTAGGAGAGGTGAGGTAGAATTCAAGCTTTCCTGTATCAGGAAAGATAAATGATTGAATATTAGAGCCAATTTAATCTAATATATAATAATTCTTTTCACTCTGTTTCAAGCAGCTTCTACATTAACTTTCTTTCTATTGGGAGATTAATCACTTTCCCCATGTAGGATTTCTTATACTCATTCTACTTTCTCTCTTGTTTCTTTAATATCTTCCCTGTTCAAGATGCAGTCTTAATACCACTAAACATTTATCTGTTCCACATTCAGAATCTCTCATCATTCTTGTATCTTTCACTAATTTCTTCATTCTTTTATAATGAGCAAACAAATAATTCTTGCCTTTGTATTTATTATTTTTCTATGTGAATGAATGATAGGATATGTTTAAATCATGTATTTGGAACAACTGCAACTTATTCTGTATAGAAATAATTGTTAAGGCTCTATCACTTTTTCTATATTCTCTTATCTTGTTCCCACCCAACTATCCATTCATCCATTGAAGGCTGAGAATAGAATATTTTTCTTCTGGACTTCATTCATTCAAAACATTGCACATTTTTTATCCAAATGTATATTTGGTTCTTCAGTGAATATTAATTATCACAGTAAAACATATGGTATCAGCAACATATAGATTTCTATTTTCACATGCTTTCTTGGTAATTCTAGGAGATGAAGGCCACACATCTTAAAGTTGCCACATTTGAAAAACCCTGATGTAAAATTTTACAAGTTCCCACTGCATTATCAACTTGCTTAGATCATACTCATCTCCATCTAATTAATTCCTGCATGTTAACATATCCTCAAAGATTTGGGAGCAAAGAAAGATAAATTCTCCTTGGTATTTCAACATTTTAATGATGTATGTTCAAAGGTTAGCTAATCATATGTTAGCATGTAAAGGTTTTGCAGAAACATTGCAAAACTATCTCATTGATTAGAGAATGCAAAAGGAAAATAAGGAGGAAAATCATAGGTATTGAGAGAACTTTAGCAAATGGAAGAGATCTGAAAGGAAAACTTCAGAAATAAGATAGTGGAGGACAAGGGTAAAGAAAGTTCAGGAGTCAATAAGCAAACAGGTGTATCAATGACCTAATATATACAAGTGATGGAATATAAGGATGTTTAGAACTGGGGACTTTTGCTGAAAGTATTTAGGAAATTAAATGATAGAATCTTTCCCTTTCCCCAATTCCTACTTGCTAAACTACTTGGTATCAATGAAGCAGAAAATATTTTTTCCCAATGTGTTTAAGAACACAAGAAATATCCAGAGGCGAAGAAAAGCAGGCTCTTCACAGGCAATAGACTGTGCATTTCAAAACTCTATTTTACCTTAATTCTCACCCTTTAAATTCAGCCCAGACAAGGTAAAACCTTTTGGAAAAAGAATTCAGCAGAAGACCCAGAGTGATGATGGTGTTCTTATTATAAAGAATGACATGCCAACAAAACTATTCTCACAATGGTGGGGGGAGATTGTTATTTTAATTGAACAATACGGATCTATTTTTTATCAAATCAATCAAGAATGATAGAACAGCAGTTTCCTGAGTGGTGGACAAAAGGTTTCCCAGGATCAAATGCTTCGTTCTGTGCTGAATTTCTTTCAAGGGTAAATGCTTTGTCAATAATTTCTTTTTTTTTCTTTTTAAGCACACGCCAAGCAAATGAAGCACCTTTTGAAGTTGATTAATAATGGAAAGCAACCTGTAAGTTGCAATATAAGAATAAGTCATTGCTTAGCTTGCAAATAGCAACTTCCATGCTTAGGGATTATTGTGAGATGGAAAACTTCTCCTTTGTCAAAGAGGACTTGGTCTCAATTTTGGATATTATACTTTCTTCCCATTATCTTTCTGCAATCTCTTTAATAATTGTCCTAAAACTTTGAAATAATAGCTGGGCAAAGATTCACTTTGGAAAATGCTTTCAAATGCTTTCTTATCTAAGTTCCAATGGTTGTATTAGATACCCATAGATGCAGTCTATTGCATCACTTCTGGCCCTACATGCCATTCTTGGAATTTGCATTTGATTCCTGCTGGCTTGCATTTAAAGAAACATGCATTTCATTGGATTTGGGGTTTATAGTTATTAATTCTCGCATTTTAAATTAATACTTTAATTTTTGGGATTGTTTCTAAAAAAAAACAATCGTTAGCTTCCTGGAGTACCTCTTTGAATAGATTAATTAAATGAACAGACAACCAAATGAATAAATAAATAAAATGAGGGAGAGCAAAATATAAAACAAGTTGATTCTCCTAATTGCAACTCGGAATATTTGGATATTCCAATGTAATTTGGAATTAAATGTAACTTGAGTTACAAAAAATAATTTAAATAGCAAAATACATATAGCTCCTTTCATTAAAAATATTATTGATAGATGTAGATATAGATGCAGATATAGTTGTAGATAGATATAGACAGTGCTTTTTTTGTAAAAGAAAAAGGTGCCGGAACTCACACATGTCATACAACCCACCTTGCCTACCCTATAAGGTTCCATCCAAAAAAGGTGCCGGAACTCCGTTCTGAGCGTTCTATGTGAAAAAAAGCCCTGGATATAGATATGGAGAGAGAGAGAGAAAGAGAGAGAGAGAGAGAGAGAGAGAGAGAGAGAGAGAGAGAGAGAGAGAGAGAGAGAGAGAAGAGAGAGAGAGAGAGAGAGAGAGAGAGAGAGAGAGAGAGAGAGAGAGAGAGAGAGAGAGAGAGAGAAATGTAGATATAAATATATATTCAGGGCTTCCATCAGACAAGGAATGATATAAAGAAATAACCTGGTAAAAGGAAGTACAATACCAATATATGGCCAAAATAAAAAGGATGGGAAATTAAATAGAATATTCTGTAACAGGTTTTCTTTGCAGGACTTAGTAACAGGACTGAGTTCCATTTGTTGATGAAAACCACCAGCAGATCACAGAGATTATAAAACAATAAATAAAAAATGTAAATAAATAAATATTTTGTACAATGCCACGGTATGCTACTTTAACAACAAAGTAAAATCACCTCAAAATCAGACAGGCAGCAATCAAATTGAATCAAACCATAAATAAATAAATTGTTTCCATAAATTGGAAACATTGCTATTTGTTTCAGAATTCAACTCTTCTGTTTTTAAAATGATGTGTCTTCCATTTCTATATAGCAGTGTTCTGAAGGTTGGCTTTTTCAAGGCTCTGTTTAAGCCATCTTTTCTGAATTGAAGATGAGAATGATGGGAAATGCTTTAGTATTCTTTAGTATTCTTACTCATCTAGAAGGTACCAGGTTTAGGCATCAAAGTTCTCTAATAATAATAGATTGTCATAACATATCTGGCAGTTATAGAGGTAAATTAATATTATGTTTCAGAAAAGCTGAAATTGGACTAAGAACAGAGTTTTGCTGTTGCTTACTTGATTTTGCTAACTGTTTTTTTTTATAATTTGGGTGATAACTGGAATCAGGCAATTCCACAATAGCAATAGCGCTTAGACTTATATACCATTTCACAGTGTTTTACAGCCCTCTCTAAGTGGTTTATAGAGTCAGCCTATTGCCCCCAACAATCTGTGTCCTCATTTTACCAACCTCAGAAGAATGGAAGGCTGAGTCAACTTTGAGCCGGTCAGAATTGAACTTTTGGCAGTGAACAGTGAGTTAGCCTGCAATACTGCATTCTAACCACTTTGCCACCATGGCTCTTATCCAACTATGCATGACAAAGTATTTTATAGTTTCTGCCAAAGGGCCAAAGCTCCGTTTATGGAGCATTAATGACCATAAAATAGAACAAGTGATGAGCTTTAAATATTTAGGAGTTGTTATGAGTGCCACAGTATCAAGGGAAGCCCAATGTGAATATACCCTGCTACTAGACAAACATCTGCTAATCAATCCTTTTTTTTTTTCTATTCCAAGGGAAAATATGTTCCAGGTACACTTAAGTTCTTTCAGATGTTTATCCTGTGTACTGGTCCACAACGGCATAAACTGAACTGAAATATTTTATGTGATGTTTCTCACAGGAAGGGTTTCCTTTGGAGATCAGACAAATTAGGAACCAGAAGCAGATGAGTCTATGGTGATTCTTCCCCACCCCACCCTGCAAAAAAATATAAGAAACCAGGATGCATGATTTTTTGTAGGCAGCAGTAAAACTTCACAAAGGAATAACATCTGCCAAAACTCTGTTAAACCTATTTTACATGGTAACTTTATTCCAGCCATGAATTTGGATTCAAACTTTATAGGCAAAATAGGCAAAAAAGCAGGAATACGAGATTTATTATCCCGGTATCAAGGAAGGAAGGAAGGAAGGAAGGAAGGAAGGAAGGAAGGAAGGAAGGAAGGAAGGAAGGAAGGAAGGAAGGAAGGAAGGAAACAATATATAGTTGGGGCAATCCTACTCCAATTGAGCATGATTCTTTTGCAATATTTATTATATGCCCCATACACTCACCTCTCAATAATGGCTATTTTTCTAACTTTATGTATGATTTGCATCAAAATATTATAATAATTTCAGCTATTATTGATAAATATTAATTTATTTATGGGCTGTTGGTTTGATGTCCGAGCTTGGCAATTTGGCTGCAAACGCTTCATCTCCAATCACGGGGACAGCTTCAGTGCGCTTTGAACTGTGCTCATTCGTCAGAGCCCTCGCCTTTAAATATCTTTTTGTGTGATGTAAATTGGTGTGGGTGTTATTTAATTCATTTTTAATTTAATTTTTTTTATTTTATTTTATTAGATTTATATACCGCCCTTTCCCGAAGGACTCAGGGAGGTTTACAGGGCATTTTAAAATCATACCAATACAAAATATAAAAGTTAAAAGACAATTAAAAAGATTAAAGTATCCCTGAAAATAGAACCCCAGTTAAAATTCTCAGCCTGGGCCAGAGAGCTCAATTTATTTATATATTAAACAATCACATTTAGAAATTAGTGTTGTAATCTTACGCTTTGTTAACTCAGGAGACTGTAGGCCTTTCTACTCAGACGTATTGTGTATAGTAAGACTTCATCCCAGCTAAGTAATACTAAGACGTCTTCCATTATTTTAAACTAAATCCAATTCCCCTTTTACAGTGGGAACAAGCATTAATGAACCCAACAGTACTTATTTCTATGTAGACATGCCAGGATTCAGCTGTTAACATCATTAAGTCCCCTTGAAATTGACTGTTCTTTACCCACTCCTATGGTCTGTTGATTTTAACTAGTGCTATGGACACAGTGTGCATAAATCTCTATTTAACTCACCATGTAAAACAAACAATATGCGGTATAATATGATTCATGTAAGCAATAAAAGAAGCCTATTTGTATTACTTAGGCTGGATATACAGATCCATTTCCATAAACTCAAGGTATTATTTATTGATGCTTTTATTTATTGATATAACAGATTTTCTCCAGCATCTCAAGATGGTTTATCCTTTTATCCCTATAAGTTTATGACTTCAGTTTAGACTGAGTGAGACAGAGTGTAACTTGCTGAAAATTACCCTGTGAATTTTCATGTTTTTCCCCCTAATCCTAGTATGGCACTGCTAAGCGAAATATTTTGTCTGTGACAGAGATATTTACAGATTAAATGTAATGGGAAGGTAGATATTTGACTCCGAGGTTCATATATGACACTACTTAAACATAGTGATATTTGGTACACAAGGATCCCTGGATGAAGCTAGCAAGAACCATTTCATATATAGGCATTTAAAAGTTGGTTACACCTATCCCATATCAATGGCAAAAAAAAATCCTTTTCATCACATTTTGTGCATCATATTCTATTGGAAAAAAGCTAACTACAACCTAGTCTACATGTTTTATACATATGTACGACTTCTCTAAACTTGAATGCAGCTATAATGGTACCTGGAGATGGGAAAAGAAAATGCTGCCTAGGAAATGATCAGATAAAAGAGGGCATAGGGTCAGAGACTCAGACAGGAAACTCCCTAACTCCATGGTGGCGAACCTACGGCACCCTCTCTGTGGGCGTGTGTACTGTCGCCCCAGTCCTAGGCCTTCAGCTGGGTTTTATAAAACCTTTCACTTTAGGCCTCCACAGCCATGTGCAAAAAAAAAAGGTTCAATCAATCAATCAATTTCAACTTCTCGCGGGAAAAAAAGATCTCACAAAGTTGGAATTGACTGGTTCAACTTTTTAGTCCCACCCAGTCTGCCATTACCACTGCAGCCACACCCACCGAATGGGCCACGCCCACCCAATGAGTACAACCCATCCAATTGACCACACCCACCCAATGGGCCACGCCCACCCAGCACCCGACAATACATAAGTGGGTTTTGGGTTGCAGTTTGGGCACTCAGTCTCTAAAAGGTTCACCATCACTGCCCTAACTTCTCAGGCTGTAAAGAGACAACAGAAAAATTGTACAGTCAGACTTGCAACATTCTGTTAATATATCCTTACAATAAAGAATTAGCTCATCTGGTTGTGTTTCCTGTTTGGTCTACCTAGGAATGCAGACAAGCAGCTTTCTCTATTACATTCTTTTTCAGGAAACTAATATGATTTTGAACAATACTCTCTGCATAAACCTTTTAAGCAGCACCACTGTAAATTTTCCCAAATAACACAGGAGTACATAAGTAAGATGCCATCCAAATAAAGATGAACTGCTGAGACAATGCCTAAGGCAG